>NW_023425529.1:129542613-130792613 GCF_014108245.1 Pipistrellus kuhlii
AATGCGATGAAAATATTAGCTACTGGCATGACACATAAATATATATTTTAAACAGTGAGGAAGTGAGTTGTTCTGTGCCTATCAAAAGGATTTAATGATAAGTGGAATAATTAATACCTTATTATGGTTTTCCATGAGGAAATATATGATCACAAGTAAAACTACTACTAATGTATGTTATTTATCATGTATATAAGTCTACCCTCAAATATTTGGCTATAGCTCGCTCACAAGTATTAATAGGATTCAACTTTCTATATATCGAAACACTACCAAATCTTAAAGTTACAGGTGTCCTGGAGAAACACTGAGGTCTTCGGCATCAATAAATGGCTCTATTTATTTAATAATATTCATGATAATTATGTAATAATAAAATCCTGGAAGATTTAAATTTTACCCTAGGTAAACCTGAAGTAGTTAATTTTAGAAGTGGAAAGCATTAATGGCTCAAAAATTGAATTCTTGCCTGTCAAAGTGGACTCTGATTTTGGGCCCAATGTATTATAGTCCATTTATAACTAACAGATGATACCTACTATGTTTTACACAGTTAAATACATTTATATCTCCTCAATACATTTATTGATAAATTCGGGGTTAATAAATTACATTTAAGAATTTTTCAATGTTATAAAAATGTATTCTGGCAATTACTTTCACAAAAGTTGATGTAGAAAGTAATTGATTAGCAGTTTCTTTAGTTATTTTTTCTTAAAAACTGTGCACATTTCAACATTGTCATAAGTAGTCAAACATTCTAAAAAAAATTATGGTGTCAGTTTTCCTATTTGGGATCAAGCATAAATCATAGTAACTGTGACATTATGAATTGTAAACAAATAATAATTTAATTCAGTGGTTCACAATATGTGTATTTTTCCATCTATAAAATCAAGCCATAAACCCATTAGCTAATTTGAGAGTACTAACGTTTTCATGGAATATTTATGTGGGTTAAATGCTCTGGGCATATATTATCTCACTTAACTCTGAAAAGAAATTTATTGTACCCACTAATGCCAGACTCTATACTATGTGTAAAAAGATGATGATAAGACAAAACTTTCACCCACAAGAATTTTGGGCTGAGCACTGTAGGGAAAAGAGACATTTATATCCAGGTAAGGAAAGAAAGAGAAGCATCCTGAAAAGGGCAGGGACTGTTTAAGAAACATGAACATTCATTGTGATAGGACAGTCAACAAGATTCATGGAAAAAATATTAACACCAAAGGCCATGTTTTATAGCAATTCCCCATAATTAGAGGTATAAAATGGGAATATTTTTGTTAGGTATTTTCTTAAGTTGTCACTAAAGTATTATTGGAAGCTCTGCTGATCAAAATATAATTCATAAAATAATAAAATCAGTGCCGTAAGAAAGTTCACCCAAGCTCTGGTTTCACATGTAAAATCTGTCATCTACTTAAGGAAGTTCTGAATTCAGAGGCACATAATGTTCAATGTTATGAACTGAGAATTAAAAGCATTGGCATTAAGTTCAACACCTTTACTTCACAGACTTGGAAACTGAAGAGTAAAGTCACATGAGTAGGAATTTAGACAGATTGTTTTATAAGAGACTTTGAGATATGCCAAGAGAAATTATACCTAAGAGATGAAAGTAAAGGAGCTGAATATTAGAAAATTTTAAAATAAAAATACCCATGGCTTTGTATATGGGTTAACATCAAAATATAGAAATTTCCAAAGAAAAGGAGCTTTTACTCTATGTACATCTACACAGTCACATGAGATACAGGTTCGGATTTATAATATACATGTATATAAGATTTACTATTGATTAATTTGTATAATGTTAATATAGAATTTAGAAGAAAGCCATTTTTGAACATCCAATCATAATTTGAGTAAAATTAGATTTTTTCAAATGAGAAATATATAGAAAGAAATATATTTTAAAAAATTGTTTCCACAAACTTGAGAAAAGTAATAGGTGATATAGTTATTTACAAAATATGTTTTGTAGAAAAATGGTCCACAGGTAGCATGTTAAGAATAAAGCAGTAACAAGAGAGGAAATCCAAATTTGGCCAGTTTGTTAACTCTTTTTATTACCTTTAGTGCTCTGCTTCAAATCTAGAGTACCAAAATGAAAAACTTTTATACAAGTGTGTTAGTAACTAAACATCTTGAGCACTGCCCAGTAAGCATAATATGCCACAAAAAATGTTTTATGGATTGAAATAAATCCCCTGTATTACCTACTTATAAATAGTTCCTGATTCTAAAATGGCAATGGCATCAATGAAAGAAAATCCTGTAAAGTCATCAATGAAGGAAAGTTTTTATAGTTTTTATGAAAACAAATAAAGAAAAAAATTCAACTTTACAGAAAATTAGAATACTTATTAACAAAATAAAAGCTGTACAATTATAACAAAAGGGTTAGTTTTGCATTTTATATTGTTTATTTTACATATTTGGCCCTCAGTGTATATTTACCAAGTGATTACATCATTTTGATATTCTTAGTCCAAGACTAAAATACACTAATATTACTTAGATATTCAGTAGTTAGTCCAACTCTTTAAGCTTAAGTTTCCTATAATTATAAAAAGCTGATACCACAGACTTATCTGTATCCTATATTTAATTTTTGGTAATTTAAAAATTCCATAATAACAAAAAATGTACACCAATGAGAAACTAACACTATAAATTAACATCAATGCACAAATGTGGTGATAGGAGAGTGTAGCCTAGCATAAAGAAACAGTGAGTTTAATTATATATTTCAAATGTCAATTATTATTGCCTATTCCACTAAATTTAGACTAAGGGATGACATCAGCAATGTTTTTGGATACCCAGAAAGCTCTAGAAAACTTGGCATTTGTTTGGGAAAGTAGAAGACAAAATTATTTTTGATGCTATGAGCTCTATCACAGTTTTCCTCAGCACATGCCTTTGAAAAACTCCTCCTTTTAGTTAAAGTTCATAATATTAAAACCATTTTTCCATACACCTGAGGTAACTGAATAATATTAATATGTCTATTACTTCTTTTTTTCTTCCTTACCTGCGGGTATTTTTAGAGAGAGTGGCAGATAGAGGAAAAGACAGAGAGAAAGAAGGATGTGAGAGAGACTCATCAATCGGTTGCCTCCTACACCAGCCCTGACCAGGACCCAGGCCAGAGAAGAGCCTGTAACCTAAATACATACCCTTGACCGGAATCAAACCTGGGACATCTTCAGTCAGCAGGACAATGCTTTGTCCACTGAGCCGGCAAGGGTGCATATTACTTCTTGATACATTAACTAAATTTTTATGTATTATATTTTAAATGTACTTTAATTAACCTATCCCATTAGTGTTCTTATTTTGAAAAATAAGGAGCACATTTACTCAGGACTTAATATTTCTGCTTTTATAGCCACTAGTTCTTCCAGCTAATGATGATTCAAATATTCTGTCTAATAGAGTCAATAGCTTTTTAGTATTAAAAAGATTTAAAATGTTTAAGAGTTACTGATGTTTAAGATTTAGGACCATAATGATTCTCAGCATACAAATTAACTTTGGTATCTATTCTAAAATCAATGTTTTCTTAAAAATTATCATCTTTTGAATGATTTAAAGTGGGAGGCAGCATATTATATATAAAAAGTCCAAGCTTAAAATGACACAAATATATAATTAATTTCTCTACAAATATATGTAAATAAAGTTACTTGTGATAAACAAAACAGAAATAGAGGCAAGAATGTGGATCACACTGACAGCAGTCAGAGGGGAGTGGATGGAAGTAGGAGAGAAGGCATTAGTCAAAGAACATATATGTATGACACATAGACACAGACAACAGTGTGGTGATGGCCAGATGGAGGGGAAATGGAGAATAGGGTTATCTGTAATAATATCAACAATAAAAATAAAGCTAATAAAATCATCTGTTTAATACAGATATGTATAGTAAGGTTATAGGGCTAGTAGTATAAGGCACATGATAAATGTAGTCATGAAAGAAAACAATACTTAATTTAGTAGAATCTATCAACCTAGAAAACCTATGAATATTTATTCTTAATTCAGTATAATGAATAATAGATAAGAGTGTGTATAAGAGAAAGAGCAACAGATAACAAAATACTAGTGTAAGAGTATCAATATCTATTATAGTTTCCACAATTACATAACTATATTTGAAATCATAAGATGAATTTAATAGTAATTTTGCATTGCTAAGGGGAATGTTAAAAAATTACTTTTTCTTTATGAAATATACATTAAAATATTGGAAAATGCAGGGACATGGCTAAAGTCTTTATTCTGACAGGGGGAAAAAATAAGTTTGATGGATAAGAAGTACCATTAGTGACATAGAATGATTTTGTATATGTCATGGTTAGAACATTCTAATGTTTCATATAAATGTACATTCTAAAGGCTATGTAATTCCACCTTTTGCCTTCCTAGTAATCCTTAAAGAGTGTATTTTTTAGTTGTTATAACTTTTCATCACTGTCTCTTAGAATCTTCTAGTAATTTAGTTCAGATCTGTATGCACATATAAACAATATAGTATGCTGAAAGCAAATGTAATACATACACAGGTGACTCTAAGGAGTTCATAGTATAGTACTGGAAGCAGACCAATGAAGAAATAACTTCAACAATAAGGCAAATGTTGTAATGAAGTTTTTTCTGTTGGGCACACAGAATAACCAGAAGTGGCATCCCTAGATCAATCTAGTATGGTATTTCAGGAAAGACTCCATGGTGGCAAAGTATAAAAAATAATATATGATAACAAGGTAGATAGATAGATATTGGATACATAAACAGATAAAACTTATTACTCACAAAAAAATAGTTATAAGAATTATAGGTCAACCTAACTTGAAACATCAGGTTGATGGAAGCTCTCCAGTAAAAAGTCCAGTGAGATTTATTTTTTCAGTCATGTCATTGGTCATAACTTTAGTGGTGATCTCCTCAATACCAGCTCTGCCTGGGCTTTTATATTTCTCTCTCAACCCTTCTCCACCAGTGTTCCACAAGAGAATTAAGCCCTAATATCCTAACATACATTGCATATCATAAGTTAACTTCTCTCTAATACATTTCAAATGAAAGTAGTCATATGGCATCCAGGGGAAAATTGAGAAATTTTCAGTGGGGCTTTATTCTTTTGAAGAATTGTAGTGGAGAGTGGCTGCTTAACCCAAACAATGAATTATTATATTTAAATATCATTAATTTTATTAAGTAGTTAATAGAATTAACTATTCTATTATTTATATTTTCTCACTAAGTTGATATTCATATGTCTACAAATAAGGTTTTTTATTAAGTATAAAAGGTATATGTCAAAATATACACAAGGCATAGTGTATATAATAGTTTCATTTATTGTTGAGAAAGAACTTGTGGAAACCTTAGTAATAGACAATTAGAGACCTTATGGCCCACAGATGCATTGCATCTAGTTTGCCTACCTTAGTAATAATACTTGATATCAAATTTCAAAGCAAATCATTAGAAAGTTTCCTTAATGCTGCTGTCTCTCAACTGTGCCTAGATATTGGCATGTTAACACCTGGAAAAATATTATCATTTTCTTGTTGACATTTCATGTTACAGATGGTCAAGTTTTTAGAAATATTGTATTATTTCTCCCTAAAGACTCAGCAAATATGTTTTAATATTGAATGAAAAATATTTTATGTAAACAGTCTTAATTTGTGCATAGTCTTTTTGAAGAGAAAAATTTGCTCCACCTTAAATTAGATTTTCTCCAATCCCTTCTTTCTGATTAATCATTTAAGTGCCCAATTTTATTTATTTTTCTTTTTCATAGCTGATTGTGCTTTTTCTATATTGTATTCCAGACAAGTAATACTTTAGCCCTCATGGCTCAGTTGGTTGGAGCATTGTTCTATACATCAAAAGGTTGCAGGTTCAATTCCTGGACAGGCGCATATAAGAGACAATTTATCAATGTTGCATTTTCTCTCTCTCTCTCTTTCTCTCTTTCTTCCTCCCTCCCTCTGTCTATCTCACTCTCTTCTTCTTTCTCTCTAAACAAATCCTCAGGGAGGATTAAAAATAATTATTTCCATAATTATCATATGTATATTGCTATTGCTCTATCATGCTAAGTAAAATGACAAGTGGCCCTAGGGGCATTGAGAAAGACAAACAAACCGATGGTACTCAGAGATAACTAAACAAATAGTCTCTCTCTCCTTTTTTTTTTTTTTTTTTTTTAATGTACCAGAAAATAAATTAACACCTACCTGTTGGATAAGAGAAAAGTAGCAGGTCTTCATTCATATCCCCTTTTTGTTGAGTACACTTAATATATGCTTAATTCTGTAGGATTTCAAACTGTTTGTATGCCATCTTTTTATGTGATGTAAAAATATAGCTCATTGTGTGATGAAAATCTAGTTCACATGTTGAGCAGAAAAAATAGGGCACATAATCATACGTTACCTTTATCAATATGCATTCTTTTCGACTCATGTCCGATATCATGACCGGCCAAATCTCCCTCTTTGGGCCCAGGGAGGACGTTTGGTGATAAACCCATCAGCATCTGGTTCATGGACAGCCCATTCTGATGGACAGCTGTCAAGCCCAAAACAAAACAAAACACACCATAATATACAATGATTAACTTACAGACACCCCTCCCAAATTTATAATGGTTATATATTGGTTTAACTTTAAGATTATAATCTATCTATAAGAATACTGTAAGAATAGATAACTATGGTAAATCTTGAGAATAAGCAGAAAAATAATAAGAAATAATAAAAAATAAATTTATCTGTAGTGTATCATATGCTCTCTCCAGGATATAAGCTTCCTTTACTCTGCAAGAAACTCAGTCTAAACATTAGAATGCTCTTTAACACTATGAAGTTAAAATATAATTTTTAAAAATGTAGTGGCATCAGAGAGCAAATAGAGTTTTCACTAAGGTAAGGCATTGAAATAACTGCTTATTTATACTCTAGTAAAAAACAACACAAAAACAAAACAAACAAACAAACAAAAAATCCACAAGGTTTGATAGCAAAGTACTTCCTTAAAAAATGGGTTAGAGCTCAAATTCTAAAATAAAGTGCCACTTAATTAATATCTATTAAATGGTTAAATTATTTAAAACAATAATTGCTTTCCTGAAGTATTATACTATCACTATTGAAATAGTAGGGAGATGATAAAACACCCTTATGATTTTCATAATCCAGTCAACAAATTTCTTAATAAATCATCCATGAAAATCTTGATTTTGCCCAAAACTTTAGAAGAAGGAAGAATCATTCCATACAACCTTACTTTCTCTGGAAAAAATGTTTTTAACATATCACAATACTATTTTAGAAACTATCATTTAAAATCACCACAGCAATAATTGTTTCAGGGGAGAATCTTTCATGGGGGATTCTAAAACTAGTAAAGTGAACTTTTTATGAATGGATTAATAATATAATCTTAAGATATGAGGAGTCAAAGCATACTTATTTCCAAAAACTTAAACAAAAGAAACATTACATTAGAGAAATCTGGTGGTCACCATCCTAACCTAGTTATCACAAATATTGGAGAAATACCATATGTCTCCTGAAACAATGCACTAAGGACACACTAGCATGTCTGAATGTCCCCAGCCAAAATTGCATAACTTAAATCATGAGGAAACATCAAAAAAATTCCAAACTGAGAGATATTTTACCAAATAAATGACCTGCATGCTTCAAAAATGTCAAGGTATTGAAAGACAAAAAGAATGGGAAACTACTTCAATTAATGAAACTAAAAGAATGAATATGACAAGTAATTGCAGCATGTAATCCTGGATTGGTTTTGAGACCAGAAAAAAAAATCTTATTAAAAACAGTAAAGGGAAAAAATATTAGCAGTAAAGTTGATAAAATTAGAATAACATTTATAGTTCAGAAAACAATACTATAATAATCTTAATTTCCTGATTTTGAGCATTGTTCTATGATTATGTAAGAGAAATTCCTTGTTTGTAGAAAATAACCAATGAAGTGTTTAAGGTAAAGAAGCTGGTATCTATGATAAGGGCACTAAGATGGTACTATGCCTTTAATCAGGGTCTCCCCTTCAGAGGGATCAACTGATTGGGTAAAGCTGGGTGGTGTGCATGTAAGAATTCTTTGTATTATTTTTAAATTTTTTATGTTAGTCTAAAATAAATTTATAAATGTCAAACTAAACACACACATAAATGTGCATATATGTATATGTATGCATATATATGTCTATATGTGTGCATGCATATATAGTCTGTGCATGTTTCTATATTATTTGAACAATTGTGATAGTCTACACATAAAAAATTATCTTGTTTTCATCAAGAATAAAAAATATAATGATTAATAAAAAAAATGAATGTATAATAAAATTCAAATTTGTCCATATTTCCATTTAAGTATTATGGAAAAACACTATTCTTTTTTTAGGACAATACCTTTCCAATTACAATATTTTATTAAAATTATAAATAAAGCAAAATAATCTTCACTAAATTTTTGGTTTTAGTGTCAGCATAGCATAAAACCAGACAGAATGTATTTTATTTGAAAAATGCTTTCAAGTATGGTGGTTGGGGTTTACCGGCTTGAGGAATAATGGTCTGGGAATGGTTATTAAAAAATAGCTGCAAATTATTTTTACAAAATTAGGGAAATATTTTATAGGCAGGCCAAATCAAGTATTCATATTTAGAACTGTTTTGAGTCATATAATTTTAAAAATAATGTTATTGCATACAAATCAACCTAACATTTAACTTATCCACTTCATTACTATTCACATTGAGGATTTCTGCTGTATGTAAGTATTCCTGTATAACTTAAAATGATACTTTTTTAGGAAATGATTTTTCTATTGTGAAAATGTTCTCAACAACTGTAACTCCAATAAATTTTGTGTGATTAGGTGAAGTTTATAAATTATAACCATAATTTCCGGAAATAATACCTAATTCAAGGAAGGATACAATGAAGACTGATTTATCAACAAAAAAGTAAGTGTTAATATGTGTTTTTGTTTTTTGTTTTTAAATAAAACAATATTTGATTCTTGTATAGGATTATACTAAGCAGTTAACTTAGTGGCATTTTAACTGTACTCTCAATTTTCTTGGCCAATAGGATCAAGATTAAATATCTGAAAATGTAATCATGAAATAAAATATAAGCCTACTTTTAGAATTTAATAGTAAGAATACATGACTATAATGTGCATTATTGATTGTTACTAATTCAAATTCTATAATTCACCAATTTCAAGCCTTTTAATTTATTCACTATTTGAATGACTAATAAATATTTTAATTCCATTACTTTGAAATCTAGTTTTTGTTCCTTTGTGGCTATCTTTGTCTTTTAAAGAACTAATCTTAAAAATTAGTGAATTTCAAAAATGTCACGGGTAGGATTGAAAGAAAAGAGAAGAAAGAAGATGAATAGTCCATAAGCAGCATACTTAGACACTAGATATTTGAAGTTGGAGGTGTTTACTTCAGAAACTAATCTAGAAGGTTACTTACTTTCTCTAAGTGTTTCATAGCTCAAATCTTTATGTGTGGCATCAAGGAGAGGGAGTTTATATCAGAGCCTGTTAATGTGGTACCATACCTCATGGTATTGCAAACTGGGAAACATAATTTTGAGAGATGGCTATTGCTACAGAGCTTCAGAACATGATACATCTGAGATCTATTTGGAATGAGGGCATTTTGATTAGAAAAGCCAGCTGCACCTAATAAAGTTGAAAACGGTGACAAGTAAAAGTATGAGACCTACGGATTCTGTCGGAAGAGCTCTCAGTCCTTGCAGGAGAGCTGGACACACTGCTGCTGCGATGTGATGATGGGTGACTGCCAGGCCTTCGGCCCTCCTCCAGCGAGGGGGCAGGGGATGGGCTGTCTGGAACACGCTCCTACACCACCATGGGAAGGGAGGGGGAGGAAACAGGTAAATACATTGACCTTTACTTAAGGAATGTTGATTTTTCTCAGTAATATAGAAGCATGAAGGCAATAAACACATCTTTTCATCCACATTTAGCTGTATTAAAAGACACCTTTTATCCTGAGCAAAGTCAAAGCAGGGAAACTCTAGAAAGAAAATTGTTTCTATAGGCAAATAATGTTAGTCCCCCCTTTGGATTAAAAGGGAGACCAAAAAGAACCAGTTTAGAACCTATTAGATATCAAAGAATTAATAGAATAAAGCAGGTTTCAATTCTAGAGAATTACCAACTTAAAGAAATATTTAAATGTGTTCTATTGCTTCAGCAAATGTCTAAGGATCATTTAGCACACAAATTATCAACATTACAGAGAGACCATGATAATAAGACCAGAGGTGTTGTTAATAGCTATTCCATCACAGCCCTGCTCTGAACACACCTGGATAGTCACAGTTAAAGGCATCATAGAAATCAGTTTTTTAGTATTGGAATAATTTTATTTGATTCTAACAAATCTGAGACTACCTGCTACTCCTAGCAATTCAAACATATTTTAATATGGTAATGGAAATTTCATGGAATATATATTAGTTGTGTCTCGGGGTAACTTGATACCACGTTTTTTGATATTGTTCTACAGGTTCCTCTCCATATCTCCCCCTCTGAGCCAGACTAATATGTAAATACACTGCAGAACTCTCGCCAATAAGCTATTATACATGGAGTTACAGATTAAGAAATAAGGCATTTGTTGAAATTTCCTTTTTTGAACAAGATATTTATACCATTATATATCAACACACATAGGCCTTGAAGAACTGTCTTTCAATAAGAAATACAAATTTGAAATGGTACAAGTAAACTTCTACAAGATATGTAATAAATAATAAATAATTCTTAATTGGGGTGTAATGAAGTAGATATTTAAAAAAGAATTTTAAATACTTAAAAGAAAAGTTCTAAAATGTATTCGTTCTATTGGAGGCCATTGTGAAGCTATAAATGGCTAATGTTTTATGAAAAACAAAAACTAAATTCAAGGCTATGAACTACCAGTGAGAAAGAGGGTAATTCATGTTCTTGGTCTCAGAGGTTCCATTAGCCCAGGGTATTCTGCAATCCTCCTTTACATTAAATCACCTGGGAAGTTCTTAAACATGACTATGCCTGGGCTTTACACACAGAAATTCTGGCTTAGTGAGTGTTACTATTGAACTGTGTCCCCAGAAAAGATTGAATGTGGCTTCATTTAGAAATAGGGTCATTGCAGATGTAATTGGTTAAAATGATGTCACAGTAGAGTGGACTTATTTCAACATGACTGTGGTCCTTACAAGAAGACATTGTTAAGATATGAGGGGAAAATGTCATGATGATGGAGGTTAAGACTGAAGTTATGCAGCTACAAGCCAAGGAATGATCAAGATTGCATCCACCGCTGGAAGATATTGGAGAGTCAAGGAAGGATACTACCTAGAACCACAGAAGCAGCATGCTGCTGCTGACATCTTGATTTCAGATTCTGGACACTAGAAATGTGAGAGTATGTAGTTATGCTGGTTTAAACCACTCACTTTGTGGTACTTCGTTATAGCAACAGTATTACACTGAGTCTGAAGTGGAATTCAGACATCAGTATTTTTTAAGTCTCTTCAGGTGATTTTAATGGTCATCCAAGATTGAGTACCACTTACTTCATAACCTTTTTTTTTTTTTTTCAGTTCTGGGAACATTGTTAATAAATAGATATGCTGAGGCTTAACTTTTGAGGAGCATGACAAACAAATGAAAATAAGAAGAAAAAAATGGTCAAACTCTTATCCAAAATTTATGCACAAAATGACCTCCCATTAGATATTTTTATGGAATAAACAATAACCCATGAAGTAAGAAACTTCATGAAAAAAAGCTTTGCAAGACCAAACAATAGTATAACCAAAAAAGGAAACAACTATATTCTACTCTAAAAAGTTGCAATGTATATTAGAATCTGTTTTAAAGATAACTTCTTGAAATTTAGACACTTTTAGACAGGTCAAAATGTGTGGATTTGTTTCTGTAATGGATAATTAATTAAAATCTCCCAAAGAACAGATGTTATGAATATTATGCTATAATACTAGTGCTTTCCCTTAATTTATCAGAGGTTAAGAATTAAATGCTATATTTCTTTTGAATTTGGCTGTTATGTAGGTAAATGTGAACATCATACAATGCATTTTTCTACCCACATAATATAGCATTACATTTGAAAGACTGAAAATGAGTAAGAGACAGAGGTGGAACAGGAAATATGGAAAGAGGAAGACACATACATACCCCCCAAATGTTAAAAATTTTAAATTAACTTGTTCAAAATGATTTATGGATTTATAAAAACTATAGTGGGACTCTTATAGTCTGTATTAAGATATTAAAAATATATCATATCCTCTATAATAAAAGCCTAATATGCAAATAGACCAAACAGTGGAACAATTCGGTGGAATGACCTGTCTCACCTGTGGGCTAGGGGCAGCTCCTGCATTGAGCATCTGCTCACTGTGGTCAGAGTGCATCATAGAGACCAGTCATGAGATAGGTCTGTGATGCTCAATGCAGGAGCTTCCCCTAGCCCACAGGCCCCAGGCTAGCCAAGGTGGGTGCCAGTGGGTGCTCCGATCGCCCTGCTGGTTGCCCTACAGATTGGCTCTAATCGCTAGGCAGGCCCACAGATCCTACTCATGCATGAATTTTGTGCACCGGGACTCTAGTATATAGATAACTGTTTAGATGATTAGAGATATTCTATAAGTAATATAACCTTGATATCTATAAATTCTAATAAAAAGAACAAGTAAAACTAATACAAAATAACATTAAATATAAACTGTAATTGAAAAAAAACTAAAAAAAATATATAAAAAACAAAACTAGAAGATGTAAGTTTGTCTACTCTTTAAAACTAATTTCTAATACATCTAACTCAACACTTGCATTGTATAGAAACACCTGGCATGTATTCAAGAAAGAACATTGCTGTACTTTTATATAAACACAATTTTCTAATACTGGCTGGGTGGCACAGTTGGTCGGAGTGTTGTCTCATACACCAAAAGGCTGTACGTTTGATTCCCAGTCAGGGCACATAGCTAGGTAGTGGGTTTGATCCTCAGTTGGGAATATATTGGAGGCAACCAATCAAAGTGTCTCACATAAATGTTTCTCTCTAAACAAATCTTCAGGTGAGGATAAAAAAATAAATGAAATAAATTTTAAAAAGTAAAAATAAATTAAATTAAATTTCTAAATTAACTTTTCCATTTTATTCAATAGGTCACCCACAGATAAGTTTATTCAAAAGTCCACTTTAATATTTATCTTAATGATTATGTAAGTGATCATAATTTCAGTGTCTCAGGTTTGGCTGAATAGACATAAAGTGCAATCTGAAAATAAATCTATCCTTCTAAAATCATTTTGCAAGTCTGAGTTTCCTGTCATAATAGATTTCATAGAAGTCCTAATGGAAAAATGAGAAACTGATTTTTTCCTGAGTATTTAACTCATAAAATACTTAAATATTTAATGCATAACACTCTAGAAACAATGTATACACCATTAAAACAAATTATATTTTTATTTTCCCCACATAAGTATAAAAGTATTTAATAGTCAATATATTTCATTGTCAAAGTTTACTCTAATAGTTCTTTTCATTTATGCATTATTCACTCTCACATTTACACAGACAAAATACTCTAAAGATAACAATAATTAAAAAAATAAACTAGATTAAAATGTTAATGTAAAATATGCTGTAAAGGCATAATTTTAGGCTTAGGGAATATGTAAAATTATAATATTTAATTTAGCTTTAGCTTATTTTTCCTTTATATTTTTTGTCTATGAACAAAGGATACAAAGAGAATACTTAATACTTTTGTTGCAAGAACATATTTAATTCATGCAAATTTTTATTATGTAAAAGCTTAAGTATTCAATTGAAACTTTCTATAAATTGAGATACAACATATTCAGTCATTTCACTTAATGTATAATTTCAATCTTTAGAACATGATGTATGTTCTTTGAAGAATTTCATTAAAGGAAAATCCATTGAGTAAGTATAATTTTAATACATTGTTGTACAATAAATTAATTTATTTCAACAGCTTAATTCTTTTATCATGTTTATATGCTTTCCTTTCCTGAGTTTGCTGTGAGATGGAGAATAAGGGAGACATTAAAGGATTGCTTAGGAGAGAATCTTAAAATGATTACTAAAACAAAACAGATAATGAGTTTTATTCAGACAGAAGAAAGAAGCAGTTCCATGTCTGTAGGGAAACTATGTAAACTGGTAATGTCATTTCATTTGTGTAATAACCTTTAACCTCCAAGATGGGACTGAAGTAGGACAAAGAGGAAGAATATTTAATTTAATACTTCAACACACTGTTTTATAGTCTTGCATCACAAATCCACCAATCAATAAAGCACAATCTTTTGCAATCTTCCATCTTTATAAAACAAGCCACAATAATAAATGAAAATTTAAGAGGAATACTCTCTCATGGTAAGAAAAAAAAGAGGTCATACTAATAAACTAATGCTAACAGAATAACAATAAAGGGAAAGCTGCATTTATTGCCTCTGGGTAGAATAAGAAGTATTGGTCTCTAGGATAATTCAGAATCAAAGGTTGAATTCAAAAAGATGTATTATAAAATAAAAAAGTATATAATGTTCAGTATTATATTCATATGATTAACTAAATATTTAAAAAATTACATTGTCTAAATGCCTCCTATTCACCACAAACTGCATTATATTTTATCAGCTTAAAATATTTTTTTAGAGTAAGTCTAAACACAGCTCATTTCCCTAAAGAATTATTTTCATTTAGCTTTACTTTATGTCTCACTCTTTTTAATTATTTTCATTTTCATCTATCAGTTAAATATTCTGACACTAAATATGCTATAGATGTGGGGAGAAGATATTTCTATCCTTAAATGTTCTCTTGATATAACTTTTAACTTACAAAACTGAAGTTGGCCAGCACTTTGCATAACCTAAACACTTGAACTTTAACACAACTCAGACTTGGGTAAAAAAAAATATAGACTGGACACATAATATGCACCAGTGTCCTAGGTTCTGCCTATGTATAAATAAACAAAACGAAGGAAAGTCCTGTCCCCCATGCAGCATGTATCATAAACTAGTATATGTTGTTAATGAAGTCCAAAATCATACACACTGCTTAAGTGTGGCATCCAAATTCCTTGTTCTGGGAACATAAACAGAGAAGGTAAATGGTAGAATTGGGATTCTGGATTTAGGAAAATGTTAAAAAGGACTTCTCAAAGACATAGTAAATGGTGTTAATAAATTTGCATCTGATACAGGCTAAGGCAACCACCATGGAAACTCCATGACTCAAAACTCTAAACTGCTGACTCAAGAGATTTTTGCATAGTTCTTTGTATTTGTTTTGATGATGACACTCAAGAAATACTCAGTTTTGCTCAATATAAAAGTGGTGGGACCCATAAGTATAATCATAACCAACTTAATTTTATTCTCCTGTTATCTCTTCAAACTTATTCAGTGGTGGAAGACTCAATATTTTCCACAGGCCACTTCAAAATTTCCCAGGTTACTATTTGGCAATTCAATGAGTACAGTTACTTTACTCACACACAGTTTTGACTCAAATTATAATTCACCTCTATGTAATAATAAACATGAAAATCTTGATTAAAAGAAGACACTTGCCGAAACCAGGTTGGCTCAGTGGATAGAGCATCGGTGTGGACTGAAAGGTCCCAGGTTCGATTCCGGCCAAGGGCATGTATATTGGTTGCAGGCACATCTCCGGTAGGGGGTGTGCAGAGGCAGCTGGTAGATGTTTCTCTCTCATGGACATTTCTAGCTCTCTATCCCTCTCTTTTCCTCTCTGTGGAAAGTCAATAATATATATATATATATATATATATATATATATATATATATATATATATATTTTTTTTTTTTTTTTTAAGACATTTTCCTTTACAACACTGAAGGAAGGGAGCATACAGGGCGGGAAGCAAGGAGGGCAAGTTAAATTCTGACTTGGCCAATGCTGCCATTATTTAGCATTACTCTCTCTGGGCACAGCTCATGTTTGAAGCCAACTTTTTATCTATTGAAGGCACTGTGCTTGTTCTTAGAGGCCACTGCCAATAAATCAAATTGAGTTTAAGTTCTTCTGCCCCTGAATTTTCTACATAGTTATAACCGGATGCTTAATTCAAGTGGGCATGGGGGCAAGACTATTTAAAGATGGCATTTCCACCAGAAGCACATCATGTCTGCTTAATTTCATTTTATGATGCCAGCCATCCCTGATGACCATGGGCTAGACTCACCACTTCATTAGGACTTGCAATTTGGTTATACTCTTAATATATCATTTCTTACTCATTTAATTGTTAGAAGACATACACAAACATAAATTTCCTTATAAAATTATTTAGTTATCCTTAGGTACAGTTTATATGGGAAACGCTTAACTCCACCACCCTCTATGTAAACCTTTATCTGTCCTTTAAAAGAATCAATTCCCTACAATTATCTAAAGGTGAACAATGAGTTTATATTTTAGTATTGTTACAAGCTCGTGGATTTAAATGTATGAGATCTGTTTGAATACAGAGATGTACAGTATCCTTAGTGGTGGTTGTGTTTCAATATTTTCTTTTCCTTGTTATTATCCTTTTTCCATATTTAATATCAATACTCAAACATTAAAATAAAACACATTAACTACTTTTCTAAATCCAGGTATAAATGATATGAAATCTATTTTCATGAGAGAAACATTTATGTCTAAAAGTAATGCACATATCTAGAGTTATTTATGGTTTCCTCCAAATAAACTCTTCTGTATCTAAGAAAAACATGAAATATGTGACATTGTTCTAATATTTGAATCTAATTGGGAAATCAGGTCACTCTGGTTCTAGCTTTTATAATCATTAAACATTTTAAACTTCATGCATATAAAGCCCTATTTATTAAAGTAGTATCTTAAGGTACTTCTTTGAAGGAAAGTATTAGAGAATGAAAAAATTATTATTTGTATTGTTTACTAGTTTTCCCCCCAAGATTTAATTCTTTAAATGAGAATGGCATAAAGTTTTATGTTTCTCTTACACACAATACTAGCTAGCATGCGCTCGCACAAACACACGTCACCAAAAAAAAAAATTAACAAATTTAAATCACATTTCCTAGTCTTAGAAAAACTTATAATGCAGTGTAAATATATGTTTATTCAATATTGTAGAATAAGAAATCTTCCTCCAACCCATGTTTTAAATCCCTAAAATTTACTGCCTTTCTTTTTTCCAATTTTCAATTATTTCCCCACAAGAACCTTTTTTTTTCGAAGTCCTTTTGATATCATTGTGAATTTATTAAATAAAAAGTGAAAAAAATATTGATTGATTCTGGGGGATTTGCGGTTACTTGATGAATTATACCCAAAGAGAATCAATTAGTAGAACATTTCATCCTATTAGGAATTCTCTAATGACAAGAAGAATTGATTTCTTGATTTATACTGTTTATTTTCCTCAGTGATTTAAGTCAATACAAATAATACATCCTTTTATAATGTGGAGATAATACAAAGATCATATAAATAGATATGATAATTTAGAGTTTTAATATTTAAAAGTATCTAAAAATTCTAAATCAATGGACTGGAAAAGAAACAATATGAATAAATGCAAATTCTTAATACAAGTAAAAGATGTAGAATTGGCCTAGAATTTCATGTCAGAAAGGCATGACATTTACTGAGTCACAAATTCAACTAGCAAAATAGTTCTATGAATTATGATTACATTTATATGCTCTTACTTAAATTGAGGTTTATGCCAGTACTGTATCTCTCTACTGTCCAGTACAATTTTAGAATTTCAACAATGTTATATGGGAAGGGTTGGGGAGGAGGTGGGTAATATTTTAATGGTCAACCAAAAAGCTTGATGAGAAATGATCAGGAAAAAAAAAAACTAGACTATTTGCTCTAGAGGAAAGTAACACTACAGATGACCTAGACAGTAAGATGTTTAGAACACAGGAGAATTCATAGATATCTTCCTTCCAAAAAAATAACAACATTATATATATATATATATATATATATATATATATATATATATATATATATATATATATGGCAAAGTTAAGGTGGCAACTATGGAAATAAAAATTTTAATTTGGCCGGCACCGGTTTGGCTCAATGGATAGAGCGTCGGCTTGGGGACTGAAGGGACCCGGGTTCGATTCCGGTCAAGGGAATGTACCTTGGTTGCGGGCATATCCCCAGTAGGGGGTGTGCAAGAGGCAGCTGATCGATGACTCTCTCTCATCGATGTTTCTAACTCTCTCTCTCTCTCTCCCTTCCTCTCTGTACAAAATCAATAAAATATATTTAAAAAAAAAAAAAATTTTAATTTGATTCAGGAATACCTCCCTCATTCTTATATTTGCTATAGATATCAGAGGTCTTCTACAAAGGCTCAGTTACATAAAAATGGTTAAGGAGAATACAGGAGTTATTTATCCACCATGGGGGAAGCTCAATTATATAACAGCTAATATTCCAAGCTTATGTCTTCATGTTCCATGAATGTTAAGTAATAAAGATATATAGGTATCACAAATACATAGACTACTACAGAGATTATAATAATTTAATATATTCTTATAGATAATGACCACTAGTTGTTTAAATTAGAATTAATATTTTCTAAACAGTATATGTTCATATCCTCCATAGAATCATTTCACAAAAATATTTCTTGTAGTACAAAAAAATCAGCTGGATAAAGTTTAAATTTAATACTTGGTAAACTTCATGATGAAAGTTTACTTTGAAAGCAAATAACAATGTTATAAAAGCACTGTGTTCATTTATTTTCTTTTGTTCAGCACTTTCAATTTTTTCCCCCCATTGCCAAATCCTATGGCTGGATAGTGTTTGAGAGGTGAGTTTAAGCTACCACAACCTAAGACTCAGAAGGGTTTGAGTTCACCAGAGCTCTAATGCAAGAATCACAGCTAGTAAGTGGCAGAGCCATAATTTAATATTCTGGTCTTCTGAAAACAAATCACTATTTTCCACATATTAAGATTCATAACACCACAAACACACACCTGCATGGATGCATGCATGCACACACACAACCGGACATATAAGCACACACAAAATTTAAACATATCATTTAATGCCCTATGTTTCTCCTTTAATATATATGGTAGACAACTTGAAATTAGTCTAGCCTGCCTAAATCTTTTACCGCTGGTTCTAATTACTACAAGTTATTTTTTTTTCATACTCTATTCACTATCATTTAACTTTCTGAAGTTAGAATCACTTGTGGAATAGAAAAACAGATTAAGAGACAGTGGCTGAAGATGATGTTTGGTGTCAGCCCAAACAATCCTGGGAGAAACAATTACCTTAATAACAGATGTCTCCACTCTGGACGGGGGGCTCTGAACTTGCGCTGCCGCCGCCATGTTTGCAATGGTGCTGAGATGGTTCATCTGGCTCATTGCCATGGTGACAGATGCTGGAGGTAGGCTGACAGGAATTAGAGGGTGGGGCATCATCATAAAAGGAAGTTCCAGTCCTATAAAAAAAATACACATATATCATCATTGCTCTGGCCAAATAAAACTATGAAACATGGCATGTACCATTTATTAAAATGGTTAAAAACATACATCGTTGAAGATTGAACCATTCAATAATGTCCTAATAATGACAGTCAAACGAGAAATATCGGTCCTCTTTGTATGTAAAAAAAACCCACTTGTCACTCAGGGAAATTAGGCTTACAGCTAACTAGTTTGCTGTCATGTTTTATCACATCACCACTCTTCATCTGTGCAGTACAAATGGCCACTTCTTTGCCAAATTATTCTTCTGACCAGCCTAATTCTTGCTTAAAATACTAGGGCTTCCTTTAACTGATTACAGTTAGTTTTCTAATGTAGTATGTTTCTATTATGTCCTATATATTTTATTTTCTTTGCAACTACCATTTTTAGTGCTAAAAATGCCATCATACCAGTTGGCAGAAGGTGGCCTTGTTGAAGTTGGTGGAGAGGATGGCCAACCGGAAAGCCATGCGTCCTTGGCATGCAGGGGTGGGTGACAGAAGCCTGAGATCCCAGGCGTGGGGAAGAGAACAGTGTTTCCTTACCCAGAGAACCATCATTTCTGCTCGTGGGGAATGAACATATTATACATTCTTTGGATACAATATTATTCCAAATCTTCTAATGACTCACTTGAAATGAAGTCTTAAAAAGAATATTCCATTTTGGAGATTGGTTAAATTATTTCTTAGGAAATAAGCTAATTACCCCTGCACCCTGTTTTCTTCCTGTTTTTCTAGTTCTTAGATAATTTCTCAATTAAAAAAAAAATTCTACAGCAGTTAGGTTATTTGCAGAGAATAATCCTGTTCAATTAACCATCTTAATATAAAATGAGCTCTATTGTATGCCTAAAGAATTTGTTACTTCCTTGAAATGAAGCACACTGATAGTTATAGAATGCAAAGGTATCCTTGTAAACAATATCCTAGTTTCCATACAGAGTTAAAGTTCCACACTTAATTCCAACGCAAATGCTAAACATGGAACCATTAAATGCCCACCCTGTTAGACATAGTGGAGAGAACTCAAAAGATTGTTTTACTAAAGAAAATAATGTCAAAGTAATAAATTAAATATATGTGAATTAACAGACACATCATTTGTTTTCAACTTCAGAGAAATAAAAGTTTATTACTGTGTTAATATCAGTGCCAAAGTCAAAACACTACAGTCAAGGGCTCGCATTTCAGTAGTAGTGGCCACATCATTTAAATTTTGATGTCACCAAATTAAATTATCTTAACACTAATTTATTGTTTAACTGAGTCTGTCGAATATATGAACTACCAAATTAAAAATGTTTTGTAATATCCCTGTCAGCTTATGAGATTTCCTTTCTTAAAAAAAAGATACCATATTTTTATGTAATATGCTTAGAAACTGCAAAGTTGGTACAGCTCCAATTGAAATGCTTTAGCTCTATTAAAAGCTTCATTGTAAAATCTCTACGACACAGTTTTTAATGAAGAATACTTAGTTACTGCCATGATTTTTTTCCATTTACTTCATGAAGACAGTTAAGATTCAATATAAATTCAAACTCATTAGCTCAATACTGTCTGGATCTTAGAGTAAATTGTTCAGAAGTGGGTAATGAAAACTCAATTCAAGTTCTTCAGCAATCAAACAAAGCAATTTTATTAAACAATGAAAAGAATCAATTAAATGTATTTCGTTATTATCTCTATTATTTTATAAGAAACCATGGCAGCTTTTGGCATAAAAATAAGTTTAAAGCTTCTTATGAGCAAAAGCTGGTTTGGCTCAGAGGTAGAGCATTGGTCTGCGGACTGAAGGGTCCCAGGTTCGATTCCAGTCAAGGGCATGTACATTGGTTGCAGGCACATCCCCGGTGGAGGGTGTGCAAGAGGCAGCTGGTTGATGTTTCTCTCTCATCGATGTTTCAAGCTCTCTATCCCTCTTTCCTCCTCTCTGTAAAAAATCAATAAAATATATTTTTAAAATAAATAAATAAAGCTTCTTATGAAAATGACTCATAAATTTTTTTTCCAGTTTACTCTTAGTCTGTGATGTAAATATTTACTTTTATGTTCACAAATTTATGAACCTTATTTCTCTACTCATGACTTATTTGATAATTATATTAAGGTCCTAGTCAAAGTGCAAAAACTATAAATATGTGAATTTTTCAAATATATGATGGCAGGAGAATATTCAGTGACAAAACAGTTTAAACATTTCCACATTATATTGCCATTATGAAAGCATATGCAAATTTTTTTCATTGCATGAAGAAATGATGTTTACTTTTTATGTTATCAATTAATACAAGAAATGGGACATACTCACTATTTGGATATAGAAACAATACTGCAATAGGTGATATTTTAAAATGAGAACTGCATTGAAAATATATGATTAATACAATAGTTAATCTTCTCTAATGTTATATTTCATTAAAATATCCAACAATGCAAGGATTATATTTTATAATAGATTGCTTATTTGAGGATAATTAATATATGGAGTAGAGAATGATATTCATATCTATTATTTTAGATTCAGTTTAAGTACTGTTTAAAACTATTATCTACTGTTTTTCTGTTTACTTGAACTAATTTCTTTTTTTATTTGAATTCTGATTGCCAGTTGATAAGTGGGAAAAGTCATTTTTTCAAATATATTTTAATTTCACTCATATATCAATAGAAAAGCAATGTAAATCTACTTATTAACATTATCAAGGTGTAAAACATCAAGCTAAAATTCTGATTAAATCATCTGGAAAACAGGGTTTAGGCAAAATACTATCTGTTGTCACATCTATTTTGCATTGTAGGACATCAGGCCCTTGTGTAAGGATACATATTAATCATCTATATATAAATTTTCCATAGCAAGTTCATAATACTAGATGGAATTTTCCCACTACATAAAATGCTGCTAGACATCTATACCAATCATCATTTGTTAAATACACATGATGTTAGCTCATTTAGGTAATAAATAGAGCAAACAATTAAGAAACTAAGTCTGATGAAAAATATGCAATATGTAACTAAGTCAGCTGTAAGTGATTTCTGCATTATTTATAACACCCATCTCCTCTATTAGCATGAATAAATAAGAATTAAAAGTAGGCCACTTCAGAACAAGACATGCCCACAGTTATTAAATGTATAACTTCAACTGCTTCGGTTTAAGGCAATATATTTAGTGACATAAGCTATTATGCCTACATACAAAGATATAGGATATATATATATATACCTTTAAGATTAAGGTTTACTATTATGATCACATGAAAACTTGCAAGAGATAGAAGATTCAATATACAAGAAACATTTCAGAAACAGAAAGTAACTAATTTCTTATCTTTGATTCTTAGAAAATCATGCTGGTTTTTTTACTTCATAGTGGAATAAAAAGACAAAGTTGAGATAGCCTTAGTATGTACTATAACAGGGTATTGGAGCATGTAATAATAATTTTAAAAACTCATAAAATATAATAAAAGTATATAATGGTTTGAGCCCAAGAAAATGGTTATCAGCTCATGAAAAGATTCAGAGACTGCATCCCCTTCTCTGATTTTTTAAATCTATAATCAGCTTTTAATGTTGAGGGGAGGGCACTAACAGATATCCTATATTTGGTTCTACAAACAAATGTGGAGGAGCACTGGAACGGTCTTAGCTGGGCACCTGCTTAAACAGATGTAGGCAGATGCACACTGCTGATAGCAGAACATGACAGCCAGCTTCTATATGATGAAATTAATGATTCTAAGCAGCAGCACCATGAGGGCAGCTACTAATGCTGTAGCATGATTTTTGGTGGGATGATATTAACACATGTAGTATCTTGCAGCAACCAGATGTAAGTAGGTATATGAATGTAAGAGAGAAAATTGTAATTAGACCCACTACCAATTTGATCTCTAGCTAAAAAGTCCCAATTGTGCATTTACATTATCTGAAAAAAATTCATTACCCTGCCTAATTACACTGACATCATAGCAGCACAATTCATAATAGCTAAGATTTGGAAACAGCCTAAGTGCCCATCAGCAGATGAGTGGATTAGAAAACTGTGGTACGTCTACACAATGGAATATTAGGCTGCTGTAAAAATGAAGGAACTCTTACCATCCCTAACAGCATGGATGGACCTGGAGAGCATTATGCTAAGTGAAATAAGCCAGTTGGAGAAATATAAATATCACATGATCTCAATCATTTGTGGTATATAATAAACAACATAAACTGATGAACAAAAATGACAGAGACAGAGAATCATTAAACAGACCATCAAACCTAAGAGGGAAGTCAGGGGAGGGAGAAAGAGGGTTAGAAATTAACCAAAAAAGGCTTGTAAGCATAAGCAATGGTCACAGACAAAGGGGGATTAGGGCATGTGCTGGGAGGGGAGGGGGCAATAAGGAGAAAAAGAGCTATAGGTAATACCTTAATAAAGAAAAATAAAAAGAACTATCAATAAGCACATGTTCAAATATATGGGACTTATTTCCAAAAGTGATTTCATGGGCTTAGTTTTCATTTCATGTAAACAGATGTGTGTTCCTCAATGATTAACAAGGTGATCTTAAATTTTGTTTAACTAAATTCAAGCTATAAGAACAATGTATGGGAGAGAATTCTCTCTCCCTTAAACCCACAGAACTCCAACATTAAAACATGGTTAAAGGTTCTGAGAAAACAAAAAACCTAACATACTATTTCTGTGTTTTTTTTTTAATTATTATTATCTCAGAGCATTTTCCTTGGCTTACCTCCAAGTCATGTCTTTTGGTGTATTTTATGATGCTTATTTTATGGTGGGACAGGATGTAAAGACAGTATTGCTTTCGCTGCTCTAAGGGTAACCAGATACTGAACAGTCAGAACTGATGAGTTACAAATATAAATTTGTATTAATTTCCCTCCAATTATCACCTTTAAACTTGCTCTGTCACGTTCCCTTTTCTGCCTCTTAATAACCTTGAGCAGATTTTGAGCATTCTAGTTAACATTTATCTCTGCCTCACCATCCCATCAACACTGGCCAGCACTACAGCCTAGCTCTGCATCTGTCCTCCTCCTCCATTGCTTCTACCGGGTAGTGACATAAAGTCTCCTATCCAATCGGTACCTGCTCAAGTCTTCCCTGTACAGTCACTCCTATGGCTGTGCTTAAGGGCCTTTGACATGTCTAAATGCTAAGTATCTTCTATTAAGAAATGCCTGGTCCTTAGGGAGGCTTTCCAAGGGAACCGCCTAACTGTACAAGTCCCTTTAGCTTCTTGTTCTTCCAAAACTACCATTGTCCCTTGACACTAGGCCTTCTCGTGGAGTGGGTCTGGTTGTCCTGATGATGTCCACTCTCCCTATACTGATACATTTTCTCCATTCCTGATCACCCTGCTCAAACATGTACAAAACACAAAGCATCAGTTCACATCAAAGCAGAAATTCAATTTGAAATGAGATGAAGATGTGTGATCCTTGAGGAATTCTCTTGGAACTCCCTTCCCTTTACTTGGTGGTGAAAAAGACCCTCATAAAAGGGATTCAGAGACAGAGAAGCATTAATCAGATGCTCAACCTCAGAGGGAAAGTAGGGAAGGGTTGGTGTAAGGAGGGAGATCAACCAAAGACTTGTATTCATACATATAAGCATAACCAATGGACAGAGACAACAGAGGGTGAGGGCATGTACAGGAGTGGGGTGGGGGGCAATGGGAGATATGGACATATATGTAATACCTTAATCAATAAAAAATCAATTAATAAGAAGGGGTATCACTAAGCCACAGCCCTCCCCAATAGGTGCTATCTCTTCACTATAATGATTTCTTTAAATCCTCTCTCCCTGCTACCTTTCCCCTTCCAAATGGTAGAAGGATATTTGTGGAGTATAGAGTGATATGATAGTAATGCTGATTAAACTGCTATTCACAAATACCAATACTATTTTACTTTTTAATTTCTTTAAAATGAGGAGTGCCTAGTACCTTTTGTTCTTGTGTGGGACCATAGCATAGTTAACAGAACCAACAACAGAAATGGATGTATTACAAATAAAATTTTAGTAACTGGTTCTTGTAAATAAACTGAAATAAAGGGAAAGAACGGTTGAAATGTCATTTTACAAATCAATTGAAACTTCAAATTAATGAGACAAAATTTCAAGGACAAAAGATTACCATGAATAAAAAAATTAAGAAGAGTTTAAATTTGGAGATAATCATTATTGAATGAAAGATCACTTTATTTTTTTAATACAATTTTTAGGTACAAAAGAAAAATGAAAAATGTTTTGGGTAAGGATATTAACACTGTTCCTCTTTAATGAAAAAACAAAATAAAACAAAACAAAAAAAACTTTGGTGTCTGTAAGAGTAGCATCAATTAAAACCCTAGCCGGAGTTATTATATTTATTACTGAGTCCTAAGTGTATATAATGAGGCTTAGATTTCAAAAGAGAAGCCAGTACAGTATTACTTTATAAGATTTTTTGCTGGGATGCATGTAAAATAAACACAAAATTAAGTGATCTGTAAAAAATAAATGTCCTTTAAACAACCATACATTAGAATAGCAAAAGTATGTTTAAATATTATTATCCTTTATAGGTATGTTGACATGCAACTTATTTGTTCAGATTTTCCCACAGGCTGATCCTGATAAAGGAGGCAACTCTCAAAGGACTAACGGTCACACCACTGCTTAGTGAGTGATGCTGATAGACCCTGACGGGAACCTGACATTGTCAAGATGCGTTTACAATGAAAATGATGGCAAGAGCAGGCATTTACTCCACACCATTGGAGACCACTTAGAAGGATGTCAATGGCATTTTAACAATGGAAACAAGACCACTAAGTAAAAGTAAATACTAGTCACAGGTGCTACAGATGTTCAGCTGTAATTTCAGCATTGGGAGGGAATAAACAAGTTACTATCTTTTAGAGGATTAACTTCACCCTAATGAAATGTCAGCAGTAATACCAGTACTTTGCATAAATAGGAGAAAGCCTTCTCATGAGTTACTGTAATGTAATCTTTAAAGCTGTTTTTGGAGAACAATCCAAGCTCGGTGGATCCAAGGTAGCACACATAAACACTGAAATCTTCCGGCTCAATTCTATCAAATTGCTTTATTTTAAAATGAGAAAAAGCTATGTTTAAAAGCTTCAATTAATTAGGGGAAGAATTTTAAATATCCCAGTTTAAGAGCTCTGTTTTAGCAAAAGAAAAACACACACACACACACACACACACACACACACACACACACACACAAAAACCCTCAAGTGGTTTCTAATTGGTTTAGGTTAGTTGTAGGCAAACTCATTAGTCAACAGAGCCAAATATCAGCAGTACAAGGAGTGAAATTTCTTGTGAGAGCCACATTTTTTAAACTTAAACTATATAGGTAGGCACATTGTTATTAACTTAATTAGGGTACTCCTAAGCTGGCCTTTGCTAAAAACTCAAGGGCGAAGAGCCACATGTGGTTCATGAGCCGCAATTTGCCGACCACTGGTTTAGGTGCTACCAGAGTCTAACTAGGTATTAAGCTATTTCCAGAGTCTAAAATTTATATATGCACACATATCATGTTTGATTTAGAAGTTCTGGGGTAAAACAGAACCGGATGGGTGTCATATATCCAAATCTACTTAGCTTATATTCTGTTATTGATTCATTTTTGTCTTAGAGAGAAAGAACAAGCTTGTCATGAGTTCCAATAAATATGAGTCATTTAGGAAAACATGCTGTTTACTCCAAAATAATTAGACATATTTGTTTGGCTACCTATCATTAATTAAACTGTACTCTCTGTTACCTGAGTGTTAAATATTTAATTAGGAATTTCAAACTCTTGTCATATAAGGGTCTTTTTTATTTTACCTGTGAATATAAAGATATTTTGATATGTTTTGTTTTATCCATAGTGCTAGAGCTATCAGTGTCTGGAACTCATCTGCACAATTATAGTAGTTAAATACCTTCACCAAGTTGAATACTTCTATTGCTTTGCATACTCCACCATGTTGTTGAGAATAATGTAAATTAACATGCTGCACAAAATAACACCAAAATATTGGAAATAAGAACTACTTATTTAAAACAAATTGCTTAAATATTCTTTACCATGGCTAATGACAGCTGAACTAGAAAAAATAAGAAACGAATTATTAAATCAGAGCTGAAGTTCAAGTCACCAATGTCAGACGGAATACATAAAGGATCCTTCAAGAGCAGGTAGATAGTACTAAAAATATTTATCTTAAGAATCTTTGAAGAATCACAGAAAACCAAAACAACATTAGGAACCTTAAGATAGACAATGGCTTCCATTTTAAATGGCCTAGATTTTGAACTCATAAATATTATTTGATGGAGTTAATATATACAGAATGCAATGCTTTATGCATTTTCTTTATGTCATATGAAATCCCAGACAGTTTTGATGCAACTTAAAATAAGAAGGACCATCACTGTAAAGATAAAAGGTAAAATACTTTATGTAGAGAAGACGGAGATAATTATATTGGAAAACACTTGGCTTTTTGATGTTGCTATTTGCTTTGAACTCATTAGCACCATGCTCAGAGTGTGAACCAGGTAAAACAGAGCCTCAAAACAAAACATAGCAAAACAAATGACAGACTTAGACTGGGAAACAGCTGCATCGGACTCAGTATAAAGAAAGAAATAGTAGCCAGACTAATTTGTTTTGACTAAATGTTGGAGTGTTTTGTTGATATGGACTATAATATCATTGTAAACAAGAGCCAAATGTTTCTATTCTGTTGGAATGATGACATTCCAATAGATTGGTTAATTTCCACAGCTAATGTATAATGCTATTATGGACAGGGTAGAAATACCAATACTAGAAACATATTTAAGGTTTCCAAACTAAAATATATTTATAAAATCCTTCTAAATAAATCAGTTTGTTATAATGCATCTATGTTAACTTAACTGCATCTTTTAACCTTTTTCATTGCCAATGTCAATAAATTTCTACCTTCTTCCACTTTAGCTCATCAAATTATTTTTCCATTAGGCAAACAAATGAACTGGAAATTCTCCTCTCTAAGGATAATGTCATTTCCCTATAGTTTTAGAATTACATTAAATAAAATCTCAAGTTAATATACTTTCTATATTGTTAGTACAGTGATAAATGTCCTGATATATAATGTTAACAAGTTTATGTTCACGTGTAATTGTTGCTCATGGTCAGCTGAAATCAGTTTTAATTTCTACTGTTTTAGACAATGTTTTAGTTTTAAATTATTTATGCTGAAACTGAAAAATCTTCTCACTTGATCCAAAATTTCTACGGAATTTTCTGAAAAGCACAAAATACTCACATGTAGGATGACATACTCACGGGAGTTGTCTTAGTATTTCTCATATGTATGGATCTAGTGTTAAATCATCTTCCCCCTAATCCTTGTTAGCCTCAACAAATGACATCACTAGCAAGCTATAGAAGTCAGAAACTTTGGAGTCATCTTTATCTCTTCTCTCGCTGTGTGACAGCAGTGTCCAATTCCTTTTTGTGTCCTGTTGATTTTATCTATGTAATCTATCTCCACACCGTTTCTATATCTGCTGCTGTAATCAGGGCCAAGAAATATCATTACTTTGAAGTACAAACCTTACCCTGTTTCTCTCCTGCTTAGAGGACTGCAATTATTTCCCATTGCTGTTAGGGGAAAGACCCAGCACTTCTGGTCTTAATGTAAGCATCACGTGGCCAGGCTTAGGTGCCTTCTGCTCCCATGGCATCCACAGCACTTAACAAATCAGGACTCTCAGTCCACTCTTGAGCTGAGAGCTGCAAACCCAGACTGATCCTTACATTCACATGTGGTACATCTCAAACATGATAATCTTCGTACTTCAAGAGCTTATAGTGTGAAAGAAAGATGCAACAATATAGCATATATGCACACAAGTGCACACAATTTTATCAGATAGAATGGAAAATAGAGAAGTAGGATAATATGAAATATGTTTGATGTTTTGGAAATAAACTTGGTAGAACTTAGTGATCATTTGGAAACAGAGATAAGGAGTAAAATGTGCCAATGATACATCTGATAAGGGGTTAATTTCCAACTGAATAAGGAACTCATATAATTTAGCAAAAGGAAGGCAAACAATCCAATTTAAAAATGGGCAAAGGACCTAAATAAACACTTCTCCAAAGTGGACATACAAAAGGCCAAGAGATATAAAATAAAATGCTCAAAGTCACTAATCATCTGAGAGATGGAACAACAATAAGGTATCACCTCACACCTGTCAGAACAGCTATCATCAACAGATCACCAAACAAGTGCTGGGGAGCATGTGGAGAAAAGGGAACCCTCGTGCACTGCTGGTGGGAATGCAGACTGGTGCAGCCACTGTGAAAAAATATGAAGTTTCCTCAAAAAAAAAAAATTAAACATGTATCTCTACTTGACCCACTAACCCCACTTCTAGGAATATATCATAAGAAACCTGAAACACCAATCAGAAAGAATATATGCACCCCTATGTTCATAGCAGCCAATAGCTAAGATTTGGAAACAATCCAAGTGCCCAACAGCATATATGTGGATTAAAAACAAAACAAAACTATGGTACATTTACACAATGGAATACTACATGGAAGGAAGTAAAAAAGAAGGATTTTTATCTTGGAATTCTGAATCCACAATCCAAGCTTTAAATCACTTGTCTGAGGAAGATCAGATTTACTGATAAATAAAATCAGTTCGATTTTGGACTTGTTGATTATGAGCTGTTCCAGGAATAGTCATACAAAGATTGACAATACAAAGTTAGAAATGTGGGACTGATATTTGAGAGAAAAGCTGATACCCACTGAGGAAGATTTGGATATCTTTGACATGTAAGTGTGATATAAAGCCATCATACTTGAAGAGGGTATAAAATGTACAAAGCTAATTCTTTTAAATTTGTAATTCAACAGAAAGGTACAGAGTAAGTTCCAAGTAGGCCAGGCTGAATGCTTTTTTAAAAAAAGAAGAAGGCTGGGAAACTGAACTGGCATAAACAAATATTGTTATACTAGGCACCTGTTGCAGGAATATTCCTGCATGACTTCCAGTGGGCTTCCCTCCTGCCACCACCACCTCTCCCGCCCCACCACCTCTTCGGATGTGCAGGGCAGGACAGGAGGGGTGAAACTGGCCCCGCCCATCCCACCTGCCCCACAGAACCCTTGGCCACCACCTCCACCTTCTCCTCAGCCACATGCACTGCCACCACAGCTGCATACCCTGCCCTGACCACCCAACCCCCCATGCCCCTTGCCTCCTGACTCTGCGCCTTGCACACGCCCTGCTAATGCTTTTCCTCCAGCAGCTGCAGCTGCCTTGCTTTCCACTTTCCCTCCCTTCTATGCTGTCTTCAGTATTCACTCCTCCCTCCCTCCGGGTATGCAAATTAACCACCATATTTCTTGGGTTAATTTGCATACTCACTCTGATTGGCTGATGGGTATGGCTGGTGGGCATGGCTTGTGGGTGTAGCAGAGTGGTGGTGAATTTGAGTATTAGTCTATTATTAAGTAAGATGACTTCTATAACAAAAACTTAGCACAAAAATGTATCAATGCACTTGTATAATATTCAGGCCTCTTGACTTATAATTTATATCTTTTTCATAAGATAAGCAGCATGAACTCCTGAAAGATCTCGGGCTCCCAATACTGAATGAATGATTAAAGAACATTATGATTGGCTTTAAAAGCTTAACAATAAAACTACTACTTACAGTAAGTAGACAGCCTAAACAGACACACACACAAAAAAGTCACAACTAAGCATAGTTTGAAAAGATGCTGCTGTTAGTACAACTTGCAATATGATAAGAAATTATAGTGTCCAGTAATTACAAGATCCTCTTTAAGAACTTTATGGAGAGAGGCAGCTTTAAATCTAGAGACTACATCACAAAGAACTCAGCACATTTGAAGGACCATTGAAATAATATTATATTAGAGTCATAGATTACATGCAGATGGCAGGCCTGTTGAAAGCTACTGTTTATTTGAAACCAAATCGTTCTTTCCATAGCCTTTATTATATGTAGTGAAAACGTACTATTCAAAAGCCTTTTCATCAGTTTTTCATGAGCAGACATGGCAGGAGATTTTCAAGGTCAAAATGACCACTAAAATTTCAGTTGCTGGCAATGAAGAAAAATACTTAGGGAGATTAGCAGTAATATGGATAATGTTATTTCTACATTTTAACTCCAATTTGGGAGTTAAACATAAGCACTCTTTTTTATCTCAAGAATGATTAGATACAACGTATTGTTGTATTGTTTTAGATTGGTATGGCAATGTGAATTAGAATAAGAAAAATGGCTACAAAGGATGTTTTAAAATGAGAAAATTTTTAAACAACATCAACACCTTTAGGCCAATATAAAGTAAAATTTAAACATTATTCATCTTATTTTTAAAAAAAATTATCTAGTGTAATTATTATAGCTGTAATGTGACCAATGAAGACTGTAAGGGAGAATACAACCAATCTAAGGGCACACAATGATTCATTGTCAGAATGAAATACTAAACACACATTTTATGTTCATTGAAAAAACACAGGATAGTATTAGAGAAATCAATCATATTCATGTTTCATTCAAAAAATTTTCCAAATATCAATGTTAAAAAGTCACATGCTTTTCTAAAAAATAAATAAATGATTTTTGTAAAGTCTCAAATAGTGCTTAGAAATAGGATTTCTTAAGGCTTGAACTTTGAAAATAACATCTTTCTAAATTATCTTTATACATAATAAAGCTATTAAACTTGAAATATTTTCAGAGTAAAAAGAACTCTACTTATTAAAAATAATTATCTTCTAGGGAGGAGTCCTTAATTATTTAACAGTGACTCCCAATCATATTGTAAACATAACTCTTCAAAATAAAAATATTTATTATTAGCTGCTATTTTCTCTTTTGATCACAAAATCTCTCTTAAATAATTTCAATATATTCTCCAATGCTAAAATATAAAATGATTTTTAATTCTTGTCTGTTCTCTTAAGCACATTCTCTTATATCATTACACAAAATTTTTAGTATCATTTCAACAGTACACAGATGGTCTCATTTAGATGTACCTGGCCTAATACCTCTGTAAATATACTAAATGTTGTTCCTAATCAGAGTAACATATTAGATAACTAATATGTTAAGACTTTAGTTATTAGGCTAAAATGTGTTTGTTTGTTTTTTCAAAAAAAAAAAAACAACAACACCAAAAGTTAAATACTTTAAGGACTCCTTTTAGCCCAGCTGGTATGGTTCATTGGTTGAGCATCAATCTATGAACCAAGAGTTCATGGGTTCAATTCCTGTTCAGGGCACATGCCCAGGTTGCAGGTTTGATCCCCATAGAGGGTGTGCAGACTTAACCAATCAATGACTCTTTCTCATTGGTATTTCTATCACTCTCTCCCTCTCACTTCCTCTCTAAAGTTAATAAAAATATATTTTAAAAAACAACTCCTTTTGATTAAAATGGTCTGTACAGAAACTATTTTTCCTCTTTCCTAGATTTTAAAAATTTGTTCTATGAGCTTCCCATAAATAGCTGCTTTCACAAAGAAATATCTGGAGTATATTTTGCATCTTAACATATGTTTGAATCATATTCACAAAGAAGTATACTTATGTAATGGATACATCAATAAACAAAAATTTAAATGATTTGTTTTCTAATAGCTTATGTGTAAAGATACTATGAAGGATTTTTAAAAATATATGTTTTATCTACATAAATTTCATAAATGTAACAAATTATTAAGAGTTAAAGAATAAAAGGCTGAGTTTTTAAATGTGTCAAATCTCTATTGATTGTGAAAATCACTTTAGAAAATCACTCCATTATGTGCATTTACTCAAATTTATTTTAATATGTATATAAATTCTGGCATTGAAAAGTATTTCACATTCTTCTTTATCCAAAAGTCAAGTTAATATCACATATTGGAACTCTTGGAGAGAAAAGAGGGGGAAAAACAGCGGACTATTAAGATTATTATGTAGTCATGTTATACAGAAAAACAGAAATAGGACAGAAAACACAAATAACTCATTAAAATGTAAATTTTTAATCACATGTAGAGAACTAGATGGCAAGAATGTTAATGTACAGGCTAAAAGGCAAGAGATTATAGCTAAACATCACTACACAACATACTATTTCTTTTTCTGTACATATTTGAATCATGGAATATTATAGTACAAAATAGATCCAGAAATCATTTATACTTTTAACACATAATGAATACCTAGCATATGCTAGGCATTGTTGTAAGCATTGGGAATGAAGCAGTGAAGAAAGCCAAAAAAAATCTACATATGCTTGGAATTTATATTCTAGTTGGGATGTAGGGGGGAAAATAATAAAGAAATAAATAAAGTGACATGGTGTAAGTGAGATACTAGTCATAGAAGTGTGGAACAGAGGTTTTCCATCTACATGATGTATGCGTGCACTGCAAGCACATTTGTTAGGAGGGTACATTGGGAAGACTTCACTGAGATGGCACCATCAAGCCCAATGCTCTCATTTTGCAGCACAGGGAATAGGTTCAGAATGATCAAATGAAATGCTTGAGGTCACATAACTCTTTAGGAAAAGAGCTGGTCTTGGAGCACATTTATTTGCCTGACTCTTGGTCCTAAATTTTTTTCACTGCACAACAGGGCACGCCCAGTTGAGAGAATTGCCTGGACTATGAAGGAGGCAAAGAGAAACTAATGGTGGAATTGGATGACAGCTCTGTAGCTCAATTGACTGGAAGAAAAAGTGCATCTGAGGAGGAAAGAAGCAGAAGTCAGAAAGAATTAGGTAGGCTAGGGCTAGCTTATGAAAGTTCTCAGATGTCACAATGATGAGTTTGGTCATCATCTTAGGTAGGGGAGAGATATGATTAAAGCGATGTATCAGATAGTCAGAAGGAGGAAAAGGAACTCATCATCCGAAATAATCATCCCAAATTCTGTCATCCACCACCTTGACATTGATATGACCAGGGCAGAAATCCTGATTCTCATATTTCATGCCACTGGAAAATTGATAAAAATAGAAAAAAAAATCTTGTGTTCTCTACTATTAGTTTTTTTAAATGATGATTGAAGAACAAATTAGTTTCCAGAACCAGACAAGACAAAACAATTATGTTGAGTGAGAACATGCTGCATACTCTTCCCTATCTGAATTGAGTGGCCTGTAAAATAATCCATTATATATATGCACTGTTTTTCCCCCAATAAAAGGAAAACTGTGTATCTTATTTGAAAGTCTTCACATAAAGAAATGTAATTTACTTTTTTTTGAAAAAGGACAATAGCTTACCAGTGAACATAAGACAACAACGTAGAGTTCTTAATAGAAAAGCTGAAGGGTGCTGAGTATATTTAGGGTTCATGGACTTTTTTCTAGACTATTCCCCAGTGACAAAATTGAGAAAGTAAAAATAAAATATTCACTCGAAATTTATGCTTTGATATTAAAGCTTATGGAATATAACATGTTTGGTTTTACCATCTTATTGAAAAATTAAATCTTGAAATGTCTTTTAAATGTTGCTATTTCTATTCTGGGCAGAGCATGGGTTACTGTTCTACAGCACCTTAAATAACTATAATCATGCACAAGATTATGCACATCAGCGGATCCCAAAACTATTTACTATCCTGACACTGAGAGAAATATGTACCACTATAATAAACATTGTCACCTTTACCACTATTCTTGCAATTCTTCACTTTCCTTCATGATTTTTATTTTCACTAAATTCCTCAATACTGACATTTCAAAAATAGCAATCTATATTACATTCCATATAGAATTTCTAAATGATGGCACAAAAACTTTGATTCCCAATACTATATATTATGTCTTATTGAAATTGTACATCTAAATATATACATGCAAGAAGTACTTATTTTCTTTAGCCTGATAAAATTGTAGAGCTTGATAAGCCTTTATCAAGGGAGTGTTATTTTGATAAGTAATATCTCTTATCAAAATAATAAAATGATCATATTAAAAATTGATCACATAAAATAAAACACAATATAAATTTCTCTTATTTGTATGACATCTCTATTATCATTTATTTCAATTACTTTTGTTTTCTTACCCCAATGTTTTTAGTTAAAGTCTATATTATCTAGATGCTTTAAAACGTGGTATAATTTAATGTGTGAATATAAATTTTCAACCAGCTTGCTATGCATAGACAGCTTTTAAAAATTCAAAACAGCCCCAATAGCAAATGTCATTTCTTTCATAGTTATAAAATGCAAACTCTAAGTATTTTATCCTAATGAATAAATGAGTTTGTCCTTTATGTATAAAATATAGTATGTGTTTGTTGCACAAGTTTTTAATAATAGATGGATTTTAGGTTTGCTCCAACATACTCAATAAAGTGTGATTAATTTGGTTTTTCAAAAATGCAAACTAGACATTACTATATTACTTTGCAAAATGCACAGCTTGCAACATTATTGTCTCAGTGGGATCTTAAATTGAATTGTAAAATGTGTCTTATTTCCAGTTTGATTTATGTAAGAGATAGCAGTGGATAATGTTCCTTTTGAAGTTTCACTCGTTTGTGTGAACAAACAATATAAACCTAAAATTCATAATAGAGTTTATTAGAACATGAAGCAAACTTTCGAGTTATATCATGTTTGACTGCAATGAAAACTTAGGATGGACTCAGAAAACCACTCAAGAAACAACTTTTTGAAGTTCCCTATTATGATGGATTATACAGTACATTTGACATTTTCTATGATTTTTTATTATGATATTTCAAGTAATTACCAAATCATGTTTTTCTTCTTAAAAAGCTTTCCTGTGCCCTGAGAATTAATGCATGATACCATTTAACTTGGCTTTTTGAAGTAAATATCACCAGATAAAAGCCAGCTGGATCTGAATAATAGGATACGTGAATGAATGTATTAGTGTTTGAAAAACAGAGTACAAGTCTTCTAAAAAGATTAATTTCCATAAAAAAGATAGCTCCCAGATCTACAAAAGAATAAATTCAAAAACATAATAAACTCTCAGAAAGAGAGGTAGATTAAAGCACACGCTGCAGCACCTTGTCACGGCAGCTGTTGTGCAGCAGTAATTCTGTATCAGTTACATTTGGTGGGTCCTGCAGGGCTCTTCAAAGCTCTGCACGCAAAGCCTGAGTGTGGGATCCATGCAACACCATCAGTAAGACCTACAGCGACTAATCGTGGTGCAATCCCACTCTCATTCCGATCTTACTCTCAGTATGTACAGTTCGAGGAAGCTATTATACAAAGGTTCTAATGGGAATGTGTGAATCTAGTAAAGGCCTTTTTTTGTCCTTCAGTTATTCAAGATGTGGATATGAATTTTCTTTGTCATAAAAATACTGCAGCTTTATCATGCAACATAGTTGCTGACATCATCATGTAAAAAGACCTGAGTTGGCCCATGGACTTGATTTTCAATATCCTGTTACAAAACATGTTCTCTAAAAAGGGCCCTGCATTCTATTCAGACAACCAACTTCTTTATTTTCATTCGCACACTTACTAATAAAAGTAAAATTTGCCCATTCACAAATTGATCGGTAGGTAAGCTGTACCTTTTCATCCTGAGTGCCTGTGAGGATATTATTATCTTTAAAAGAATACTAGAAGCAAATGTGGATATCAATTAACTTTTAACTTTGGTTAAATTCCAAGGAAAATATAAATCTGTCAAAAGAACTGACATGAAAATACCACATTGATATTGGATAATTTCAAATGCAAAGGAAAGTACATTAAAAACAGAAATATTTAATATGATTGGAATAGTTGGTATATTTCTTTATAAAAAATACAGAACAATAATTAAAAAATAAATTACTATCCAATCATAACAATAAGGATAAAAATTAACTAATAGAAATCAGTCAATCATTTTGTCTATTATATTTTGAAACTAATTTTAATGTGCTGAGTATAAGAAACTTAATTTCCCAATTTTCCTTTCTCTCTTTCTCTCTCTCTCTTTCTCCCTCATTGCTAAAAAACAGTGTCAAAATCAACCCCAAATGAAACGTATGCTAGTAATTGCACGTATTTTTTTAAACTGAAAAGTTCTTTAGTACAGTAAGATGTTTAAATATTAAGTAAATGTTCCTCATAATGAAGACATAAAAAAACATATTGCCATTAGTAGAAAAAATATCACTGCTTATGAAACCCTGCAATGTTTATCAGAAAAACATTTTTAAAAGGAACACCTTTTCTGTACTCATATTAACTACCAAAGGGTTATAACAATTTTTAACAGTAGCTCAAGAATTTCTTTATCATACTTCTTCAAGAAAGCTGCTTTTAGTTAAAACATAAAAATGGTAGTTACAAGGTTTCTGCAAACATAACTGCCATTCCATTAAGGAAATGGCACAGCAAACAGTAAATAGTGGCCTCGAGGGAAATGTAAGTATTGATTTTATTACTGTGTTGGTTGGGTTTGTATTTGCAATTGTCAACTCTAATTTTGGACGGTGCTTTAAGTATCCTTAAAACCGCTCAAGGAAAGGACAAATATTAATTGGAAAATACTGGTAATTATTTGTGTAGCTTTAAGTATAATAAGATATGATTTCCTTTCATCTTTTAAGAGTCTGTCTTTAAAAAAAAAGACAATTTAATTATGCTATACATTGTAAATGAACAACCAACTTATATTCATTAAGTCAAAATACATATATAGTTTGTACACTATAAATAAATATTTGACTCTAGGAATAAAGTTAATCACTATGAAAATTATAAACATGATTATATAATTTCTTAATTTGGTTTAGAAATTTAGTTTAAAATTCATTGATATTGACATTTTGATTCACCTAAGAAGACATAAAATAACTATGAAACTAATTATAAGTCCAGAAGTTTCATCATAATGAAATAATTTTCAACTTATAACCTCATTAAATGTAAAATGATCAAATAATGAAAAAGAACCAAATTTGCCAACTTAATGTATTATTAAGTTTTATATTATCATCATCATTGTCTTCATCATCATTGATTTTCTCTTTCCATTTCACTAAATGACATTCACACATTTATGCTAAAGGTATAATTAAGAACACAGATCATTTTCTTAAACCATGCCAGAGAGCAACTCTGTTTAATATGTAAATTTTCAACTATACCTATGGGGCTGTAAATATAGTCAGTGTTAAACTTCTACAATTAACTAAAAGAAGTGTTTATGCTACATATAAATTTTAGAAATGTCCTCTGTGGAAATCTAAAGAGGTGCAAATTAATATTTAAAAAAAAACATTATAGCTGTTCTTCAGATTAAAAAACATAAAGTATTCTTGAGTTCACAAGCTACACAGTACATTTTAAATATATCACATCAAAAGAGAAAGAAAGCCCATTACAAACACACACCAAATCTTCAGTACCTCTAAATGCCAAGTCCCTATATCATGACTCTATGAAGAAAATCAAAAGAAAACAATTATCTTGGTTTTAACATAAAAGTCATACTTTATATTGTATTTTAAAATATTTAGAGAGGAGAAAGGACTTAATGAAGTAAAACTTGCCTTGCATAGAAAGATGGGACTTCTTTGTGCATATTAGATGTTCAATATGTATTTATTGGACTAACTTTCTCAGTTCCAAATAATTAAAATTTGATGGATAAACACACAAATTGGCCTCATGGTGGTTTGAATCTTAGCTCTGTCATTTGCTATGGTACAGAATGTAAGTCATGAGTATTTTTTAATACCCACTTTGAAATTTGCCATAGCCTACAAAATCTTATATAGACCACTCTCTCTAAATGGAGGTTAAATGAATGAGATGCATGCGAGCGTGTGTACATATACACACACACACATACACACACGCACACACACAAATTAGCAAAGACATCTGACAGAATTGGAGTTTGTGAATCTATAAGAATAGGGGAAAATAAAATTGAAGATTAATAATGATTATTTTAAAATCAACAGATTATGAAATGACTTCTTGTTCATCTCCAGTGTCAACCTTTCTGAGATTGCTTTACCATGTCCAAGGTTTCCAAGTTTCTCAGTGGAGACCACATCATTCATTTTCTCCCTATCACCACTGACTGTATGCATCTTAAAAGAAACTCTAGAAAAAAACTTACTGCAAAGCGATCAAGCTTTCTTAATTAGTCTAAAATCAAGGAATATATATATATATATATATATATATATGGCTCTATATGTCTGTGATTCTTAACCATTTTGGTTTCAGAATATTTTCATGTACATTGGTTATATCTGTCAATATTTGCCATATTAGAAAAGTGAATTTTAAAAGTTATTAAAAATACTAATTCATTGCATATTAGCATAAATAATGTGTTTCTTTAAGAAATATATGTTCCAAAATAAATGTACCTACTTTTGCAAAATGATTCACTATCTGGCTTAAGTCATGTGGATTTTTGCATATACTCTTACATTCAGTCTCTGTGATCTCACATTTCACATAGATTCTTTAAAAATCCATGAGAGAATGAGAGCTTTAAAAAAAGAAATAAGGTCTTAGTATTCTCATAAAAAGGTTCTGACCACTTGGACTCCTGAACCCTTGGGAACTCTCCTCTCCAAGTGTCCTGGGACCTTACTTCAAGAACTTCTGGTATATCTGATAACATTTTAGGACTTTTTAGAACATCCGGGTTATGTATTAATTTAGTAACTCGAATACTATCCTAATATGACTTCAGACAATAAGAACAAGATTAGAAAAGTTGCTCTAGCATTTCTTATGGAAAATTCATTACTTCCATGCCAACAATTGAATTTTAAAAAGAAGGTAGTAGTAAGAAAGAAAATTTTTTTCATTTAGACTTAATTTTACCTCACATGGAATAACTAATTAGTTATTTTGAGGTGTTGGAGCACAAAAGTTGGTCAAAGTTAGAGGTGGCTTTCACTATTGCCTCTGCAAGTCAGACATAGTCACTCTACCTCATCTGGAAAGTGGGTTAGTGTCTATTCAAGAATAAACTCAGAATGAAGTGGGACAATATGCATGATGCATATAGCACATCACACTATGTAACTAATAAGGAGGACAATTATTTAGTAGAAAAGTCAAGGTTAAGATCACAGGTGCTGAGGTCAGATAGAAATGAGAGGGTGTGATGCTGTGGGAGCCTCAGGCTGTCATGTGTAACATACCAACAATCAAGGATAAGTATCAAATTAGCACACAGATTAGATAATGAGTATATGAAAAGCACGTGTCATATAACTGATGTGAAGAAGAGAAGAGGGATGAGAAGAAAGTCCCTGGGGAAGGGAAAAATATAATTTTTACCACATCAGTATGGTTTATAAAATTATAAAAATTATGGTCATTCCTAAGAAATATTAGACTTGAGAGAGGCAGTTTAAAAACATATAGAAAAATAGTTAACATACAATGAACATTAAGAGTAAAGAAAATACATCTTGAAACTGATAAGTTCTAAAATTCCAGGTAAAACTTGACTATCTCAATTTTAACAAGGAAAAGTGCAATATGCTTATAAGAGGTTTTTGAAATTCCACAGAGATAAAGGCTCCATTGAGCACATCACCATAGAATGACGGAAACAATTTTCGGGGGGCAGGAGGGGGTAAATATAACATTGGATTGACTAAAGCCAGGAATTAAGGTGAGACAATATATAAGATTTTGAGGGGTTATTTTTATTGTTTTCAAGTTAATGGTAAAAAAAGAGGCAAATAAATAACTTTTTATTGAAGACAGGATAAATGTTCAAACCAAGCTTTTGTGACTTATAATTCAGAGATGCTAATGAATTCTGAAATATTTTTCTGATTGTCTAGAATGAATCTTTAATGTTCTCATATTTTAAGATCATCTGAAAACTTTTATAGACAATGGATATAATTACATTTATATAAACGATTGAAAGCATAGGTGCCCAACTATTTCCAGATAATTTGGGTAATATGTTTTAATGAAAGCCACATATAATCAATAATATTACGTGTGGCAGTTTTATTTCTTTCAAAATTTTAATTAGAAAACTAAGTTAGTTATGTTTTGAAAACTGAATAAAGAACTAACACAAATTGATTATTTTAGATATCTCACATATCTGGATTCATGCAGTGTCATCTTCCCATTACTGGCTTACTTCACTCAGCTGTGATGAGGGGGATAGAGAGTTGCTAATCCACACAAAGTTTCAGTGAAGCAAGATGAATGAGCACTGTAAATCTGCTGTAAAATATCACACCAAGAGTCAACAATACTGTGTTGTTAGCTTCAAAATTTAAGAAGGTAGATCTCATGTTAAAAGTTCTAACCAAATTAAAATAAAATTGTTTAAAAAGAATAAAAATATTGAGAATAGAAATACAGCTTTTTATAACTCTTTTGGTGTATTAAATAAAATTGAACTGATAAAGTATTAACGTTAAATATACATATCAAAAATACTATATAAAAACAAATAATATGCCTAATTATAGATATAACTAATATGAACATTTTCAGAAAGTGTTTGGCTCCTACTTGTATGTATGTATTATTAAGGCACTTTAAAAAAGACAGATTGTTTATTAAAAATACTATATATTGCCCTAACCAGTTTAGCTCAGTGGATAGAGTGTTGGCCTGCGGACTGAATGGTCCCAGGTTTGATTCCAGTCAAGGGCAAGTACCTTGGTTGCAGGCACATCCCCAGTAAAGGGTGTGCAGGAGGCAGCTGATCCATGTTTCTCTCTCATCAATGTTTCTAACTATCCTTCTCCCTTCTTCTCTGTAAAAAATCAATAAAATATATATTTTTAAAAATACTGTATATTTTATATAATATCTAGGAATATATTACTGATTATTATTGTTTTAAGGAAAGTTATTTAATTTACTAAAATTCATTCTCAAAATGCATTTTTATGATTGAATGTTCAGAGACTTAACGATATATAACATAACTACCTAGTAAGGAAACACCATTTTGCTTTTATAGATATTTTATTGCATCAATGGAAACTTCTTTGTATCCTTCTATGGCTAAACTCATAAGCTGTAACATAAAAATTATTATCAACAATATAGACCAGCCATAAAATCCAATTAAAAATTCCTACATTTTATGCAGTGATAGTAGCATAATGTGTAAACATGAGCTTAAGTGATATGTAGCTTCTAGAGCATCTAACCTTTAGAAAATAAATGTTTTAACTGTTTCATCATTACTTTCTCGGTGTAAAGAACCTTGAGGTTTCTTTTTAACTCTTAGTCTAAGTGAAAAAGTTATTGCTTTGGTTAAAGTACAACTGACATGCTCAGTTTTTCTTAGTTAAATCTATTTAGCAATATTATTTTATATGTTTTTGTGCTCCAAAACAAAAATCCCTTACTAATTCATTTGGTCAAAAGATATTGGTTTCAGGCACTGATCTAGGCACTGGGATTTGTAATGACCAAATTGGACACTGAAGCCTCTGGTCCCATGGTGCTGACATTCTATTAAGTACGTACTAGATCGCTCACATGGCATGGCAGGTTGTGACAAAAGTGCCATGGCAAAAAATAACACAGGAAAGGAGGATAGGATGTATTTATCTATTGAGGAGGTAGGTTGCAATTTTAAATAGGGTTTTTGGTAAAAACCTTAAAAAGAAGGTGATGGTTGAGAAAATGAGGAAACAAGATCTATGGGTATATGGGAGGTGAATATCTCTAGAACTATATTATTGTACAAAGCCACTGTTCTCAAAACAGCCTGGTACTGGCACAAGCACAGGCATATAGATCAATGGAATAGAACTGAGAACCCAGATATCAACCCAAATCACTATGCTCAATTAATATTCGACAAAGGAGGCACGAATATACAATGGAGTCAAGACAGTTTCTTCAATAAATGGTGTTGGGAAAATTGGGCAGACACATGCAAAAGAATGAAACTAGATCACGAACTTACACCATTCACAAAAATCAACTCAAAATGGATACAGGACTTAAACATCAGACGGGAAACCATAAAAATACTAGAAGCATCCACAGGCAGCAAAATCTCAGACGTATGCCAAAAGAACTTCTTCACGGATACTGCCCCTAGGGCAATGGAAGCTAAAGAGAAAATAAACAAATGGGACTTCATCAAAATAAAAAGCTTTTTTACAGCAAAAGAAACCATCAACAAAACAACAAGAAAGCCCACGGTGTGGGAGAACATATTTGCAAATAATACCACTGATAAAGGTTTAATCTCCAACATTTACAGACAGCTTATACAAATAAATAAAAGGAAGATGAATGATCCAATTAAAAAATGGGCAATGGACCTAAATAGAATATTTTCAAAAGAAGACAGAAGGAAGGCCAAAAGGCACATGAAAACATGCTCAAAGTCACTAATTGTCCGAGAGGTGCAAATCAAAACAACAATGCGGTACCATCTCACACCTGTCAGAATGGCCAACATCAACAAATCAACAAACGACAAGTGTTGGCGAGGTTGTGGAGAAAAAGGAACCCTCATGCACTGCTGGTGGGAATGCAGACTGGTACAACCACTGTGGAGAACAGTGTGGAGTTTCCTCAAAAAACTGAAAATGGAACTCCCATTTGACCCAGTAATCCCACTTCTAGGAATATATCCCGAGAAACTAGAAACACCAATCAGAAAGGATATTTGCACCCCTATGTTCATAGCAGCACAATCTACAATAGCCAGAATTTGGAAACAGCCTAGGTGCCCTTCAGCAGATGATTGGATCCAAAAACTATGGTACATCTACACAATGGAATACTATGCTGCCATAAAAAAGAAGAAATTCTCATCATTTGCAGCAACCTGGATGGAATTGGAGAGCATCATGCTGAGTGAAATAAGCCAATCAATGAAGGAGAAACACCACATGACCTCACTCAATGGTTAATGATAAAGATCATTATAAACTGATGAACCAAGAGACAGATATAGAGAAAGTAAAGCAACAAGCAGACTGTCAAATAACAGTGGAGAGGGGAGGAAGATCTGGAGGAGATAATAGATCAACCGAAGGACTTGTATATATGCATATAAGTACAACCAATGGACACAAAACTCTGGGGATGGAGGGGATGTATGGGAGGGAGGGAGGGGGGCAAAAAAAATTAATAAAATATGTAAAAATAAATAAATGAATAAATTAAAAAAAAAAAGAAACAAGCACAATTAAGCAGCTAAAAAAAAAAGGAAGCAGCAAAGCAAGGCAGGAGAGTTCCTGGGATATATGTGAAATGGCAGGAGGATGGATGGTTAACAGTAAGTGAGCAAAAGAAAAGTGGGAAGAAAAGCAGTCAGAATAGAGAAGTAGCCAAGAGTCTTCCACCCAGAAGATTATAGGTTATCAAAAGGACTGTTTTTTTTGTTTGTTTGTTTGTTTGTTCGTTTTTTTACTTTTACTCTACATGACATGGGAAGAGTCGGGATGGTATACACAGAGAAGTGGTCTGGTCTTACATGGGTGTGTACAAGATCACTCTGCTGGCTGTTAAGGCGAAGGTGAAAAGCAAGAACTCCAATTAGACTTATTAACAATGATCCAGCCAAGAGAGAAGAGAGAGAATGTGAATACATTGTAGGTATGAAATAGGGAAGAGTCAAAGGTGACTCCAAGATTTAGGGCACAAACAAGTAAGTAGAACACTAGAGTTACCAATAACAGATGAGAAAGCTGAAGTATGGGAAGGATTGGGGTAAGGACACCAAGAATTCTCTTCAGATATTTTATATTTAAGATGTCCCAAACTGAAGCTCCTAATTAAGATATGAACACTGCAATGTGTGTGTGTGTGTGTGTGTGTGTGTGTGTGTGTGTGTGTGTGTGTTTCATATACAGAGCAACCAGATGGCTGATAAGTGGATGGTATCAAATTATGCATCGCTTTCATACCTTGTTGTTTAGGTCTTCATTGGAAACGTGTATCTTTAAAACATAAAATAATTTAATATTTCTTTGTTTTTAGGAATCTTACTCATTTACTAATTTAATACATTTAATGATTAGCTTCATGATCCTCACTGCTCCAAATACTTGGACTACAGAGAGGATAAGGTTCTGCCCTCAAGGTGGTCACAGCCTACCAAGGAAGAAAAAGGATACATTGCTGTTTATATGTTTTGAGAATTTGGGAAGCAAAGTGGAAATATATGGTTATAAATGTGATGTGTTCATATATAGGGTTTAATGCTTTGTGGTTGTAATAACTGCACTAGAAATATATGTGACTTTAGAAAGCATACAAAGAAATGTTATAAGGAAGACAGTCAACATCATACTCAATGGGCAAAAACTAAAACCATTTCCCCTAAGAACAGGAACAAGATAGGGATGCTCATGTTCATAACTACTGTTCGAAATAGTACTGGAAGTACTAGCCATTGCGATAAGACAAGAAGAAGAAATAAAAGGCATCCAAATTGGAAAAGAAGTAAAACTGTCCTTATTTGCAGATGACATGATACTGTACACAGAAAACCCTCAAGACTCTATAAAAAATTACTAGAATTAATAAATGAATTTGGCAGAGTAGCAGGATACAAAATAAATTCCGAGAAACCTATGACATTTCTATACACCAATAATGGCCAAAGGACACAGACAACAGGGGGTGAAGGCATGTCAAAGTGCATGATCTTAGAAAATCTGCATGATCTCTCAGTGCCTCGGTTTTTTTCCTAAATCAGGAGATGATTATCATTGTCTCTGTCTCTTCATTTGTGTGTATGTGTGTTGAATGACAACATATATAAAGCAGTGGGGCTTATCCATCCATTATAAGTGCTCAATCAATTATAGGCACTATTATTGACATGAGAAGTGTTTTGTTGACAGAGGAGAGCAGAAATAAAAGTAGTTAAGCACCTTGTATTACTAGGCACTAACTTCAACTTTGTTTTATTATACCAGTCACTGGAGACTTGGAAGGACCTAAAATTGGAGACATGCTATAAATTTTTGATAAATTTTATTATTTAAAATTTATTCATGTTCACTTGTCTGTTTTATAAACTGCATTTGTATTCTGAAAAATATATATAAACAACTCTTTATTTATAAGCAATTTATATCATAAAGTTTCCCTAAAATAACGTTCCCTTGGGTTGTGATTTTTTTTGCCAGTCCTCTAAAGCCTATTTAAACCACAATGTACCGGGAAAATTAATTTGAAGCCCCTTTTCAATGTGTATTATCACTTATCATATACTTAAAATACAAACTTATTTTCATAGTTCAACTCTCAACTCAACAGAGACTCTCCCTCAGCGGTAGTTAAAATTATGTGGGAACCATATTTTTGAGCACCAGAAATTGGCTCATTTTACATATTTGTGAAGACAAGTAATCTTAGTGCACTTGCCTACATTTGTTCTTAAAAATTGTTCATTCTCAAATCATAGCTGGCACTCATCCTTTGACAGTGTCCTGGTTTTAGAGTTCTCTTAGCTTATTTATATCTCTTATTTATATCAAGATATAGCTCAAGACACATTAATTTTTTAAACCACAGGACTCTATTATTAAAATCTAAAGTAAGTCAAACCTGACAATATTATTGTCATTTCAAGCTTCATGCTGATGATATAATATAAATAGACGCATGAGCAATTCATTTCAAAAATGAATTTTAACTGGATGACAGAATTGCACTATTTGCATATTTAAAAGAATCTAATACTATTTCACACAATATTGCTCAAATTCTCTGACCCACAAAGTAGAGGAAGCAAGTAGCTAATCAAATAAATTAGGAGTAAAAATTAATTACTACTAAATGTAATATAATTTGGATATTAAAGAGATTGATGAACTATACAACCTGAGTGTCCAAAGTCGTGTTAAAGAATCCCTGGATTTTCAGGAGTGGAAAAATGACACCACCTTCCTGTTCTGAACAAAAGCAACAGAAAAGTTTCGTATCCTATCTATGTATGTATCATCTTCAGAGTTTAATTTAAAAGAAAAATTGACAAAGCCTTATGAACATGAACTGAGATGATAGAGCAAGAAAGATAGTTAAGACATCTCTTCATGTGTGTATTATTATGTGTGCATGCAAATAAAATGAATTTCAACTTTCCTGAATGATAACACCTTATTAATTTCTATATTTATATTATTTTGAATCAGTAGCTTTATTAAATGGGATTGGTCAGCTACACTCTCAATAATTCTATACTAATTATGTTAATGTTAAATATTGTGTGCCTATATAACAAAAACAACTTTCAATATTTTTTATTAATTACTTAGACACACTTGCTTACGTATACACATACCTAATGACATTTAGAAAATTAAGATCTAATGTGGGAATGTGCTTGGTTAATAATGATAAAATATTTGAGGTGAAAAAGCTGAATAAATATATTCACAATAATTTCTAATTTTAGTGTCATATGGTGACTGGCATTAAGGCGTAGGGCTAAGAGCTCATGGCGACAGCTCAATACCTTACCAGTTATTTGAAACTCAGAGGAAGAGACATGATGGTTATTTGTGTATGTCTCACCAAATATAATGCAAATAAAAGATTCAGATATGCTTCATCCCTGCGATCAAAATTAGTGGATTCAAATCCTTTTTTAGTCACTAACTTTATCAAGTCAAGTAACTTCCGGAGCTTAAGTTCATTTCAAGAAACTGCAAAGCCTATACCAAAATATGTATTCAAAAATAATGGCCACAGAAGTTAATTTGACTAGAATATATTTCTAGTTTTCAAACTGTATTTGCCCAAATTTTCATCTATTAGGGGATATCTTTGGTTTAAGAAAAACCTGCCCATGTGATTTTGATTTGTCTGCACTTATAATTATAAAGCTATAAAACTAGGATCAAGGAAATCATGTTATACAGGAAAAAAAGCCAGGAAATGAGCAGAATAAAAATCAAGGATCCACTATTGTTTTTTCCAAACACCTAAACGACTCTCATGTTTTGAATAGTCATTGTGTATAATTCATATAAACACTTTCTAAGAAAGTTTTCCACAGATGGAATTTTGTAATGGTTATAAGATAACTAGTGGTTTCCAAACATATATTGACAAAAAATATAAAAACAGGCCTCAAATCATAAAAAGTTCATTAGACTAGAATTCAGAGGTTCTGAAAACTGGCTTTTTATTGGAATCACCTGGAACTTTTAAAAAATACCAATACTTAGAACCTACTCATAGAGATTATAATTTTGTTGGTTAGAAGTAAATACAGGTTTTTGTTTTTTTTATAAATAAAAAGCTGCCTAGAAGATTCTAATGTTGCAACCAGCAGTATAAAGCCCTGAACCACCTAAACTATATGATCCCTTTTGGCTCAGATTTCATGATTCCAAGAAATCAGATATGTGCCAATGTAGGATTTGCCTTATACTCTCTATTATCCCAACAAAGTTCAAAGAATTAGTAGACAAGTAACATCGTGTTGTTTATTGGCACCTTTCTTGTGGAAATGGTTTATTTACATATGTCCCTGCCTCTTTACAACCTTTCTCCCAGATGAAGGAAGCTAGATAAAAACTTCTGGAGCCCACAGGGAGATGGTACAATCTCCCAGGCAAAACCAGAGTCATTAATATTTTTAAGAGTACTACCCATTTGAAAAATATAATTTCAGAGGACAGAAAGAGTTAGCCCCACTTTCTTCAACAGGAAAACACATAGTAGAAAGAAGAACATACAAATTTAAAAATTACTTATGTTGCATTACACAGTTATCTTTGAAACGGTTCCTCAAAAACAATAAGTACTACATAGCAATGTATTACTATCTTTGTCTTGCTTTCATGGTTTATCTTTTCTGTGTTGTAGTTCTCAGGTTGACATGAGTTTTATGCTTCAGATACAGAATTAAATAAGAAATATGTTTTGATATTTTCACCTGTCTTGCTGTTGTATGAATACCTGTAAGGTTAGTATCTCCTTCATTTTTTTCTAAGTTAAATAAAAAGTGAACATTATTTTAAAGATTTTTCCTGATACTAATAAGTAAGTGGCAAGTTGGTGCTCTATTATAATTTCAAAATATTTAATTGTTTATAGTCAAAAGTAAAAGATGAAGAAAATTACATTAGTGAAGCTAATGTAATCACTGACCATACAGCATATTTAAAAAAATGTACAAAATTTTTTTTTTGTCGGTTGCCAAAACATTTTCCTTTCATATGTGTTTCTTTTACACATTGTATGTATTTCATGTAATATTCTTTTACATAAATTCTGTAATGCTAAACAATTAGGCACAATTAGCCAGATTTTTAATACAATAATAAACAGATCAAAATGTAATATGAATCTACTATGAAAGGAATACTACTAGCCCCTGCAAATATATTCACTAAAGGTTATTTGGAAGCACAGTGAAAGCAGAATATCAGACTGTAGAAACCTGACTAGCTGGCTTTATTAAACTAACTTGATTGTGCAAAAGTTGTACTTTCAAACAAAATATTTACTATTCTGGCAAACTTAGCATGAAGTCTCCTAGATCTTTTCAACATTTCCTCTAATTAAATTTTGTTTTGTGTACCCAAGCATGCATATTTTTTAAAAGGGTTTCCTAAATAAATGCAAAACAAACGACATCATTGCAAGTCACTAAACTATTTGGCCAAATAGGAAACATTGTTAAAAGAAAAAATCTCTGTGTGTTTTCTTTAATTACAAAGACCATATCTAATTTTAACTGCCTCCTTTTTTTCTTAATAATGAGCTGACCTTCTATTCTCCTTAACCCTTTTTTTATCAAAGCCATCTACACCCACTTTGCCGTCTGTTTCTCTAATCTGCAATTATTTATGTTTTCTTCATGCTGCTTTGTCCGCCATGGGAGCAAAATTGTATTTGGTGAAATATAGAGCTAATTATACCATGAACCCAGCAACAAAAAGACAGAGCAGATGTTACTTCAGACGTGCTAAAAGTCCTCCTGCTTAATGTGCATATAGTGAAACACTGAGCAGAGTCCTCAAAAACAATATCTAATCAGGGCAGTTTTAGACATGCAAATCTTTTTAACACCAGAGTTAAATGGAGAAATTCTGTCAATAATATTTTCAGTACTCACCATGTGCTTGCCAGAATAATTATATTAGGTAGTGATTTCTAATTAATATAATAAATGTGTGAGTCCACATTATTTCTATCCCAGGGGGTTGGGGGGGAGGGGTAGAAATCTAGGGAGGCAGAAATGGAGATCATATGCTGTGAGTTAATAACACAATTCACAATGTTTTCATTGGGACTGTTTTTCCATGATGCCAAAATAAGCAATTTGAATATTTGTCAAGTTAACTAGTAAAATATATTTTATTCTGTGTTGTTGTTGTTGTTTTTATTCTCAAAGAATCATTCTATTTAATTGGGTATTAAATTGATAAAAGTTAAGATCACTGTTCCTCTTTGCTTAACTTACTAATATATTTTCATTTATGACTCAAGTTCATTTTCACTTTGTAAATATGTGGGTACATAAATAGGTGTGTGTATTTCTATCATGGCACAATGGTTGGACTTTCGTGTGTTTTTTTCTTTGCAAAGATTGGCAATGGCTTTTGACATATTGGATTTAGATCAATATTACTGGTCATGAGGAAACTGATTTCCTCCCGCTGTGACTTGTATACAAATGGTAAATTACTACAAGAAAAGACCAAAGTGCTTATCATGCTGTGTAGTGACTAAAAACAATCCCAACCTCACCAGTTTGAAATCACTGTAAGAGGGCAGTATTTTAATGACATTCTTTCCACTGAAAGAAGTGTGCCTACGCCACAGGGTGTAAAGCCCCTTCTGAGATCTAAACCTTAGTGGGCTCAGCACACCAAACCTCCCTCCTGGTGAGTGTTAAATGTGTGCATTGAGTGGCTGAGCTGGGCATCACTTTCAATGTTTATTTTAGGAAAATAAAGCACCTCTCTGCAAAGCTGTGATAATCAAGCTAAAGAATTCCATCCTATTAAGAAGTGTACAATATGTACTCTTTTCGACATCAAAATGCAAAGTCTAAAATAAAATAGTGTTTGGTTTATACAACTAACCAATTTTAAAACCTTATATGTTGGCCAGTTGTAAAAGGGATAACTGATGTCTAACAACTAATATTTTATACACATTACCTATTGAGAAAAAATATACTTATACATTGGAAACATCATATTAACCCAAAATTTATGTCTCAACGAACTAAATTATATATGATATACATAGTTTGTCCAATGTAATTAAAATTATGAACATACAAGTTATTTTTTTCTTTAGTATGAAGAGAATGGAGGCCTACTTTTATTTTAAAAGAATGTGAGAATATATCTTTCAAAACTATACTTATGAAGTGTAATGTTACCATGTTCAATGAATGGTAAAATGCAATAGAAAAATACTTCATGTAATTTAATAATCTTCAGTGATTACTGATATTTTCAAATCCTATTTTCCAAATGGTTAATTTTTCTATTGAGCTTATACAATATTTCAAAAAGTATTTAAGAACCTAAACGCATAGTTACAAAAATACTTACTGAATTAGGAAACATCAAAACAAACTATTATTATGTTTGAAATGAGCTAAGAATTCTAAAGGACAAATAAAAACACATGATAAACCCTTCACCTTTTAGTCCACATTATTTCTATCCCAGGGGAAGAACTTAACTGCTTTGACACCCACTAGGCCAAAAAGAAACCTGGCAGACTCAATACTGATTGTAACTTTACCAACTTGTCAGCCACGCACTCAGAAGAATGGGACATTTCTCTTGAGGCCAAACTGGTAAACACAACTTTAAAAAAATAAAATATCCAAGTGAAGGGAGGGACTCTGGCTTTGTAGTTTCCAATAATTGGGGACCTTTTAGGAATTAAGACTAGTCAAGGTGACAAAAAGTGAAAAATAGAAACACATTTTGTCCCAGCTTGATTCTTGGTATATAAATAGAAATGATCTTAACAAGTAGATTATCAGAGTAAACTCCACACCTTAGAGAACCCAGCTATCAAATGGAAATAGAGTTATTCACTCACTCCTTTGGCCCCCCCTACATCAAAGGCATTATGTGATCATCTCTAGCATCATAGCTTGCTAATAAGTCAAAACAAAGGGACTTTCAGAAATGCTACATTCTCTACTAGTGTTTAATCAAAATAATAAATAGAAGTACTTCCTTTGTTCTCATTTAGTTCTTTCCTGCCCACAGACAAAGCAGTCTATAAATATGTACGGTACATGTATGAAGTAATATTTGTGCAAAATGGCTTGAATTCCAAACCACTATAGATATAATTCATTTTAATCAAATGCCTTGTATTAAAATGTTTCCTAACTAGTGGATTGATTTAAAACTTGATTAGATAAACCTTCTGATTTACATGAAACATTTCAGGGAAAAAAATCCATAGATGAGTAGCCTGTATATTAAAAGATTGTAATGTTTTACATGTCTAATATATTTAGGTCACTGAATCAGTAATCAGCATTAAAAAGTATTAAATTTCTACTACCCAACATGGTCTTCATATCAGAGATATAGGCCCTTCCTTGAGTCACATTATATTTTATTGATATTTTAAAATACATTTTATTGATTTTTTTACAGAGAGGAAGGGAGAGGGATAGAGAGCTAGAAACATCAATGAGAGAGACCCATCAACCAGCTGCCTCCTGCACACCCCCTACTGGGGATGTGGCCACAACCAATGTACATGCCCTTGACTGGAATCGAACCCGGGACCTTCTGTCCACAGACCGACACTCTAACCACTGAGCCAAACCGGTTTTTGGCTGATATTTATTTTTTAAAGAAAGAAATAACAGCCATTCTGACAGGTGTGAGATGGCATCTCATTGTCGTTTTGATGTGCATCTCTCAGATAATTAGAGACTTAGAGCATGTTTTCATGTCTCCCGGCCTTCAATAGGTGTCTACTAGTAAGTTCTTTGCCCATTGTTTGTTTGGGGTTTTTTTGTGTGTTTTTTTCTTTTTGTTTGTTTTGTTTTGTTTTGTTTTGTTGTTGTTAAGATATTTGAGTTCCCTATAAATTTTGGAGATTTAGCACTTAATCAGTGATAACATTGACCCTTGCAGTGTACTTTCTTGTTTTGTTGATATATTTTCTTTTTCTGTGCAGAAGCTTTTTATTTTGATGTAGTCCCATTTGTTTATTTTCTCTTTGGTTTCCATTTCCCTATGAGCTATAGCAGTAAAGATATTGCTATGACATATGTCTTATATTTTGCTGCCTATGGAGTCTCCTAAGATTTTTATGGTCTCCCATCTTACATTTAATTCCTTTATCCATTTTGAGTTTATTTTTGTCTATGGTGTAAGTTGGTGATCTAGTTTCATTTTTTTGCATGTATCTGACCAAATTTCTCAACATTTATTGAAGAGACTGTCTTGATTCCACTGTATGCTCTTAATATATATATATATATATATATATAACTGAACCAAACCGGTTTCGGCCCACTGTATGCTCTTGCCTCCTTTGTCAAATATTAATTGAACATAATGGCTTGGGTCAATTTCTGGGTTCTCCATTCTGTTCCATTTGTCTATATATCTATTCTTGTGCCAGTACCAGGCAGTTTTGAGAACAGTGGCTTTGTAATACATCTTGATATCTGATATTGTGATTCCTCCAACTTTGATCTTCTTTCTCAAGATTGCTGAGGCTATTCAGGCTTTTTTATTTATTTATTTATTTATTTATTTATTTATTTTATTCCAGGTGAATTTTTGGAGAGTTTGTGCAAATCAAAATGACAATGAGGAACCATCTCACACCTGTCAGAATGGCTATCATCAACAAACAACAACTGCTGGTGAAGATGTAGAAAAAAAGGAACCCTTGTGCACTGCTGGTGGGTATGTAGACTGGTGCAGCCACTGTGGAAAAACAGTATGAAATTTCCTCAAAAAATTAAAAAAGAAACTCCCATTTCACCCAGTGATCCCCTTCTACGAATGTATCCCAAGAAACCAGAAATACCAATCAGAAAGGATATGTGCACTCTTATGTTCATAACAGCACAATTCACAATAGCTAAGATTTGAAAACAGCCTAAGTGCGCATTGTGTAGATGTACCACAGCTTTTTAATCCACTCATCTGTTTATGGCCTATAGCTATCCACCTGGTATACTGGCTCTGCCTGGGCCCAGTCACTGCCTGGGGTCACCATGCAGGAGCCACAAAGAGGACGGCAGATGGTTGCCATTTATATTGGGCTTGGAAGTGCTCAGGCAAGGCCCAGCCACAAAGCAAGGTAGGCTTGCGCTAGCGTCAGATCTTGGGACTCTTATTGATGGGTGTGTGACATACTGATGCAGCTGCTTTCCATATGAGAGATGTAAGGAAAGTTTGAAGCCTGAGCCTGGACAGGATACCCACATGGAAAAGTCCCTTCAAACAGCTGCAAATTGGATGGGACAGGGTCTCACGGAATCACCAAGGTGAAGTGAACATTGTGGGCCACTCTGATGGAAAATCAGGTATACCTGCCATTCAGCTCTGTGACCAGGGAGGTCCCAGAACAGGAATAATGACCTCTGTGAGCACCCCTGTCTAAAGAAAGCTGCTCCCAAGTTCCTGCCCTGATGTCAGGCAATCCAGTTCCTCCCTGCATGTCACTGGTTCCTCCAAAGCCCCTGCCTAGAATTGGAGCTCAGAGAGAGTGAATCTGGGTAGGTTTGTGTGCAGGTCCTTTAAGAGGTACTGTCTGGCCAAAACCGATTTGGCTCAGTGGTAGAGCATCCGTCTGCAGACTGAAGGGTCCTGGTTTCGATTCTGGTCAGGGGCACGTACTCTGGTTGCGGGCACATCCCCAGTGGGGGATGTGCAAGAGGCAGCTGGTCGATGTTTCTCTCTCATCGACGTTTCTAGCTCTCTATCTCTCTCCCTTCCTCTCTGTAAAAAATCAATAAAATATATATTTAAAAAAGAAAAAAAGAGGTACTGTCTGGGTCTCCAGCAGCCTCCCAGTTACTCAACCATAATCACTACTGGTTTTTACTGCCCGAAGTTACAGGGACTTCTCTTTCCAGCTCTGGAACTCTGAGCTAGGAGTCTGGTGTGTGGCTGAGATCCCTTGCTTCTCACTGAAGGCCTCTGCACCCAGATATCCCTCCCAATTAAAAAACACACCACAGGTGGGTGTCAAACCAGCCATTCTGTGCCTCCACTCCTCCTACCAGTCTCCACCTGCTTTCTTCTTTACTTCTCTAGTTTTAAGACTTCCATTCAGCCAGCTTTCAAGCAGTTCTGGATAATGGTTGTTCTGTATTTTAGTTGTATTATAATTTTGATGTGCTTGTGGGAGGCAGTAGGCAAGTAGTGGTATGTACCTATGATGCCATCTTGGTTCTCCAGCACTCACTTGATTTGCTAGTTTACAGTGGTGCTAACTTGTTCTCTGTTGATTATTAATTTGCAACAATCCTTAATATAATTATAGGCATTATGATGTCTTCATATATAGATGTCCCCCAAAATGTATGCACATAGTTTAATAATTGTAAAGGCAGTGCTTACCAAAATACATTTCATTTTCAAAATTAAGCTATCAGTTATTACAGTATGTTTAAATTTGGGGGGGATACTCTGTATATACAGAGAGACAGAAAGAGAATAAAATAGAGAGTAACCAAGATTTTGTTTAATTTGCCCATTTTAATACTGTTTATAATTCCTCTCACATGGTTACAATTGTTTCCTACTAAATCAGTTTGTTAACTGCCAACGTGATTAAGACACATTTATAAAAAAATTGAGTTAAATGTTCGTCTTAAACTGATTCCCAGAAAATAAAGAATCTAAAACCAAAATATTTTCAAAGATATAAGAATCTGAAATAAGAGTATTAAAATGATAACTGACATGACAGACATAAAAAAAAATAAAAACCCTTCTTGGTAGTTTAAATACAAAGGTATCAAGAGTAGAATGAGTGTTGAATTTATGTTGTGGAAAATTGGTCCCAAGTTGGTTTTCCACTTCATCAGAAAGCACTTTTGTCTTGTATGCAAACAGTTAATGAAGCATGCCATCACTGAATTGGTTTAACTAGTGTTAGAAATATTTCACCTTTTCTTCTCCCTCTCTTTTGGGAAGTTTTAATACTCACATAAGGAGACACCTTAAATTTCCGGATACCAATTGTACATCTCAGATAGAATGAATGAATAATATAGCCATTCATGATTTAAATACTTTCATTTTCACTTATGAATTAATTCTCTGCTAAAAGTTAGTAAAAAGATCCATCAATTCTGCTGCACAATAATAAATGTATGATGGAAATGCTCTAGTCATTGCATTTTCATCCAGAAGCCCACCTTTGGTTTCAGTATTTGGAAGCAGGGAATCTTTTGATTTAGTTTTTAAAGCCTCTGGCAGGTGGAAAATTCTGTTCCAAGAACATTCATGTGATTGGGAACAAAGAAATTCTTTCAAGGGGGTTGTGGTTTTACCTTTATGCCACTTTCAAAGAAAATAGGATGATCATTTCTTTCATATTAAAATTAAAATAAACATAGGGGCTGGGAAAATTATACATTATAGCAAATTATTATACATAAAAAAAGACTTTTCATAGACTTATTATTCAGACTATACTTTTTTACATGTAAAAACAAAGTGTTAACCTGCTTAACTTTTTCACAATATGATAATTTAATCCTTACTTTGCATGTCTTCTATTTGGTATTAAAAATTCCCATTTTAAATTCAAGTGTACAGCTTCATTATTATTTTGTATGAGGCATTACACCACATATGCTCTGATCTTTAAGATTTAGTTTGGATAGTTACTAACTGATGTAATTCTAAAATAGTTTTTATAAGTGACTCAAATAAATAAATATAGTTTTTATATTAGTATTACTTGGAAAAAAGAAAGTCTAGAAAAATATTGCACCCAAATAGGTTTACCATTAAAAGCCAAATTTAACCTCAATTATCATCAAATATGAATATAATTTTTCTCTTAGGTGTTTGATTCTGAGTGTTTTAATTCTATCAGAAAAAAAAATACTCTTGATGAAAGTCACTGCTAGATCGTAACAAACTTATTTCATTAATTATAAACAAAGATGTTCACCAACAATAGCACATATATTCCTATTTCTGATGGCACCACATACTGAGTATTTAAAACATGAATAATTGCAAAAAAACACACACCAAAATTCATAGAGTATATCAGATTTACCTTTTCCAAGGAACTGGGGGTAATATAAAATTAAAGAATCTTTAGTGAGAGTTTTTTTTTTGCTTTTTTTTTGTTTTGTTTTTTAATTCTTGCATTTGTGCCCTAATTTTACAAATGAAGAATCTAATGCCCAGAACTATGAAATGTTGACTACTATCTCATCATATGCCACCCTATCATCATTTCCAGATTCAAGAGCAAGATTTAGACTATGAATTAAAATTAACTTTAATGCATTTATAATAGAGATAGAAATTTCTGTTATGGGTCAGAATGTATCCTTAAGACATATAATACTGAACTGATGTCTCAATCATTCACAAATAAGTTTTATATACATACCAGGAAAATATTTTTATCAATACAATAGGTTTATATTTTGGATATCAAATCATAGGAATAAAATATCCAGATCATGGGAATAATAAAAATATCTAGTATTTACATAAAAATCCGTTTCAAATATTTTTCATTATTTTTTTCCCCATCAAAGCTATTAATATAGATCATTATGCCCACCTTACAAAAGAGAAAATGGATATGTGTGCTTGGATAACAACACAACAGAACTAGAATGCAAACTCAGAATTTCTGACTTTATGGAGTATAATGTCTCTCAGATGACAGTTCCACTCCAAATTAGACATGTAGATTGCTTTTATTACCATATGGATACTGGACGTTTCTTAAATAATTATTTTATTCTCAAGTCTTCAAATATAAATAAAATAAATATTCATGTTTTAAAATGTTCAATAGTGAATGATATTCCAAATGAGGAATATGGTATATCTGTTCACTTAATTTAACTTAAAGCTAAATTATTCTAGAATCGGTCCTGGCTGGTGTGGCTCAGTTGGTTGAGTATCAGCCCATGTACTGAAAGGTCACTAGTTCAATTTCTGATCTGGGTATGGTCAGGGCACATCCCCAGGTTTCAGGTACTAAACTATCTGCATAAAACACATCAAGAAATGTCCTATGTAGCCCGGCTGGTGTGGCTTAGTGTTTGAGCATCTACCTATGAATCAGGAGGTCATGGTTTGATTCCTGGTCAGAGCGCATGCCTGGGCTGTGGGCTCTATCCCCATTGGGGGTGTGCAGGAGGCAGCTGGTCAATGATTGTCTCTCATCCTTGGTCTCTCTCTCTCTCTCTCTCTCTCTCTCTCTCTCTCTCTCTCTCTCTCTCTCTCTCTCTCTCTCTCTTCCTATCTAAAATCAACAAAAACATATTAAAAAGAAAGAAAGAAATGTCCTATGTCAGTGGTCAGCAAACTCATTAATCAACAGAGTCAAATATCAACAGTACAATGACTGAAATTTCTTTTGAGAGCCAAATTTTTTTAAACTTAAACTTCTAATGCCACTTCTTCAAAATAGACTTGCCCAGGCCTTGGTATTTTGTCTAAGAGCCACACTCAAGGGGCCAAAGAGTTGCATGTGATTCGCGAGCTGCAGTTTGCCAACCATGGTCCTATGTAGAGGAAACTTTAAGTTTAATTTCTGAAATACTAGTACTTGATACAGGTCAATGTGCTTTTCTGGTTATATGTTTAAAATAGGAGAGGAATTAACTTTGCAATCACACCTCTCTCTCTCTCTCTCTCTCTCTCTCTCTCTCTCTCTCTCTCTCATTTGAACCTCCTACATTAAAAGCAAATCACAATCAGAATGAGATTATGATGCAATGATCTCCTTGTGAACATTGCATTATGGCTTAGGCAGTGCATAAGCGGTCCCTCGGCACTTGTGCTTACAGCAATTTGAATTTCTCTGGTAGCTCAGTATGATTTATGACATATTTCAGACTTTCTCTTCATCAAGGGAGAACACTGTTAAGTTCATGATAATTTTGCAACTAAGATAAAGGAAGAAAAGGAGAGCACTTTGCGTAAACAGGACTTTGTGGTTTGTTATAATTTTGATGTTTAATACTGAATTGGTTGTGAAACTATTTTTGACAGTTGTATTCAATATCATCGTATGAATTGAATAGAAAAACCAATGGTGTTTATTAGTGAATTATCAATGGGCTTTTTCAGCCTTCCACTTATATGCAGAAACACCTGTTTTAAGAATAAATGCTAAGGTTTTATAGTATTAATAGTAGAATAGATCTTCAACAGGGACCTGTATAAAATTGTGTTTATCTTTTCTGAAACTTCTGTTCTGGCAAACAGGTGGTTTCTTATACCTGCAGTATTTCATTTCCTTACGCACAGCTGTGTTAGAAAATGTTTGATTTTATGAACCACATGCCAGACATGGCAATATTTTTATAATGGACAGGAAAAAGCAAATTGTATTGCTTCATTTATTTTTCTATACCACCAATGTCAATTTTTAGATTTAATATTGCATGCTTTCTTCATAGTCAACTCTTATAATATAAGCAGCTGTTTCTTCAGAAATATGGACAAGAGCAAGAATTCATCCCTAAATTCACAGCAAAATAAAACACTGCTGATGAAAGCTTTTTAAACTCCTTTTTTTTATTATTATTCATAAAACTCACTAGGTTTGCATGGATCTTTATAGAGCATATAAAAAGACAAGGTCCCTGCCACAACAAATTTATAGTATAATCCAAGGAAAATATCATGTAAAACAGCTCAGATATAGAGAATATGTATCATTTAGATGATAATTGTACAGAAGTTCATTAAAAATAGTTATTAATCTAGAATATAGAGTCACAAAAGACATGTCTGTTCTTATATTTTTAGGGAAATTTGTTGAGCAAGGATTTAAAACATGGATAGTGATAAAGTTGACAGATTACCAAATAAATGTTATTTTCAAATACTCCATAGTGTAAGAATTATACTCACAAAAATCTAAATAATTTAATATGCTGATTCTGAATTGATTTTAATTACTTAAAGAATTTACTTATATTTTACATCATATAAGTATAGAATTCTATAAATTGAGAGTTTTTCATTTCAAGCCCGGCAATTAACTAAACTTAGTGAAATAAGATATGTTTTTGTCTTCAGGGTCACCTGAGCTCAGACTGGAAAAACCAAACTGGAAATCAAGTTCCTGGATTTCTAATTTAATATTTTTTTAGGAGAATTAGCCATTTTCCCCCTATTTTAATAACCTGTGCTGAACATTAAAGTAGGAGTCCAAACACTGGTCAGACCCTGCCTTCAGTTACACTACCTTAAAAGTCACAAAATGTCAGACAAGAAATTAAATCCTCTGAAATTCATTTTACTCATCTGTAAAATGAAAATGCCAACAATATTAACATTTTATGTCTCAGATTAAATAGGAAAAAAGTGGATGTGAAAATGAGAATAAAAACATTACATAGTAAAGCCCTGGCATCCTGACATTGAACAAAATGCAGCTTCAAACTGTCTCTGAAATGAAGGAAATGTTCTAATTGGCAAGAACATAGAGGAATTCCAGGAGTAAACAGAGAGCTGGCAGTAACAAGGACGTGTACAAAAAGGTATTTCTGCCTGAGTATTAATTCTGGAATTGTTGTGGGTTTTTTTTTTTTCCTTTTGATGTTTTGAGTATTTATTACCATCATTTTTATTTATCTATAAATGAACCACATTTAATTCTTAATGATGACTTTTCTTAATAATCAGCTTACAGAATTTTTGGCATTTTGACAACAGACTCTTGTGAAACAGGTTCAGTACACCACTGCCTGCTGCCCAAATTCAGATGTGCATATCAAATTCTAGCTCAAGTCTCCTTCTAGTTCCAAAATCTACCCTTTCCCTCCAGCAGTATTTGTCCCATAACCACATATTGACAGTACATGCTAGTCAATATGGCAGAGACAGCCCTGCCCTCAGCAACCTGGTGGTCTCATGGAGGAGGAGGATCATGAAGCAAAAGGACTGCAAATAAAGTTATTGTTATAAATGCTTCAAAATGATATTGAGAAAAAAGAACACACCACAAAATGGTATGGAATAGAAGAGATTGAGGGCAGAGTTGAACAATTAACAAATTTAGCATTTAGGGAAGGGAATTTAACTGGATAATGAATAGCAGGTGGGAAAGTTAAGAACAAAGAGAAAATCTTCCCATTGGCCATATTTAATAACTAGGGGGAGAAAGGAACATATGCAGTATGCTTGAGGACCTAAGAAAGGCCAGTGCGGAAAGAAGAACAAAAGGAGAGAAGAAAGCCAGAAGACTGAGGAGAAATGAAGTGGAGTACATTCCTTATTATGTAGGGTCTTTAAAACCAAGCTAAGCAGGTTGAGGTTGTTTTCCCAGCCACCATATAAAGTCATTGAAGGCTTATAAAAAGGTAAATCTTATTATTTAATTTACAATTTATAATCATCACAGTAGCTGCTATAAGAAGAAAGGATTATAAAAGACAAAACGTGAAACTGAAAAGCTGGATTAGGGGTTATAGCAGTGGCCCAAGTGGAAAGTGCTGCCTTGGGTTACCACCTCGACAGTGGATGTGCTGGTGAAAGGAACGTGAATCCTGGATACGGTTTGGAAAAAGAATAAACAGACATAGTGATGTATCCTACATGAAAGCAGATGCAGGGCAAGTGAAGAGAGGTATTTCATGAATGATTCACAATTTTCTAGATTAAGCATGTGAGTTAAAAAAAAAAAAAAGGAGAAAAGGAGGGCAAGGGTTAAGAGATCAACCAAAGGATTTCTATGCATGCATATGAGCATAACCAAAGGACACAGACAGTAGGGAAGGGGCGGTAAGGGCATGTGCTGGGTGGGGGGAGCGGCCAGAAAAAGGTCAATGGGGGAGGGGGGGAAGAGACATATTTAATACTTTAAACCACATGTGTCAAACACAAGGCCCGCGGGCCAAATCCGTCCCACCAGGCCTTGCAATGTGGCCCGCACTGCGCTGTCATCACTGCACTCCGCTGCATTTCCATCACAATGACAGTTTATGACTGTTCAGTAAACCATTCGGCCCGCGATTTAGGCTGGATTTTAGATTTTGGCCCCTTCTCTGATTGAGTTCGACACCCCTACTTTAAACGATAAAGAATTAAAAAAAAAAGTTGCTATTTATTGAGTTTGGGGAAAACTGACCAAAGTCAGACTCCATGAAAGGGCATAAGATTATATATTTTTTTAAAAATATTTTTACTAGTAGCCCTGAGCATGAATCTGTACACCAGTAGCTCTCTGGAGACCTGGCTGCTCTGTACCCACTGCCCAGAGGCTCTCCATGGCCCAGAGGCCGACCCTCGGCTGGGGTGGTACACTTGCCTTGTTGCTGCGGTGTCAAAGCAAGCATTCTGCCAGGCCCCTCATGTTGTCCCCTCTCAGTGGCCGCCCCCTTAGGATTAGAGTACTCCAGCAGGGCTGAGAGGACTGGGCACTGCTATCCTGTGGCTATAGGCACTGCCATCTTTGTGACAGAATGACAGTTAATTTGCATATTACCCTTTTATTAGATAGGCTTGTTTTCAGAGAGGAAGGGAAAGAGAGAGATTTGAAACATCAATGAAGAGAGAAAATCATGGATCAGCTGCCTCCTGCTTATCCTCTACTAGGGGTTGAGCCAGCAACCCAGACATGTGCTCTGACTGGGAATCGAACAGTGACCTCCTGGTTCATAGGCTGATGCTCAACCACTGGGCCACACTGGCTGGGCAAGATTATATTTACTTATAATTCACATTGCCTGGGACTATATTAAAATTCTTGTTATGGATATTTAAATGGATGAGGGTAATCAAAATCATTTAGAAGAGAGGATATTATATTAACACTATCTATAAAGCTTGATAGTTGGATTATATAATTTTCTGGGGAATGAAAACTAGATGAATTCCATTGGTTTTGTCAATCTAAAATTTATGAGTGATTGATCTTCATTGTATAATTTATATATATCATGAGCAATTTCTAGAAAATGGATATGACAATAGGTAACTTGGAAACTATTTGAAGTATCTAGAAAAATACCTGCACTTGATATTATGCCCAAGAACTGATGCATGAGGTGGGGAAAGACTAGTAAGCCTAACCAGCATGGCTTTGTGGAAGACCATCAATCTATGAATCAGGAGGTCATGTTTTGATTTCCAGTCAGGGCACATACCCAGGTTGTGGGCTTGATCCCCAGTGGTGGGGTGTTCAGGTGGCAGACAATCTCTCTCATCATTGATGTTTCTATCTCTCTCAAGCCTCCCATCCTCTCTGAAACCAATAAAAACAATTTAAAAACTAGCTAAATTTTGGTTATTATTAACCCTAAATATTAGAAGGAAAAGAAATACAAAGAGTAGTAGTCATAAACAGTGAAGGACAGTATTAATATAAAAATACCACAATTATATAAGTTCTTTCAAAACAGAAGGAATCATTTGGATCTGTCAGTTATTATAAAAAAAAAAATGTGATTGTCTTTTTAAGATAATACATAAATAAGATATCTATTTGTTTCTAAGTAAAATTACATACCATAAATCATAATAGTAAATGTAAAATTTTTCATACATAAATCCTAGGAAATTATTCAAAATTATATTTTAATACTATCCCGCCTTCATGGTAAATCTAAAAAGGCTGTAAAATTCACACCATAAAATTCTGTATCTTATTGTTAAGCCTAAATATATAGGTTGTCCCCACAACATGTATGCATACACTTTGAGTAATTATAAAGGCAGTGGTTATTAAAATATATTTCATTTTCAAAATTGAGCTATCAACTGTTAAAGTGTGTATATTTTTTGGACACTCTATATATAAGCCAATACTCATGTTTAAAGTATAGATAATATAACTTCCATTTAAAAGCCTTGAACTTCTTTTCAATCCGTAAGTATAGAAATATTTTAAACCATTTTTGCACGTTATTTTATCTATCAATAGTAATTAACACAGCCTTAATCTGGCTAATGTTAATGACCACTGTTCTTCCGTAAATCCCAGTTAAACCAAGCTTATTAAGGGCTAATTAAAGAAAGTCTTATGTGCACGGAATAAAGTAATGTCTGTTTTTAGAGTTGGAGTGCATATTTTGTCTGATAACATAAAATGAAACAAAACTTTTCAATTAAAAGTTTACAGGCAAGCTGATTGTTGGTTGCTTAAAAAAAAGGTGCCAATTAAATAACTAACAACTTATTTACTTTTCTTATGTGTCTGTGATTTTTAAAAGTGTAGCAATGTAATCTAAGTCTAGAAGCATACTTCCTGAGCATGAAACTGGACTGAAGCTGCAGCAAATAACCCAAAAAACTCTATAGATAAATGATCAATCAGGATCAACTAGTCAAGATTCTGGATAAGTAAGAAATGTTGAGGGCATGTAAAGAAAATACTATCCATGATTACAAATAATGTTGAGAGACTGTGGACACTAGACACTCCCAAGTTTTTAAAAATATATTTGTGAGTACTTATGTGTATATCTGTGGGTGAAAGCTTTATTATTTTATTTTTATTTTCTATTTAATAAACTTTAGTATAGTGCCTACAGTGTGTCAGGTTGAGTAATCCTAATATCCTCAAAGAGCCTATAAATATTTACAATTATTATACCTATACTTATGATATAGATGAGGAATCTGAAACACATAAAGGCTAAGATGCCAAAAATTTCTGGGAAGAATACTAAGGAACAGACACATGCTTTTCACCTAAGCAGTTAGGCACCAGATTTTGTGCTTTCAATACCAAACCACAAAGTTGTGCTGTCTCTATTTTCACTTACATGTTCTTAGCCTCTCTCTCTCTCTCTCTCTCTCTCTCTCTCTCTCTCTCTCTCTCTCTCTCCTCTTTTCCTCTCCTGCTTCCTCTCCCTCTCCCACTTTCTCTCCCTTCCTTCTTCCCTTCCTTTCACTTCCTCTTACCCCGCCATCCCTCTCCAAAGAGTCCTTTGGGAAATAGCAGTACATATTATAGAGTACTAACAAATTATGGGGAGTGTGAAACAGAAAAAGAACTTGGCATATCAATAGAAAGATGGAGATATAAAAATTAAGTATAAAACATATGAGAATCTTAGAATTTGGAGTAAAATATGACTATATTGAAAGACTCTTTGTGCTTATCTACATATATAAAAGCCTAAGCAACCATTAGGACCAAACAACTGGAACAACCAGAACAACCAGAACAAGGGGTCGACCAGTAGACTGGTTGCTATGACATGCACTGATCATAGGGAAGACGCTCAATGCAGGAGCTGCCCCCTGGTGGTCAGTGTGCTCCCACAGCGGGAGCACTGCTCAGCCAGATGCTGGGCTCACAGCTGGCGAGCACAGCTGTGGTGGTGGGATGAACAATACAGTGTGGAATCCTCCTTGGCCATTTGCTGCTTCACACATGACTACATCACCCAAGGGGTCCTAGGTTGTGAGAGGGCACAGGCTAGGTTGAGGGACCCCACCGGTGCATAAATTCATGCACTGGGCCTCTAACAAAATTAATGCACTGGGTCCCTAGAAAGAAAATAAAAATGGTGTCCAACTGCACTATGTTCAGGTGTTTTTTGTTGTTATTTTGTTGTTTTGACATGATCTCGCTCATATGTAGAATCTAATGAACAAAATAAACTCATGCACAAAATAGATCCAGAGACAAAGAAGCATGGAACAAACTGTCAAATTTCAGAAGGAAAGTGGAGGTGGGTGGGTGGGTGGATGATTAGGAAGAGATCAACCAAAGAACTTGTATGCATATATGCATAGCTAATGGACACAGACAATAGGTTGGTGAAGGCCTGAGGTGGGGTTCGGAGGTGGGTTAGCTGGGGTCAATAGGGGGAAAAGGGGACATATGTAATACTTTCAACAGTAAAGATTCTTTAAAAATAAATAAATTAATTATTGAATTAATTTAAGGAAGTATTGAGCATTTGGTTCTGAAGAGTTTAAGAGCAAGCAAATATATTAGTATGTACGTACTTATATATGTATGCAATACAATTCAAGATTATAATGGCTTTTAAAAATATATATTTTATTGACTTCAGAGAGAGGAAGGGAGAGAGTGATAGAAACACCATCTATAGGCTTCTTCCTGCACACACGCCCCTCTACTGGGGATTCAGCCCACAATCTGGGCATGTGCCTTGACCAGGAATCGAACTGTGACCTTCTGGTTCATTGGCTAATTCCCAACCAGTGAGCAACACTAGTTGGATATGATTATAGTGACTTTTATATGTTTCTAATACAGTGTTAGAGTTCAAATTTGGAGAAAAATAGACAAATTTGACACTGAGGCACAATATTTTCATGAAAATCTATTCCTCAAATGCAACTTGTATTAGGTAATGAATTGTTTTGACAAATTAAGTAATATTGAATATTAGATGACTTCCTTACCTGTTTTTTTTTTATCAATTCTTTTTTATTTATTGTTTTTGTCACCTTGATTTCTCAGTATTAGGGATTTATATCCAACTAACCAGAATTCTTGGTTATTGACTAAATGTAATACTGCCTGCACTGCATGAGTTTATGATACGGAAATTTTAAACCACAAATCATTCCAGATTCCTAGGGGAATAAGTAGATCTTATAAAATTACTCTACAGTCTTCATCTTAATATAAAATGCTTATAAACAAATGACTCATTCTGGCTGGTCATACTTTGAACTATCAGATTACTCTGCTGACTCACACCTCAGAAAATTACAAATAGTGAAATAGACTGGGAAGAATAGAATTGTTACAAAGTTTCCAATTAGTATATGACTTAGTTTCAAAGAAACACAACACTAAAAATTAATATTATGAGAAAGTAGAAATAAAAATAAACTGCATGTTTATTTCTGTATAATTTATCTCCTATCAATCACAAGAAGTAGGTTCAGCACTGTAAAGGGAAAATATTGCCAGCAATATTTTAAATCATGAAGCTATATATTCAAAAGCAATCAATAAAATAACATACAGGAAATGACAAACACCTAGTCAACGGAATCGTTTTTCCTGAAATACTTAGCAGCAGCTCTTTAAAGTAATCATTTATGGTCAGTGTTACTTGTATTTTGGTCAGCTCGCTTGTTACAGTAGAATGGAATGTCATATCCGTTCATTTTTTTAGCTGTCTGAGGAAGTTTTTTATACCTGAAATTGACCATAAAGAGGGTCATGATATTGTCATATCTAAAAAACATCTTTTGTCAGTTTTGCCAAAGAAGGTTTTGAAGGTCAATATATATATTTTTTTTAAATGAAGAGATGAGAAAACAAATATTTTCTGAAAAATATGAAAGATATATCCTATCTAATAAAATAGTAATATGCAAATTGACCATCATTCCAACACACAAGATGACTGCCCCCATGTGGTCACAGATGGCTGCCCCCATATGAACACAAGATGGCCACCACAAGATGGCCAGCAGGGGAGAGCAGCTGAGAGAGAACAGGCCTGCTAGGAAGGGTAGTTGGGGGCAATCAAGCCTGCAGGGGAAGGCAGTTAGGGGTGGCCAGGCCAGCAGAGGAGGGAATTTAGGGCACACAGGCTGGCAGGGGAGCACTTAGGCATCAATCATGCTGGCATAGTAGTTAGGGGTAATCAGGCTGGCAGGCAGAAGAAGTTAGGGGCAATCAGGAAGGCAAGCAGACGAGCAGTTGGGAGCCAGCAGTCCTAGATTGTAAGAGAGATGTCCAACTGCCCATTTAGGCCAATCCTACTGGGATTGGGCCTAAGCGGGCAGTTGGACATCCCTCAAGGTGTCCCAGATTGGAGAGGGTGCAGGCTGGGCTGAGGAACACCCCCCTGCATGAATTTAGTGCACTAGGCCTCTAGTATCTAGTGTGTGTGTGTGTGTGTATTTTGTTAATCAATAACACTTGTTAGGAATCTCTCTCTGAGAAAAACTAAAAACACTTCTTATTCAGAAGTATCATTTTGCAACATTGTGTCTTTTTACAAAATGATGTCTTTGTGGGGGGATTCAAAATCAACATGGATTAAGCAAATTATGGGACACATCTTTCTTAGTCGATGGGAAAAATCAGAAAGTGCTGAGTTACAATTTGTGGTAAACATTTTGGAACATTGCCAGAGTCATTATAAACATTTTTGAGCTCACTTTTCCAGGGAACTCTTTTAAAAATCAATTAAAAGTGAAAGACTTTCAATGCTAGTGTTTTAATACGTCAAGCTTATATTACTTTTTTTCTTTGTGCATCAATGGCAATATTCCAAAACCTGTGTATTAAATTGATTACATTCTATAATTAAGCTATTAGAGAGGATAGAACACTCAACTGTTCTAAAATTCACACCACAGCAGAACTGGCATGATATTTGTTTGTTTGTTAGTTTTTGAAGAAAATAAGCTCATGTTGGAAAAAAGAAAAAGAAGAAAAAGAAAAGCAAAGGTAGAAAGCAATAGGTAAGAAGATAGTATATATGGCTTTTCAGATTTTATATTAAAGCACACTCAAGTATATTTATTGATTTTGAAAATATTTTTAACATCACAGATCAATAAATTATAATAATATATGCTTTATTTGTGATTCCTGAATCAAGAATTTTAGCAAGTATTCTATGTACAATGGCAGGGGTTATGAGTCTAAATTTACAAAAGAAAAGGTCTATTTAAGAATTTTCTAAAATCAATATTATAATATTGATTTAAAAATGTATGTGAATGTATCTCCATCTTTGTTTGAATACATATGTATACATAGCTATTTTCTTATTAAAAGGGGATATTGTCAAAACTTTTAAAGGTAGTACCAATTTTTCATGTACTAAAAACAGCCTAATTGTGTGTGTGTTCTATACACAATGATGCCATATAAAATTATATATTTTAGAAAAAATAAATTTAAAATCTGTAACTATAAAAACTGTGCTCTTTACTTAATAAATGAATCACACATTCACCGTGGAGAGCAAAGGATTAAAATTCCTCATGTCTGTGTAACAAACACATTGATATTAATTGGTTTGTCCTTTCAAGTTGTGTTTATCTCTTCATTTCCATCACAGTTTCAAAGGTCACTCCATTCCATTTATAAATCCAATATGACAGAGATTAGTAAAAGCAAAATGCAACAACTAAATGAGTACATCATCATGCAATCACACATCTCGCAATTCATTTATCCAATTAATAAAAAAATACCATCAAATGCTTCCTGGTGAGTTTTCTCAAAGTATTAAAATGGTTTATGTCAATATAACTTATTCAAACAAACAAAAAAGAAATAACTTACTCATCAACATTTAGGTTCCAATGTATAGAAAATATAAATGTTGAAGTGGAAACACAGCCAAATAAATATTTCAACATTTAACTATTTTCCACATCCAAAATTAAATAAAGAAAATAAAAATATTTAGTAAATTCAGTTTAGAATTGTAATAAATTAATGGGATATTTTTGGAAGATGTAATATAGAGATACAAGGTAACTATGAGTTCACACACGTGTGTGTGTATGTGTGTGTGTGTGTGTGTGTGTGTGTGTGTGATATCTAGCTATTTAGTTGCTGAGGTCATATATTATAGAGAAATTTAAAAACATGAAATTAATATAATCATTTACTAATAGTGATGAAAACATTTATAATCTTGGTGCTCATTTTGATATATGTATTTTAAAAGATTCTAGAATATGACCCTTTCTCTTGATGTAGGCACAATTTTGGGCAACGGTAAGTATATAAAAGAATAAGAGGAAACTAAATACATGAGTGTGCATTAAAACTGGCAACTTTAGAAGCCTGATATTTAGTTTATTAAAGAAAATAATGTGAATACAATTTGACCAATTTTATATGACTAGCATTTTAACATTTATTTTACATAAAATAAGTAGTGGAATTATATTAACAATGTACCCATTATTTTGACAAGTCCTGCTCCAAAAATGTAGTTGGGTTACCCACATTAAAGAATGAGAGAAGGAAAACAGAAAAAATACAAGCAACAGCAAGGTAACTCAGAAAGATCACTCAAAGGACCATGTCACACACTCCAGCACTTAGACAAAATTAAAGAGAAAGAAAATCAGTCTAATTCCAAAAAAGCAGATTAAGATACATAGAGCTATAATATTTAACAGATTATTTCTAAATGACAAAACTTGTTTTTACTAAGACCAACATGAACAAAATTAAAACAAATGGAAACTGTTTTCAGAAAGCTTTTTTGCCCCTTCCCATCTCTATTATAAGGATCTGTCTTGTGAAATATTAGAGGGACACAGAATCTCAAGGCAAAATTCAGAATACTTACAAGGCTATTGGGTATTCAAGAAGCCTGAATCACTCAAATGGCATAGTGTCAGAGTATAAACTATTAATCACCACCTTATACTTAATAAAGTCGTATCACTTTTATATTTGTTTAATAATCTATGTATTCTCATATAATATTGTTGTGTGGTATAATTTAGTTTGTTGTTTTATTTTTAAACATAAGGTATCCTTTTGAGTTCAATATACTTCCTGTAAAAAATGTTTAAGTAAAAATATAATCATTAAATGTTTTCTGAAGATGATGAAATGTTCTATCCCTGGGTACTAAAGTGAGTTAACTTCTATAAAAGAGAGATATTTCCCAAAGACACCAATCTGTACAATTGCACAGGTATAATTCCAGATGAATACCTTTTGTTTTTTTAAATTTTTCATTTCAAAAAAATAAAAAGCTTTTCTGAGAATCCCCGAAACGTTGTAATTCTCTATAAACTGAGATGATGAAAAAGATTTAAATGTGTGCCATAAAGACATAGAGTATTGATGAAAATGTTCACATTTAACTTTAAAACACCCACCTACACATATATTACTGAATACACAACATACACTCATATCCTCTTTTCTTTGTCCCTATGTAGATTATTAACCCCAGACTAAAAATGACAGCAAGAAAGTAAGTATACTTCTTGGCTGAACAAAATTTACCAACAGCTTGAAGTGACAGGAATGGCGATTCAATCCTGTGTCCCCCCATATCAGATGTAGGCCACATTCTTCAGTCTGCAGAACCAGAAAGCAAAAAAGTCCCCGTCGCATTTGCCCTTTCATAGAGATGGAAATATTATTAGAAAGGACATAAACAGACTAATTAAATCACAGCAGTATGGCTGGGATGACAGCTGGTACAGCGTGTGACTGAGAAGATCCATATCTGTGAGCAGGAGGTACTTCACTTCCAATCCATTCACTATTAGGTGCTTTCAAGCTTGCTGTGCAGACATTAAATAATAACATATCATTTCCAAGACTAAAACGATTTAAAGAAATAAAAAAAAGCCTTTCTAACCAAGAAATCTTTTGTACAACAGAGGGGAAAAAATCATTTACCACTCAGCTCTGCTTTTGAGATAAAGATGTAATAATGCCATTACCTTTCATCAGCAGGATCCTTGAAAATCAACACTCTTTGCTTATCATGCTGTGAAATACAAATAGAGCTAAAGGCATGGTCTGTGAGGCACTGCTGCAGCGATATTAACTAACAGATCTGCCCTTTGTGAAGGAAACCGTATCCGTTTCATTAGTGCAGACTCTAATTCAAAACTGTTGAAAATGAACTGCACATACTGTTTTAATAACAACATTCCTAATCATTATCAAACTGGTAATTCTCTCAGCACTGAATGTAAGGGTCTGTGTTTCCATTATGACCTGCTGTTAAGGAAAACCATATTTAGACCCTCTATTCTTTCCTATCTTCCAAATAGTCCAGGTTTGTTCTGGGGTGAGGCATCGCCAGCCTGCAAGGTTATGTGTGGCACATTATTTCATCATAAGTGAATTGACATTTTACATATTTATGTCAATGACTATACTATTTACTTATCATCATTTATTCCTATTCTGTATTCAATTTGACATGGCATAATTCCTACAAATGGCTTTGTACAATTTTGAAATATTTGGACAATGTAGAGTAGAATCACAGTCACATAAATGTGAGACATTAGATCTGGTGATAGGGGCATTGGGCTCAGAGTTATAAAACCTGTGCCCTCACACTCACAGTACATGGATGTCATGGTAACACCTCAACATGCTTTCTACCATCAGGCAATCATACAACTTATCTGATATTAAAATGATTGAATAAGGCCTGGGGTTATTTTAAACTGAAATATTTTCTCCCACTATACTTTATTTTTGAAGCTTATATAAACGATATTACATGCTGATGCAGAGTTGTAAGGATCATTTTTAGCACATTCCTCGAAGAAAACTACATTTCTAAGGTCATGACAAATGCATGCGATCTCCTAGAATGTGATGGAGTCTACCATATAATAAATCCATATAACAATTGGGTGGATCTTACATTTTCTTATGTTTTATGATTACAAAGGATGCAGCATTAAATAAAATAATTTCATTTATATGTCCTAGTATGAAATGCTTGAATTAATCAGGTTTATAACAAGCTCTCAGTTAGTTGGAATAGACAGTATTAAAAAAAAAATGCTGGATCAATATTTTCTAATTATGGCTATAAATAAAAACACTTAATGAAAGTGAAATAGACACTACATAAAAAGTGGAAATTATCTCTGCATTCTGCCTATCTAGACCACATAATATATTTAATAATTCAAATAGGGTACTAGTACATGTTACTAATCATACTCTAATGATTTTATCAACATGTATAAAAGGATTTAGAAATGTATGTTCAAATATTTTAAAATGAGAAAGTGTTCCTTTTTAGTATTTTCCATAGTCAGTGTTTCTATTACTTTTATAATCATTGAAAATAAAAAAATGTTATGAGAGAAAATGCAAAATGATGCCATCAACTTCATGTAAAATCATGAAAAGGAGTTTAATAAAATGACCAATTATTAATACACTCATATGTCATTTTAAAATAATCTAATTTTAAGCAATATTAAAACGTTAAAATATTAATAAATCTTCCAATATATCATAAGAATGTTAACTCTCACCTAGTTCCTTTCAAATGCTAGTAAAATTGATATACTAGTATATTACAATTATAAAATTCTATATCATCTTTTTTCTTATATCCAGAATAAATATTTTCTGCCCTTATTCATAATATGTAATGGTTAGATAATATGTGAAATATCCTATATAATTAAAGGGTAATATGCAAATTTATCCTAATGGAGGAATGGCAAGTCACTATGACACACACTGACCACCAGGAGGCAGACGCTCAATGGCAGGAGCTGCTCCCTGTTGGTCAATATGCTCTCACAGGGGGAGCTCCGTTCAGCCACAAGCTGGGCTGACAGCTATCAATAAAAGTGCAGCAGTGGTGGCGGAGACAGTGCTAAGGATGTCCTACTGCAGCTTAGGCCCACTCCCTGTGTCAGTCAGACATCCCCTGAGGGCTCCTGGGCTGCCAGAAAAATGTCTGACTGCCAGCTTAGGCCTGATCCCTCAAGAAGTAGGCCTAAGACAACAGGTGGACATCCCCCAAGGGGTCCTGTACTGTGAGAGGGCATAGGCCAGGCTGAGGGACTCCTGGAATACATAGATTTTCATGCTCCATGCCTCTAGTTGTATTATAATATGAAATGATGTATCATACTAAGCTTAATAATGCCTTGTTTTAGACATTTAGGTAGGTTTCTATTTTGCCTTAGAAATCACTCTAGCCTGGCTGGCATGGCTCATTGGTTAGAGTGTCAGCCTGTGAACAGGAGAGTTGTGGGTATGAGTCCCAGTGAAGAGCTCATAACCTGGGATGCAAGTCTAATCCACACCCCTGGTCAGGGCATGTTTGGGAGGCAACCAATTGATGTGTCTCTGTCACATCGATATTTCTCTCTCTCTATCTCCCTCTTTCCTCTCATCCCACTCTCTCTCTAAAAACCAGTAGAAAAAGAATATCCTTACTCCTTGGATGAAGATTTAAAAAAATGAAGTAAAAAGAAATCACTTTAAAGAATACTTTTTTGCCTTTCATCTTCTATTGAAATTTCAAAGAATGTTAGAGTCAAGAGAGTAATTGGGCATTAGCACCTTATTTATTAAGAGAACTGAGAAATTAAGAGACTTATTTAAGTAGCTAACTTACTTATTAGCTTTGTGATAACCAAAAGCTAAATCTCCTGATATATTTTGCTCTCCACTCTCCTATCTCAGTTTTTGGAACATCTAGAAAAATTATCTTGGTCATGCTATAAAATGTTCAAAGTTTAAAAATGTTTTTTTGATAATTTTTTAAATTAACTATTTATTCTTTATAAATGCATTGCATTACTTATTATAAGTACTTAATGAAGAGAAATGCCAGAAATATTAAGTATTTACAAAAGCATTAAAATTTCTGAAAGGGTAGTTATTATTCTTGATTTTTTTAATGTTGGAGCAAGCAATTTTGTTTGAAATGTCAGGCTATGAAGACATCTTCTGCATAGAGAATGATGTGAACCATATGGCTTACTCACAATCAATTGAATTACAAACCATGGCAGTTCCTACACTTTTAGGAGATGCTTATGTTGTCCTTCCATTAAAATTCCACTAATGTGACATTTGCGAAAAGGTTTATGTTTGGCCACACATTCCCTCACCATATGTGAAGCCACAGAGAGCAAGACCATCGATTCCCAGTGTTTATATATAAATCGACAGCTATCAGTTCTAAAAGATTTCTCATTGCATGTGTCAGAATCCTTCTGGCCTTCTAGGGTCATCTTATGTGTTTCTATGTTTACAAGACCCTGTCTGTTAATGTGGTTACATTTTACTCATCTGACAGGAAGAAGGATCTTAAAAATGATTGTTAGGCAGAGAAACATTAAGAAAGTTTAAAAAAAAAAAACTTTCCATATTTAATCTGTTAAACAATGGCAAATTTCTTATGAATCAGTGATACTGTAATTGAACTGGAGACATTTTTAGAGCAAGCTTGTTTTGGCTTTTTCACCCTCCGATTTGGAATCTGCTCACAGTACTGCCAGCTTAACCAAAAAGGATTAACTCTCATATCCAACTGAGAACACAGATAATTCTCAGTAATTGGTAAAAAATGAAGATGAATGGGGCTGAGAGATAAGGAGCAATTAGCTCATCAGCAGTTACAGCTGTGCACTCAATCCGGATCCATCTCTGGAGTCTCGGCCCCTTTTAAAGAACCTAAGCAGAATAAGCATAGGACACCCTCCTCCCAAAAAATTTGCGTATACCTGCCCATCATTTCTCTAGTCTTCCAATTTATTTCCCTACTATACAAAGACACCTGTCATAGTATGCTATGTAAATGACTACCTCTCTCAGGACCTATGTCTAAAGCCAATCTTCTTTTTAAACTTTTTTTTTTATAACAGAAACCAAATGACTACTGTAGACACTCTTAAATTCCCTGTCAATCGTTTCATTATAGCAGCATCATCTGTTTGAAAATATAAGCAATTCCCTCATCTAATTATAGGAAGGATTTGAGGTTCATTAACATTGCCAAGGCAGAGAATCCAACGTGCGACTGCAGAGCTCTGCGTGATGGCCTGTGTTCTCCGTTTCCTTTCATTTGCTTTCTCAAGGTCTCCAAGACTTCTTCCTGAAATCATAAAATTAATTTTTCCTTCCGTGACTTAGAAGAAAGTACTACAGTGTAAACTATTCTATTTCTGATTTCTGTAGGAATGGGGGAGAGAGAGAGAGAGAGAGAGAGAGAGAGAGAGAGAGAGAGAGAGAGAGAGAGAGAGAGAGAGAGAGCTGGGGAAGATAATTTTATCTCCCTATCTGCCTGGCGTTTTTTTGTTTGTGTTCCATTTGTTTTGTCTTGTTTTGCTGATGAACCAAAGTAAGGAGTAAGAACACAACTGAAAAGCCCGGCTGTTAATACCAAACTCAAGTTCTTGTTTTTAATTGAAACTCCTACATACTGTAACTACTGCAAGTTTGAGAAAATGAAAAAGAATCCTACATTGCCGGGTTTGAAATGTGTTCAAGGTTCGTGGATCACTGCATCCGTGGACACTTAACTCCACACTGTTCAGAAAGAGAAAAGACCGACATCTCCAGATTACTTCACTTCCTTAAAGGAATAACAGCAGTTGGGGGTTATGACTATAGTTTAAACAATAAGATTTTTCTCGGGACATCTGTTTTGAGATCACATGTTGAATAGATATGAACTCATTTCCTACTAAGCAAGCAATCTACTATTGTTGATAGCTGTTTACCAGTTCTGTGAGTCAGATATTAGCTTGTGGCAAAGGTCCCTCTTAAATCCTCTGAGTATTCTTTAAACTGTGTACATAATGTTTTCCTTAAATAAAATGTTAAGAGAAGAAAAAAAAATGCAGTGTTTTCCTGTCTCTTGGTAAATTAAGTCCATGACATCTCCGATTTGAGAATAATATTTAATGTATTTACCTTTAAAGAGTCGTTTCCTATGTTGTCATTAGTTAAGGGAGTAAGACATTAGGTTAGCAAGTATTTAAATAACACAGAAACTATTAAGTGATGTTAGCTATGTCAATATTTATACAGCATTTCAAAACTAGAAGTAAAATTAAGTTTCCTTTATTTAGATTAAATCAATTGTGCTTAATTTAGTGACTTCAAAAATGTTCATGATGACAAAAAATAATAATAAGCAGATTTAAAAAACACACAACTAGAAATACTATGTAATTGACCTTGAGTTCACGGGTTTTAAATTCTGCCTTTCCATTGTCCCAGGCCCAATTTCCAAGCAGCATTTTTTAAGCTGGTTATGTAGATCAGTCCTTAAAGCAAAAAAATAGCAATTTATCTGGCCTGTATGTTGTGGATAGTGTTGCCACTAAAAAGAATCCAGGACATTTTTCCTTCTTATCTGCAATGTAGCTCATATCAGCCAACCTGTCACAAGATAGTACTTGATATAAACAAGAGATTGCAAAGACATCTCAGTAATCAATATCAGGATGGCTACAGTATGGAAGTCCCAACCAGTGCATATCATTTGTCTCAGCATCTATTTCTATGGCCAAATGAAGCATTAATTCAAATCATAAATCTATGGTGATTTAAATCTGGGAATGAGCACCTGCCTGCTTTAATGATTTATTTTGTACATTTCAGTAAGCAGGAGATTTGTCCATATGAACTGACAGGTCACCTTCAGATGCCAGGAGCAGACTGTTTATCACCATGCAGACTAGCATCTCATCTTAGCGAGTAAATATTAAACTAAAAGAATCCAATTGATTGTGGATGAGGGAGAATGGCGACATGGCCATATATTTTACTCAGCATGCTGATGCCTCACTCGGATCTATCCTGAAGTTCTCAGGTCTTCCTAAAGTGATCACTCTGTTGGAAAGACGTGAGCTCAAGGTCACCAGGTAAAATTGGAATGCACAATACTTATTTGTCAGTGTCAAAGGTTACTTTAAAAACCTTTGTTTGGCTAATTTTTACGATTCATGTTAAGAACTGGAAAGGGACATTTATAATAAAAATATCCCTTGAGTCCAGCAAGCCAAATCGAACCAAATCAAGCCCCCTAAAATCTATTTCCTCAGACAATAAGGGCTTATTTACAACCAGGGGGGAAATCAGTGTTCCTGCATAGGCAAATATGAAATGTTCAACAAAACATGTAAGCCAGACGAGTGCAAAGAGAGAGAAAAAAACAACAACACTGAAATAGCTTCAAAAATGTCACTGGGTTTGGGCAGAGCTAATGAGCAACAATACACCATTAAGTGGCACCTCTCTGAGAGGTTTTACTACTTCAAAGAGCCAATTGATAGATTTGTGAGAGCGGTAAGTTTGTATTCTGAAATACTGGCCTTAGAGATTCTTGGGATTCCTCCTGGAATTCCTCTGCTCCAATACCACTTCCTGAGCAGCTCATGCTAACAATATCCCTAGAAGGCCTGGCACATCTCCCAGAGTCCGCACACCTAGCAATCCCACCCACTAACTGGATGTATCTTGAGTACTGGGACTGTGGCATGATCCTTTTTGTGTTCCTAGAATGAGCTAAAATCAAACTTACAAGGAAATTCAAATGGCAAAACAGCTCTCCCAAGTTTCCTCCCAGGCCAGTAGTTTACAAATAATATCCATCGGATATAATGGGAAAACAGAGGAGGGAGCAGTTAATGACTGTAAAAAGAGGACAAAGGTGATTTTCAAAAGAATAAATTTGGAGAAATACTAATAATAGTCAAAGCAATACCAAATCTTACTGGTGACCAAAGTGAAAAATAGACATGGTTTGTTTGACAAATATGACATCCTTGAATTATTATGATATAATACTATGATTTAAGCCATTTTCCAGATTTGAAATGTTAGGCTCCAAATTTTCCATAACTGCAAAGTGACAGAACAAGTAATTATTGAACACTTAGCAAGAGGCAAGTGGTGTTCTCAAAATCAGAGAAGACTAGGGCCATAGAAAGCAACTGCTAATTCACCAACCACTTTGATCTATACAAGCTCAATCCCACCCCTACCATTGCCTTGTGCCCTCCCCTTCCCCCAAACTTTTGTTTCCTGATCTCTAGATAAAGGAGGAAGGCAGGGGGTGTGCTCAGGAAGGATAATAAGTCATAAATTCTTAGAGGACAGTAGCATGTGAGACAATGGAATAAAAATGACAAATATAACATTTCCACCTCAAATCAGCTACATATATGTAACATAAATGATCTACATGCCTTAAGGCAGGCATCCTCAAACTTTTTAAAGTGGGGGCCAGATCACGGTCCCTCAGAGAGCTGGAGGGCCGGACTATATGAACTACTAATTCCTACTGTAACACCTCGGCTGCGCTCACTGCCCAAAAAACCTGGCGGGCCGGATCAGACTCCTCTGCAGGCCGCATGTGGCCTGCAGGCCATAGTTTGAAGACCCCTGCAGGATTAGTAATGACACCACTATTACAACAATCCCAAAATACCTTTTCAAGACTTTCTAAGAAAATTCAAATAAATTTCTTCTCTGGTTTAAATTGATGTTAGATGGTGGGTGTCAAAACTGAAAAACAATATAGGCTACCAACTATTGATAAATACTTTAATGAAAGAGAAGTGATTTATTCCAAGTAAAACACAAAACTTAAATTGTTTTTTTTTAAGTATTATGTGATACCCTATGTGCCCACATAATGAAGGTAAACTATTATTTAGTCAGTAGGCAAATATTATTCTATAATATTAATTATTAAGTTGACATCAATGTTCAATTCTGAGCTATAGTCTCCTTTTCTCATACCTGCTGGTTTCCCCAAAGTCAAATTTCTGTTCTGCTGCTCAGAAATTTGAAAAGAAGTATCAAGTTTTAATATATTTTGCTTTAAATTTTATTAAAATGCATAATTTGTTTATCTTTCCTCCCAAAACCAACTATTAAGAATAGCCTGCATTGAAATCTTACTCTTCTAAAACTTGGTAACAATCCAGATTATGTTTCAAAATAATAATTAAAATTTGTAGTGGGTGTCTAATTATGCTCTAGTTACAATTCATTTTACTTCAATTATTTTTCAGAAAATTTTTATGCACTGATATTTAGAGAGAGAGAGGAAGGAAGGGAAAGGGAGAGAAGGAAAGAGATATTTTGTGTGTGTGTGTGAGAGATAGAGAGAACAACAGATGGATTATTGTCACTGTTGTTACACTTATTTATGAACTCATTGGTTGATTCTTGTATGTCCCCTAACAGGGCTGGAACTCCTCAATCTTGGTGTATTGAGACTATGCTTTAACCAACTGAGCTATTCAGCCAGGGCTACTTCAATCATTTATAACTTTTATTTATTTTTAAAATTATTATACAGTAAAATTCACGTTGTGGGCAGGGATGGTACAATTCTATGAATTTTAACTCATTTTTCATGTAGCCACCACCACAATCAATATACATAAATATTCCATCACTCTGAAAAAGCTCCCTTTATAAATACACCACTCCTTCACTTCTTGCTACTACTGATCTGTTCTCTATCCCTACACACACACACACACACACACACACACACACACACACACACACACACACATATTTATATATAAAAATACCAAGGAAATAGAATTACATATGTCTTCTCAGATTGACTTCTTCCACCCAGTTTAAAGCCATCCCATGTCTGTTTTTCATTTATCAAATACCTTTTCTTCCCTACACCTGAATTAAGCAACAGCACATTTCAGATAATCATACAATCACAAGTTTTTAACTTTTAAAAGTCTAAATTTATGCATGTAAATGACTTAAACAATCTGCTGCCCCTATCTTCTCACTGGAAGCACCACAAATGCAAGCACTAATATTTTTCTACCCATAGTATTCCCCCATATATCCTAACCACATGCCAATGTACTGAAAGTGGAGAGTTCATTATATGAAGAAATAATCTGTTAAAATCATGCATGAAAAAGAAAACTTAATAGAACTGTCATAAATGCTTGTGTCCTATGTGAACATTTGGTAGAAATAGTATCTTACATACATCTTATAGCATCCAAATTTCTCTTGTTAAATTATATTTTGAGCATGATTTCTACATTTTAAAGGGAAATAAAACAGTGCAGTGGTAGGCTAAAATGTTGTGTCTCACCAACACAGGATACCTAAAGATGTTCATGAAAAAAATTTAACCCACACTGAAGTTGTGTTTGACAAAACAATTTACCCAGATGAATTCTGCAAAGAAAAAAAAAAACTGTTCCTTTGGTTTAAATAGTAACTGCAAACTTTTCATCTTTTCTCCATACCACAAGAAAAAAAAAAATCAAGAGAAATTAAAGTTATATATCTAATATGAGAAAAATGGATAATAGTTATACATAGAAAAAATTAATTATCAACATAATTCTTATTGGCAGCACATGAAAGGATTAAGTTATATGTTGACTGCTAAAGAAAATTTCTTATTGAAGAAGAAACACATTAAGAGAATAAAAAAAGATAGAGTATGGTTTTGTTTGTAAATATTCTTCTGCCACCTTAATATTTTAGAATTCCAATTATTAAAACATATTTGTATTATGAAAGATGTTAACTGAATGCTTATAGAAGTTGCAGGCATAAAGTTGATCTTATAATAAAAAAATAATTTTGCTAATTATTTATTTAAACTGCGTGTTATTAGAAGCTAAATAGTATCTTCAAAAAATACACTGTTTTGGAGCTAAAAGGAGCAACTTCTTGAATGGGTAACCAATAGTTTTGTTCTGAAAAGGAAGTAATTTGGTAGTAAAATGATTACACTATGTTTCAGTGAACATACAACTCACCAACACTTGAATTCATGTCCCCATTTTCAGAATCTGCTCCATGTTGGTTATTACTGGCATGATAGTTGCTCATGGCTTCTAACTTGATTTTTTTCACCTTCATTGCTTCAGCAATCGCTGCATTGGTAGCAGCGGCAGCTGCTGCAGCTGCTGCTGTCAGACCTTAAAAGAATAAATTAAAAATGAAGTAATTCAAAATCAGATTTTTTGAGGTAATAGTTCATATGCTTTATATAACACGCATACAAACACATTAAAGTATCTGACACCTTTATGCCATACTTTGATAACATATATTCATTCCCACCTAGCCAAAAAAAAAAAAAAAAAAAAAAAAGAAGGATATAAATGGGAGAGTGCTTTCTAAACTCCTAAGTTAAATATTAGCAGAGACATAATTCATACAAAGAAGGATAGTAGTAGAATGCAGCCAGAATTACATCTCAGACAAACCAATCTGAACATGTCATTCTCTGCTTAAAATCCTCTCTGGTTGCCGAAAGAGGGAAAATTGGAACTGCATAACAGTTCACCAAGTCTTGCCCTAAGGAATAAACCTACCTTGTCACCAGAAGTTTCCTCATTTTCATGTCATACCCCAGCTACATTGAACATGCCACCAGGTCTTCTACATGCCCTGCCTCTTAAAGCCTGTGCTTTCACACATGCTGTTCCCCTTTTCTGGAACATCCTTGCCCCATGATGCACTTCCCTGACACAGGCCTTTACTTTGTCCAGAGTAATCTGTCTCTGTTCAACCAGAGAACAGAAGGTATTGATAGAAGTGGACGTGAGATTAGAAATAGTGTTGACCAGATTATAAAAGAGCAGGAAACTAAGACCATGCTTTATGTATAGTATAGATATAGCCAGCAGAGTTGTTTGAGCAGAGGAGTGTTTGTTTTCTTTAAATGTTGGAACTTTAAAAAAAATATTTTTATTTATTTCAGAGAGGAAGGGAAAGGGAGAGAGAGATAGAAATATCAATGATGAGAGAGAATCATTGATCAGTTGCCTCCTGCACCCTGCCGCCTGGGGATTGAGCCTGCAACCTGGGCATGTGACCCAACTGGGAATGGAACCTTGACCTCCTGCATCATGGGTCCACACTCAACCACTGAGCCACACCAACTGGGCTAAAGGTTTGAACTTTTACCAAGGCAATTCACTTTATCCTGGCATTCCTCATCTGCAAAAAATCAAACACTGAAATATGTGACCTCTTCTCATTGTAAAACTTTAATAGTCCATGAGACAATTTATACCACCACCATCTCCCTCTATGTTTCTGCTATGGCTGCTTCATAGTTTCTGATGACAGTTCTACAGCCTGGTTTAAATTTATCTATGTGATTTATTTCCACGTCCAGCTGGTGGATTAGAGACTGAACAATTCTTTCCTCCTTTACCTCCCCACTAATCATCACGTTTGGTTACTACAGCAAATAAGTTACAGCCTCAGTAATTATCAGAAAGTCTTTTTTCAGTAGAAATCCCTGGGGTTTTTTGTTTGTTTGTTTTGTTTTGTTTTTGAGATTAGAAGAATAGCTCAGCTTTCCTTCAAATCAAACCAAAGAGGTCTTCACTACCTTCACCCCAACACAAAACCTTCAGATTAGGTCTTTGCATGAAAATTTGATAGCCACTCCCCTTAAAAAGGCACTGATCTAAATTCAAACAATTCTTCTGGGTCTGGAGCTAGCATTTATTGCCTTTCAAGTTCCAACTTGAAATGATTCTCTCATCTTCCTATGATTGAATTTTCTCCCCAGTTACACATTTCCTTCAAAGATGTTCCAGAATATTTTCTTTCCTGTTCTCTTAAAGTCCTCTTAGTGTTTCCCAGAAAATCTCTCTTCCTCAACTTTGACTTGTTACAAATGTGCACAGCCTACTTGTCCCTTCTCTTCATTGACTAAAGTCATTCCATCTCAAAGTTATGACAGTTCTAGGGCCTTTAACTTTGATTTATGCTGCATGTAAATATGTTTCTGTAGTATTTGAATAAAAAAGACAAACCTACAACTTGAGATATGATTGCTATTATACTGAATATTTGAATCTAATTCGGTAACATAAAACATAACTATGCATGACATGGCATTAGAAAAGCCATAAAATCTTCTTGAGTATGGTTTCTTCATCTGTAAAACCATTATATTCACGAAGGGGTAGTATAAGAATTATATAAGATAAACTCGGGGAAGAATGACACATCATGTTAAGTGAAAACTAAGCATGCCTTACATTCCTCAATGGACAAGTGCAGTCCTAGGTATGCACATCATCGCTGGCCGCAGTTCCCTCAGATAGAAGAAATCTACTTCTCCTTAGCTGACAACATTGTCAACTTTTTAAAAATACTTTTAATAATTTTATCATCTATCTAATTTTATTTAAGGTGCTCTTCTGTTTTTCCACTTGACTGTTTCCCCAGTTGTACATTTCTAATAAAATTCCAAATCACATAACATATAATGTGTGTGTGTGTGTGTGTGTGTGTGTGTGTGTGTGTCACACACATTTAGTTCTTTAATAGCCTTCAAATCTACCCAATTTTCTCCATTCCCACTGGTTTTCCCTAGTGCAAGCTGCCAAGTTTTCATCCCTGGAATCCTATAATAGCCTCTCAACAGATTCCATTCCCCCCACCTCCAATCTCTCAGCAGTCACTGTAACCTTATGAAAATAAAAATTCAAAATGACATGCAATGGCTGCTCTTAAGTGAGGGACCTTTGTGCTCAGTTCCTACCTATTTGTGTAACATCATCTGCTCCCACAGGTTCCCCTTGATCTCTGTGCTCCAGACATGTACGCCTTCTTCCACTTCCTCTAAAGGACTACATTCCTTCTTTCAAGCCAGGCTGGGCACACATTATTCCCACTATCTAGAAAAGCTATCCAGCCTCCTGCTCCAGACCCACCTATGCATCCATCATGCGGTGGCTTAAATATTATGCTCTAGGAGTAGTAGGCTACTGTTACCGACTATACCTAGAAAACAGTTCCAACATTTTTTTTTCTAATATATTTTATTGATTTTTTACAGAGAGGAAGGGAGAGAAATAGAGAGCTAGAAACGTCAATGAGAGAGAAACATCGACCAGCTGCCTCTTGCACACCCCCTACTGGGGATGTTCCCACAACCAACATATATGCCCCTGACCGGAATCGAACCTGGGACCTTCCAGTCCGCAGACCGACGCTCTACCACTGAGCCAAACCGGTTTGGGCAACAGTTCCAACATTTTAAGAATCAGCTCAAAACTCGCTTATTTTAAAGGGCTGACCTTCCCCACCCCATTCCCACAGAGTAGAGTGAGCCATCCAGTTGCCTGTGTTCTCAACCCTGCTGTACGAGTCTGCCATTATCTGTGCTCTGAATCATTCCTGGAGTTTTAAAATATGCAAATAGCTGAGTTCTATCCTCTGAGATTCTTGTTGGGGCCCTGCATTTGTATATTTTGGGTTCATTTTACTGCTCCTCGCATCATTTTAATGTGCAGTCTGAGAAGAGAAATTCAGTCCCTTGAACTATTTTTGCTTTTTTTTTTTTTTTTTTTTTTTTTTTTTTTTTTTTTTTTTTTTTTTAAGAGATGGCCTGTGGTCTTCTTTTAGGTTTAGGGTTAGCTCCTTCAACTAAGTTATAATTCGAAAGGGCAGAAATACTTCCTTAGAATATACATCCCAATACCTGGCACAAATTGTCACTGAATGAAAAAATGCTTCTCAAAGTAGGTTAATTGGAAAACCAAAGGAGAAATATCATCATTATTTTGACACTATCAATGTAAATAATTTAAAACATTATGTTTATGTTAAAATTAATCTAGATCTACTAGGAGTAGCAAATCTCATTAATAGAAAGCATATCTCACCAAAGCTGCATCTCCCTCGGATGGAGAAGATTTTTAAAAAAAAAAAAGCCTCTCTCTCTCTCTCTCTCTCTCTCTCTCTCTCTCTCTCTCTCTCACACACACACACACACACACACACACACACACACACACACACCACACCACACTTATGGCCTTGTAATGGCCCCCTCAGTTCTCTAATGTGATTCTTAAATCCTTCCAATTTTCTGTCTCTATAGAACAAACTTAGCACAGAATCTATAACTTGCTTTAGAAACAAGCCCCATTGTGTATTTTGTTCTCTAATAAAGTTACCTTTGGGGGGGTGGGGGTGGGGGTGGGAGACCAAGGGGAGGGGTGTGTGTGTAAGGAACTCACAAAATAACTCTTTTTTTTTTTTAGCCCTTCCCAGTCTTTTTTACTGATAGGAAGGGAGAGGGATAGAGAGTTAGAAACATCAATGAGAGAGAAACATCAATCAGCTGCCTCCTGCACACCTTCTTTTGGTGATGTACCCGCAACCAAGGTACATGCCCTTGACTGAAATCAAACCTGGGACCTTTCAGTCTGCAGGCTAGTTATGGCAATTCTGTGTTTCTTAAAACAATGCTCTACATCAGATAGAGACGTATCTTGAGTGGATGATAATATTAAAAGTTATCTTCCCTGGAGTCATAGCCACAGACTCTATTTCTGGGAAGGACTGAGAAATCAGTGTTTACCTTCCAACAGGTTGATTCTATGCTCAATGCTCTTCCATTACTTGATGACAGTAATTTACACTAAAGTGTGTCTGCAACTTAGAGTGGAAGCTTATAAACTAAGCAGATTGTCATCGCAGGGTCCTCAATAGTAAATATGCATCCAAATCAAGGAAGAAACATTAAAAGACAAAATTAGGTTGGGACTCAGGAATCAGTGTTTGAGACCTACTGCTCCCATGTGCTGCACCTTGTAGAAATGCGTCTTGTGCCTTTTGCCTACCACAGCAGAAGCAGAGGACACCAGGCCACACAGCACTTCTCTGTTTCCCATGCAGTCATATGTATATTCATCCCTAACAACACTACATCCATAAATCTATCTGGTATCTACTGTAATAGTTACCCAAGCAACTTGAATAATTGTTCCTGATTCTGAATTTAGTTCACAAGTTTTTACCTAATTTCTTTCTTTCATTAGGGAAAACAAGGAATAAATCAATAAATGATTTTTTTAATTTCTTATACTAAAGAATGATTAACCCATTTACCTCACCAATCATACTTTTTTATCCTCTCAAAGAATATTTGTAGCATCTCATATATGACAACAAAAACATGTACTAAACTGAGAAGTCAAATATAATACGATTTTATCTTATTTTAAGAGATTCTAAATCCAATTTTATCATCATCAGTGGGGAAGCTTTAATTACTGATGAAATAATAGGTTATACATTTTATTTTAAACAAAAATTTTATTTTTTTTATTTTAAACAAAATATTTTAAACAAAATATTTAAATACTCTTTCCTTCAGAGAAAGGATAATAAGTCTCAACTATGACAAAAGCTACCTAATAGTAGAGTGAAAATTTAGCCATTTGACAAATGGAGATCTAAACAACATGTTTCTGTCAAATCATTTGATTTAGTAGACTACATTGATCAAATTTATTTTTAAAAAAATGTCGGGCCCTCAGTAAGCAAACTTAGTATAGAGTCCAAATATCTATATCATGAAAAATTACTTGTTTCTTTTTTTCATTTATATTTGATCTCAACAAACTCTATCTCTTACAATTTAAAAGACTAAATTTTATACAGAATTTAGAAACATTGCTTGTCATATTGTTGTCTGATTTATGATACAAACTCAATGCTGTGGGCCCAATTCTGCTTTGCTCCATCAGAACAAATTCTATGCATATTTTAAAAATTGACTATTGTTAGATATTATTTTTATCTTGTTTTATACTTTCCTATACTTTTACTTTCACTTTTTGATGCTCTGCTACAATTTTTTTATTTTATTTTTTATTATTTTTTATTTTTTTTAGTTATTGTTGAATAAGAAACTGAATGGGAAAACCTCATTATCTAACCTCTCCTCTTTTATATCAGGAGTAAATATGGTGGTTAAGAAAAAAAAAAAAGTGTTTCAAAAAGCCATACATACTTTGCGCAAAATGCATCTTATTTATCCAGAACACTGCACAGCAAGCTATGTAATTCCTAAGGCTTCAAAATCCCAATCTCTAAAATTCTAATCTCATAGGGATGTAGATAATATGGGTGAAATAATATATGCTACAGTAAGGGCACATATTAAGCCCACGGCAAATGGTAGTAGATATTATCAAGTATCCCATAATATACATCATGTTCTTGTGTTTACTTTTACTTTTGTTCAGCTACACACAAAAATGCAAATGTGACAAAAGCTACCTAATAGCAGAGTGAAAATTTAGCCACTTGACAAATGGAGATCCAAACATCATGTTTCTATCAAAGCATTTATTTTAGTAGACTACATTGATCAAATGTGATTTTAAAAAAATCACTAAAATCTGCACTCTGTGTACATTGATACAAAACCTCCATTACTTCACATTCAATATCCTAAAACCAATCCAAGGTTTATCATTTAGAAGGAAAGCAGGCATTGTTACCTCTTAAGTACCTTGTTTTACTTTGCAAAGATAGCTTTCTTCTTCTGCTTTCAACTTTTATCAAAACAGCCTTTAAATCCTTCAAATGCTATTATACACTCCTGATCACTCTTCTTAACAAAAGGAAAAGTTCCCAGTCTATTTATTTCAAATAAGCTAGTTACCCCCAGTTATAAAGCATAGATTACAACTGTAGATTATAAATATCAATAAAAAAGACATATTGCTGTCAAATTCTTTCTCTGATCTGTTTGTTTGCTCATTAACTTGAAAGGTCCAATCTTTGATCTTTGGTTTCAAAGGCATCAAGATGACTTCCAAATGTTTGATAGGTTGTCTAGTTTTACATCGCATTCCATATAAAATGCATTTCCCAAAACTTAATGGGTAAAATAAAATGGATTATATGCAAGAGATAGTCTGAATTCAAAGCTTCCATATGATAGACTTTTTATTAGTTTATGCCACTTTACCCAAATTTAGAAGAAGCTATTTTAAACATGCAGTAGATTATAGCCAATGGTAGTTATTATTAATATGCTAGAATTGATAAGTTATTTATGTCTGGCATTCTTCCTACTGATTATTCAGGGAGACAGGCAGCTTATAAATATCTCATCACTCCACAGTCACAGAAATTTCATCGACAGTGCTTATGCACAGCTATTAGCAATATGAATCTAACCATTACAAGAAGGAGGAAAATCGAACATGTGGCATTAATACGCAGTCCTGGTTCCTAACCATCTGATAGGCAGATGGTGTGAAGCGGATTCTCCAGCTGAAATGAAGGGGCACATCATTTAAAACCTTGTTTGCATTCTAACTGATATCAGTGCCATATTGATATACATGATACATCATGGCAGTATTTGAACAATCTAGTTTGTTTCAGTCATAAATGTTTACAGCCTTGTTTTTTTAATCTTATAAGCATGTTCAGAAGAGTGTATTTTTAATTTATGAAACCTATTGTTTACTTCTGTTGAGCTAAAAGATTAGTGGAAAGCAGGAATATTAAATTACTTCAACCCAAAGCAATATAACCAAGACAGATTTATAAAGTGGGTTTCAATTTTCAGTAAAGGATGTTAGTAGAGAATTTTACAATTAGCCCAGGCATTTTGCACATTAAATACATTTATTCCTTTAAACCTTCCAGCTTTTCCCCCCAATGGCATACAGAGAAACTTAATGGTTTACATAATCATTCATTTAAAACGCTCACTGTGTGCAATTAATCTTGTCTAACAATTCAATTCGGGAAGTAAAACATCAAAAAGCATAGTTCAATTCAACAGTCATTACTGTGAAGTAATCTTTCTGTTCCTGACAGTTCCTATAGATTCTCTGTGATACTTGGTTGAAGGTACATTCATTGTAAGCTTCATATGAGTTTGAATTACAACTCAGTTGAAATCACTCCAGGTTTTAGAAGAACTCTTGGCTCAATACAACAACTTGAAAGTACCAGTACTTTTTTTTTTACTCTGTTTTCTTCCTTTCCTTAATGAAATACAAGCTGTCTAAGATATTGACACTAATTTTCACAGTTATTTTGTTTATCAATATTTTCTAAATAAATGAAAACTGGAACTGAAACATGCCTGTCCTCACTCTTAGATGATTAAATAATAAAAGTGTTAAGCAACCAGAATAAGTAAACTTAATTGTGAATCTGGGTGGATTGAAAATTTTGAGTGTGAATTTGTCTCCTAATGTCCATTAGACTGACTTTTCTTGCCCTTTGAAACACATTTATATTCTGGAGAGAAAAGGAAAATTGATCTTTGAAGCCATTAATGGAAGTACTCCTTTTCCAGTTTTCAGTTCTTCAATTGACTTAATTAGATTTTTAAAAAATGTTTGGAGTAACAAATCAACCCCAACGAATTTGAAGAAACATATAGTAGAGAGTGTATAATTTGAAAATGACTAATAAATCAAATAGATATCAAAAGTAGCATTTTTATTCTGAATAGTTTAAAACTAGTATAGGCCAGAGTGAAGGGATGATACCAATACTAGAACCAGAAGGAGGGAGCACCATGGGGATGTCGTTGGACCATGTGTACATCTCTGAGGAATTTCCATGAAAGTCTTTGAAATACTCAACTTCTGATCATTAACTCATAGAACCAGGCTGAAATGTAATCAATGAAGGATTTAAAATTACTATGGTTAAAATAAGAAAGTATGCAATTTATGAAAATTTGGACTAGACACCAAAAGTTCCTAAATAAATAATTCACTTTTACTCCATTTTTTAACAGTATCATCTTTAGAAAAATATTAAATATTTCTTAACAGCCAGTTGGAGTATAAACTTAGAAAACATGAAAATAGCAAGACTGCCAAAACCGTTTTTGGCTCAGTGGATAGAGAGTCAGTCTGCGGACTGAAAGGTCCCAGGTTCGATTCCGGACAAGGGCATGTATATTGGTTGTGGGCACATCCCAGTAGGGAGTGTGCAGGAGGCAGCTGGTCAATGATTCTCTCTCAAAGATGTTTCTAACTATTGATATCTATCCCTTTCTCTTCCTCTCTGTGAAAAATCAATAAAATATATTTTTAAAAATATCTTAGCCTTTCCTCACATATACTTGTGCATATAAAAAAAAAGAAAGAAAGAAAAAAGAAAATGAGCAAGACTTACTTTATCTAATGCAACCCTTTTATTTTACTGATGGTGAAATTTAGGAGCAGTAGGTTAATCATTTCTATAAAGTCACACAATTAAATAATGATGGAGTAATCCCAATTCCCCTAAATCCCCGTTCAGCATTGACCACACCAGCTCTGTCAATAAATGCAAAAAGAAAAGTACAGTACACAGGAACCTATAGAATCATTGAAAGAAAATTAATCCCCTTTGCTCAAGTAGCTATGAATTGCATAGGAAATCAAGATTATACACACTCAAGTGATATTACAAATATAAGTTGACTTTACTTAGGAAGCTGATCTAAATGTTCATTTGCGATTCAGTTCTGTAAAATTGAGGATATATTTGCCACAAAAATAATCATTCAAGTTTAACTATGCACAAAATGTTTAACCTGTTCTGCTGGTAAAATGCAGTATTTATAATAGTAGCCTGGTCATATATTTTAAATATGGCACAACAAGGAAAAAGAGAAGAGCAAATAAATGATTTTCCACTATATATCTTGAATATAGAAAAAATAAAACAAAGTAAAATAGATAAACCTTGACTCTAATCTTCTTTAAAGTTCTCCCCTGCTGGCCGGATCGCCTCTAACCATCTCTGCCTCAGCCCCCACCACTGTAACTTTGTCTGGAAGGATGTCCAGGAGACATCCTGTCTATCCAGTCTAATTAGCATATTACCCTTTTATTAATATAGATTATTCCAATCTCTAATAAACTGGGAATTAAATGTCTCCATGTTTGTCTAAGGCCCAACACTTCCTATTTCCTACATTTTTCATCATTCCAATTATTCAATGAGTTGAGTCTAGACAGGTGGCTCTTACTAGTCTGAGAGTATCTGAGAGTATGTGATATTCTAAAAGACATTTTTTTTTAAAGAAACTTCTTGTCAATAAATTGATGACAGTTCAGGCAGTATAATAAGTGAAAAGAGGAAATGGTGTTGTAAATTTACTTTCCTGAAAAAGAGCCACCTCACTGGCACTTTAGCTGGAGAATAATCTCCCCCAAATGTTTTTGCCTTTCCTGAATACCGTGTAAATTCTCTTCTAGATCCATTAATAACTCAATAAGAGTCCTCCACCACCCCCCCTTTTTTTTTCCTTTTCCCAGAATCCAAGTAGCATGTGGAGCTCTATCAGTCTGGGGTTACTGGTAAGAAGAAGAATTGAGAAAGAAAAATGTGGAATATAGATGGCCCTTTTTACATGTAAATCTTATTTGGGGGAATTTATCCAATGAGATAGAAACAGCTGGAGTAAGTATGGCCACAAAAGTTTTTAGAAATATCAACTATTAGCTTTTAAAACTATTTTTTTTTTTTTTGTAAGGAAAAGACTCAAGAAATGAATGTATTTGTGCACACACAAATTTCTAAATAGAGGTCAGGGTCTGGGTTGGGAACAATACACAGCCATATCCACTGAACAACAAAAGGAACAGAGAAGCTAGCTGAGGCAATATGTTCTTCACACATTTGTCACCAGATTCTTGTATTTATATAAGAGTCTAGACAGGTGGCTTTTTACTAGATAAAGTAAATTTATCTATTTACTTTATTAATAGATAAAAAGCAGGTATTTATCTCATTTGGTGTCAAAGAAAATGTAGCTGTAATAGGCCAATGGTAGTGCTTGGAAGAATAGGTTTTGGTTTACAGTTTTAATCTTGGGCTATGAAAAGAACAATCCTGATTAATTTAGAAAAACAAATAGGGCAATGTAATAGAGAAGATACAAAAGAAATATAAGTCTCAAATAGTTGTCATCGCCTAGGAGGTGGAATGTTAACTAAATGAAGCCTTTATTTTGGTATACCTTTGTAATCATAGTCAAATTAATTTTTTGAGTGTGACTTAGACATATTACTTAAATTATTTGATTGGGAGGCAACCTCATACTTTATTGTTCAAGAAATAAATGTTATATTTAAAACTATTTCCCTTCTGATATTTGATTAGTATTTTTAACCCAGCACACCTAGGATCAAAGCAGATGAACATCAAGGAAGAATTACCAAAGGTTGATATTATATAATTCATTCCTCTTTTTTGCTGTAAAGATCATTCCAATAGAAAGAAACATTTGCTTCCTAACTGGGCAAGAAACTTGAGCCTTTTGTGTACTCTGAGAGAACATTTTATTTTATTGCAAAACACTAGTAAAGTCATAGTAAATCTTCAATTGTCCTTATATCTCTTTATTTTAGGAGCAAAATCTGTAGCTCTGTGATCCAAAATCTTCTCTTGACCTAATTTATGTTGTGCCATGAGATTCTATTAAAAGAAACTAAATCACTGCAGTAGATTTATTTGCCTTAAATAATTTAAGCTAATTGAAAAAGACCAATCTAAAACTAAAACACTTCTCTCAAGCATTCAACTTTTGCATGTCAATTAGTAATTTAAACAACCAGCTAATCACAACAGCTTTGTGAGAAACATGGACCTGTCCTATGTACACATTTCTATCTCTCCACTGAGCTAAAGATAGAAATAAACAACAATTCTGGGTCCTGAAGTATGTGTATCTTTCCTATAGTTATTAAATAATCCTAATAAAGTATTTTCACTGATGAATTTGAGATTTTTCTCAATTTTCCCAAACAAGTTTGAAATGAACACATAGAAAAATGAGAGAAATATCAGGAAAATTATATATAGTCACTCTTTTGGCAAGGCATTATGTCATTTCAAGTTTATAACATGACTGGAGGAAAACAAATTTGAAAACATTATTATATTCACAAGGTTACCACACCATGATAACCAAAATCTGAACTCCTATGCATTGGTTTTAAAATTAAGAAACCAATTTCATGTTATTATTTTTATATTTTATTTTTTTTACTTTGCTTCTTATTAAAATTTTTAAGTATCAGTTTGATGTAAGCCATGTTAGTTGTGATACATAACGTTATCACAAGTTATAATAGTTTGATTGTCCCATCATTATAGAACTGCATTTATAAAAGGAATGGTCACTTTTCTCATGCAATCATTTACTTTTATAATTCAGCCTCTGTAATTCCTGGAATGTACAGCATAATCACTGTATGACAATCCTGCAAAAGCTCTTTGCAGTATTTTTTACTATAGATCTTTCTTAAGAGAATTAGAAGATTCAAACATAACTTTATGTTGGAAGTAAAGCCTTTTGAAATATTGCTAAAGTGCATATTGAATAAAGACAACACACTTAAGCAGACTTTTCCCCCTTTAAAAAGCATTCATCTTTTCAAAAGCAATAGATTCTCAGTCCACACGGAGTCTATTGCATTATTCATTTCATGTGCAACCTCATGCTGGACCATAAATTGTTACTTTATCTAATCAAAGGAGACTTAACTCTACAGAAGGTCAAAGGTTTAATTTTGTGAAGTATTATCTTACGCTATGAGTTTAACCGAAAAATAGAAGAAGAAAAACAGCCAAGAAACTGGTAATAAATGAACCTTTATTGCCTCGGGCATTGGCCTAGTTAATAAACTTTCATTGAAGGTTTCTTTCAACTGTTACGGACAATGAGAGGGGAAAAAATCTTAAATTACAGCCATGTGTGACTTTTAAGGCAGTCATTCTTTTTTATCTCAACCACCCCCACTCAGAAAGAAAGAAAAAAGACAAAGAAAGATTGTCTTCGATCTCTTAACCAAAAATGTATGTCTCTAAACAGATGAAAAAGTGCAGATAAACTTTTCTAAAAGCAGAGGTCAGCTTTGAACAAAATAAAAAAAAGGCATTCTTTAGGTGTTGAATCTTAGAGAACAATCTCTAGCTAAATGTAAAACTGCAAGAGGAGGAGGAAGACATGGTGCGTTCTCCACCAGGCTCTGAAATCGCAGCCTCCTGCTGAGCAAAACATGAGCCTGAGAATCTCAATATTATTGCACACATCCCATTGTGGTGGTTTCAATATTCATCAAATGCATTATAAATAAATACATTATATATGTACTATCTGCCCCATGATGGTACAAAAATTATTTTATTTTCAGAAACAAAACATTAGTAGAAAAATAATTCATTTTATTGTTATACACTTCCCACATTTAAGAGGAACAAGTTTATCTGTCTGACACTCAACCAACAATGAATGGCCTGTGGGTAGTTTTGTTTTTCAGTATTTTCTAGAGAAGAAACTGAACTGAGTTGTTCTGAACTCACATGCTATTTGTTTGAGTGTAAAGTATGAAACGTATTACGGCCTCAATTCCAACATCTGTATCTGCACACCATAGCCTAAATATGGCAGATCCTTGCATGACCAACGGAGTCCACATAAGCTGTGAGAAAGGGAAGAAGCCATATTCTGCATCTTCCCTTAGATACTCTCAAACAGAAGAGGAGCAGGGCTAGAGCCCTGTCCTCCTAACTGTCCCGCCCCTCTCCCAGATTCCACCCATAAATCACAATGCTCTCTGCGGGGCACCCAAACCTCTTCCCACCTGGCAGCATTAAGTCAGAACTGGGCTCTACTCCATTCCTGGAACAGTCCTCCGGATGCTCTCTTGGCCACCTTTGAATGCAAAAATGATCGCTGCTTACCCCAGCAGCACCAGGTGGAAGCAGGACCAGGCTCCCTACTAAGAAATACACTCCGCACAGCTGGGAGGCAATGAGTGCTACAGGGGTCAAGGAAGAAGGACATTTATACCAGCAACTTTGCTTCTTTGCTATATTTGCCAAGAGTAGTGAGGGATACTTAGGAGAAAATGGAAAATACAGAGATTAAAGGCATTGGGACGTAAATGCTAAATAATTTTTTTTTTAAAGTCCAGTTCTATGCATAGAATAACGAAAATTAAAAACACATTTTCTAAAAATGTGGTTAAATCTGGATGTCAGAATCTAAAGCGAAATTGAGACAGTTTTCATTAGTTGGTAGAGGGATTTAATAGAATCAATGAGTAGGTTTCAATTTCATGCAAGGATCCATGAAATGCTACTCAAAGGTTACAAGGAAAAACACGGTCAAAAGAGCAATTGATAAACATGATTTTTTGGACCCCACTCTATTTCCTATCTAACTTGTATATGTAGAGTTGGGGAGTGAAAGGATAAAATATAAAGAAAAGTGAAAAAACAGCAACTACTTTCTAGAAAAGAAACATATTTGAATGTGTATAGTGAATGGCTAATACAGGTAATTATATATATATATATATATATATATATATATATATATTGGGCAAGTGATTTAGGAATCATAGCAAGAACAGTCATGCTTTATAATTACAGTTTTTTTCTCATTTACCATTTAAAAAAAAGCTGAGGTACATTTAGAAAGCGACCCCAAGGTCAGAGAAGCTTGGGAAAGTAACAAAACAGGTATCTCAACTCTGGTTCTTGATTCCATTAATCAAAGTTTTAGGGGTTTGGGAAAGTTATGTTACAGTGCACAGAGAGGAAAAGAAAGATCAAGGGAATTCAAAGGATTCATTAAAAGTGCAGATGGTAACTCTGACTGGTGTTTTAGCTAGATAGACACAATTAATTAATTGTAACATTGTAAAGCTCTAAAATGCTAAAAGAACGTGCTCATGCCTGCAATGTAGTAATACAGCAAAATACTTACAATCTTTCAACCACCAGGAGCTTTTGTTGGTTTTTGAACCTAATCCACAGCTTGACATAGATCCTAGGGTAATGGAACACAGTTCTTTGATTGAAATAATAACTAAACATTACTGCGCTAGCCTGGTGGCCTAATACAAGTCTGTCTCTCTGAAACTCGAGAAATTCAAGTTTGGAAACAAACTCAGACACTGAGCTCTGCTTGTAAGTCCTTCAAGAAAAGCCTTTGAGGTGGAATATGCCCTTCCCAGTTGAACATGGCCAAAAATAGACATAAAACTTCTGCAATAGCCTTTCTTCCAAATAATGAGACAGTCAAAAAGAATCAGTAGTACAGTGCTGATTATCATAGAGAGTTTAAGATATGTCATAAGAAAAGCTAAGTATTTCAAAGCAACTCTTTCCCCCTGGCTTTTTTCCATCTTGGTATGACAATCTGAGCATAATCTAAAAGTTGAACCATTGTTGCAAAGAAAGTTGATTGATATATTTTGTCAATTTTAGCCATGTGGAAAATGTCAAAGTATTCAAAAACACACTAAAATAACTTAAAAATAAATTAAATTATATATCATTAAGTGAAAAAATTCTTTCTATATTATTTTATTTTAGTCAATGTATCTTGATTTGCAATACTGATAAGAATACCACAATGGAACATTTTCGTAACAGAAGAATAATTTCTAGGTCTACATTTGCAGTCATAAATACATTCTGACTAAATTCTGAAAGATAATTGCAATAAAATATACATTGTGTGTCTGGATAAATTTCAAAAAGCAAATTATATATATGCTATCACTATTTACCAATATCTAGGCATCTTATGGAAACTGCTAAACAAAGAGTAGATGAAAAGAAAACAGAAAAGTCATGAGAGCATTAGATATACCTAAGGCTATACCTAACTATAATTTTTATGTCTGAATGCAATGCTTATAATGTTAATACAAATAGGTTTTACTTGATGTCTGTCATGTGCCACTATCAAATCACTTTATAAACATGTAAGAATGATGCTCAGATGACAACTAAAGCAGTCTGCACACTGTCACAACTGTGAAGTGCTGACATGTCATTACACTGTAAAGTATGAGCTGTAAAGCTGGGTGGGAAGCAGTGAGCAAGTAAGAAAAATCCTCAAGTTAAATAATAAGTATATAATTCTAAAAATATAGTAGTCTTTCTAAGTAGAATTCTAGGAAAATAATTAGAGCTGGTTAAATCAGTAGGTTAACAATATCTGGAACCCACATGCTTGCCATATTTCCTCACAGTCACCCACAATATATTGGGAAATGCCTCCATGTTAGCAAGTGAGCTAAAATAATTCTGGGCATTGGGCATTCAAACAAAACAATGAAATCTTTTTCCAGCAGGTTACATCCTAAAGACTCACCTCTCAGAACTCACTAGCCATAACTGTATCATCGAATTATGTCCAAACCAATGATAGGTAAAGGGAATGGGTCTCCCAGGCTCATATCTAGAAGGGAATCAGTGTTGAGTCTTCTTAATCACATGGTTGGAAAAGAAATGTGAATTCCAAAATAGAATTAGGATTTTCTTATAAAGCACTGGAGTGATAAGTGGTTATTGGATAGGAACTATCTCGGCCTGTAATAAAAGTTTACTGGAGAATATTGAAGAAAATAGTTTACAGCCTCAAATAGAAGCCAATTGCATTGCTATTCCAAATCTGTCATCATTTAAAATCTTTCCTATGCTTGGTCAAAAGTTAACATGTGCCTAGATTCAGTGGATAATATCATTGTTTTTCTCAAGGCATTATTTTACTTCTCATAATGAAATCCTTATACAGGAAAGTTCCATAAAATTATAATAGTGACCTTGATTTTTATATTTAGAGGAACCAAAAACAGAAACATGAAATAGCACTCGATTGCTATTTCCTTTTCTACCTTTAGCTAAAATATTATAGAATAAACCATCAGATGGCTTGCCTATAGAATCTATACTAATAAAAGCATAATATGCTAATTAGACCAGGTCAACTGGTCATCTTCCAAAAGTCTGACTTTTTTTCTGAACAAAGCCACCGTGGCAGGGGCTGAGACAGAGGCAGTTAAGGGTGATCAGGCCAGCAGGGGAGCAGCAAGCAGTTAGGAATTAGATCAGGCCAATGAGGGAGCAAGCAGTAAAGGGTGGTATCAGGCTGGTGCAGGGAAGCAAGCAGTTAGGGGTGAGCTCAGGATGGAACAGGGGAGCAAGCAGTTAGGAGGCAATCAGGTCTGTAGGGGAGGGCAGTGGGGAAAATCAGGCCAGCAGAGGGAGTCAGTTGGGGGTGATCAGGCTGGCAGGGGAGGGCAGTTAGAGGCAATCAGGCAGGCAGAGGAACAGTTTGACAGTGATCAGGCCAGCAGGGGAGCAGTTAGGGGGCAATCAGGCAGGCAGGCAGAGGTGGTTAGGGGTGATCAGGCAGGCAGGCAGGCCAGTGGTTAGGAGCCAGTGGTCCTGGAATATGAAAGGCATATCCAACTGCTGGTTTAAACCAGCAGTCAAACATCCCCCCAAGGCGTTAAGATTGGAGAGGGTGCAGGCAGGGCTGAGGGACAACCTCCCCTCCCTGTGCACGAATTTTGCACACTAGACCTCTAGTATATGATAAGGTGATGTACTCATTTGATTATCAGACAATAAAATATATACAAGATAGCTAAGACACTGGCACATTTGAGTTATAACAAATATACATGTAAACTTTTTTTATGACAGTGAGATGGCTAAAACTGGTGGTGATGTTACTTAATGCCTTGATATAGTACTAGAAGTATTTATCTCATGTTGTTCCTTCTTAAGAATGAAGACTAGTGTAGGAAAACTTGAAACAGAGACCAGCAGAGCTAAAGAGAGGAAAGAAAGAGATCAACAAGATGACAGCATAGGTAAATAGCTAAACTTGCTGCCAAGCACAACCATATAAAATTACAACTAAAAGACAAAACGAATACCATCCACAACCATGGAAAGGCTGGCTGGATGGAAATTCTATAACTAGAAGGAAAGATAAAAGCACACTGAGACTCGAGGAGGTTTGAGGTGCAGAATTGAAGTGCAGAGGTATGGAGGCACACACAAAGGGGGCTGGTTAGGGTTAGGGTTAGGGTTAGAGGGTTAGGGTTAGGGTTAGGGTTAGGGTACACTGTTGTTTTTTTCAATTAGGAGAAAGATACAAGCTCCCAACTGCTCTGAACTCTAGTTCCGAATGAGACTCTGGGGACTCAGCCTCCTATGGGGAGAAATTAGACTGTCAGGCATCAGATCAGAATTGGGGGGCGGCTTTCTCTCAGAGGTGCTTGCAGTGATCATTGTTCCTGCATGGTCTCATAAGACAAAGAGACCAGGGGGCCTCTTTGAGTTAGGGCTGACTGTCAGTCATTACTGTTTGCTCCACCAGGTGATTCCCTGAGACCCCATCCCACCAAATTTAGAACCCCATCCAACTTGTGCACAGAGGCTTTTGCATGTGAATGGCCTGGGCTTTTACAATCTGAACCTGGGCCAGAGTAACAAACTGAACTTGGGTCAGAGAGCCGCAGAACCTCCAAAAGAAGGCCCAAGGCTCCACAGCAGTTTGCATTGCTACATAGCTGGGCTTCATCAGAGCACCTCCAAACCCCAAACAAAGAGGAGGAATCTGCAGATCTCTCTGTAGCTCTTGCTGGGTGGCTTCAGGCAGTGGCTGACTTTGCACCTTCTTGGAGATCCAAGAGCCAGTGTACCCAGTGATCAGAGTGATACCATCCAGATTACAACTCTTCACCTCCATAAGAGACACACTCATAGGGCAGACTCAGTGAGCACCAAAGCCCCAATGAAACAAGTCTTGCCCCATAAGGTTGTCTCCAGCACAGAAGTTCTTCCACTGTAGACACAACTGGTCCTCACAGCCCAATGGCCTGGAAGTCAATTCTTCCCAGTGATACCAACAACAATCAAGGCTTAACTACAACAAGCCCATAAAGGCTTGCACACAGCCCATAAAGGAATGCACCAAGAGTGTCCACCTTAGGTAATTAGGGAGGATGAGACACTGGGCCCTATAGGACACCTAATGCACAAAGCCACTCTATCAACAGAGAGAAACAACCAGAATGTGGAGACAAAGAAACAGGTCACAAATGAAAGAAATGGAGGAAAGCAAACTACTGGATATAGAGTTGAAAACTACAGTTATAAGGTTACTCGAGAATTTTCTAGAAACCTCAGAGAAATATAGTGAGACCCTCAAGGATATAAAAAAGGACCAATTAGAAATTAAGCATACACTGACTGAAATAAAGAATAATATACACAAATCCAACAGCAGACTAGAGGATCCCAAGAACCAACTGAAATATTTGAAATATAAAGAAGCAAAAAACACCCAACTGGAAAAGCAAAAGGATAAAAGAATCCAAAAATATGAAGGTAGTGCATGGAGCCTCCGGGACAACTTCAAGCATACCAGTATCCGAATTATAGGGGTGCCAAAAGAAGAGAGAGAGCAAGATATTGAAAACCTATTTGAAGAAATAATGACAGAAATCTCCCCCTACCTAGTGAAAGAAATAGACTTACAATTCCAGGAAACACAGAGAACCCCAAACAAAAGGAATCCAAAGAGGACCACACAAAGACACATCATAATTATAATGCCAAGGGCAAAGGACAAAAAGAGAATATTAAAAGCAGCCAAATAAACACAATTAGTTATCTACAAGGGAGTACCCATAGGATTGTCAGCTGATTTCTCAACAGAAACTATGCAGGCCAGAAGGGAGTGCCAAGAAATATTCAAAGTGATGAACAGCAAGAACTTACAACAAAGATTACCCAGCAAAGCTATCATTTAGAATTGAAGGTCAGATAAAGAGCTTCACAGATAAGAAAAAGCTAAAGGAGTTCATCACAACCAAATCAGGATTATATGAAATGCTGAAGGGTATTCATTAAGTAGAAGAGGAAGAAGAAAAATTTAAAGAAAAAATTATGAAGAACAAAGTGACAACAAATACATATATACCAACAAGTGAAACTAAAAATAAAATGAATAAAAATCTGACAGAATAAACTGGTGAATATAATAAAATCAGGGGCATAGAAAGAGAGTGGGCTGACAATTCTCGGGGCGAAGAGAGGGTTGGGGTGTGGGAAGAGAGGGGACAAAAATCATACACCTATGGAAGAGGACTATGGGGGGGGGTAAGGACAAGGAGAGGGGTGGGAACCAGGTGGAGCGGAGCTATGGGGTAAAAAAAGAACAATGTAATAATCTGAACAATAAAGATTTATTTAAAAAAATAAAGAGAGGGAAGAGAAAGAAAAAAGACTGAAGGAACACACATCCAACAGTAGCTTTAAGAGTATACCTGCTTATTCCCATTTAAGTGCTGCGTGGTCTCTTCTTTAATTCACAAAAATATTTGATAAAATTTAAAAATTAAGAGCAATAGCAGAAATACTATATAGGACAAAGAATACAGGTTTTGTAGTTGAAGACTCAAGTCTCAATCCACCACTCTCTGTCATTAGGTAGATGGCCTCTGTTTGCAATGCCTAATTTCTATCAGCTTCAGTAAACTTTTCTCCAGCTCTTATAAAGGAATTCCTATTACTTTTGTTTCATAGAATTGATGAGAACATTAAATGATATAGGATGTGTGAAAAGCATACACAGTTATTCCATTAAGAGAGTTTTCTTCCTTTATTTTGCAATCATTCCATGGTAGCAGCTTCTTCCCTGGATTTTTTTTTTTTTTTTTTTTTTTTGGCATGACCATGCCCACTATTGACAAAGCTGCAACTACTAGTTCAGAACAAATGACAGAGCCAGAGCATGACATCACTCCAATAAATTTATTCCTATAACTGTAATTCCTAGGATCAATAAGGGAACTTGGTAGAAAGCATATTCCTCATAAAGAATTTTGTTTTATAAGTACTTGCATGGATAAACTCTAGATCCAAGTTGTTTAAGATGCCACAACTTACTAAGTGACCTTAGACAATTCACTTAACTACTATAAAAATGGGACTAATAAAAGTATTTACATATTATGATGGTAATGAAAATCTCATGAGGGAGAAAATGCAACAAACTTCAACTGTGGCACAACATAAGCAGGCCATTCATGTAGGCTATTGTTAATGTCTGCTGACTTGAATATTCACAATTAAAGTTCATATAAAGACAATTTTACAATGATAAGAAATATTTTAATTCACAATCTAATGCAAAGAATATAAAGTTTGCAAAAAACACAAAGGAGTCACATTATCATTATGTTACATATTATCATTATACATAATCTTGATTCCAAGGGTATTTTATTACAAGAAATATAATATGTAAAGTCACATCAAATAAAAGATCCATCCAGTTGCATGAGCATGCACAAAAATTGTACAGGATAAATTTAAAATATATGGTCACTAAATTATCAGATTCAGGCCTAAGAGTTGGCAGTGTCTTAGAAATCGTGTTCTCCAGACCAACTAATGTTATGACTAGAGGGCAAAACCAAGCTAGAATTTCTGTCTCTTCACTGTCAGGACATGCATTTTTACCTTTATAAAATATCTATCCCAACACATATTTGACTCCCAAAGATCTTTACTCTTGCCAGGACCAGTTTGGCTCAATAGATAGAGTGTCGGCTTGGGGACTGAAGGGTCTCGGGTTCGATTCCGGTCAAGGGCATGTACCTTGGTTGCAGGCACATCCCCAGTGGGGGGTGTGCAAGAGGCAGCTGATTGATGACTCTCATCGATGTTTCTAACTCTCTCTCTCCTTTCGTCTCTGTACAAAATCAATAAAATATATATTTTTAAAAAAGATATTTACTCTTTTATACTTACTATTTATTTACATTGAAATATCCAGAAATAGTGGGAGATAAATAAAAAAATATCCAAATGACTAATAATACCATAGCTATTTCCCCATTATTCTTTTAGAAAAAATAAGTACTAAGTTCACATAAGCTATGTTACATCTACCAGTGCATTGGTCTACTGACCAATGCCTAGTTTTGTTACATGGGAAATTTCTAGTTGTTAAGTAACACAGTAATTTAGTAGTAATTAGTATATTATAGCAACAATTCACTAGATGGTTTTCTATTTCCTAAAGAGAATATCTGTTCTCAGAAGAGTATAATGTGTTTCCTATTTCCTTACATTATTGGCTCTCAACATCAAGCTTCAATCCCAAATATCCATAGATAACATTTGTTGTACAAAATAGAGGTTAAACTATTTCATTGTTAACCTCTACATGTGATTTAAATAAAATACAAATACTTATTATAAGAGATCATGAGATATTTGGATTTTCAGAATACATGGCAAATAGATCTAATTTAAACTTATTTTTTTAAAGAAATACCCTTACCTTTCTCTCTTTGTGTTAATGGGAGACCAAATTAAATTTTAAAACAAGAAATCCAAGACTTGTAGAATCTTAGGAGACTCTAAACTCTGTCTTCTTGAATTCTAATTATTATCAAGGCATTCTGATAAAAGTTGACAACTAGACATGATCTTTCAACATATATACTTATTCATATCATAACTGAAATTGACAGTGCATCTTCATCATAATAAATTTGTAACAATTATTTAATGTTAATAATTCTTATGATAAATTATTTTAATTAAATTCATGTTTCTGACCCACTTGAAAGATACAAACAAAACTAGCTCTGGAATTCACTTATGAAAAGTAATTCATTACAAATGAGATAATTCACTGGCAATTACTTAAATATCTTACTATTTTTTTATTGCTAACTAAAAACTTGAAAAGTAATTTAAATTTACTGATAAGTAACCTGCTAATATTTTTCCTAGAAGCGAAATATAATTTTGATATTCACTATAATACAAAATAAAAAATCCCACTAGGAAATAAAAGCATGATAAAAAATAGGCACTCAATAAAATATTTCTTAATTTCAATAAAGACCGATAATCATAGATTTTTCAAAAATCTATGAGTGGGCTATGATTATGGGAGTGTCCAATTAAATTTCAATCTTCATAGATATTCAATTTAAATCATAACTGACCAAGTATGCAGTATGATGCAGAGATTAAAAAAGATAAAAAGATGGTTACAACATGAACTCTCACTTTAAATCTGTAAAGTCAATTGAGGCTAGAGACTGTGTCTGGCTTGTTCATTGTGTATACACTGTCAGTGATCAACAGGAAGGTGATGATTTCAAACTGTGAAGGTGTTAGATTATTTAAAAGAAGTTGATTTCCAAGTAGACGATAATATGAAAAAGAGACTGTAACAAATGATTGTTACAGTCTGGAGCGGAAGACTACATGATATGATAAACTGCTAGCTCCAATATCAGAACCAGCAAGAACAGAGGTAAAGGCAAGTTTGGGAGTTCCCATGTTGAGCCTGTTGCATTTGAAGTGAGGAGAGATTGCTTGGGAGTAGATTTTAACAGCACATGTTTTAGGAAACTGTTAAGCTAAATAAGTTTCCTAAAGAGAAAAAATGAGAACCCATGATAAAATCTGTCAAAATCCAAAATTGCCTGGGCCCACCTACATATGTAAGGGGTAGTTGGAGACACAGGAGTGAGAAAGTAGGATCAAAGACAACTTTCAAGAGGGGAGCATCACAGGAAAGATGGTGCAAAAGCTGGATTGTGAGGGTTCACAGACAAACAACATGAGAAGAAGGGAAGCAACAAAGGCCCATTATACCTTCCAGAAGCCTGATGAAGAGAACCAGATAGCTTCCTTGCAGTACACATTTCTCAAGTAATGAGGGACTGAGAGTTTGGTGGGAAGAGGGAATATGTTAATCATGAATGGAGATTAAAAAAGTAAAAAAAAAAATAAATGAGGGATAATTAATGAAGGAAGAAAGAAAAAGCATCAAAAATATAGGAGAAGGAGTAGGCTATTCAATAGGGGAAGTATTCCCGTTGAGAGTAACCTCTGCTTATGATTTGGAGCATTATTTGAATCATTGATATTTAAACAAAGGTGCACATTAACAAACTAATTTCATTCATTTTATTTCATACATTTTAAGAATACTAAAACCATATAAGAATTAATTTTTAGATTGAGGTTTCTTCGCATCATAAAATTTTGAGTACATTAAAAAATATTTGAAGTATAATTTTAGGGAACATCAAGCTGTATTCGTACAAGTATCTTACACACACACACACACACACACACACACACACATGCACACAGATTTTCATGTGTTCAGCAAGATTAGAACATATACTCATGAAACCAGCACCATGTTTTATTCAATGTTTTATCACTGACTCCTAGCATTAGATATTCACTAAGTGAATAAACCCTTAGTGAATTTTTCCCTCATGTCCTGAGGAACTACTTAACTGGCATTTGTCATGCTAGATTGTATTGCAATTTAAGTTAAGTATCATATGACATAGGTACCTAACACAGGCACATGCTTATCTAGATTATATATGAGATCGTTGATCGGCCTTTAGAACCAGCAGGACATGGGGCCACACAAATAGAAGAGCATGGCTATCGCTTCTTCATCCAGATGACTGGAAAGCAAGTATGTTAGCATGAATTTTAATTCTATCAGCATTATTCTATTATTTTAATTATATCGGCATTATTCGGCATTATTTTAATTCTATCAGCATTATTCTATCAGAAATTTTAATTTCTCTCTCTTTCATTCCCTTCCCCCAATGAAGGATATCTGCTCTTTCTGTAACACAAAATTAAATTATTCCACTCCTCTGCTGACACTGTTCTTGCCTACAACAGAAGATCCAAGCACCTTATTCGCAGCAGCAGTATTGCTTTCATAATCTGTCCTTCATCCTTCACCTACCTCTCCATATACATCACCAACAGTAACTGCTCTGTCCCCACTCTATATTCTTTGTAAACCCACAGAGAACTATCCTTTATTTTTCAGGGTCTGATCCCTTTGCATTCACTGTATCCTTGCCAGAATACCCTTCTCCTTTCTTCTGTGCATAAGCAACAACATCAATTATCACCTCCTAGGAAAAGTTATATTGAGTTACTAAAGCAAAATCGATTGTGTGTTCTTCTGCCTAACCTCTCAGTTTTGCAGAAACCTCAATTATTGCTATTACAAAAGTATGGTGTAATTATTTATTCACCAGTTTCTCTAACTACCCCATGAGTTCCTTGAAGACATGGATCATGACTTATAACATTATTACTCTCTTGTACCTTTCACAGAGCAGGCATTCAGTTTTCAAATGAATTAATAAATGAAAACACTACCAAAATATCTTGGAAAAAATATATAGGAAATGCACCTACAAACATCAGCTCTTTCTAAGATCAATACACTGCATTTACCAAAGAACCAAATGAGCTGATCATTACAGTACATACTTGAAGAAGACAGTTTAAGGACCAAAAGTTTACCCAAATATTCTCACAAGTCATAATCAATGAGACTCAATCTTGTAGCATATGTAAGTCCAGTATTATTAAACTTAAATTTATATATTTGTTTGAACAGTATGAAACTGCTCATTTTTTACCAGTTCTAATCTATAAAATGATAACTTCATATGATGACAAATTTTACCTATATTAGCCAACTCCCCTAGAGAAAACAGCACAATATATTTGGCCCCTGAGTTTACATGCAAAAGGGATATGTTCTTCAAGTGTACTTACAAGAAAAAATACTTGCCACACCACTTACAAACATCAGCTCGGTCTAATGTCAATACACTGCAATTACCAAAGAACTAACAAAGAACAACAAAAACAACCTAAGCCTGAGTGAAGTATGATTGTAAGTAAGCTTTCTGCCAAGGATGTTCCCTCTTATCTCAGAAACCTAGTTCTCTTTGCAGACACAGAGCCAAAGTGGAAGCAACACTACCCAAGTCCTACAGGCTTTTACCTATGGCAATGCTTCCACTTGACACCTGCAATTACCCCACCCACCAGGACTGCTCTGCCTTCTTAAAGCTTCTCATATGCTTGAAATATTAAAACATTAAGGCAACAAAAAGAAAGCCTTATGTTGAATATATATACATTCCTACCATAACTCTTTCTACCTACACATACCAAGAGATTTGTCTCAAAGAGTAAACATATTTCTGAAATATTTACTATCATTTATTCTAAATGTTATTTTCTCAGAGTTATAAAAAAAAAACTTAGAATTGGCAAATTACACTAAGTTTTCAACAACATGAAAAGAACCACAATTTAGAAAGAGCTTTGTGCTTAAAACTATAGTAAACACTATATTAAAATTGTACTACCCCTATATAATGTACACACACACTATTTGAGAGAGGAGAATTAGTTGCAAAGAAATATGTAACTGCCTAAAATTATAAAATTAGTAAATGAGGCAGTCATAGATTCACACTGGGTTTGTCTAACTCCAAAATTCATACTCTTTAGTACTGCACTCCAAATGGGCCTCAATGAACTAAAAGACTGACTCCTAAGAGCACAGGGATGTCAGAAATTTGTTAAATTTCACAAATGTTGAATTCACTACAAACTTCAAATCTGAAATGCCAATATTCTAGCCAGTAAGTCACCATGTCATTCCAAATTACATAAAAGAGAAGTTGGGACAATGAAAATTATTCTAACAGTATAAAGTGATTAAAAAAAATTAATAGAGAGATGGGTAAAGAATGAAGGAAGATAGGCTTGGATGAAAAGATAGAGGGTTATCTCCTATTAAACTATGCCTCTTACTTAATCTGTAACAGATGCCTGATTCTTCCTGAGTCCTTATTTCAGCATTGATTTTGTGTGTGGAATATGATCTGTCTTATGACTTAGTCAACTTTAAAGAAAAGTTAAAGATGCAAAATTGGAAAATTTCCAGATTCTTCATTTGAAACAATTGAAAACAAATTATTTCACTTGCTGCAAGAAGTCTTCCCTGGAGAGTGTAGATGTGATTATTACAGCCTCATTACATGTCCCAACTGTATGGAACATATATCATGATTCTATGTCATGTAATTACGTTATCATCACTAATAATTAATCTATGAGTAAAATTTGTCTTCCAACAAGATCTTGATCTCTTGAATGTATAAAACAAAATATCGTTTAGATAACTCTTCACTAGAGTATACCAAGCTGACTCTGGTGATACTACCTCTTTCTTAATAATAAAATTAAATTAAAAATTACATTGAAATTATTTAGTGCTCTGAATAACAAGAGTCCTGAATAAGTATACTGTTTTATTATTTTCCACCTCTTTTATTTCCTTTAATTTATTGGCATTTGAATTTCATTCACACTTCCAAGAAAACTGTATTAAATGTCACCCTAAATTAATCAAAGAATAGGCCGAAACCGGTTTGGCTCAGTGGATAGAACATCAGCCTGCGGACTGAAAGGTCTCAGGTTTGATTTCGGGCACATCCGCAGTAGGGGGTATGCAAGAGGCAGCTGATCAACGTTTCTAACTCTATCCCTCTTTCTTCCTCTCTGTAAAAATATCAATAAAAATATATTTTTTAAAAATGTTATTAAAGGAAATTTCTAGAAGGTCACAACTTTTATAAAATACAAACATAAGAAAGAAAATTAAAAGATAATTTTTAATTGGCCAATAATTTAAAGAGCTTGACACTTCTATGACAAATTTCAAAATTTATTAACAAATTTTTTAAATTATGCTGCTTTGAATTAGGCCTTCATTCAGAAGCAAATCATTCTTTTGTCTTTCTTCTCATTCAATTCAGTTCATTTCATGTTGTCTTTCACCTCATTGGTCGAATACCTCAAACCAGTCCTGAATGTGACTTTATAGAGCTATGTCACTCCTTGTTCATTCCCTCTTCCCATTGACTGCCATTTCCTGTTCCTCACTGGATGCCCTAATTATACTGCTGTTCAACCCAAACTGTTGGCAACAGATCAGGCAACACTCAGCCTTTATTTTCCTATATTTGATCATTATAATATTTCTTATGTCTACTAAATGGGGCATCTGGCCAAAACTTCTATTTGTCAGTAGATAACTTCTTACTTCTGGGAAAAAAGCTAACTGAAATGCTTTCTAAGGCCACCAGTCTAAGTGTAGTCTAAATTTTCTGATTTGTTTATCTTAGCAAAAATTTGAACAAATACTTTTTCTAGTCAATGAAACAGTTTGCAATTTTATTTTATAAGTGTTTTAAATTTGTTTTTTTCTAGTTTTTCTCTTCCACTTACTTTTCCTTTAAAAGTATTTTAATTTAAATAATTTTATTTTTAATTAAATATGGCATACACTATTATATTACTTTTGTGATTATATAATACATTATATAAATTTCTAAGTATATATCCCAATAAATCTTGCACCCATCTTAAACCATACATATTAGACTATTATTGACTATATTCCCTATGCTGCATTTTCCAGCCCTATGATTATTTTGTAACTAACAATTCTTTGTAACAAAAAAAATAAAAATTATTGTTGAAAGTATTATATATGTCCCCAATTTCCCCCCTTGACCTTTTCTAGCCCATCCCCAACCCTCACCCCAGTCCTTTACCACCTTATTGTCTGTGTCCATAAGTTCTGCATATATGCAAACAAGTTCTTTGGTTAATCTCTTCCCACCCACCCACAATTTGTGCTTTAAATCCCTTCACCTTTTTCATCCATCTCCCCAATCCCCAACCTATCTGGGAACCATCAAAATAGTCTCTATATCTATAAGTCTCTTTCTGTTCTGTTTGTTGGTTTATTTTGTTGATAGATATGTATTTATTTTCATTTTATTATTCATATTGTTTATCTTTTTATTTTTCTTCTCATTAAAGAAGACCCTTTAACATTTCATGTAATACTAGCATGGAGGTGAACTCTTTTTTTTTTTTTTTTTCTGAAAGCTCTTTATCTATTCTCTGATTCTAAATGGTAGCTTTGCTGGGTAGAGTAATCTTGGTTGTAGGTACTTCCTATTCAACCCTTTGAATATTTCTTGTCAATCCTTTCTGACCTTCAAAGTTTCTGTGGAGAAATCAGCTGACATTCTTATGGAAGCTTTTTCATAGGTAACTAACTGCTTCTCTTTTGTGACTTTTAAGATTCTCACTTTGTCTTTAACCTTTTGCATTATAATATGATGTGTCTTTGGGACTCTCTGGGCTTTCTGGACTTGAATGTCTTTCTTTCACCAGATTAGGAAGTTTTTTGTCATTTTTTCAAATAATTTTTAAATTTATTGCTCTCTCCCTTCTCTTTCCATCACCCCCATGATGCATATGTTAGTATGATTGAAATTGTTGAAATTGTCTCAGAGACTTATTACACCACTATCCTCTTTTTTTCTTTCTTTTTTTTTTTTTCCCTATTCTGATTTAGTGTTTTTGCTTCCTTATATCCCGTATTCCAGATTGCTGACCTAATTCTTGGCTTCCTCAACTAATGCTGATTTCCTGTAAATTATTCTTCATTTCAGTTCATGTATACTTCATTTCTGACTAGTTCTCTTTTATGGTTTTCGTTTTCTTTTCCATGCTGTTGAAACTCTCACTAAGTTCATTGAGTATTCTTATAACCAGTGTTTTGAACTCTGCATCTAGTAGATTGCTTGTCAGTATTTTGTTTAGTTGTTTTTCTATAGTGTCCTTTTCTTTCATTTGGGATATGTTTCATTGTCTCATACTTTTGGCAGCCTACTTGTTTTTATTCTATGTATTAGGTAGAGTTGCTATATCTCCCAGGTTTGGTAGAGTGACCTTATTTAGTAGGGGTTCTGTGGGGGTCTAGTGGCAGTCTACCCAATAACCCAAGCTGTGCACTACGGGTACACACTGTTGTGTGGGCTGTATACACCTCCTGCTATAGTTGAGCCTTGATTGCTGTTGGAATGTCAATGGGAGGGCTTTATCCCCAGACTGATCAGCAGCTAGGACTGGCTGTGACCACCAACCACCATGGAGGATCAGCTGTGCAGGAGCCCTACCCTACAGAGCAGAACTTACTTCAATAGGGCTCAGGTGCCTTCTTTGTCCACCCCCAAAGTATGTCTCTTGTGGAGGTGGTTGGGTGGTGCTTTGACATGGTCAGAAGCTACCCACCAGGTGTCCTGGCTCTTGAGCCTATGGGGAGGTGCAACCGAAGATCAGCCACTATCTGTGTTCTGTTCTGGGTCACTCTTCATGAGAGTAATCTGAAAATGGCTGCTACTGTGCTGGGCTTGGAGGTGTCCAGGTGAGGACAAGCTGTGAGCCAATGTTGGCTAGCGCTAATGCTTGGCCTGGGACCACTTTTATCAAAAGGTATGAGGTACTTCAAGATGATTCTTATTTGCAATTAGTAAACATTGGAGATATTTTAGGAAAGTTCAAAGTACGAGTAAATACAGGCAGTTTGTATAGGAAAGTCATTGGTAAAAGTCTGGGTGGGCCAACAGTTTGGTTGAGGCTGGGTCTCCAGAAATCAGCAAGGCAGGGTAAACAGTGAAGTCCCAGATATGGCATCTGCCAGCAATATGATGAGGGTGGATGGCACAGGAGATCTCAGGAAAAGAACATTGGCCTCTACCAGCACTTTTGTCTGGCAGAAATATACCTCACCCCAGCATTCACCCTGATTCCAGACAATTCAGTTCCTTCTTCCTCTTATGTCCCTGATGCCTTTTAAGCTGCTAGAGTACAGAGGGAGAGAGTTTGAGTAAATTCATGCACAAGCCCTTTAAGAGGAACTGCCTGGGACTCCAGCAGCCCTCTGATTCACTACCCAGAATCCCCACTAATTTTTACTTCTCTTTCTGGCACTAGAACCCTGGGTTGAAAGACCTGGTATGTGGCTGGGACCTCTCATTTCTCAGAGAATACCTCTGCTGTGAGATAACCCTTCCAATATTTATCCACACACAGGGACCTTTAAAAATCAAAACATATTCCTTTCTCTATTTCTGATCAATATATATAATGCTTGGATCCTTGACCAAATTAATGAACTTGAGAAATGGCTTTTTTGTGTTAATATGGTATCAATTGCATGCTCTGTATAAGATTCTTGTGAGAAGTGAATGATAGGCAATATATAAAATGCCTCATAGTCCAGTGTTTTGTATATGTCTGGTATTCAGAAAAATGCTTCTCCATTATTCTGTTTCTCAATTCCCTCTGATGATTTTCTGGTACACACATACATGCATGCAAGTGTGCGTGCATGCGCATGGACACACACACACACACACACACACACACACACAGTACAAAATGTTATTATGCACCAAATCTCAAAATAATTAACATATAAGTCTACCTCGTGGGCTTAATTTACTTTCAAAAGCACACTTATGAACTTAAATAATTCTAGACAAAGTCAATAAAAATGTACTTAGATATCCAATCCTAGGGGAAAAGGCTAACTTCTATTAAATACTCTAACAAAGTAATGAGAGTGTTCAATGACTCAAAATAAATATTTCTGAATCTTAACTCTGGGATCTTAAAAATTTGTATACCTATAATTCACTAAAAGATGTTTGTAACTATTGTTTAATAATAATCATCATCATATGGATTTATCCTATCAAAGTAATAAAATTAGATTATATAAATCAGTTCTTAGGATGAGATAGCAGAACTATATTCATTGTTTACATCACATATTATGCATCATGTATATCCTATGACAGAATTAAAATTGATTACAAATTTGAATAATCATAATTCAGTAAATCCTATAGAATAAAAGCATAATATGCTAAGTGTCCGGTCTTCTGGTCATCTGTTCAACCAATCAAAGCATAATATGCTATTGATATGCTAAGAGCACTCAACCACTCACTATAACATGCACTGACCACCAGAGGGCAGATGATCCAACTGGTAAGTTAGCTTGCTTTTGGGGTCTGATTGGGACGGAGACAGACTGAACATACCCTTGTGCCTCCCTCAGTCCCTCTCCAGCTGGCAAACCTGCCACGTCCTTACCTGGCCCCAATTGTGTACCACTGGGGTCCCTCAACCTAGTCTGTGCCCTCTCACAATCCAGGACCCCTCAGGGGATGTTGAAGAGTTGGTTTTGGCCCGATTCCACAGGCCAGGCAAAGGAAACCCACTGGTGCACAAATTCATGCACTGGGCCTCTAGTCCTATATAATAAAATGATAATATGCAAATTCAGCCTAACCTCTGAACAACCAAGAATGACCAGTTGCTATGATGTGCACTGACCACCAGGAGGCAGACACTTAGTGCAGGAGCTCCCACAGGGGGAGCGCCACTCAGCCACAAGCCAGGTTGACAGCTGCTAGCACACTGGCAGTGGTGGGAGCCTCTCCTGCCTCCTCGGCAGTGCTAAGGATGTCCCACTGCAGTTAAGACATCCCCCAAGGGCTCCCAGACTGCCAGAGGGATGTCTGACTGTCAGCTTAGGCCCACTTCCTGGGGAAGTGGGCCTAAGCCAGCAAGTGGACAACATCTGAAGGGTTCCGGACTGCAAGAGGGCACAGGCTAGGCTGAGGGCCTCCCCTGCCCCCACCCAGCAGAGCACATAAATTTTTGTACATGGAGCCTCTAGTATTTATATAATATATATCAAATCAGAGTTACTTCCATGAATGTCCTTCACTTGGCTTAAATATTCTTATCATACCTGAAATATTAGCATCAATATATTATAATTTAAATATTTAAATACCCTAAAGCTTATTCCAAAAACTGGAAAACTCTCTGTAATTTTATGAATAATTTTGCTGGCTTGAATTTATTTTGCAAAGAAGTAATACACAAAAATGCAAATTGTGTCAATGTTTGGATGTTTCTAACCTCTGAATTAAGCACATACACACTTCCTTGACAAATGTGCAAATTTTTAATTTCTTAGGATATCTTTTTCAAATTCCAAACATTTTTTTCTATTCTCTTTGTTTTTCTTAAGATTAAAATCTGAATATTAGCCCAATTTTTCCATTAAGGTGTCAGAAATCTTCGAAAAGTTCATTAATACTTTGGGGTCTATAAGCAATTCTTTTTAACAATAGCATGAGCCACTTAGATCTGTAATATAAAGAACTGTACTATTTCTATTTGTAACCAAAATTAGAAAACCAAGTATGCATTTAAATTTAACTATGAGGCAGAAATTAATTTACATGATGAATACCCAAAAAGTGAATGTGGGGGTAAGAGAGAAATAGAGAGGGGAATATAGGAAAGGGGGATGAGGAACATAAGGAGAGAGAAGAGAAGAAGGCAGGCAGGCAGGCAGGCAGGAAGGAAGGAAGGAAGGAAGGAAGGAAGGAAGGAAGGAAGGGAACAGGGAGGAAGGAAGGGAGGGAGGGAGGGAGGGAGGGAGGGAGGGAGGGAAAAAGGAGAAAGGTCTTTAAAATCTGGAATACAAAGAGTGGCATAAAATCATGTTTTTGACTCTTACTAGGGAGGGGCATTTCACAAACTTACAACCAGATATGGTTACATTAAAGCAATTCCAATGCTCTAATAGAAGGTTATGTATTTGCAATGGAAAGTTACTTGAATTTCACACTATAGAGCTGTTAGTGGTAAGTAATTATACAACTGTATTTCCAATGATGGAGTCTCATTGCTGTGTTTGTTCCCTTCCCGGTGGAAAATATCTTGTGAAGCAAAGAGTGGCTAAGGGATTCAAGAGGAGAAAAACACATACCATAAAATATAATTAAAAATTGTGGAGGCTGCATATGACAAGAATAACCATAAAAAACAGATACAAACCAGCTGGCTGTTAACAACTTCTGAGTTATAAAAATCTTAAACCTGCTGTAAAGCACTCAATTCGATTTACATAACCACAGAGCTGACATTCCTTTTAGGCTCCTCTGTTGGGGATTATTTTGACATGTTTTAAAGCAACATAAAAAGCAACTGTGAAAGGAAGATATGTATCATTTTACACAGGAATTCATTCCTGCCTTAAGACTGGACTTTCATACTTTAATCTGAACTTCTTTCCTTGAACTGGAAAGTACCTTTAATGGACACTGCTTGTCTGATTTTACAGTATTATTCTGCAGATGCTCATATTTCTAATGACATTGATGCTTTCTCTGTGTGTGCAGTGTATTTGAGTCAATGGCCTTACACAATTTCAGCTCTGTGGTACCCAGACAGGAACCAATATCCATGGTCTATAAGAAGGGAATAATATTTTGGTCAACCATGACTGAAACAACTATAATTTCTTAGAAACCTAATGATGCAGGCAGCATTCTACAAAACTAACACAGCTTGCTGTAGGGAATTAAAAATAAACAAAATAAAATAAAATCAATTGTACATTGAGTGAAGTTTTGATGTATAAGTGCTGGCAGCCGAAATTGCCCAGAGCACAAAATGAGTCTTGCCGTTTGATAATTTGCTTGCACTATGTTGCTACATGCAGGGCATTTTATGCCTGACTTATATTTAGTCCAGTTACTTGCTTAATGTTAGAAGGTTATAATTATATACAAGAGTTTGCCCATGTAGTATGTCAATATTTAAGAGCTAACATAAAATATGTATATTCGTTTGAGTTTAGCCAATAGAAATATTTTTATAATAATCTGACCTACAATTTAATAAATCACAAAACCATTCTATTTTCACTAGGAATAAGGTAAGCAAACATATTAGGGTCTTGTAAAAATAATGGCCCCTTAAATGAACACAGTAGAGTTATGAATTCAAATTCTCACTATAAGTTTTTCCTAATTGTTTGCTACAAAGTGTAACAGTAAATATGAACTTAACCACTGAAAAAATGTCTTTGTAAGTATTAAAGTAAATTTCCTAAGATCTTTTAAATTCAATTTGTTACGTAAAATAAAATGTCTTTTTTTTTTTTGTCGAGTAGATCTGCCAAAGGATAAATTTAAGTATCAGGAAAGAAGAATGAGCATTATTTAAACAGTGCCCTGGAATGCTACAGCCATTTCTGCACAATAGAATGATTAATTAAATACTACTCTAATAGATAACCACATATAAAATTATCCAAATTAATACATCTAACTATGATTTAATCAAATGCATTTCAGATTTAAAAAAAAAACTCATTCAGCAATTATATTGGTCTCCATATAATAATGAAAAGGAATATAAACTTGTGCAGCTTGCTTGATTATATGTTTCCAAAATAAAATGAAAACTTTTAGATATTTTAGGTAAAATGACTCCTAAAACTTTTAGATATTTTAGGTAAAATGACTCCTTGAAAGTAAGTTCATTTTTATTCTGTCAAGAAAATTTTGAATTTATAGAATCTGAGAACCAATAAAAGTAATAATACTTATAAGACTATTCTAAATGCAAAAACAATCCTCTACAACACACCTTGAAGAGAACTGGCAAGACATTCATAATGATATATCAAAGGCAAGGAATCCAATATTTAGACCTTTCCTTTCCCATTCTAAGCATTTTTCTTTCATGACTAATACTCATTTTCCCAGTCTTACTTTCTAGAACAATGTAGAATTGATTTACATCCTTTATTAAATATCCAAAGACAGTGAGCATACCATTCCTCTAGCCCCATTTTTTAAAAAATATCCTCATTTTCTTTGACCAATCTTAATAAAATAACTTCCAGTTTCAATTACCCAATCTGAACAAATTGTTTTCTACCATGATCTTTTAGAACACAATAACCATAAATGGACACAACACTGTTGCTATGGTCTAAGCAAGCAAGGCTGCTGCCAAAACAGTGTAATATGCAGAGCTCATTAATGCCCATGCAACTTATCAAATTTAAAATGGACTTAAGTGAATCACCATATTTACACCAGTACACTGAGACTTTATTCCCAGATACAAAAGTCATACTTAGGTTAAAAATATCAAATGTTGTTTTTGAAAATGTCCAGGGTGAAATGGATTGGTGAATGCTTCAAAAATATCATGATCAAAAACAATAACCCTAAGTGGATCCAAGGCAGCAGATAAGCATGCCAGGCTATTGCAGATAGATTAGAAGGCAGGGTTGATAGGTTAACAATTTTGAGCAAGAAAAATCAGTGCCAAAATTTACTCATCTATAAATGGAAACCATAATAACTACCCAAAGGCATATTATAGTGATTAAATGAATTAATATGTGTAAAAGAACTTAGTAACTGAAATATAATAAATGCCTATAGATGGTAACAATCACTAATACTCTAATGATCTGAAATTTATATGTTCACTAATCAGCTAATGATCACCTTGAATCTTCAGTAACAACAGTTTGTGACCAATGTAAATCCTTATCTTTATTTTATTTGAAAAAATGATCTCAACTTTATTTTTCATGTACTTGTGTTGTACAAAGACAATTAGAATCAAATGATATACATTTAAGCCAATGTTAAATGCCACTATCCACAATAGTGACAATAACTATTTTCTGAATCCCTAGTCTTCTCCTGCTCTTAAAAAACCTACTGTGCTTCTGTTTAACTCTCTTGGTAGTTACCACTTTGAATCTTCAATTATAGTTTACTGAGTGACAATGTCATTCATTTTGATAACATCTAAAAATCAAAATAAATATTTGCTGAATACATTAATAATTATTTCTAAAGTGTATATTCAACAAATGGCTTTTCATCTATAATAATAAAAGCACAATATGCTAATTAGACTGGACTTCCTTCCAGACTATCTTCTGGAGGAAGCCAGGGCTATGAGGGAAGCCCGGGTCCCAGATGCCAGAGGGGAGCTGGTGCCAGCAGCCAGGGGAAGGAAGGCCTAATCTTACATGAATTTTGAGCATCAGGCCTCTAGTTTAGTTATGAGTGTGTTTCTAGATAAATATAACAAATATTCATTTCTGATTAACTGCAAGTATTTAATTACTATATATCCTTTATTTACTTAGAAATGAGAGGTGTGTGTAAGTATACATGTATCTGGAAGTAACTTCTCCATCTGAGAAAAGTATTTATTAGAAGTAGATGGAGGAATAAAATCAGAAAGAGCAGAGCCACTAATTCAAAAATACCAATCAGTTAACTTTTGTTTCTTTGTTTCTCTAATCAGATTTTAGACTCTGCTTAATACAAGGTTTCATAAACATCAACATTGAAACTGCTTTAAATAAAACTCAAAAAGATGAGGAAAGGGAATAAGAGGAGGAGGAGGAAACAAATAAGCAAGTTTGAGAAATAGATAATTCAGGTTTGGGAAGCAGAGCTTGGGTTCATATAAAAATCATGAGCAGATCTTTAATGCAACAGTTAAATGTCTTCTAATCAAAAGTTATTGGAGGAGAAAATCAAGGGTTGACAATTAAACAATTAAACATTAACTATTTTATCTCAGAAATAGAGAAATATTCAGGCTCAGACATTAAAGGGAATTGCCAATGTCATACATAATATAAGTTGTTTAATCAAGGATCCCATTAAGAGCCTAGTTTTATAGATTCCAAACTATTAGATTTTCTAACTTTCTACTAGGCCTTCAGAGTGAATACAGACAAGAAATAGATTCCTAAGACTCTAGTTGTTAATTTTTTAAAACCAACTTATCACTCATTTCCTAATATATTATATAATTTGCATCTCAATATAGCCACTCAGATTTCCCAAAACTGTAATACATAAAGTTCATTAATATCCACATAATTTTCAACTCTAAAAGAGATTTAAGCAACAGTTCCTTGAGGTTTGATTCCCAGAAGTAAAATCTTAGTTAGGTTGCAAATACCAAATGCTATTGTTAAAAGTCTCCTGTGTGAAATAGATTGGTGAATACACGTCAAAAAAATCATGATCAAACCTGGCACTTTTGTTGACAGACTTTGTAGTGAGGTCGAAGGTGTAATTAGGCCAGAAAATTACTTTCTCACTACTAGAATTGTTCTCTTCAGGTCTTGAGTTATCAGTCCAGAAAATTTCATTAAACACTAAATTCACTTTAAGACAACTGTCAAAATTAAGCAGAGGTGAGTCAAGTCAAGGTCCTAATATTCAAATCTTTCATTTGGATTTTGAGATTCATTGTAAAATAATAAAAAAAAATGCTATAGGTTAATTCTCCTATTAAGACTAAACTTTTTGTGAATCTCAGAAACACCCCCCCCCCCCTCTTTGGAAAACAGATAAAGCAGAATAAGAAAATAAATGTAGAATTTGAAAGTTTACTAGCCATAACTTATTGAAATAATTTTTATACTCTGTTCATTGAATTTAATGTGAAAATAGTGAATAAAAACAAGTATATACTCACAATTATTATAAATATGAAGGAAATGGAACAAAAAAATCTTAGGTTCTGAAGATTGAGATAAAATTTGGAGTCATATTAATGATGGAACTGTTGAAATAACCATATTTGTTATAAAAATCTATATACATTTTTATATAAAATAAGAATAAATATTTACTATAAAAAACTCTAGCTCAAGGTACTTTGAATACTATTTTATGAAGAGAAATTAAAGAAAAGAGCATTAGCATATTCAAATCTTTACATGGCCACGGTCTTGTTTTAAATATATCTGATTCATACAGATAAAAGAAACATGGACATATAAGGATAGTCTATGTCACATGTTTTTAATTATAATTATGAAATTTAGGACACTAATGCCTAGGAACCCTAGAAGCAAAAGATTTTTAAAAAAATATATTTTATTGATTTTTTTACAGAGAGGAAGAGAGAGGGACAGAGAGCTAGAAACATCAATAAGAGAGAATCATCAATCAGCTGCCTCTTGCACACCCCCTACTGGGTATGTGCCCGCAACCAAGGTACATGCCCGTGACCGGAATCGAACCTGGGACCTTTCAGTCCACAGGCTGATGCTCTATCCACTGAGCCAAACCAGTTTTGGCTAGAAGCAATAGATTTTATTGAATTCACGCCAAGAACAATAGTGATCTAGGTAAAATTAACTGGATTAACTGGATTAATTTTCAAGGGAAAATTAATATTACTGTTGAGAATATAGGATACTGCATTAATGGGTAATGATACAGAATAGTTTTATATCAATTTAAAGAATAACAAAAGAAGCTATCTACTTGATTTCATTAAAATAACAATATTAATATTTGAGTAAAGTGCTTGTTTCTAAAATGTCTACCTTCTAAGTATCCTTTCATTGCTACATATAGTATTTTATTACAGATGATTGATGTGAAGCTCATGGTAATTTAAAAAATCTTAGAATATTATTATGTCATGAAATTTATACTGAGAAAGCAATTGACATTATAAATAAAAAAGACAACTCATATTGACAGGTCACATGATAATGGTATCCTTAAATATAATTTATTCAATAAATAAATAAATAACTTAAAAGTTATGTATGGTGAGAATAACTTCAAAATATTGCTATCCTATATAATAAAGCCTAATATGCTAAGTGCCTGGTCATCCATTCAACCAATCAAAGTATAATATGCTAAGAACTCTCAACCGCTTGCTATGATGTGCATTGACCACCAGGGGCAGATGCTCCGACCAGTAGGTTAGCTTGCTGCTGGGGTCCAACCCATTGGGACTGAGAGAGACAAGCTGAACATGCACTGGAGTCCTCCCTCAGTCCCTCCCCATCTGGCCAAACTCCTGCGTCACTCCCTGGTCCCAAACATGCACCAGTAGGGTCCCTTAGCCTGACCTGTGCCCTCTCACAATCTGAGACCCTTCGGGGGATGTTAGAGAGACAGTTTCAGCCCAATACCATGTGAATTAAAAAATTGAGGCCTGCTTGGCATGGCTCCCTGGTTGGGTGTGGATCTATAAACCAGAGGTCACAGTTTGATTCTTGGTTGGGGCACATGCCAGGGTTGCTGATTAGATCCCTAGTGTGGGTGTGCAGGAGGCAGCCCATCAGCAATTCTCTCTCATCACTGATACCTCAATCTCTTTCTCTCTTTTCCTCTCACTTCTTTTCTGAAATCAATAAAAATATTTTTAATAAATTTAGAAAAAAATATTGAAGAAATGTTTATAATCTGATACCATAATTTTAGGAAAGGTACCATCATTCCCAGATTTGATAGGTTCAAACAGAGAGGTAAACAACTGGCTTCTGTTTTGAACAAGGCAAAAGTCCTGTTTTGAAAATCATCATAATGAAACTAAATATCAGATGACATACTGTTATATAAGACTTTGAAAGCATTTTGTGATACATTAGCTCATTTGTTCTTCACAGAGACCTATCAAGTAGGAGATAAGGCAGATCTTATGATGTTTGGTTTATAGAGGATAAAGTAAGTATTTCAGAAGGCAGCTTAATGTAGGAAAATAAGCAGTAAATTGGAGTCAGAAAGCTTGAATTGAAAACTGACTCTAGCACACAATAGTGAAACTTGGGACAAGTCCCTTAACATTTTTTCTCTTTGCTAAAGTGGTGTTTTAGGTACCAGTATCTACTTGTGATGATTGAACAAGTGAGGCCAGATGGTATTAGTCAAGGTCACATTGCTAGCAAGTGATAAGGAAAAGAATGAAAGCCAGACTTTCCAGTTCAACTTAAGAGCCATGCGAATACCATGCTGTTTCAAAAACACATGTCCTTTAAAAAGAAAATCATAACCACCTCATTGAATTCTAAAATCAGCAAAGATAAAAGAATCAAATCCCTGGTGGCCTTTTCTAGGAACTGGCCTTTTCTAAGAATTGGCCTTACGGCAACTTTAATTAAAATGTGAAATGGCAGTAAAGATGAACTTGAAAGAGTTTAGTCTACTGCTTATATCCTGAGCCATATATCAACAAGTGAATATGATAAAAGGCTTTCACATTAATTATACTGACTACTTTATTAATGAAGTCCAAGAGTGTTTATGTAATCTGATTCAATTTATTGAATTAGGTTACAGTTTTATCATTTTGCAATCCAACTTCATTGTTTACTTCACAGTATACTGCAATTCATATTGAACGATTAAATAGCATAGCATAATCAATCGAAAGGCATCTGCATCTTTAAGGTCTATGACAATTTATAGTATGCATATTTCTGAAAACAATATATAGTTTGAACATATAATAGTCTTATATGTCATACCCATAAAGCTTCTTTTGCCCACAACCAAAAATTTATAAAAGAAAACTGTTACCAGTAAGTTCTGAAAAGTAAACATGTAATAACCAAACTTTAGTGTTAACTATGTCTATGGAGTACATTTATATGAATTTGAACAACTTGCATAACTAAGATTTTCTAAACTTAGCCTATACATTTAAAAAGTTATTTTATTCTTAAATAGAATAAAGTTGATATGAGAATAGAAAATCAACAATAATAATCAATAATAATTGGATCATCCCATTTAGTTATAATAATAATACTTTATCTTTGTCTAGTTTCATCATTTGCAGAATGCTGGAATAAATTGTGTCATTTGACATTTAGCTCAATTCAACAAGAAAAGTCATTTTGATATAATAAAAAGATTATTTTTGCAGGTGAGAAATGAAGAATTAAAACATTTGAATGGCTTAATTATTATACATTTAAAAAGTGGTGTGACTGGAAGTTTCCTATGGTTTTCAAGAATTTATTCCTAACTTGGAGACTTTATTTTTTTTAATTGAAAAGTCAATTCAAAGTAATTTATGGTAAAGTTCAAGATATTTTATGTAAATCATTTAAAGAGTTCATGTATTTCTTCTATCATTTATGATAATCTTTACTTGTTAATATTATATTATTTTTCTACTCCAGCTCCAAATCCTACAACTATAAGCATTAGTTTATATTATTGTCAATTACTGCCATTTCTATTTATTAAATTTAAAGCTATGCACCACTTCATGGAATAGTTGTGAAAAGATAGAGGGGGGAAAAAAAGGGGGTGATTTAAATATTTATTTTAATTGAGACACAAGTATTTGTTAGCTTGCCATAGTCATAGTTTTACACATGAATTAACTATTCCACTTATGAAAACCAGTCTAATGAACACTATATAATAACTTATAAACCTGAAACATATACCTCAAAAGTAATGTTTAAAAAAAACTATCTTAAGAACTATGAAATAACTAGAGGCCCAGTGTGCGATTGAAATCATGCAAGGAGGCATCCCACCTCCCGCCATGCCAGGAGGCACTCCGCGGGGGGCCAGGACTTGCTCCTGAATCTGCAGCGCTGGCCACAGCAGGAGTCAGGCTGGGTCAGCAACACGGGGGCCAGAACCCGCATCTGACTCGCAGCATACCCTGGACACCCTGCCTGTGTCGGCCCTGGGGCCTTCCGAGCCTCCATGCTGTCTCTGACAGGGCCTCCCGTCTCTGTCTCTGTCTCTGTCTCTGTCTCTGTCTCTATCTCCATTCCAGGCCCCACCTGCACACACAACCTCCTCCCTTCTGGTTCTGACCCATTACAATGTCCTGGCCTAATTTGCATATTAACTCTTAGATAGAGAGAGATAGAGATAGATAGAGATAGACATATAAGGTAGGATAAAAAACCTTGAAGGATGGACACCATTTAACTAGAAATGCATATCAAGTTTGAAAGAATAATTTAAAGTAAAATAAAATAGACCATATCAAATTTTATAATTAGAAAGGAACAAGATGGTCTTATCCAGTCTACCTCCTCCAATGCAAAATTACCTTTAAATATCCCTAACAACAGTGGTTGCTAAGAGAGAAAATGGATAGTTAGTTGATGGTCAAGGAGGAAGACAACTTTTGTAAAAACCATTTCTCTTTTTTCAGCCATGAACAATGTGAGTCATAAAAATTAATTAAATATAAAAACCTTGGCTAACAACATCTCATATCAATTTAAAAACAAAAACAAAAAACTTCTGTCTAAAGGAGAAGTTTTGAGTTATACATTCTATGCTTAGGCAGTTCTCCATGTAGCAAGGATCTTGATTATGGTAGGAAGCAAACACAGACCTCTCAGTAATGATTGTCTGTCAGGTAGATTTCTGTAGGCAGATGAGTACAATATGAATCTACTCTATCATCCCCTTCCAGACCCTCTGCACATCTTCTTAAGACTAAGCATCACCAGCATTTCCAGATTCCTGTTATGCTACTCTATTCTCTTAATGCTCACCAATTTGTCAATATTCTACTAAAAATCATGTCACCATGACTAAACAGTATTCCAGTTGTTAATTGAAGTGCAGAGTAACTTCATAGTATTGTTGTTTCCCTTTATCTGGATTTTATATTCATATCTATTAAGTTTAGGCTTATATTAGCACTTTCAGAAGTTTTAGTATAATGTTGGCTTACATGATTAGGTAACCTAATAAATTCCTTTGGTGTTTTTTATGCAGAATGTTTTCAAATCAGGTCTTATGATGACTCATTACTAGAGCAATAAATATTTTAGGACACTAAATGAAAAGTTGTATTATCTTTCTGACATTTGCAAGTTCTTTTGAAATGTTTGGTCCTGTCAACATTTTCGATTAGCAATTCTACTTCTTTACAAAGAGACAAGAGAAGATGTAAAATTTATCTCCAAAATGCATGGAGAAAATGTTAAAAAGTTTGAGCATGGTATAGTTAAAACCTTAACAACAAACCTGAATCCCATCATTAAAAGAAAGGGTTAAAACTTTGAAGTAAATCTCAGAGGGGAAAGTTTATAGGAGACAGTAAAGGACATGAGCAAATAATTATGTTTATCTTGATTTGAATGACTTTTGTCCTATAACATCTTTAAGAATATTCAACATGTATCTACAGCAAAGCTGTTTGTTTGTCCTGAAAGAAAAATACACTCTATTTGTATTTCTTGCTTAAGAAGGAAAACAGGATAGAGCTAGTAGCTCCTACTGGTCGAGAAATTGCAGTCAGCAATAAAAAACAACATATGACATATTGTACACCTAAGGAATTAGAACACTGAGAATCTCACAAATAAATAGGTAATCCACAAAACCCCAGTTCATTCACACACCATCCACTATTTTAATCATGAATTGATTTTTAAAATCAGATTTGCTTTTCTTAATGTAAATAAACTTTTCAACTGTCAAAGGAGGCATCATATTACTAAAAAAGAAGCAAATAATACCGAGCAATTAGTCAATTAAGGATATTAGGAACTTCATTGTTACAAATCTATTGAGACAGACCTATAAATAGATTATAACTCTTACTATGGCCCATATGAGACTGCAGAACTCAATAGAAACTTGGGAGAGAGAAACAAATTAGAGAAGAAAGGACTGTAATTTTCTTCTAAATTAAGTAGAGGAGAGGCTAGTCCAGAAATGTAGTAATGCATGGCTATTTAATTAAATCTAAAAATAACAGATCTTTTCTCTAAAAGATTATAAAAAAAGATTTTTATGAATTTCTACAGTAGTAACAGACTCAAGGCATATTGTAACTTATTGAAATGCTTGATTATAATGTATATTATACATTTAATAAAATAAGTACATTTATTATCTAGTTCCCAATATCAAAGATATATTTAAATTCAGTTAAATTATAAGTTGTATTTTATTCATAAAAGCACTAAATTAGTTATATATCAAGATACTTTGGGTCCAATGAGGATTTCCAATCCTTAAAAATTATATGGCATAGTGAATGATATAGAGATATGAAAGAATGTTGAAGACTAATATGTTCTGCTTGCCATTTTATTTCTGTAAATATTGCTTCTCTACAGCATCAATTTAGGGATATAACTTTCATCAACTGTTGATGACAATGTTTAAATGTCCTAACATATCCTATCTAATAAAAGAGTAATATGCAAGTTGACCATCACTGCAACACACACAATGGCTGGCCCTTGTGTACACAAGATGGCCACCACAAGATGACCAGCAGGGAAGGGCAGTTGGGAGGGACCAGGCTTGCAAGGGAGGGCAGTTGGGGTGATCAAGCCTGCAGGGGAGGGCAGTTAGAGGTGACCAGGCTGGCAGAGAAGGGAAGTTGGGGGCAACTGAGCCTGCAGGGAAGGGCAGTTGCTGGGGACCCAGCCCTGCAGAAGAGAGCAGTTGGGGAGGGAGGGGGATGAGGGGGGAGAAACCAGGCCTGCAAGGGAGGCAGTTAAGGGCAATCAGACTGGCAGGGAGCAGTTAGGCATCAATCAGGCTGGCAGGGGAGTGGTTAAGAGAGATTAGACTGACAGGTAGAAGTGGTTAGGGGCAATCAGGAAGGCAGGCAGGTGAACAGTTGGGAGCTAGCAGTCCTAGATTGTGAGAGGAATGTTCGACTGACTGTTTAGTCCCTATCCTTCTGAAATTGGCAGTCGGCATCCCTCAAGGGGTCCCAGATTGGAGAGGGTGCAGGCTTGGCTGAGGGACACACACCCCGTGCACTAATTTTGTGCACCAAGCCTCTAGTAAACAAATAAATAATGCCCTTCATTTACTTAGTGCACCTTTTTTAGGCTCTAAACTCAAAAGCTTTCATCTGGATCCTAACCATGGTTAGAGAGATATTACAAACTGCATTATAATACCAGTGTTTATTTACATTTGTAACTCTGAAGCTTAATTCCTCTCAGAAATTCTTTACTATAGACATATTAGTCATATTCACAGAACACATATTTCTCTTGAATACCTGCTCTGTAGCAAGCAATATTTTACACACTGGGATATCAAGGTGAACAAAAATGTTCAAATTTTTCCAAGGCTGTTCATGTGCATGTCTACCACACCATGCTTTGGCCCCTCACAATACTTTGCCCAGGCACTTGTTGGATGTGGGAGGTTGATAATGACCTTCAAAGTTATGTCCACATCTTGTAGAAACTGTGAATTTTACCCTCAAAATGTCTAGTGATTAAACTTCACAAACGTTTCTTATATATAAATATGCGAAAATATAAACATACAAATATTATATAAATATCATTGGTCTAAATAGTTTATATCATATTTGCTCTTTGAGTAAGGCATTCAGGAGATTGTTATCTGTAATTTATTAATGAAGATGATCAATTCATTTATTTGCACATTTTTCTGTTATCATTACTTGTGAGTCTCCTCAGGGAATACAACACTTTGTTATTAAAAACAACAAACAAACAAACAAACTTCTCAACATACAAGGCACATTTTCATACTATGAATTTCCCCCTCAGAAGTTGAAATGTTTAATGGGTTTAAAATATTACAAATGTTGATAATACAAAAAGAGTTAGTGTGGATGTTGTTAGTTATTAACATTTAGCATCAAAAATAAAAGATACAAACTTTAAAAATATTTTTTTGATTTCTGAATACACATGAAAATACTTTGCTATGATCTTTTGCTAAAGAGAATGATGTTTCAATGGGATTAACTATCAGTTAATATTGCCCTGGTCTCATCCTGTTCCAAAAAAGATAAAACTTCATTTATAATTTCCTAAATTTTAAATATAATGCCTACGTGCATACAATTACTTTATTTATCCTGAATGCATATTGGTTATGTGCCTAATAAGGTCACTGTGAGAGAATAGACAGGCCCAAGAAACAAAACTATAAATTATTCATTTATTTAACTTGAGTGCATTTGAAATATTTAATAGATAACTTTTCTTTTGATGTAAAATGCAAACATTTGGGACTCACTGAGTTACTTTTTAGTACTTATATAAAATTGCATTTCAAAACTAGTTTTCATTCTGCCCTCATAGATTTTATCATATAGATAAAAATCAGAATTTGGCCAAATTACTCTCCTGGCATAAGAGAGGTCTATTTAGAATTTCTAAGTAGCCCTTTTCTTAACTGGAAAATATACATAATTCCAGTTATTAGAACTTTGCTGCTAGGATGAATTTTTTTCAAACTGGTATTTATTATAAAAAATGATTTATGATATGTGCTCAGTTCATATGAATGTAGGGAGAACTGCAGGAGGTACTGCATTGTGAAGTTCTACAAAGAGCCTTCTTTCTCTCATTGACTTCCACTGCTGGTTGCTATGGCATCTAGTGACGACCATAAATTTTGGAAATTATCACCAACTGCCCACACCCCCTTCTAAAGTTACACACAAGTCTACTTAAGAAACCAAAATAACAAACAAATAACTCCATAAGCAATATCAAAGGTGTGGGTTTAAAAAAAAAACCTAAAAAAAAAACTTATATATTCCTTCTGAAACTAAAGCTGAAAATGGGAACATGTCTCAAATAACTTAGAAGGAGATGAAGGTAACATGATTTGGCACACTATGTTTGATGACTCAAAAAGCGATTCAAATATGTTAAAGAAGCATATTGAAATTTGAAACAAAAATCAATGAATTTTATGAAGTGTAAGAGGGAAAAGTGAATAAACAAGTGAATAACTGAATAAAATATACCAAAATATGTAATGTTAGAGCTGAGAAGACTTTTAAAAATATAAAAATAGCCATATTTTTTTTCCTGAAATAAATAGAAGCTTTCAGGAAAATATATCATTTAAGTTCAATGTTTAACTGTTGAAAAGAAAAAATGAGGCAATTACTAGGTTGATAGGTTTTTATCAGTTTGTAAAGATTAATGAATTTTCTTTTTATCTATTTTTATTGATTTTAGAGAAAAACAGAGAGTGAGAGAGATAGAAATATCAATGATGATAGAGCATCATCAATTGGCTGCCTCTTGCACGCCCTGAACAAGGGATCAAGCCCACAACCTGGGCATGTGCCCTTAACCGGAATCAAACCCAAGACCCTTAGTTAAGTCCACAGGCCAAAACTCTATCCACTGAGAAAAACCAGCTAGGACAATATTAATGAATTTTCTATTTTACAGGACCAATTCTGGAAAATTTGAAAGCAAATTTGCATCAGTAATGCTTTTCAAATATTAATACTAGAAGTATAAAAGTACAAGTCAATGTTCATAGGTAGACTACAATTTAAATCTTAGCATTTGAAATGGAGGGGGGGCGGTATTTTCCTCTTTGTGTGTGTGTGTGTTTTTTTAGGCTTACATTTTTTTTTATTTATTTGTCTTACCAGTATTAGAAACATGACTTCCAAGTCTTTCAAAGATATTGATACAATAAATAAACTATTGGAAACAAGTTTTTAAAATTATAAACTCAAAAGTCAAAGACATAGAAGAAATATCACCAAACTAGTTTGGCCTGGCGGGCATGGCTCAGGGTTTGAGCACTGACCTATGAATTAGGAAGCTGCAGTTTGATTCCCAGTCAGGGCACATGCCAGGGTTGTGGGCTGGTTCTTCAGTTTGGGGCATACAGGAGGCAGCCAATCAATGATTCTTTCTCACCATTGATGTTTTTATCTCTTTCTCCCTCTCCCTTCCTCTCTAAAATCAATAAAAGTACATATATTTTTAAAAACTAGTTTGCTTAATGTCAACAATATTGATATCTAACTTTTCTTTGAGTTTAACAAAAATAAATAAAACACTTCACCCAACTTCAAAAGAAAAAAAAATGACATTTTTTTTCCCTAAGAAAGTAACAAATATAGGAAAAGAATATAGTAAATATAAATAAAGTCCTGGGACATAAAAGTCTCTAAATTCATGTTGAATCATATTTCACCAATATGCTGGAAGAAACATTATACTCTTTTGAGAATTATAAGATTTCTTTAACACCATTAGATTGCATGTCAATATTTTGAGATAGCAAATAACTCAAGGATGAAGCTATTCTATATTCCCTAAAATTCAAACTTATCCAGCTACAAAAATGATATGTAAAAAGAACAATCATATTAAGTATATTAGGATAACATCATTTATGTGCAAGAGGCAAATTTTTGGTCATTTCAAATCTTTGGACCAATCTCTAAAAGTTGAAAGTAAGTGAAGGAGGCAATAATGAAATCACACACCCTGTCTTAAAGCCACTCACTGAGCTCTACAGAGTGCTGCACTGGCCAAGACCCACTTTCAATCCAGTTTACTCTTCTGTATTTTCTCCTTCTTCTATTGAACATGACTGTATGAGGTCTTTTTCAATATAATGCTTAATAAGCTTAAAAGAATTTCTGGTTTCTGGGTTCACAAGATATATAATACATAGAACAAAAGTTAAAAAGTAAATGAAAAGAAAAAAACATGTCTGATAACAGCACAATCACTGAAATAAATGAAGCGATCCTAATTAAAAAATAAGTGCCCATAAATATTAGATGTGTTTAATTATCTTCAGTGTCCCAAAGGCCAGAAAGAGGCCTATCAAAAATAACTTAATATTTTGATTTTGAGTTTTGGCATATGATCACCAGTTATTCACAAACTCCACATACTGCAAAGCCACTTGATGGTGTTAAATAGGTGAGGTGTTGCTATCCATGTAATATGATGACATCACCTTATTTCATCATCTTTTTTGGTAATAAACTTTTGACTGTCTTCACCTTCAAAGTTTAAATGTTCACTGGCAATTTTGAGCCAGATCTTTCCTTTTAATATGAAAATAATCTAGAATACTTTTCACTCATCAGGTAACTGCATTTATTAATATGTGATAATCAACACAAACTTATCAAATATTAAATAATGATTATTAAAAGTGATTACTTTTTAAAATCTCCAAAACATAATTTATTATGAAATTTATTTCCAAAGATTCTTAGATCTTTCTTCTAGTACACCTGAGTCTTACAAATATTAAATATAAAAGTTAAGATTTTAGTTCCATCTGGCTTCTGCACTACATAAAAACAACAACAACAAATATTTGAATCAGGAAATCTTATCTAGTTAACTAAAAACCATTAAAACTTAAAAAAAAAACTACTTATTTCATTCTATATCTCAAATCCATTTTTTATTGTTTTTAATTTTTATTTATGACAGTATTACAGATCTCCCTTTCCACCCCTCCACCCCCCATTGACCTCTCCTCGCCCTCCTCCACTCCCCACCCCAGGCCTTCATCACCCTATTTTCTGTGTAATCAGAATTTCAGGCAGTAGGATTCTGTTTGAGAAATATGACTAAATATAAACAAATAAAAATAATGACAGCTGCTTTGCAATTGGGTCATTTTCAGCTATTAATTTCATTTTCTATGTCTTGATTTTTCATCAGCAAATTAGCATAAAAATTCAATTCTCTATGGGGCTTTAAATAATTTACTGTTAAGTTTATAATGTGGTACCTTACTGCAAAAAATCAGAAATATAAAATGAATAAATAGCTTCAAATTCAGTTCAACAGATGTTTGATAAAAGTCCACAAAGGTGAATAAACTGTTCACATGCTGCCACAAAAATAAATATAAATTAAAATGTTCATTGTTTTTAAGGAGCATTCAACCAAATATGGAATGTGAAAAAATATATATATCCCATGATAATATTACAGAACAGAGAAAGACAAATGTTATAAAAGAATAGACACACACACATACACACACACACACACATGTAGATATGGGAATTCAGAAAAAAAAAATCCTAGTCCTTTTCTATGGCAATTATATAATATATATATATTTATATATATAAATATATCCTAAATAAGTTTATATGATGGTGATAATGATTGCAAATATTATATATTATATAATAATATCATAATTGTTATTATTTTAATTTGTTCAGGATCTGGATGAAACATGTGAAGTGAAAAATGTGTGCAAGTGAATAAAAGAGTTGATTAACATAAATAGTTATTTTTGGTGGAAATTAAATAGTTATTTTGCATGCAACATAACAGTTAAGTTGTTTATGGTATGAAGTTTATGTGGTCAAGGCTAGTCTCTTATACATCATCAAATTTTTAATAATAAACACCTTTCAAATGTCTCTAATGGAAATGAATTCACATTATAGATTGAGGGAAAGTAGGAGATGTTTCTATTTGACATTGTTACGGTCTTTTGTCTGAATGCATTTCAATCTATTTTGGAACACTAATGGAATGAGAAGTAAGCTTAGAACCAGGAGATAAGGGTTTGCATAGCCACTGACACCTACCAGCTGCCTGACCTTGGGAAAGTCACTCTCTCTGAGCTTCAATCCCTCAGTAGGAAAACAGGGATGATATGTGGTTGTTTGATATTAGTGGAGGATTAATGAGAATAAACTTCTAGCAGTGGGCTCCAATAAGGCTCTTTCATTTTTTTATAAATAAAGAAATGATAACTATAAAGCAGTTTGGAAATAAATTTACCTCAGTGTGCGCAAACATAAGCAAATGGGTGAAAATGTCTACATAAATATATTATATATATATATATATAACTTATATATGCTATGGCGTTTGATGGTTTTCACTGTTTTTTAGTTTAAATAAGCACACTCTTACCTGTTGGTGGAATTATCCCAGGAGACATGAGGCCGGGGACAGAATGTGGCATGATATGCGAGTTCTCTGGGGAAGTGACACTCTGAGTCCTCTTAGGAGGCCTTCCAGGTCTAGAACTGAAACAAACAAACAAAAAATTTTTACAATTAAGCTGTTGTCTTACACATCATTTCAAAGTTGTTTCAAGTGGTAACATGGACTGTAAATAAATTTGTTTCAAGGACGGTTGCTTTTGCAGTTAGATGTAATAGACTTCCATCACTAATTAGATTACATGCTGAATTCATTTTCCTCATTGAAGATCAGCCACTCTTGATGCATAATTCATAGCCTGCACCTCGTTACCTGCTTCTTCATATTAATATCTATACACAGTTTGAATTGCCTCGTTTGCATATGCTAAAGTTCTGCATGCAGCCTTCAGCACGAAAATTATGCACTAACTTGTAATAATTATTACAGTCAGCCTGCTATTGATTTATGAGACTTTTAAAAACCAAATATGTGTAGTACTTGTAATGAATGATATTTTAAGGTTCTTCAGGAAATTAAAAGGCAATGGCTGCCTAAGGAAATGTTCTGCTTGTTTGATTTAATACTACAGTTAGCTGGGAGGTGGAATGAAAGAGTGATTCAGACCTATAGCACATTTTTCGATGATATGTTTTATTACTTTGCACTGCTAGCCTGATATCTAGATGATAAATGACAATACATATCTAATGTGTGAAAAGGTCTTGCAATTTCTTTATTTTTTGTCATAAAAAAGATAAGTCAAGTTATCATTTAACCCTTATTCTATTTAAATGAACAGCCCCACTGGGTTGCCTTACTTTTAATATACTAAAATACATTGGAAAGGCTTAGGATTATTTGTAGGACATCATTGAGAAACTGCCAGTATAGCATCTTATATCTGCCTTGAGGATAAATAAAAATACTTTGTGTTTGCGGTTTAGTAGTGCTTGTTTTTACATGATTATTGTACAAGATTAATTTCTAAAATTATAAATGCCAATTGTATAATATTAACTTAATACAATAAAAGCAGTAGGCGAGGAGGACACAATTATTCACTATCCTTGTTTGAGAATAACATGAATGTATGTTAGCAATTTTTGAAACAAACATACTTAATCATTACGTTTCCACTTTCACCCTCTGTATCTTGAAGGTGTTTTTATGAAATGCTTTTCTGTCATTTATCTGGTCAATATCTGCTTAGACATATTAAAACTTCCACATACGAACTTCATACATTAGCATTTCCATGTTAGCCTCAGCTGAGGTTCTTTCCTTCATCAGAAGACTGGGAGATCCTGCCTCTGTTATTTAATATAAGTACCATGTGTGGTGATTCAATGAATAATTAGTAAGCACTTGTTTTCAAAGTAGTACATTGTGGAGGCTGATTTGGGAGAATGGGTTCTTTAGGAGCTTATTCCTTGGGGGAGGGAGAGGAGGGGGAACAACCTGGGCACACTAAATGTGTTGCAAGCTGGAATGTGCTACGTGTCATAAGACAGTTGCAATCTGATCACTAATGGAAAGTTAGGCTGGGTGATAAGACTTCCATTTGGAGGGAAGAGAGAAAAGGTTTCATGTCAGTGGGACCTTTAGGAGAGAATTCTGAAGGATGAATTAGGGAGAGAAAGAATGGAAGAAAAGATTGAGAGTGAGATGGAAGCATGGAATGTACAGACAAACAGGATTGTTACCACTGGGCTGAAGCAGGTCAAATAAGGTGAGGAACAGAGATTGATGTGACTGCAGTTACTGCCTGAGGCCAGACCCTGGGGAGCAAAGAGATCATGTGCTTGTTTTGCTAATCTATAAGGGCACTCTCCAGTTTATTGTTCTGAAGTCTCTCTTTGGCTGCTTATTTTTATTATTCATTATTACTTTTTTATCCTCAGCTGGTCCTTTAACTCTGGTTACTTGCCTCAGGCCAATCAACAACCTTCTAATGGTCTCCATTCAACCTGACTGATCTTTCTACCAGCACCAGTGAGATACTAAGGAATTATGGCTAAATATATTCCTGGAGCCTAGATCTTGCTCTTGGGATTCAGACAGGTTAATGCCTGTCATCTCTGTTTGGGTGTTTTAGAATAATGTAAGATTCCACTTGTCCAAATCTAAACTCAGCATCTTCCCCATTAAAACCTAATCCTCTTTCCCTGATTCAGTAAAATGGCACCTACTTGATTATGTCAAAAATCCAGGACTCAGATGTCCTTTCTTTCCTTTGTACACTCAAAAACATCCCATTGAAGACACCTCTGTAATCCATTCTTTGTTCTCTATTCCCATCCCATCTTCCAGGTCAATTGTTTATTTCTTATTTGAGCTATGACTATAGCCTTCTGAACTTTTCTAAGATCTACTCCAAACTTTGTCCCATTTGAAGCCTAGAGTCCAGAGTCAAGACAACTCTCTATATTACTCTCAGAAGGATTTTTCCAAAATTCAATCATATTTTCCATTTGCTTAAAAATAACAATAGTTTCCCTATACAATTCACATTCCTTATCATGGCACCAAGATCTTCCAAAACTTGATCCTTGCCTGCCTTTTTCATCTCATCCTTTTATTTGACCCTATTGAATTTCTAGCAATGTCATAAGTTGCTTTGTCTCCTATGACACTACCTTTATGGATGCTACCATCTTTATCAGGAAAAACCTTTTCTGAACCAACCCACTCCCATCCCTTAATGATTCTTCTTACTAACCGTGTCTAGTTAGTATCCTTTCTATGCACTATGATAGCCCATGGGATCTGCTTATTTGCTTCACTGCCAAGACTGTGAAACATGGAGTATATTAAATATATCTTTGGATCCTTAAAATTTAGCTCAGGGCTAAATTTTCTTTTTTATTTTTAAATTTCTATTTTTTATTTCATTTTTTAATTTCATTGTATCTATAATATTTAAATAAACTTTAACACACAAGTTAGGAGGGCTTTTTTCCAATTCCTGAAGTATCCTACTTCATCCATTCTAGTGGTCTCAAAGTTTCCAGGAAATGAAGACTAAGACATCACAGTAAACTTTGGAATTCGGTGTCTAAGGATAATATACACCAGAAGGTCAGGAAAAGAGAATAGATGCATTGGGAGATCTCAAGTAAATGCCATGGGGAAAGTAGGAAAGGAAATGAAAGTTAAGATTTAAACATTTTAGCCCTTTAATTTGCTTTTGCCTTTTAAAAAAATGAAATGGTTTGGAAGCACTTTATCATTCAGGCCTCAGGAGCTGTCCTCGGGGCCCTTGCTCTGCAAGTAGAAGTCAGGCTGCTAAATAGGAACACTTTGTTTCAAGTGGTGGTTAGAACAGACCAAGTGGGCTTTTCCACCCCAGATATCTCCAGCCCAACCTATGACATTGTCCCCAATTCACCAATAGAGATTTACTGTTTTCAGGGTTATGTTGTATGTGTGTTTTAAGTTTTTATTACTTTACTAGAGGCCCAGTGCATGAAATTCATGCACCAGGGTAGGGGTCCCCTGAGCTAGGCCTGCACCCTCTCCAATCTGGGACCCCTCAGGGGATGTCCAACTGCCAGTCTAGGCCCAATCCTGGATCAGGCCTAAACTGGAAGTCGGATATCCTTCTCACAATCTGGAACTGCTGGCCCCTAATTGCTCACCTGTCTGCCTGCCTGATCACCCCTAACCACTCTGCTCCCTGCCTGATTACCTCTAACCACTCTGCCTGCCTGCCTGATCACCCCTAACAGCCTCTGTGGTATTGTTCAGAAGAGGTCAGGTCTATCTGGCCTAATTAGCATATTATCCTTTTATTAGTATAGATGTTTTAAAGCTTTAGGATCTTTCAAAGCCTTCCTTTAAAATGAAAAAACCTTTGATGGGGGTGACACCCAAAAGCCACCAGCTAACACCCAAATGAGGATTAGTTTAAAATTAAGAGAGAGCAAGGTTTTGGGATATATATGCAAACAATGGCCAGGAATGGTGGGAAAGATTTGTAGGAAATCAAATCCCTTACCCTTTTGGCTAAGAATAGGACTATTTGAAACCTTTCCTGGAAGTTATATCCAACTTCTTGATAGATGGGAAGTTGGATTTCTTTTTTATTTTTTCTTTCTTTCCCCCCCCCCTATTAACAAGACTTCTCTCTTTATGACCTAGATAGTTTAGGTCTCCTTGGTATTTTATCCTTACCACTGTCTTTGTCACAAACGGCTAGAGGGTTTGATTTCAGGGGAGATGCCCTAATTGTTAAATATTTACAAAAATATTTAAATTACTTTCAACAGAGCTTTAGGGGACTTCCAAGAGAACACATGCAGTGCTGTAGCCAAAAGCACAGGTTGCATTGTCTTGACACATCAGGCTTTAAATACTGGCTCTACCAATTTACTACAAGGTGTGGCCTAAATCAAGCAACCTGACTTCTCAGAACATCTGATAAAATCAAAGTATTTTTATAAGATGTGGGCCTGTTTGCTTTGTTAGAAATAAGTTATTCTTGGGCAGAAAAAAAACAAACAAAAACACAACAACTGAAAAGTGGAATTGAAACAGCAAAAACATTTTCTTGTGAAATGATCAATTGTTCCTATAGTATCTACCTTCAAACCTCCTTTAACAACAGCAAGGAGCTCTGCTCTAAAGAGTCAGAACAGCTGAACTCTCCTCCTTCTAATCAAAGCAGAAGACCTCACTTAAATAAATTATTACCCTTAACAGCTTGAATGAAATCAAATTTATGACTTTGGTAATTGTTTTTGCCAGCTTCACACATGAGCCATACTGCAGCCCTTAAGTATTATCAACCATCTGCATTGAAAGAGGAGAACAATGGCTTAGAGATGTCCAAATCAGCACATAATATCTCATTTACTTAGGAATCCACCCAGGTACCCCCTTCCTTGCACTTTTGAATATAAAGGTTTCTTTTCAAGATAGATCACTGGGTAGACTTCTCTCCTTACTTTGCATCATTAAATATGTCTCATGTTAATTTCTGTCTCTCTCCCACAATTATATGTTTTCCAACTCTTCCTAGACCATTTACTGTGCTTATTGAGGGTGAAGTCAAAACAAGCTTAGCAAAAGGAAACAGGAGTGATATGCATTAATCAGAAGCTAAGTGCATCAAAGAGTTGGAGGCATTTGACAAATTTAGAGGGAGGGTACATTACAGATTTTTTTCAATCCCCAAACTTCTTCCTAGACAAGATCGTTTGCTAATTTCTTCAATAATGTTTGAGAAATTAAGTTCAGTTATCTTCCTGAGAGTTGGAGAAAACACACACACAACACACACACACCTACACACACACACACACACACACACACACACACACACACACACACTACATAAATAAATAAATAAATAAATAAATAAATAAATATGTATAATCCAAAGATTCTGATGGTGATAAATTGGGAAAGCCACAATAATTAGCTACCTACCAAAAAAATTGGTTTAAAATCTTACCTGCCTAAAGAAGGGTTCCATTCAACCATTCAATTTTTTCATCTATTTATCTAAGGCAAGTAGATACTACTGTACAACAAGCAATGGGCTAGATGTTAGAGTTGCAAGAATAAAAACACACTCCCTTCTCTGAGAAGGAAAATAAAATTAAATAGCCTGTGGGATAATAGTGCAGAAGAAAAATACATAGCAGCAAGTGAGCATTGATTTTCGTCTTGGGACAAAAACAGGCATTCAGGGGTGAAAGCAGCTTGCTCCATTAATCTACCAGAGTTCATTTGCCTTCTCTAATCTATTCACCCCAGAAAAATCGCCAATTGTGTGTTTATATTCTGTAAATTTTTTTCTAGTAAACTGCTTCTACAAAGCCAAATCAAGATATATGAAAACTTTATATGCAGCATGTACCAAAAAAAAAAAAAAAAAAAAAAAAAAAAAATATATATATATATATATATATATATATATATACTTTAATATGGATGTTTAAAATATACTTTAATATGGATGTTTATTTTCAGATTTAACCCATTGGAATTAGTAATTATTCAAAGTGTGTGTACATTTTTGGAGGAATACCCTGTATATAGTCAAATATATGTCACAAATATATTCTAATTTCTAATTGGAAAGGCACAATATGCTTAATGATTTAAATTCCCACTTGAACATTATGAGGTCATGAAGAGTGATATTTATGAGAAATGTATGAGAAAATGTTTATGTTCTAAGTAAAGTACAAAAGCAGAATGCAAACCTGACAATAAGGACATAAAAGAGTACAAGACAGAGAAATTAAATTAAGTAAGCAATAAATATGTATAGAAAAAAAGAGTAAGAAGAAACACTAAAATATTAGGAGTTATTACCAGAAGATGGAGAATCACATAATTCTATATCTGAAAATTTTAGTTCATCTGATATAAGTATATATTACATATAAAATATAAAAACAAATTTTAAAAATTAATTTAACATTACAGTGACTCTGGCCATGTTTTTCAGATAATTCATTGTAGACAAACCATAATTCTGGCTAAATTTAATCAGTGCTTGAGGTTTATCTTTATCTATAGCAGAAATCAGATATAATTCATCCTCGTAGTATTTCCTTTTCTTCCATTTCAGTTCTAAAATATCTAATAAAAAGCAGATAATTATATGTAAAAATATTACCCTTGCAACTATAAAATTAATCTAAAATATGAAAAGCACAAATAATCATTGCTATCTTCTAAATTAAATTAACCTCGTGAAATTGATCCATTGATGTAAAAGAATGCAAATGACCCCCTAAGATTAACCTATGTATATATTTCACTAAAATAAATGGCTGATTTACAATCCTCAGTTTATAAATGGGTAGTTTTCACTTAAAAAAACCCTGTTAATTTATCAGTTGATTTATTTTGTTAGTTTTTTGAAAGGCAACAATATCAATAATCCAAGGAGGTTATGATTAGCATTATTTTCCTTTTGAATACAGTTGTGTGTGTTTTTTCTGTAGACGGTAAAACTTTAAAGGATAAATTACTTCTTTTGCTATTATGACAAATGTGCTCATTTCTCAATCGCATATCCCAAATCTGTTTAGAGGTTTTGTGTTTGCTATGTAGGTATGTGTCCCAGCCATGTTTAATTCTCAGTACAAATAGATTATGAACTAACTCATCAAAAAGATGGTTTTCCACAGTCACCAAAATACTGAATTCCATGAGACAGGCATAAAAAGATCACCCACTGACATTTGAAGAGCACCCTAGGATTACTGGCTGAAGAACACAAAACACACAATGATACCTCAACTGTTTACATGGCAGGTGTTATAAACTGAATTCTTTCCCTTCTAAATTTGTATGTGGAAACCCTAATTCATGTGATAGCATTTGGAGATAGAGCCTTCGGGAGGTAATTAAGTTTAGATAAAGACCTATCATTGAAGCCCTCCTGTGGGATTAGTCCCCTTATAATCAGAGACACCAGAGAGCTTGCTTGCTCTCTCTCTCTGCCATGTGAGGATGCAGAGTGGAGGCAGCTGTCTACACACCATGAAGAAAGCCCTCTCCAGAAACTGACCATGCTGGCATTTCCAGTCTTCCAAACCATGAGAAACGAAATTGCTGTTATTTAAGCTTCCCCATGTATGGTATTGTGTTATGGCAGCCTGAGCAAGACTAAGACAGCAAAGAACTCTGTACATTAACTAAACAAATACAAATTCACAAAATTAAATTACCAGTTAAAATAATTAAAAATAAAATATTAAAAAGGTTCTGGGCTCATATTAATTTGGGAAATGTCCCTTGAACCTATTAAACTTACATATATTTTGTGAAAATGCTTTATAAATCCCCAATGATTTTAATATCTTTGTTTTGTGGAACAATTTCTCAGAGCTTTCACTATGCTAATATCTATATGTATATAAGGCTAATATGCTAAGTGTCCAATTTGACTGTTCAACCAGTAGCTATGATGTACACTGACCACCAAAGGCAGATGCTCAACGCACAGACATGGAAAATGGAACAGACTGATGAATCTCAGAGGGATGGGAGGAGGGGGCAGGATGGGGAGAGATTAATCAAAGATCTGATATGCATACTAGAGGCCCAAAACACGGATTTGTGCACCAGTGGGGTCCCTTGGCCTGGCCTCCAGGGACCAGGCCAAAACTTGCAGTCCAACATCCGCAAAGGGGTCCCAGATTGCAAGAGGGTGCAGGCTAGGCCAAGGGACATCACTGGTGCACAAATCTGTACACCAGGCCTATAGTATATTATAAATATCTAAGAATGCAGTAAAATAGGCATTTGCTATTTTATTTTATACTAGAGGCCCAGTGCATAAAAATCTTCACAATCCAGGAGCTGTCAGGGGTGGGAGACAACTCAGCAATCAGGGAAGGTGATGTCCCCATCACACCTGTGCTGCTGCCATTGCCAGTAGCACAAGCTTCAACCAGACCTGGTTACTGAGTTTCTGGCAGCCCTGGCTGACTGGGCAGCAGACATCTAAGGCTTGCCTGCACCTCGGGCCAGCCCTGGGTGGCTGGGATGCTAAGGGCTGGTCCAGCTGCACTGTGTACCTGCCACCCCCTTACACACCCGTAGGGCTGAAAGGACTGGGGGACACTGGCAGGGCTGAGGGGCTTAGATGCCACCATCTTGTGGCTACAGGTGCCACAATATTTGTGATGAGGTACTGGTCAATTTGCATATTCCCTCTTTATTAGATAGGATTTATTGTTTTTCCAAGAAGCTTGTTTAGAGATGTGTGCTCTTAAGGAATGTTATTCCTAAAAATATGATTATATTCAAATTATGGATATTCCTCATTTCTCAATATTATTAAACTATATTTTGTGTCATACATTGGTCACATGACAATTGTCACATGAGAATTATTTTCCAGGGTACAGGAAATCAGCAATTCACATATTATAAGTATTGATATGAGTTGATAATTACTCAAACTCAAGAATAAAGTGGGTAAACTGAAACCATCACTAACAACAAAACAGGAGTGACAGTAGCTACTCTGGTGAGAAGAAAAAATGCATCTGATTTTAAAACTCACACTCTCTAGACCTGAAATTGTACAGGAAATTTATTTGATACAAAACCTGTTTCAAAGATCATTGAAAAATATCTAAATATCCATGTAAGTTGGAGTTATTAAATACTGAATGAGAAAATACTACAAAATAAAAGTTAAAACAAATCGGAATGTGACAAAGCTACTCATAAGCATTTGTAGATATTTGTTAACCATTAATGATAGTCAGAACTATGAAAAAGAGTTCCTGTTTGACAGGTTACATACTTGAGATAATCTAGTCCTTAACATTTGAAGTCCTGGTCTCCATTGTTAGAATCTCTACATTAATAATATTAAGTAAAAAAAAATTAAGTCCATGAAATGTATTTGTTATATTAATCTTATAGTTATGTATTAATCTTTGTTTAAATTGCTTAACCTAGTGAATATATTTTTAGATTAATTTTTATCAGGAGTCTTGAAATATTCTTGCTTCCACTTAAATTATTTATTTACAACAATGGCAAATGACACCTTATAAAGTATGTCTAGTGATTTACCATAAAATGTGGTCATGTTTTATAAGCATTTTGTGAGTTAAAAAACAAACAAACAGTTTAATGTAATTGAAAGTTTTAATTAAGGAAATATCAATTTAATACTACTTATTTTAACATTTCTGTAGCATGCAATATACATTCACATGTATGATATTTTCCCCAGATAAAACACTGTTTATAAATTTCATTTAGTGACATATTTATCTAGAGAGATAAATATTTTAACCATTTAATTAACATAATTTTCTCTTCTTCCCATAAGCATTCCAAGCCATAAATGAGTCTACCCATACATGTCTTTTTTACAATTATCTGCAAAGACTAAAATCCCCGAAGGAACACATCCAAATAACTGGGTAAAACTGTAAATGGCTTTCTTAAAAATTTTGGAGGAGTTAAAACTTTATTGGCTTTTCCCTCACTGTTCTCTCATAACTTAAGATCACATTCTATAAAATTTAATATTAAAATTATTCCAAGTAAGATATGGGAATCTCTAAACCAATATTTCATTCAAACTATGGACTCCACAGTCACCTTTTTTTTTTTTTTTTTTTTTTTGTAATTTGTCTATTTGAATTTTAAATGACTAGGCTTTCTCTGTTAATACCATCAGCTACATTTTATCTGAACTAAAAGCAATGTATCCAGTCTTTCATGTCACTGGCATATGCCATGACCCTGTTTATAGTGGTCCTGGTTAACTATCAATCTGTTTTTGCAGATCATCTTGAATTTGGTCCAAATATACCCGTTGTTTCAATGTCAAAATAATATCAGACAGTCCTCTGTAAGGGATGCCCTTTGCAACACTTTCCAAAAGTTTTCATTTTATTTTAGATTAGTACGTAACGTTTTTAAAAACTCACAATTGTGTATGTTGACTAACTCTGCTGGGCACTATGTGATCTCACTCTTTTAATATTACTAACAAACCTTTAAGATAAGTATTATTATTATTATCCTTATTTTACTGATGAGGAAATTGAGACGAAGTAAACTGCCTTAATCAATATGCCACATCTAAAAAGTTGTAGATTGGGCTTGGGTGGGGGTAAGGATGAACAGGCAAAGCACAAAGGATTTTAGGGCAGTGAAAATAGTGTGTGATACAGTAATGATGGATGCATGTTATTGTACATTTGTCCAAACCCATAGAATGTAAAACACCAAGTGGAAACCAACCCTAAGGTAAACTATGGACTTTAAATGATTATGTGCCAATGTAGATTCATCAGTTGTAACAAATGAGCTACTCTGGTGGGGGATGTTGATAATGGAAAAGACTGCATGTGAGGGGGCAGGAGTGTTTGGGAAATATCTGAGCCTTTTGATCCACTTTGCTGTAAACCTAATACTTGCCTAAAAGAATTGTCTTTTTTTTTTTTTTTTTTTTTTAAGTAGTAAGAGCCAGGTTGTGAACAAAGGCAAACTGGTCTAGAGATCAAGCCGTGAGCAGAATGCAATCTGCCTCTGTAGTATATTTGTTAATTTAGTCAACAAATATTAAATGTTAATGTGTCTGACCTTACAAGGTGTGTTGAAAATACCACAATGATTTGTCAATGACTTCAAGTAGCCCACAGTCTATTTTCAGAAACAGATATATAAAGAATCACACACAAAAAAAATCCTGTTAAATACTGCAGTACATGTACCACAGGAATGTTGTGGAAATGCCATAGTGAGGGGGACTCAGAAAAGATAAAGTGTGAGTAAGCAGGAGTTAGTTAACTGAAGAAGAGGAAGGGGTGCTAAGTAAGGAAACATCCACAGAGGCAGATTTCTCTTACACACACACACATACACACACACACACACATGCATGCATGCACACACACTTCTGTAATGAAATATTGAATTAATCAAACCCATGCTCATCTTTTCTTCCTTAAATGGTATTACAGTCTAACACACAATCATTTGCATTTTGTTTAATTGGTTATACTCATCTCTCCATATTAACTCTATACATCTGACCTTAAAAAATGTTAAGACATGTGGCAGGCACCATTTTTAGTCAAATGTCTTTAGGATATTATGATTCATTTAACTAGGTTAAATATATATTTGTTGTTATGTTTTAGTTTAGGGTAATTGAAACCCATTGGTGTTATATAATCAACTGTGTGATAGAAAAAAACCTGACTATAGTCAGTAAGTAATCCATCTCCCTTTCGATATTTTACTTTAACAGAGGCTTGTATCCATGACATGAAAATTCATTTATGTTGCAACAGTTTTATTTTACTTTTCTATAATTATTATCTCAATATTAATCACAGTTGCTACTACATAGCTTTTTAATTTGCTATAAGACCTAATTATAAGTGTTTGGTAAGGAAATTATCACTAACCAACAATGAGGAAGGAAGAAAACTACAGTATGTGTGTATCAATCTTTATGTTCTGAAGCTATCATAATCATAAATTTCCAGTAGAGCAACTGAATCCACACATGTACACACACAAAAAAGTTTGTTATAAGCATCTTCACACATAAGTCACAAAAGTAGAAACAATCATTAGGTTTATACTAAACTACCCTAAGAGATGTAGTTTCAAATGAGGGTTTGAAGAAACCTATTAAATCAGAACTCAGAAAATCTAGTCCTCCTGCCTGCAAATGCAGAGATAAGATGGCTGACTCAACCTAAAATGCCTCTTTTCACTTTCCACTGACAAGCTATTTGTTTGCTACCTCTGGAGAAAATGTACATAACTAATTTGTTTGAGAGACATGTTAGGGAAAAAAATACACTCACCATCTCGCTATACTGTGTGAGGCATGGGGAGCTGTCAAGAAACGTAGCTGTGAAGCACAGAGATTCTGATACCAACCCCACGATGTAGAGACCTCCAGACACCTTTCTGATATTCCTAGGAGGACTGTGAACTAATGAAGGGATTATATAAAGACAGACAAAGGTATGCTGTTTTCAACCTGCAGCGACTTAATAACATGCTTAATTCGTTACCTGACATAGATGTTACATAAGCACCAAACATTGCTATTAATATGATTTACATTAATTGAATTCTATTTAATGCATCATGAAAGCATTTTCTTTAATGAATGGCCTTTTAAGACTAATGTTCGGTATTATACGATATTATGATATAAAATCCCTGCACCACAGAGTCGGAGAAAACATTACAATTGTCCTTTCAAGCTTGAGTAGACATTGTTGTATCATGGGATTCTGTTCTCCTAGAATACTGTGCAGAGGTTGCTTTTAAAATCCCAATCATTATGCTAATTTTTATCTTCCTTTACTTATTATTTTGTACCCAAATCATAATAAAAAATACTAAAATATATTGCCTGAATAGTGTTATTCAAATTGGCTAAATAATAATAGCTTATACTTAGAAGACCTGACATGTTTATATGCACCAGGAATTCTGTTGAGCACTTTGTGTATATTCCTTCATTTAATTCAATAACTCTGAGAGATGAAAATATTATTATTTCTATCTTATAAATATGAAAAGTGAGTCAGATATGTTGAAATAAAGTGTCACTAGAAATAAACTATAAACTTTTTTTATTCATTAATTCCAATTGGGAAAAAAGGTTTTTGGTTAAGTATTGTGCCCAACATTATACAAAAGTCTGGTGGAGATGACAGAAATTAGATTTCATTTTTTAAAATAGATTACAAAATTATTTACTTTAGCCAATTTCTTTGTCTGTTTGTTAGAAAATTTTCTAATATTTAAAACTTTGCCTCAGTCTCATGATCAGAAATATCTCAAAGTCCATGCCTACAGATCTGGTGACTCCTTCCAACGTGTCTTTCCTTCCAGCATTATTAAAGTCCACAGACAAGTGTTGGGTAGACATTGGGTACAAAGTCTAGTCCTAGGAACTATGACAGAAACAAGAACATCAAAATACAACTTTTTCTTCAACAGGAAGCTTCTTATTGGTAGCATATATAGCTATTTATGGCAAGAAGTCTAAATAAAAAGAGGATACATTTTCAGATAATGTAAAATGGAATGTGGCATTTACAGTGGGTCTTGAAACATGAGTGTGGTTTTGACTGGTGGAGATAAGGTGAGAAGAAGGCATTGAAGGTTTCCAAATGGTAGGATCAAGGACCTAAAGGTAGAAACGCATATGGAGAATGGGAAATGATAAGTGAGTTTAGCCTTCTATCTGCACAGAATTTCTGGACCATACTTGTAGATTTAATTTTCTGTATGATTTACAGTTCCAGGCATATCGTAAGGCCTTTGAAATAATAACCAAGGCTTGTTTTCTTAGATGCCCTACCTGACTTTCCAGTACAGAGGGCCAATAATTGTGTGAGAGCAGGAATATTGACGAACTCAATCAAAAGGAGGGTGGTAAGCTTGGTAACTGAAGATAATATTGTAAAGTGCAAGGCCAAATATTGAGTCTAGAATAGGGCACTCAAGAAAGGCAATGTAAGACCTAATTATAACATTCCACATTTAGGAAAGTGATAGTATGTGAAGTATAATGGCTCACAATTTTGTAAATTTCATGAGATTATAATACAAATTAAATTAGTTGCTATTGTCAAAATAATAAAAATCATCAGATCTAATATTAACAGATTTTATTATGATTATCATTATGCTGACTATTCTGACATTCATTACATGATTGACTCTTCACAACAACTATCAGGTAAATATTGCCATTATGCCCGTTTTACAGATGAATAGAGTGATTCTGGGAGAAAGCATAAGTAACTAGATCAGGCCACAAACTGATAAAGTAGCAGAACTGAATGGAAGGAACCAGGTCTAACTGAGTCAATGTCCACTGTTAACTGCCCTGCTAACCATAAAAATGTTTCAGCTTTGAATAAATTTATATCAGCAGTAAGCATCTTTAGGTAAATGGTCTTTAAAATTCCATTTCAAGGCCTTAATTCTATTCTACAACTCCAAATATAATATTTTGAAATACATTCACCATCTCCAAAAACAATGTATTCAATATTTATTTATTTTTTTAATATATTTTATTGATTTTTTACAGAGAGGAAGGGAGAGAGATAGAGAGCTAGAAACATCCATGAGAGAGAAACATTGACCAGCTGCCTCTTGCACACCCCCTACCGGGGATGTGCCCACAATCAATGTACATGCCCTTGACCAGAATCGAACCTGGGACCTTTCAGTCCACAGACTGACGCTCTACTGCTGAGCCAAACCAGTTTGGGCTCAAAAACAATTTAATATTTCTGCCTCCACCCTTTGCACTTATTCTTGTTACTTCCTTGAATGCTCTTTAGTAAATACGAAGGCTCCACCTTCTCTAACAGATCCAGCATGACTCTGGGTCCAGTTACTAGCTCCCCTCCTTCACCTCATGCATTTTTAGTCTCAGCATGGTGTAGAAATACTATATGTTTACTTGTTTATTAGTAATTCTCTATCCAGGTAGGCCCCGTGGGGGTAAGGATTTTTAAATGTATTTTTTTCATTGCTGTGTCCCCAGAAGATAGGAACCACATTTGGCACAAACACAAAGTATTCAATAAATAAATATTAAATGAGACAAATTAACAAAAAGCAATGACTAGGTGAAAGAAGGAATGAGAGTTCATTGCTGGTGTATGGCCATCTGAATCTGCATTGTCTTCTTAGTTATTTAAGTACCTGAGAGGCTGGGGCTATTTGACATGTCAGAGTGTTTTGTATAGAGTCACTTTGATAATAATGATAAAGGAGAAGGCTATTGAGTTACAGCCTTCTTTGCATTATTCTACCTCTAACTGAATACTACGGATCTATCTCAGCACTTCATAATGATGTGGTTGTAAAAAGAAGACTCCATAAATTCTTAAATTGATGGCAATATGTGGATCTTGAAATCATCAACCACAGTATTCTATGACCAAATATGTACATTTTAAACCTCATTTAAAAATCTAGACATATGTATCTGAAAATTTAATTTGCACTTCTATAATAAGGTATACATCTATAATTACTTTATTTAATCTATGCTTCTAAGTCTTTAAAAAATAATCTTTGGGCTAAAACTTGATTCTCACAGATTCTTCACTAGATAGGCAGGGTTGCATATAAAATCTTAAAATACTGCATTTCATTCCATTGGAAGGCTGTATTATTAAAAAAAATAGTATCAGAACAATTCACTAGATATTTGAAAATTAGGAAAAGATTTCCATTTTATGCATTTGAAGAAGTAGATTAAGGAATTACATGGTGGAAAATCACAAAAGACTAAAAGAAAACTATCCTTGGGATAAGAAAGAACTTTATAAGTATGACATTAGTGCCAAAACCTAAAAGATTGATAGAATTGTCCACATAAAAATTAAAAACATTTTTAGGAATACTAATTTTGAAAGATAAGTGACAAAATAAGAAAGTGTGTATTGCCCTTAATTTATGAACAAAGAAAAATTCAATATTAAATGGCAAAAAAATATATGACTAGGAAAAGAACACAAATATGCAACTAACTAATAAACATATAAAAATCTAAAATTTCACTAGTAAATAATAAATTAAAAATCAAATCAAATATAAAATAGCACTTTACGCCCATCATAGTGGCAAAAGTAAAAAATACTGACACTACAATGGTACATTTATATATAAATATTGCATAATTTCTTCAAGGATCACTTGCTCAATGTATCAAAATTTAAAATCAAAATTTAAAATACTTGTAACCCAATACTTTCATATTGACAAATCTAAGAATTCATACTAAGGTAATAATGAGGGATACAGAATATGTAAAGAACAAAACTGTAGTTTCATTTAAATGTGTTTAGTTGAATAAATTAGGTCATTAAAATTATATCTATAATAATAAAAGCATAATATGCTAATTAGACTGGACAGCTGATTGACCTTCTGGATGTCATTCTGGACATCCTTCCTTAAAAAGCCATGGCAGCAGGGACCAAGGCAATGGCAGTTAGGGGTGATCAAGGAGGCAGGCAAGTGGTTAGGGGTGATCAGGAAGTCAGGCACAATGACCACTAGTGGGCAGAAGCTCCATCCAGTAGCTATGATGTGTACTGGCCACCAGGAGGCAGACACTCAATGTAGGAGCTGAGGAGCTGCAGTGACTTGGCAATGGTGGTTCTTGGGTGATGCACCCGGAACCAGAGAGGAGGTATCCCAATTCCAGGGTGTGGACCCCTCAGGGGATGTCAGAGAGTTGGTTTCGATCTCATCCCCACAGGCCAGGCCAAGGCACCCCATTGGTGCATGAGTCTGTCCACTGTGCCTCTAGTTTAGGTATAATTCCTGAATATATACTGCTAAAAACATTTGGCTCCATCGTCTTAATTTTAACTACATCTTTCCTACTATGTTTTCTAGATACTGTTTGCCTGATCACCTAAATGGATAAACTCTGAGAACCTGTGAGAGCACAATATCTGCACGTGTGTGTGCACACACTGACACACAAACACACATGCACACACACTATTTGCACACATGCTGACATTCTCCATACATGCCGAAGTCAATAAGGTTTGCAAATGGTCTGAGAAAAAGGAAAACATTGGCTGCAGCAAAAACTGGGAGACATTCCTGTTTTTAAAAGAACAAGTCGAGGAATAGAATGAATAGCTTTAATTTACATAGTTACTTTTAAGAAAATGCCTTATATTACTGGGACTAATAGATTCGCCCTGTATGCACAGATATACTAATATTCTAATATTGGGGAATAGAGGTGTGCTTATCTTTTTCTCCTCTGTGGGGTTAGAGGAAATAATGGGAACTGTATATTTGAAAATAACAAATAATGCAAGTTAATGTTTCCAAACTTTTCACATCCCTCCCCCATCTTAACTTTGAACTGGTTAAGAGAACTTCAAAGTAAATTCATTGTTAACTTAAAAAGCAAAATCCATTAATTTTAACTTTAACACCAGTTAATGTAAAGGGTTCTAAATTTTAACCTTAGTTGAGTAAATTATTTTCTAGTAGCTTTTCCTGAATTACAGTTTAAAATATATAAAACCAGCACCTAACCTAAAATCTAAAATCAGGCTTGCTAATAAATATCTAACAGCACTTCTCAATCTTCAGTGCATATAGAAGACATTCATAATTTTCAGAAGAACTGATATATGTACACATGCAAAAATGAGGTATGCACAACAGCTAATAAGTATTATATTTATAATCAATATATGTACTTATAGATGCAATTGGTTTCCCAAAATGATAATGCCTTGTTCACCACATATCAGTTTCCCCTATGATACAACGAGGCATGTCACACTGAATCCTATTACAAAATAATTTTCATTGGATAACTCCTTGTTCAGAAATGTAAGTGAAAATCACTTAAACACCAAATCATGGATTCCAGAAAGATCTAATATTAAAAGAAATGAGAGCTAGTGACCAAACAAAAGGAGGATTGATATGAGGTAGTTAAGAGAGTAAGTAGGTTTTAAAGAAGAAATTTGAGACACATACTTCAAAAATGAAGTATAAATACAATAAAGCGAGGTAAAGTTTCAGTGAAATAGAAACTTAAAAATAAAAATCAGCCCTGGCTGTTGTGGCTCAGCTGATTGGAATGTCCTTCCGTGCAGGAAATGGTGGTAGGTGCAATTCCAGGAAAGGGACATACCCAGGTTTTAGGTGCCTGTGGGAAGAAGCCTATTGATGTTTCTCTCTGACACCTATGTTTCTCTATCTCTTTCCCCCTCCCTTTTTGTCTCTAAAATTGATAAAAGCATATCCTCGGGTGAGGATTAAAACATTACAATAAAAAAATAAAAACATAAATAAAAATCAGAAGGTTTCCTGTATGAGATGATAAAGTGTGGGTAAGGAAACATAAAAGTATGTAAATTCAAAACAAAAAGAAGTCTAAGGAAAAACTTAGATTTCATAATGAATGAAAATTCAATTCCATGCTAATACTTTTTGATTCCATAGCTGGTGTTGAACATTGGGGCCTAAATTCTGGTGCACTGCTCTCCTGCAGTACTGCAGTAATATTTACCATGTGAACAAGCCATCCACAGACTAGTTCCTCCAGCTTTCAACCATTAACAACCATATCCAACCCCAAGTTACATATAAATAAACATGTCTGTGTATACGCACAGGTACATATGCACACAACGTGCAAATGCTCCCATGCATGCAGCGAGTGAGCCTTGGTTTCTGACAGATGCCTTCTCCTTGTCCTCCTCTTCCTTCTTATCCAAAGAACATTTTAAAATATATGTGAATGAAGCTATGCAAAATCCATGTTCTTGCCATTTTATTCTATGCCACAATATTCTATTTAAAAACTCAAATAATAAGTACAAAGACTGTATATGCTAAACTCAAATTATTCACATTCACATCTAAAGTACTTTTAAAATTGTGAAATAAGTTTCAAGTTTAAGATGGCTCTAAATTACACACCATTTTCATATAAGTTTCACCTTCATGAGGATAAGTTAAAGTGAAAATCATACAATGCATTTAAATCTACATTTCTTGCAAAATGGTTTTTGAAAGTTTGCTACCAATGGATTAGTTTCTTGATTAGCTTAAAGTCTTATGAAACAAGGAAGAAAGAACTTATAATTGAGCTTATATAAACATCTACCTTCAATAATTTAGCAAGCAAACGTTCACAAATGTCTTGCATCCTATTTACTTACAACAGTCCTATAAAACAATAAACCTCTGAAAGCAATTACTTTGAATTTATTTTTCTTCCATGTTGGAGCAGAAAATGTTGTCATGCCAAAGTTAGCATTGAACTTGCATAATAATAGAGATTTATTGAGACACGGCACAATGCTGATTAAAAAAAATAAAAGCACTGAAATACACCCTAACGTCTTTTCTGAAATACATGATAATAATTATCTTAGGAAAAGGTGGTGCTGACAACAGCATAAATGATGCTGCCAAATGGAGAGTTAATTTTATTTTAAAGGATTAAACCATAAATTACTTCTTTAAAATTAGTGAGAGAAAAAATGGATCGCTTCTAAAGTCAATTTAATCAATTCACAAGAATTTTGCACAAGAGAAAAAAATTAGTAGACCATAATACTTCAAGAGGTTATATGAGAATCATATTAAAGAATATTGCCACTCTTATTCAGCATCTAATTTGGAATATATATGACTGGGTTTGCAAATATCTGTGTAACCATTTATATTTTAACATATTTATTGCCATCTCAATCTAGATTTTTAAATAGTAGTGAGTTAGTTTTTCTTATTTTTTAAAAAATCTGTTCTTTTCAAAAATTAACATCTAAGTAAGAACTGTAAGTGGCCCTAACCAGTTTGGCTCAGTGGATAGAGCGTAGGCCTGTGGACTCAAGGGTCCCAGGTTCAATTTTGGTCAAGGGCATGTACCTTGGTTGCAGGTACATCCTCAGTGGGGAGTGTGCAAGAAGCAGCTGAATTGAGTTTTTCTCTCATAGATGTTTCTAACTATCTCTCTCCTTTCCTATCTGTAAAAAATCAACACAATATATTTTTTAAAAAGAAAGAACTGTGATTTTCTTGTGTGATATGTATATGTATGCATAGTAGGCATTTAACAAATTCATGTTGACTAATAAATGCTATTATAGTTCACAATTAGCTGTTCCCTCGCTACCCGTGTGCTGCTTTCTAGTGGCAGTGTGAGAAAAATATACATTTTCAATGCAGAAGGTTTTTCCCTTCCTTTGACTTTGTTTAAGCTGTAGGACTTGCTGGGGCCAATGGTACGTGAACAAATGGCATAACTGAATAGAAGTCTGGCATGCACTTGAATAATTCTGTCCCTTCCTGAACGTCTGTTCTCTTCCATGAGAACACAGGTCAGCAGACGCCAGTGGAACCAAGTAGACTTGCCTGTGACCAGCAGCCCTCAAGTAAAGTGGGCTAGAAATAAATGGTATCATAAGCTACTGAGATTTCACAGTGGCTTGTTGCTACAGATAAAACTGCCTGTTCATGATGAATCTTAAATACCAAAAATGTTTGTTGTAATTACTTAAAATGTAAGGGAATATATAAGCCACAGATTAATTTTTGATATAAAATAGAGGAAGTAAACATACTTTTTGTGAAAAGAAAACCAAAGCCTTCAATTTCTGTGAGTAGGAAAGGAATCTGGGATTAATTAAGTCTTGATTCTTTCTTATAGGAGGCAAAGAGGAGAAAAGGTTGGATTTAAATGATGGTATCAAGTATGTGGCACCTACAGATACTTTGATCTCTGAACAAGGACTGCAATTTGATTATTGACAAATGATCCAAAATTATGTGTCCAGGTATAGGGGGGAAAGTTGGGTATGGTTATTGTAAAATACAGTTATTGAAATGCAAATATTTTACTGAATTCAAAACAAAGTAATAAAAACTCACTTTTAATCTATTTAATTATGGCATTTAATCTCTTTTCAGTTAAGAAAGAATAGAATTAGACAGGTTTACATAAAAAGTAAAATATATGTATTATAAGTAATGTTCTTTGGTTCTAAAATCAGTGCACTTATTTCCCTAATAAACGTTTATTAAAATAATGGTAATTGACATTTATATTTCTACCCTACTAATGTAAAACAGGTCACTAACCTATATTTATTAGCACATAATAAAGAATGGTCCATTGTGTTTGAAGATAATAGTGATTAAGACATGTTTAGAACAGGACTGAGTATTAACAAATAGCAATGAAGTACTCAGTGATTATTAGGTAAATTGTCATAAATCCTGGATTTAGTTTTTTCTCTAGCAATAATATTTTATGTTGATCTTTGACCTTTATTTATCCAAGGTCTCCTAGCTGGAAATAAGAATAAGGTCCATGGCCAGAAATGATAAAATACTGGTTCTACAACACTAGTGACCAGAATACTACTGGCTGCAATTGGGCATATGGGACTCATTTTAAGAAACTATCATATTTACAAATAAGTATTTGTTTATAGTAAGGAGACAAGGGTGACAAAAGTGTATGGAAGACAGTGGTTAAAGAAGATTTAAAAATCATCATTAAAATATCATTAAACAGCCCTAGCTGGCTTGGCTCAGTGGATAGAGCATCAGCCTGAGAACTGAAGTGTCTCAGGTTTTATTCCAGTCAAGGGCATATGCCTGGGTTGCAGGCTCAAACCCCAGTAGGGGGCGTGCAGGAGGCAGCCAATCAATGATTCTCATCATTGATGTTTCAATCTCTCTCCTTCTCCCTCCCGCTCTGAAATCAATAAAAATATATATTTTTAAAAATCATTAAACATCATTAAAAATTAATCCATTACTTTTTAAGATTTCAATTCTTTTTTAATTCACACGGCCCAACTCTATAAATAAATGCATATAGATGGATATGTAATTTGCTAACTTCCAAATAAACGCATCCAATCCATCAATAGTTGACGGGAAAGTTATTTCTGCTGTTAACTTGCCATCAGAACTGCCATCTGGACCTACCATTTCCATCAATAGATCAAATGTGTGATTGTTAGAACCAAGTATATAAATTCTAATCTCTTCAGAATGCCATGAAGTTCCCATTGTAACAAGCAGTAATTATTACTTCGTTCATAAAAAAGTTGTAAGTGTGCTCCTCAGTTCTCATTCACATTTTTTCTTACCTCCACAGCCAACCCACACCTCCAAAACCTAATCTTGAATTTATGTCTTTATTTCTTGTACCCTCATACAATATCTTCCACTTACTTTTCTTCATTTTTTCTTTACAAACAGCCCATTTTTCTCTCATCATTGATGAAATTTAGTGATCATAACTACTTCCTTGTAAATATCCCCTAGTATTACCACCGGACTTGATATAAATACTCAATCAGAGTATTTTTTAATACAAATATTACAGATCTCAGAAAACAACACAATATAATTTTAGAGTTTCAAAGTGACATTTTATTATGTACATCTTCATAGAGATTTCATAAAGATTCAGGAAAAGATAAAAGGGCAAATAATAAAGAGTCCATGTATTATTAATCTTGTTTAAATTTAAGAAGTTAATAAAAATTAAAATCTATTGGAAAAAAATATTTGTATTTTTATAATGATGAAGATAGATTTTTAAATTACAGTTCCTTAATTAAAATCCCAACAAGATAGCATATTTGCAAATATTCAGATCTTAAATAATCAAAACAGTGAGACATAATTCTCCGATTTGCTTGCTATTTTTTTCTTAGTATCTGAAATTCAGCAAAAGCATGTGATGTGATTACTTGGACATATGCCATATTCTTAACATGCTGGTTTGATAGAAAAATAAAGTTGTTTTCTTTACAAATATTAACTATGATGTTTTCCTATGATTTCACTAGTCAAAATATTTTCTAAGAATGATTTTATTTGCTTATGGTAATTTTCCTCCACCAAAGAACTTTATTTTAATTCTATTATTTCTAAATAAAATATCCACTCATATTTAAAGTATTGCATAATGTTAAAATGCATTTATTCTCATATTAGAATAAACTTAACCTACATATTCAGAGTTATTCTTTTAGATCCTATTAAAAACTGAATTTCCCCACTTATAATGAATCTTCCTCAGTATTAAGGGTTTGCTTTGACTACTGAAATTCTTTTAATGATTTTATTGATAAATCATAAGCTTCATTTTAATTTCTGCAAAAACATACTTCTTAAAATTATTTAATTTTAAAGTCTTGAAGCATACATTTGGATGCTTTTTTTTCCTATAAATATTTTCACACTCAATACAGTTTAGTGGGTCTCTCTTCCTATAAGGACATTTAACAGGTTATAGAACTTCATAGAAGAGTAGAAGATTAAGACATGGTATGTTCTTCTATGAAACTCACGAGCTCTAGCGGGACGGACATATACAATGGAGCAATAATCATTGTATGGTAAATGCTACATCAGGGTGTTAATTACATGCATTTCTTGAGGAAGCCTCAGTAGGACATGAGACCTGTACCATTGCACAGGGCCCACACATGGAAGAGATTCTTGTGCTGGATTTAATGCTCTTTTATCACCATCTTGCATTCTTACCAGTTTTTAAATAAGGACTCCAAATTTCATTTGCACTGAGACAGTCCAAAATGTGAAGCCTGTGTGCATGACTGCCAAGGGCATAGGTTGGACATTGGGGAAATAGAAGAGCTCTAAGCTTCCAAGAATAGTTGATAGACTCAATTTGGGTCTCAAAGGTTGAATTGGAGTCTAGAAAGAGAGATGAAGATGAAAAGAGACAAGTAAATTCAGAATGGATGTAGAACAAATACATGGAATAAAATTTTCTTAATAATTAGGCTCTTCTAGACAAGATGAAGTAAAATGGGTAATTTGTAATCAGACTTAGTGGTCTTCAAAGGCTTAACTAGAAGGTTAGATTTTTAGAAATGTAATGAAGTGTAAGTTGATGCTAAGTGTGAAGCTGTGGAGAAAGACAGGAGAGGGAGATATTGGTTAGACCATAAGGGCAGAAATCTACACAAAACGTGTATAGAGGGCAGAGAAAGTGATGATAGAATGATGAATATGCAACAAATATTCAAGTGTAATGATGCTATATATATATATATATATATAGCATCATTACACTTGAATATTTGTTGATAAATGGTGATTATATATATATATATATATATATATATATATATATATATATATATCACCATTTTTCTTTTATTCTTAAAAGAGAGTAAAAAAAAAAAAGAATTTCAGGAGGCCCACTGAAATGGATAAAAAAATATACTGAGAGAGTAATACAAATTTTTTATTCAAAAGGCACTAATCACCTATGAATAAAGTGATGCCACTGATGCTTTATAGTAAAAGACTATCAATTTTCACTAAAATAAAAAATGAAAAAGAATAAAAACCAAAACCCTGATCACGGATCCTTAAACATACAAAATACAAACTAGTCTGTATGGTTAGCTCTTCTAAGGCTATCTAAAGCACCAAATCAATCAACATATCATAAAGTCAAATTAAACACATTGAAATGAGCTTGATATGATGAAGTCAAAGCAGATGATTTTTTTTTTTTTTTTTTACTTCTCAAGTTATTCATTTGTAACAGAAACATGATCATGTAAACTAAGGAAATTACTATTTTTAGATATATCAGAGATCAGAATAACTATTTTCTAAATACAGATCTGGAAAGAGATATTGCTTATTTTACTTTGGGCTAACAAACTTAGTTGAAAACTATTTAAAAAAAACATTTAAGATAGAAATTTTCCACATAAAACTTCCTTTTGTACAGTTTTATAACTCACAACAAAGGTATAGAGGATAATGTGATAAATAATTACTAACTGAATATAATAAAGATATTAGTAAAGATATAAGTAGCATATACTGATTTTCTCAATGTAATGGGGTTTGCAAGATATTCAAATCAGTAAGCTAATTCTCAATACTAGTTTTCATCAACTTATTTTGTATATAATCTTAAGTTGTTGCTCATGATTCCTATTTTGTTAATCATTTTCTCTGTGCTAAGTATATTTAAAATTATAAATTATTCATAGTCAAACTTTTCTTAAATGGTACTATTTTTTAATATTGATCCATCACCAAAAATATAAAGTTTGCTTTTGAATAAGTAAACATTTATTTTTTAATGTGCATGAATATATTTCATTGAAATGTGATTATAAATAGTCTCATTGATCCTATATAATAAAAGGGTAATATGTAATAGACAGAACAGAACAACCAAACAACCAATCAAATTGTAATATGCTAATGATATGCTAAGACTGCTCAACCATTTGCTAGGATGTGCACTGACCACAAGGGGGCAGATGCTCCGACTGGTAGGTTAGCTTGCTGCTGGGGTCTGGCCAATTGGGATTGGGTGAGATGGGCTGAAGACGCCCTGGAGTCCTCCCACAGTTGCTTCTTCACCCAATAGTGTACCAATAGGGTCCCTCAGCCTGGCCTGAGCACTCTCACAATCTGGGACCTCTTGGGGATGTTGGAGAGCCAGTTTCAACCCAATCCCTCTGGCCGCTCCGTTTGGAAGGGCACCAGACTATGGCTGGTGAGCGCTGCTGGGCACACGAGCCTCTCCCAATTGGGACTGATTGGGCACGAGCCTGTAGCAGGCACCGTGGGGCTGGGATAAGCGGGAGTGGCAGGTAGGAACTACAGGTGACATTGTACTGCAGGTTTCGGCCCAGTCTCTGCAGGGACCCCATCAGTGCACGAATTCATGCATCACACTAGGCCTCTAGTAATATACTGTATTTTCCGGCGTATAAGATGACTTTTGAAACGAAAAATAGTCAACCGAAAATCGGGAGCAAAAGACCAAAATCGCACAAAAATTACCTGCAGATCTTGACGGCAAAGTAAGTCTTTTCTTTGAAGTGGGGGCTTGTCTTATACAGCGAATATAGGCCTAAACCTATGTTTTAACTGTAAAATTAGGGGGTCATCTTATACGCCGGAAAATACGATAATAAAATCCACGACCATATTTGTATAAATGGGAATAGAATATAAATAAAAGGACAATCCCTGACTTCAACAAGACTATAATGTTGAACTTTAAATATTGTAATTCTGTGTAAATAAATTAAATAATTGATTCTCTGTTTTAAAAAATTACACTTCATTTGATAGATTCCATCTCAAAGACCTCTTCATCTTTGCCCAACTCCAAAAAAAAAAAAAAAAAAAGTGCTATGGGAAGTGAACATTGGAAGGGGATGAAGCTGTATGCAAGTGTGATGAGTGGGAGGACAGGGTTGCAAAATAAACAAATAAATGGAAAAGTAAACAATAGCCAGTTATAAAGGATCTTGTAATGCATATTGAAGGGACTGCTTGCATTTGAAAAACATTGAATTGTTAAAAAGACAAAATAGGAATGTGCAAAAATATCATTTTTAAGGTTGCCATGTAGTAAAACATGTGATAGAAAACTTAAAATGCCTCCACCATTTCTTTTGTTATATGGAAAACTAGAGGAAATGAGTGCAGTGGAATACCTTCAAGGTACATAATTTACTTAAAAAATAATATTGGGTCTTGATAGCCCTTAGAGAATTTATCTTCGAAAGAAACTTTCAAGTTGACTTCTAGTGTAAAGTATTAAAAACAAATATTTTTTAAACAAATTCATTTTAGAGCTGTTTATTTTAATGGAGCATGAATGGGCCACACAATTATCCTAGCCAGTTAACTAAACAATTATATTCCAGTATCTATGGAGAAAGAAATGGTTCAAAGGAGAGAAAGAAAGAAAAGAAAAAAAACAAAAAAAACCATGGTTTCAAAGCCATTGAAGTTAAGCAATATCCTACATGAGATTTATTTCTAACTCTTCATCCACTGGGAAAATCTGGCCAATAATAAATTCAGAATACATAGTAATAAAGAGCAGGAAAATAACATTAAAAAATAAGTATCAACCCTTAAACTGCAACAGGAGGGATGCAGATGAGTTATGAAAAAAATAGTTCTTCCTCATTAGAGCAGTTAAACATTAGCTAGTTTATCAAGTTAAGTCTCTATAGATTCTTCTCTTGAAGGTTTTTAGCATCTGAGAAGCAGCTATTTATCTTGAATTGTTGAGGTAAGTCCTGTCTGCTGGCAGGTAAAGGACTAGGTCACTGCTGAACTCATAAGTCCTAAGTTCCTTGTTACCAGCTGCCTGATTCAGTTATTCCAGTCTTTTTATTCAGAAGTGATTGTCAGCAATGTTAAACACGACACAAATTAAATGTTTTCCAATATTAACATATGAAGAAGACTTATTAGAAATATGTGGGTCATTTAAGATCATTATTTACAAATATATCCAGAATTAAGTATTTGAAAAGATGCCAAAATAATAAGTAGTATAGAGACAATTCAAAATTTTGTCTTTTCTGTGTGATACTAGAAATATGAGCAGGCATTTATGAGAAGAGTTGCAGAAATGTGATTCCTGAACAATACAACTTATATAATCAAATTTCTTTGAGAAGTGTTTTTAGAACTTTGCATATTAATTTAAACAATTATTCTCTCTTTTCCTTCACTGCCCTCCATCTAGATCATGAATAACTTCAATTCTATGTTTGGCACAGATGACTTCAAGGAAAATAAATTATGTTAATCAAAACAGCAAAGGATCAATAAGCAAATGAGCATAGAGTATAGATAGTGTCATTATAAAGATTCATCTTACTCTATCTTGATTTATGCCACTACCTTTCTTTATTCTTCACCTCTGGAAACTAAGCATTACTGTATGACAAATAAAACAGTATATTTAGTCTAAGTATAGAAATTCTAAAATGACCTATAACAACTTTATTTAAAAAATATTTAATATTGCAATTTATATTAAGTAATACATTTTTTCTGAAAAAAATCTTTAAAACCACTATTTGAAAACTTAAAAAAAATATACAAGTTCATAAAAAATTAAATGTGGACAAATTAGATTGAAATATTATGAGGCACTGATTATGTCTGGGTTACACAGATATTCTACAGTCTAGGTATCACTAAAATTATTATTTTTAAAATAAAAGAACTGCTTGAGCTCTATTGTTTACCCATGATATTTTATAGGCTCCAAGGACAAAATGTGCACTAAGTTAGACTGCACTGACCTTCCTAAGAACTAACACTTGGTAAACATTTTTAGAACAAAATTTCCACAATTCCCAAATATAGCCTAAACTTAAGATTTTGAATTGGTTTAAATTTTTACCTATATTTAAAAGACACTCGGAGAATGGTCCAAATAAGGTCATGCTGGCCCTTACATATAACAACTTTTCCCCATTTAAGATAAACAAAATTTTATAATAAAAATGTTGCTTTAGTTCATAGCCAGAACAGAATAATAAATTACAGTCTCCTTTCTTAAGTCAAAATAACAATTTATTTAAATAAATTTAACCAAAGTCAAATTACTTTTAATAAGTTTCTCCCCTTAACCCTCCAAATTCAGCGAACTTTTCATTCTATAACAATCTTACAACTTCTTTTTTTTTTAATTTTTATTAAGGAACAATTTAAATACTGCTTTAAATGAAATTAAACCAATCTAAGCACTTGATACAATCATGCCAACAGTCATTGAATGTATCTGGTGTTACCTGCAAGTGATAATAGAGTAAATTTTGGCTTGTGTTCTTTATAGAGATTATCGTAGGTTTTAATTTTCTCTGTTGCAATCTTTAATTGATAAAAACAAAATGAACACAGTAAAGGACTGACTCATGGCAGCAACAGGTCACTAAACCAAGATTTCTCTTTTTCTGCTATTTTTTTTCTCCCCTTTCTGTTTTGTAACCATGGTAAAACAATAGAAGTGAACTTTCCCTGAACTTTTCTCTTTAAAGGCTTGGGTCCAAGTTGACCCAGCAGGGCAAGCTGGAACCTGATACTATCAACCCGAGGACTGCTAAAGCAATCAGGTTCAACAACAACCATATATGTTCCCTAATGTCATTTTACCACAAAGCTAAAGCCAAAGCAAGCTATTTCTAGTAAAGAATGTCTTTCTATTGTGTCAAAGATTAATTCAATAGTATAAAGGTGCATAAACCATGAACTAAATGGTAGACTACAGAAATATATTATTGTTCTTTTGTAATTATATTATATCAAAGTCTATTTGTAGATAAGGCCCAATCCCACACACAAAAAAGCTGTTAGATGAATTGTTAATGAACAGATTATTTAAATCCTTACAGATTTAGATGACCTTTCATTTAACTTGTCATTTTATTAAATTCTCATGATAATATGTTTTAAAAGGTAACACTGCTTAAGAATTTTTTTCATGTTCTTCTACAGGCAATTAAGGTATGCATACATAACTGATTAAATTACCTAATGAAGATATCTGTTGTTCTATAACCACACCATGATAAATAATGAATTAAATGGACTCCAGTAATGCCATTCTAGGATCTTTCATTCAAACCATTGGCATTTCTTTTAAATCCAGTTTTCAAAAACTTGTAATTTTATAACAAATCAGTTTTACGAGTGACTATATTCAGAAACAAGAAACAATTATAATTCCTAATATTCACAAATAAACATTATAAAAGGGTTCAACCGTTTTCAATTACTAATACTCAAGTATAATATTACAAAAATTTAATAAAGATTATATAATAGAAGTTATTCTGTCATTACTCGACACCCTCTCAAAATGCCTATGTAGCTATTTAAAATAAATCACATATAACAATTAATTACTTTCAAATGCTAACAACAGTACTTAAGTAGATGCTCAGTTACATTATTTTATTTGAATATTATCTCCTATGGGATTTAAAGTACACTTTCAGAGGTACCAAAGTTAGCAGTGTGCCCTGTAGATGAGATCTTTGTTATAGTAAAAACTGATCTCAACATACCAGTGAGAAGGAATAACAATTATATCCAACATATAAGAGGAGTTTTAAAAAGTAACTAAGTGAAGAATAGGGATGTTAACTACTGTAAAAAAAAAACAAAAAAAACAAAAACAAAAAAAAACTTGTCCTAAGAATAGTAATTTTCCACAATAACATAAGATAATCCATTTTAAAAGTAAAACAATGTTGAAAAAAGAATATTTTTATACTTTAAGTGATTCAAGTAAGTAAATTATAGTGGAGATTCACTTGTTTAGGTGTAGGTGTTTAAAGATAGCATTATGCACATTTTAGAAATAGCTAGACAAATTACAAACAATAAGAAATCTGTCCCAGTGTATTAAATACATACAAGATTCTTAATGAAAACATAGGTTTAATATTTTCATCTAACTCTATTTAAACTGACTTCCCAAGCAGTAATATAAATAATATCACTAAAATGCAGGTTTATGTCTATTTTAAGAAGATTGTCTTCAATACTTATAAAACATAGGAGATTGACTAGGGAGATTAAAATCTTGAATGTCTTCTATAACATAGGAAAGATGGAAAGAAGACCACAGGGCCAAGAAATAAAATATATATGCAGAGGGACTACTAGCCTAACAATCGGTCTACCTTTTGAGTTCTCCAGAATGGGTATTTAATTCTTTTTTCTCCAAGTTTAAAACATAAGACATTAAGTCTGAATTTACTGATGAAGAAGGAAAAGTTAACATAGTCAGAGCACCTAATATATAACAGGTGAGTGACATATCTCATTCACTTAAATTCTAACAATCCTAGAAGGCAGATATTATTATCATCTCCATTTCTCAGATGAAGAAATTAGAGCTGGCTGACTCTTAGTTTTCAGATCTTTGTGTCAGACTCATGTGTCTCTGATTCCAAGACCTGTACTTATTCCATTATAACATGGTTGCCTCTGAATAATAGCAACAATAGACCACTTGGCCAGGGATCAAAACGCAGAGCTGTCACGTATTAGATGTGTGACTGTGGTAAGGCACTTAACCTTCTGGAGGCCACATCTTCCCTTCTCTAACACATTCAAGGGGTGGTAAGGTGGATATGATTTTTAAATCTTAAATAAGATAGTCAAAGAAGCTAATATTATTCTAAGGTGGACAATACGAAGACTGTGAACAGCTAAAGCAAAAGAAAAAAGGTAACTCAGTGTATTCTGTGATTTCCAAGCATACATTCTTCCAATCTAAGAATGTCGTTTCCTACATGAGCCACTATCCTCATCCCATTTTTAATTTTAATGGTACTATTCTTCCTCTGGCTTGGCCTGAGTTTACTGAGTAAAGACATTACATATGAATATTATTAGCTGTTCATACTTATCTACTGGTGGATACAGAAACTATAAGAGATTTTTCCAATAAGGAAAAAAAAATCAGACTTTATAAGTTAAAAGGTGACTTTCAGTCTAGTGGGAGGATTAGAATGACATGTGTTGGTCATTATTTTTTATCTGAAAAAGTGACAAAAACGAGTTTTAAACTAAAATGTTGTACTCTTCAATAATTTCTAGATCAGCTTAGAAATGAAATTGGTATCTAACTCATTCATGATTAAAATAAACTATTGAGAAATTAGAAATGGTGTTTTGCCTCTTTTTTTTATTGAGTTTTAAACCTTCTTTCCATTGGTATACTGAATATCTGGATATTTCACAAGCATTTCAAATGTAATACGTCAATAATAAACTTAGTTTTCACCCTAAACCTGCACCACATTATCAGCTGCACTAGTATCCCATACATCTGTTCCTAAGCCACCACGCATCCATCCCCTAGGCCAGACTCAGGGGCCATCTCAACTCCTTTCTCTCCTTTAGTGTACTTTCTACTTCTCAGCTCAGTGGTCACTAGCTTCTATTGATTCTACCTATGATATTTCTCAGCCCACTCTCTTCTTCGTTCACCTTGCTCCTGCCTTATCTGAGGTTGTTTCCCTCTGATCCTGTCTGTAGTGTACTGCTGACCTGTGATCTGTATAGAAATAACAGTCCAGCACTTCAGTACATTCTGCAAATCTTCCAAAAATCACCAAATTTCTTATCATAACATGCCAGACCCTCCACAGTCTAATGCCTTAATTCCTTTCCAGTATACTTTCTCAAAACTTCCCCACCTTCTCTCTATAGTTGGTACCTAATTATTTTCAAATATCCATGCCTTCCAGATGCAAATCCTTTTGCCTAAAATGTTCTTTCCTTCAATTGTCCATGGGAGAAACTCTAAGCCAATTCACATGGATCCCTTCCCTAATCTCCCCAGGTACCAACTTCTATCTATTTTCATAACACCATGAACTATATTTAATATAACATCCAAAGAATAATTTCTATATTATTTCTGTGTAGATATACAAAGCTTTTAAATGCAATAATGATGTTCTATTTATTTTACCCTATCAGCACTCAATTAACTAGCAAAAATTAATACTACATTTGCTGATGAATCAACTGAATATGTAAAAATTAATGATTTTCAAAAAAGTATATATAATCTATTAAATCACCAAAGAATATTAAAATGTAGAAACCACCTTTCTGAAAAAATAACCACTCTGCTTTAAATTGCAAGATATCATATATTAATGGATTCATTTAAAGAGACTAGTTTTATTAAAAAATCAATTATATAAATACCCACAAAATTTAAAATACAAAATAATCTAGAGCAAACAATATAGACTTTTCTGTGCCACAAAATTTTAAAAGTGTTCTTAAGTGTGAATCAAATAATACAAAATATTAAGTCATCAGTACCCTTTAAAATCCTTTCAACAAGAATTCCCTAATTGTACTTTCACTTTATCTCACTGTACCAGTAAGTAAATAAATTAACAAAATAGCTTTTATCACACAGAATAACCTTTTAACTGAGGGATTACCTCTGGTTTATTTTTCATTTCTTTCATTGCAGATAGCAGTTCATGCCTCATTGATTAGTTTGCTAAGGTGGTGTCCAGAAATGAAAACACAGTCTCTCAATATTATAAGGATCTGAATGAGTGAACTCAACACACACACACACACACACACACACACACACACACACACACACTCATTCTATGTCATTATGCCTGGCATTTAGTTTTTAAGAAACAAAGAGTCAAAAATTATAAATTTTCATTTCTATTAGCCAAGCTCAGATATAACTGCATCTCTTAGGTTTATTTCTGATTTACCCTTTTTAATGCTTTTTCACTCATTTGCTGTTAAGTTTTTTTCTATAACTTAAACTGTGGATTTTCATGACAACTTTCAAAGGAAGAGAAATATAAAGTCAAAGGAAAATGTAGTTTCCATTAGATTCCTGCCATTTCTGAATTTAGGATTGCCTCTATTTTCAGACAACCATTGAATACACACCTAACATTTGAAACCTGACGTATTCATCAGTTAGCTTCATTTCCTGTCAGACCATTTGCTCTAAAAACCCTATCCTTCTTTCTTCAGCCCCAAATATCTTGAATTATTAGTCCAAAAATATTTAAACAAGAGAAGTCACAGAAATTAAGTATTACAGTAAGAGTGAACTAGAGTAACCAGAATCAGGGTAGCAAGACATCCTATTCTGGGTTGAATATGCTGCCACTCAGGATTATTGAATCTTGTGTTGGATGTTTGGAAACAAAAATCATTGATCACCCAGTGTACACCAGAACAAGAATAAACACAGGCTTGAAGGGTTTAAAATCCAGGACCAAAAAACAAAAGGAAAAATGGATTATATGGTCCCACATGAAAAGTAAAAGTTTTGAAAAGGTATTAGGACAGAAATGGAACCTCAAAACAATTCGTAACAGGTAACCAAATAAAAGTCAATCAAATTTGGTCCTTTCACTTTTGAGGTCAAAGATAAAGGGAAGGGTGTCCTGGCCAAATATAAGGAACATCCTGTTGAAGGTTAAAGGCAAAAGTTATCACTCTCTTAGATACTTGTCCCTTCAAATTGGGTCAAGCAGAAGTTGGACAACTTATTCAATTTATTAAGGATGCTGTGAAACAGACATTGGCATTTTTGTAGGTTTAACTCACTGCTGTGGCCTCTTTCTAACCTGAAATTCCATGATTCCCTTCACCATACCACACTTTCCATTGCCTAGTCTAGTTGGTTATGTATTTCAATATATGGTGCTTTCTTTTTCATTTATTTTGCTATTTCATTAATGAGGTACTTAAATCCTTCACCTTTTCTGTTATCCTATTAATTGGCTGTCTGTCAACATTCCCAATTACTACCCATTCTACCCATTGCTTTTAGAATAAAGATCATCAGGCAAGATGATTTTAAGAAATAGCCAAAGCAAAGGGTCCTCACATCTCCAACTTTTAGTGAGCTCTTTCTTCTTAATGCTCTTATTCCTCCCATTGATATTTAAACCCATCACCTCATCCATCCACACTTTTGGTGTTTTGCTTTCAACCATCAACTAAACCCTGCAAGAATTTAATTGATAATTAAAGTTAAAAGCTTAAATTTTGAGTATTTGCATTTAAAAGAGGCTCCTTCTGTGTGAATGCAATATCTGGTGTTATTTCTTAAGAAAAATAAATGAAGCCTTTGCAGGCCACCTTTGAAAGGTTGCCTTTGATGTGATACTACAATGGCTTTTTGCATTAAAGGCTTTGCTGTTCAAGGAACACCACAGCTTCCAGGTCCTACTATAACACCCCACAAGCCTCTTCTTTGGCCTTTCAGCCCCTTTACAAACTTTCTATCTCAAATTCTCACCAACTGATTATATTTAAGTTCATAGTACAATTTCATGCATATATAATTGGCTCAATGATTTTATGTGTTGCACTGGAGCTAAATGAATAGGTTGTTGTCCAGAAGTCGAAACTGATATTTTCTGTACTGTCCTCACAGCTCCCATGCTTCATATGCATTATACCATTACCAATAGTTTCCTTGTGTAAATGTAAGGAGTAATCTCTCTCCTTCCATTAAAAATGGATTTATGCCTTGGCCAGTGTGGCTCAGTTGGTAGAGTGTTGTCCCATGCATCTAAAGGACACAGGTTTGATTCCAGGTCAGGGTACATGCCCAGATTGCAGGTTCAGTCCCAGATCAAATGGGAGGCAACCAATTGGTGTTTCACTCTCACATCAACATTTCTCTCTCTCTTCCTCTCCTTTTACTTCTCCCTATCTCTCTACTTCTCCCTTCTTCTGTCTCTAAAATTGATTAAAAAAACATTTAAAAATAGATTTAGAAAGTGCCTTCCCCAAGAAACTACATTGAATTATACTATTTAATTTTTATTCCTGTATTTATCTTTGCAGTTTATTCATTCATTCAACAATTGTGGAAAATTTGTTATATACTAGGGAAGGTTCTGGGTAGAAAAAGACAAAAAAAGTAGAGATGAATAGGCTATTAAAATTGTACCTTTAGATTAGTACAGTGATTTTCTACTGGTGTGCAACAGTAATTTTTAAAATATATTTTTATTGATTTCAGAAAGGAAGGGACAGGGATAGAAACAATAATGATAAAAATTAATCATTGATCAGCTGCCTCTTGCATGCCCCATGCTGGGGATTGAGCCCACAGCTTGGGCATGAAATCTGAGAAGTAATTGAACCATGACCTCCGGGCTCATAGGTTGACACTCAACCACCTAGCCATACTGGCCAGGCTACAATAATTTTTAAAACATACAATACCTGACTATTTAGTCAGGGCACTAACCTCTTCCCTTAGATTGTCAAATTAAAAAATGACAATGGCCAACACAAGAACAGTTATCTAGTGTGAATACACTGTCTTGAAACATAAATATGGTCATATAATAGAGTTTCATCTTATGGGTCACTTTGCATAGTAAGGTTGTGTCTGATTGGTTAATTCTTGGTACCAGAAATCCTTATATACACGAATAGGCACCTGATTTTTTTAAAAGTCACTTTGGATCAAGAAGGGTAGGTAATTACTATTATTATTATTATTATTATTATTATTATTATTTGTAAATTAGTCAAAATTATACCCATTTTTGTATCAGATACATTACATTTTTTGGTGTGGCAAGGAAATTTAGTAATTAGTTTATGTGTGCCAAGAGATAAAAACGGTTGAAAATCATTGGATTAGTAGGACAAGGAAGACTTCTCTAAGAAAGTGATACTTGAATGTTGAGAAATCACCAGCTATGAGAATAATAGAGGAAACTGTTTCAGGCAAATGAATAGCGAATGCAAAGGACCTACCATGAAAGAACTTTAGTCTGATCAGGAAACCAAAGGAGAGCCAATAAGGCTAGATTTCAGTGTGTAAGGGGGAGGAAAAAAATGATAATAACTTCTGAGAGGCTGGCAGCATAAGAAGTTTGGGTTTCTATTGACCTATCAATAATATTTATTTGTGTGTTCTCTTATTGTCTTAAATCTTTTCCTCTGCACTTCATGTTTTTCCATTCCCCAGATATAATATATTCTCTCTCTCAGGCAGGAGACACAACTTTGTTGCCCTTTTTTTCAGCCCATAAAGTCTACCTCAAGGCTCAGCTCATAATCATGTTTAACAAATGTGTTTAACTAAGTAAATTAAAATGTAATATAAATGAAAACCATTCATTTAAAATTCCAAAGCACTCCACAGTATTTAAGTTTTCAGATTCTATAAAGAATACTATCTGTATTTTAATGAAATATGAATCCTTTGCCTGCTAACTAGTTTTTGATGTAAGGATTAATCTGCAGCCAATGGTGTGTTATATAAATGTCTATATTTAGACTTCTTTTGCCAGTGCTTTGCTATCCATATAAAAGATCAAGATCAACACAAAGGTAATAAAATGATACATAATGGCACATGGTGATGTTCTCTGTACTTTACTCATCAGTTCTGAGATGTCTTTATCAAAAGGTTCATTTTCCTGTGCTAGTGATTTTATATCAGCAGCTGCCCCCCACACCTGTCAGAATGTCCCTACACCCAGATAAATGTGTTAATCAGATACTAAAAGCAAAGTATAAATTTACTTGATAAAAACATTTATCTTGATGATCCACAACTACTTTCTGTTATAAATAATATACAGCAAAAAATAATAGCACTGGTTGAAAAATATTTGGAAAAGAATCTAAAGATATTTAAGAAGCAAATCCAGCATGGAACTTTTATATAAAGAAAGTAAAAACCTACTTTCAAGTATGAAAGTGTTAAAATATTATTTCACTATAGTATAAATGTTTACATATTAGAACTAGTGCCCTCATAAAACATTTGCCTAATACCACAGTAAATTCTTCCATTGTTTTCCCCAACTAGGATGACAACCATCTAACCTACATAATATTAAGCAGACATTTATTTCCACCGATGTGAACAGCCAAGAGATTAATGCTGACAGAGCTAAATTGCACAAGAGTCAAGAAATGTGATCCAACAATACAATTATAATTATCACTAGGGGTGGTAAAAGATGAACGTATTTTCATCTACTAAGGGTTCTGGATTAAAGGGCCAAACACTTAAATGCCACTTTTACTCATTTGGTAAGTAGGGGTATTCCAAATTCTATAATTATATGACTTTGCATACATTAATAGCTGCTTAGTATTAAAGGCTTCTGACTGCAATGTTATAATTAAGGGTCAATCTCTATTTTTCATTTTCAGTTACTATTTCAAAAGATCTAAAATAATCACTAGTTCATATGAGTTAAGAACTGCTTACCTTCTCTTGATTTTATTTTATTAACTTTACAGTATAATTAATTATTTTTAACTTAGATTGTTATTTGTTGATATAATAAAATAAATATGGATTCCAATAGCAATTTTATTCCCTAAAGTTTTGTTAGAAAAACATATATAATATCCATTTTCAAAATACGATTTTAGGTAAAAGTTCTTAACAATTTATTAAAGCATTTTCTTCTTGAGAGTTATAATATAGAAAATTAAAGTTATGAATATGAACCTGAGTGCTTTAATTATCCCTTTGAAGAGTATATCTACTAATGATATTTATTACTGGGATAAAATCAGAATGTATGCTATTAGGCAATTATAAGGCTATACTTTTAAGTTGTTTTTACTCCAGTATAAAGCATTATTTTAAATAATTTATATATGAGTGAGGAATATTCCTTAGCTGAATGCAACCATCATATGCCATTTGCTCTAATGAGTTTCAATGTTATCTATTATTGACACTATCGGGATGATATTGATGAAACCATCTTCTTTTTGGATTTTCTTAATGAGATGCTGGATGATTTTAAGAAGTTCAATGCATTTTGTTTTCTCCTCATCACACTAAATCCCCCCACTTTAAAGCTTGTTGAGCCTTTCAATGCAGGTAGATTTTTTTAATGATATTTTATATTTTGGAGTAGAGATATAAGATTGCTTGTTTTCTTTATTTTAAAATAACTAATTTATAAGAAAGACATTCCCTTTTATTCACTATGAGTTGGAGTCCCTTAGATATGAAATTCCAAATGGTTTCCTAGTTGCAGCTCCTTATTTGTGACTAAATCATAACACCAAAACAATTCTTTATATATAGTTTATAAGAAATACATTAAAATTAGTTTGACAATTAAAAAAGGATATGTCTAGATAATATGTGAATAATCATATTTAATAAAGAGATAATATGCAAATTGACCATTACACCCTCACACACAAATGCCCCCCCCATGTGGTCACAAGATGGCCATACCCATTTTGTCACAAGATAGTTGCCCCCATGTCATCACAAGGTGGTCACCACAGGGAAGGGCAGTTGTGGAAAGTCTGGTCAACAGGGAAGGGCAGCTGGGGTTGACTGGCCCAGCAGGGGAGGGCAGTTGGGGGCAACTGGACCAGAAGAGGAGGACAGTCAGAGGCAACCAGGCCAGCAGGGGAGAGCAGTTGGGGCAATCAGTCAGCAGGGTAGTAGTTAGGCATTGATCAGGCTGGCAAAGGAGTAGTTAGGGGGTGATCAGGCTGGGGCTGAGGAACACCTCCCCTAAGTGCATGAATTTCATGTACCAGGCCTCTAGTATCATTATATTGAGCATGATTTATATAAATGTAGAGATATTTTTCATTTAAAATGATCCCCAAACAGATATACATCATTTTCTCATTATTATTTGACCTTCATAGAAACAATAGTTCTCATCTATGTTGATGAAATAACTTAAAGGCCAGTCGTACAATATTATTCAGTTTCACAAGATGAGAAAATAAGTTTGGATTTTGAGTAAGGAGTAATAGGGTTCAGCTTTTGCGTGTTAGTATCTGAAAGTTTCTGGGCTCAGTATCTGAATCCATACAATGGGGTTTAAATATACCAATACTGGTTTTATCCAAATAACTAGATTAAAAGTGGGGGTATGAGCAGAGAAAATAAAAGGCTCCCCCCACCCTTAATACTTGGAAAGATAGTGTTTCAGAGAGAATAACTATTATTTGGCTGCTTTGTGAAGGGGTGACACAGGACTATCAAATCAATTTTGTAAAGGGGAAGAGCAGATGTGCTGGGCGTTCCCAGTTTGTTTTTATATTTTTCTAAGGATTATGGCATCACAAACAGAGAACAGTTATCCATGTATCTATCCTAAATAAAATGACAGTTACCAAAATGTCTTAGTAAAGTCTGTACCCCAAATATTCGCTGTCATGTTTTGAGATATTTCATAAGTTCAGACAGCACAAATAAATATCTGAGCAGCAATGCTGAAAAGTTCTATGATGTTGACTTGCATTTGAAACAATAACAAAATTTGGTTGTAATCATTATTGGACAGGAGATTTCAACATTGATCTTTTTAAAATATGGCAAATAAACTTTAGTAAGGTGTATTTGTTTAAAATTTATGTTCTAACCCAATATCAGTCCTCTTCTGTTACTTAACATTTCAAATGACAGATTATTATTTTTATTTTATTTTCACTTCCCTTTCAGAATATTTTGATGGGTAGCAACAATTCTTAGATTAGATTTAAGAGTCATTTCAGTATTGAAAACAATTGGAAGGCATTCACTCAAATGTAAAATAGGCAGAAATGTAAATTCCTATCCAATGGAAACATTTTAGTATTCAAACTAATGGCAGCAAATATAGAAATATTTATATCATAAAAACCTTCTAAGTAGATAATGACTATATGAATCCTATTTAACCCCAGTGAAAAGTAATTTGAAAAACTTTTCCAAAAATGTAGAGAACAGTTTTCTATACTTGGACAATTTCTTATATTGATCCTCAATGAGGCAAAACTTTTTGCTAAATGATCTTATTAAATATGAACCAATATGCTTAATTTACAGTAATTAAAACTAATATATTCAGTGCATGCTAATTTAAATCCTAAATTACTCCAATTGACCAACACAAAAGCTTAAAATAATTAAGAGTAAAGTAAAGCATGTCTAACCTGTTGTTCAAAAGAAGCTGGAAGCATTCCTAAAATGCTGCCACAATATCATACACTTTTTCCTATTTTTCCTTCTTTTCACATACAGCAAAGTAGAAAAAATATTTCAAAGTCAATATAGGTAATAATTACTTATATCAAACAATATATAGAAAATTTATCATAGTTTTGATAACAAATGAAACAAAATACCTTACACCTAGGGTTTTATACTGAAAAAATAATTGTAAAGGAATTTCAACTAAAATCCTATGATTTATGGCCATTTTAAGTTTTAAAAAAATGTTCCAATTAGTTCCAATAAAAATCACATTTGTGGAATAAAAATATTTAAATATTCAGCAGTCTAAAACATTCATCATATAAATTCATCTTCATCAATGAATCTTTTTGCTAAAATAGAAACCAATTACAACTAACTATAACTTCTGGATTTACAAAGGGACAATTATCTGCAATGATCCCAATTGCAAATGCAAAACCTCTAAAGAAGAGATATAACAATTGCCAAAGAATGCCATGAGTGACAAAGACATATTCAATCTATGCATGGATCACCACATGATCTCTTAGTCAAATTAAACCTGGAAAAGTATTTGTTAAAAACAAAAATTTAAAAAGTAACAGCATTATAAATGAAATTAGTATAACAAAAATGGAGAGAAAATTTTCCAGAGAAACCATATGGTTTTTCTCCAAAAACCTCATTTATACAAAGGTTATCTTTTTCACTACAGCTTTAACGATTTGGGCAGTGTAGCCTTTAAGAAAATGAAGTCACAGATACAACTGAATTTCAAAAAAATGAAAAAGAAAAAATAATAAAAAGAGAAAAAAAAGTTGATTTGAATACCAAATTCTAGTTTTAAAATGCAACTTAGAAATCCTAATTTGATTCAAGTGTTAGTTCACTCCTTCTTTGGGTCGACTGAGTTACCTTATTTTTAATACTAAAGTGAAATACTTCTGCTCATTAACTCTTAGGAAAGAGAGAGGCGCAATCACAGTACAATTGATCAAACTAATTATATATATATATATATATATATATATATATATATATATATATTCACACACACACATATATATGACTTAGATATCAAAATTTAATAATAAGTGACAATTTATAACTCTATTTTTACATTAAATTACATATGTAATATATAATTCACAGTGAATTTAAATCAGCTAAATAATTAGTCTCCTAAACTATTTTAAAATTTTGGTTTTTCATAGATATATTTCAACATCTTATTTGCATGTATAAATTTGACTTTTGTCAGGAGGTATGATTGGCATAAATAGGTTAAAATGAAATTGATAACATCTATTAGAGAAATTAGCCTAATTTATCACCATATTTAAGATGGCAATAATTGAAAATAAAACAAAAATTTGGGTATTTTGCTTGAGTATTGTTCTAAAATAAAGAATACTGTATTTGAAAAAAATTACTAATGGAATATTTAAGGAAACATAGTTATACATGGTTGATCATTTAGAAAAATACTAGTATACTTTGCATATAAGTTGTGTATGTGCTATTAAGAATTGGATTATAGCCGAAATTGGTTTGGCTCAGTGGATAGAGCGTCCAACTGCGGACTGAAAGGTCCCAGGTTCAATTCCGGTCAAGGGCATGCACCTTGGTTGCAGGCACATCCCCAGTAGGGGGTGTCCAGGAGGCAGCTAATCCATGTTTCTAACTCTCTATCCCTCTCACTTCCTCTCTGTAAAAAAAAATAATAATAATAAATAAAATATATATATATTTTTTTTAAAGAATTGGATTATAGCAATTTATCTTTTTGGATATTGATTTTCTTTGAGAACCTGGTGAAGGTTAGGTACCCTTATAGTTAGTAATAATAACACATGGTCAAATACCTAAAATTGTCATACAGTTTCAAGGACTTGTGAGATATTCTTACCCCCAGAGCCTCAATTGTAGTCCAGGACTCTTACTGCCATGTATAAAGGTATTTTCTTCTTAATGCATTACACACCTGTACAGTTACAAAGATCTGAAGTGAATAAACTACCTTTTCCTCAGCTTTCTTAACATAAACACTAAGTTTGAGGTGTTCAACCTTAATAATTGGATATATTACATCCATTATGAAATGATTTTCATAATAAAGTTAGTTAACACATCCAAAACCTCATATAGTTACCTTTGTGAGTGTTTTTCTGAGTGTGTGGTGAGACCTACTCTCTTAGCAATTTTTAAACATGAATCATTATACTAACTTTAGTCACCAGGTTGTACATTAGATTCTCAAAATGTAATCATCTTATAACTAGAAGTTTAACAAACTGCATTTTAATACTATGCAAGTTTGTCTCACTTAAAAGAGAGAACTATGATTTTCCTACCTATATTCGTACTTAGGTACTTGTGTCATTCTTGTAAAAAAATTTGGTAAATAAAAAATTGACTTAGCTGGAACAACTGGTAAGTACTAAAAAGGAAGCTCACTGTGATGTAACAAGAAAATACTCTAAATGGAAGAAATAAGTGTATTTCTAAGCAGCAAATCAAGTGTGCATTTTAATCTAACTAAATTAGAAAAGTTCTAATTCAAAAAGTAGATGCCTAACAGAAAAGTAAAACGGTATTTGTCATCTTATAAACAATCAATAACTTATATTTAAGTTCAAAGTTTTAAAGTGAATTAAGAAAAAAAAATAAAGTGAATTAAGGAAGTAACTATTCCACAGGAGTATACATCATTTCCACCTAATTTTAGTATGCAATTCTCCTTATTAAATATCATGTATGAAATAGTCTTATTTATCATCTTATCTCATTAGATATTGTCTGGAGAGGCTATTTTGAAGAGGAAAAAATGGTTAGGAAGACTTTATTTTAGTCAAATTAGATTTGATACTTTAAATGTTTATCTACTATAGTCTTTTATTAAACAACTCCAGCTCCAGCGTATTTTAGTGAAGTTTTAATAACTTTCTTGTAATTAAAAATAGCATATGATAGCAGAGACCAACAGCAATTAAAAGTAATCAAATTTAGTGAAATGTGTACAAAAGAAAAAGATCTGTGGAGATTTTCTTAAGGAGTCATCAATTGATAGGCTGTTTGCTATGTAAAATAAAACAATGCTTTTTATTAAAATATAAGCTAAGTTCTTTGCCTCATTTTCTGCTTTTGTAAAATGTATTGCTTGAGAAACAAGTCTTCAAAAAACAAGGCCTAAAAAAAAAATCTACCACTCAGGGTGCCTTTGAGGATATTTAATTAAAATCTAATCCTGCATTCATTAAGGCTCACATAAATTAAGCTGTCATTCATAAGATTTATGGATTCTCATTTGCATATTGCATACAATTCATCAATTACTCAAGTATGAAAGGAGCACATTTCCCTTGGAGCTGCCTGCTACCCTGCCAACATTTGAAATGAGGGAAAGAGCAAGACTGTCAGGCATTCACACAAACTTTCTTCCAAATGTCTGCTCCTTGATTAATCTAATTTTCTAGATATTCCCTACAAGCTACACCAACAACCCTGGTGCACATTTCTATTATTTCTCCTGTCTTCATCATGGAAAACTTCTAGTCTTTGAATACTTCTTCATGTCTGAATGATTATTTGTTTGCTAATAATATGGCATTGATGATTTCTTTTTATTAAAATATGTTTGATGCATAGTACAAAGAGGCAGGTTATACGTTTGTTGATTTTTAACATTAATATTTTGCTATCAATGATTAGCCTATTTCTTGTTTAATAAAAAGTTGAAAATGAGGAAATATAAGGGCAAGAAAGTATTGCTCTGGAATGTAGTCAGCATAAAAAGCCTAGCTTTTCAGAGAATCTTAGCTTTTCAGAAGAATCTAAAACAAAGTCACATTAAACCATTGACTCTTTTTAACATAAAGAGAGAATTTACTCAGTCAGCCTGCAGGAATATGCTATTGCACATTTTACAGTTCTAAGCAAAGTAGCAACCTAGATTAGTTTGTTTTCATTGTGTATAAAGCATACTGTGTTAATTCACTTGTCTTCTCTGGGGAGTAGATCTTAATTTCAGTGGCACAACTTGGAAGTAACAGTCCTTCCAGAGCACACTCTGGAAATCTTCCAACCAGCATGTGATCAGGTGTGGAATTTAATGCAAAACACTCCTCCTGTCCAGCACTTCTACGATTAAAATATATGAGTTTATCAGTTCTTTCAAAAATTACTGCTCCTGAAAACACAGTCTCTTTATGTCAATTAACTGAATAAACAGGAAGTGCATTTGCTAAAGCATTCATTTTTCTGTCTTGTACATCTCTACTCCAGTACAAAAAGAAAACATTTGATTCAATTTCAGTACATAGAAAATTTTATTTGGTAACATGATGGCTTTTATCTTACTGTGTAATACTTGACTAAACTATGATCATATCTATTTAGAAACATTATCAATACATATGTAGAACCCAAAAGTAGAATTCCCTAAATTAAAAATCTAAACATCTCAGGTTAAATGTTAAATTATGAAGAGACACCTTTAGGTTGAAGTTATTAGCAAGGAGTATAAGAAATGAGTAAATGACTCTAAGTGTTATATAAACATACTTATAAATATATTCACTTTATACAAACTATTCTTCAAAAGAGAAAAATAATGAATGCAGCAATGAAAGTAATTGTCACTAACCCCTTACAAATACATTTAACATAAAAGAAATAAATGCCTTTATAAATGTAATCAGAATGATGAAATCATTATCATGCTCAATTTATAAAATGACTTGCAAGACTGAAAGCAAACAATAGAGCAGCTCATTCTTTTTATTCATCCAAGTTGGATAGTTCATCGTAATCTTCAGAGATCCATGCCCAAGACACTCCTGAGTATTGTCTGCCTTTTAACTCTTGCATTATCTACATTTCAGTTTTCTCAGCATGAGCTGTCTACTTATTTTATCCCAAGAAATGTGCAATAGAAAAAGAATTGTCCTACTCTATAATAAAGTTTATTTTATTTCTTCAATTCAAACCACCTGTTCAGGTTTGGTTTTGTTATTGAGATTTTTAAAATATGTAAATTTAATATGATAATTAGCTACATTATTCAACTTAATAGAAAGTGAATAAAAATATTAAGAAAGGGTTTTTCTTCTTTATTTTATCCTATAAATAATTTATCTCAGATTAATAAATGAATTCAGGGTAAGAGAACATAAAAAAAAATTAAGCATAAAGAACAAGAAGGGAAAGAGATTTACCAAATTACTAAGGGCACTTCACTTAAATTGGAGATTTTGCATTAAACATTTGTACAGATGAAATAAAATTGTTTTACAATGATTTGTAAAATAAATTGTGAAAGGACTGGCAATGAAATGTTTATTGTCCCAGAGTGCAAATTTGGTTAGAATAAATTATTCCCAAATGAATGTGTATTTATATTTTTCCTATCCCTGTTTTGATTAATAATCAGGTCTGAACTGACGTTTCTGAACCAAATCCCACATTCTGGGCCACATAAAATACTGATGGATTAGAATTTCAAGAGGAACAGAAAAAAAATCTAGGTTGCAAAATATTTAATTTCAAGTATTAATTTTAAGAGATAATTATTTCAGAAGCTACAAACATTAATGATTAAATAAGAGGACACTGATCCTCTTCAGAAAAATTAAATATATTTTCAGCAAGGAAACCATCAACATTGCAATGACCTGGACAAGAATCTTAGATGATGATGGTCCATCACTAGATGGATTGCTATCCATCCAATGAAGATATTATTTCTATGGCAGCTCACTCCTACTTGTTACATCACTTAATAGTACCTAAATATTACTCAGAGCTTATGGAATCTATGCAAAACAATAACAAAACACAAAGAGAGACTTGGGGTCAACAGAACAAACTTCTTTAGCACCTGTTGACAATAGAATAGGAACGCGAAAATCCAATAGTGTACTTATGTACTTTGATGAGTTTTTCAGTCATGCTAGAAGAAGAACATTGGGTAATTAGTATTATCCAACATACAACAAAAATTATAAAACCTCCCAAAATTGTTTACAGCAAGGCTTTAAAGCCAATTGAACCTGATGGGAATCTGGGTTGCAGAAACATACACTACTAATTCCACTTCCTTGTAAAATGTTCTTATTTAGCAAAGTATCCTAAATAAGATAATATGAAATAAACATCTCATTGCCAATCCTCTCACAAATTATCTTACCAATTCATTGTGAATATGAGCATTATTTTTATGAAAGAACGTATAAGATCAAAGACATTTTCTTATTGTATAATGGGGATTAATCACCTTTACTAACTTTGTAACAAGAAAAACAAAGCAACCAAAAGGGTAGAAAATTTCCAAAGAAGGGCAAGTGTCATTACCTGGGGCTGCCAGATTATTCTATTTTGTACAAACATGTTCTCCAAGAGGAATCAAGTATCTAAACAATTTATACATTTATTTTTCCTAGGTTAAAAGCTAAGTACATGGAAGCAATTGAAAGCTGTGTAAAACATATGTTTTTAATCACACGAAGAACAAGTCCCTTCATTCTGAATATATTTGCAATAAGCACTTTGTATGATCATGCATACAAAGTTAAAAAGGCCCATTCAATCAAGAAATGTTTACCTATCTTGCTCAATGTTGTCTAATTTAAATGTATTCCTTTATATATCATGTTTGCATGTAAGTATGTATGTATGCATGCATAATAAGGATGTTATAGGTTAGCCATCTTAGCAAAATTTTATGTTTGTAGGATTAAGATTCAATTAATAAACACTGATATCAGAATCATTTGGGTTTAAAATATTAGGAAGTTATAAGAATAAGTGCTCTATCTAACAGGATGCCCTTTTATAAGAAACTTAGCCCTGACTTCCACAAAATCACTTCTCTGCAAAGAGAAAAAGACATGGATTAAATTTTTCAGAAGATATGGTAAGGAACAAAGAAAATAATTAACTGTAGCTTTATAATATGAGTTCTTCTGAGGTAATTTCAGTACCCTTTTTGGTTTTAATGTTGTCTCTGTAAACTGTTAACTCAGAATTGAGCTTCCAGTCAAATAAGATCCCCAAACAATTCTCACATGTAATATTGTGAAACAAACCATTTTTCTCTCTTTCAGTGCAGAATCTTACATTAAAAGCAGTGAAATTTATGTTATCTATTAGAGCTGTCATTCTAACCTGCCAAGATTTTGGAGATCTTCATTTCATCAGCACCTACAGGGTTGTCCACGCTTAAGAATATGAAAGTCCACTTCTTTCCCTCTACTTTGAATTGTTCATGAAAATATCAGCTCTACTTTAAATGTTCTATCCACTCTATCTCTCCCCTATATTATCTCTTCCACTGCCTTTGTTCAGCCTTTTGTTTAATTACCACTATTCTTGACTTGACAATCCATCAATTGCCTCCCTATTCCTTAGAGCAGCAATTTTCAACTGGTGTGAAACGACTTTTTAAAACATGCAACACCTGACTATTTGGTCAGGGGCACTGACTGCTTTTCCCTTATATTGTCCAATTTTACAAAATGACAACAGCCAACACAGCAATAGTTGTCCAGGGTGAATGAATAAAAAATACACCTTTTTTTTTTCCTTTTTGTCAGATTAGCAAAAATATACTTTTTGGTGCACCACATAATTTTAGTAATTAGTTTATATGTACCATGAGAAGAAAAAAGTTGAAAATCACTGCCCTGAAGCAGAGGTCAGCAAATTACAGTCTGCAGGCCAAATCTTGCCTACCCTACCTGTTTTTATAAATACATTTTTTATTGGAATGGAGCCATGCTCATTTGTTCAAGTATTGTCTATGTTTTTCCTACAATGGCAAAGTTGACATGTTGCAACAGAGACAATACTGCTCTTAAAACATGTAATGTTTATCATCCAGCCTTTTCCAGTCCCTTAGCCAACCATATCCCTACAGCAGGGGTGGGGAATGTCTGGCCCGCAGGCCATATAAGGCCCATGAAGTCATTTGGTTTGGCCCTGCCAAGGCATTAGAGGTGAATTAATTAAATGTTTGACCAAATATAGCAGGCTAATTTAAAAAAAAAATGTTTTTATTGATTTCAGAGAGAAAGGAAAAGGGAGAGATAGAAAATCAATGATGAGAAAAAATCGTTGATTGGCTACCTCCTGAACACCCCTTCAGGGGATCAGCCAGTAACCTTGGCATATGCCTCGACCTGGAATTGAACCACGACCTCCTGGTTCATAAGTGGACTCTCACCTACCTAGCCACAGTGGCCGGGCACAGACTAATTTTTAAGTTCAATAGGGCCCATGAATGATGTTATAAATATCCAACTAGCCCTTGGCAGGAAACAGATTCCCCACCCCAGTTTTACAGGATATTTCCAAATGATACTAGAATATCTTTATGGTCTAATCTCAAGCTCCCATTCTAACATCTTTTTTTTTTTAATCAATTTCTTCTCTTTGTTTCAATGATCTTCCAAAATATCACTTTGAGAATAAATTATAAACAGATAGAAATGTCCTTTAAAAAGATATGGAATTCAGAAATAGTAATTGAAAAACAACATATCATGTGCCTATGTTTATTTTATTTTAATAAAATCAGAGAATCAGAAACATTGATGAGAAAGAATCATTGATCAGCTGCCTCCTGCACACCCCCTACCAGAAATGTGCCCGCAACCAAGGTACATGCCCCTGACCGGAATTGAACCTGGGACCTTCCAGTCCACAGGCCGAGGCTCTATCCACTGAGCCAAACTGTTTCGGCTGTTTATTTTATTTTTAATTGTTACTTCTATTTTATATATTCATTATTGGACCCACTTTGATAACTTTAACACTGCACTACTACATATTAAGAGCAATTTAAATGATTTTACACCAGAAGTGATTAGGAGAACACTAGAGAGCAAGACTCCTTAAATAAAAAAAAATATTGCCAGCCAATCAGAATATCCCAATGCGCTGGTTACTTAGTAGAAGGAAGCTAGTCCCTTTGCAGTTTTACACCACAGAGTGGCATTCTATTAATGACAGCATTTTATAAAATTGTTCATTTTTCATCATAATTCATATTATACTCTTAAAATGAATACTCTTGTATGTATGTGTGTGTGTTGTGTGTGCGTATGTATTCTGACTCCATAAAAATTATTTCCTGTAAGTCAACCTGAGAACACCTATTAAAACTTGTTCTTAAAAAGTAAACAACTTTGAATATATGTCCCTGCTTAAGTGTTAAGAGGATTATTCAAATGGGAGGCAGTTGCTTGAAAAAGTTAATGTTCTTCACCAAAACGTTCCTGTATTCTATAAGAACAACTATTTTTACTTCCTATAAAGTAATCTATTTCAAAATTTTATCTCTTTTTTGTTACAATAAAAAAAGGTCAATTTTTTAAAAATTGACACAACATAGAAATGTGTTGTAGATAATGACAGATTTGAACCAGATTGTGGCTGTCAGTGAAGTTAAAGGCATCTGGCATGTCATTTTTGGCAGAAGCAAATGATTGTTCATTATTTCGCATCTCACGTTTTATTAAAAGGTCACATAAAAAGTTTTAAAAATCTATATTCACTGAAACCAGTTTGGCTCAGTGGATAGAGCGTCAGCCTGCAGATTGAAAGGTCCCAGGTTCAATTCAGGTCAAGGTATATATACCTTGGTTGCAGGCACATCCCCAGTGGGAGAGGGGGGGGGGGGGTGCAGGAGGCAGCTGATCGATGATTCTCTCTCATCGATGTTTCTAGCTCTCTATCCCTCTCTCTTTCTCTCTGTAAAAAATCAATAAAATATAATATATAAATATATTTTTTTTCATAATACTAGCCACAAGAAAGCACTGGGCTGCATGAACAGAGTAAGGAAAATGCCAGTAAAGTGTTGAAAGTGTGCATGCATTTTCTAGACATCAACCTCAAGTATCAGTAAAGAGTCTTGAAAAATTAGTCTTAGAGAACAGTGGTTTCCAATGACCAAAAAATGATAACTCTTGAAAATAAAGCTTAAGGAAGAAGTAAAATATTACCTAAGCTCTTTGTGACTTCTCTTAGAGGAATAGAAGATCACTATAACCAATTACACATAACATTCATTCAAAACTTTGTATACTTATAAGTATATGGCAGTATACCTTCAACAAAGTAGAAGTATAATTACAAAGACTGTAGGAGTCCAGAAGAGGGAATGAGAGGTTGTGAGAAACCTGCAAAATGTTCTTGAAGAAGGTAGCATCTGAGAGAACTCTGAAACAGAGAAGGGACTTGGAATTGGAGACCATGGCAGGGAGAGGTTGGGCAGGGGAGGTGCCTCTCTGGCATGAACAACAGCAAATGCATAAAAGCGACAAAATGTAGAATATCTATGAACAACAAATAGTTCAGGTTAATGAAGACATCAGTTAGCCTGGAATAGTAAGAGATAAATATAGTAGTTTGAAAACAATTAATAAATATACTTAAATTTTAAAAAGAAAGAAAATCTTTATTTTTATAACTAATCAGTAATGATTAAAATATTTTTGGTTCATCATTTACCATTGTTAATTTGTTTTAAATGTAAATGCAACAACTGTCAGCATGGACACTATGTAGAAGACTAATTTTCCTTGAAATGTCTCATGCCCCAAGCTATATTGATAATATTATAAGCTAGTGAAGTTGGGAGAATATGAAGTATAGATGTAGTGAGGTTATATTCAACAATGCTTAATAGATTATGAAACCTAGAGGTCAAGTGATAGAAGGTTCTTTATTAATAATAACTGAGCTTATTAGAGCCTGGTTGCCTAAAATAAATATAATCCCCTAGGAAACAGAAGAATGAATGATGGAATTTAAGATAAGTATTCAATATATTTTGGTAGTGGTGGAATTTATTTGTGATATTCATCAAGTAATGGAACATGTACTAATAGTGTTCAGGGAAAAGGGGGCATATATAATGAATTTTTTTATATAAGAAAGAATGTTGATTTACTTGCAGAATTTTATATATTTTTATCAGTAAGAGTAGTGCATCATGGAAGTGATTCTTCAATGAGGAGTACCCCTCCACCAACGGAGAAATATGATTCTCAAGATTAAAAAAATATATACGTGTAGCTCTGTGGGTGGAGTGTCCGCGCTTGTACAGAAGGGTTGGGAGTTCATTTCCTGGTCAAGAGCACATACCAGAGTTTTGATCCCTATAGGTGCATGGGGGCAGCAACCAATTGGTGTATCTCTCTCACATCAAGGTGTATCTCTCTGCCCCACCACTCCATCCACTTTCTCTAAAAATCAATATCCTCTGGTAAGGATTAACATAAAAAAAAAAAGAACTGTACATAGAATTTAACAGTCTGATAAAAGGAATATATACAATTCCTTAGTAGAAAAGAGTGCATTTACAATATTAGTTGAGAGATAAAATTCAGGGAAAAGGAGATTAGAACAATAGAATAAAAAAAAACACAGTATAATGAACATTTTAAAAGAAAACAGTTTGATGCTGGGGGGAAAAAATAAAGAAAATAATCTGGCAACTAGAAGATTGCTGGTTTCTTTCAAGAGACATTGATGCATTTCAGTAGTATTTTTGTGGAAGCCAACATAGAAGAAGTGGTAGAATATGTTAGAGATAGAAGAGAAGAGTGAATCAACAACTATTACAATAACTAGTCAATGAAAAGGAAAGATGACATCATCATGGTTGGAGCATTAGCAAAGTTTAAGGAAGATGTACATGTGTCTAGAACAGCAGTGACCAATAGAATCAAGATGCAAATCCCACATGACATTGTGCATTTTTAGTATGTTAAATTTTTTATATTGAATTAATAACATTTTATTTAAGTCATTAAATCAAAATTATTATCTTTCAACATGCAGGTAACATAAAAACTATTGAGACATTACATTTTGTTCCAAAATTTAAAAATTTTGTTTGTGCTCTCTTCTTAAAAAGTGCCTCAACTTGGACTATCGACATCTGAAGTGCTCAAGGGTGGCATGAGGGTAGTGGTCTCTGTCCTGCACAGGACAGCACTAGAAGTAGAATGCTATAAACCAGGAATATCTTTTGAAATTGTCACTTGACTGCTAAGTTTGAAGGCTAGTAAGACTATTGTTCATATACTTATTTCTATCTTTATTTTTGTCGTTAAATACAAAAAGAAATAATAAGAGGTGGTTTGAATTGGGGATCCCAAAATACTGTTCAAACTTCTCTTTGTAACTAAGGTAGGACAATTATTTGGGATGGGATTTTGAACTATGACATTTTAAGCTAATCACCTGAGCTTTGAAATACATAGTGTAAAAGTAAGATTCATTTCTAGGATTCCTGAAGTAAAAAGCACATTATAAACAGAACACTAAAACTGGTTTGAGAATTTCAAAACCATTCCTCATGAAATCATAATTATATCAGCTTGTACAAATAAAAGGTCAAGAACTTTCCCAATAATTGCACCCAGACATTGTCTCATTAACTAGAATCCCACAGGCAAAAGTAATGCACCATCTATTGGATTTATTCTTTGTGACTGTTTTCTCAGAACTAATGAAGATGCCAAGTCACACATCTGGCATAGCTTCTTCAAGCCATTTTTAACAGTGGTTAAAATAAGGTGAATTTCAAATACTACACACTATTTTACCAATAAAAAATTCACTGTCAAACAAAATAAAACTACATTATTTTTAAAATGTTTTCCTTGAACAAGTATTTGTCTTTATAAAGTATTAGAGGCCCAGTGCACAAGTGGGGTCCCTTGGCCTGGCTAGCAATAGGGCTGATCGGGGTCATCTCGCCCAGTTTGGGGGAAGGAACTACAGGAGGTTGGCTGGCCTTGGGAGCTCACTGACCACCAGGGGGCAATTCCAGCATTGAGCTTCTGCCCCCTAGTTGTCAGTGTGCATCATAGCGACTGGTTATAACAGTAGCTTAGGCTTTTATTATAGATAGATAGATAGATAGATAGATAGATAGATAGATAGATAGATAGATAGATAGATAGATAGATTCCCGCATTTTATTAACGGTTGCTTAGGCTTAGAGATTCCCCCTAATCACTAATATAGCACATTGAATTAATCACTAGACATCTTGGAATGTAGATATTGTTTTAACTGTTAAAATAGCATAGAAAGCAAACTTCAGCCTGCTTTTTAAAACTCCCTTAGTAAAATTCTGATGCTTACATTCATATAAGTATGCTTGAAAGAAAAGCTGTGTTTATGCTAAGACATTTCAAATTAGTCTAATTCAGAATTAGATGACACAGATATGAGATAGCATCAACAGTAAAGCTGGATGAGATATAATTGTATGTGTTATTGTCATATATATATATATATATATATATATAGTATCTCCCAGAAGTAATTTCTTAGTACATAATTTCAAAGTGAAAAATTACTGGAATCTCCTTATATTGATCATATTGTCACATGACAATATAATGTGTGATCATTTTTCACACTGAAAAATATAAATTAAAACATTGATTTTAATATTCTATTCAATATTTTTTAATATATTTAAAAGTAAAAGCCACTATTACCTGCCATTTGTCTTTTATACTTAAAGGAAGTATATTACTTCTTATGTCATATAACTAAAGATGCCAAGAAGTGGCCCACCTTAGAACAATGTTCTCAAGATAAAACTTTAGTGGGGATTAATTTCCTCTGGAAAAGTTGATATTAATCATTGTAATTCAGAGAAGAAATGGAATATATCATTCTCTTCTAAATGTGAATGCTGTTTTATTATTTCATTTTCATATAGTTGACTCACTATATATGTATTATCTTTCAAAATAAGTTCAAATAGTGTCCTTGAAGCAACGCCTATGACATATTTGGCATACCCTCCCTCTGTACAGAGTACCAGGTACATGCAAGGCATTCAATAATTGATTTTCCTTTTGTTTAGCTGGAAAAAAAGCAAAATGCCCACAAGGAAGTGCTTTATCAGGTGATGCTAAGTAAGGACAGACTGACATAAAAAGCTTTGCTCAAATGAAAATTTTATTCATCTCATTGTTTTTCTAAGAATGGACTTCAATTTTAATTATATCTATCATTAGGGAAAACTTTTAAAGTGAATAAGAAAGTGAGACACCTTATTGGAAAATCTCAGTTTACTTATTTTCTTTAACATTGTACTTTCATTTTTCAGTTGGAAGAGAATAAGATATATAATAAAACATGCTCTCAAAATTATTGATGAAATTAATAATGTATCTAAAAACATATGGGAGATTATTTTGTTTGCTAAATTTGAAATGTTAGTTTAGTCTACAACATATTTAAATCGACAAAAATTAAATTATCAAACCAATATACGGGATAAAAATATAAAACAAATAATTATCTTTTCCAAGCCCTTTGGTAAATTAATGTTGGTAAATTAATTTGGTAAATTAATAGTTTCTAGGCTATTCTGGCACATATGTAAAAAATAAGTCATTTAGCCAAAGAATGAAATAGAAAATTGTTTCATCTCATAGAAAAGCAATATCTATACATACTCACTTAAAGCAGAAAAAATAAAATTATAATATAGGCCAATGTATCTATTGGAAATGAAGTTTTTATAATAATCTACTGGATTTCAATTACAAATATTTAATATTTTCTCAGTTAAGTATCCAAATATCAGTAGACATTACTAGCCTTTTCTTTTTCTTTTCGTTCCTCCAAATAGTAACATTGAAACTATAACTTGCAAAGTGTTCTAATCACGATCAAGCAGAAAATGGATTAGTTTATTTTACAAGCTATAGTCCTAAACTTTATTCTTCATTTTAAAACTGAAAATCTATACTTAAAGTATTTACTTATTTGGGAAAAAAGAAAAAAAAAGAAAAATGCAAACAAACATTGTAGTTTTATCAGCTAAATAGAGCTGATAATGCAAAACAAAAATAAACAGTTTTATTCTGAGTAAAGAAAGGTGTTTGTTTCTACTCTTTCCAGAATATCAGACTTTTCTAAATACCATCTTGTTTTGAATATCTGAATATCTCTATGTAGTTACCTTCTTCATTTTGTACCTTTTTCTAACAAGTTGGAAGTATTTCAATCCTTTTTTTTTTTTTTTAACCTCAGAGGATTTTCCAAAGATTAGTATGCAGATGGGTCAAGCATATAACTCTCAAATAAGCAAAATTCTCCTTCCCTTTTTCTGTTGTTGTTACTTAGCATCTCCCTTCTAAAGACATTCTGAAGCGCTTTATTCCAGTTGCTATTTCTCCAAAAATATTTATAGAGCAAGTTCTTCCTCAAAAATCACGTAATAGATGTAAGGGCCAAAACACTGGCTTCTTGATTGGACAACTTGTTAAATCAAATAAACATTACTGAGATCCTTGTATGTGCACCCTGGTATGATTGATAAATTAGAAGAATGAGTTTCGTAAGATAGAACAGAAGTTAAACAAGAATGCACAGTACAATTATCTCACAAGAATGCACAGTACAATTATTGACAAACTTGGTGTCATGTGAACATCATTAAAGGACAGAAAAGGAGAAATAATCAGGGAATGCCTTTACATACTGCAAAACAGAACAGACTCTCATTTTCGGGACGGACTGGAGAGAAAAGCCAAGGCAGGAGACCAACAGAGTTAAGAGCTGGAGATGGACAAGAATGCCTGGCTGCCTGAGTTAAGGCCTGTTTTTAGGATTGATAAAAGCAAGGAGCCAAATACTTTGTGAAGGGCTTTACTTTTTGTAAAATCCCCCTAAGAATGCCATGAGATAGGCATGCCCTTTCTTGCAGATAAGACTATGAAGAGAATTTAAGTATCTTGCCCAAGTTTCCTGAGCTAGTAAATCGCAGAGCCCAGGAATGAACCTGATTAGGAAGATATTCTATGCCAGGTGAGAGATGTGGGCTTAATTCTTTAGACAATCGGCATTTATTAAATACCTTTAAACAGTTTTTCTGACTTTATAAAAGCAATATTTTGGGAAGATTTATATTGGTGTTTGAAAAAAATTTTAGAAAGTTTTCTAATACTTGATGTTAGCAAAAGAGAAAATTATATTTTAAAGAAAATGTTTGCGTCCCTTTCAAATAAAATTATTCAATCCTTGTGCAATAATTTTGCTTCTTTGTGATCTCAGTTTCTCCTAATTATGTCAGGAGTCACCTGGTTTACAGATTTTGCCAGGCTGATAGAAGCCCTGAATATAGGAAAGTAAAAGAGAAAATATAAACCAAGTAACCGCATGCCCCATTTCCAAACTTCTCTTTTAAAGCTCAACCGCACGGAAGACAGATAAAGTGTGAATGGGAAATATTTTAATTCTGACATCTGGTGGAAATCTCACTTTATGAAGTGTTGCACTTAATAAAAATATTTGTTGTGATGACTGCGTCCCTCCTAAATGGCAGCGAAAGCAACAGTGAAAGGTTGAATCATTTGATAACTTGAAAATGATAATCTTTGGAAAAATTGACCACCACATATATTTTATTTAGCAATGAAGTCTACAAACTTGCAAGAGAAGGAAGGATGGTGTCCCTAAAACTCTAACCACCTTCTGCATCGGCTAGCTCAGACTTGATACTTTTAAGAAGGACACAAACCAGGAAATACCCAATGAGGTAAAACCGGAAAGCTCTATTGAGGAAACACAGAAAGAATGGAGGATAGCTGGCCTGGAGGAGAGAAGAGCCAGAAGAAACAGCTTGTCTATCTTCAAATGACAATCAGGATGCTGATGAGGGGTTAGAGTAGACCTTCCAAATAGGAACAAGGAACAAAAGAACTTTCTTATTTACTCAAAAGCAAGGACTCTTATAATTAATGTGGGAAAATATGCTAATAAGAGTCAATCACAGATTTAACAACTGACTTTGAAGAATACTTAATTAAATAAGCATTATGACAACTACAATTCAAAATTTTGTTTTATCTTTATTGTTGAAAATATTGCAGATGTCCCATTTTTTTCTCCATTGATCCCCTCTATCCAACATCTGCCCCCCCCACCACCACCACCAGGCATTCAGCACATTATTATCTGTGTCCACCGGTTATGCACATATGTATATAAATTCATTGGTTAATCTCTTCCCACCTCCTCAACACCTCCCCACCACCCTGCCTTCCCTCTGAGATTTGTCAGTCTGTCAGTCTGTCCCATTCATCTATGCTATAATTCAAATTTCATGTGATTTATGAGAACCCACACACACACACACAAAAGAGCCCTTTATGATGCTTTTAAATGCATTAAGCAACATACATTGAAAGTGTATGTAAAATGAAGCAAATACCTGAATTTTTCTCTGTTGTTCCATTAGTTTTGTTTTACAGTCAACTATGACTTATGTAGCAGCCAAAGGTGGGTGAAAAAATATACTAGACTTGCAATCAGAGATTGTACCAGCAGCCCGTTCTTCCCTGTGCCCTTTCTTAGCACTTCAGGTGAAAGAAACCATAAAAACAAACCCTATAGCACCTGCCTATTCACTCCCTTATTTGATCAAGCTGGTGCCAACCTTGATTAGTTGCACATACAAGTTTATAGAAGTTTCTAAGTCCCTTCAGAGAGGTAGTCAGACTTCTCTGATGGTCTCACTAACTACTAACTAAAACTATGTCAACTTACAGTCAATCTAATTACTTAAATAAAGTTTAAGATGTACCTTAAACACAGTGTAGTGCATATTTCCCCCCCCCAAAAAAAAAAATTTCAGCTTGATGAAGTGTGCATTTGTCTAGTAGCACCTTATGCATTGACAAATTATATATGTACCTGTAAACAACTAATTTCGCATTTGTTTTTATACATTATATTTGTATGCATAAATAGCAATATGATACATAAGATATATTTATTTTAAACAAGTTGGATGATAACTAATTTTAATATATATATATTTAACATCACCTACAGTTCAAAATACTTATAGCAATGAGGGTTACAACTAAGCCACGTAATTTAGTCAGCACACTGTGTAGAATTAATAAACAGGAATTATTAAAATCAAGCTTTCCTGCTGAAAAAGTGCTTATGCCCAGGCTGGCCAGCATACAGAATGTCCTAGGGGGATTCCAGGTCTTTCTTTAGTACATGCTTGGTTTACATAATTTCAGGAGCTGTATTTACCTTGAGAGTGTCTTTCCCAGTCCCTGGGAGTAAGCAGGGAAGTTTGGGTTTCACCTCATTTCCCTAGAGATTCTAATAGAATTATGGACTAATGGGCCCTTGTCTAGCACTATAGCAGCCTTCTCAGGGCCACAAGGCCATAAGTATTCCAGGTAAAAATTTCAAGACCACCCTGGCCAGCTCACATTCCTGAGGGTTAGCCCAGAGGATGCCTGATCCTGCCAGGTAAAACAAACCAGCTATTCTGGGGAGAAATGAAAAGTGACACTGAGATCTTTTGGGGACAACCTAGCCACTTGCAACTATAAAAAGATTAAGTAAATTTAGGGTACCTTTGCCATCCATATTAAACTTCAAGTTTATTACTGATTGACTGCCCATCTTTACACATGCATTGGTACATATGAACTTGAGTCAGTGAGATCTCAAAAAAAAAAAAAGCCATAAAACAGTATTGAAATGGAAAAGCAAAACAAAGTACACACTGAAGTAGAGTAACAATGTCATAGCTTAGCAAAAAGTGATAGGAGACATTGCTTGAGACCAAGATAATGTCATGGTGAGCCCAAACAAAAGATCACCGTGAGTAGCAGGTAAAATACTTTTTAAATAAATTTTTACTGATTTTAGAGAGAAAGGGAGAAGAAGAGAGAGAGACATCAATGATGAGAGAGAATCATTGATAAGCTGCCTCTTGCAAGCCTCACATTGGGGATTGAGCCTGCATCTTGGGCATGTGCCCTGACAGGGAATGGAACTATGACCTCCTGGTTCATAGGTCGATGCTCATCCACTGAGCCATACTGGCTGGGCCAGGTAGAAAAAATTAGAGCTAAAATGTCTTGAGGATCATTTTACAGATGAAGAAAGAGAAGCTCAGCCCCTTCTTTTTTAAAAGAGAAACCCATTCAGAGGAGCCCAGGAGGGACTGCTTGCCAATTAGAATAATATTCCTTGTGCTGCTTCCACTGTCATCCCAGCACATCCTGTACCACTAGGATCTGCATGGAGTTCCACTGAATAAGCACCAGTAGTTTCCTCTCCGTCTACTGCTCCAGCATCCCCCACTCCCAGATCCATGATGTCCGCTGTGTGAACTGCTTGGAAATATGCTTTTCATATTTTCAGAGAACAATGCTTTTTTATCAGCATAATAATGATGCAATCACTACAGAAACATGAGGAACATTTTCTTATCTAATATATACTTCATAACATCACTCAATTTTACTAATTCATCTCAATTTTACCTGAGGTGTGAAAATCACACAGACAAACCAGAATACCAAATTAGCTTAAATATATATATATATATATATATATATATATATATATATATATATATATATTTTGTTCACTAATCCAAAATTCAAACATTTACATAATATGTGAGATATCAATATTTTAATTTGCCTAAAATGTATAATCACTAATTTTTGTTCAATTTATAATTTATATTTTATTTGGGAAGTTGTTAAAAAAAAAAAGTTAAACAGATAAGAACTGTGTGTCTGTACCAAATAAATAATGGGAAATCCTGCAAATGCCAATACTTGATACAGCGTGTATGTACCACAGAGTGAGCATTCAATAAATATAAACTATTTGCTGTTATTATTAGTATTAACATTTCCACAAATTTTCCTTCATGTGCCATTTATTCAGATAGGAGCATTGCAACAATTGCCTGTTAAGTGCACAATGTAGAAATCACTCTGATGATTTATTGAGCAAAAATGGGGGGAAAAGAGAGAGAGAACTCATAAACATGGACAACAGTGTGGTGATTGGGGCAGGGGAAGTGGAGGTGGAAGAGGGAATAGAGGAGATAAATGGTGATGAAAAAAATAATAATAAAATGATAAAAATAAAATAAAAACAATGCACAGATGAAATGTAAATATTATTGAGAGTAACAAGATGTGGAAAACTGTTAGTCATAAATATTATCTCTAAACATCAAATCAACTCAACACCACAGTCAGGATAGACCCCCTTTAAAAATCAAGCACCATGAGGGTTACAGGCAGGAGCTAAATGAGGAGAGAGCTGAGGATCTGGAGCCTGGATGGCTTTCTAATCCACATTCTTTCCACAGGGACCCACACTCAGAAGGGCTATGCATTTGGCTTAATACTCTCCTGCTGCCATCTTGAAAATTCTTAATAATCTTTAAACTAGGGGCCCCATATTTTCATTTTGTACCGAACCTTGCAAATTATGTAGTTGGTCCTGGCTTTCCACTGTAACAGGCTATTTTTCTCAATCTGATTTCATCAGACCTTTTCCTGAGCAGAGGGAAGAAATTCCCATTACTGAATTCAAGAGGTAGAAGAATAATGAAAGAAAGGGGACCACCAGTGATGAAAATAGCCAAAACACATTTCCCTATCTCAAAACTGTATGCTTTAAAAAAAAAAAAATCCTCACCCAGGGACATACTTAGAAAGAGGAAGGGAGAGAGAAAGAGAGGATCATCAATTGGTTGCCTTCCATACTTCAACTGGGACTGAACTTGCAGCCCAGGTCTGTGCCCTGACCAGAAAAGAATCAGCCATCTTCAGTACACAAGATGCTCTTCAATCAACTGAGCCACTCCAAAGGGCTCAAAGGTGTATGCTTTTAAACTACTATTTATGGAAACACCTACAATGTGCCATCCGTCATATTTCCTCTCACCCTTGCTTTCTCTCATGCCCTTTTTGGCCTGATAAACGTTTTTCTCCTTCATCTCCTTCTCACACTCTCTTCATTCTTAGTCTATATACAAACATCATCTACAGAGAGTTTTTCCTGGTGATATCTTAAGATTGCCTGTCTCATATGTCAATAGCAACCATTTATTCCACCAGGAAATAGTATTTCTTTTCTATTGTCTTCCCAATTCTTGGGCTGAGAGAGACTGTATCTTACATTGTTACAATACCGCACCTGTGCTTTGTTTAATTAATAAATGAGTGCATAAATCAATAAATGAGGAATTAATAATCTAACAAAATAGAAAGCTTAGCATTTCAAGGAAATGAACCACTTAATAGTAATTAAATGTATTATTTATTTAACATGTGTCTTAATTGGACTGCATCATCAAAATATTACTTCATTTTTATTTTTTAAATTGATTATTTAGGATTAAATAATTAAATGCTAAAGTGAGAAATGAAAATTTTGTTTAAGTTAATTGTTCTTACCATTATTTGCATGTTTTTTTTTCTATATTTTTAACAATTAGCAAAAATGTAAGATGGCTTTAAAACCAAGAATGAAAGAAATGTCATGAATAAATATTATTTGATATTTCCACACTATTTACTGTTAATAATTCAATTGTTACAATAAGAAAACAGAAATATGTAGTTACATAATTACCTATTGTAATGATTAGGGAAAGGGATGGGAGTCATAATGAAACACACATATCCAAGTTAAACCAGAAATACTTGATGACTAACATTAATTTAAAAGAAAAAAACACTGCCCAAAGAAAACCCCTATGTGAAACATTAAACAAAGTTATCTGATGTTTATGTTTTTCTTCTTTAATAATTAATGGAATGTAAATAGTCAGGGGAGGTTACAGTTTTGCATTGTAACTAACCACCATTATAAATGGCAGTCAGATGTTTACATAAAACCCAGAACCCTTCTGTATGGAAGGAGGTTACAAATCTGCCCCTTTTCCCTGTTCAAAGTCAAAAATAATGGTGCCTGGTCCCCAGAGCATTCACTGCAAGAACTGTTTGCATATTCAGTTATTGTTTCTGCTGTGTCAGTCATCTGTTGAAGTTCACTCTAATGTGGCCCTGATCAATTCTGCCAGCTGTGCTTAAGTGCTGTTTACTATAATAACATCACACTGCATTCTTATTTGGCAACAAGAGCTATGACAGCACCTAAATTCACCGAGAAGCCAAGATTTTTATCATGTACACAGATCAAATTGAAACTGTTTACCGAGGACAGTGATGTCCTATTTCTGTCCATTCTAGTGAATACCATAGCAGGATAATGGCTTTGCCAAAGCATTACTATTCTGCCCTTTCTAATAAGTGAAGAGCTTGTTGATCTCAGTCCTCAATAGGATATAAAAATTATCTTAGGACAGTACCTTATAGTCTTGTCCAAATGGTAAGTATCTAAACATGCTGATTCACTTAAAATGAATAAACCTTGACTTCTAGCATATCCTAATGTAAGGGCATAGTATGTATACAATTACCTAAAAAGGATTTGCCTTCAAAAATATGTAGCAGCTAACAGTAAATCTGAAAGTGAGGAGGTAACAACTAATATCATTTTATAATAATAGATTATTGGTCAACATAATATTAAATTGTATGGTTTCTCACCTGTTATAATACTACACACGTTTTCTCATAGTAACCAATAAGACAAACCAAGCCAAATATGTCACTAAGGTGAAAAATCAATATTTCTATAGAAAAAGTAGTCATTATGATCAACATACTATTTTATTACTGTCTATTTAAAGATGTTTACAAGTGAAGTCTACAATTATGTAACATCAAATTTATCGTGTCTTTTATTGTGATTTTTAAAAACCTCAATCTTGCTTCTGTGATTCCTTTAACATTTCCTTTGTAATGAATGTGATATCAATAAAAATACTGTCTGAGGAAAGAACAGATAAGTCAACAAAATGGCATCTTCACAGAGGCTTTAATCTTCCTTAAGCAATTGCAAATAAGTGGACATTTTTAAGAATAGCATGGAAAACATAAGGATAAAACAATATAAATTCATGTCATATCTCATAAATACTCTGAAGGCTCCTTCTGAGCTATTATAGTGCATGCTGTGAATGTGTATTAACAATAGTGCATAATCATATATTAAATACATAATATATTTGCATATTTAGTTCTATTGAACTGACAATTTTAAACTATACAGTTTCTAAAGTACTACAGTCTTGGTTTCCAGTAGCCTTAATTTTTACATCAGTGTCTATCAAAGTAGTCACCTACTTTGACATTATTCAACTTCTTAAATTGTATTTAAACTCCTAAAAACCAGGAAACTATCACTTTTTCTTTTCTTGCCATTTCTTAACTACAGCTAAACTTTTCATTACTGGGAATTTCAGAAACATTATCTATCAAAAATGATCAACATTTTGCTACCTTTTATATTCACACTCCTCGATAGGTAATAATTATTTTCCCAAATAAAATCATTCATTCCTGCTTTTTTAGAAAACATGACATTCTGTTAAAATTGTCAGGTTGCCAGCAAAAATCCCAAACAAAAATAATTCATTCAAACAGCTTAATCTAGTCATTGGGGAGTGACAGTATCTTTTTATAATTTTGAAAGGTTTTTTTTTTTTTTAACATTAACTGTATTTTAGTGTGGAAAGAAGCTAAAAAGATTTCTACATGTTAAAGTTCATCTTTCACCTTCTTACCATCATCAGATATTAGCATGAGGGGCTTGAAGCCACATTCAGATATACTAGTCCAATAGGAATGAGCTCAAAGTATCAGGGTAGAAACAGGTAGCAGGTGTGAGCACCGACTAGAAAAGAACCATATTATACCAGCAAGACAAGTTAGGAAACAGTTAAACCTGGCCTATTAATGCCACTATGCATGGGATAATAGAAAGGCCTTCTTATTACTAAAGATGGAACTATCACAGCTAGAAAAATAAGCAAACCACTGTAAATACTGTAGTGACTGTCCTATGAATGGATTGCCACACCAAATGACAGAACTCTCTCAATTCCACTTTCCAATAACTTCAAGGCACTCGGGCTGTGACAGCATGATGAATACCACAACAGACAGCTCCGATATGGTACCATTTTACCAGATCAATATCTTGCTGCAATATAAGAAAAAAGGAGCTGATATTAGTCTACACAGTGTATTACAGATGAGGTACATTTCTTCTTACTGCACTCATGCTGAACCAAAGCAATAATTCATAGGTCCCTTAAAAGGTTTGTGCACCACCACATGCAAAAAAAGGCTAATCTTTATTTCAGCATCTGCTGGAAGATGCAATAGCTTAAAGCAAGAAGTATGCAAGTTGTCTAAGTGTCCCTCTTATCATTTTATCTAGATATAGTAAAATAACAAAGTATATCCAAAATCTGAAACACCACAAACATTTGTCGATTGCTGACATTCTTCTAGCATCAGTGCAAAGATATTGTACTCAATATTTTATTGGTAGGCTACCGTGGTCCCTCTGCAAGCAAAAGAAAGTTTTAGGACCTTCTACGTTTGGAGAGCATGAAATATAATCAATTCTCAATTATCTGCAGTAGCTTATTCTTTTCTTGATTATTCCATATTACCTTTTCAAAACCAGAGTCCCTGTGATCAACTAGTCATACCTAGCAAGATGCCCAGAATAACAAGCTGCCTAGAGCTCTTACCTACAAGAAATATTAGTTACTACGTGCACAAATCATACAAAAGCAATAAAGTTATTCTAATGATATAGCCAAAATATAAATAAATACATGCTTTAATGTTTCAAAGTACGCTCTAGTTTTTCAGACCCCAAGTGCAAGGAAAAGTCAGAATAACATAACATCCTAAATTAGAAGCCACCAAATTTTGATTTGATTCATGAATCATCTTCTTTAACACATTCTAGACATTACCTATTTCAGTGTTTTTATGTTTCTTCATTTTCTCTCTATTTTGCATATCTTATTTCTGCAAAATAAATATTGACTTCCTGAAGGAAAGTTCAAAACTGTTCTATAAACGTGAAAGAATGATTTCACAGCTGGGTCACCTGATTAGTGCTTCCTTTCTGACATGGCCACTTCCTTTAGCCAGCATCCATGGATTTATCATGGAAACTCCTAGTTATACCTCTGAGAGTCTGAGATTGGCTTCCTGGCTCCTAAAACCTACAAGCCTTAGTGTGCCTCCACCTACTCCCACCGCCCTGCCACTCACTGATGCGTCTGTGCTGCAATAGATGAAATCTTTCTGACATGCAGGAGTTAATGCTTCAAGAGGGATGATTAGTCCCAATATTTTCTAGAGCCGCCAACCTGAACTGTGAAGTAGGTCAGCACTGAGAGTTTTGTTTTGCAGATAAGGAAAATTAGGTTTATGGAGGTTAAATGGCTAAGCCTGTTGACCCAAGAGCTGTCAGAATTTAGTAACCATTCTCTGAGCCAGTGCTTTCCAGCCCAGATTCTATAATACCCCAGGGTGTCTCACATTTCCTAAAGTATTTCATGAAATTCTCAAAAAATATTCAATTAAAGACAAATATAGGCCAAATTATATCCTTTAGTCATGACCAAAAGAATGTCACAAAAATGTAGTATTTCACAACTTGGCAAAACATGGAAAACTCCACTCTCTGGCAATCCACTGCACTGCAGGTAAGTCTTATGAAAAAAAGGTAAAAAACACAGAGATGGAATAATAAGACAAGCATGTTGTCAATCATTAAATATATTTTTGTCCTTTGCTCACATCATATTTAATATAGTTCTATTTTTATCCAGTAGAAAGACAAAGAAATAGTCAGCATAAAATAATCTCCTTTTTGAAAATTAGCAAGAGGAGTGATCAACTTGTCTGCAAATTTTGTTTTGTCATCTTCAGAGTAACTACACATACCGAGATGTTACTTAGAAACACTCGCTATGGCTAATATTGAATAAGGATATTCAATAGAGCTACCACTAATATCTCCTCAGTTCATTTAGCTTATTTCTTTAAAGCAGGCATTAATCAAGAAATGGCATGACAAGAAAGATCTGTTTACTTTATGGACATTTATTATTAACATGTCACATAAATTGAGAAAACAGAAAGATATTTTAAATACTACAGCTGTTACTAGTATATGGTTAGATGCTTAAACAGACCATTATAAGAACAGCAATACTAATACAAAGGTATTAAAATAGCTACTGTCACAGGAAATATATTCCTCAAGGTTAAATTGCTGTGTCAGTGGACCAGACGAAATGGGTGATAATATTATTACTCTGACCAAAGCTAGCAATTTAATCTTAACTCTCTTTTTTTCAGTGGAGGAAACTGAGCCCAGAAGTAAGTGTGAATCACTCTCCCAGGCCTACTGGGGGATGTGATTAATGTTGCTGGTACTTGGGAAAGTCTCTAAGTTACATCTGAGTGATGCCATTTTATAAATGGCACACTTCTGGTTCTGAGATATTCCAGGGCTACTAAAGAATAGAGCCTAGGTTGGAATGCATTTAGACAGATTAAGAAAAAATAATATAGCCATCCATTTCTACACATGTATCTTTTAAAGACAGACTTATATTGAGTATTGAAATTCCACTTAGCCTGTTCTTGCCTATCTTACTCCTTTCCCATTAATTTCAAAAGCATTCATTTTAACCATAGAATTAGAAACAAGTATATGCAAACACTCACAATTTAAATTATTATTCTATGCAAAACAACAGAATAGGATATTCACTACAGATCACTACTTTGCTAGAGGAGAAAGTATGAGGCAAAAAAAAAAGTATAAAAATGCTAAATGCCAAAAGAGTGTGAAGTTATTTCAATTCAAAGAAACCTAACATGCTTAAATAAGACATTTAATAGTGTTCTTGGGCCCTTCTTATTAGGATTTCATCTCTATTTTCTCATACTAGTACTTTAGAGTTCAGAGAGTTGAACATCTGCTTTTATCCTTCACCATCACTTTAATCTTGTTTGCGTTTTCTCAGCATACTGAAAGGACTTAGATTCCAGGACAGGGCACATGCGGGGGTTTCAGGCTTCATCTCCAGTAGGGGGTGTGCAGGAGGCAGCCCATCGATGATATATCTCTCCCTCCTTCTTCCTTCCTCTCTCTCTAAAAATCAATTTTAAAAAAATACTGATATGAAAAGAGATGATTATAATACAAAACAATAAGCTTTAGGGTAAAACTATAAATAAATAACGTCTGAAGCACAATATGCTTAATACAAAGATCTGAAATCCATGATTGATTTTCCAAAAGAGATAATCACAACTCTCAGAGCATATTTAGAAAGTTTGCTTTAAACTAAAAAGGACCCGAACATCTGATTATCATAGCAATGTCAAATTAGGATATATGCTTGCATAGCTGTTTTCAGTTGTGGGAATGAAGGAACAGGAGAAACACTGGCTCACATAACATTTGTAACAAAAAAACAAAAAAAAAAAATGCATACTCTGCCACTGTCTGATTACTTGTAAAGTAAAAATTCAATGCATAAAACATGAGAAATAAGTATTAAAAGTTCCTGTAGACATGTATCACACGTTTGAAGATTTTTGAAAGGGCTCATTATTGACATAAAACAAAAATAGTTTATTTAGCTTAAATAATTAATATTATGCCTCAGTAACTCATAATAAACATGCATTCAATTAAATGTTAAAATATCACTTAAATCAATACATAGTAATTCAAGACTCGGATCAAAAGAAAAATTAAGAAAAACTATTTTAATGCCTTAAATGCCAAAAGCACTAGAGCGACAACAATATAAGGAAATTATTTTCTTTTTACAACCATTTTCTTTGGGGCTTTAGTAAAATATCATGGACCTGTGACCAAGTCCTGGCTCTACAGAGTCCTTGCTGTCTAGCCTGAGCAAATCACGTTCCTTCTCAGAGATCATTTTTCCTAATCCTTGAAATGGGTGTAGTAATACTAATCTCACAGGTCTATTGTTGAGAAGCCAAATTATTTTTTAAAGTGCTTTGAGAGCACAAGTCAGTTATTGGCCATCACAATAGAATTTCTTTATCATGCTTTTCGGGGTGAGTCATGCAGATTTAGAAAGATGCAATCTCAGATTCCAAATTAAGGATTTAATTTTAAAAACACATGGAAATGTAAGTCTAAACTAATCTGATTCTGTAACTAATAGAAACATAGATATAAACATAAATATAAACATATTTAGGATATGTATCCACAATATTGTATGCAGAATTGAGAACCAATAGGACAATACCAAATGTTTTTTTACTTGACCACTAAAGACACTGTCACCTGAGAGTAAAACAGAAACCAAGGCTGCAGGTCATCACCGTTCCTTCTTGGTGGATGCTCAAAGTTTCTTAAACACAGTTTAAGGAAGCAGGTTACAAACTGTCCAGGTAGACTGCCATCTTTTCTGTATTAGGCAAATTCACTATTTTAAGCTATTGCTACTATAAAAAGAGACCAGTGAAAAATGTCTGTGTAGGGTCCTAAAGAAACATAGGGAGAACTGGAAAACAAAACAACACATTTTCTTCAATGTACAAAAAAAAAAAAAAAAAAGTCATCCTATATAATAAAAGGGTATTATGCAAATAGACCAAACAGCAGAACAACCGGTCACTATGATGCTCACTGACCACCAGGGGGCAGATGCTCAATGCAGGAGCTGCCCCCTGGTGGTCAGTGTGCTGCCACAGGGGGAGTGCTGCTCAGCCACAAGCTGGGCTGATGGCTGGCAAGTGCAGTGGTGGTGGCGGGAGCCTCTCCTTTTCTGCCACAGCGCTAAGGATGTCCAGGGGCTCCCGTATTGCTAAAGGGCACAGGCAGGGCTGAGGTGAACCACCACCTCCACCCCCCCCCCACACACACACACACACATGAATGTCATGCACCAGGCCTCTAGTAGACATATAAAGGCCTTCAATGAGAGCAAAGAAATATAGATACCAATGATACCAGACCTCTGAGAAACACGGTACAGTAAATGGAAGTGCAGAGAGGTCCTGAAATCTTATAGAACCCCTACTTGTAACCAGATAATTATTTAAATAATAGCTCAAAATACCTTGAAATGCAACGTTGAATCAAAATAAAATATATCTTCTCTTCCTGAACATGGTACAATTGAACAGGAATGTCTATCTGAATCCTTCATGTGCTTGAGGAAGTTAACAGCAAATAAATGAAAACAAGTAAGTATACATAGTATCTGCAATTTTAAAAGATGACTGAGTGGCATAGAATTCCTCATAGTAATTCTGTGCCCCTATTGAAGTTTAGATTAGTACACAGTTAATGTCTGCTTTGGGGAAAAAAAAAAAAAAAAGTTATTATGTACCTTCCTTACTAACCTCCCCCGCCTGGGCATTATGTTGTTGCTGGCCTTTGTCTTTTTTTCCTGTGGTCCTGTTTAAATTCTCACCTTGCTCTGCCCTTGTCATCAAGTCATTCAAGCACAAAGCAGGGAGCATGGGGAGTGTTTACTCATTTCCCAAGTCCATTATCTTACACATTAATCACTGGTCTGGAACTTTTGGACAATGCTGAATCTGTTACCTTTTTTTTTTTTTTTTTTTTTTCTCCTTTCTGGCTGCTTTACTTGTGAGCCTGACAGTTCACCAGTTTCAAGCTGCACTTATACTTGATGACCTTTTCATCTGATTAACTATTTTTGTCCTTTAAAAAAAAAATAATGTTACGGCATTTATAGCCCAGAGGAGCCAGTAAGAACTTAAACGTGGACGATGAAACTCTTGCTTTTCAACTGGTGCTTTTTCTTCGTGGAAAGAGAGACTAAGGCGGATAAATATTTTAAGATTGGTTTGTGCGTCTTTGTTTGTTTGTTGGGACTGAGCTGGTTTTCTCCCGGACCCGTCGCTATTATTAAGTGTTATTTTCAAAACAAAACATTAGTGAAAAATTCTGGTTAACTCTGGAAAGCAAATATTTTTAAATTTTAAGGCAAACAAACTGTTTCCTCTTTAAAATCTCTCCAGTTCTTGCACAATATGAAGGGCTGTTCTGGGAATCCAAAGTCAAGCTTCAATAATGATTACTAAACCAAGAGAAATAGATGTAAGAAAGCAGGACAGCTGGAGGCTCTTGAACTATAGTTGTCAAAAGATTTGTTTGTGAAACATGCATTTTATTGCCTTGTATGCATGTTATAATGAGGCATGGACAACTGCAACATTACACTTAATGATTGCATTTCTTGTTTCAGCCAGTTTCCTTGTCCTCTTGCAATTAACGTTTCCCAGATCACCCAAGGCTACTTTGTCAGGGGGGAGAAAAAAATCTGAAATCCACATAAATGAGCAATGTCAATAGTTTAGAAAGAGTTTACTTAGAGAACAAAGGGCCCTTATGAGGCACTAGTGAGAAGAAATAGGGAAAAAATGAGTCCTCACAATGTAAGCCTTTTCTTAAAGAGACTTGTTATCAAGCAGTTGAGGATAGTCCCTCAAATCTGCATTAAAATGCATTTCATTCCATTGACTCATTTGCATTAATTTCTCCCTTTATATCTGAAAATGGCTGAATGTCTACCAAACACAATGCCACAGCCTATCACAGGCTACCACCGAGGCCCCAGGTGCCAATTTACTCCTCTTAGTTCTTTTCATTCTGTTTGCTGATTCTGACAACTGGAGTTCTCCTCTCCATCCAAGGGACTTTTCAATTGGATTTGCTAGTGGTGACAAAATTGTTGCATTGCCGAGGGGAGGGGGCTCTTTGATTGAGTGTCTATCACGCTGCCATGGGAAAGCAAGAGGCGAATGATTCTCAGTGGCTTCTGATTTCCAGTATTTGTTCAGCATTAGGCCCACTTATCTCCAGAAGAAAAAGCAACATGTAGAAAGAAAGTGACAGGCAGAAACACACTCACTTGCTCCTTCATTCTCACTGCCCTCTGTATTCAAACAAGGGGGACCTATTACACTGAAAGCTCCAGATCAGCCTCACTCAATTATCACAGTTAATCCTTATGGCTCTATAAAGTAAATATTTCATTACAATTTCAAATAAACAGTCACCCAATCTAATGAAGCAAGAACTCAAAGTGGCAATGTCATAGAACTCGTTACCATCATCAAAGGAAAGGACATAGCCTTGTCTACTAATAATGAAAAAATTGATACTGGCATATTTATGAGCCCAAGAGTGCGTAGTTATGAGGATTGTGTTTTTTTTCCCTTTGTGCCACTGACCAATTTATCCTTCCCAATACAATTCAATTACCAGAATTCTATTTGTCTTTTTTATTTCCCCTTATTTCTCTCACTTTTTCACCCCAGTCTTTCATCATGCTCATCATCTTCATCACTCAGTTAGTCATCAACACACAATACACTTGGCCCATTGAACTATAACATTTCATTTTCATAAATAGAGAATCTTGATATGGCATTTCAAACTTAGGAAATTTAAAGATATACAGTGATCGCTTTTGTAATCCATTGTCCGTACATCAATGTTATCTTAAACCCTTCATCTTGTATGTCCTTTTATCCTTTATCTTTTATTCTTATACTCAGGGGCAAGAACATTTAAAAATAACTCTCATTTCACCAAATCTTAGTAATGTGCAAAAAAAAAAAAAAAGCTTGAATTGAATAAAGATAAGTAGATTAAGTCCTTAATCAAATGTTGAATTACCTCTATGCTACTCCATCTCTCATTTTAATCCTAATCTTTAGTCCCTTGGGGAATCATTTTTCTTAAATTATTATTTTATCCTTCAAATTAAATATTCTGTCAATAGTCATTGTATTTCCACACTTTTAAAATTCACGCTATAGGATAGAAGAAGGTACAACATGTAATAGAACAATTTTGCCTGTATTTACTCAAAGAGGTTCCATGCTATGCCTTAAGACCAAAATCTCTAGTTAGATGAGGACTACAAACACTTCTCTTTCCCCCCCAATTTAACAATTCAATGTTGAACTATCCTCTAATTACTGTTTCTTAGGGAAGTTAGATGAATTGTGTTGGCTTAGTAGGGAATAGTGCATGTTTTCTTCCCTCTGAAATTCTTAAATATTTAACCTCCTTTTAAAATATCGCCTAAAACTATTGTTGCTGCCCAAACATTAATGTGCATACAAATTACCTGCTTAGGGGGTGGGGTGGTATTAAAATACAAATTCTACTTCAGTAGATCTAGAGTGAGAACTGGATTCTGCATTTTTAAAAGTCACAGATGATACTGGTGTTGCTGGTCCCAAGGTCATTGATTGAGAAGTCAGCTCCTAACCTACTGTATAGCCTTTATAATTTTTATAACAAAATCAAGAGCAGGGGATCCTTAGAAAATTATCAAGATAAAGCCACATGCAATATTATGACATTATTTTGTGAACCTCATTAATAAAAATATCTAAAACATGGATAATTTCATAGATGTGCATGTTAAATATTATGTATGATAAATAAACATCTAATAAAATACTACATGTGGATTTAGGTAAGAATGTTACTATTATTGCTAAGTAAGTGGCCGCTATATGCACTTAATTATTATCATTTTATCCTTACCATAACCTTAAGGCACCCATTATTATGTTAATTATATTAATTAAGCAGACCAGAAAACAGACTCAGTGAGGTAAAATAACTTCCAAGGCAGGGACTGGGCTTTGAATCAGGTATTTCTACAAATGCACTATCAGTTCAGTATAGTTCAAATCAACTTTACTTCTCCAATGTCATAGGAACAATCTATAAGAAACACCTTTATTCATCCAACTCATTTGATTGAGGGCCTACAGGGTTCTAGCCACTCTGTTGGGCCATCTGCACTCAGATGTGAAAAGACAAATTCCTGTTATTTTACATTTACAATACAACTGATGAAATGCACAAAACACTGAGCAAGGAAATGTCAGGTATGGGTAGGTACTATGAAAAAACAAATAAGATGTAATAGAGATGATGTGATAGAAAATGATTTAGGACTGACAGTCTCAGGAGCAGGTATATTATCAAAATTTACATTTCAAGTTTGGTATTATTATTATTGGGCCACATTAACAATGTAATTTTTCTCAATAACTGCAATTCAGATAAAACTAAAAATATCACAAATGGCTTATCACTGATTATGAAACTGTGCTTACAACACAGATATCGAAAGAAAAGTTTAAAAACTGCCAACTTTGGGGATCATCTCCCATATATGTTGCTTTAACTGATAACACTCTCTGAGCCCAGTATCATAATCTTCATCATAAACATCAACACTTATATATCACTTTACTTAATTGACAGTTTTGTTTCAAGCATCTTACATATGTTCACTCACTTAATATTCATGACTGCTTTATCAGGTATTGTGTAATTACTAGAGGCCCCAGTGCATGAAATTCATGCAAGGGGCTGAGCCCGTGCAGCCACAGAGACTTGCCTTGGCCCTCACAGCCCCTGCTTCTTCGGGAAGACCTCCTGGCTGTCCAGTTCCATTAGCATATTATGCTTTTATTATTATAGATACCCATTTTCCATATTATAAAACGGAGACAAAGGCCATTTTACTAATAAATCCAGAATTTTGTGATTGGTAAGTGTCAAGGTGAAAATTAAAATCCAGACAACTGGGTTCTATTTTGCCTTAACATTTTGCCTCATTGCCTCTCATTCTTCTTTATAAAATATGACAGTTACAGGCTATTTCAAAATTTTCTATTTTCACAAATGTTAGAACCCTATGATACTGATTTGAAATGTAAAATATGAGAGGTCAAACTGTGGTTCAGCCTGTTGGTTATGTTTTTGTGTTTAGTTGGAATACTTAAATGCTTAATATTATGCAGACCTCTGATCAAAGTTATACCAAACTTAATGGAGATTTTTAAGTCTTTCCTTTATGTAACTTTGCACACAGGATTACATTTACAAATGGTAAACCTCATAATTGTTGATTAAAATAAATAGACAGAAATATCATTTATCAAGGCATATGCTCAGCAGAAATTACTAATCGAAACAGTTGACACATCTTTTTTTAATTTAATGCAATTGTGAATTTAAAATAAAATTAACCTTTTAATGACATTTGGGAGCAAGAACACCTTTTATTGCCTTATTACAAAATAGTTCATTGACTAATCAATTTACTTATCAAACATTTATTGAACATGTACATTGTGTACAACATCCTTAGGCACTAGGGTTTTTGACTAGGGAGCAAATAACAGTGTTTGCAACACTAAAAAATATGTATGATTTAAAGAATATTATTGCAACTATAAAGAATATTAATAACTAGTTGCCTTTATGTGCACTTAACTTTTAACTAATTGTATTATCACCACCATATTCAAACCCCCATCATTATATTGTTACATTACACACACAAAAACAACTATAACATATATACCGAGTGGCCAGATTATTATGATCAATGAACACATAATCTGGCCACTCAGTGTATATCCTATATAATCAAAGGCTAATATGCAAATAATCCCCTCAACCAGGAGTTTGACCAGAAGGCAGGCTGGGCCAACTGCCCATGACCCCTCCCTCTAGCCAGGCTGGCCCAACCCAACCCATATATGAATTCATGCACTGGGCCTCTAATACCCCCCCCCACACACACACACTCAGTGGCCAGATTATTATGTGTTCACAGATCATAATAATCTGGCCACTCAGTGCACACACATCCTACTCAAAGAATTATACTACAGAGAATTTAGATAAAATGCTCTAAGTTAAATAAAGAAAACTCTCAAAGCACTAAATAATATTGAGGGCCCACAAAATTTCCAATCTGAAAATGAGAAGTAAAAGTAATGATGAGGTCTCATTATGTCATTTGCCTTAGGATGTTGTTCACCAGGTCTGAGCTTCCTTGGTTTCACTGCACACATTTAATAATTGCCTGATCTAGTGGTGCTCAAAAATTATATACTCAATACATAAAAGGTCCCATGTTACTTTTTTACTTTTTAAAGTTTGAAGATATGCCAATGTAGTAAATATCTGCCTACCCCATCTCTACTAAAATAATTCTCTATAAGCTGATTTATTAGACATCTTGACAACTGTTTACATCTTGAATTGTGTTGGTCTATTAGTAGCAAAAACACAGTAATTGATTATCTTTTTATTTTTTTCAATCATTATTGTTGAAAGCATTACATATGTCCCCTTTTTTTCTCCAATTGACCCCTTATTACTTACCCCTACTGCCCCACCTCCCCAGACCTTCACTGTCTTATTGACTGTGTCGATGGGTTATGCATATATGCATACAAGTTATTTGGTTGATCTCTTCCCAATGGCTCACCCATCCCCACCTTTCCTATGAGATTCCACAAGATTATCTTTTTAAATCTTTAACCATGCCTTTTTTTTTTTTTTTTTCATTGAATCCTCTCTTTTTCCCCCTTAAAACTAAATATTACTCTTGGTTTTATTCTTAGCAATTCCCTTTCTCTCTAAATCATCATATCCAAGAGTTCCCATTCATTCTAATTTCCAAATTTCAACTGAGGGAATAAGTTGTCCCAACTAATATCACTTCAATTAACTAACTTGGTACCACCACGTGGCTATTCCACAGTTCTCACAAAAATAGCAGTTCCATGTGTTTGTCAACATTCCCCAAGCCTGTTCCTCCTTTTTCATTTCCTCCCTGCTGCTCCATCCTAAGTCATTCCAGCCAGTTGTCTGAAAGACATTGTCTTGTTTTCCTTTTTACTTTACCTGTTCTGTCCATCCTCTCCCACCAACATACATCTGATCTGTATTTAAATTCCATTATCTCTTCCCCTGAAGACACTGTCACATGCATTTCCTCCTCTCCACATCTGTGCTCATGTCTCAGTAAATGTCCGATGTATTATCTATTGATACATGTGTTTGTATAAGAGTCTTTTAACTAGCCTTCTTGCATCATTTGTATACTTCACTTCTCAATTTGTCCCCTATTTTGGCTGTTAGGCTTTTACTTATACCGTGCAAATTTGGTTGTGTAATGTACTGTCTTAAGGACATTTCTCATAAGTAATATTTCCTCATCACTTTCAGACTGTAACCCAAAGTCAGTGGTGGAGATGAGAGTCTTTCCAATCTGCCTATCATTCAGCCCATCTATAAATAGCAATAATAATAGTTATTGTATGTGCCTGTCACTGTTGGGATGCTTTCATAAGCTATCTTATTTACCCTTGATATCATCCTTAGGAAATGGGTTTTAAGACCACCACCCCCCCCCAGTTTTACAAGTAATGTTTCTAGAGAAACTAATGCATCTAAAATCACAGGATTAGGGCCTGACTAACTCTATAGGTTCTGACTAACTATTCATAGAAACCACTATCTTACTACCTTCTTCAAATTCCCTCCCCACTTTCCTCTCCCACTCTCTCTCCACCCTCTTTCCTGTGGGCTATCAGCTCTAGCAGTTTTTAGAATCCTGGAAGCACACATTCGAATCCATAATCACCTGCGAAGTAGCCTGGCTTCACTCACCCCTTGAGATTACTATTTAGATAGTGTGACATGATGTCTGGGCATCAGTATTTTGTAAAAGCAGCCAGGGAGTTTCTAAGGTGAAGGCAAGTTTGAGACCTACTGCCAACAAAACTAAATTATACATAGCTGCCTCAAACTTCATGTAACTTCTGATGTTACCGGACATTATCCCTGATCCCAGTGAATATAGTAATTTTTCCGCATGTAATTGTTTCTATTGGATGTTTGAGTTTTCTGTAGTTAGAAGTCATAGCTCACTTAAATTTATGACTGATGTAATTGGCAGGCAGGAGGCTCACAATAATAACTTGTATGACTTGTTGATTGTTCTTACAAATATTTTATAGAAATTAATAACATTAGTACTAAAATGTATTATTTTAAAGTTTTTAAAAAAATTTTCAGGGCCTAAGAAAGAATAAAAACCCTGAAGGTAAAAAATAAAAAAATAAAAGTTTAAAAATTAAAAAAAAAAAGTATGTATTTGTATTGATTTCAGAGAGGAAGGGAGAGGGAGAGACAGACATCAATGATGAGAGAGAATCATTGATCGACTGTCTCCTGCACACCCTCTACTGGGGATTAAGCCAACAACCTGGGCATGTGCCCTTGACAGGAATCGAACCCTGGACCATTTAGTCAGCAGGCTGACCCTCTATCCACAAGCAGGATAGGGGGAAAAAATGAATATATGAAATAATTTACCCATAGAAAGTATTTACCTGAGAAAGGATTAGAGTAGTTTTTTTTGTTGTTGTTGTTGTTTTTTTGTTTTTTTTAAGTTTTGTATTAAGTAGCATCCTGCAGAATGTATGTGAAAAATTATGGAGTTCAATACTAAAGCCAACAGAGAGATCTTATTCTCCAGCTCACATTCTCCTTCTCTCCAATGAAGCTGACCTTAGACAACACTACACCATTATGCAACTGCCATTTTCCCCCTAGTGACACTACATTTTTCTAATGATTAATTACTTAATGATTGGGAGATTTAAAAACCATACTACTTGACCATTAAAATACCATACTATTTAACACTATTTATCAGTAAATTAACTTAATGTTATTGATACAATGCATTAAGTTTCTACTATTGTATAAGTTATACCTATAATTTTTAAGAAAAGAGAAATTTTAGAGGCTTCCTTACATAAGAATTATTAAAACTTTAATAAGAATTGAAAACTTCTCAGTCTCTGTTATTATGTGAAAAAAAAATCTAAGTAATAGTATTTCAGGGGGTGATCGGTAGGGGGATAAAATACATAAGAATATAAAGAGAATCTGAATGCTCACATAATAAAAATTAATCATGGTGAATTGCTATGGGGAGAATCATACACTTGACCCACATTGAAGACTGAAATATTAATCCATTTCTATGACAGAGATCAAGCTTCAGAGTCTCTTTTTATCCTCCTCATAATAGAAGCAACAGTTGTAAACCATAATGTTATAGTTCAAACAATGCCCCCCCGAAGACTTCAAATTTATTATAGCATTCATCTCCAAGACAAAAGACCTGGTGCAGGAAAAAAGCTCTTTTAGCAAAAAGCATGGTTGTTATTTATGGCTTAGATGCAAAGAATGAGTTTGGGGAATTTATCAGAGATGAAGGTATGAAATGTTTTAGCTTGTTCTTCTCTTTCTAATCCATAAACCATTTTCTCAGCCACCCAAGTGAATTCTAATGGAACAGAAGTGATGAAATAATATTTTCCTAGCCCTTTAACACTTTTTCTTCTGTGGAAGTTTCAGTGAGAGGAGAAGAATATGATTTCATAAAATTAAGAATATATCAAGCAGCATTTAAGTATTATTTTCTAATAATACATAATTTAATCTCCCAAGCAAAATTTAGTATTTAATGATAGTTTAATTTTTTCTTATAATTCATATTATTACTATTCTAAGAATAGTAATTCTTATAATTCATATTATTACTGTTGTCATTATATGGACCATCATATAGAATTTTAAGACAAGTATATGTTTATTAAAATCATTTCACTAATACAGGCCTGGTTATTGTCTCTAAAATCTTAATGACTCAATAATGATACTGGATCTTTTTTTAATACTCTCAATCATTAAATGTATCTGCATATCACTCTTCTTGAAATAAGAAAATGCCATAATCACAACAATGATGACTTACAGATTACCTATTGCCCATACTCTCTTTTTGGCATGAGCATAGGGCCACAAAAGGCATGTCTACTCCCCTAATGACCAGCCAGGGAATAGCTCCGTGCAGTTAGGCAGGTGTGGAATATGCCAGGATGTAATGAAAATTCATTTTTATACTTACATATTGTTTCTCTAAGATAAAAACATATTCAATAAAAATGATTGGGGGAAAATATTAAATGTATTGACTTTTCCCTCAAGAAAGTAAACTGCTTACAGTTTTGCCAGTTTCAAGGGTGTTTTAAGAAAGTTCTATGATCCTGAGCACAATGAGTGAGCTACACAGATGCCATTTGTTGTTTTCTTTCTTAATTCAAAAAAGGACAGGTAATTTTAGAACAAAATAAGGCAGCTGGAATAAAATATGGAATAACCTTTAAGCCAAAAACCCTTCCTGGCATTGTTTGATAGATGTTATACTACTTCTATTGTTTGCCAAATTCCATTTCAATTGCTCAAACAGCTCAAGGAAAATGTGGTCTCTATCTGGACAGTTTTTAACATCATAATTAGTGGAATTAAGAACAATCCACCAGTCAGTTATCAGACGCCAGCCACTTCAGTTGTACAGTTGCTGAGTATCAGTGCTTTTGGTCTTAGTTTTCATACTATAAATCCTTTGCCACAATTTTCATCTGTATTAGACTACTTTAGCTTGACATTGAAATAAAAGTTAATCAGTTTCTATGGTGACCTGTGCATTAAGCATCGCAGTTCCTTCAGACTTGTAAATACATTCCAACTTAGCATTCAGAATGCAATGTATATAAGCATTTAGTACAAATAGTGTGAGTTTGTTTGCAGTTAAGATAGAATAGGGACTTGAGCCAGATGTCAAAATTCATTTGAATATGCAGTGTCAGTGAAAGATATTCCAGATTTGATATCTATGTGCCTTATATTCATCATATTTAAAGCTATACTTTTTCATTTTTTTCCAACATCTTAAAGATTTGATACAAATGCTCTACAAAAATATATCTTAATCTTCTAGGCTCAATTTAAGTACAAATTGCTAAAAATAGACTGTTCCAATTAGCCCATAAAGTATGGTACTCTTTCTCTCTACAACAGTGATTCTCAAACTTTTGTGTGCAATAGAAACACCTGTGGAACAACTTTAAAAAATATGCATTTCTCATTTCCACCCCCAGAGTCTGAAATTCGGTATATTTAGGATGAGACTAATGAATCTACACTGTTATAAAATACCCTAGATGATACTTATGTTTTCTTTGTTAGGGTCACTTTTTTGAAAAACAGAATGTAAGTTGGATACTCTTCTACCAAATGCAGAAAAGAAAAAATACTTTTAAGTTATCAAGTTATCAACATACCATGATTTTAGTACTCTTATGAAAAAGTATTCCTTATCCTGAGGGTATAAAAATCACACTACTCTGATTTTAACTTCTTTGGAGAAATAAATTATAATATTCAGAAAGAAATATTACAGAAATATCAAATATGTTGGTTATTGATTTAAATTAATAACATGTGACAAGATCCTATGCATAAAGATCTTTCACACAAAGAGCAGATAATCTACATAAAAAAAGAGACTAAATTTTACTATCCACTATTTTCTACAGACAATAGTCTTTCTCTATCATACGAAAGGCAAGCTGTAATACATTATGCTTTGGGATTCTAATCAAAAACCTATAAACAATGTATAACTTACAAATGCCCTTCAGTGCATTAGAATACTTTTAGTACAGCTTTAAAATTTTAAATCAATCCTGCCATTCACTCCATATTATTTATCTTCAATTTCTCCACATTTTAAATGTCACTGTGTCACATTAAGTAATAAAAAGTTTAAAAGATTATAACCTGAACTTGGCAGATATTCACTTTCATTATCAGGCTTAAAATCCTTGCCTTCTTACATTTTCCCTACCAAAGTGAGACTTAGTCCTGGCTTTTGTTGATTCCATTCTTGGATGCACTGGAATCTTTGCATTTGTTGAACAACCTAAAATAACAGTGTGCTGTTTTTAAATCAATTCTTACAGTAAGTTAATAGTATTTAAAGCATTTGGTTCATAATCACACCCTTTTGTCACCTATTTTAAAAATTATATTCTGCTGGTCTAAATAATCCTTTTATTTTATCAGTTATATCATTTATACATCCCTTAATCCAGTAATATTTCATTTTCTCGAACCTGAAGCTCCACGAGAAAATAAAATTGATTTTATATGTGCTGTAAGAAAAATTCTAACTAAATTATATAAGAGGCTTTCTTATAAGAAAATGATCTATACTAAAATATGCTTGGGTGGTAAAATGAAATTTATTTTCTCAAAATGTACCCCAAAAGTATGTGTTGTTTTCATTAACTTTCCCCCCTTGTAATGGCAATATGAATCTCTATTAACGAAAGCTAGTAAAATCCATGTAAATATTAGCAATTCGGGACTGAGAATTTTATGGGAACAAAACTATGGGCAGAATCGCCAGGTGCCTCTGTCCAGTAGAAGACAGATCGCTCCTTGACTACATGGTTTTGCTGTAACACTGCTCTCATTAGATTGGAATTTGTGTTAACTTCCCTGTACCAGGGCTTACTAATAGGATTGGTAGCAATTATTATACTGAAATGAAATCAGCACAAACTATTAGATCTGTTTAAACAAGTTAAAAATAAACCTTGATTAAATGTTCTTTTATAAGAAGCTGCTCATTAGGGCTACATGGCCTTCAGAAAAATTGGTGTTTCATTAACATCAAAGAATGTATTGCATTTAAACTCCCTAGCCTAAAAAGTTATGTATAAAATAAAGCTTTAAAAATATCTTAGATAATGAAATTTTAGAAAAGATCTTATGATTCCTAGTTTAGTAGAAAGACATGTATTCTTAAATTTAAGAAGTATTAATAATGAGGCTGCAAAGAAAACCACCACCAAAAACAATAGTAAGCAAAACAACAACAACAAATCAGAAACCTTTGCCAGAATGATCATATGTTAAATTTCCTCTCAGTGGAGATGTAACTCCGCTGTAAAATAGTTGAATTAAAAGGACACGTGGAACCTGTTCAGGACCTCAGGTTGGTTAGAGTTTTGTCCCAATATGCCAAGGTTTCAGGTTCCATCCCAGGTCAGATCACATACAAGAATCAACAATGAGCCAAAAACCGGTTTAGCTCAATGGATGGAGCGTAGGTCTGTGGACTGAAAGGTCCCAGGTTCGATTCCGGTCAAGGGCATGTGCCTGGATTGTGGGCACATCCCAGGTAGGGGACTTGCAGAAGGCAGCTGATCAATGATTCTCTCTCATCGATGTTTCTAGCTCTCTGTCCCTCTCTCTTCCTCTCTGTAAAAAATCAATAAAATATATTTTTTTAAAAAAAGAAGAATCAACAATGAATCCGTAAATAAGTGAAACAACAATGAATCCATAAATAAGTGATATAAAAAATATATCCCTCATTAATAAAAATAATACTTTAAAAAGGTCATAGGGTTATTTAATTCAAACCCACTTTTACAATAAACCAGTAATTTTTGAACCATAGTACTAGTACTTACAGAACTCTAGAAAGTAGAAGTATGCCATTCTAGAAAGCAGAAATAACTCCCCCCTTATAACAATGAATCAGTAAACTATTATAATCTAAATTAGTGGAAATTATCGTTTGTGATAGATAACTTAAAAACAATTAAGATGTAGTGCTGGTAAATGTTAACTATATGGCTTACAAACTTATAAAAAGAATGAATGAAATTTTTGTAATTTTCCAACTTCCTATCTCCAAACCACACACACACACACACATTATCCCACCAGTATAAATTAAATATTAGTTACATAAAGATAAAAGTTGTATAAATGTGGATATTATCTCTATGGTTGAGGATAAGTAAAAGTTTAAGAAAACTTATAATTTTGAAAGGCCAACTGAATTATCAAAGATAACAAAATTCACAAAAACTAACTAGAGTTAACAACAAATTGTCCCATTTTAAAAAGTATAATTTAGGGTAGTTTTCAAGATGTTTTTCATTTAATTTTTCTGAACAGTATATGTATTTTTATTCTGAACAAACCATATAATAATTAGTATTATAATTTAATCTCTTTATATAGACTCATCTTCTCTATAGTATACTTGGCCCCCTTGCCTACACAGTTATAGGAATATGTTCTGGTTTGATTTTTTTTGTTTTTTGTTTTTAAGGGAACAAACCTTCTCGTTTAAGTAATTAAGATTCCTTAATTAAACGTACTAAGGGCATGGACAATGAAATCTTTATAAATCTGTGAGCATGCCTAAAAGCAACAAAATCACACTTTTGTTAAGCGTTTGTGTGTATTTTGCACAATTTTTAAAAGTTTAACCTCTGTAGATCAATGTGCTTCCTTAAAAGACTTTAATAAATTAAAGTGCAGAGAGCTTTTTTTCACCAGGCAGAAAAAGCTGATGAGACAGGTTTAGTTTAATCTCAGGCAATAGAAGTCATTAACCATTCTCTCAGGGATTAAAATATAGCTTGCCCTTTTCTTCTCTCACTTATCATTAGCATCACTTTAATCTCCTAGCGTTTCACACTGCTATTTTAATCATTACTTACTGCCTTTTGACAAGTGCAGAACATGCTTTTTCTCATTGAGGCAATATCCTGGTTTTAGCTGACAAATGTAGGACATAATGTAAAAATATCAAAGTGACATCTCTTAAACACACCTTCATCATAAAAATCTCTAAAGTTACAATATTCCTTTGTCTAACATTTCCATGAAAATTATCACTTGAAAGATTTATATCTTAAACAAAGGGGAAAAGTTTCTTCTTAAAACAACAAAAACTAGTTTACAAAAAATATTAAACTGTTTATGTGAGATCCAAAAATGTGTACGGAAGTATTGTTCTTTCTAAAACAGTCAAGAACTTCCAAGTATTTACAAAAGCAGTCTGTTGTTTTAAAATAACTTTAATAGTAACATATACAATATTGAAATGGCTACTCCATTTGATGCTTTGTAATCACATACATCTTAGGTTGAAGCAAAACAAAATACTCTCAGGATTATGCCTAATTCTATTATCTTAATAATACTCACCACTTCTCCACAGATCAATAAGTATTATATAATACTTGAGAGAAAATATACATGGAAATAATAGTTACAGCTATCGATATATTAATATATATCTTCTGAAAATCTATTGCAAGTGTTACAACTGAACTTGTTTCTACATTTTCTAAACTGTTATTTTAGTTAAAAATAAAAACCATATGATGTTTATTAATGTTCTTTTATCTCATGACATGTAGTTTAATTTATGCAATCTCATTAATCTATTCTGCCTAAATCTGAAGTGGATAACAAATTTAGCATAAATCTTTTGGGATTTAGGAATTTAAGTTTCATATTGTCTTTAGATATAAGTATTAGAAATAGGAATATAAATTGTAGCATCTTTATATTATTCCAGTTTGACTCCAAAGTAAACTAATGAAATGTTTGGTAATTAACCAAATCTGACTTTTAAAACCAAAGCACCAATTTTTGGTAATGATCACTCACACTTGGCCCCAAGCCCTTTAATCTAGTCCATCTGTAATGATCTCATAGTACTTTCAACCATTATTTAGCTGTTAGAAGAAAAAATATGTCTCACTATATGTTTCGACAATAAAATCCCTTCTTAAGCTTTACAAAGCAGAACAATTCATTATTTGATCTCTTTCCAGGTTCAAAGTCTGTCTTATTACAGCACTTCAAAGAAATATGTAATCAAAGACAAACAGCTGTGAAAACAATCTTTTATTACTTTATTATCATTGAGGACATATCTGTAGAGTAAACCAATGGAAATGGCATACAAATAATCTCTATTATGTTTGTTGTTTTGCATTTGTTCGCAAACTGTGCACATTTATCTTTAAAGTTTAATATTATTTCCTATAAATAAGAGTAATGGAACAGTCCAGTCACCCTATTGTCTGTCAAAAAAAGCAACACTCACACACACACACACACACACACACACACACACACACACACAAAAGTAAAAAAAAAAAAATGACAACAGCAAAGAGTGAGCTGCTTTAATGTCAAACAAGTGTTTTTAAAAAACAATTTTTCAAAATGATATTCAGTGATATGACTCTCTGGGTTAACATTACTCTCAAGTAAAATCATATTTTCTGATGCTTACATTAATCAGTGAGAATTTCAAAATTTTTCAAGTACGAATTAGTATACATAACTAAAAGTAATACATCAAATGTACCACTTGCCCTTTATTTTGAAAACAAACACAAAAGCAAGCAATTACTTTATAAGACAGTAGTTGCATTGCCCAGTTTATTCCCTTATGTTATGTACCACGCAATAATCTGGTCATGTCTTTACTTCTTAGAATGGAGGGTTTCTATCACTAACATGCAAATAGACTGGACCATGTAACCTAAAGTGTCCCTTGGATGGGAAGACTCCCTTCATCTGCAAGTGTCAGAGTGGAAGTGAGGATGTTCTGCTGCCCATTACAATACAGAACATGTGCAGGCAGAGGAAGCAAGCATCTTTTGAGGTCACACTATAGGATAGAAACCTTACCAGTCATGTCATTGTTCTGACACTGTCTCTCTGAGGAAGGCATCCCTGTCCACATTTTATAGATGTGGAGTATTAAAAAGCTGAAAACCTTTAACTCACTGCTGGGTTAACCTAATTCTAAAATCAACTTGCACTTTGTAGGAGACCCAGCGCCCTCCATTCTAGAGCAAACTTTCCAGGCACTGGTCCTCAGCTGCTCCTGAGGCAATGCATGCTAACAAACCCAGCTCTCCTTCAAAAGACTCTAAGGCATAAGAGGGGGCAAAATGGGTCACTACAACTCTCTACAAAATTAAATTGGTGATTCATCAACAGAGGCCACAATTAGAAAGAGCATTGTCTCTAGGTCTTTACAAACATATCCGCTAGGCCAAGAGAAGGAAGTGTGGAATCTATGCTGTTGCTCTCATTAAAAGATATGGCTGCCCTGGCCATTGTGGATCAGTTGGTTGGACATTGTCCCTGTGCGCCAGGAGGTTGCAAGTTCGATTAAGGTCTGAAGGGCATGTGCCTAGGTTGTGGGCCTGGTGGGGGTGTGCAGGAGGGAGCCCATGGATGTTCACTTTCACATGGATGTTTCTCTCTGTGTCCCACTCCCTTCCTTTCTCTTTAAAAAGAAAAAGTCAATAAACTGTTCTTTAAAAAAAAAAAGGATATGGCTGAAGGAAGCTGTAAATGGGCTACCTCACACTGACAAACTGAAAAAATGGACAGACAACAACCATAAGCATGGTGCTATGGCCATAGAGTCAAACCAGGTAATTAAGTCTAGGACATGAATTTTAAAAGATAATTGTATGTCCACTTCATTTTATGCTGTCTTAGTATAATCATGAAAGTTTTATTATATTTGTACTGATGTAAAAGCCTCTTTCTATAAACATAGATGGATAAGGACATGTACATACATACACATATTCATTTATACAAAAACACACATTTATTAGTTATGCTATAGTAAGTTATTTATGTAACATGGTCCTCAGTTGAAAAAGTGATTCTGAATTGAATATAATTATGCAGACATTTGTCTATTTTAATAAGGATACAGGATGGCCACTTAGAGAAAGGGAAAAAAAAGAAAGCAAGAATAAATAGTATATAGAGAGGATTTAATTAAAAATTTTGTTGCAGGTAAACTGAGCTAAAGTAATATTAGCATAAACATTATATTCTCTATTTTACATAACAATATAAAATACAAAATTTCTAGAGACTGTTCAGCCAAGTGAAGGAATAATATAGGAAATGAATTGCTTTCTTGAAACCCTGATACTTCATAGTACAAGTTGGTTTGGTTTTCCTGGTTACTAAATAAACAGTATCAGAATTGAAAATGCATTTAATGCATGACTCAATTTCCATAAAAGTTAATTTCCTGACTTTTCAGTTTGATTGCATCAGAAGTTATTCAGTAAAAGAGGGCAAAACAAAGCCAGTCACTCCTGCTTTGAAATAATTAAGCAGTAATTTGACCAAACATTTCCTTCCTTCCTGTGTATTTGTCAAAGTCACTATTGCACTTCAAATCTTAGCAGAAATATTTTTAATGGGCACAATCAATAAGGGAAATAAATAGCCCATAGTAAAATATTTCGCAATCAGTGTTGGCAACACCACTATAAGACCACTTTTTACTGCTATTTCTAGGATGTATTTGAGAAAAGCTTGTGGTTTTCGGGCTTTAGAATGATCTAATTACAGAAGTGAGAGTAACCATCACTAATTTTCACACACAAGCTCAATATATAATTCAGTTAATTAATATGGGACAAAAACCTGTGGAAAATTAACTAAATAAGACAGTGTTATAACTTTAAATGTTACTTTAATGCAGTTAACATATTGATTTTTAAAATCAGATTATTTAATGCTATTCCAGAAAAAAAAGAAATGTCAGTCTTTGAATTTCGAGGGCCCCAGATCATTTGTCTTTATTAAAAATCTATCCATCATTCACAAAATTATGTGAAACTATCATGTATAGACTTTGCCTTTTAACTATTTTGAGAGCAACTTTTTACCTATGATTTCATTATAGAATAAAATTAAAAAGTACATTCCAATTCCCCTTGCCCAGACTGAAAAACTGGTATTTATTCTGCCTCCCAATAAATCCTGCTATTGTTTTCACTTTGCAACTCAACTAACTTTTTTTTTTAGTTATTATCATTCACCTCTGCTAAATGACTTCTCATCTGACTTGACCTGTACATCTTGTTTTCCTTCATCACTCCCCATTCCCACTCCATCTCAGAAATCTCAAAGCCTTTTGACCTGTGATCCAAGCATCTGATATGGACCCTCAAAGCTCCCAAGCATTATTTTTCTATCTTAATGATCAACCAAAATTTTACTACAGATTTTCTCAGCCTCCCATAACTCTTGTTATCAGTCTCTTGACCCTCTGCTTACAACAATCATCCGATGGTTATTTTCAGGTACACTTCTGGAGGAAAGGTGAGCTCAGAGAGCATCTGTGTACACATTCTTCCAGGAGGCAGTGCCTTGTAGTGGAGAGAGCCAGACAGTCAGGACTTGTAGCCTGTCTCCGTCAAGCAGCTTTGTAACTTGAACAATGAGTCTCAGTTTCCTCAGAAATGAAATGGAAACAATGATATCTATTTCATCAGGATATTATGAAGATTAAATGGACATTTTCTAATTTTTCATGGTACAGTGTAGGTGCTAATCAAACTTAGTATCATTTCTCCTATGCTAGGAAATTGTGTGCCAAAAAGAAGTATTCTCAACTACAATATCCTAGTTCTTTAACAATCCACGTAAATCCATATAAAGGACAGCATCTATATATATCCATCATTTAAAACACAAACATTAATCCAAACATGTGGGTTGAGGTTACATTTTTCCTTTAATTGTTTTTTTGTTTGTTTTTTTATTTGGTTGGTTTTAATGTAGGCCACAGAATAGAAATGGGCTATATGTTTAGTGATATAACCCACTGTGGAGTGTGGTCTTTATTCTCCCAAAGAGCTTAAGTTGGTAAGGGGTTGTATTTTTTACTAGACAACCTATAGAAGACTTGCAGATCTCTGCCAGGTATTTAAAATTTTAAATATTTATGTATAATATTTGCCCTATATGACACATTGATTGTCAGTATATATGAATTATTAAATTAATTTATTATATAATAAAAATTTTAGAATGCAAAGGGTTCTTATGAATTAATTAGTTAATCCTCTTGGTTTACAAATGAGAACCCTTCATTCGAATAGATTGTTCAGCCAGTAACAGTCAGTAATAGAAGCCAAATTTTTGACAATGCATTTATTTTTCTATTTTTAATACTTTGATTTTTATATAACTCAAATGCAATATTAAAGATATATATTTTACTCATCTTTTCCTTTGACTATAGAGCAAATGATAGAGAAATCAACTCATTTGTTTTCAAATTTTCCCTCAGTGACTAATGAGAGCACTCACTAGTTCTTTAATTAACAGTCTATGGATTATAGTTCTATAATGTTGACCAAAAGTCTCCAATTTAAAAAAAAAGTTAAAGTTGAAAATTTTAGTAAAAATCCTAGCTTTCAAATGGCATAATTTGTTTTTTATAATAAAGTTTAATCATGATTAATATTTATTCTTATACTAAAAATTGGAATCTGCAACTTTTTCTCTATTATGTATGTATGCAAAAACCATCTCTCCCTTAAGATACACAGCAACATTTTCTGAGAACTGTTTATATTTATCAAGTCTATGTTTAGATTTTATTCTAAAATACATAATTTGGAAACAAAAAATTGCCTGATTATAATCCTTAAGATTATTATTCTAGGAGGAACACTGGTCTAACATGCCTTTTATTTGTTGGGTGATTACTAAAGGAAGGTAGATAGTATATACTGTATATATATATATATATATATATATATATATATATATATATATATATACAGTACGAACCACCAGGGGGCAGAGAGTTGACTGGTCGACCAGTTACTTGACATGCAATGACCACCAGGGGGGCAAAGCTCTGATTGGTAGGTTAGCTTTCTGCTGGGGTCTGGCTGATCAGGACTGAGAGAGACAGGCCAGACACACCCTTGAACAGTCCTGCATACCCTCTCTGGCTGGCCAACCTCCCACTTTCCAGCTCTGATCATACACCAGTGGGATCCCTTGGCCTGACCTGTATTCTCTTGTAACCCGGGACCCCTCGGGGGATGTTGGAGAGCCAGTTTTGGCCCGATCCCACAAGCCCGGGCGATGGACCCCACTGGTGCAGGAATTCATGCTCCAGGCCTCTAGTTTTTAATAATGTAGAATTGAAACTCTCACATGTCTTCCATATTTATCAGGTTATAATATAGGCCACAAATTTGAATGCCTCAAAGAACAGGCAGTGAACAACCAGATCTCATGGGAACTACAGTGAACCTGCACATAAATCTCACGGAGAGTTGACAAACACTGCTCACCTCTAATCAATTATTGCCATGTCAACACAGAGACCAATTTTCTAAGTTTCTTATATGTACCACTAGTACAACTCATGATTTTTATTTGAAATCTCCATTCTAAAATTGGCTTTTAATTCATATGGTTGAAAAAAATGTCTGGACTGAATATAGCAACCTCAGTTTACTATACTATAGCTTTTTTTTTTTTTTAGTTTTCTGACACAGAACACACCTTTGTTTTCTTTATTATGGATCTTTCTATATTTTTTAAATGTTGAATCGGATCAGATCACACCATGTTCAGAAAACTTCAATGGCACCACACTACTTACATGGTAAGCGCTGATTTCTCCATTAGACCTTAATTTCTCAATAAACTATGTCCCCAACATTTAAACTATCACTTCATCTTCAGTTTCTTAAATTTCAGGTGAAATGGACAAACTCCATTCCTTTCTTTAGAAATGGGATTTAAAATTTTTCTACAAACAAGAAAAAGATTAAATTTATTTGGTACCATATTATATATAAACAAAATCAAGACCTCTGCTCATATTTTCCTATCATAAAATAGACAGAGGTCCCCAAAATGTAAGATCAAAGAATTTAAACAGTAAGTCTTTGGAAGTTGAATTAATTTAAGAAACATCCACTGAGCTGCTATGGATCAGGTACTGTGTTAAGTAACCAGAATATATAGATTATAACAGATAATACCTGCTCTCCAGATATACAGCTTTTAGTAGAAATGGAATAAAAGAATAAATAGTTACAACAGATTATAAATGATGGGTCTGGAATTTAAATATTTTTCTATGGTATACCTAGAAATTAGAGAAGAGAGAGTTTTACAATAAAAGTATCACTGAAGCTGGCACTTGAAGAATGAAAAGAAGAAAATGTAAATGAAAGATAAAAATGTAATTTACATTATATCGAAGATTTTTCTTTCCTTTTGAGAGGCATTTAAGTGGAGACAAGATCATAATAACTCTACATAATGTATATTTGTATACTTGGCTCTTATACTGGAAGAAACAATATAGATTTTCCAAAGTAAAGTAATAAAACCCAAAGTTAAAATAAATATTAGCATTAAAGTTAAAACTTAAGGACAACAGTATAATGCATTTGAGTTTTTATCATAGCCTGCCCTTCATGTTATTTACTGAATGGCCTGATCTTTGCTACTTGTCTTTGAGGAAAAAGAAAGGAGAGAGGAGAGAGAGAGAAAGAGAGAGAAAAAGAGAGAGATTAGGGATAGCAGTGGGATTTTTTTGATGGATAGTTGAGTAGGAAGTAGAAGAATTCATGGTTGGAAACAGCATTGGATTGGTTCGTTGAGAAGAGAGTAAGGAAGAAAAAAGATGTTAGGAATTTGAGTATGAGAAGATAAGAAAGATGCTGAGAGGAAAATGTGAAGATACCTTTCTAGAGGTTGGAATTAGGGATCTTAGTTCTGACCACGCACTCCCATTAGTAATCACTGGGCCTTTCAGGCTTTGTGCAATGAGCTGAACCCGGTCAACAGAGTCTTTTCAACTTTATTGAAAAGCAGTGATCCAACACATGAAGTGAAAACATCTCCTTGATACAAGACTGCACAGAGCTTTAAGAACACATTAACATTATAAGACAGATATGATTGTCATTAAAAACAGCATCAGGAAGCCTATGTCTGGCTTTATTATCTTCAAATTGGTTAGTAATGTAAGGAGAACCTTCTAAAAACTAATTCAATACTTAATATACATTTGAACACTGGACACTTCTTTGGGTGAGTTTTAGGATGATGATTTTTAAGTGTTTACAGCAATCATATTTGTGTGTTAACAGGATTAAAAAAATCTTGAATGATTCACCAGCAGATGTCATAGAAAGACATATTTCCATGTTGTTTTTTTCCAAATTAGTGAAAAGTAAAATAATAGACAAAGATATACTAGGAGTTCTTAATAATTTTGAGGAGTATATATGTTTGAGGATTCAAGAGCTAATTGTTCCCTTTTTAATTTTGTGGTTTAAAATTCTCATATATATTTTGCAACTGTCAAAGTAAAACTATAGAATGAACTGAATTTTTAGATAATTCAAAAGACTCAGCATATTTTATGTTCCATGAATCCCATTATATATTTTTAGAAATACTTCTTAAAGTTTCTCCTTTTTCTATTTATCATCATCCTACTTATTTATTTCAGAAAAAGGAAAAGTTGTCAGTTAGGAGTTAGACATTGTTGAAATCTTAGAACAAATCTAGATAATTTAGCAAGTGGCTCTTCTACTTACCAGTACATTTTATTATGACAGAAATTCTCTGATGAAGGTTAGGGAGCCTGGTTATTTTTTTAAAATAGGTCAAGAAATGGATCAGAAAATCTACAGGGGATTTACCTCTGTTTCTAGTGCTTCATAATGACAAAACTTTCTTTGGCTAATGAGCATGTCTAGATGAATTTAAGTATATAGAGAAAAGGGTAGAAGAGAACAGTAGTCTTTTAAGAGAACTGATATAATTACAGCGATTGAATTCAAAAGATTGGAAATAGTTTGAGAGGAGTAAGAAATGACAGATAGGCCTCAGTTTGATTAACCCAAATATACTCTCTTTTCTTATGTGAGTGGATGTAGATCTCATGAACTTAGGGGAAAACAGGGCATTTTGTGTACCAAGTCAAACCTAAAATTATGAAATTCCTGACAACAAATCTTAGCATATTTGTTCTGTTTTTATTCCCATTTATATTTACCCATTTACCAATTTTCTATGCACTGACTTTCTGAAACAATGATGATTGAGTACCTATATGGAATAGACACTCTTTTGCCTACAAATTGAAATTCTAGTAGTCAAAAAACATTTCAAACAAAAGAAACTGGAATTCAGTACAAACATACTCTTTACACATAGTAAATTTTTTATTCAGTTACTTGACGTCACTATTACGAAGCCAACTATTGTGCTAATGAATAACTGCTTGAAACAAGGCAAGTGAGAATATAAGGGGGTTAAAGGAGAAAAATAAAAGAGAGAGAAAACAACTTATAAATGGAGAAGTTAACAAGGCAACTGGGCCTAACATACGAAGATTTAGGAGTAAGCAATAGGAATACTATTAGTCCTTGAAAAATAAAATACATGCTTGAGTAATCCATAACAGTTGGAATGACATGCCATAGGTTTTAAAAGCCACAGTTTATGTATATATAAATATAAAACATTTAAGACTCAGACAATAAACAATCATTGTTGTGAATGCAGATCAATAGAACTTCCACAGTTAAGATACTTCGAAATTTGAAAAATGTTAAGTAGATTGCTATTATTGCCTTGCATCCCATCAGGATGAAACTACAGAAAGTGGGAGTAGACATGGCAGCTATAGCGTCAAAGCCAGTTAAAATGAAGTGTACTTTGTCAGATGAGAAGAAAATTAAAATATTCATTTCAGATCTAATGATTCAAGTATATTGCTTGGATGCTCAAAAAGTCAAAATAGAAACTGAAAAGATCAATATGATTAGATCTGTAGAACTTAGCTGAAAATGGCATAGAAGTCAATAGTTAATACTAATTCCAGAAATAACCTTGGATATATATTGTAATCACATATATGGATTGACTTAGAAAGAACACTGGAATGACTAAGACACAAATTAATAACTTTTTTCTCACTGGTTATTATTAAGTCTAACCTCCTTGACCTGAAGACTAAGCCTCTCAGATATTTAAAATCTGTCATGTTATAAACTGGGTTATATAAAACTTCTACCAGAATATCAGGAAGGAAAACATTCAGGCTTTCTATTGTTTCTTCCTTTTGTTGATTGTGCATGGTAAACTGACAATACTTATTTAAACACTTTTTTTTTTTTTTTTTAATCTGACCCTTTTCTTCCTGGACCAAGGAATTTTCTCCGTCACAGAGTAATAGAGCTTGAAAACTTCAGCATCAGCAGGGAAGGCAGGCACTCCTTAGCCAGCCACTGTGAGAGAGAGAAAATGCAATTAAGGTTCCCACCAGGGAGAGAGAACTAAACAAAACCTGCGTCTTCACACAAGAGCCTTTCTCTTCAATGCGAACTACAAGGCCTCAAATCTTGTTGTGCGATGCAAGCATTTAGGACAACACACTTTCAGATTTTCTCACAGCAGATCAAAGTAAATAATGCAAAGGCAGCAAACAAAAGGGAAAAATCCAGTGTGCCTACATTAAAAAGAGATTACAGGGTACTTACAAGTGATTGAAGGAATAGGTGACATTTTAAAAACATAAAACCAAGTACACAGAGCAAATAAAGTCTAGTTGTGTTATTTTAACTAGAGTAACAAACTACAAATGACTTGTCATCAGAGTGAAATTTAGATAAGGTAATTTGACTTTATTTTAGTACTTTCTACACCTAACAGAATTCCTATTCTCATCTCTCCCTTTCTAGATTTTAGGATTTTCAAAGCCTAGAGACAAGATAACTGAGATAGGGAGCCATTAAAGTTATGAGCCTTCTCAAATGAGTGCCCCAGACTCCACAGAGGGCTCTGTGACTGGAGATGTGACATTGCCCCACTTCCCTCTTTCTCCTGAGGACAGTAATCAGTCACAAAAGCAGATCTCCTCCTTCATATCAAGCCAACAGCTGGAACCTCTTCTGCAGTGTTAAATTTAACTGGAACCCCTTCCCAGGCACTGAACTAAGTCTTGGTGGTCTGTTCTACAATCTTTAATGAATACTTCAGGGCCATAGTTTATTCTTTACTTTTGTGTAAAATTCCCATTCATTTTCATGCAACTCCATAAAAGAAGCAAGGGTTGAATATCATCCTTTAATGCCAAATTGACTATGGTCCCACAGAAAGAACAAAATTTGGGAGGCCCATGTCAGTAAACAAAAGAAAAATGCTTGGGAGACTTAAAAAAAAGCTTCAAATAGAATATTTGAATTAAAAAAATATATAATGATACAGTGGTGTCTAAAATTTAGTGATACATAAGCCGGTATAAGAGGATATATAATATAGTATATTATACTATATGAGTGGCCTGGTGCATGGATTCATGCACTGGTAGGGTCCCTTGGCATAGCCTGTGGAGACTGGGCCAAAACTGGAAGTCAAACACCACCTGTCACTCCTGTCTGTCACTCCAGCTCATCCCAGCTCCACTGCACCTGCCTGCTGCTCAATAGGCTCACTTCCACACTCCTGCTTGTGGGAGCTCACTGACCACCAGGGTGCAGCTCCTGCATTGAGCATCTGCTCCCTAGTGCTCAGTGCACATCATAGCAGCTGGTCCATTAGTCATTTGGTGGCTTAGGCTTTTATATATCTATACTAGAGGTCTGATGCACAAAGATTCATGCAAGCATGGGCCTTCCTTTCCCTGGCTGCCAGCACTGCCTTAGCTCTGGCCAGAGCCACCTGTCTACTCTGGCCCAGAGCCACCTTTCTGCCTTCCCACACTGTGGCTGAGGCCCCAGTGGCTGAGGTGGTGCAGAATGCTTGGAGCCTGTGTATGCAAATTAACCCGACATCATTGCTGATTGGCTGGTGGGTGTCACAAAGGTATGGTCAATTAGCATTTTTCTCTTTTATTAGTGTAGATACTAGAGGGAGGCCCAGTGCACAAAATTTGTTCATGGGGGTGGGGTACTCTCAGCCCACTCTGCACTCACTCTAATTGGGGACCCTTCAGGGGATGTCTGTCCACCAGTTTAGGCCAGATCCTTGTGGAACTTTTTTTATTTTTTTTTATTTTTAATATAATGATACAGTGGTGTCTAGAATTTAGTGATACATAAACTGGTATCCCTAACTGCTCTCCACTGCTGACCTGATCTCACCCCTGTGGGATTGGGCTTACACTGGTGGTCAGACACCCCTCTCACAATCTGGGACTGCTGGCTCCCAACCACTCACCTGGCTGCTTGCCTCTAACCCCTCTGTCTGCCTGCATGATGGCCCCTAACCTCTCTGCCTGCCTGACTGATTGCTTCTAACTCCTCTCCTCTCTGCTACTGTCTTGATCTCACCCCCAACTGCCTCTGCCTGCCTGATCACCCCTAACTGCCCTCCCTTGCTGGCTTGATCTCACCCCCAACTGCCCTCCCTTGCTGGCCTGATCTTGCCCCTAACTGCTCTCCCCTGCTTGCTTGATCTCACGCCTAACTGCTCTCCCCTGCTGGTCTGATCACCCTAACTGCCTCTGCCTGCCTAATCACCCCTAACTGCCCTCCCCTGCTGGCTTGATCTCACCCACAACTGCCCTCCTCTGCTAGCCAATGTGGTTATGATTAGTCATTTCCTATGCCAGTCAGCATATCTGAGCCTATCAATGAGGCCTGATCAGAAAGGTGTGGCTGATCAGCAGCCCAAGTGGAGGATTGGAGAGAAATGGAGGTGAGGCTGTTGGCCAGGCCTGGAGAGAAAGTGAGGCAAGTTCTTATCAACAGCTACCACAAAGGCTAAGGATCAGACCTTGCCTCTCTCTCTGTAGGCCTCTCTCTGGGCCTGTCCACAGCCCCCTATGTAGTCAGTGCTGGGTTGTGGCACCACCACAGCGACGCAGCACTGACTTCTGGTCTAGATGAGCCTTCAGTTGTAACAGTTGTTACGACCCTGGCTTTTTATTACATAGATAGATAATATATACAATAAAGAATATGCAATTTTATATAATAAAGTACATACATATGTAATAAAATATATGCAATTTTAGTATATATAATATATATAGTGGAATAAATGTTAAGCCACTAAAACTTTCCAAAACAATTCACTGATATAATAAATAAGCCAGAATCAAAGAGACAGTGTGGGAGAAAGATGTCAGGACTTAGAATCCATAAGAAGAATCCATAGAAGTCTGCTCCAAGCTTTACCATTTTAACATTTCTAGGAATCAATTTGATAATTAATCTATAAAATAAGGAGATTAGATTAGAGACCCTGTTCTTTCAAGTTCACATGCTCTGTTAGGCTACCTGATTCTATAACCAGTTGCCGGGCCTCATCTATGTGGATATTATGTGTGGGTATGTGTGTGTTTGTACATATACACGCACATATATATATTTACATGGGCAAACATGACTTAAATCAGAGAATGTAGTGTCAAAGTGATAATTTCTAAATTGTTTAAGTTACATTTATAAAAAATCTCTTTGTCCTTTTTGCCATAGCATTACACACAGTTGCTTTTAATTCCAGAAAGACTACTTTTGAAAAAAATTAAGAGCACTTGGGCATATTTGAACTAGGTAGATATTATTTTCTTACCTGTCATAATTGAAAAAAATGCATAGAGAACATGTTTATGTAAAAACTTAAATAGCACTTGTATTTCCAAACCATTATATAGATCCATTCTTAAGTATTATTAACATTGATTTTCAATGTTTATATATCAGATTTACTTTAATTCAACTAAAACTCATTTAGGGAAATGTATTTCTCCAGAAATCTGATTAATCTTGACAAACACCATACTAGTTCTATTTTAATTGCACCAATAAAAGAAAAAAATGTTATGTATTACTTATTGAAATCTTTCTTCAGAAATGAGTGAAAAAATAATCAGGCTATATTCAGTTCATAGGACTCCTATTTGTCACATGGGTAAAGTCAGAAAGTTAGATTTTCACTGTTTCATATTATATATTTATATGTAAAATTACTTAATCTTGTTTACTTTGTAAAATATAAGATGTTATTCTGTTTTGAGCACAATGCATTAAATTTAGAAAAAAGCTAAAAGGTGTAATACAAAACTGGCAAGTTGCAAGTATGAAATTGTCAATCACTGCTGATACTGCAGGGGTTTGATATTTAACTGAATATGAAGATTAGGTACCTGACATTAGGCATATCAATTTAAATACCGGAATAAGAAACAAATTTAATCCTAAATTGGAAAAGTGCATAAAGGTTTGCTTGAACTCATACAATTTGATGTATCCCATGTAGAGTACTATTTCTGAGTCATCATTACTTGTGTGCATAAGTCAACATTTATATTCATATCAAAAGTTTTTTGTTGTTGTTTTTTTTTAAATATATTTTATTGATTTTTTTACAGAGAAGAGGGGAGAGAGAGAGAGCTAGAAACGTCAATGAGAGAGAAACATCAACCAGCTGCCTCTTGCACACCCCCTACTGGCGATGTGCCCGCAACCAATGTACATGCCCTTGACAGGAATCGAACCTGGGACCTTTCAGTCCACAGACGACGCTCTACCACTGAGCCAAACCGGTTTCGGCCATATCAAAAGTTTTATATGTAAAAATTATAATATTTATGATGCCTTTTCCTATCCTATGTTCCCACAACTCTAAGAATATGTTATAAAAATTAATATTAAATTGGGGGAGGGTAAAAACTATGGCAAACTGATGCTAAAGGGCATTTTAACCCATTCGTTGAGTTCTCTCTGACATGTATATGTGAGTGATTGGTGTGCAATAAACCTGGGAAACATGCAAATTGCATTTCCTCATGGCAAATTGCAACTGAATTAGAATATGGAGCAAATATAAACAATGCAATCAAACTCTGTCTTTTTTATTGAGCTTCTATTTGACTTAGTATTCATTTGAAACAAAAAAAAAAAATTCTCAGGGTCTGTGACATTGTAGAGCATAAGAGATTCAATGTCACTGCCAGCATACAAATTTATTAGTCTATAAAATTTGACATTCTCTTATTTATTCACAGAAAGGACAAATAAGATATTTTTTCCTATGTACCAGAAATATCTGGGAGTGTTTATATGCCACTCCGTCTGGAGGATGCAAATAGTCAGAACTGCTTTACAATTCAGTAGGCAAAAGCCTGCTGAAGGATAACAAATGACTTCATGGTGAAACTGCTATTGAAATTCTTTCACTATGTGATATTAAAAACAACTGAACAAACAGAGATAAGGGACAAATAGGATTTGAAAGAGACATTTTTTTTTCTTACACTGCAAAAGAAAAACAAATGAATGCTCTCGTTGAACTTATATATACATTTCAGTGATTTCAGTGCATGGATTTGCTTAAAGCATGAGCTTTTTTAACTGAAGTTACTCTAAATATCCCACTAAAACCAGTGGGATCAATTCTAAAATGCCTCTTTTGGACCAAAATTATGATTTTGAAGCTTAAATAAAAGTGGAGGAATCAAGATAAGTCTTTTGCTGACTTGATTTACTGGTTTACTCTGACGTTTACCATAATGCATGGACATGATGGTTTAATAAAATTTGGTGATTAGGATGCCCTATTTAGGGAAGACTTTTTTTCTTTATCGTGTGATATCTAAAGCTAAAAGCAAAAGTTTAAGAGTTAAAGACTATGAGAATAAAAGGATTACAATGAAAGTTATCAAAAAGTGTGACTGAATAATTTATTTCATTCAATTCAGTACCTTTTAATGGAAGTTCTAAAAGTATTGACTTTGCAAGAGAAACTAGTATCATTAATTTTCAGGTGATCAGGATAGTCAAAATCTAAGAGACAAAAAGAGCATTGCTTTGCAATGGTTATTTTTATTTCTTGCTTTGAAGGAAAGATGAAAGGCTATGTTTAGTTGCTATTTAGTTAGGTGTTCCTGTTTTATTCTATGGCCAGATCAAAGCAACTATCTCTAAATTTACAAAACAGTTCACAGGGCCTCTGAAGTATAGGCTAAATGATCCGCATCAACAGCATATGAACATAGAATCTGCCAAATAAAATTCATATTATTAGGTTTTCAAATGAGTCATTATTTTGCCTAAAAATAACCAAATAATTGACTGAAGCCTTGCATGACAATGAGTTCCAGATCATCCCAAATTACCATATATGTGTGTTAATATATAATGGGCCAAAAATTCTGGAGCAAATTATAGTGATCATCCTGTAGTCTGATTTAGATTATTCTTCAGGGCAGACACTCAATGCTTATACATAAAAGTATGCCATGTGCATTCGCTTTTATATCAAGCTGTCTTAATTTAACCCATTTGCTATTTTGGACATCTAACAATGATTTACATTAGATGAGTGGGTGTTATCTTCCAATGCTAATGCTGAACCACTATTTTATTGATAATTTATTACACAATAACAATGTGGAACTATTCTGTAAAGTCATAGCTTTCCAAATGAATTCAAATTAAATTGGTTTATTAACATTTTGGTGAGCAATACCATTTCATTCAAACAAGCACTGCCCAACCAACACGGAAGTACACAGAGAAGCAGAGCGCTCCAGGACCCTGTGCTTATTTCACATATCCAGCAACCAAGTGTAGGTCAGGATTATAGAGTCTCACTCTAGCTAGCATCTTCTTCCAAAACCACCTCAGCCCATGGACAGCTTGCCCTCTCCTCCATCCAGTAATACTCTTCAACTGTATCACTCTCTCGGCATGGGATTGTGTCCGTTTTTTATAACTCTTTTCAATTATTTTTCTACTTAGCTTCTTATGCTATAGATCTTGCTGCCTTACCAGATTATACTATTGGAACTACCTTAATAGCTCTTCACATTTCATATATAACTCAGCACGATGCAATTTACTATAAATTCTATGCCCAGTAAATTTCCTTGATTATGTGACATAGTATGTTCAGTTCCTGTTTCCAAAACTCGAGGAAGATAGAAATAGTTAAATATACAGCAGAACAAAGATTATTGTTGATCTAAAAGAAACATAGGCCCTAACCAGTTTGGCTCAGTCGACCTGCGGCCTGAAAGGTCCTAGGTTTGATTCTGGTTAAGGGCATGTACCTGGGTTGTGGGCACATCCCCAGGGAGAGGTGTGCAGGAGGCAGCTGATTGATGTTTCTCTCTCATTAATGTTTCTAACTCTCTATCCCTCTCCCTTCCTCTCTGTAAAAAATCAATGAAATATATTTAAAATAAAATAAAATAAACATAGCTTCTAAAACAAATGTTTGGTAAAGACATATACATACCTGGAATGTAGGCAATAACCAAAAATAAAAATAAAAATACAGATGGATGACTGAAGATGGTGATTATTTTCTACTAGTATTTCTTTAAAGATGAAGGATACTTTTAGTTTGATATTGATTAATACATTCTGAAAATATCAATAATAATAAAAGCATAATATGCTAATTAGACTGGCCATCCTTCCAGACAAAGCTGGGGCTGTGAGGGAAGCCTGGGTCCCGGGTGTCTGCCAGTGGCTAGAGGGAAACCTGGGTCCTGGGTGCTGGAAGGAAGCCTATGCTGGCACCTGGGGAAAGGAAGGCCTACACTTGCACGAATTTCATACATTAGGCCTCTAGTTTTATATAAAATGCATATTAATAAAATAATATTATAAAACCACCTTGTAAAATTTTTTACTTGATAAGTCAGGTTGAGAATTCAACCTAGTCATATGTTTATATGTTTCAACTAATAGTCATCTTATGCTCAATGATACCCTCTCTTAAATGAAAAAATATGAGCATGCCACCTCAAAGGATATATAATCTTATTGGTGGGTGACCATTATTTTACTATATCTAGCCCTCATATTATTTTTGAGACATTAAGCTCTTAGCTTGCAGTGTTAAATATCATGTTCAACTGGAAAAGAAATATAATATCAGGCAACTAGAACTATAAGAACTTGTATTAATTGCACCTGACTTCATAAAAAAAGGGAGAACAGAATAAAAGGGAGATGCAAGCAGAACATGATGAAATACTCTGAAAGTTACAAAATGTTATGTCCCTTAGAATGTTATTCTAACAGCTTCTCTGTTGGAACATCTTTTAGTCTCGAGGTAGTCACCTTCCATTAAAGAGACATAAAAACATATTAAGAAAAATGTATTTCTGTAAAGTTTAACTGAAATGGTGAAGGTCTTAAGTAAACATGGGTAAATAGTGTTACAATTTTCAATTAGTGTTACAATTAAGCAGAAAATAGAATAAAGAGTAAAACAACTTAACAATTTTACTTAAATGCCTAGAATCCTTAGTTACTATTAATTTTACTTTTTTGGAAGGATGACATTAGAACATTGTTTACTGAAAAACTGAACTTCTATTACTCTCATTAAAAAGCTGGCCAACGAAATCTCTAAGACTCACTAAAAAAAAAAAAAAAAAAAAGTGACAGAAGACTCTTCAGAGCCTTTCAAAGTGGAGAGAGAATCTGAATTAACTTTGAGTCCAAAGACACTGAGAGAGAAAGGCTTTCCCATCTCAACCTTTCTCCATCCAAATCCCTTGCTCATCCGGATTCCTTGCTCTTGACTAAAAGGCAAAAGGAAAGAATTTAACCACCTACCATCTATTTTATTTACTTTTTCCCAAGAGATTTTTTTTTTTTTCCAAGTGAGAAAACTAAGACTCAGAAAGTTTCAGTAACTTGACCAAGGTAAAACCAAGTCCACACAACTAATGAATAGGAGAGGTGAAACTGGAACCCAGATCATTCTTCTGGGGCTTAAAACCCCTTCGTTTCCATTAATAATAAAATTTTTAAATATATATTTTATTGATTTTTTTTAAAGAGGAAAGGAGAGGGATAGAGAGTTAGAGACATCAATGAGAATCATTGATCAGCTGCCTCTTGCACACCCTCTACATGCCCTTGACCGGAATCAAACCCGGGACTTTTCAGTCCACAGGCTGATGCTCTATCCACTGAGGTAAACCGGTTTCGGCCCATTAATAATAATTTAAAATATATAATTGATACCTTATTAAGAGGCAGGCATTTTGCTAAACATTTTACATACAATAACTTTGACTTTGCCATAATTTGTGAGATAGATTGAAATACTCCCATCTTTTTTATTCTTTTTAACAGATAAAGAAACAAAAGGTTAGAGAAGTTAAGTAACTTCCCCTACATCCCGGAGCTAATCAGTGGCAAAGGCAGGACATGAGCCCAGCCAGCCCAAACCCATGCTCACCATCCTTCATCCTCAGAGTGAGAAAGCAGACATTTAATGAGATGGCCTGGACAACCAGATGTTTCAGTGGCCTGGATTCCTCTATGCTTTCAAACTCACTGTTCCTATACCACTTTGTCAAGTGTATGCTTATACATAATTGTATAAAAGAGAGTCTTACAAGGGCCAGGATTGACAAGAATAGCAACTTGGCCCTGGCTAGTGTGGCTCAGTTGCTTGAGCATCATCCTGTGCACCAAATGGTTGTTGTTTGGATTCCTGGTAGGGGGCATGCAGGAGGCAGCTGATTTGCTGCTTCTCTTTGGCACTGATCTCTCTCTCTCTCTCTCTCTCTCTCTCTCTCTCTCTCTCTCTCTCTCTCTCTCTCTCTCTTTCTCTCTCTGTTTCTCTCTCTCCTTTTCTCCCTCTCTCTATCTCTATCTCTTCCTTTCTCTCTAAAAATCAATGAAAATTTATTTTTTTAAAAGAATGGCAACTTGACATGGCATCCCTGTATCAAATTGTTCTGTTGTGTTGCATATGATCACTTAACTATCAATCCCCTTTAAATGAACAAGCACTTTTAAAGGGTAAATATAGGCAGAATCCCTGATGCTAATTTTCAAACTCTTCAATGGTCATTCAAGTACAGAAATCCTAGTTTCCCAACATTTTAACTGAAAAATAAAAACAGAAAACAAAATACATAATTCCCCTTAATGGGGAACCTCATTTTGGTAAGATTCAAAGTTTTTTTTTTTTTGTTTGTTTGTTTGTTTGTTTGTTTGTTTTGGCCCAGGTAATCCTAATCAGGTCACAAACCTTGCAAGCAAATAACATGTTTAGAATATACTGTTTTAAAAACATAGCTATAAATAGTTAAAGGAAATTTCATTGAATCAAAAAATCATTCTTTGAATTCCTAGTTAATTAATGTTTTTGTTTTACTTAGTAATATAAATAAAGAATATGAAAAAGAGATAATATCATTCTTCCCAGAAAAGCCCATTTCTTATTTAGAAGCACATGTCTAGCTAGATTGGCGTCTCTATTTACCAAGAAAAATGATCAGAACATAAAGGAATGAGGTCTTTCAAGCTAAAGACATGACACTAATTGGACCTCAAGTGCTTAAAGAATGCTGTAGAGATAGAAGTAAATTCACATTGCCCAGCTCAACAGCTTCATTTCTTAATGCTTTTCCTAAATCCTACAATTCTTTTACCAAGTTTCTTAATATTCCCACATCGTACCATGTTTATTTCCTTCTCTCCTGGCTCTTTTTTTTTTGCCTTTCACTTTCATACTGTGGTCTAGTTCACCTCCCAGATCCTCTGTAAGGCCTTCCATCTCTCCAAGGCAGAGCTGGTAATAACTCTTTGTTCATGATCCCACAGCAACCTTACATTACACTGAAATCATTTATTCAGAGTCAGATTCCTCCAAATGGATTAAAGAAATGGTATTTCACCTCTTATGTGGACTGAACATAATGCCTGACCTACGACAATAAGCTGAAGGAAAAAAAAATCAGATTTTGCAATCAGCCAAATATTTATTTCCAGACTTCCATGATTTATATCATCCTGTTCAAGTCATTTGGCCTTTCCAAACTTCAATTTTGCAGCTCTAATATGGAGACTATAATATCTGTCCTACAAGACTGTTAGATTAAATTTAAAAATGCATGGCCCTGGCTGAGTGGCTCAGTTGGTTAGAACTTCATCTCGATTCACCAGGGTTTCTATCTCTGATCAGGGCACATACAAGAAGCAATCAATGAATGCATAAATAAGTGGAACAACAAATCAACATCTCTCTCTCTCTCTCTCTCTCTCTCTCTCTCTCTCTCTCTCTCTCAAATCAATAACAAAAAATGCATGTATATAGCTTTGCAGAATGATTAGCATGTAATAGATGCTTCTTAGTGTCCATTTATTAGAATGAATAATTTATAGCAAGAAGAAATTAGGCTAAACATTAAGACACTATTTCTTAAGAAAGATATCTGAGACAAGAACATGCCAAGTAATATTGTAGACTTTTGTATTTTCCAGAAGTTTTAAGACAGGAGTTAGCAACTCTTCTTCTGGAATGACTTGTATTATTAGACAAGAAAAAGAAAGCTCCATTTAGCTTTCAGATTTTCTAATCATCAACCTTTTCTAATTTTGTAACTGACTTCAAAACTGCTTCAGTTTTTAGGGTATTGTTACTTTCTTCATGCAAAAAGAGTTCAAATAACATGACATGTCTTTTTGTACCAGAATATTGTTAAAAAAAATTAAAGAATATTAACTTAAGCTCATCTTCACAAAACTTTTCCTTACAGATCAAAATTATAACCAGGTAAAACTCTCCATGACTCTTGTGAACTTCTTATTTACTTTTTATTTTCCTTTTTAACGTGGTATATTATACTATATCCCTTGTACGAATCTGACTCATGACAAAGCTTTTGAACTATTACCAAATTTTCAGTATCAGTAATTCTCACTAGAAATACCATAATGTTTCAGTTTAATGATTTAAGGTTGCAAACATTCCTTCCAGAAAGACTTACAACACCTCCCAAGGCACACTTATTATAAACGGGACTCACTTAGCAGGGAAAGACACAAAACACACAGGAAATACTATATTTCAAACTAATTATAAGAACTATAATTAATTAGGAAATCACATAAAGAAGAAATTCACAAAGACACAGCACATACTTTGTATAAAAAAAAAACAAGTAAAATACTGTACTAAATTGTAAGCTGGACAGTTCATATAAACATATTCAATTAGAAAATTTACCATTAAATTTTGCCTTGTGGAAAATGCTTTATTTCCCCAAGTGTATCCAAGGGTAATTATAGACAGAAAGTTGGTTTCTCCTATTGCTTCTCTTTGTTAACAGTTATTTCTAGAACATTTAAAATTAAAATTACCGTATTTTTCGGACCATAAGACGCTCCGGACCATAAGACACACCAGTTTTTAGAGAAGGGAAATGAAGAAAAAAAGATTCTGAAACAAATAGTGTCCTAAAATATTTTATGTGCATTAAAACCCAACATCACAGTCATAAACACATGTAATCAACCCTGTAAAGTAAACAGCAGCATTTAGAACCATTTTAGAGCCGGGCAAGCACACAGAGACCACACAGAGCCGGGCAAGTAAAAAAACTTTTTTTTTAAAGTATATGTGTAGGCTATATTTGGACCATAAGACGCAGGGACTTTTTCCCCCCACTTCTGGGGGAAAAAAGTGCGTCTTATGGTCCGAAAAATACGGTACTCATTATTGTCCTTCTAGAAAAAAAATGAACAAATTTTTCTCACTTTCTTACTTCAGATATAATATTTCTACTGATTATGGTAGAAATCTTCAGTTATATATTATCATGATTGAATGACCCTATACTTATCTTATATCAGGGATGCTTTAAGACACACACACACACACACACACACACACACACACACACTTTAGCTTTTAACTTGAAATATTACTAACAAATGTCCTGATTTTACCCTGGAGGATTTAGAAAAGAAAAATGTGTACTCTGAGGGGATAAATGCCATGGGAAGAAAAAAAAATTAAGCTTAAAGTTAGAAATTTAATCCTAACAAAACTTAAAACACCTCAAGGGAAGATGATATTCTTCAGATAATTGTAGATGGCTTCTACCAACTAGCACGTAGCCTGAACTGGCTCAGTCCTTAAAGGGTCAAAATTTATTATCATTTCAGCTCACCTAATAAGGAATGTTTTTGCCGAACAAAACCAATTCCCAATAAATTCTCACTGTATTTGTTTGCTATGATTTGATTTAGAGGCCTATGGGGAGACACCATTTGGTAGCACAGGAACACAGAGGGGTAGGTGTTGCTGGGGAGAAGTAGGGCTCATGTGCCAGAAGTGTTATTGTGTCAGGTTGATTTATTGAGTGAGCTTCACTTCACCGAATGTTCCGAGATATTTATTTCCCTAAAGGCTCTGCAAAGATATGAACAGACCCGCATCCACAGATGTCATCATTGCTCATTTTACCGAGTCATGAAATTTTCTCAACTGCAATTTGTCCATCTAAAATTGCTGTAACAGAACAATGTCAATAGTAGCATCCAAGTCCAGCACCACCTTCTATATAAGGATCTGTTGCCAAATTCGGTACTTCTGTGCAACTTCATGGTAATTAAAGTGACAGAGCAGTTTGACTATAATTTCAAAAGAGTTTCTTAGAGAAGTTGCTCCAATTTTTTAAACTATACTTTGAGAGCTCAGATAAAGTGGAAACTTTAAGGAGAACCAAATCAGAATACATAAGCACAGAATAATTTATCCCCACCAAAATAAAAATAGGTGTACAGAGGTAGGAAAAGAAAGGAAGCAAACCACATATCACTAAAGCCAGAATTCCACATGTCACTTTTCTGAAAACCAGAAAATTTAGTATGTATTCTAGAGGTAAACTTTTATCTGCTTTATTTTTCACCTCTCCTTTATCAAGCAAATAAATTACAAAAGTTGATTTGAAAAACATGCTGCTATATATTCATCCATTGCCCATAACTTTTATTCAAAAACATATAGGCTAACTTATGAAAAAGTTCTTAAGGTGCATTCATGATGCCAAACATCATGACTTGGGTATTTTTCATAACCTCATCTAAAATCATCTTCAGAACCTAATAAAATTGCAATGTCTGTTTTAAATAAAAACTGCATGCTTGTGTTGAGTGTCAGATTTTGGGGGTTTATTTAAATATGTTAATATTTCTCATTATGCCATTAACAATAACCTTCATCCATTTGTGAAAAACATTTTGCCAAGCATGCACATAAAAAATTAGCAAGTGAAGCAAAATCACCTTAATTTGCTTTGGACCAGCAAATAACCAACTAATTTGCAGAAATCCCTGCCAAGCACTCATATTAAATGCTTCATGCTTATTTTATGACCTCTGCTGCTCTTCTCCTTCCCGGGCCCTGAATCATATGATCATTAACATATTGCAAGGTCTGAAACTTTATTTTTTACATTCTTTAATTAATGCCTGTTTATAGAAGGCCATAGGACTTCAGATCCAGTTAATGAAACTTCGCTCCCCCAGGCCCCTGGAGCCCAATAGAGAGCTCTCTCCTCTGTTGTTTTAGTAGCTTTTTTCCAACTGTTTGTTTATACACACTTAATTGATCTCTTTAGTCCCAGAAGCATTCCAGAGACACAACCTGTTTTGAGGCAAGCTAAAGTTTCCCCCCTTCCTTTATAAAAGCCTTGAATGCCCAAGGTTATCAGTTTTAATTTGAAAGTTGAAGATTCAGCTTTATTTACACTGTCTAAAAGTAAAAAGGGATACAGGCCCTGAAGTGTTTATTTTTACATTCATACATCGCGGAGGGGATCACAAGTGCATACTGTATATAATTATTTTGATGTAAAACTAAGTAATTACTAAATGCTGCTATGTCTTATTTTATGGCATTGAATAAACGCAGTCTTCATAACAAGTTGAAAATAAAAACAAATCAGGCTGCCAATGCATGAAATTTTCATGGCTCTTCAATTTACATTTTACATATTCCCTATGACAAGAATTTCTATTATGCTATTCCTTTTTCTGCTATAATTAAATTAAAAAAGTAATTGGCTGGTGCTGCACACTGCAGCAATGTCTTAATCACATAGACAAACAGTTTTACAATAGCTTACGCCATTTGCCACATGGGGCAATGACATTATTGTACCAGGACTATAAACTCCAGACAGATATCACATACCGGCTTTCAACCACCGTGTGGCAAGAAGAGAACATGAGGTTCATTCGGCACCCTAATTGGCACCTCTATGATGGAATCCCCAATTAAGAAAAAGTGGCTCAAATCTGGCCATGTGGTTTTGAAGACTGCCAAAATTTGAAGCTTACGCATCTGCACATACTGCTTATACACTAGGTACAGAATACAGAATATATTGTAGAATATATATGAGTTGTAAATGCTCTAAGTACTATGAGTATTGGTGATAGGAAATCATCATTTCTGCATTTTCCAGTAGAAAAATCTTAATCATGCATGTGTATATATTCTATTCATTTTTATTAGTGTTCATTTTATGAAGATGTTTCTATTTATATTTTTGGTGAATGGTACACTAACTAAAGGACAGTTTTTAAGGGTGGGGAGTTGAAGCCATGAGCTCTGGTGCTTCTACAAATGTCACGGATAAGGGATTCATGAGAGCTGGATCTTAATTCTAGCCTTACCAGTAGCTTAAAGGGTAGCTTGAGCGAGTTGCTTTAACTTTCTGAGTTGTAGCTTCCTCAGCTGTAAGATGAATAACTTAGACTATACTACCTCTAAGGTTCCATGTAGCTATCACATGGAACTTTGATTATAATCTTTTCTATGAAAAATATCTGAGAGAGCAACTAAAATTCAGCTCAGATGCTTACAAGGGCAACAAGGAAGCAAAGGGGAATAGAAAGCTCAAAAGGCTAGTGTGGCATAACCAGAGGAAGCAAGTATATTGTGTAGTTCAGCTCTCTCTCTCCATTGGTTGCAGTGGGGAAGCCCTGTTCAAAAAACACTGGCAGGTAAAAACTTCAGAATGCTAACTTCTGTATTTTTTACTTTTCTATTTAGTAACGATTACATTTGCTCTTTTACAATAGAACACCTTTTCTCCTGTCTATTAACTAGACACAGCAAGTAAAGAATTACCAGGAAAGATTTGAAAAACTTTATGAAACTTGGATGTTCTCAGCAATGCCTACACTGGATTACTTCACCAGGATTTGGAATCCTCGTGAGCTGAGACCTCTGAGAAACATTAAAATGATCCATTTTGATAACAGGGAAACCTGTCTTCTAAAATGAAATTGCATTATCCAAAATATGGCACTTTAGTAGATTTTTAAAAAATTTTCTGCTCTCTTTATTTGTTACAAAAATCTCGTTTTTGACTGGACTCAGACTCAGGTAGAAGTTCTCAGAGAGGACAGTCTGTGTCTCTTCACCATCTGTTCCTGCGTTTTCCTTTGGCCTCTTTCATTCTCTTAGCCAGAAGTTGAGCATATTCAGCGACCTCTTCCTTGTTCTTCTTAGTGCATTGTTTCTTCAGAGCGATACACCTGCGTGTGTGCTGGACACGTGGAGTAACAAGACGCTGAATCCTGGTTGCTGTCGTCCTAGGTGGCTCACCTTCATTGCTGAGAGGCTTTCTCACAAAGTCTTTGCGGGCATCCTCTCCTTTAGAGAGATGGAAGGGTTTGTGGATTCTGCTGGCTCTTTGGGGCCCCGAGGGACGAGGCACTGTGGGATCAGGGAGACAAGGAATATCTTCCTCCCTCCTCTTCTACAAGGACCAAGTTGAGAACACTGAGGTTGGCATCCACAATGCAACCCCGAGCCCAGCAGCAGGTGGACTCGGCCATGGGCCCAGATACCCTCTTCCTGGGGAAACCACCACTGATCCCAACCACATAACCCTGCTGTTCTTCACACAGAGCGTCGGCAGCAGCTTCTGTGGCCGGCTGCTTCTCCCAGAAGGTGCGAAGTTTGTGTGCATCGGCCACTTCAACTAAGCCCATGGCAGCCAGTGGCTGGGAGAGACGCTGAGCCTACACCCTCCTCGACCTAGAACCAGCGTGTTGGAGAGCTAGGACCGCAGCGACCCGTGTCCCCCAAGCCTATGCAACCCCTGCCGACTCCTCCTACTTTCATTCTGAAGCCCATTTTAGGAGAATTTAGTAGCTAATTTGAAGTACTCTTAAATCACTTTATTGGTGTGTTTTTTTTTTTACAGAGAGGAAGTGAGATGGATAGAGTTAGAAACATCGATCAGCTGCCTCCTGCACACCCCCTACTGGGGATGTGCCCACAACCAAGGTACATGCCCTTGACCGGAATCGAACCTGAGACCTTCCAGTCCGCAGATGGACGCTCTATCCACTGAGCCAAACCGGCTAGGGCTTCTTAGATCACTTTAATTATTACTAACTTAAGAAGCCCCTTTCATAAGGAGAGCCATGTATGATATACAAATATACACTTTGCCACATCAAAGGAGACATTGCAGATTTCTTACAGGCCTTTTCCAAATCCCCCTCCGGTGGAAGGGAGGGACCAGGTATTAACTGAATATAGAAAATGGAAACTGCGTCTGTAAGAACTGCGAGTTTGAAAGTCTGTTCAGAAGTTTCTCGGTGCTCTTTCTATGCCTGTCACTTTCAGAGAGGCGCACAGGAGCATTGTCTCGTCTTCGGAGAGCCCTGCCCCTCCTTTCCCACGCAGCCCTCCCTCCTCCAGTTTCCTCCTTCTCAGCTATCTGCCTCATGTAAAGCAAATTCAGTCATTCCTGGCAAGGTGCTCAATAGCTGAAAGTCTTCAATCTTCACATAAGTAGGGTGCAAATCAAACCTTATGATGGTGTAGTCAAGCTTTCAGGATCTCTGTTTGCCACCAGAAGTGTCAGAGTTTAGTACCTACTAAGCCACAGATTTATGAGGAAATGCTTGTAGATTGACAAGCAATTTTGTAACAAATGCATCTTCAGCGTTAGATTCACGGGGATGTTTAGGACATGCCTAAATGATTTAGTATTTCATACCTCTGCTCAAAAGAACAGTTCATATAAGTCAGTTCTATCTGAAGACTGTCAATCAAGCAGAAACTAAAAGTAATTTTAAAATATCGTGATTCATTTATAAAAAAAAGAAAAAAGAAAAAAAAAGTTTATCTCTAGAATTCAGGAGTGCCCAGTTCCAAGTGATAGACCGATAGCAGGCAAAGTTTGGAATACTTTAATTGAAGCAAGGCAAATTGCTTTCTTATGCAGATATGAAATACAGAAGAGTACTTTGGATTACTTTTATTTATGAGCTGTCAATATTTGAAAATATGCAAAGTTTGTATTGTTTCTCATTTGCCCCAGACTTTCAAAAACATAATTCCTTTTCCTAATGCGCTACCCTTCAGGGCAAGGAGTTGCATTGAACACCACTCAGTCACACAGAATTACAATGTTCTTTATCTTGCTCAGTACTGAAGATAGAAGAAGAAAAAAAAAAACTTCCAAAGGTTTGGAATCCTGAAACCTGTAAACAAAATCTGTGGAGCAGATAAAATTTTAAATGGCACAATGCAATTAAAGCTGAATTCAATTTGAGCACACCCTGTCCATCTGTCAGAGGGAAACAAAAGCCGAGGAGCTCCATTATTGCTGAATCCCTGCTCTTGTTAATTTGCTTGCTGAGAGATTTCAATTTCTAGGAAGTGCACAAATTAGTGTTCAGTCAGGGCTAGATCCTCAGTAAGTATAAGCAGATGGTGGAAATCAGCCCTAATCAAGTGGCCAAAGCCTTTTTTTTTTTCTGTCTGATTAAAGCATTTTAATCCTTTCAGATTGTCTGCTTTTTTTTTAGCAAATATTCACCATCCTTTATATTCCTTATATTCCAAGAGAGATTTAAATTTACCTTATGCACATGAAAGAAATAACTTTAGAAATATAGCTATCAGTTCTGAGTTACCAGCAATGGCCAATTGGATTTGTAAATTCATTCAATGCCTTTTTTTCTATTATACGGTAAATAATTGTTTGAATCATTATTAATTTATATGCTAATATAAATAAGGCATATTTAATCTCTTGTGGCAGAATTAAATTACTGAAGGAAAGACTAAGAGACTTTTTTTTTTAGATTTAAGATTAAAGCTGGCAAAAAACAGAGAGCAACTAGAAAAAGTAGCATGCATGTGCAAGTCTCTCACCAGAGAAAGAAAAAGATGTTATTCATTACATTAATACAAACTAACAAATATATTAAGTTTAATTAAAGATTACATTTAACTCAAAGCAAGAGCTACAAAAAAAGCAAGAGCTAAAAAAATGAAGTCTTTTGTAAATATTGCAAACAAAAATTAATTAGGAATAAAAACCATATAATTGTTCTTAGAGTATGAGACACACACTCAAAACCCCTGTAATCGTTATAAGTATGCCGAGTTTGGTTGTGTTAAAAACTCACCCTAACATTTATAAGCCAAGGAATATGTGAAGCAAAAATTTAAGACATTTAGAGAAGCAATGTGAATTGTGATTTAATGGTGTTTAAACAAACAGCTGGCAAAAACAAAGTTTTTCTGCCTCTAACATTGTATCCAGGGCATATGAAAAATTCACTTTTCTAATCATATGAAAAACATGTGTGATATTAAATTGGGAGCATAACTTTAAAAGTGTATGAGCATATTTAAGGGTAAGTTCTTACTATTTTGAAACCTCTCTTAAATGTAGGCACGCCAATAAGAAGTATTTATGGGGAGAAAAAGAGCACCAGTTCAACATCAGAAAGTACTTTTAAGCAAGCTGACACTTGGAGTTGAACATCTGTATGGTTTCTGATACGCTGAATATTTGTAAAATTTCTGGTAGTGCTTTAACATCCTGTTTAGCAATTCCATTACACAACCAGATTCTTAACAAACACCCTAACAGCTAGATAAAATTTTATAAGTACAAGTAAGTGTTCATGTATATTTTAATATGTTTGTTTTAACTAGAATAATTACTAAAGAATTGGAGTTTTCATTTCTTTTTCTTTTTTTTTTCTTTTTTTATTGATTTTTTACCGAGAGGAAGGGAGAGAGATAGAGAGCTAGAAACGTTGGGGAGAGAGAAACATCGAACAGCTGCCTCTTGCACACCCCCCACCAGGGATGTGCCTACAACCAAGGTACATGCCCTTGACCGGAATCAAACCCGGGACCTTTCAGTCAGCAGACCGACGCTCTACCACTGAGCCAAACCGGTTTCGGCTGGAGTTTTCATTTCTTTATTGGAACATTTAAATTTATAAATCTTAAACTGAAATATATCCTGTGTGCCAAATCTGTATATGGCGTGAAGCTCATGCACTCACCCATGAGTGTAAAAGGTGTTACTGCCATACAGAAGGGTACGTGATTCCTTACATATACAACTTACCCTTATATTTTGAAGTTTCTTCTTAAACTATTCTTAAAATTCTCATCCCAGTGTAAGTCATCAAAAAAATATATATATATCAAGCCTACTAGAAATCCGTTTCATGGAGAAGATATCTTTCGAGTTTTTCCATTTATAGAGACAAACTCAGCTCACAAAAAAGAGTTTGCACTTCCTTTGTATTCCTCCCATCCACCCATTATCTAACAGTTTAATCTAATAGTGAAGCATTGCCCACATGCTAACACCCTCTCTTTAAAACCGATCTTAAAGCATTAAATCCTATTAGGGTCTCAGGCATTGTATAACTTGTTTGTGCATAGGCCTGAGTACTTGACAACAAACCTCCATAAAACACAACTTGGTACCATGCTGAGAAAAATACAGCCTGTGCAGAAAACATAGATAGACTTTTATATCCCCATTTAAAAAAAAATATACTACTGCAAGCTGATATAGGAGAATGCACTCTAGAAGTTCCAGTCCTCCCACCCTCATTGTTTTACCACTGCCACCTCTCTAATTCTAGCCTCACACCTGTCTCCTGGGCAGTTTCACGACTTCCTATTTGGCCTCCCTACATCCTACGAGATTCCCTTCCATCAACAAAATAAAACTCCTACCCTGGTTAGGCCCTTGATGTGATGGCCCAATAGTCAAGGCTGCTGTTTCTTGACCATCCAGCTAATGCTATCACTCACTGACTACATCACATGCCTTCACCTCTCCATGTCCTGACTTTGCTCCCAAAATTCTTTCCATCTGGAATGCCACTGCAAATTAGCTCTAACTGCCAAGGTACTACCCAGAGCTTGTCTAACTGTCCACTAATTCCACAAACCCTTCTCCTCCGTCACAAACTAGGTGTTTCCCCACTCTTTGTTCCAGTACCTTGTTTTAGCTTTTCTGGTACATCTAAATAGTTACAACGTTCTGACTTGCATTATCCAAAATTATGTACATACATGTGTATATCTTCTCTTCCCTAGCACATGAGTATCTTTTGTGTTGGTTGGTTCGTTGGTTTTATCTTCTCTGGAACAGAGTAAAGTACCTTACATGCTACCAAGCTTCACTGTACAACACAGTCACCACTAGCTGCACATGTCTAGCAAATAAAAATGAAATAAGTTTTAAAATCCTGTTCCTCATTTGTACTTGCCACATTTCAATGTTCTGTGACCATATATGGCCAGTGGCTACTGAATTAAACAATGCAGGCAGAGAATATTTTAATCATCAAAGAAAGTTCTATCCGACAGCACTATTGTAGAGACTCACCCATACTGAGTTCAATTTCAATTTATATATAATTATCATCCATGAGAACAGGAGAGGAAGAAGAATCTTGAAGGCTATTTTTTTTTAATAGTTTGGAGGACCAGCTGATGCACACACTCAACTCCCTTCTCTGGGCGGTTTCGATAAGTTGAGAGCATCTAACATTTGCTATCTCCATCGTATTAAAACCCATACCAACTAGGCCAGAACAATTTTCTGATACTTCATATATAATTGATAGTGGTTAAGGAAATTTATATGGCAACTGTTTTGCAGAAGCTTTAATTCACACTTTCAATATTTAAAAAGGCTGCTGTCACGGCTGGTAGGAATAAAATTAAACCCACCAGCTGTGGTTTGTTTTTTGAGGAAAACACATAACGTTTTATTTCTGCTTTGTCTGTCATCCTTGTAAATGTCACTATACAGAATTGAAATGTACTGAATACCCTGGTTTATCACTAGAATCTTCTGAAAATGCTTGGTATTTTGTTGTTTGTTTTTTTAATTAGCTAGATACTTAAGTAATTTTTAGTGGAGATTTTTGCTTATTTTCATATTTTATTAAGCACATTGTTTTCACATTTCCTCAGAAAAAAGGTGATACTACAATACATTTGAGACTTTCTAATTTTTATATTCTTTTTTTCATGGCACTTTTCATCAAAAGATGATCAAGGATTATTTTAAAAAGAGACATATTTTTCAATTATTTCATTTATTACAATTTTGAGGCTATTCCAAGAAATGTCTTCCTAGATTACTTAAAATTGACCAGGTGTTTAGCCACAAAGGTCAGAGTATTTTGCTGAGAATTGGTAGTTTTCATGAGACATTCTGGAATCACAGCACTGAATTATAAAGTGTCCTTTTGATCTATGACATTGATATTACACACTGGGATAATAGAACTTACTTGTCACAAAATCCACCTTGAGTGTAGAGAATATACTCTGACAATTTAATGTTTTTCCATCAATTTCAACTAGGAATAATTGTATTATTCTTTTTAAAATGTTTTTGGCTTACAAGCAGTCAGCCATTGGTAATTACCCTAAGTACAAAGACAAGTATCAAAACTTAGGCATTACCTATTATCTATCAGCACTTAATGTCATTCTAATCAAAATAACATCATTTAAATAAAGGAACATTACCTATTGTAGAGAATTCCCTGATCATATTTCTCTGAGCTCACCAATATCTCACAACACAATTAACTACTCTTGGTCTACTTGCCTCTAAATATTTCCTTTAGCAACCCATGATACCACCATCTTCTCCCTGATATCTCCACAGAGTGTTTATTTGAATTAGATTAAAAAACTGGAGTCCTTCTAAATGTCATGACCTTTTCCTTAACATATCACAGCTAGTTAATTCTTATCATCAATTGACTGTGGATCTAAAAAGCATACAGTGGACATGCGTTTACACTGTAGTCTAGGAACATGATGGGAACACCATCCTGGGCTCCCAGGACACAAGGGAAATAGATGGTAATGGCATGACAAGATTGGGGCAGAGTTGGGTTCCAGGAATGAGCTGCAGGAAGGCACATGAGAGGAATTTCTGGCACTTAGCACTTTGGCCCAAGGCAGGCCCCGCTTTTGCAGCACAAAATGAACAAGTTAAATTAGTATTCTTCTATCAGCACACATGATATTTCTGCTAACAATTGTCTATTAAAATGGTAAGTATCTATCCAAATACAATAGCACAAAAGCAAGCCAATAAAACTATCTGCCAATGTATTTATAGTTCAGAAGGGTAGCTTCAATAAGATTAAAATAAAAATGGGACCTCATGTTTGCCAGTTCATTCGCACTTTCAGCACCCTTGTCATTTTATAATGCTCTGCCAGTATTTATCACAGATTGCAAAAAAGAAAAAAAATCCCTGAATATGTAAAAATAGCAGCTGTTATTTGCCATTAACAATTGGGTAACTTCATAAATCTTTACAAACTCACCAAGAAAACAGAAGGGTGTGCCTTTAAGATTAATCAAAGTAAATTTTATTCTGTCTGCAGGCCAAAAAATAACTTACGTTTTTGTTTTAAGCTACTATTCCTTTTGTTTACAAATATTTCTAGAAATTTGTATGTAATGACATACCTTTGACTACTACATCACATAGACACTAATAGAAACATTTGGTGAAGAACAATTTCCTAAAAATCATCAGATAAAATAAAGGATTTTAAAAATAATTCTGCTCCCATTCAAATACTTTGGAAGTATCTCCAGTTCAAATTTGCATTCTGTGTCAACTGACACCGCCTGGGTAACATAAGCCTAAAAGTCCCTTCTAATTTCGAACCTTAATAATCACTATTGTCTCCTGAATGCTCTCCAGTGTGACTATCATCCCCATCAAATAATTTTGCCAAAGCAGTTTATTTACTCTAAAAGTATCTCATCAGACATCTCATCGGCTTAGCGCCATGTCTCATAGACCATTCACTATCTGACCATTTCCGTATTTCTATCACCTCCAGCCCTGGACCAATGACCCCACACCAACCCATGACATGCAGAGCTCAAACCCATCTCTCTTATATTTTTATATCCCTGACATGTTTTTCTCACTGCTTTCCCCAAATATCTTCAGATTTCTGAGGCATTAATTTTAATCCTACTTTATTTGTGTAATCCCTGGTTAATGTGCTGCTTCTACAAAAGTATCCAAGAGATGTTTTTTCTGTTGTTACTATGCCACAAATCTGTTTCTGTGACCTCAACTTTCATTACTGACCGGAATTACCCATTTTATGAGTCCCCTTGATTAAATTAAACATCTGTCTGCAAAATTTCTACCATACTTTTGCTATGGTCAAAGCTCTAAACAAATTTTCCAGTAGATTGCAAAGAATTTTCATTATTTTTATAAACACAAAGAAATCAAATGAGAAATAGAAGCATCTTTTGAGGCACTAATGTAATCTGTCTGAATCTTTCATAGAGGCGGTTTTAATATAACATCATAAGATGTAAAATATCATGTTTCCTACTGTCAAGGTCATTTGGTCACTGATTTCAAAGAAGTCGATGTTCTGGAGTAGTTTGATATCCTGCTTGTATATCTTAAGCAAGATTTAGTCAATAAAGTAGGAGGAATCATTAGTTATTCAAGGTAAAACTTTCAAAAAATGCGACTAAGACACTTTGACCTTCTTTGAATCAGGAAATGGTCTGTGCATCTTTATGCTCTTTTAAATATAATTTGTCTAAACTGTCTAAAGTAAATCAAAAACTATCACTCAACCCTCTTAGTAAAAAGGGTAAATTTTAATTGCAGAACTTAAAACCTCACAATTAAAAGCTGTGCTGCTGCTTAAAGCCAGCACAAACACAAGAGTGAAGGCTGATGCATACAAATTAGACTTCTAAACGTATTTGTAATTCTGAAGTATAACTCTAAAGCATAGGCCGTTTATGTGCTTTTCATAAGAGAGGAATAAATTGGATGATTGTTATACTTTCATGAAGTTTTCTCATTTATGTTCTTAATAATAACTATATGACTCTCAAAATCTTTTATATTCATAACATACCTCAAACAGAAAGCAAATATGTGAAAAAGAAAAATAAATTCATTATCCTGAAAAGTATGTATTTAGGATCTTATTAACATGTATACTTTTTAAATTAAATTTATAATGATTCCACTAACTACGGGTAATAAACAAATCAGAAAAGTATATCCGATCTATAAAGATAATAATACCAGAAGGAAAAAATAAATGTTATTACTGCTAAGCATATAGTAACATCAATTTCCTGTTCCTTCCAAAGATGTATTGCCTTCCGGATGGGACATAGCCTTATTTAATCCCAACTTTATAACAAAATATATGTGCTCGAATGACAGATCTTCATTGTTCTAACTACTGGGACACATAAGCATAAAGATATGGCAGAGAGAAAGTATATAGAGATATTATAATTAAATATTAACTAGTATGCAGATCCTAATGTCAAAAGAGGCCAAAGAGGAAAGAGATGATTCATCCACTTCTGAATTTCAGCGCCTATAGTTCCAAATTCTCAGATAAACAGGCTGAGGAAGGAGTAGCAAGAATTAAGTTGTTTTCTAGTACTCCAGGAGGCCATGGTGGTGGGCAAGTGTGTGTGTGTGTGTGTGTGTGTGTGTGTGTGTGTGTGTGTGAGAGAGGGCGGGGTAAAGTCACTATCACAAAGAAAAATAACACACAAAAGTGTTGAAAGGGGAAGCTGATTTAACTTTGCCAATTCCACAATTTTACCCAGGTTAACAATAGTTAGTATATAACAACCAACACTTACTGAGAGCCTATTGAATTCTAGGAACTATGTGCAATATTTTGGTTTTTATTTTATTTAACACTCACAAAAGCAGTATCATTTAGAAAGAATTCAGCAACTTACACGTGAAAGAGAGGTGCAATGTCGTAGATGAGAACAGGATTTGAATTCAGGTTTATCTAATGGCCCATATCATTGTTCTTTCTATCACATTACACTGTACAATAAATGGAGACCCCATTCAAGGGGGAAAATTTATCATATGTGGTTACCAATGTGTAAACTTTAACAGAAATAATGCAGTTTAGAATAGGGAGCACCTATAAAAAAAAATCACTGGATTTATAGGAAATGTTTAACAGTGATTGTTTATGAAACAAGTCATTTCCCAAGAATTCATTAATTGAGGTATACGTTGTAAAAGCATTGACAAGATATCCAGTGGACTTAGGTGACTTTTTAAATTCTGAATAGAAAGAGAAAAATACTATGAATTTGCCTGTAGAAATTGTATATAAAAGATAAATGGATTGCTTGAATCTTTTAGCACAATCATAACTAAATGTTCATTTGGCTTCAACTTCATTATTTTTTTTTAACAAAATTCACTACATTACAGTTACTCATGGAGTACAAAGTACCATAAATAATTTAAATTAAACTGCACTTGTCAAAAGAAATGAACAAGTAGGTTTTATGATGCAGTACATTTTATGGTGCCTTTAATTCTTTAATTTGTGTGTTTTGCTTAGTTGCTAATTCTGAAAACACTATAATCTGCAAAGACTCCTGTACTCATTAGTATAGATTATGAATGGCTCAGATCAACAGGAAAATCAGTATGAAGGGTTCTACTGAACCGGGATGTTTTTTCAGTAATATCCTATGAATATTTTATAATATTGACTTGAGGGATATAGAATAAATAGTTTACTTTTCTTCCATACAAATTCACCAATTATTCCTACCCCTATATATTTACAGGAATAAAAATATATCTATACTTATGTCTATATCCATATCTATAACTACCTATAAGAATATTTTCAGGTACCTATACTCAGTAACTATCATTATCTAAGTTGCCTGATTGGCAAGTACATAAATTCCTTAGTAATTTATTAATTTAGTCTCACTATAATTAATACATCAAAATTTATATGACAAACTAGAGGCTCAATGCACAAAATTCATGCAAGAGTAGGCCTTCCTTCCCCCAACTGCTGGCACCAGCTTCCCTCCGGCACCCGGTACCCCGGCTTCCCTTATAGCCCTGGCTTTATCCGGAAGGACATCTGGTCTAATTAGCATATTACGCTTTTATTATTATAGATTTCTTTGATATGTATTGCATACATACACACACAAAAAATCATTTTTTTTCAAGACTGGTGCTAGAGCTCACCAACAAGATCTCTGCAGAATTATCACAAGATTAAAGCTTTAAAATATTTTTGAAATACTAAAATGTATAATTAATACTGTACCATCCTTCGCACCCCAGCCCAGCCCTTCCCACCACAGCCACCTGGTCCTGTCTGCCAGCAGCCTTGCTCCTGCCACCACTCCCATGCACTGACGGCACCAGCCCTGCTTGCATCCACTAATGGCACAGAGTGATTGAGCCTGGAACCAGCAGTAGGTGAGAGCGGGACCAGCACCATCAGCAGGTGCAAGTGCCGGTTGCTGCCCTGACTGCCCCTCAAGAGTAGGAGGAGGTGGAGAAGCCCTCAGGGGCAATCAGGGCTGGGAGTAGCCACTTGCACCCACTGATGGCCCTGAGTGATCACGACTGGTACCAGACACCAGCTGCAGGTGTGAGCGGAAGCTCTGGGGCCAGTGCTGGGTACCAGCAGTGGGTACAAGTAAGGCTGGCACCAACAGCAGGTGCAAGCATTGGGCAGGACGGCAGCACGCAGGACCAAAGAATTTTCAGGAACCACCAGAGGCTCACCCCAATGACAGAGACTGGTGGCCTGCCTTGGTCGGGCGCCCCTGCTCACCTGCTCCACCATTCCGCTGTGGCTGAGGCCTGCCATGTTCCGCACACACTCCCTGGTGGTCAGTGCAAATTATAGCGACTGGTTGTTCAGTTGTTCCACTTGTTCCACTGTTTGGTCTATTTGCATATTAGCCTTTTATTATATAGGATTGCTCTTAAGTGTTTATAAACTGAAACAGAAGGAACTTAATAACTTTTCCCTTTCTCTCTCCTCATTCTCTATAAGCTTACATACTTTTCCCTTTCATGTAACTGAAATCTTTCAAAAACTGACTTATAAATTAAATTGACCTACAATTACTTAAAACTGTGCTCCCACTGTGATCCTTTTAAGGATCATAGTGGCCTCCCATATATTTTATCTTAAGTTTGGTTTTATGGTATATTGATAGCTTTTACAGTCAGTTAAACTCAAGGAATGTATATTTAAATATTAGGCATACTGCTCTAACTTTGTACACTATTTTTTTTAAATGAGTGTTTCCACTCTTAATGATATAAATTAAACTTTTTTACATAATTTATCAACATAGTACACTCTGATGTTAAATTTCCAGGTCTATTTGTTGCCGTTCTTTAAAAACCTACAGCTATACAATAATTTTGCACATTCACTGCTATTCTGATTTATCTAATCAACTTCTCTTAAAAGAAGTGCATTCTTCTTATCTTGATCACTTTAGATTAAAGACATTATCTTCATTCCAAAATTCTATATTGTAATCAATAATAGAGGACTGGTCAATGGGGTTAGAGGTCATAAAAATGGTGTCATCAAATGCAAATATTAAAACAAGTTAGATAACAGTTCCCTGAAGTCCATTTCCAATTGACATGGACATTTAATATGCTTTTCTTAGCAATGTTAATTTTATATATTAATGTATAATAACCAATCAAATATATGTCACCGTTTAACTTGGGATTTCTCTTAATAAGAGGCTAAGGTCAGGGACCACAAAAAAAAGAAAGACACCTACCATACAATGTTTTACCCACAATCATTGTCATTTAACTTCACCTAATTCCACAGAGAAACAAAAGGCACTATGAGTTGAGTTACTTGCCTAACTTATCATGTGATCAAGCTAGTTATCACCCATGTGCACCAGACCCAAAGGCTCACACTCAAACTGCACTCCTATAATTCTCCAGACATCCAGACCCATGTTCTCATTTCCACCCACGTATATTCTCATCATTCCTTTAATTAAGTTTTCCTTTTCACCCTCAAACACAGCATACTAGGAAAGGAAAGCAACCACATCATAGAATGGGTCTCAGAGTAAAACTTAATGTGATTTTATTTGACTAGTTTTCATCCAAGCCATCTAACAGACTGGCAATGTTCCAGAACGTTCATGGAGGCTAAAATGCACTGCACTCCACAGTACAAGTTCTCAAAGGTACATCATATCAATTTCAATGAATAGCACTTTCCTAACCGTAATGTAAAATAACATGCAACTGTATAATGTTTAGAGTTAAAAGAAACATAAGAGACTATCTAGCTCAGTGATTTTATTTTACAGATCAAGATATATGAAACCTAAATAGACAAAAGATATTTATCCAAAGTAATAAGGCAAGTTGGGGGCAAGATGAAGGCTTGAATCAGATGGTAAGACATCAGTCAGGAACTCTCTATATTGTGTTGGTTGTATTCTTGTAATAATTTTTGAGGGCAAATTACTGCAAGTGGTAAAATAAATGGATCATAATCCTGTTCACCAATGAGTTGATCCTGGCCTTATCTGCTAGCCGCAGAAAATCAACTAGATGAACTAAATATACATCTAAAAACTTCCCATTAGTCAAATTTTCCTAGAAACTAGGAAATCTATATTCTCCAAATTAGCAGGGGGAAAAGACCATTAGTGAAAGAAATTCCCTGATTGTTGCCACAACTTTGTACAACTTTATAAATTACATATTTTGCTTAGCTACACAAACAACCAAAACTGTGGGGATTTAATAATTGTTGCCATCAATTCACATACTATAAATTATACTATCGATATATTCATTATATTATAAAATGTATTTGATTCTTCCTTTACATAGTTCATTAATATTATGCATGTATGAATACAGGATTGTTATAATGATAGAATATTTGAAAATAAGAAATTAAGTAACTTACAAAACATTTTTAAATGGCATTGTATTAATAAAAGTGGTTAAAAACCAAGCATCAAACAAGTTGCATATAATTCAATACAAGAAAAATTTCAAAACATTAAAAGACTGAAATTAGATTGTAATGGACTCTTTGGATTAAATCAATGTAATTAAGAATATGATGAAGTATCCAGTTATCTGTTTTCTGAGCCTTTGAAAAGTGGGAATATTAATGGAACTATACAAGAAATTAATGCTGACTAGATTAATTGCCATAGCAATTGTCATATTATAAATATGGTATTTGTGACAATTATGCATCAGTATAATGCATGGGTTGTCACATTACTTGAACAAATCTTTAGGTAGATCATCAAGCATTTCTTTCTTCCCAGCATTATTACAAATTTAGAACACTTTAGAGGAGAAATGTGAATTTATGTACTGACTTAGCATACGTTTTTAAAAGTTTACCAGCACTTCGACTAAGAAAATGGGAGAACTTATGCAGTAAAAAACGCAACCTGAGGAAACCTCAACAGGAATGTAAACTAAATGGGTGGGGAGGTCTGTAGGTGTCAATCATGAACAAAATGCAACTGTCAAGCTTGCCTTGCTAACAAACTGTCACATCAACAATATGGAGTTAATGACTACAAATTAACTGTATACCAGATGCTTGACACTTTGTTATGACACTTAGCAAGCTAGTTGACATTTGGGGATCAAAGCTTCTTTAATTATACTTTGTATAACATGTGCAACCTTTATGCTAATGTCCAAATATTCCTTGGAGCAAGACTGTCCAAGTAAAAACAACCACAGGCTGTTTTCTAGGTGTGGGTCTGAAAGTATTCACATGGCTTTAAAAAAAAATAAAAATAAAAGTGGGACTTCACTGAGCAGGAGCCAGGCTTCAATGCACAATGTTGTTCAGTATTACCATCGCCTAAAATAACACTGTTTCTTAACTTGGTGAACTGGGGAAGCACTTTTCTCACATCTAGACACAGCCTGCGAAATAACACATTTTCAAACAAGGTGGTAATAGCATTTATAGCCATTTATAAAAGGAAAGACAACGAGGCATATCAGATTTTAAAATAACTGGAAAAGGTATTAAAGAGTGTGAGTGATGGGGGGAAAAAAAACCTGCTTTCAAAACTCTGATTTGAATGATTTTTCAAGTTCTTTTTAGGGAAATGGTTTGATATTTTCCCAAGTGAATAAAACTCAATAAATGATATAAGCAAAATTTCACACCACAGGTGTAATACCAAATGCTACACTTGTGTAATCATGAATTATAGGCTATGTCAATATAAGAAAAGGTTAACATTTTAATCAGGTTTTAAAATAAGCTCAGACTAACCAAAAATAATGTCATAAAATTAATAAATTTTAGAAAATAGCTAATAAATAAAAAAGATAAATATGTCAGTAAAATATCTACATGTCTAAATCAATAAGTTAATAATGTAATAACATGAATACTATCAGGGCTTCCTTTGGAAAAAAACAATCTTTGTATAGAGATTGAAATAGTTAAGTAATCCTATATAATAAAAGAGTAATATGCTAAGTAAACCAGATGTATTATGCTAATTACATCTTCATTAATTGCACAGATTTCATGCTTCAGGCCTCTAGTATTCTTATAAAATTCATTGGCATTGACCCTCCATCCCACTTTTCCCTGAATTGTACTTCGGGGGGGAAAAGAACATGAGTAATATGTGAAGAAAAGCAAAAGAAGGGAGAGGGAAATATATAATACTAAAATTGGAAAGAACATCGAGAGTCAACTAACCCAACCGGTTCACTTTGTAGATAGGACAAAACATGGCCAGATTTGTGAAACTGTCTGAGAGATGGAGCTATAGACAGACACTGTACTAGATCCCAGTGTTGTAAATTCTGTAAGGGTGCTGTTTTCAGTACAATGCTCTGGTTCTTTCTGCCACTGTTACAGCTCCAACACACTGAAATGTCTAAAAAGCAGTGTAATTTTGTCACTTGGCTCAGTTCTTATTGAGCACTTATAAAATGGCAATCACTGTCCTAGCCAGTATGGCTCAGTGGATGGAGCATCAACCTGCAGACTGAAAGGTCCTGGGTTCCATTCCAGTCAAGGGCACATGCCCAGATTGCGGGCTCAATCTCTTCCTCTCTCTGTAGTATCAGTAAAAATAAAATAAAATGGTAAACACCCTTCTATGGACTAGTGATACCAATGACACAACAAAGAACTAGGCTTACCCTGGACAATACAGCAGTCACTAGTGACATGAATTGCCAATGAGCACTAAGAAATATGGTTAGTCTGTATTGACATATGCTATAAGTGTATTAAAAAAGAATGTAAAATATTTCATTAACTTTTTTATGCTGACTCTGTTTTGAAATGATATTTTGAAATTGATAAGATGAAATATATTACTGAAATTAATTACACTTGATTCTTTTAACTCTTTTACTGTGACTACTAGAGGCCTAGGGCACAAACATCCATGCACGGGTACAGTCCCTAGGCCTGGCCGGCAACTGAAGCATGAGCGTCTAGCATGGAAAGGCAGGTTCCAGCTGACCTCTGGGCCCTGAGCAGCACCTGGGCCTCCACCTGAGTCACAGCTCCTGAGCCTCCACACAGAAATATGGTGAGAGTGGCCAGATGTCATGGGATGAGGAGCAGCATGGGCGCCTGGGCCGCCCAGTGGGCAGTGCGCCATCTCCTGGCTGGCCTCGCAGACTGGCTCCCACATGAACCCATGGGGAGTCCGACCGTCCTCTGTGGTCCTGGAGGCTGTGGCCCGGCTCACCTGGAAGCCCACTGGGGCCAGCAGCACCTCCACTGCCGCCTGCTGCCAGCACCTCGTCGCTGATGCCTGCCATGTTCCGTGCCACCCCCTGGTGGTCAGTGCACAACATAGCGAGTTGTCAAACTCCTGATCGAACTCCCCGTCTAGGGGATATTTGCACATTAGGCTTTTATCATATAGGGTAAGAAATACTAAATCACATTTGTGGTTCACGTTATATTTCTATTGGACAGCACTGAACTAGCCAAGAGAGTCATCCCTTCTAGGAACTGGAAAGTTTGGAGACAGGAAACAAGTGAATGAAATAAACATAGGCTATCAGGAACCTACAATCAGATGGCCTGACAGAGAGTAACTGGGTGAGGTGTGGAGGATGTTCAAATAGAGACTGAAATAGTGAAAGACACTAACTGGTTTGAGATTGGTGAAGACAAGGTCAAAAGGTCACCATGGAGGAATGGAGGCTGTAAGTGAGGATGGAAGAGGAGAGCAGGGCACGTCTGTTGGAAGGCAGTGTCTGACAGTCTCAGTCAGATGCTGGCATTTCGGTTGTAGTGGAGAGTCGCTGCGGAGTTTTGACTTCACCATGCACAGGGCTGCTGCCCTCCACAAGCTTCTGTCATTTCCTGCCTCGTCCAGGACCTTCACTTCCTGCTGGGTCATCCCATCTCTCCTCTCACACAGCCACAGCTCATCCTCCAGATTAGGCATCCACATTAACTAAATGCAATATTAACCATTACATTTCCAAATGTAATGTTCTTGCATTCTCATTAGCAAAATGATTCAAGTGAATCATTTGTTGAAAATGGATTCCCTGATGAGGTCTGGACAATAAGGAAACCACCTTTTAATGCAGATTCCAAGCCACCTACACCCTTAGCTCTCAAAGCACATTTTTATTTCAGGTTCTTATTCTAGTTTCCTAAATACAACTTCTCCAATTCTAGAACTTCCAGGAAGGGCAGTGTTTCCATCTGGGTCTTGGAGCAAACCCTGGTCCACTCAGATGCAGTAAGTAAGGAGACTACCAGGATTTAGGGGGTATTGTCAAAATCACTGGCAGAGTTAAAGTAAATAGATAAGGGAGAATGTGGCACCCGGAAACTGCCAGGTGTGGGGGACCTCACAAAGGTCAGGAGGTGGAACAGTTCCTGCAACTGGAGAGTAGCTGAAGCTTTAGGAGAGGGCTGCCCTGCAAGAATTGTGGATTTTGGAGGAGATGAAGCCACCCATCAGTAAGGCAGCAGGAAGGAAACAAGGGAAATAAATACCCTGATCCAACTTTCTTCTCTTGATCTCCACTGGCACTTTCAAGGGTGAACAGATCCAGAAGCCAGAGAACAAAATAGGTTGATCAGACAGTCCATAAAAATTAGGCTTCAGTCCTGGCCAGCGTGCTCAATGGTTAGAGCATTAACCCATGCATGGAAGGGTAGTGGATTGGATTCCCAGTAAAGAGCTCATATCTGGGTTCTAGGTTTGATCCCTGACCCCGGTCAGGGTGCATCCAGGAAGCAACCAATCAATGTGTCTCATATCCATGTTTCTCTCTGACTCTTCTTTTTCCCCATCCTCCTCCTTTCTATTCTCTCTAAAAATCAATTAAAAAACTGTCCTTGGGTGAGTATTAACAACACAATGATTTGGCTTCAAGGGCACAAAGCCAAGTGGCGAGGATGCAGTGTGGCTCTGGAGGGGCACATGGAAGACATCCAGCACAGGACTTAATAGGGACGCTTGCTCTGTCGTTTTATAAGGTCCTGGACTCGGATTGGCAGCCTCTAGGCAAAAGCCTTTTTCATGGTTATGGGTATCACTGGAACTTCTCTATTGGCTAGAAGAAAGCATTAAGAACCAGTCCTTTATTTATCCCCTTCTTTCTTTCCACCAGCAGAAACAATAATAATGTGCAAACTCCATTCTCCACTAGTGACAGAGTAAAAGCAAATTGAGAAGTAAGTGTTGTTTCATCCTTCAAGAAATACACATGTATTTCTTACAAAGTGCCAGGTACTGTTTTCAGCTAAGTATCCAAGAGTGAAAAACTTAGTTCCTGTTCAAAAGACTTTATATACTAATGATGAGAAAACAAATTCAATAAATTCAGATATTGATTAGCATTGAAGCAGCAACATAGCATAACATGATAAAGGATGGAATGAATGTGAAGATGCGGGCAACCTTAGTTAGGATGGATCAGAAACAGCTCTTTTTCATTGAACTGACACCTAATGGTGAACATGAAATATGAGTGAAGTTGACCACAGCAAGAATGAGGGGCAGGAGAATGAAGTACTAGGAAGACCGGAGGACCTACAGCCCTGTCACAGAGGTCTGCTGGCCTGCCAAGGAATCTCAGGGAAGCCTCCGCCCCTGTCCCCATGCCCTTATCCTAACACCCAGCCAAGGAGAGCCTGCTTTCTTTCACACAAAAATGCACGACCTTCCTGAAACCAAGGAGATAAAGTTGCTCTGAGATGACTTTTTCTACTTCCCAAAAAATGCCTCAGAATTTGGCTGAAGCCTTGAGTAGACCATATTAGGATGCTTGGATTCTATTTGAAATGCTAAGGAATGCATTAGAGGTTTTGAAGTTTTAACTTCAAGTTTTCCATAATATTCTCTTGATGGCTTTACTTTAGACAAATGCATCAGACCATGGGTATAAAAACAAAAACAGAGCTCAGTATATGTCAACTAAATTATTAATATATATTTTTGGAAATACAAATCATTTAAAATCATAAGCAAAGTAACATACAGTTATAAATATACATCTAATGTAGAAAGAGCATTAGAAATGTTATTTTATAATATACTAGAGGCCCAGTGCATGAAATTTGTGCAAGGAGGTGTGGTGGGTCCTTCAGCCAGGCCTGCACCCTTGCAATATGGGACTGCTGGCTCCTAACTGCTAACCTGACAGCCTGCCTGATTGCCCCTAAACAATCTGCCTGCCTGATCACACCTAACCATTCTGCCTGTCTGCCTGCCTGATTGCCTCTAACTGCTCATCTGCCTGCCTGATCACCCCTAACCACTCAGCCTGCCTGCCTGATTACCCCTAACCACTCTGCTTGCCTGATCACCCCTAACTGCTCATCTGCCTGCCTGATCACCTCTAACTGCTCACCTGCCTACATACCGTGTTTTCCCGAAAATAAGACATCCTATGAAAATAAGACCTACTTACAGGTTTCCTTCTGAGTGAAATATAAGGCATCCTCCCAAAAATAAGGCCCCCCTAGGCTAAACATGAGAGATTTGGTCCACTGATTCTGAAAGAAATGGAGTCACAAGAAATTCACCAAGAAATTCAGGAATTGGATTGTTATGATGATGTTCCAGAAGATGATGACATGATTGTCATTGAATAAATGAGTAAATTCTTGATACTGTAGGATTCACAGTTTGTCTGGTTTGTGTTGACAACTACCGTACTACCGTACCATATACAGGTAATAAATTTCCTTTATTTTCATTTAACAATAAATGTGTACCGTATTCTTCTTCATGGAAAAATAAGACATCCCCTGAAAATAAGACCTAGCACATCTTTGGGAGCAAAAATTAATAGAAGTCACTGTCTTATTTTCGGGGAAACAGGATAATAACCCCTCACTACTCTACCTGCTTGCCTGATTGCCCCTAATCACTCTGCCTGACTGCCTGATTGTCCCTAACTGTCTCTGTCTCTGCTCCTGTACGTGGCTTCCTCTGGAATGATGTCCAAAAGGTTATTCAGCTGTCCGGTCTAATAAGCATATTATGCTTTTATTATAATAGATCATTTTCTCAGTATGAGTTCTACTAGAAAAATAACAGGACCATGAGTTATTCTCTAAAAACTGTTCTACAGGGGTGTCAGGACAACTACATATATGAATGAAACAACCAAAAGAGAGAACAAAATGGGGAAGGGAAAGGTCCTTTGTGTTTCCTTTCTGATGATCTCATCACACCATCAATCAAGACTCAAATGAAAAAACCCAAGGTACCAACCTTGCCAATCTAATCCCAGAGTTCTAGACCATAACACAGGTGCATAAGATCATGATAGCTGATGGCTATACTTCAAAGTGGCGAAATATGTCTGTTCATGAAGACATATTTTACCTATAATCATGCTTTTCTTGTACCGGACACTTTTCAGTTTTTAACTGCTACCAGTTTTTAAATTATTAAAATGTATTGTGAATTGAGGCATATCTTTTTTTCTGGGCCTCTTTTTCATGGAATCCTTATAAACAATTATGAAATTATTCATTTATTAACAAACAAAAATCTTCCTCCTTCCTCTACTGTTGCCCTCCACTTCCATCCATGATCCCAATATTAGACATAGTTTCCACTCCTTTTGGGTTTTGAAGCCCCTCTGTGTGACTCAGGTCCCTCATCTGTAAATTAAAGCAAGTTGAGTAAATGAGACTGAAATCCTTTCTGAGCTTGCTTATTCGGAGATTTTAAATATCAAATATCTTGTTGATTTTTAATTTTTTCTAATCATGCTGCACCCTAATTTTTGCACCAAAGTCTTTAATTTCTACTTGACATGTTCTTGTAAGGTGGGATTGGTTAGGAATCCTTCCCCCCCCACCCCCATGTATGCAGTTAGATAACAGAGCATTACTCTGTTTTTCAGTTACAATAATACACATTTTTTTTTGTTTCTCTATCCAACCATTGCCCTGTGGTTTAAAGCATTTAAGATTTTGATCTCTTTACCATAATATTGATTAATAAATCACTTTTGCTAATTGTCAAACAAGTGGACTATCACTGACTTCCTTATCCCTTCCTTAAAATATAAACCAGCAAAGTCACACACACACACACACACACACACACACACACACACACACACATACACATTTCAATGATATCCAATCCTAAATATGCTTAGGATTCTTTAAATATTATTTATTAAAATATTCTATATTAAATCAACTAGTACTATAAATGAAAAAGAATTAGGACTTCCACTATATTTTGTAGTGATCAGAGCTACCCACAAAAGATCAAAAGTGCATCTTGCAGGACTTTAAATGGGTTAATATTGTTACAACTACCTGTGAAACATGGGAAGTAAAATGTAGTATGTTTTTCTTTCTTTTAACCTCTTACTAGTGGATTTCTTAAATTAAGGCAAGGGGCACGTATGTGTACTTGACTCCATTCTCTCCTAAAGCCTGTATGTCTTATTACAGCTAGCATACTGTTTCCAAAAAGTTGCAATGAATGTGGAAAAGCATTTACAGAAGAAAACTTTCCTTGATTAGGGTTCATGTTCCTAAGATAAGGATTTCTAAAGACAGCTCTATTTTAGTTATGTAAAGCATGTAAAAAAGTGGCATATGCTCAATCAAAACTGAATTTGAAATTAACCTGTCACTTTAGACACCACAATTTAAAAAGAAGGTTAGGATTAATTAAGGAAGGTTAGAATTTTTTAAAAGTCTCCATGCTGGAACTTATTGGCTAATAGTCTACTAGGGCCTTATGTGATTTCAAAAGAAAGAGGGAAAGAATTAAAGAAAATGGAACAATATATTTCTTATTTTCATTGTTTATAATTTAATAGTTTGATAAAATAGAAAAAAATAAAAGCATAATTTAAAAATGAATACATAAAGAACAAAGACTAGTTAATACACATTTAAGTTTATAGTTTAAACTTATATAAATCTATAGAAAAATATATCTTTGATGATTATGTAATGCATCATAACCAAGGTACCTTCAGCAAGGTTTAGCATGTGTTGAGTTATAATTTTCTACAAAGTTGATTATAATTAACTCTGCTTATAAATTTAAAAAATGAAATATCCAATAAATTATTTTTCTTATTTCATACACAAGCATAATAAACAAAAATATTGTTTGTCTTAAAATGTCCTTTTTTCACAAGATTGTAATGAAAGCAAAATTACTTAATTCGAGTTTCCATAAAAACACACACATAGTAATCAGAGTTATTCTACTTATTAAGACAAGAAAAAAAAGGAATCAACGTTTTCAAATCAGAAATTAAAAGGGTTTCATTTCTTACTAAACCTCCTGTTTCTAGATGCACGCATATAATGATACTAAAAAATGAAGACAGAACTTTCTGGAGAGCTAGTGAGCCATGAAAGGAAAGGCTTCAGCAAGACATGTGATTTACTCATTTAAACTTTTTCACTGATGCACTGAGAAATACACTTTCTTTTATTTCAACGTTATAATCACAATCATCAAAAACTCTTGAATGTTAAACCTGTATTTAAAGTAGGGAACAGCTGCAAAGGTCATTTCCATATCACATTGCAGATAGCCAAAGGTAGCATTAAACTTAGAACTCTAAGAAAGCCATGGAAGATGAAATTTATTTGTATCTTGATTGCTTAAAAAGGTATTCAAACCAAGTAAGCATACATTTGAAATAAGAGCACAATGCATGCTAGGCCAATACAGATAGGCCAATACAGATGATCACTGAGCAAACCATATGAAAGTGTTTTAAGTTAGTCAAGAAATAAAAGTTAAATGACAATAGATTAAAAAGTTAATCATCTGAAGGCTTATGCTATCTTCAATAAAACGATGCACAATTATTGAAATACATTCCTCCTACTCAATATAGAAGGCTATTTATCAGAAATTATAATAAAAACTTGCCAAAAACTGCTGTTAAATTCTACTACTTCATAAGATGCCAAAGAGAAATAGCTCACTAATTTCTTTCCATATGAATCGCTCAAAATTCCTTTAAACTGTTGCCGCAGGCCATAAAATAGAAGTAATAAAATGATATAATTTTTAGAAAACATAATAGTAAGAAATTTAAGTTTCTAAAACACTCTCAGAGAAACTGTTATTACCCAGTATGAAATTATGTATATAAAGAGTCTTCAATAAAGAGTTATCATTTACTGTCTACAATGAACCAAGATTTAAGCGACATACATTACATCATTATATGTCTATAATAACCATGAACATTGTATATTATTATTATTACTATTATTAAGATGAACCAGCTGGGACTCAGACAAGTGCATCTGAGATCCCATAATTACTCAGAAAATGAAGGAATAAAATGATTCAACCCATTTCCTAAAACAAATTGACATGCTGAAATTAGGGAAAGAAGAAAGAATTTTTTTCCCTAATACTCTGAACAATCAATAGCTAAACATTACATAAGCAATAGATACATGCTAAGGATTGAGAAGTGAAGTCTGGTCAAGATAAGAGTAATGTGTGCCCAGCATGGGGCAGGGACTCAGTGAGTATTTAGGAAATGAAGGAGAAATAAATGAATGAGTGACTGAGAGGGTGAGTTGGTGTTGGGAGAAGACAAGGAGGGAGGGAAGTGTAAAAGAAGAGAGGGAGAAAAGGATGGAGGGAAAGAGTAGGAAAGTAAAGAACACATTGGGTGCGCTAGCCCTGGCAGACCTGATTTTTATTTAGCTCTTCTAGATCTGCAACTAGAGGTCCTCTTTCAGCTAAACTACCATTTTCCATTTGGCTTCTTTTAGCAATTTTGAAAGATATGTCTTTCTAAGTCATTAGGGTATTATTTCAATTACTGCTTCATCAAAAGAGTTAATATATTTCCTTACTTACTCCCAGGGAACGGATGGAGCAGTTTGCTCTAACATGTGTGTGTTTTTGACCTATCTCAGAGTCAATAAAGTAGAAAACTGTCCAAAAAACATTAAGGATGAAGATATCAATATTTTACACATTGTTAAACATGGGATCCTTAACACTGTTGCCTAAAATTTATTCTAATAGTGGAAGGAAAACAATCTATGAAATTCAAAGAATATTCCAAATAAGCCTTAAATTAAGGAGACTCTCATAGGAGGAAGTAATGAAAAATGCATCACTGATTGGCTTGGGAGAAAAGAGAGCTATTACTTTATTAAGTTTCATATCTGACCCAAATTGATGGATTAAATGTTTAAATATTTAAAATGAAACAATAAAAAATGCCTTTAAATGTTACTAATTATGTGCTTCATATTTAGCTTGTCCTTCTATTTCCTATATAGTCTCTATATCTTATTTAAGAATATTATATCCAACTTATTTAAGAATATTATAAAGAAGAAACAACTTCACAGATCATAATTTTACATTATTTAACTCACTTCCATATTCAAGCTATTATTTTATAACTGTTTTTCACAGGTTAATGGAGAAATAATTCACATATCATACATTCATCCATTTAAAATGTGTAATTCAATGACTTTAGTATGTTTACAGAGTTGTGCAGCATCACCACAATATAATTTTAGAAAATGCTTATCCCCGTAAAAGAAACCCCATGCCCATTAGTAATCACTCTTCACTCTGCCCCACAGCCCTCAGCAAATACTAACCTACTTCACTCTCTGTCATTTTGCCTATTCTGGTCAACTTCTATAAATGAAATCATTCAGCATGTAGTCTTTCTGACTGGCTTCTTTCACTTAACATAATGTTTTCAGGGTTCATCTATGTTACAGTATGTATCTGTACTTCATTTCCTATTAATATTGAATGATAGTCCATTGTATGGACATACCACTTTTATGTATCTAGTTATCAGTTGATGAACATTTGGGGTTGTTTGTTTGGGCTATTATGAATAACACTGTTATCAAACTTGTGTAAAGTTTTTGTGTAAACATATATGTATTCAAAATATATGAGACCCCTCAAGGAATGTCACACTGTACATTTAGGCTGGCAGGGGAGCTTCTCCAGGGTCAGGTCTAAGTGGGCAGTCGGACATTCCTCTTACAATCCAGGACTGCTGGCTTCCAACTGCTCACCTGGCTGCCTTCATGATTGCCCCTAACCACTTCTGCCTGCCAGCCTGATCACCTCCTAACCACTCCCCTGCCAGCTTGATTGATACCTAACTGCTTTCCTGTCAGCCTGATTGCCCCTAACTGCCCTCCCCTGAAGACCTTGTCACCCCTAACTGCCCTCCCCTGCAAACCTAGTCCTCCCCGCAAAATGTTCTCCCCTGCAGGCCTGGGTCCCCCCCCAACTGCCCTTCCCTGCAGGCCCAGTCGCCCCCATCTTCTCTCCTCTGCTGGCCTGGTCACTTCTAACTGCCCTCCCCTTCAGGCTTGATCACCCACAATTGCCCTCTCTTGCAGGCCTGGTCCCTCCAAACTGCCCTCCCCTGCTGGCCTGATCACTCACAACTGTTCTCCCCTGCTGGCCTGATCCCTCCCAACTGCCCTCCCCTGTTGGCCATCTTGTGGTGGCCATCTGTGTCCACATTGGGGCAGCCATCTTGTGTGTTGGAGTGATGGTCAATTTGTATGTTACTCTTTTATTAGATAGGATATTAGTTAGTAGAACCTTGAGGACAGAAATTGGTACTTTGTTTACTATTTTATCTCCCACACCTAGGAGAGTACCTGACCAAGAAGGCACTCCCATGTTTGTTGGATTCTCACTAGCTCTAGGTTGGAGCAGGAAGCCTCAAAAACCCTGAACCTAAAGTTTCCAAATGCTTTACAGTTAGATCTGTAGAGTTTCCATGTGGCAGTTAAACTCCTCTAAGACAGTTATTAAGAACACCCAAGAGAAGGAATCGTCATGATAATGGGTCCTACTATGCCAAGCTCACAATTATAATCTCAACTTGAAATGATTATTTGTAGAAAACAAATAGTGTAGAAGAAAAAAATGTTGGTGCAGCCTTAAGTTCCAAACTCCAGAGCACAAATCCACTTTGTGTTTTTCTAAATGAATTTCAGATAGTTCCAATTTAGCAGCATCTAAGAAGTCATGTTATAATTGTGATCTCGAGGATGTAGGCTGGATCTGGAGCCTCTGGCTCACAGCTCACTAACTAGATCACGTCCTGTTATATGACATTGTCTTCAGGAACCTGAAACTAATCAGTACAACATGGGCTTCATTAATTTAGAGAATACAGCCTTCAATACCAAGCTGGCTAAAAACAAAATAAATGTGCAGATTAATTGGTAAGGCATCCTTGGGTTGTGTACTAAGTTCCAAACTTGAGAAAACATCCACTCAACCAGGAAATGATTCCATAATAGCAGAAGTGCCAGCAGGCACAAAGAACGAAGCTGAGAGAAAGGAGTGATGACTACATCAAAGGATTGTCAGTGTACTACAGAAGAATAAGGTCATTGATAGAAATATGCTTATTAAGCTTATAAAAACATTGGATTTACCTCCAATGGGACAGTGGTCTTTTAACATTTACAATTTAATTTATGTCACTGATAGTAAAATGTCAGACTGTGCACACCAATTCAAGTAGTAAGAGAACAGGGAAAAACAGCCATGAGTTATCTGATTTGAGTTTCCTATTTTTAAGGCAAAATCTAAATAGCAAATCCTTCATCAAGGCAATTATCTCTGATTCTTTCTTTTTTTAATTTTTTTAACTAGCAACTGATTTTTAGAGCCAATTGTATTGTATGGTCAACAGTTAAAAAAAAAAAAAAAGAACAGTGTCATTAACCTCGTAAAATCATTTAATAGTCACCTGAGTTTATTGGTAAATTTATAATCCTTGATAGCTTTTGATTTGCAGAGTACAGAATAGGTTCTGCAACATAAGATGATGTAAATGCAGGTGCCATGCCAGTAGCTGCAGCACAAGGTGGTTACCTTTAATGCCACAAAACAGAATCCTTCTGCTCCTCTGTGAGCAACACGTACACATAAAGCAGATAGAAATCCACTGGAAATAGGAACATTCCTTGCATTGTTTTCTGTGCTAAACTCTTCTGATAAAGACTTACCCCTCTGAATCGGGAAACCACAACCTTTCAAAAGTGGAAAGCTGCGTTACAGGCTAACGGAAAGGCACTGGACCAAGAGATAAGATCTGGGTACTGCTTCTCTCTCCACAGCTTACTGTCCTTGACCTAGAGCAGATTCTTTAACCTCTAGGAAACCCACATGCCCCCCTTGGTAAAGGAAGCTGCTGGTGCCTGTGCCCTCAAGTTCCAAATAATGCTTTTAAATATATTTTTAAATTGTGTACTTTTAGAACTAGGAACCACAGTTTGTAGCATACAAACATATTTAGCGTAAAATATTGCATAAAGGTCATATGCATCTACAAAGCAACTCATTTGAATAGACACACTATTGAAAATACTCTGCACAGAGATCAGTAATGGGATTTCAGGGCAGGCTCACAGCATCATTGGGAAAACGGTTGGGTTTTTCTTCATTATATGGTCCTCCTGTGGTTTTGCCCTTCCTTTTTTCAGTTTGATGGTCCCTCTCTTACAGTAGCTGATCTGTGAGTAGCCCATTCTCCCTTACCTTTCCTGGGTTCTCCAATAAGGCCTATTACATGCTGTATTTTAGGCTCACCTCTGGGGTCTCACCCTCCACTCAAGAAAGCTATTGCTGATGTATTTGTATCTACTGTCTGCTCTTGCTTCTTTTGTTATCCATACGCCCTCCTTCCACATAAATTTACTTAAATCCTGTACCCTGGAGGCCAAGTGTTTTCTTCTACTATGACATCCAATCCACATTAATGGACTACGGTAAATAAATTTAAAAAGTTAGGAACTTAAATATTTTAGCATAATATATGCTTTTTTATTTTTATTTTTTAATATATTTTATTGATTTTTTTACAGAGAGGAGGATAGAGGGATAGAGAGCTAGAAATGTCGATGAGAGAGAAACATAGACCAGCTGCCTCTTGCACACCCCCTACCGGGGATGTGCCCGCAACCAATGTACATGCCCTTGACCAGAATCGAACCTGGGACCTTTCAGTCCGCAGACCGACGCTCTACCATTGAGCCAAACCGGTTTCGGCTAACATATGCTTTTTAAATAAAATTTCCTTAGAGTGAGAATTTTAGTGGTTGGTTAATTGGGATCATATTTTACATATCTCTATAAATTATATAGGATAAAAGCAAATTTAATTGACAATTATGCTTGGTTTTGTGTGTGTTTGTATATGTGTGTGCATTTAAAAATATAAGTAAAACAAAAGATCATTTAGTCTGTAGATGTAAATTAATAAAATTCCATTTAGGAAATCCCTCTTGAAAGATGGAACAGACTGATTTTAGACGATTTTAAAACAAAATTCATTTGACATTAGAATAGGTTTATCTAATTTGAATTAATTTGATTTTATCAATAAGAAAGTAATGCAGCAACACATGTATTAGCTGTAAAATATTTATCAAATGATTTCATATAAAATTCAATGTGATTTATGTATCTGTTTCCTGCTAAAACTAAGCATTGGCTTCTTTAAATTCTAAACAAGTAATTGTAGACTGCTCATCCATTATATCCAAGCATTCCGTCCCACTACAGGATCCACCATGGTAATAGCTATTTCATCAAAGCCTAATGGTTTGTTTCAAATAATCAAAGTAGTGTTTATATCACTGTCCTCAGGTGCAACCATTTTGTTTCCCGGAGAGTAGTACGGTACATGCTAATGTCACAAGTGATAAATCAAAGTAAGTACGTTTGTTTTTCTACCTTAACCAGTCTATTCGGGGCCACTAACAAAAATACATGTTGGCATTTGCACTTATGCACTTTCTATAGAGACCATCTAGTAAAAAAGATTACGGATAACAAATACATATGCAAAACAGATGGTTATGTGCAAGTCTTAGTTGTATGAGAAAGCCCAGTGTTAGATGACGCTTGCTGTGAATTAATTTGTAAGCTTTACCCTGGGAGAGAGTAGAAACAGACAGCATTTCTACTATAAATGATCGATGACATGCCTTCTACATATAGGACATCAAAATACAATAGTTTACTCTCCTAAAATCGCCATGTGTTTTAAGTGATTAATTTACATTTTTGCTCTTATAAATACTGAAAAAAAAGTTAAGAATTAAAAATTCATCTTCAAATTTACAGATTAAGAGGAAGTCTGAGAAACTGAGATCAAATATATCTTATTTCTATTTGCAAAGTTCTTGTGGCAGTCAATGGGAGACAGTGTTTTAGTATAGTTAGAATAAGAACTTGGTTACTAGATTGTCCTATTTACGGTTTTCAGCTTGAATTTGCAATGACATTCAGAGCTTTTTTGTTCTGTAGGCTTAGAATAGAGAATGTGCATGTCACAAAAGTGGTGTTTTCTGTATTCAAAAGGGAATTGAACCTGCCTGGATATTGATCATTTCCAGTTTCCAGTTCACGGAGTAGCACTTTGAGGAGCACTGGAGAAAGTATTAGGCAAAGAGACACAGTGGAAATCTGCCTCCTCACCTACTTAAGCATATATAAATGAGGAAGAAACAAAGAGAAATCGACAACTGGAAAATAAACGGACATGAATTAAAGACCACTATGTTTAACCGACCGGTCTAATATCCTTCGAGAGTCAGTATTCCCTTTCACATTCATCTTTGCTCAAGAAAGTAAATGAGAGCAAAACCACAGGGTCTGTGACTCCAGATGGCAAAAGGAAGCAGACAAGGAAAGCAGGCTGCAAAGTCCATCTTCCGCCAAATAAAAAATGAAGAGCTGCAAGCTCCCTCTTAGTTACCTTTGGGTTTTGGAACCCTAACATAAAATACACTCTGAGCAATACACCTCACTCTGTTTTTCTCTGCTCTCAGTGATGGCTTCTTCACAATCAAAATTCAGTCAGTAGCCTAAGACTGATAGGACTTATCTCTAGATGTCAGCATGGCTTCAGAGGAACAAACTGACAAAGGTGATAAGTTAGGGAGTAAAATCCATTTAAATGGTAGGACATCTGATTATGGTCCCACAAATGTATATAGAGCAAATAGTGTTGAAGGAGCTTAAGTACAAATGATAAAATGACAATAAAGTTAAAACCTTCTTTTCACCAGCATATGAAGTGCTGCTGGGCAAATTAAGAAGTATGTATCGCTTTAAAATGCCATCAAAACTAGAGTTTTCCTTCAAAATGTTGGCTGCCATTGCCTCAGTAAGCCTTAATCTGCTTAGAGCAATTTTCTGATTTCTGAGGATTTTAAAGATGGAAATGTTAGCCTTTCTCGTGTCAAAATATGTCATTTAAAATATTTAGTAACTATTTAACTTTAGTTATATAGTATATAAACATAGAAACAAACACAAGTTAGTATTGTAAAAAAAAGTAAGAAACCCTAAAATCTGCTAATAATTCCTTCCAGACTTAATGTTTACATCTTTTATATGCATTTTAATGTAGATGCATGTTTTCTTCATTAAATCATTGCCTCTGAACCAATCCTAACATAACTTGTTATATAGAGAGTTTTATTTTCCATAGTAATATATATATTCCCACCAGAGAATTACTTTACTGATTCTGTGAAAGACCTCCTTCAAATGAAAGGCTTAATAATCTATCACCAAATCATGATTAATTTTCTACCACCAGGCCACATACCAGGATTACTCCCAAATGTTCAGTTTAATTTAAGTACTTTCTGATTCATGAACTGGAGGATAACATAAAGCTATAAGAGGTAATCCAATCCTAACATGGCCTTAACCCCTATAATCTGCACTTCAATAGCAGAGAAACTGTATAGTTTTGAAACTGTAATCAAGAATTTTTTTTGCAAACACACACTGGAGCTGTCCTTTGCTCCCATCTCTTATTAGATTACAATAAAACGACCATGCTCTCTTTATGGTGGGAACACAGCGACCCTGGGGTGATTTATAATCTTGTGAAACCCTGTCCACACTGCTGACCAGACTTTTTTTGAGGTCACTATCTGTTTCTTCAACTGATGTCTTCCTGCTGTGACAACACTGTTGGAGAGCTGTCGGCACACAAGAATTTCTCAGGCTACGTATTGTCTTTGAACGAATTTCTTGTGTTATTTCTATTGAGAAGCATTTGTGTGCTTGATGTTTAGACAGTAAAGAATCTTTCTGAGATTTTCTCATTAGTCTAAATCCTGACAAAAAGAAGACAACTAAATAGAAATAAATGAAGTGAATCTCTTATTGACAAAGGGAGAGGATATTTATTTCTTCTGAACGTATAACACTGCTGTTGCTAAATACAAACAATAAGGCAGCGATACATTTTTTAAAATGAGAGTATTGTTCCCAATAGTAAAATAATTTGACTCTAACATATTAGATATTGTCAAAAATAAGCATTAGCTAAAATGCCTGGGGTTTAAATAAATGTAAAAAATGTGTGCTTTGCTATTTTTCTTTAATGTGGGAAATAGGGGGGAAAGTTAAACTAAGAAAATGTCTTAATAGTAATTTTTTTATAAAAATAAGTTTGATATTCAATCATCAAAAAGCAGTGGTAAATGAATAAAATTTATGTTCAGTTTTACCAAATAACAAATAATATTTAAAAATCAAGGTTAAGAACTAGCCAAATTTTTTTTATGCTATGATAGCAGAAAAGCATGTTCAAATGATAGATCTTGATTAACTTAGCTTCACAAATTACTTTCCACTAATTAAATACAAAAATAGTACAGAAAGCATGGTATCCAGCCTGTTGGGTTCCATTGATTCAGTTTGTTCTCCCATTTATTTATTTTTTATCCTCACCTCAGAATATGTTTTTATTGATTTTTAGAGACAAAATAAGTGGGAGAGAGAGAAAAATATTGATATGAGTGAGAAACATCAATCAGTTGTCTCCTTTACATGATTGAGCAGAGCTCCAAACAGCCTACATATGTGCCTTGACCAGGAACCGAACCCAAAACCTTTTGGTAGGAGACAGTGCTCCAACCAACTGAGCCACCCAGTCAGAGCTGTTCTTATTTTAATTGTATTTGATGAAATTAAAAAAGAAAGGTAACAGTGGATGAGTTAGTTTTTATACTTAAATATTTCCTACTATTCTAAAAGGGGAATAAATAAATTTCAAATTTTTATTTTCCTGGCTTTTATTTCTTTCTTTATTTACTTATTGAGAGAGGACAACTGAGAAAAGCCATCGGATTTTTTTTTTTTTGAGACAGTGAAGTCCACATGGCTTCAGAAAGAAATTAACAGAGAAGTTGTCCCCTCTTCAGAATGTTTCCTCCTTAGTTCTAATTGAGGAAACAGTTCTGAAGGCTATATACAAGAAGAGAAAATGTTTTCTTGGAAGAGCCAACATTGATGTAAAAGAATCCCAGAGCACTGGGTCCATTTGCATCCCTTGGGCTGGAAAGATTGGGGGGGGCTTAACTGAGAGGTGCTTGTACCAAGGGCCCCGGAGACCCTAAGTTCTGGCTTCTGTGGTTACTGAGCATTGATTTCCCTCACCCAAACACAGAGCTGCTTACCCTGAGAGGCACGTGAAGACCTCATACCTTCACACATTTTACTTTGTCTCCCCAAGTTTAGATAACAAAGACCCAAGGCTTACCTTCTACATATGAGAAGAAAACAAATGTAAACTGAATTTTATGTCAAAATGTCCATAAACCTATTTTGTACATTTCATCACTTAAAGTGGAATACTGAAAAACAGCCATGTTAATAGACAACTATGATTTCCAAACTTACCATGTAACATCACGGTTTGTCTTTCACAGTGGCCAAATCTCAGGAAGAGGTGAGTGTTTAAACTTAACTAGATCTGAATTTGTATGAACATGACAACCCAGAGCCCACACCAGTGCTGGAATTTGGCAACAGAGCCTGTGGGCTTTATAATCCTTTGAGCTGAGATTTATAAGACTATTCAGTCCTCTGTATTTGTATAATTTAAAACAGTGGGAGACCCCATCTGAAGACCTTTATAAAGTGCCATACTATTTTGTCTAAATATGGCCTTCAGAATCTAAAATAAGAAAATAGTTTAATAGTAAGTGCATTAGATACAGTAAGTTGCAATGCTTATTCTTGGCACAAAGCTGCCATAGATCAGAAAAACGTATGTTAATTTTCCAACTAGCACTTGATATTTAAAATCAAGTAGCTCCTTGCTAGAATTAGAGCTAACTGGTCCTCATCATTTTGTTCATCATTATAAGCTATTCTAAAAATGATGTGAAGATGTTTAATCTCACAAAAGTATGGACATATTGGCAGTAATAACAAATAAGTTAAGTGTTCCTTTGTTTCCAGAAGCAATCTACCATTTACCTTCTCCAAGGACTCTTTTAATAAAATGGGCAGGAAAAAAAATCAATTAAAATAGTGAAATGCCCCTTAGGATAAAGTTAGTTCAGCAGTCATTGCATTTCTCAAGAATCTCTTTATCTTGTGCTAAAGTAATATACATTTTTGCCATGTTTTTAAGTACTATATTTTTCATAATGAGGCTGTTTAAAACTGAGCACTGGAAAGAGAACGGGTGCTGATACAGCAAGTGTTATGATATAAAACTGGGGTTATGGGCGAAGCACACACCAGAAATGGGAAACGTGATTAGAGGCAAAATGGATGATGCAAGGATATCACATAACAAACCAGTAAAGTAAAGTGGCCTCAAAGACCCTGAATATCTACAGCATCTCCACTACCTACAGCTATTGTGCCCAAGAGGATGTCTAAAGATACTATAATGGGACATCATTTCTGGAATCGCTACCTATATAACGTAAAGTAGTCCCAAGAATGAAGTCAGAACTCGAAGAATTCAGCAAGTAATTCCACATTTTTTATACCTCACCACATCACACTCTCGCCTGTATTTGACCCATTCTCACTTAATAAAGATTGTAGCCATATTAGCATTTCAAAAACATAGTATTTTTTTATTTTAAAAATGCAGTGAGTTATTATAGGTATCTTACATTAAATTTGCAAAAGCTATACAGTATCTCTACTCCTAAAGTTCTGTATGGGAATTTGGAGGCTGGCCAGTGGTAAATTATGTCCAATGAGACAACACTAGACCAGTACTGTGATCCCAACTTACTCTTTGGCTGCATGATATTTGTGTGGATAGCAAGATCTGAATGCAAAACACAGTCAGACACTGCTATCAGACTCAGATGAAAACTATGCACACATCACATCAGACATAAAGACAGGATTTTTGATGCACCATTAAAGTTTATTTGTCTTATTTTGTTTCTTCAAATGGTGACTCTGGTATGGTACTGGGAATGACACTCAGTGAGGTTATAGAAATAATGCACACATTCTTGATTTGAGAATCAGAGACATAGCGTAATTTTGGAAGATGAATACCAAGGTATTAGCTAGCATTGTGAAAATGCCACCATTGTGTTTTTTAACTCTGTTTTTTCTATTCCCCCATCTCTTTTCCTCCCCTTCGTTGTTCATTCATGGTGGAGGAATTTAGTGTTGAGACTCTGTCCAGGAATTTGCTTATCAGATAGAGCACAAGACAGAAAAAAGCAATACTAAAACAAATGTTTCTGTTTTGTCTCAGCTTTCCACAAAAGTGATTATTCTTCCAACATATTTGCTGGTGAAGACTATGGCATAAACTTTGGGAATATAGGCTCATATGGTCAAAGTAAGACCAAAAACAACCAAAGGCAGGTATCTAGAAATAAACTTGCCTACACACACTTCATGAATGAGATACCTAGCTCTTGCCAAGGAGAGTGAAAGCATTCGTTACTGAGATATACAGAAACACAAGAAGTGGAGCACAAATAACCAAAGAAGTAAACAACAACAAAAATATGATGTCTTACAAAGAAGTCTGAATGAAAATGAGCTTTTAGTCAATTTTGTAACAACTGACATTCATGAGAAACATCATAACCCTTATTAAAATGAAAATAGAAAAACAAGGGTAAGAATTCTGCTCTCCTGGCCCGCCTCCAAATAAGGTACTTTGTTTTGACTACTCACATTATCCCTGAGGTAACAATTATCTCATGCTTTTTAAAAACTACTCATCCCTAGACTACTGGCTAGAACCTTTATTGATTTAAAAAGGCTGCCCTATAGACCTACACATCTTTTCTGTTTGCCTGGGTCAGTCCTTATTTTCACCAGTTGTCCCAACAAATTATTAATACTACTTCTGTAACACTTCTCTAGTGTTCCAACTCGGCCAATATTCTTTTATGGTTGCCCTTTCTAGGCCTCTTAGGAATGAGGGAAGAGGTGATAGAAGCTAATCAATTAGCAAAAGAAATGTCACCATAGAGAAGTGTAAGCATAAGAGTGGCTTTCTAATATTCTACTAACTTTAAAAATCACCTAGACCTGGAAATATTCTATGGTATTGAGGACTTGTATATCCCTTCATACAGAAGTAAGTGAATAGTAACAACTGCAGTCGACTTACCAATCTGAATAATTAAAATGTTTCTATTAAATTTCAAATAAGGACAGAATTCTTGAACACAGAATTTATCTTGGGCCCTGGCAGGTTTGGGTCAGTTGATTCGACATTGTCTCATGCATGGAAAGGCTGCTGGTTCAATTCCCAGTCAGGGCACATGTCCAGGTTGTGGGTTCAATCCCTATTTGGTATGTGTGCAGGAGGCTGCCAATCCATATTGATGTTTTTCTCTCTCTTTCTCCTTCTCCCTTCTTCTATCTCTAAAACTAATAAAAAAAATATTTTTTGAAGAATTTATCTTGGGTACTGATATGCTTAATATGCATAATTTTATTTAATACAAGACAAGTATTATCATTCCACCTTAATATATGAGCGAGCTGAAGTTGCTAGACTTTGAAGAACCTAAGATCACAGAGCTAGCAAGTGGTAGAAACATGATTTTAAAAACCTAATTTTAAGCTGTAGTATAATGTGCTCTTGTACCTTAGAACTGCAGATAAATTTTTAATCTTTCCCTACTTGTATATAATGAAAAGCCTTATTGCACTACCTCTGACCCACTCTTCCCTCATTTACTAAGTTGGAAATCAAAGCCAGAGAAAGTCAAAGAGAAATAATAAGTTTTGTTAAAATGCCTTTGAGTTCTTCACATCTCTTTCAAATATTGACTCAACTGTCATTTTCTCAATGAGGCCTACTCTGACCACTTTATTTAAAAGTTCAACAATCCCACTACCCACACTCCAAGCTTCCTCACCTAGATCTACTTTTTATACTATGTAACTTGCTTATTTATTATGTTTATTATTTATTGTACATCTGCCCCCAACCATGACCTCTAGAATATAAGCCCCACAAAGGAAGGTTTTTTTGTCTTTTATATGAACTGATATATTTAAAGCACCTAGAAGAATGCCTGCCACCTATAAAGTATGCAACAAATATGCATTGAATTGACAGATAAATGATAGTTTTTTCATCACTTTAAGCACACACTAACACACATTCTTTTGAATTCTGTTGAGCACTTAAAGGAGAGTATTAATAATGTGAAAGTACAAAAAATTCAAGATAAAATGAATATGAACATTCTCTAGTAGCAAATTTAAGATTTACTAAGTATACTCCCTCATAAGTGATTTATTTTACATTAATTCTCTATACATTCAGTAACTTAACACATGAAAATATGTATTTTTTTTTCTTGAACACTTTTAGGTAGACCTACTATGAGACAGCTATTGCATTTTACCACCTACAGTGGTAAAGGTATCCTATATTTATTCACATTAAGTTTTTTTTTTTAATTTGTAAAGTAACATATCTAAATATGCTCTATAACCTTCTGTTGAAAAGAAATGGTGAGCATATGACAGACAGCTAAGCTGAAAATTTGGGTAATACTATTTCCAGTTATCACTGCTTTCTCTCAGATAGATATGAAGTATAAATGGTCACTATGGTAAACCATAAAATGAAATAGATACACAAACAGAAATTAACATTGCTTATATTATCTTTTCAATCAAATCAATAGTGATCTTTTCAGAAGAAACAGATAATAACAGGCATGGCAGACATATCAGTATGAAAAGTCTAAGAAATGCCTACCTACAAAAGGCTAGAAAATCTTAAACTCCAAACCCATAATGATATGGCAATTAATTAAACAGATACAATAGAAATATAAACTCAAAAATGAAATATAAGCCGGTAGATTCTTATTATGAGTGGATAATTTTTATTGATAATACATTGATAGATATTTTAAAGTTTGCAAGGGGAATTTTGTTCTTTAATATATAATTTTTTGAGCAATATTGAAAGACACATTAACGGAGGAATCTTAGCAAAAAGTTTACTCAGAACAATGTCCTAGTCTGTAATCAATGTGATTGTAATAGTGTTTTAGGTTGTTTTTTATTATAATTACTAGAGGTCTGGTACATAAAAATTCATACACTGAATGGGAAAGGGGGTCCCTCAGCCCAGCCTGCCCCCTCTCACAGTCCAGGAGCCCTCAGGGTTGGGAGGTGACCCAGCAATCAGGAGAAGGTGATGCCCCCATCACACCTCTGCTGCTGCCACTGCCAGCAGTGCAAGCCTTGGCCAGCCCTAGTTACCTGAGCCTCAGGTGGCCCTAGGCGGTTGGGCAGCCAACATAACAAGGCTTGCCTGTGCCTTGGGCCAGCCCTGGGAGGCTGTGAGTCTAAGGGAACTGGGGGACTCCATAGGCAGGTGCACGGAGTGGCTGGAACTACCTGTGGGCAGGCCCACCATGCTGCACACCTGCCACCCGGGCAGAGCTGAGAGGACTGGGTACCACCATCTTGTGGCTGTGGGCGCTGCCATCTTTGAGGGCATAGCAGTTAATTAGTATATTCCTTCTTTATTGGCTGTGGGCACTGCCATCTTTGTGAAGGTATGATAGTCAATTAGCATATTCCCTCTTTATTAGATAGGTTGTTATCTCATTTAACAAAAACAATTGTGCATACAAAAACTCACTAATTTAGTGAAGAAAAGTCTTTCTCTTATACAGACCCTAAGAATTAGATATAGTATCTAGGGTTAGATAAATTCCTTGAAAAAATCATGCCACCAAAACCAAAGTGCATTATTATTTATAAGCCATCTGGTCTGAGAATATGGAGTTAAAAACTAATTCTGAAGCAATTTTAATTTGTTAATGTTGAGATTGATTTGCGTTAGATCAATTTCTTACTTTTTAAATAGTATGATATTCACTTGCTGTAGTTAATTGTTAATGTTGATTTTTAAAGCACCGTCCTTAACACTTGTCCTACCTTCTGGTACTGGATTAAATCACCAAGGGTCAGCCCATAAACTCACTGAATCTGCTGCTGCCTCCCATGGATGGAGCCTGCCTTTGAGGTTTACGGCAGCTTTAAAGGTCAGCCTGGAGTTTAAGGTGAACTCTGTTAACAGAGCTTTCATTTTTAATCAAAGGTATTTTTTAAATTCCAGTGCAGAATGTTCTCATCTTTTGACACCAGTTATTATCACAAGCTCAGAATCAAACACAATAAAGGTATTTCTTAGAGTCCCAGTCATGACTCAGCAACATAGGAAACCTGCTCCCCACAAGTCTCTATCTTTGACTTCCATTTAACTTTGAATAATTCATAATGGGAAGATAATGTTTCACCTCTGTGAATTAAGAATATTTTTCTTGGAAAAATTGATATGTGGTTTTCAAAAAAGTTCTTTGAAACTAAAAGACACTAAAGCAGTGTTTTTAACATAAAGAAATTATTAAAACTTTATGAATTCATAGGATAACTGTCAAATCTTTCTGGAAATCCCATTTACGATTTTATGGCCACAACCCACAGCTCTAACTCTCTCCTCAAAATTTCTTCAAAAACTCACACCAAAAATCTCTGGCTGCTGTCCTGATTTTTCCTTTGAATCCCAGATATGTGTTTCTGACATCCTTGGCATCTGGATCTCAAAGCCTTCAAAATGGAATTATTTATAGTCACTGGACTTTCTCCTTGCAGTCTTAGGACTGACACTGTGCTCATGAAACACTACAAAGTTACTCTCAACTCACTCCTTATGTCACCCCAAACACCTCACTAACTCTGCTGTAAGTTAATTTCTCCTCTGTTTGTTTTATTGTTTGTCTTGTGTCACTCAATTCCCCTTATTGCTGCCTTAAACTAAAGCCTTAGTTATTTCAAATTGGATTACTGTGATAAAGTCTCTGTTTAAAATGTTAGTAATTTACCCCCATGAAGGTGACAATTACCTATTCAAAACACAAATCCAATCATATCATTCCTCCAATTAAGAATCTTTCAATAGAAAAATAGTTTCCAGTGATTTTTTTCATCATCCACCATGTTATGTTCAAATTCCTTAATCATGCCACATAAAGCTCTTCCTGGGCTTGCCATTGTCTATATTTTCAGCTCATTCTCTCACTCCTGCTTAATATATATATCCCAAACTCTAGCCAGGCCAACATGGAATTCCAGAAATATAGCATGGGCCTTTAAAAAAAATTATCATCTTGACTTCTTGAACATTTGCACATAGGTCTGCTTATTTAGTTGTAATTTCAGAACCCGTAATTAAATTCATTAACTTGCTAAAACTACAAAATTAGGATAACAATGAAAGATGCAAAATGCAAAATAAAAAGTGAATTAAATGATAAAATGAAAACAGAGCAAGGGAATAAAATGAGGAAAGAACACAGTAAAGTTCTAAATGCCACACCACTATCTGAACAGATAAATTTGATTTTAAATTTCTTCATGTTCAAGTTTTTAAGCTTGGATTTCAAGAGAGATATGATTTATGGACTTGAAAGAAGACTTTCTTGCTTTCCTTTGTCTTATAAAGATAAAGAGCATGCGTAAAATTGTTTTACACACTCAAGGAAGTATTGCACAGTATGTTTTAGAAGCCTATAAGGGTAATTATCATAAGGAAGATCTTCATTTGCCAGATAGCCATAATATTTGTGAATTGCATGAAACCACAAGATTTTAGCTAGAAAAATGTTGTAAATATTGAATCACTTATTTATTTATTTGTTGTCTTCTAAATGTGGCTTTTATGTATATTTTCCTCCCAGACTTCTGACAGTATTAATTTAATAATTTAATATTCACATGTACAGTACAGTGACTCAAAATAGAAAGTTAAAAACATATCTCTCCTGGTTTGCTTCTGTGGAAGCAATTTCTTATTTCATTTTATCTCTAGGGAAACCCAAAAGTTTAAGCTCTTGGTGAGCACCAGGGTCTGCTCATTTTCCTTAGTCCACTGGAAGGACACTGAGTAGAAACACTTCTCACCATGAACAAACTGTGAAATGTAGCTGAAAAGTAAATTGACTTATAGCCGCCAACCGTAAGTCTGCTTTGGATGGTGCCGGTCTCATTTAAACAAGCACATCTGTTTGTGACATTAGAGCCAAACAGGTATTGCTGCTGAGGAGGACTGGATGGTCTGGGAGGAGGGAAACAATACACAGCTTTCTCAGGCCACTGTAGGCTGGGGCCAGGGACGGGCACCATGACTGACTGTCAGTACTACTTTTTGACTTCTCTTTCCTAAATGTGACCTGGGGAACAGGGAAATGGCAGGGGACATTGACTGCATTCCTACTAACCTCTATGAGGTTTGTAATTTCAACATCATCTAACTTTAACTTTTCAATTCCCTTCTCTTAAATCCTCCTCTTGTTGGTTAGGTGTTAGCCTCCTGACTGTCCAGTGAGAAAACTGAAGCTCCAGTGGATATGTGCATCTCTCCTTAGGGTAAGAGTCTAGGGTAGTAGTTAAATAGTAGTGGTACAGGGTAGGAGTTAGGAGTGTGGAATTTGGATTTGGGATCCCCAGGCTAACCTCCTCATTTAACATCTACTGTCTTGGATAATTTGTTTAGCTTCTCTGTAACTCAGTATACTCCTTTGTAAAATGGAGATGGGACTATTGGGAGGATTAAATCAGGATACAAATATACTCAACTTACTGCCTGGAATACTGTAAGTACACACACACACACACACACACACACACACACACATACACACACACACACAAATTACACTGATAAAAGAATAGGAAGGATCATCCCAAAGTGCACATTTTGATTTTGTAATGGACACTGATAGCTGAGTAAGTGAGGAGTGGAGAAATTGCAAGGAGAGTTGAAAACAAGACAGAGAACTGAAGAATTATAAGGAAATGTTAGAGGAGATAACAATAGAACAGAAATAAATAAATAAATAAATAAATAAATAAATAAATAAAACAGGAGACACCTAAATACCTAATATCCCAAGTAAAATTCCTACAATTTACTTTACCATGATTTCTAACTCGCTGAAAAACGATTCCCAAAGAGAAGCTATCTCAATTCTCTGACTTGTTAAAGACTTCTGGGTGTCTTGGTAGAGCAACAGGGTCAGTGCTCATGTGAGACACAGCTCATTTAGAGGAATCTTAATTTTCAATCACATTTCACAGTTAGTGGACTAGGAGTGCTTCTATCATTCCAATATTGAAACTTCTACATTATGAAAGGCATGTGCAACTCCTTCTTAACTGCTTTCTAAAACTTAAAGTGATTTAAAGTAAAGCAATGATGCTTCTAGGACTCGATTCTATTAGAAAATAAAATAAAATAATAAAATAAAATAAAAACAGCAATATTCTAAACCCCACAGTTTTCACATGGCAGTGAAATTTGTATTTCCTCAAAAAGCTTTTGTTGGTTATTAGCCATATACAAGTGTAGGTAAGAGTTCAGTTCAAATATACTACATACCAAAACCCAACTGCAGTGCTCTTTGATGCAGTTATACTGGTGTGTTGAAACATTGAAAATGTGCATGGACCATGCATTGTGTGAAGGCCATTTAGAAAGATGTATTTATCGTGAAGGTTACCTTAAGTTTAGCCCATTGTTTAAACCTGGTATATTTATTTCTTGCAAGCATTTTCATGAGCATAGTATTTGCAAAATAAGTACAACTGTTGCCCCAGGGAAGTCATGAATGCAAAGAATCTGATTTCATAGGAGGAAAAAGGACAACTCCAGATCTTCCAGACAGAGGTCTCTAGAGGAACTGAAAACAGTGCTGTTTCCTTTCATGCATCCTCATTTTTTCCATGGAAGAGGCTCTCACCGGATCTCAGCACTGAGCTTCACAAAGAAAGAAGGAATGTTCTGGGACTCCCAAGAGCATGAGCTAATAGAATTTAAAACTGAGTGATTCTGGTGTACTCAAAATTATCATTCCAAAGTAGAAATACTGAGGTTTCCTTAAAAATGTCCTTCACTTCACAGAATATTGTCAGATTGAAATGACATAGGTTGTGAGTAAATAGTTCCAACCATCCTGGACTGGCGCCCAAGGCAGGGGTGGGAGACACCACAGAAAAGCGCTGCCATGAGCCCTCTGAGAGGCTCCATTATGAATAGGCATAAAACTTTAGAAATGTCAAGGCACATCCCACTTTTTCAGCATGCAGACGTCATTCAGTAAACTGCCATTTAAAAAACAGAAATCACTGATACATGGTATATGAAACTCCCTACTTTTTTCCTTAATTAGTATGAAATGATACCCTTTAGTTCCTGATTTATGCCAACTATCACTTACCTAAGACTTTGATGAGTCACTCAACAAGAACAGAAAAAAAAAAAAAAAATTAGCTCTACCACAGTTAACTTCTTACCTTAAGTGCAGATATCCTGGAACAAGAGTTCCATCGCTTCCCCCACATAATAATTACCTGGTGAAACAAACACCATTTCCCACACTTGATTAAAGTGAATAAACCCCAGTGAAAAAAGTGAAGCACCTACCCTACTGAGGAACCTGCACATCACAGAAATGTGCCGATCTGATAAACAACAAGTTCTTCCTATGGAGCATGAGGACGCCAAAATATCAAAGTACCGTTTCTGCTGTGAAAAAAAGAAATTAGGAAGAAAAGATCTAAAGACATCAAAAAGAATGGCAAACTACCTGGTGGGTAATTGAGATGGGATAATGACGCTTATTCCAAGAACATGTGAAGAAAAACAGATCCTACCCAGAACATTCCAAGTCTCCTTCCCAGTGTAAAATCTGGGAAGTTTTGTTGCAAACTCTGCCTATAGAAGGCTTTATCTACTATACAAATAATGTTTAAATTCCAATGATATACCCTTATAAATGGTTGTCAAGCTTTTAAAAATAACATGTTTTCTTATTATTAATTAGGAATGCTAACATCTCAATAATAGGAGTGGCTTACTCTGACAATGCTACTCAGGTGGAACTGTAAAATAGGCGTGAAAGGTAAATTAGAATCTACAAAAGGAGACAGGAATTCCAGTAGATTATAAGACTTATAAATGACTTTCTCCCACCAATAACCATTGATCTAAACTAAAGACATGAATGTTTAATAAAGTAACACTGCAATTATTTCAAATTTTATCTCATGAGCAAATTTTGACCTTATCTGTATGGTTTATTGTGTGGTAAGTGTTCCTCAATGATGATAAATTTAAGGTTTTTTTTTAAATACACTGAAACAAGATTTAAGGAATAAAAAAGGAAGTGAGGGAATATACTGTTGTACTTGGAGGGACATACAATTAGACTCTCACGGAATTAAAGAGCCGATAAAAATTAATCTACAGAACTAATGGATATAAAATTTAATGTCACTTCTGTATTTCCTATAAAGAAATAACTTACAATTAGCTTGCTCTATCTCTATATCTTTTATGTAAAAATATTTCAAAAAATCTTAGAACTATAATCATTATTGAAGTTTTCCCATAAAACTAGTAAATTGCTATAGTCACAGAATGCACAAGTACATCGTATATATTTTAAGACATTTGTATTATTATTTCCAAACAATTTATAATCTTCAATTCTCTTCAGTTTCCATGTACTAGCTGTGTAACTATGGGCAAGTTAATTAAATGCTGTGATTCTCAGTGCCCTTATTGTCTTTAAAAGCTGGTAGAACCTACCTCTTATGAGTATTATAGGGAGTTAAGGATATAACATTTGAAGATACTTAACTCTAGCTAATAAAAACCACTAATATTAGTAGCAATAATTCTTATTATCATTGGTGATGTTTTAAACTGCAAATGTATATACTATTATTTTTGCTCTGTCTATTCAATTCAAAAATTTAGGTTCTTCAAAAATTATATATAATACTTGATGAACTTTCACAATTAATCAGATAGGTAAACCTTAATAATAATTGAAATAGACACAAAATCTCAAAATTATAGGTGCATGAACATCCACAAAGTTTAAATATTAAACTACTACAAAAACATGGGATACATGGCCTAGCTGGTTTGGCTCAGTGGATAGAGCGTCAGCCTGTAGACTGAAAGGTCCCAGGTTCTATTCTAATCAAGGACATGTACCTTGGCTGCGGGCACATCCCCAATGGGAAGTGTGCAGGAGGCAGCTGATCGATGTTTCTCTCTCATCGATGTTGCTGACCCTCTATCCCTCTACCTTCCTCTCTGTAAAAAATCAATAAAATATATTTTTTAAAAAAACAACATGTGGTACATTCAGGAATTAAAGACAGCTTATATTATACTTAAGCACTAATATTAAATATTTTTTTATTTCTACATAAAAGTATTTCTATTAATGTTTTAATTTATTGGTCATAACTAAATGCTCTAAAATTAAGAACCTCATAAGAATATCAATATAATTAAATAATATACAAATTGTTAGGAATTAATTATACTTAAAATGAGTGCCTACTATGTGCCAAAAAGTACCTGATAGTTTTAGTTTTAACAAGAATAGATACAAGATAATACTCTATAATAATCCCAGGTAACTAATATTAATCACCAGAAATCAAAGTCATTCCAGTTTTTAAATTAATTGATGAGCTCAAAAAATAGCCAGACCATCTTCTATCAGCAAGCATCTCAATAGTTACATTTTAAACTGTTAACTGCAGGTCACAAATATTTCAAGACTGCAGATACATAAAGGAAATGTAACAAAGGAAATCCACCTGGATTTCCCCTCCTCTGGTGAATTTCAGACATGAGATGCTTTTGTAGACAAATGCCAAAGAGAAAATCAATCAGATCCAATTTCAACAACCTACTAAATTTCACAATATAACAAGGGAGAAACAATGTGTGTTTCATAACTTACAAAAAATGTCAAGACATTGTCATAAATCAACAGACAATGGCAGAACAATAGTATTCTGAAAGAGGGAACATTATATTATATTGATGAGTTCAAAAAATATTTGGCAGACAACAAATTTTATGTTAAGATGCTTGAATGCCTATCCTAAATTTATTTTCAAAACAGGAGACTCCAGAAAATAATTATTTTGGGGATTTTGAGATACTTGGTAGGGAATATTTATAAATTATGTATTTCATTTAAGAAGACCCGTAGAGACTTAACCATAATAAAATGGTCTAGCCAGCTTAAAAGGAAATCAAAGATTCAATACTGATTTAAACTTCTATAAAACCTCCTTCTTTCATAGAGAATTGCATAGTAGTTACTATAGATATTGAATGTCATTCTCCCCAAAATAAAATATTTCCTTTGCATATGCTATGGATATATATTTGTCCTGTCTTGCTTTTCAAATATTTAACAATGTTAACCTGTTATTTATAATATTTTAAAAATAATACAATACAAATAAAATGTTAATAAACATTATCTTTATAAAAGTACAACATTTTACAGATAGTCACAAATTCTTCTTTTAATTGTCAAGATTTCAGTGTTTTTCCTTTAGAAAAAAAGACAAAAAGGTGATAAGCAAGAACCAAAATAGATTCCCTTTATGTTTTTCTATGCTGCTCTGGTAAAAGGAGCTTGAAAGCATAATTGAGCAAGACCTTTTAAGATGTAGTTTCTTAGCAACTTTGAAGTATATAATTGTACACCTTAAACTTACATAATGTTATATGTAGATTATATCTCAGTTTTTTTAAAGTAATTGGGAATTCTAAACAGATAACGAGTCTTGAAGAGGACCTTTCCATTTCTGGAGTGCTTTCTCATTACTATTATCACATTCCTGTCCTCGCAACCTTCTTTTTAAATAAACAGAAAAGTAATCTGCATTATCCCCATTATACATTTGAGAATAGGGAGGTTCCAGTTGACTGATTCAACATCCCTCAGCTAGTAAGAAATATAGTCAAAACTAGAAATCAAATTTCCTGACTGTTCTCATGACTCCAAATCACCTAAAGTCTAGCAAATCTCAAACCTACAGCTACTGTGGCAAGAAAATACTTCTCATGGATAGTCGTGCCAATCTCTTTTTGAAATAATATAATGGTATTTTTGTGAGAAACAATTCCCAAAAATTAAACTTGTGGATAAAGATTTTCAAAATTGAGTTTTCGTATATGCATTGGGAATTAAACTGTCCTGCTAACCTAACAATAGTGATTCAGAGAAGACAAAAATATATCGGTTGACTCAACACAGTCGCAACTGCTTTACTCACCACAGCCTTGCCTCTGAAATCTTAAAACATTCATTTCAACATCTGACAGCATATTAACAATCTCAGTATTGTGGGCTCCTGTTCAGTTTGCTATGGGCAAGAGACCATGCCTTTAAACAAGCTGGTGGATCGATTGGTCTTTGGTAGAATCTTAGTTTAAGACTCTTTAAGGCACTGATTTATGCACAATTGATCTGATCAACCATGCAGTCAATGTGATTTATTAGCTAAGATGGCCAAAACCCTTTTTTTCTTTCTTTCTTTTTTTTCTTTTCTTTTTTCTATGCAGTAGTAATTCACCTCATTAGAGGAGGAATCATTTTAGGAAGCTACTGAGAAATAAGAAGTTGAACCTGCTGGCCTGACTCCTTATTTCCCCCTGTCTATGGATGTACCAAACAGGAATGGCCAGACACTAAGCCTAGAGGTGCTGTGCACACATGTGGAAGCCAGCGCACTCACACTGTGGCTAGAAATGGATGGGGTAGATTAAAGGGGATTCTACTATTCCTTCCCTCTGAAACATTTGCAGACAGTAAGGTCGCTCGTTTAGTTTCTAGCACATATTTTTTCCCCTTTATCTAACCACAGTAAGATGAACGACTTGTATTACTTTGTAAGTATGGTGTTTCAACGTAAGAACAACAATATGTATAACAAGAGTTGGCAACCTATAGTGTATAAATGGATGCATGTGCTCACACTAACATATACTTACACTCCAAATGTTTCAAAAGATCCAATTCTGAACAGCCCAAAGTATTCACCTATGGGCAAACATTTGTGCTTCCTATAATATTGGGGGAAATAGTCTATAGCATTTATCTAGTATAAGCATCCCTTCCCTATTTTTAAGGTTTATCATTCAGCCAGGTTCTTTATCCTAAGTTTCTACTGTCAACTAACTCCTTAAAATTTATGAATAGTGAAGGGGAGAACTGTAGCAGGCTAAGGTCTGGTCAATCCATGCAATAGTTCTACTTTAGAATATTCACTCAATATCTCCTCTTCTTTCTATTCCATCTGCTCCTGAGAGCTCAAAGCCAGGAACCTTAACTCTAATGGTCTCAGCCATACATCTCCCCCTGACTTAACAGAAATTCCACACCTCTCGGTGACTTCAGGGAATGCTGCCTGCTAATAGCTACCCCCCTACCTTATCCTTCGGCCTCCTCCCTGCCTACACCCCACCCACACCACGGAGGCGATAAATGAGTATGCAATATTCTACAACTAAAGATTTGACAAGGACACATTAGAATGATTATGTGTACAAAAATGTTGAGGGGCAGTGCATTATTTCACCCTCCATGTGCTATATAAATTATGAATAGCTTTGATAAAAAGCCCAGATTAATTAAGCCCAGTTATGTAATTTCTGTTCAGAAGTATACTGCAAGCTATACCTTTGATTTACTCTGAAAAATGATTCCTTTACCATATGCTGAATGAACACACAAGTTTTAAGCTGAGCACTGTTTCAGTAAGACAAGCCTTAATATATAACAAAGAACAAGATAATCTGAAAAATATATGAATGTTTTTATAACTCTCCCAGGAGGCATAGCACCACCTGTCCTTATTACTAAATCAGCAGTGTCAAACCAACAGGTTTAACTACTGAACTGGTTCAAAGGAAATACGATGTGTGTTTACTTGTATATTTGTGCTGTGATGAGTGTATTTTTATATTTATAATAACATATTTAAAACAAGGAACCTTTACTGAAAAGATTTTAGCTGAAAATTTTGCAGTGTAAGAACCATATCAACAAGGAAAAATAAAATCTGGGATCTAGAGTTCTTTTTCTTGTCAGGTCTTTGCTGTTTACTAAACTTTGTATTTAGTCTTTCCTATTAATGCAGGTAGCTTCTTCTAATTTATATTTTAGCCTCAAAACTTTTTGCTAAATTAATAATTGACTGTTAAGAAAGTTAAAACTCCATGTTTATAGTACCTTTTAAAATTTAAGTCTTAACTTACATTACATTTGGTGCAATATAATAGCTATTAGTAAAACTCAGTTTACTTATATGTAAATCTAATTTTCCAAATAAAATTTTGCTTGTGTTACTAATGGCTTAAAAGAATCTTTCCTTTCAGTTAATTGTATTTCCTTTGCACCAGTTTTATAAATAGAATAACACACTCCAGGGAAAATATTGAGCCGGTAGAGAGTGGTTTTCTGATTGTTGAAATCATTCACTCTTTGGATTTGTGAGCCACGAAGCCCCCACCGCTCTGCAAATCCCAGCATGGCACATGCCCTGTCATGTCTTATTGCTTTAACACAGTCCTCACATTCTAGCCTCCCAGTGTCACTAGATGAAGATACTCTTCAGTGTTGAAGAGTATAGCAACTACTTACATCATAATCTGCAGAATACAACCCTGCCATTAAGCACATGCTGTTACTCTTCAAAGAATACACATGTACCTTCACTTGGGACCACTGGGGATGCACATTTTAGTTCGAGACCCAAAATGTTCTTGGAATGTTGTCTCGTATCATTTTGCCCTAAAATGAATACGTAGTCTAGCAAAACTCTCAGTGGGCTTCTGCATTGGTTTAAACAGGGAGTGTACGCTGTGTAGTTAAGCCACACATTTACATGGCCGGAGTGCCAATGAGCATGTTTCACCAGACATTCCTGGAAGTTGTCTGGCCAATAGGAGAGGTTTGAAATGGTTTCCTAATCACTGCTGAAATCACTGATAGTACTGTCTGTCCACACTATGATAGACAAAAGCTGAAATGTATTAAACATAGCAATCCATCATCCTGCAGATGGAAAGCAGGAGCCAGGGAGTTCAGAGGCAGTGACTACCCGCTGCTTAACAAAGGCTGGAGTCCTGACAGTTCAGTCCCTTCCTAGCTCCTCACCACCGCCCTCCATCTAAGATGAATGAGTGTGATCAGTGAGGGAGAAAGCCTGCTGAGGACCTAAAACTCAAACATTGTTACATTTAAAGTGCTGCTTTTTTTTTTTTTTTTCCCTAATCAAAATTGTTGCTTAAACAGTTTTCTCCAGATATAGGAGGTAGGCATTTAAGTAAATGAATGAATGAATAAATGAATGCACTGCAGATTTAAGAAGCATATTCTTTTTAAAATACTGCATTGCTGCAGCATTAGGTATAGAGAGTTAGCTTTGAAATAAAGCTATAATACTAACTCCCAGGAAGTTTTTGTGTTGTTGTTTTTTTTAAGTCAATTAAGGGTAAGTTTACATTGTTGAAAGCAACTTAATAGTGATGTTCTTTTGAATGCCCAGGGGATTATTATTTCTAAATAAGCACCAAGTAGAAATGAAATGCTATTTGCTAAAGTTTAATTCATTTTGCATACTTGTTTCTAATAAGGACATATGAGTCACAAAACAGCCAAAGGGAGGGAAAAACCCTCAACTGCTAACAGCACATTAACAAAGTCTAGAAAGGAAAGACACTTTTCTTTGGGTTGCAGCCTTGTCATTTCCAATTTTCTGCTCTTTGGACATGCTTGTATTCAAATTCTGGAACATCCATTCAGCATATCAATCCTAATTAGACAATCTGGGTCTGGAAAGGATGAGAGCTGGGTCATTTGCATAATTTAATCATAAATACTCAGTGATACATATTTCCAAATGCATTTGTACAATTATCTTTTCATCCTTGGGGCAATGGTATTAATATGATTAGGCAATATTTCTGGAAGAAAACAGACAAGTATGCACTCTTTTTAACTGCAGCTTAGGGCGATATGAAAAATTAATTAATTTCTGAGGAAAATCAATTTCTCTACGTGACCACATTAGACATTGCTACACCAAGACTCAAAAACCTCTCTCAATCACTACGTTTTATCAGGCCCTTCTAAATCCTGATTAGTATGTGAACTAGTCAATAGGAAAACTAGCAGTGTATCCAAAAGCATCTTAAATTTTGAAGAGATCTTTCTGTCTACTTTTCATTTCGGATATGCCACCCTGCTTTACTTTAATGCATTGTTATTTAACCAGTCAATGAGAAGCCTGTGCCTTTGGTATGAACTCATCTTGAGTGATCTTTTATTAATGTACATTAACCAATTTCAAGGACAATAGGATAAGGTTACTTTTAAAACGCTTTCTCAAGAAATGGACTTATATTCATCTAAAATAATCTTAGTTCACACTAGACTGTTTATGAAAAAATTAGATAAGCCAAGTTGTCCCAAAGAGTACCACTATTATAAAAAAAAACATTGTTAACATACTTACTAGACATATAAGAACCCAGGTGGCTAATCTGATTTTTTTAAAATGAGATTTGGCTTTGTATGTTGGTTAGTACAAAAGATAATAGTCATATTTGTGAGTTTCAAGGCACTATTCTCTTCTTTTCAATCAAATGAAAAGTAGAAATTACTGCATGCAAATATTCAATATTCATTTAATTTGCATAAAGGTGCTTGAACAATTTTTTTACTCTAACAAGCTCATTTTTCATGCGTTTTGTCTTTCATCCTAATCTAGCATCTGTCATTCCTTTTTGAAGTTATTATCGGCCCAATTCCCTCTTGGACATGGTTGCTGGGTGACCGGTATCTTAGCACCCACTTTGACAGGAACAGATGTGAATCTGATCAAGAGATTTCCCAAGAGTACCTGAAATCACAAACAACTTTTGTGAAAAACAAACAGCATCCCTGTCATGGGCCCTTATTTAACCCACACCCCAAAAGAGTGAAAATATTTTCTCCATTTTCATTTTGTTTCCTGAACCTGAAATAAAATACTTTAAGAAAAATAAATTATATTTGCACACTGTTGAATTTGGGAGATTCATTTAATATCAGCAGCTAACAAATCTAGTTATGTCTCATTTGGCTCAATGTTTACAGGTAAACCTCATGATGAAGTGTTTTTAGTTCATGCACAATTTCACTAGACTTGTTACAAAATAAAAAGAGGATTATTGCGAGGAAAACAGATGATAAAGATATTTAAGAAGATGAAATTTAGTTTAGCGTCTGAAGGCTTCCTTTGATAAATGTAGAATTCTGTGCAATGTTAAGGATTATTCTACTTATAAAAAATCATCTAAAATATAAAAGTTCTATTTCTTCTATCATGCATTTTACAGCAAGATGTTTTAAGATTATTTTTTTCCCTTCAGTTCATGTGGTATACCATCAATCATTATTAGAAACAGAGCTGCAAAGTGCCACCAGTAGACAAAAGAGGTCATAGAAGCTTCATGTTATCACCATCACAAAAGTCAAAATAGGTTGCCTTTCCTGCACTAGTCTTTTTAAGAACAGCATTATGTGGTCCAGTCATGTGACCTAACTCTTTTCCTTCCTCCATCACAGTCAGAGGAAATGAAGAGCAATAGCCATTGAGATCACCATAAAACTAGTTGAGGCAAACTTTCAAATTAAGTGAAATACTTAAACAAATATTTCTATTTTATAAATATGGCATCAAAGTGATTGTGGGACACATACAAATTATTTAATGTTGAACTTCATTTAAATAATCAGTGTCAAAGCAAGGTAGAAAATGCCAATGCTTTTCTTCTACTCCAATAATTGATTTATTATATCCATTTTATTAGGAATTTTTATGTTAGTTTCTCCTAGGGAAATAGCTAATTATCCAAATGGTTTCATCCATGGTAAGTGAAAAATGAAGTGAAAGGTCTTTGAAATTCTTTCTAATTTTAAATTGGGAAAAGAACTTGCTAACCTTGATTCCAAAATTCAAGTAAGGAATCAGTTAATCATAATTTTTGAAATGTATTTTTATTGATTTCAAAGAGGAATTGAGAGATAGAAACATCATTGATGAGAGAGAATAATTGATTGGTTGCCTCCTGCATGCCCCCTATTGGGGATGAAGCCCACAAACTGGGCTTGTGCCTTGACTGGGAATTGAACTGTGACTTCCTTGATTCACAGGTCAATGCTCAACCACTGATCCACACCAACCAGGCTAATGATCCTAATTTTTAAAAAAATATATATTTTATTGATGTTTTACAGAGGGGAAGGGAGAGAGATAGAGAGCTAGAAACATTGATGAGAGAAAAACATCAATCAGCTGCCTCCTGCACATCCCTCCACAGGAAATGTGCCTGAAACCAAGGCACATGCCCTTGACCAGAATCGAACCTGGGACCCTTCAGTCTGCAGGCCAATGCTCTATCCACTGAGCCAAGCCAGTTTCAGCTAACCATCCTAATTTTTAACAGCATATATTTGATTGGGGGTACATAGGCATGACTGTTGCTTTATCCTTTTTGTACATATAAGATTGAAAGCAAGTAATTCTATATGGAAAAATAGGTTCTGTAATTTATTGGTGGTCTTTTAATGCCTTCAGTTGTAAACAAAAAGATATTATAACCTTACCCATTTATATTAGTTATTCACTCATGTATAAATATGATATGGCATTTTGACATTCCAGAAATTAGCCACATTATTACATACATAAATTCCTCTTTATTGTGAAGATGTGATTAACTTCACTTTTCAAACTTAGGCCAGTCCACATAACTAAAGTGAATCAAACTAAAATAAAAATGGCTTGTATGTGTCCAATTTATCATGGACCACCTTCATTTGTTACTATTAGTGGCAAAAGTGAACATTCTAAAACCTTTTCAGGTGGTCTAACTAAAAATAAAATGAGAAATATAACCACTTAAAATGTTGAAAGAAAAGAAAAATTAAATATGCTCATATAAAAACCATTATTCTGAAATGTTATCACAGGAACAATACCTCAAAAAAAGGTTTCTTCCCACATTTAGACTGATTTTTCAGGGGAGAGAACTTAATTTTTAAAAGTACAAAGTCAATGTTTTCATGTGCAATTATTATACACAAATTTATGTTTAAACTTCTTTCCTCTAGGTTGTAAATTTAAAAGGTGGGGCATTTTTTTTTTTAAGTGACATCTTAATGAAGTCTGAAAACCTGAAGAGCTACAAAATTTTAATGGCACTTTGGTTTAACCATAAAATGTCATTCATAAATAATATTTTTTAACCTTCTTAAGAATATCTACTTCAAAATTTGGTAGCCAAACAGGTGTTAACAGAAAGGAAAATCAAATTTGACCCAGAAGGTTCCAATATTAACGTTTGAATTGGGATCAGTTCATTCCTTTCCCAAGGGGTAAGTTGTATAAATGTAATTCTATGGTTTCATAAAAGCAGGTCAAGTTTCTATCCCTGGGGGTCTTTTGGCAATTTGAAGCATGGAAGCACTCTTCCTGGCTACAAGTTCAAATCTACATGGACTGTCAATGGTGTGAAGAAAAAAATCAGTGAACAGCCGAAATATATTCATCTTTGATTATCATGCGCACTTGTCAGAGAGTTCTTACAGAGTAAGAATAAAGGTGTCAGAGCTCAGGAGTCATGATATAGCTTGAAACCATTTTTGGTTATATTTTTTTCCTTTTAAAATATGTGCATAGTAGATGACGCAAAAAGTAATGTAAACTATGCTTGCTTTTACTAGATATATAAGTGCAAAGATGAACTTCCTGCCAAATATGTTTTACATTAAATTTAGATAGTATTTTTTATTCCACGTGCTTTAAATGAGCTTTGAAACTTTTCAGTAATTACTGTTTCATAAGCTTCTTTCTACTTTGAAGAGAAAAAAAAAAAGGCACACATGCCTGCACTTTTACCAATGATGTAATGACTTGACAAATGCCATGAAATGATTGAGAAAGTAATTGATTTCAATTTAGCCGGACCTCTACCAGGTGTTTTCAAAGACAATTATGGTCCACTACACGAAGTGGTAATACACATCTCCTTATGTAGACCTGCAGATTAACCCATTGACCTCATTCCTAGCTCATCTCATTGATGGCAAAGCTTTTAGAAGAGCAATCATTTTTTTTTAAGTTATGAAATTGTTTTCCTATCATTTATCCACTGATTTTAAAAGATATGCTTGCTCTAAAGTGCAAGCAGCAATGAAATAAACCACTAAAAGAAATGGAGCAATGACATCTAGCACATTAAATGTCATTCAGTAATGTACAGCTTATAGTACCTGTTAGTTTAATATCTATTTCACACAAATAAAACACTTTTCAGATGTAAGTATTTTTCATAAAGAATTGAAAGTACATTTTAGTTATCATAAAAATAAAGGTCTAGGAAAATTTCTAAAAGTTTTAAGTCACTGTCTCATTAATATTATACAACTGTATATTATAATTATATTTTAAAATATTTGAGTACAAATTACTTCTTTTACCATAAAATTAATTTTAAATATATTTTACATTGTCAATCAGTCAAATAGCATCTGATTTCCATGTTATTTTGTATTTCAATGAATTACAGAAAGCAAAATTAAAGCCAATTTTATTGGTGAGTTATTTTCTCACAGCTAGACCTAAGTCCTATAAACCTCTGTGAGTGTGAGAATATGTGTGTGTGTGTGTATGTCTGTGTGTGTGTGTGTGTACAAATACATATATACATATATAGAGGTTTTCTAACAAAGATATAATTATTTAAGCATACATACATACAGTACAACTGGACTAAGATCAATATAAACAAAAATAACCATCACAAAAATCTCTAACATACTGATATTTTACACTTGGTGCACACACAAGAGCACCCATCCTAGTATAAAATGTGTGACAATTAAAAGTGCTCCAAGTTATTAAAGTTAAACTCCAGAGGAACTATTAAACTAAAAGCTAACTAAAAAAAATAAGTATCATTTCCAAAAAATTATGCTAAATAAAAACTATATTTTAAATATAAAATAGGAATTAATGCTATTGAATATATAAATATATTCCCGCAGAGCTGTGATAGGTTCAAATATTTGTTATAGCTTCAGAGATTTGCTTGATTCATAACTAAACAAAATGTCTCTGAGATATAAGCTATGAATAGGCAGCAATTCACTGTTGCTATTAATAAAATTCCACAATATAATCAGTTTAAGACTTTAACAACTTAATTCACCTGTTTGGTATGTACTAGTAATATAATAAACCATTTGTTAATTAGCCTATTCTAGAGATTTTTTATTACCTTTACTTAAAAAGTAACTAGTATTCCTTAAACTGAATAAGCAGGTATTTACTATAAGTGCTACTAAATGTTTCCATAAAATAATTTCTTTCCAGCTAGTACTCTTTACTTTCTGATATATTTTGTAATACTTGAAGAAAAGTCCTATTTTCCTGTTGTGACTGAAAGGATAGTCTGATTATTTAGAAACATTTGAGACCATACAAATTTAAAGATGTTACACTGTCACTTTTTAGTATTTTGTTCACCTCTTCATTTATTTTAAGGAAAGGAAAACATTCCTCAATTCTTCAATGCTATTAATCCAAATTATCTAATCTATTTTGTTGCCTATTTCAATATTGCTTTGTGAAAATCATGCTTCAAAAGCATATCCAATTTTGTGTCAAACATGTATACTACCTTCAAAATCCACTGCAAGATTATTATATGTCTTATAATAATCTGTTTATAGTTAAATTAAATTTATATTATTCAAATCACAGTAATTAATTTTGACTTCCCCCATTACATACTCAATGCATCCCAGATATTGTGTTAATCTTATTTAATAATATGTTTTATATGCTTCAGTTAAGCTCTTTTTGTTTTTTTTAATATTACTCTCTAAAACTTTTTTTTAAAACAATGGGCTATTCAGGGTGTTGCTGTGTTGCAATGTTTTTGACATTTCAATAAACTTATAAGAACAAAATACAAGAGCATTTAAATAATGAGATAGTGAGTTTTCCAGTTTAGTAAGTTATCTTTGACAACTTTCACTCAAGTCACGTACATTAAAATGTGCAAAAGAATCCCAGCTTGATATCCTGGATCAAATCCAACCTAATTTGACTCAGAAAAGCAACAGTGCCACACCTTTAACAAAACTCAATCCTTGGCCATTTCAATATCTAACTTAGAAAAATCTATGTAAGAATTTTTTAATGGATAAATTAGAATCCTCTTATCTTATAAATCCAAATCAGAATACACAATAACTATAAAATGCACTTAGTTTAAGCTTCCTGAATGTGGATTAAGTGGTGATATGGGTCGTTTTCTATATGTGATTATATTAAATGTTATATGACATTTATCTGCTATTTTATTCCACTAATTTTAGTTCCATCATTAATTTGGGGGAAGGGGGGGTGAGCTTTCATTGATTGCCTAATTGACTAATTTATATCAGAGAAAAAAGTTTATTCATAGTCATTTGCACCTTTAAATATAAGTGAATCATGAGCAAGAAATAGTAGACACAGTCTTTAAAGTCTCAAATCCTCTCAAAGTAAACAGGTGCATCAACATGAAGCGACCCACAATTAATCTAATAATAACTGGTTATTAGGCCAAATATAGATATATTATCCTTCCTGTTCCTGTTTGACTAAGAAATGATTTGGTAAACTAACTGCATTATTCTAATAAAAGTGTTTTCTCTACTGTCACATATACTAAAAAGCAAATAGCAGCCATTAAAAGTTATTTTAAAAGACAGCTATGTACCAAAAACTGGAATTTGATATCCTGAGATGTATCTTATATTTTGTTCTTACAAGTTTATTGAAATGTCAAAAACAATGCAAATAAGAACCTTTGATATTACACTTATCTGAACTCCAGAGGTGGGCTTTTAATGCAGGGTTTTCTTTATTAAAAATAAATTATTAACCATAACAAATATAATGGAAAAGAGGCTCTTAATGCACTGAAAGCCTAAAATATAAATATATTTGTAATGTATTGCCAGCTAAAATTTTTATGCTGCAGCATTTAGACAAGGATGTATATGTATGTATTATATATATATATGTGTGTGTGTGTGTGTGTGTGTGTGTGTATACACACTCATACATATATACATATACATATATGAACCTAACCAATCACAATGCAGTAACTCAGTAGTTAAGAAAACGGCACATCTGACACTTGCTAAGGTCATTCTATTCTTTTAACAGTTCACACATAAAATAACAAACTTTATTTTAATTACATACTTAAATATCTTAAACTTAATGTTGATTTTTTGCATTTCTTGTCATTCAAAAGTATATTACTTGATATAACTTGTTTGTGTGAACAATTTAAAAATGAAGCCCTTGAGAGATAAAATTCAGGCAACATTTAACTGTTTTAGAGAACCAACTAACAAACTCCTTAAAATCAAAATGTTTAGTGAAATCAATTGGACTTACCTGTACCTATTTAGAAGGCACACTTCAAATGAATTTCTTCAGGCAAAGATTCAAAGCAACAGTTTACAACCTGTGAGAGCTTTATTTCTTACTATATTTTGTTATACCTGTGTTCTATGTTTCTAATACAATGCAACCTAAATTATTATTTCATTTGATTAACAAAGGCAACTCTGAAACAATTTATTAGAATAAATTGAAAAGATAAAATAATACTACTTGGTAGTTAAAACACAAATTCTTACTAAAATAACAACTACTTAGTTCCACACTAAGCTAATTTACTAATGCTACTTACATTTTGAAAACAAAACATCAAATGAAAAATAATAAAGTATAGTATGTTTTCGTACGCAGGTGAATCACACATGGTAAATCAGTAAAAAGAAGAGTGATATATGCTCAAATCCAGCCAAGACTTTAATCACTATTGGATGTCACATCTCAGGAGACTGGAGGAGGTAGTGAGGCAAAAAAAGAGTGGCTAATATTGGCCTCAGTAGTTTATATGCAACTTCTGTGAAGGGTAGTACATTAAACAAAAAATAATAGCAGATTTGGACTAAAAAATGAAAAGTTAAAATTTTGTATTAAATGCAAATACCAAAAAAAAAATGTAGTGGAATTCCTTAAAAAAGCTTGTCATATAGTTCATTCTACAAAAGTATTTGAAGCTTCACAAAATAAAAATATCATATGTGCAAATTACAGTGTGTCTCAGAGCATTAACTAATAATCTGTTTAGTTCAAAAGTAAACCATCTTCTATGTTCACTTTTCATGATAATAACTATAATATTATTGGAGATTAACTCCAAGAAAAACAACAGTTTGGAAAGTCATTATCCAAATAACTCAAGAATTTGTATTTTGTCATATAATTTGACTGAACAATGTAAATCCTAAATTATAATATTCTTAGATCTTATTTATAAATATATTATTTATTAAATTATAATTTACTAACTTTTTTGTGTATACAGAAATAAGTGGTGGAACCAAACAAACTTTTATGTTTAGGCCTTAGTCTTCTAATTATGCCATTTTCTTTTTGAAATGTTATAAAAAAAACATTAGGCTTTATAGGAGCCATTAATCAACTGTAAGTCAAAAACTTCAAAAGCACAGTCTCTCTTCATTTGAAGTAATTTTTAAATTTATCTGTGCCAAGTAATATAATTATCTGTTAGAAGTAAATCTGTTATTTGTGTTGAAACTTTCTATGTGGATGCATACGTTTATAAGTGCATGGCACTGAAAAGTATGCAACAGGGTAAGTGTTAAATATAGACTGGTTCCATCTGCCATCTTTATTAAAATTACTGATTAAAAAAATAGAGCCAAGAATTAGAAAGTATTTTATACTTCTTATATTAAAATTGCATCCATATATTACTACTTAACTAAAAAAGACTTGCAAAGTCTTTGGATTTATAGTCTATGAATGATATTAACTTTTAAGACAAAAGAATACTGTTTGTGGATATATGTTATATGCATATAAAATGTCTGATAAAACTAACTGAGATCTGTTCAAGTTTAAAACTCTTACAAATCTAGGACTACAACGTACCAAAATCAAAATCTGGTTTGAAAGATCCTGAGACAAAATCATCTTCTGGTGATACTAAAAAGAAAAATAACTATTTTAGATAAAATAAAGAAGATTCACTTCTGATTACCTGAAGACACAGAAAAATTGCATCCTAAAACAAAACTATAAATAAGAGAATGACTCCTACAGAGACTTGACCATGTACATAATATCTTTTTTTGCTGTTGTTTAATGCTTACCAGTTAATTAAGTGACCTCTGTCGCAATAGTCAAGTTCATGCAACTAGTGTTTAGTTTAAAAATAATAATTGAAGGAAGCTGATCAAGGTCAGACTTAGTCCTTTGACAACTTTTAAATATATTTCTTTATATTTTCTTTCATGTTTTGAGACCCTTACTTCTGGCTTTACTATCAAGCAGGTGATAGTCTCTGTTTCACCTCCTTGTGGTAATGACAGAAGGCTCCAACATTTATTCTAGTTTTCATAAACAGCATACTGATGCAACAGCTCCAAGCAAATTAAACCCATCCTAAGGTTTGTTACTAACTTACTGAGCCACTTTGAATAAGTTTTTGAACCTGCTTTGCTTTAACATAATTTTGGTTTCTCAGATTCCCTGGTATCTGAATGCTATCAAGACACATAATTAGATAATGTTCTAAAAAAGCTGAAAGTGCTAAGATTTCATGTTTTTTTTACATACTATGCTTAGACTGTCTTATAGAGTTTGACATTTTGCACAGTTTATCTTATTCTCTGCATAAATTATTCCTTTAGGTAGTTTCTTAAGTAGCCAGAGGAGAAAGAAACCAGAATGAAAGAAATCAATACCGTATATCTAAGTGAATGAAAAAAGATCTTAATAGCAAAGGCATAAACTGGACTTGAATGAAAACAAGTAATTTTAGTTTTTAAAATTCAAGATGCTAAATATTTTAGGTATTACTTTTAAAGTTAAGAAATAAGACAATAGCACTTGTAATTATCATGTAAAATAATAATGCCTTACACTATAAACAGTATGTTTTGGTGAAAGAGAGTTCAATGATAAGGTTTTTTTATTATTATTATTTTCTTAGTCATTGGCAGAGTTAGGAAAACCTAGGTAGATATTTGCAGTTACACATCTTCGAAGGTTAACGGGTTTCAGCAACACTTGCAGTTGATAAAAGATCAAAATTCAATAGTAACTCAACAAATTTACCATGTATAATTTAAAAATATCCTGAAGTAGAGTTTTAGAGTAACATATTGAATTGAAAGATCAGGTGATTGCAATATATTTAGACTATTGATAATATATTTTTGAAGGGATAGAGTTCTACTGGAGTTAACTTATCTTGGCTCTAAAAGTCCAGGGAGCAATTTTTAACCTCAGGGAAAAAACACTAAGAAATGTTGCCAATAGCGTTAAGAATATTCCCCATTCATATGGAGAGGACTTCAATTTCAAAGTCAGTCGAAGCAAAAATTTCAGAAACACACACACACACACACACACACACACACACACACACGACGACAAGGGAACAACTGTAATAGGTATAACACTACCTGCTTCACATTGATTATAACACTACAGTCATTGAAGGAAGTTTTCTCTAGCAATTTTGTGTGTGTGTGTGTGTGTTATGTGAAATGGCCATTAATTATCTAGTATAATGAATGCTGTAAGAAACACACAAAGAGGATTCCAGAGCAGAGTGATTTGATTACGAAGAGAAAAAACAGTAGCGCTTCACAGTTTACTGGGTAGAATAGACAATTTTATAACAATCATATCTTAACTGGCTTCAAATTTCAGCTAGCATTCTCTATAACAACTCCGGAACAATGTTCTGCCCTGATTCTAACAGTTCTCACAAAGGATTTTTTGGCAACTGTGTTATCTTCTGTAAGTCCAAGGACTCCAATTATCTCTGAAAATGACTTGTAGTGAGTCAAGATCCCCCCTCAGTCTTGACTGCCACCTGTCCATCCTCTTGGACACGCGCACGCAAACACGCGCGCGCGCTGAGCATTCGCCCCAAAATAGTTGAAATAAAGGCTCAAAAACACAGACACATATCCATTTCCCCCCACACACGCAAATAATGGTACTTAAACCCGAAAAGTTTCTGGCTAGGTTAGGATGGGATGCTGGTTGAGTCGGAGTTGATCTTTTTCGTCTGATAGCCTTTGGGGGCACTTAGCCAGGTGTCTTCTACCAAGAAAGAAATAATTAAGAGCTTTTCCACCTCGGTTTCCTGAAGGTTGCGTCCTACACCCCTCTTTCCCTCCCACCTCAGTTTCCCTAGTCCTACCAGGGGCACACCCTAAAAAGAGTAAAGCTCGGTTCCTTCTCCGGGTCTTGAAACTTATGGGGAGGATGTGGAAGTCTCCGCGCAGATTCTGCGCCTGGTTCTCACGCTCCCGCTTCTGGTCTCCAACTTTCCCCGCTGGCTTCTCTCCTGACAACTGAACTTTCCGCTCCGCAGCGAGCCGCGGGGACAAAGAGGACTGGGAGAGCGGGTAATGACCATTGCTACCCCGAAACTGACAAGTTACCCCACTCCCGCCCCCTCTCGGTAGATCCTCCCCTAGGGAGCGTGCATTAGCATAAAGCTGCTCTGGCCCGGCTCCCGGTCCCCGGCCTCCGGGGTTCGCGCGCTTTGCCGGGCTGGGGAAGCCGCCACTCAGGCTCCAGAACGGAGATCCAGAGAGCTTTCCGGCGCAAAGCCTGCACCTGCTCATTCGTGAGCGACTAACCTTAAATGTAAGAGAGAGAAGAGAAAAGAGAAGAGAAGAGAAGAGAAGAGAAGAGAAGAGAAGAGAAGAGAAGAGAAGAGAAGAGAAGAGAAGAGAAGAGAAGAGAAGAGAAGAGAAGGAGGAAGAAAGGGAGGAAGAAAAAGAAAAGAAAAGAAAAGAAAAGAAAAGAAAAGAAAAGAAAAGAAAAGAAAAGAAAAAAGAAAAGAAAAGAAAAGAAAAGGCAGTTTGTTGAGAAAGAGCGAGGCAGCGAGAGAGTGAGAGTGTGGTCTTCCTTCCCCACGTCTCCAGTTCAGCTCCCAGCTCCCCGGGGTCACAGGCACCCCGGCACCTCCCCTCAGAGAAGAAAACCCGCCGGTCCCCACGCATCTGCCCCGGGGCAAATGTATGGTCCACTTTGCACACGCACCGCTCACACGCGGACACTCGCACACGTGCGCGCACACAGACCCCTCCCCTCCGCGGGCTCCCCTCCGGGGTTGGGGCTGAACTCGCAGCGGGTCCCTCGGGATCGCCCCGGGCCCGTGGCCTCTGAGGTCCTTCCCCTTCCGACCTCCCAGTGGCCCCCTCCCCAGACTCCCTTTCGGGGCCCCTCACCCAAAGCGTGTTGTCCTCCCGCTTCGCGATCCCTGCCAGGCAGGGTCACGACCTCCCTCAACCCCCCCGGGACACCACTGGGCGCCGCACACTCTCCCGGCCGGCCGGGGTCCCCGGACACCCGGCGGAACCCGGGTCCGAGGGCGCTCACACAAGGGCAGCGCGCTGAAAGGGGACCACAGACCCTGGGGCGGCCCCGGGAGGGACTGGGACTCCTGAAAAGGCACCGTCCTCCCCCTTCCCATCCCTCCGCCCCCGGGCTTGGGGCTCCCGCGTACCCCAGCAGCCAAGCCCCTGTGGGCAGCCGGACAAGGGGGCGGGCCCGGCGGGAAGAAGGAGATCGGGGCCGGGGTGAGGAGGCAACTTCTCCGGGGGGTCGGGAGCGGCGGGTCAGCCCCGGGGACGGGGAACGGGGATCCGCACCCCCCAGGGCGCGCAGCTCGCGGGCGCGCGGAGCGAGCCGCGTCTGGAGAGGAGCCGGGGACGAGGAGGAGGAGGAGGGTGGTGGGAAGGGACCCCGGGTGGAGGAGGCTTCCCCTATCTCCCCCTCCCCCCTTTTTACCTTGCGTTGGTGCAGTCATTGTAGAGGGTCTCGAAGTCCTTCCTGGAGATGAGTTTGCAGCGGTTCACCCCGGGCTGGATGGCCCCCAGCCCCCGCAGGATGCGGACCTGCTCCACGTTGCACACCACCGGCGTGATCTCCAGGCGCTTGAGCTTGGTGTAGACGGTGTGCAAGCCCCCCACCAAGTGCTTCAGGAACAGGTCGAACGCCTGGGGCAGGCAGATGAGCTCGCAGCCCTCCACGGTGAACGAGGCCACCTTGGCCCCCCTCAGGTCCACCATTTTGCACTCATTATTCTGGGGGGTGTTTTCCACTGGGGACGGGGTCGAGTACACGGGCTTCCCGGGGAGGGGGCCGCAGCTGCTGCTGCCGCTGCTGCTGCTGCTGCTGCTGCTGCTGCTACTGCTGCTGCTGCTGCTGCCGCCGCCGCCGCCGCCGCCGCCGGAGCTCGCGGGGATGGGGGTGCTGGAGGCGCCGCAGCCGCCGGCGCTGATGCCGCCACCGCCGCCCGCGGTCGCCAGGCTGGGGTTGCAGTTGCCGCCGCCGCCGCCGCCTCCGTTGCCAGCGCCGCCGCCTCCGCTGCCGCCGCCGCCGCCGGTGGAGGGTCCCGTGGCCGCCGCCGCCGCCGGAGCGCTGGGCTCCGGCCGGAACAGAGTTGGCCCCGAGGAGGACGCCGGGGGCCCGATGGCCGGAGCCGGGGACGAGGTCGCCGAGGAGGTGGAGGTGGTGGTGCCCGCGGAGGACGCCGACGTGGAGATCGGGGGCTGCGGGGGCACCAGCTGGGTCGGAGGGATCAAAGCCGCCGGCACTGCCATGGCCACATAGACGGGGAGCCGCCGGGAGGAGCAGCAGGAGGAGGAGGAAGAGGAGAAGCCAAGGGGGGAAAGTTGCCACACGAGCGCACAACCCCGGGGAGGGCGAAGGGGGAGAAAGGAGAGAAGGAACCGGGGCAGCAACAACCACAACAACAACTCGGGGAGAAGCGAGGAGGAGGAAGGGGAGAGGAGGAGGTGAGGGCGAGAGAGAGCGAGCGGGCGCCGGAGGGGTGAGCGCGAGAGGCGCGCTGGAGAGGAACGCGCCAAAGTGTCCCGCAAGTGGAAAGGCGAGTCCTCTCCGGGGGCTGCGATCGGTGTTGGTTTGGGAGGGGGGGGGGGTGCAGGGGTGGGGAGGCGAGCGGGGAGGGTCGGCTGTGGTTGTGCGGGTCCCGCTCCGGCACAAAGTTAAAGAGGACGGTGAAAAGGAGGAGGAGGCTTGAGGACTTGGGTTCTCCCCGGCAAGTACATTGATCAAAGATTGAGAGGGGAATGACAGAGAGAAAATGAGCTGAAAAGTGCAGGCTGCCGGCTGGACGAGTTGTTGTTGTCACAGGGTGCAGAGGGGAGGAGCTCCGGAAACTTGAAATACCCTTTGAAGCCGCAAAAAACCTCGCTCACTAGTATTAACCCAAATTATCCAACCAGGAACTCGGAGCGGAGACTCCGCGGGCGCGCGGCGCGCGGGGGGCGGGGAGGGGGGGCGGGCGAAGGAGGAGGGGAAAGGCGGGGGTTGGGCGGGGGGGTAATGGGGAAAGGGGGGTAAGAAAGAAACTAAGGGAGGCACAGAGAGGAAAAGCCAGAGACACTGGAGTGGCTAAAGGCAGAGGAGAGATTGTCTAGTTCTCTCCCGCTACCGTTAGATTGTACGTCTCCTATTCCATTTCATCCGCGAAGGCTCGTATTGTGTTGTGTGTGTTTGTTTCTTTTTCCAAAACCCACTAAGCCACCGCCTGCCAACTTAAAGAGGAGCCAGAGCGCTTCAGTCTGTCCTTCAAGGATTTAGGGTACATCTCTACTGTTTTGTTGGTGTGGGTTTCTTTTGTTTGTTTGTTTGTTTTGTTTTGTTTTGTTTTTAATGAGATGTAAAAGAAAGCACACGCCCTCACTTTATTATTGTTAAGAAATTATTTGGAGAAAATTTCACGTGTAAGCAAAGCGCATAATGTTTATTGCATTATTTGGATAAAGACAGTGAAAACGCGAGGACAGTTTTCAAGTTGTGGGTAAAAAGTCAGGGGGACCGCTTGAGAATAATGGGATGCTCTGTACTTCATTCCTTATTTCCTAATAGATAGTGGGCGGAAAGAGATGCTTGCCCTGCTGTGGATCGCTCTGAAGAACTTCACGTCTGCCCCGAGAGGAGGTCAGAATGCTCATGATACCTTAGAGAATGTGGAGGCTTCAGGCACCTTTTAAGATTTAGAAAGTAAAAAAGAAGGCAAAGCCGATTTTTTTCTTACCTAAAACTCTATAATTAACTCACCTGCCTTGCACAGTAATCAACTTGTCTTTACATCCTTTAAGATCCAGGTTAGTCGCTAATATTATGTGAATAATTATGATATTCCTATTTGGGAAGGTCCTATTCAGTTTTTGTCAGTGCAACTGTGTTTTGTAAACACTGAAAAGAACAAAAACAAAGCCAACTGCCTGACTTGTAAAGACTGAAAGGGTAGCTTTGCTGAAAAACTGCCTGGCTGGATTCAGACTGACTCTTCTTCCTTGCTGTCCTCTCTCCTTTTCTTCCTTTTTTAACTTGTTGCATGAATGTATTTATTCAAGGGGTTTTGACCAGCATATGATTTGAGTGTAGGTCAGTCTTCTCTGTTTATATCTCTGGCAACCTTAAATAATGGGGCTCTAAATCTGTCTACACATGTTCACTAACTTCACAAGACAAAAGCAATGCTATAGCATTGGGCAGATTTTAAATATAAACTATCAGCACCAGTTTCACAGTACTTAGAAATTTTATAGTGAAATTTCTGCCGTTTTGGCATTGAAATGATCAAATTTCTCTTTACAATTTTAATTCTTTCAGCTTTCTGAAGTTTCCTGTTAAAAGGTGGGAATAGCTAGGAAATATTACATTGTTAACTAATTTGTCTAAGTTTATGCTAAACTTTTTGGGGTGTAGCAATTCTATCAGGAAGCTTTCCTGGGTCATAAGAATTCAGAAAATTGATTATTGCCAAAAAGTAGATAAAATTCTACAAATATAGCTACAGTTTACACAGTTTTTTGGCCTAGTTTTTTTAAAATAAATTATTATTCAATATATAGTTACTTGGCTAATGTATTTAACATATTCAGAATCACTTACCTTAATTTTTCCTGTTTCACATCTGTTCTTATTTAAAAATAAAGATTTGATATACAGCACATACATTAAAAACACCTCTTTATGTGTCTACACATGTTTTGGAAAATATTACCTTTAAAATATGCCAGATTACTATGTTAATGAATAAAGGAGAGAAAGAAGATGTTAAGCGCCCCCCCCCCCAAAAAAAAAACACTAATTTTATTTTGGAATTGCATGCACAACTGTAATAAACTTTGACATAGTTTAAAAAAAAACCCTCTAAACTACAGTTTCTTCATTTTAGATTCTAGATCTGCAAATGGAAATAAATGGGAATTCAGTGCCCCACATCTGCCCTTACCATTCTCATTTCTCACGTTTCCTTAAACCGTCACTCACCCAATAGCTGCCACATTCAGAAGCCACAGATGGGAAGTAATGATAGCTGACGGAACCATAATCCCACTCTGCTTGGAAGCAAACTCCACATTTTCTGCAGGGAAACCTGCGTCTGGCAGCACGTGCTCTATTCAGAAGCAGGGCTTTGGGCATTTGCCCCCACCTTAATGGAGCTTCCTCCCCCCTCACCCCTACCTCTGCTCTCTAAACTGTTTCAAGGAACTATCCCTCACTCCTTAGATCTAACAATAGGAGTAGAAAAAGCATGTAATGCAAATTAAAATATACAGGGAAGAAAAGCCTCCTGACGTTTTGAAGATATCTTTCTCTTTTAGAAATGTTATCAATGATTAAGGCAAACAGTATGTAACAACAGAACAACCAACTCTACGGAAATTTCAAACTCTCCCTCTTTCCATGACATATTTAGCTTCCAAAGCTTCTGTCTTGTTTGTTTATTGTTTTACGTCTTGGGTTGTTTCAGGTCCTCTGCCTCCATCTCATCTCTTCCAACCTGCACTCAATTTGCATAAGCAAAACTCTAAGTATTGTAACTGATATTAGAAAATTCTCCCTGTGTTTTGTGAAGACGTATTGTGCTGAAATCAATAAGACTGTTTAAAATTCAAAGACCTGCAAATCGTTCTGTTTGTCCTTTGATAGGGCCTCTGCTGATTAAAATGCTACCAAGAAAGCTTAATTGCTGCACTAATTAAGAAGTCTTTAATTTCTTTCCTAGGATATCCTTTGAAGCTGAGCTTGTACCAGTTCAGGGAAGGTATTTTCTTCCCTCCCTCTGCCCTCTTCTGGCCCCTCCTCTCCTCTTTCTCCTCCTCCCCTGCCCCCCACAAGATCCCTATGAATGGGAACTAATAGAGTGGTCTCAGGTCTCACCATCTATTAAAAATCGGCCCGGGATGCAGAGTTCAGTGCAATACGAAATGCAGTTTTGAGAAAAGCTGTAAGATTGCAGGAGACAGTAAGGAAATACAGAGTAGCTGTTGCCGCTAAAGTCCCGGTGAGTACCTGGGATGACAAGAGGCACTTTAGCAGGAAGATGAGGGCATCCTATTTGGTTAAAAGGGGCAGTGACAAGGAAATGTTTCTGTTGAAACAAGAAAACATAAACATGTACTTTCAAAACCTGTGTTTTTAAAAAAGAAGAATAAGTAGGTAAAAAGGTGGACTTGTAGTGGGGATTTGATAAGTATCATTTTATTTTATGAGTATAAAATCATGAATTCCATGGGGATTTATTTTTGACCTTTTTATAACTCAAGGGGGCATAGCACTGTATTACATCATTTCATCCTTATCTATTGACCTATTTTATTCAATGATTTCTCAAGTGGGGAAACTGACTAAATGATTTCACAAAGCTTTCTCTGTAATCAATAGTCATTTTTTAGGTTTATTCATGCTGCATTATAATTCTGGTAAATGGCTGCAAAGCAGAAGATTGTCAGAAAGATACAAATATTGACAAAGCCAGGATAATTCATGTCTTTAAACCCTTCAGAATTTCAATATAGCAATTGATATAATTATTTGAAAGGAAAAGATTGAGAAATGCATACTTCTAGAATATAAGCCTAAAATGATTAACTGGCAATACATATTTGGATGTGTTTCTTGCATATCTCAAAATTTCTTGAAAGCTTTGGGTATCCTCTTTTTTTTTATAGCATCACTAAATGCTACAAAAACAATTTGAGCCTATGCAGATAGGGCAACAAGAAAAGGGTCATTACAATTTTATCCTTTTAATTTTTTGCCAAGTTCAATTAGAAGCATGCACAGAAAAATACAGATGTATACTTCAGATATCTACTGACTCCCTTTTAGTGACAGGACAAGGAGATAACATGCTTAATAGATTCAAAGGCAGACTTACCATTCCGAGCACGACGTCACTCTAATTATGTTTACTCTAATTGAAAGCAAGGTTTTTTGGAATCTGAAATTACTTTCAGAATTTTTTTTTAAATAATGCAAGTGGATCAAATGTTGATCACAAGCATTTCCATCTTTCAAAATGTATTGGAAAATTAAATGAAAAGTGGAGTTTCATACGAACAATGCCCCAGGGCAAAAAACAACTAACACTAGATTTTCCAGTCCAGCCATAACACAAATCAATTTGAGCACACTTCTATGGCCAGACTGCCAGATTGTTATGACTGCTAATTCACTCAATCAAAGAGTGCATTAGCACACCCGGCACAAATAGCTTTAACAATAGAGTGCACTTCTGAACAATTCTAAGATATATCACAACGGAGAAAGAAGTAAAGAGGAAGATCATTTTAACATCTACATATTTACTGATGGGCCTATGTCCTTAATAGAGAAAGAAGAAAAAGAAGAAGAAGGAGGAAAAAAAAATGACTGAGATAAACTTCAGGCAGAGGTTTATTAAAGAGCTATCCTACTTTGGCAAATCCAGAAAGATACCAGGGTACCAGTAGTTCACTGACTTTGTTAAACGTTTCTCAGGAGAGAGTCCAAAATTGATGTTTGCACTTCAGTAGTAAATCATTGAAGACAGAGAAATTATGCCAACTAACTCTCCCAAGCCTTTTTAACTCAGACACAAGGCCTCACCAATCAGCTTAGAAGACAAACCTCCCAGGCTGCCTTAAGTAAAGACTTCTCTACTTTTGCACTCTTCCTCGCAGCCTCTCCACTTAGGGTTCTAACTTCTGTCTCTCAGTGACTCTCACATCCACAGTCTCCCTCTTTTTCCCTCCAACTGACTGCCTCTCTTCCAGAGCAAGGAGCACGACTTTTATCTCACTGCTACAATCTCTATCTAATCAGGCCGCAGAGAGCTTGGTGATAAATTACCCAAAGGACAGAAAGTGGGGGGCTCAAGGTGAACACACTCTAACTGGAAGTACTCAAACTTTATGTTACAAAAGCCCATTCTTAATAAAGAAGTGGTGAAAATGGTGAACAAATAATATGGAGTTTTTTTGCGGTTTACTGAATGCCTATAGCAATGATCTGAAGCCAAATGGCTTGGTTTGGCACCACTGTTGCTCCCTCCTTAACCTTCTTTTCTCATACATTTTTCTCCTGGTTCAGAATGAATATGACATATGGCTGGTTATGAAGCATATTTTAAGAAATCTCTCTGCCAAGAGGGTAGAGGAAAAGAGTTACAAAGAAAAAAGAATCACCATGGAATTGTTTTTCTGTCTCCAAACTGCATTATGTCCATGGGAAGAAGTGAACTCCTTCTGATAATTTAGTTATACTTGCCCATCAGTACGTACTTCCTGTGTAAGTGTCCTAATTCCATCTGTGGGTTGGTATTGTGTTGCACAGCCAAATATTCGATAACAAAACAAACACAGTGAGATCATTTTAGACTTGGATTGTAGAAGGAAGCAGCAACTAGAATAATATATATTGAGATTAATTCCCTCCATCTTTTAAACCAGGCCATTGTGAGAGGAATGACATACTGGGTTGAAGTAAGGTTAAAAAGTCAGCCGGCTATTTAAATCCCTAGTTTTGAATAAACATTCTATCTTTAATTGTATCTTTGCATTTGTCACATTTTCTGATTTGCTTACTCCTCTCTCTTTTAATAACATCAAACTCATTTTATTCTAAAGGAGATCAGTATGAAGACATGAACTGCCTAACAGATACACAGTTGGGAATGGGGGTGGGAAGAAGTCTTGTGCAGTGTGAATGCATGTTTAATATTAAAACAAAGCATTGTATAATCTGTAATGTTAGAAGAAATGTACAAAACCTGACTGTAAAAGTTTCTATTGATTCACTGTCTGCTTTTTGTTGTTGTTGTTTTAACTTACCTTGGCCCTTTCTCTTTGCTTTATTAAATAAAAGAAGAGGTCATTGTGTAATAAATAGCCTATAAAATTGTTCTATTTGAAGTCAGATAGTTCAGGATTGTTAAAAGAGAATACTGTTTATTTGTTTATTACCCTTCAGAACAACAACAACAAAAAAAAGATTTTTTAAAAAGTTGAAAGAAGAACAATTGCCACCTTCCAGCCTGAGATCTTGTATGTCAAGTTTCAGCCCAGAGCAAATTTTTACAACAAGTTATAAACCCCCTGTAACAGAGGGTTTATTATAATGGAAGTGCTGACACAACCTTAACTATAGCGTTGTAAACGGCTATGCTATAATATCCATTAAGCAGAAAGAAAAATAAGCTGGCTGATCAATAATTTATACAAAGAGTACCAACTGCAGACATAATAACTGTAATGTTTGCAAAGCAATCTCTCTGCTCTCCAGGCTTAACAGTAAAGGCAAACTAGCAACGCTGTTAATTTCCAGCTCCTACAGATAAGAATACAAACAAATTACTTAAAATTATATTTTGCTCAACATTTAGCATGCCTCGATGGGATAAAATAAAATTTAATTATGATGCAACTTGTGCAGGATGCAAAGCTGCTTTGTTTTCCAGCACATTTTATTATGGAAGGACATTCATTTGGAACATCAATTATGGAGAAATAGTATGTTTCAAAGAGTTGACTTGGGTCAGGCAGGCTCTTCTAAGAGTTATTCAGACATGGAAACAGATTGACACTGTTTAACTTCAAAGAAAGTTACAGGGTTTTACAGAGCCACAACCTGAAATACAATACTGCAAGCTCTGATCCCAGTCAACTGTCAGGAAAACATACCTTGTCTTTAGAATTCATGGGGGGGAAAAAAAAAAAGACAATGGCTTGGAAATGTGACCATCATTAGATCCGGTGAATCTTGGAATGTTCAATTAATGGTAAGCCTCATTTGCATGGAAGCAAGATGTGTCATTTCTACCTAACAAATGTGGGTCATAAAATGTAAGCCTTCTTTTCTGGAAAAATTTGAAAAGATACTTTAGTAGACTTCCATATGTATTACTGCTTTGCTTTTTATAGCGTCCACATATGTAGAGCATGACATTTTTATTTTATTTATTTATTTATTTATTTATTTATTTATTTATTTATTTTGCTGATGGCTTTTAAAGCAGGAAAAGAAGGTTTGAGAGCAGAATTGAAGGATCCCAAATTGCACACTGTGTATATATTTGGGGTTAAACCAGAAAGTATATTTCTGAGGTTCACATCTTCATCACTCTTTTTGTCTGTTCATTTCTTGGAGGAGAAAAGAGGGGGGGGGGGGAGGGGGGGGGGGGAGGATCCGGTAGAATGAAGAGTTGCTATCAGAGTTGTAAAATGGTGTATTACTCTGTGAGCAATTGCACTTGGAAAGGAACCAGTAATTTATATGAGAAGTGTTTAAGATCGCCTGTTCACCCAGTGATCCATGCCAGGTCAGTTCCAGTAATGCCAGAAAACAAAAGGAGGGTGCACATCACTGGGAAAAAGACACCTTATCCGCCTTAAGAGCTCGTGAAGGGAAGCACTAAAATGCCATTTTCTCAAATGAACTGGTCATTACCATTTAAAATCCTGAGGGGCTGTGGGACTGGGGAGGAGAGGAAGAATTTCTCTTTTGATTTAACAGGGCTCTGAAGTGCTAGTTGTAAGGGGGAGGTGTTTTGTTGTGATTGTCTCAGCTTTATGTTTTAGCAAAGGTTAAACCTTGTAACCAAAGTGCCTTTTTTAAGCAATGCCATGGGAAAGGATGAACACAGCAGCTTTGAGGATATACTTGGCCCATTTTAAACTTAGAAATTAACTTTTTCTTTAAACGACTGGTACTAATAGCACCGCAACCGTCTACTAATAATGTCCATGCCAGGTTGTAATTTGTTAATTTTTTACTTGAATAGATTTTCCCATTCAACCCCTCACTCCACCAGTTTTCAGGAGGAGACTGTGGGATACCGACAGGGCATTATGTAAGGAAACTCTACCTATGAATTCTTCACAGGCCTTTACTCTTGTTTAACATAAAGTATAGGCGCTGTGAGTACAATGGCATTGGGGGGGCAGGAGGAAAGAAGATTGCAGGATCGCTAACCTCAGGCGAGCACATGCTTTCCTCATCTGTCCTAAAGTTATTTTAGTTTTTGAACGAGAGTTCAGTTCCTTCAGAAATCCAGCCTATCCATACTTGTGTAGTGAGAGAAGGAACTAAAGGAAATAACTCTTTCTGATGTAAGTCAGTATTTATAATCTAACGATTGGCTCAAGATTCAGCACACCCAGGGATCTTTGCGGAGTGATCCTCATGTGCTCTAATACTGTCACCGGGCATTCCAGTGGGCAAGGCAATTATCTTACGCTTTTACACTTGTTGATATGTTTCTCTTCAGGTGGTCTCAAGTCATTTCTATTCCTTTCAAACAGCTACTATAATGCTCTGCGCTTGCTGGGTGCTCAATAAATGTCAACTGGATAATTAAAGCTGCCTCTACATTATGCCACCCATTTCCTTTGTTCCCAAATCGTGTAAACTGCTCATTCTCAAGCCACATATGACTTGATTCAGACCAGGATATTGGAGAGTAACAAAGTTTTAGATATGCTCATTTCTGCCTTAATATCCAGCTAATTTAGGAAAATTCTTGAGGCGAAACATTCACAGATGCTAATAAACTGGGTTTCAAATTGCTAAGAAAAGAGAATGTTAGGCCCATAGCAAAGGCTTGTCTCTGGGGCCCACACAGAGAAAATGTTTCTACCTGGGGAGCATTGGGGCGTCTTCACCAAGACTGAAAATACACGTGAAACTCCGAAGTGCTGCCGCAGCGAATGAGGAAATGCAGGATTGTGTGTGCAACAATTTGTACGGCTGCCACGTTAATGCTATCATCACTTTCGTGCAACTCCTGTTCTCCCTTATACAAAGCACACTTACTTTTGTGTGCTGATTGTAGTCTGGTTGCTAATGATGTAAAGAAGAGAAAGGTATTCGTCCTGAACAAACTTTCATATACGTTATTTCAATTGCACATTATTGCATAACATGATTGAAATGTTGTGCTATGGAAGATCATCTCATCTGGGATTACAGTTCTCCTCCTGCTACTTCTCCATCCAATGACCAGGCCTGACTCCACCAGTGGTTTTCAGATCTGTTCGTGAAAGCTCAAAGGCAGTCTCAGAAACATCCCCAGCAGTGCCCTTGCCAGTTTGGCTCAGTGGATAGCGTCGGCCTGCTGACTAAAGGGTCCCAGGTTCGATTCTGACCAAGGGCATATGCCTGAGTTACAGGCTTGATCCCCAGTAGGGGATGTGCAGGAGGCAGCCCATCAGTGATTCTCTCTCATCATTGATGTTTCCATCTCTCTCTCTCCATCTTCCTTTCTCTCTGAAATCAATAATACATATATATATATATATATATATATATATATATATATATATATATATATATATATATATATATATATATATATATAAAGAGATATTCCCAGCATGGAACTGTGGGGTCAGTCTATTAGATTTGCTTCTGATCTTGGAAAAGAGGAAACTGACAATTAGCAAAATATGAGTGCTTCCTTTTATACTAACAAGGAGTTATGGCTTACACCAGGTAGACTCACTGATCTGCCCTACCCCCAATCCCAATTCTCCATGAAGGTAACCTTTTTGAAATAAGCAGAGGAAAATATTTTCTTTTTTTCATTTCTTATACAAAGGGACTGAACAAACAATAAACTGGAAGAGTTGGATCTGGACTCACGGTTCTCTGCCTGTTTCTCCCATATGTGATAGTGCAGTGGTTATCCTCTAGTATCATATCATCATATGATGGACACATATATTGAATTTCTGTAAGTGCTAATAGAGCTACTGATGGTCTCAGTGGCTATGCACACATGTGCTACAATGCAGCATGATGAGGGTGGGGAATCCTGAAAAAGAGTTGGGGAAATACTATGATTTCAGGATGAGATTTTGAAATCTTTAGAATTTCTTAACTGATAGGTGATGCTAGAAAGTCAAATTGCAAAAACCCCTGGAATTCCTTTACTTTTGTGACTTAACCATGTTTTCCTTAGCTAAAAAGAGTAGCATCTACCAATTAAAGCCACCTGTTGAAGTGCTTTGCAAAATCAGGAATTAAACCCTCAGTTGACTGTGTCAACACATTCCTTTTCTGTAGTCTCTTCCCAACCATAGTTTGCTTTTCCATAGGGGACTATCCAACTTCTTTCTCCTACTGTTTTCATCCTGATTTCAAGAAAGGTCGCTCCATGCCAACTTTCCCCCCACAAGAGTTGATTCAGGGTCACTCCCAGCTCCTCCCAGCAGAGCAACAGCATGCCCTCCTGCTGCCCCATTTAAATGGTCTGAACTGCATGGCTTTTTCATTTACTCTCCCTTTAGAGTGAAGCTGCAAAGGAGAGAAGACTTGAATGGTCTTGTATCTTCAAAGAAGTGCCTTGAGCTCTGGAATGTAACAAAGTGGGAGAAACCACTGAACTCCAGGAAATGTCAACAATGAGGTGGGAAGGCCTGGGCAAGTGGATAGGGGCCTTCCCCTGGGCCTTTTCTAGGACAAGGCAACCAACTCAGCTGAACAAGAAAATGGGTCTTTTTCCCAAAGAAACTAATTGAACCGATCTTGAAGCACATTGATAATAGCATGTGCACAAATTTAAGAACAAGCTGTCCAGAAGGCTCTTTGTTATATTTTTCTGTAAATGATTTGTTTGACAAATTGGTGATGATTACTGCTAAAGAATTAACATTTTTAATAGTCTGAACATTTTGGTCCTAATAGGAACTTGAATACATAAAACATTATTTAAAAAGACATGAGCAAAGCAATTTTAATAGCTAGAATGCATTTACCTTTAGTGGTAGTCTATCTCAAATCGAACTTAAAGAAAAATAAAAATGTTCCCAAATGCTACATGGCAATAGAAGCAATTAGAGGCTTAATTACTTCTAAGCACAGAATAAGAAAATACAGAATTAATATCATATAATTGGTCAGCTGTTGAAAAGATAGATATCAGAGAGCACATTCAGCAACTAAACAAATAGTATTTTATATCACAAATGAAGAGATAAACTCATGACTTTAATATTGTTTTTAACCTTAATATTCATAAATAATTATCATCAGTTTCTTGATGTTTTCTTAGCCAAAATATTTTAGTAAATTTAACTACTACTTGCTGAATATCAAAAAGAAGCCTCCAAATCAGGAATGTCCAGAAGTAAATATGCAAAATGATGTGTATACATGTTGGATTTATTTATATTAATATCATTAACTATTACACAACACATTCAAAGTCAAAGTCAAAGTAATGCTGTATTAAAAATCTTCTAGATGTGTATGGCACTTAACACTGAATAATTTAAAAGAATACTTTCTATGAAAATGTATTTACATTTTTACTGTTTGATAATATCTTATTTTAATAATATAATGACTAACATATATTTTCTTAGTTTCACTACACATAAACAGTTTCAAGGAATTACTTTTCACACATGCCTATTTTCTGAATTTTCTAAATAGTAATTACTTCCTGTAGATTTGTAGTTTATAACGCATGGTATTTTTGGTATCAAAAAAAAAAAACCTATTTACTTTTTGTTTGCATTGAAGTCTTTTTGGTCTAAAAGCACTCACTAATCATAACAACACAGCAGTGGATTGTTTTGTAAACATTTTACTTTATTATCAGCCTTTGTTTTCCAATACAATGCTTTAAAAATATCCTCTGTTGTATAAAAGACATTGTTGCAAAAAGGCAGTTCAAAACTTGTCCTTCCCTTCCTTTCATTGATCTGTTGCCTCTTAGGTAATATGAACAGCTGTCTCCAGCTCACCCACAAGCAAGAAGTTGAACATAATAATAAGGTGGTGTTACTGGCCTGTGTCTATGAATAATTATAAAGAGGGTGCCAGTTCTTTTCCATTAAAGATAAGGTAACAAAGATCCCACAGAGAAGAAAACTGGTTAGCAAAAACAAGCGAGTGCTTCTGACTTGAAGAATTAGTTACTTTTCTGGTAACCACTGACTGAGTTTCTCTTTGCAGTTGGGTTTCCAATAAGGTGAAGGTGCCCTCTGTAGGAGACTCCCAGTAAATGCTGCTGCTTTCTATTTTGATGACAATATAAAAGCCCTCACCCCCCCCACCCCACCCCATTTCCAAATGATAAACAAATAAACACAAGTTTAAACTCTTTATAAATCCTAGAAGGAAATCAGTACAAAGCTCCCAACCAGCTATGGAAAGAAAGTGCCCTTTCAAAATGATAGAAATTGAACACTGAGAAAGCTGCACAGCGCATTGGTGTTTGATATTTACTGACATTATGGTGTGTAATAGAATGGGTGTTATAAATCCAGAGGCGTTGCTGCAAGCAGCAAGACAGAAGGTCTTGGCAGAGTTGAGTGAAAAGTGGATCTGAACAGAAAAATCCGCAAGCTGAGAGAGACACATTCACCACCTAATAAATACACCTCCCCAAAAGGTCTTCTTATCTTCCCTTCTTATAAAGGTTACCATAATGCAGATTCATTATCAGTCCCACTGGGGAACATATAGTTCAGTAAGAAATTGCTTTTGTTAGCATGTTCATGGAAAGAGATTAGCTATTTCCCCAGATCTCTTGGGGCTATTTGAAATTTTGGGAATTCTCTCTGTAATTTAAAATGAAAGTTAAAGCCAATGTGAACAGACTAGGGAAAATCTCACAAATTAAACCTCTCCATCTGGAAGTTTTCTTCATTGCTCATTGAAAAAGTACAAACTGAAATCAAATTTGTTATAAGCAGAAAAGTTTTCATCAGTAATAATGCAATTACATGTGTATTAATGTTTTGATAGGTAAGCACTTTGCAAAGAAACACCTACAAGTTAATTGTTTAACAGTGTTTTGGGTTTCATTTTTGGTCTTTATTGACTTTGCGTAGTACCTAAGATTTATCATTGAAGCTACCTATTTACATATTTGGACTATGACTTCAGCCTCTATGGAATGTGTGTAGGAGAGTCTAGTATCACCTGTATTGCAAGTTAGGGGATGAACAAGTGGGCATGGAGGCATAAGACAAGGGGATATCTGCCTCCTTTTACCTATCTGATTTCAATTCGTCTCCCTTCTCTATGAATATATTTCCCTATTGCACCTGGTACATATCTCAACTACAGCAACATTTATGCAGCAATTACTATATATGCCAGGCTCTGTGTTAAATACTATATATAGATTATCTCGTTTAATCCTCATAACACATGAAAAAGACAGGCAACTATTTTTTTTTTTTTTTTTGGACAGGCAATTATTTTTATCCCCAAACAAAAAAGAGATCATTAAGACTTGAGAGGTGAAATTGCTTCCCCCTTACTTCAGGGCCTTCTTTATTGTCCAATATAATATACACCCTTCTGATCTCACTTCTTTTCCCACCTGACTACCTTTCACATGCTCAACTTCTTTGCCTCCCTGTTTTCCTAACACAACTGCCTGGTGAATCCCCAGCCAGGATTAAAGCAGTAGTCTGCTATCCCTCTGGATGACTGAGGATTGCTAAAGACTCTCCCACAGCTATGCAGACTGGTGTCCTTAATTACTCATGACTCTTAGTTATGAGCTTTAAATTTAAGCTAGTTTATCCAGAAAGGTGTTGAATAAGCTCACATCATCACATTAATAGGAGGTCAGGGCTCCAGGTAGTCTCAGAGATGACTGCAACCAGATATTCAAACATTTGCTCATCTATCTCTGAACTCTGTGAAGACATGTTTTTCAGGATATCTGCCTCAGTTTCTCAGTCTGGCTTATTCCACAGAGCTGGATTCATTGTGCCTAGCAACAACCATGCTCAATGCTTCTAACTCTGCCACCAGAAATGAAATTAGTGTTCTTGATATGATATCCAAGGTAAAAAAAAAAAATCCAAGAAAGGGTTCTGATTGGGTCACCTTGGGACAGATACACATTTCTGGATAAAGAAATCGTCAAAGACAGCATTAGATAGTTGATAAGAATGTGAGGGATGTGAAACAAGACGCCTGTAATTCCAGACCTAGTCTGTGTATGATCTAGGACAGGTTTACATCCCTGTACCTCAATTTCTTTATCTGAAAAGGGGAAATAAACATTGCATCTACTTCATTGTATTGTAATTATGATTAAATAAGTTAAAAACGATGAATAGTACCTGAATTTTAATATATTAGTTATCTCTGATTTTCAAACTTTAGGATTGGTTCAGATTGAGAAAGATAGCGACTCACAGATCAGTCACCATAGCCAATGCGGTGAAATAATTGAAGAGCACTGCAGCTCACACTTGCTTAGAACGGGGTGCTGGGAGTTTTCTTAGAAGGGAGAGACATTTCCAGATGAAAAGCTGAAGCATGCTAGACAGAAAAATTTCCAGCTGCCTGTTATACACCCATAAAAAATGTGTGATCTCCTCTACCAATGAAGGGCCATTCTACAATCCTTTTTATGTGTCCATCTCTCCTTAGCGTCAGAGATAATTCTAAAATTTTCTTAAATTCTAGACCCAATTCCTCATGCACTAGATCTGTATTCTCTAATGACAGCCTTCTATTGTGACAGGAAATTTAAGATCATTAAGTCTTCACCATTTATTTTTTTAAATATATTTTATTGATTTTTTTACAGAGAGGAAGAGAGAGAGATAGAGAGCTAGAAACATAATGAGAGAGAGACATTGACCAGCTGCCTCCTGCACACCCCCTTCTGGGGATGTGCCTGCAACCAAGGCACATGCCCTTGACTGGAATCGAACCTGGGACCTTTCAGTCCACAGGCCGACGCTCTATCCACTGAGCCAAACCAGTTTTGGCAAGTCTTCATTATTTCTTACTTGGACTGTTGAGCTTCCTGGCTTCTGCCCTTCCCCAGTCTCACCATTTATCGATCCACACAGGACCTTGAGTGTACTATCTTCAACATAAATCAGGTCATGCAGTTCATACACTTAAAACTCTTCTATGGTGTCAGGCTGGCTTGGCTCAGTGGTTGAGCATTGACCTATGAACCAAGAGATCAAGGTTCATTTCCTGGTCAGGGCACATGCCTGAGTTGTGGGCTGGATCATCAGTGTGGGGTGTGCAGGAGGCAGCCAATCAATGATTCTATAATTCTATCTCTCTCTTCCTCCCTCTTCCTCTCTGAAATAAATAAAAATATATTTTAAAAAACCCCACAACTCTTCAATAGCATCTCTCTACCTTCAGAATGAAGTCCAGGGTAGTACTAAGCATGACTTAAAAGACTTTCTCTACTTCTCATGATTTATATTTGGACAATCCCATGAGTAGTTTTTATTTTAGAAACTCTAAAATGCTAAATTTCAAAATCAAATATTTCTGCTCCTGTGGTGAAAATATTTCTTCCATTGCTACTCATTAGATTTTGAATAGCGCTTTCCTGTTTCTACAGTGTTATTTATAACTTTTAATTTTACATTAGGGTGCTTACTTTTTTATTGTGTGACTATCTCTACTGGTAATAAGTTCCATTAGAACATTTTTATTTTATTTTTTATTGTACTCTCTGTCTAGTATAGATGGTATATAGATGGTATGCAATGCTAATTAATAAATGATCTGCACCCCAGCAATAGGTCTCAATCATCTTTTAAGCATCACGTAGCATGACTCTTAACATACAACAGCCCTAAAATTCAAATTGTTTTTAAATCCTCATGTGAGGAAATATTTTTTGTTTATTTTAGAGAGAGGAAGGAAGAGAAAGAGAGACAGTCAAAGAGAGATAAACATTGATCAGTTGCCTCCTATACTCACCTTCACACTGGGGATCAAATCTCCAACCTAGGTATATGACCTGGAATCGAACCCATAACGTTTTGGTGTCTGGGATGATGTTCTATCTAACTGAGTCAGGGCTGAACTTTTCTTTTCTTTTCTTTTTCTTTTTCTTTCTTTTTTTTTTTTTTTTTAAAGATATTAATTAAGCTCCATCTATGTAACCCATAGATGAGAGAGAATTGCTGATTGGCTGCCTCCTGCATGACCCCTACTGGGGATTGAGCATGCAACCTGGGCATGTGCCTTTGAATGGAATTGAAACCCAGGACCCTTCAGTCTACAGGCAGATGCTCTATCCACTGAGCAAAACCGGCTAGGGCTCATCATTGATATTTCCATATCTCTCCCCCTTTCCCTTTCTCTCTCTAAAATCAATAAAAAACATTTTTTTTTTTCAAGAAAAGATTCAGGTCCATCTTGTGCTCTTCATGTCCCAGTCCTGGTATTAGTCATTTCCACAAGGATCCTGGTTCTTTGTGGAAATTAAATATAAAAATCAAGATTGGGTGCTTAATTCTCATTGCTATGTATGTCTCATTGTTTTTAGGACCTCTCAGTAAATAAGATAGGAAATGTGTGGAGACCATCTGCACGGAGTGACCAGATTATTATGGTCATAATAATAATCTGGCCACTCAGTGTGTGTGTGTGTGTGTGTGTGTGTGTGTGTGTGTGTGTATATATATATATATATATATATATATATATATATATAAATAAATAAATAATCTGGCCACTGAGAATATATATATATATTAGAGGCCCGGTGCATGAATCATGAATTGGTGCATGGATTGGGTTTGGCCAGCCTGGCCAGGAGGAGGGGACATGGGCAGTTGGCTGACCTGCCTGCTGGTCGAACTCCTGATAGAGGGAACAACTTGCATATTAGCCTTTTATTATATAAGACTAGAGGCCTGGTGCCGGGGGGGAGGGGAGGGTCCCTCAGCCCAACCTGTACCCTCTCTGATCTGTACCCCGAGGGGATGTCTGACTGTCTGTTTAAGCCCAGTCCACTAGGGCAATCAGACATCCATTTCACAATCCAGGACTGCTGGCTCCTAACTGCTCGCCTGCCTGCCTGATTGACCCTAACCACTCCTCTGCCAGCCTGATTAATGCCTAACTGTTCCCCTGCTGGCCTGATAGTCCCCAACTGCCTTTCCCCGACAGCCCGGTCACCCTCAAATGCCCTCCCCTACACATTTCCTCTGTATTAGATTGGGTTTTTTCTTTTTCTTTTCTTTTTTTTCTTAATATATTTTATTGATATTTTACAGAGAGGAAAGGAGAGATATAGGGAGCTAGAAACATCGATGAGAGAGAAACATCGACCAGCTGCCTCTTGCACAGCCCTTACCAGGGATATGCCCGCAACCAAGGTACATGCCCTTGACCAGAATCGAACCTGGGACCTCTCAGTCCACAGACCGACCGACACTCTACCACTGAGCCAAACCGGTTTCGGCTAGATTGGTTTTTTTTTTTTTTTTTTTTTTTTTTTTTAACATATTGGACAGTGTACCTGCCATGGTTCTTGACAAACCAGTAAAAATGTAAACCCAATCTAAAAGTGTCATAAAATAAACTCTTTAGACAGGAATTTCATGAGACTTTGGGAAGGTGATATCATGTGGTTGTTTCTTCCTTTTTTTCCTCCTCTTTCTTGATGTCCTTTCTTTTCTCCTTTTATTTCTTTTCTGTCTCTAATCACTCTGCTGGGGGCAAGGGAAATTCCAAGGCTATAGGTATATGTGGGGGGGGATTGCTCCATGGGGGGCAGGCCCTTTGGAGGCTGACACCCCAGGCTGCCCCAGGGAAGGGATAGCTCTTGGGGGCACAGCTGCCTCCCAGGCCTACACCCCTGGCTGTGGATGGGAGCTGATTGCTGTGGGGAAAATGGGGGTTAGGCGGTTGCGGGCGGCTCCCAGGCCCTCAGCCAGGCAGAGGCTAGGAGCAGATCACGTGCAGTGGCGGAGGGGTGGAAGGGTGGTGAAGGGGTGGAGGGGTGGAGGAGTGGGCGTGGCCACTGCCCAGGCCAAGGCTAGGATTACCGCTGGAAGAGGATCTGGAAGGGGGTGGGTGCCACCTCCCAGGCCACTGCCTTGGTCCAGGCTGGGAGTGGATTTCACCAGGGGTGCGATGGAGCCTCCCAGGCCAACAGCCAGGGCCTCATGCTGCCTGCTCTCAGCTGCAGCCCTCCTTGGGCCTGAGAGAACTGGGCACTGCCATCTTGTGTCTATGGCGCCATTTTTGTTGTGGAGTGATGGTTAATTTGCATATTACTCTTTTATTAGATAGGATGTACACTGAGTGACCAGATTATTATGATCTCTGGACTCATAATAATCTGGCCATTCAGAGTATATAATAAAAGCCCAGCAACCGTTATGGCAGAAAAACAGGAACAACCAGTGGCTATGATGCGCCGGCCACAGGGGCTGCCACCAGTGCCACTGATGAGCTTGAGGGCTCCGGGGCCAGTTGCACGGCCCCTCCAAGGCGCCAGTAAAGAAAAATGCGAAGGTGGCCAGCGTGAATGTGGAGATGGGATGAAGGCTCTGTGGGACGAATTGAATCAGCTGGGCACTGAGGTGATCATCACCAAGGCTGACAGGTCATGGTGGCCCCTCTCCTCACTGCAACCCTCCCTACATGGTGCCAGTCTTGGGCAGCGGGCTTTGGCCCAATCCACATGAGCAAGACTGAGAAGCAGGGTAGGGGTCGCAGCTGGGCCAGCTCCTTCGTTCTTCGAGTGCCATCTCTAGCAATAGGCACCTTGCACGCTGAGCCAGAGGGTACTGCTCAGGAGGCCAGGATGGTGGTGGAGAAAAAAAACCATGTGGACCTGCTGCCTGACCAGCAGCTCAGGACCGGATACTACCAGAAATAGATAGGCTCAGAGTACACGAGCTTGGGGGGAGAGACAGCTTCCTGTGGGGGTCAAGTTTGTGTAGATATTTAAATGCTCTTAGACTAAAGCAGGTTTCAGTACTCTGCTGCTGCCTTGGATTTCCTCTTTTCATGTAGTTATTGGTTTCAGAATATCTTACTTTCACACCAGCTGATGGATTTTAAAAAATTGTTTTATCAGGAATTGTTTTATCCAGAATTTTTAGTTGTTTTCAAAGGGTTGGCCTGGGTACTTGGTCCTCTATAATACCAGAGATAAACATTTATATGTAATATCTAAGATTTTAATATTTTAATAAAACGAACACATTTTGAAATCAGTCTAAGAGCCTGGTTTCTTGAAATTGGGAAAGAAAATTCTACCTTAAGACACTTTTCCAAGAGCATATATAAGTTTGAAAGAGAGAATCTAACTTTTTCATGTATCCCAACTTTCATACTAGTGTTCTTCCTATTTGGATTGTAGCAGTGAACAAAGAGTGATATAATTTCTGGAAAGAGGAGAATAAAGATAGGACCTTATTAATGACTTTCTACCTCAATTGAACCAGAGTAGCAATTGATTTATATGTTATTTTTCCTTCTCCCACATAGTTAAAGAAGTGTATCTATGCTAGATATAAAGATGAAAATCACTGATTGAATAGATGTGATATTTCTTTGAAGATACAAAGTCTGCTTTCTTAAGCATTCTATTTTCATATCCTATGATAACCAGGAAATCAATGAGTCATTTTTGTGCTCTGTATGTCATTCTTTATGTAAACATTATCACTTTTCTCTAAGATTTTAAAATTAGACAATTAAAAGTTTATACAGTCAAGTTTTCTATCTAGTAAAGAGATAGATATCTATTTGAAATACTCCATTTGAGATCATAATCGTTTTAACTTTTCAATGTTATTTTTTTATAATTTAAAAATATTTCTGCATTTTATTCATAGAAATGTGATAATGATTCATCCTGTAGTGGATCTGCATGCATTTCTACCTGCCCTCCTTTCCTACATCCCAGAATCACCTTGGTACAGTAGCCCATGTATTTTCAGAAATGCTGATTCTCTCCAGCAACAAGCCCTCAATTGTCTACAGTCATTAGGCATATTTTTTGTTTCCAGGTCTCTGCATGTGCTCAGGGTGGATGGGCATGGACTTCGTGTGTACAAAGAACCTTGGCATTCTCACTTGGAATGCTGAGATAGAAATATAGGGTCTCTTTTTCTTGAAGGTGGCAGTGGGGGAATGTGGTCCTGACTGCTTGTGGCAGACTCTTAGCGGTCCTGTTGCGATGGAGACTTGAGATGAGGCAGGTATCCCAGAAAGAACAAAAAGAAACACCACTAGCCGAAACCGGTTTGGCTCAGTGGTAGAGCGTCAGTCTGCGGACTGAAAGGTCCCAGGTTCGATTCCGGTCAGAGGCATGTACGTTGGTTGTGGGCACATCCCCGGTGGGGGGAGTGCAGGAGGCAGCTGGTCGGTGTTTCTCTCTCATTGACGTTTCTAGCTCTCTATCTCTCTCCCTTCCTCTCTGTAAAAAATAAATAAAAATATATTAAAAGAAAAAAAAAAAAAAAAAAAGAAAGAAAGAAACACCACTAACTCCAGCAACCATTGAGCTTATCCTGTCTCTGGGCTTCCAATTATGAGAACTAATGAGCCCACTTGTTGTTTGTGCCATATGACATTCCTCTCATGGTCCTCACCACATAAATAAAGTCCCAACTTACAGAAACCTTAAAGAAAATAAACAAACAGCAAAGGATATAACTAATGAGGAAAAAAATTGACTGTGTCTGAAGATGGGTATTTAGTCAGGGTGTCCATTCTTTGCAAAAATTAATCCAGTGATTTAAAAAAAAATCATATAAATAAGAGGCTTTTAAAAAGTTATGAAGGTGGATTGTGGAAATTGTCACACAGCACTGTCAATGAACTTACTGTCACCAAAGTCTACCATGAAAAGTGGTTAAATAGTCCATTTATGGTATGTAAATTTTACACAATGACCATTGATAGCACGAAATTTGATGCATAAATTTAATGATAAACACTTCGCTTTTTTGCCCCAACAATGAGAATCTATGTGGATGACCAGCAGGACGCCTAGAAGCCGGGACCAGGAGAAGCCACATGTGTGTGAGTGAGGACACAATATTCTCTCTTTGTCTTTTAATGTTTTACTGTTTTATTTAATGTACAAAAAGTAATGTTGCTGTCCAACAGACATCACTTCAAAGCAACTTAATTTTAAAAAATGGTAGATATTGATGTTTAGATTTTAAAATATAATATAATTGGGGTAGTTTGGCATCAATGGATCTCCAGATAGAGAGAAATACTAACTCTAACCTGGAGACAATCATCTATTTACCCATTTAAAGTGTGAATCCTACAATAAAGCACTATCAGGAATTCTTCCGTAATGGAGATTGCACTGCTCCTTGAAGAGTTTTTCTGTCGCTAGGCCGAAGGACCATTGGAAAGTGTCTCTTCAACTGAGCAGAAGCCCTCAGTCCTCATTCCATCCATCTATCAAGTCCAACTTTCATGTAATATTTTACATTTATTTAGTTCTTATGTGCAGGATCATGCTGAATGCTCTATGTGTACAACCTCGTTCTATCTTTATAGCACCTGTAGAAAGTAATTTGTACTTTTATTCTTGTTTCCATTTTAATAAGAAAATTGTTAGTTTTATGTAAAAAAAACAAAGCAAAAAAGACAAACAAAAAAAACACACAAAAAACAAAAACAACAACAACAACAAAGAACACAGCAAAGTATATCTCTTCAAAGAGTTTTTATTATAATATCTAGTTTGTTTTACAATAAAAGAAACTAGATTTCTATTTTATGTTTCAACTTCTTCAAAATGTCCCATTAACTGGTGATGTTTAAGTGCACAACCTGAAAAAAATTTATAATCTTAATCGGTTTCTCAAAACATAATGTAGTAAATCTCGCTTATGAGGTTTTGTGATGCAATGGCAATTGAACTTATGTCCTCTTTGTAATTTAAATAAAACTATTGAGGTATCCTATTTACTTCTTTTATTATAGGCACCTAATCTGTGACAAATGATCTGTTTTCCATATTTAGAATAAACTTTTTAGGTTTCTTGCCAACAATGATTATGATTATTTTCCATAAGTTCAATTATGTTAATGAACTGGGACTAGTATTATTATTCTTGTTAGTTTTAAAAATGTCCAGTTTTGCATTTACAAAACACAAATGTAAAATCTGATTTTAATTTATAAATACTTTTCATTCCTATACATACTCCTTTTCCCTCTGTATATACCTGATGGATTCATGAAAAACAAACACGATAAATAGAGGCCCAAGAAGAGCAAATAATTTAAAATTAGAACACTTCACTCAACCAATGAGAGTTCTCTTAATTTTAAGTATTTTATAACAACACCAGTTTCTTTGTATTTCTTATGTCCCTTCATTCCTCATTACTATAATTTTTAAAATTTATGTTTTTATTTAATTAAGTCAGTATACAATCTTATATTGGTTATATTAGTTTCAGGTGCATAACATAGTGGTTCACCAGTTTTATACCTTACAATGTGATCACTCCAATAATTCTAGTAATAACCTGTCATCATGTAAACTATCACAATAATATTGACTTTAATCCTCTTCCCTTTTCACCTATCCCCCAAATACTTCCTATTAGTAATACCCCTTTAGTCCCTGATTCTATGACTCTGCTTTTGTTTTGTTTATTTTGAGATTCCACATACAAGTGAAACCATATGGCATTTGTCTTTCTCTGCCTGATACATGTCTATTAGCAAAATACCCTCTAGATCTACCTTTGTTGTTGCAAGTGGCAAGATTTCATTTTTATTGCTGCATAATATACTTATATATTTATATTTATACTTATACTTACATTTATATTTATATATCACATCTTCTTTATCCATTCATCTATTGGTGAATACGTAGGTTGTTTCTATATTTTGGCTATTGTAAATAATGTTGCAATGAACATAGGGATGCATGTATCTTTTCAAATTAGTTTCCTGTTTTCTTTGGGTAAATACACAGAAGTTGGATTATTGGGCTGTATGGTATATCTACTTTTAGTTTTTTGAGGAACCTCCATACTGTTTTTGATAGTCGCTGCACAAATTTGCAGCCCCACCAACAGTGGCCTTTTCTCCACATCCTTGCCAACACATCATTTGTTGACCTTTTTATAATAACCATTCTGACTGGTGTGAGATTGTATCTCACTGAGGTTTTGATTTGCATTTACGTGGTGATTAGTGATGTTGAACATGTTTTCACTATTGGATATCTATGTGTCTTCTGTGGAAAAGTGTCTTTTCACATTCTCTGCCCATTTTCCTATTGGTTCATTTATTTTTTTGTGTTATTAAGTTGTGTGTTTTCTATATAATTTTTTGATATAAACCTCTCATCAGATATATCATTTGTGAATATAGTCTCTTAGGCAAAAGGTAGCCTTTTGTTCTGTTGAAGGTATACTGTGCTGTGCAGAATTTTTTTAGTTTGATGTAGCCCATTTCTTTATTTTTTCTTTTGTTCCCCTTGCTTAAGAGGACATGTCCAAAAAGATATTACTCAGACTGATGTCAGATAGACTATTTTCTAATTTTCTATGTTTTCTTCTAGGAGTTTTACAGATTCAGGCCTTACCTTTAATTCTTTAACCCATTTTGAGTTTATTTTTCCGTATGATGTAAGAGTGCTCCAATTTCATTTTTTTTGCATTTATCTATCTAGTTTTCCCAACACCACTATTGAAGAATGTCATTACTCTTGTGTATATTTTCACCCCATCTATAATAAGTCATAGTAGATCAAATAAGTAAGGGTTTATTTCTAGTTTCTCTATCCTGTTCCATTTATCTATATCTGTTTTGGTTCCAATACCATACTATTTTGATTTTATAGCTCTATAGTATAGTTTGAGATGAGAGAGCATGATGATACCTTCAACTTTGTTCATTTCTCATTACTAAACTTTTATAAGACACATATGTAACACCTTAGTCAATAAAGAAATTTAAAAAAATAAACTTTTAAAAATCTAAATGAATATACAAGTATATTTTGTACTTGTTTGAGTTATCCATACTACTTTATCTCTACTGTAGTTAAAGGTCTTTTTTTGAAAGTCTTACTCTCAGTTCCATCCTGTAACCTGCAACCTCCCAACATACTGCTCCCTTTTCTCTGCCTTGCTCTCTCTTCCATCATGTCAAGGAGAGTCTTGGTTAAAACTGGGTAAAGTGGAGAGGGCTTACCGAAAATAGTGTCACTAAACCCTTCAAACCTCCTTTCTTACTGTTGTCCCTCCAGTAACAAGAAGTTGTTTATTTGTGTGTTGTTTTGTTTTGTTTTATCTAGGAGTAGCTGGCTTAGAGTCCATTAACAATATTCTAGTAGCATATACACCTCAGCACTAAATGTCTTCATGAATCTTCAGGATAAAAGACATTATTTAGTACCTTTTACCTATTAAATAGGACTTCACTGTAACATTTTAAAAACTAAAGTGAAATTTAAAGGTTGAGGAATAGAAACAAAGAAAAAGATACTTGTCTTGCCCACTCATGTTTTACTATAAATCAAAATAAAGCAATCATTAAAATTACTCATTTTAATCCATTTGATACGTGCCACACAGAATTTGCAGGGCAGTGGAATATTATACATTTAATATCTCAGTAGTCATAACCATTAAAATAATCATAATAACACTCTATACTTACAGAGTAGCTTTCATCCAAGGATCTCAAAGCCCTTTCTAAACATTAATTATTTCTCCTAACACTTCTGCCAGACAGATAAATATTATTATCCCCATTCCTCTGGAGAAGAAACTGACACATTGAGGTAGCGACTGGCCCCAGGCTGTTTAGTAAGGCTGTGGTAATTCTAAGGGTGGGATCTTAGTGAACAACATTTCATCCTGTGCATTCCTATTTCATTACTTTGCATTTATTCTGTGTTCCCAGGGTTGTTTCAAAATTGTCAATGAGCTGTAAAATAATTTTAAGAATATACACAAATCCCCAATGAAACTAATAAAAACAGGATCAAAGGAACAGGATCGCATGTGAACAGTTCCCTGACACTCATTTCTAAATCTCTGTTACCTAAATGTCACAACAAATAAGATAAAAGTCTATAATTAATTTGTACTTGCTATGACTTTTCTCCAAGTTTTTATAATTGTGCCCCATTGCTGTTTCTACTTTCTATGCTTTACTTGTTCAATTTTTTTTTTGTGGTGGTTCACATAAAGTAGTTTAACTTTCTAGCTGATTCAGTTTCTTTTAAATTGAGATGTTGCAGATAAAAATTGAAAATATCTGCATTGGTTTCTTTAATACATAGATGCTGAAATTTGTAAAAACAAATAAAAATTTACATGAAATTTATAGTAGCAACAGGGGAATGGGTGAAATAAGTGAAGGGGGTTGAAGGGTACAAACTTTCAGTAATAAAATATAAAAGTTACAGCAATGTAACTAACAGCATAGAGTATATAGTAAATAACACTGTGATAATTTTATATGGTGACAGAAGGTACCTAGACCTATTGTGGAGATCACTTTGTAATGAATATAAATATTGAATCACTATGATGTACACCTGAAACTAATATAATATTGTAAGTCGATTATAGTTCAATGAAGGAAAAAAAAAATTGTAACCAGATGCCAGACCTAGCTCTTTTGCAAAAAGAGTTCTGATTTAAAATATTGCAGTTAGTCTTTTAATAAAAACATGTTTTAGTCTAGTTTTAAAAAGAATGACTAATAATTAAATATTTTCAGAAAGTTAAAAAAATTATAGTGCCAGAAGTGTATAGATGGTGTCATAGATACTCAAAATCCCATAAATCAATTCAGAACTAGTTATGCTAATAGTTTATAAATGTTAATTAGAGAGTCTGGGATCTCCTAATGTTAAGTTAGAGTCTTTTAAATGGGTAATATTAAGTTTGGTTTCAGAGCATCTATTTAACCAAGTCTGGAAAGTTAGTAGAGATGGAGGATAAAAGTGATTATTTTTAATCATTTACTAATACCCTAAAATTATTCAAATAAATTCACTTTTATTTAAAGCATGTAAATCATGTGGTATAAAATGCTTATCACATCATCTTAATATTTTATCCTTATTGAAATATGTCTCAACTTTTATCCACTTTCTTGTAGTTTCCTTTTCCTTACTCTTCCTGTTTATTTCTATCCAACTTCTTGCTATTGTGTTTCCTAAAGCTCACCACCAATTGGTTGAGAATATCCTCCATCAAGTAATGGATCCAAGATATTCTTATCCCTTTGTAGTAAAATTTATATTGGTTTCTCAAACCTCTAATGATGTTATTTAATTAGATTGCTTGTTGTAATCATTACAATGGCTTGGTATCTAAGAAATAACTTAGTTTTTGAAGAACTGCCATTTTTCTAATGCAGCATATTTTGAATTTACCGTATTTTCAGGCGTATAAGACGACCCCCTAATTTTATAGTTAAAACATAGATTTAGGCCTATAGTCGCTGTGTAAGACTACCCCCCACTTCCAAGGCAACACCAGTTCTTTTTTTAATAGACTGCCTCTCCGACTCTGGCCAATGCAAACAGGCTTTTTATGCATGCAAATTATACATGTTCTGTACCCGAAGCTACACTGTGTTCTAGTAAAAAGCCTGCTCAGATTGGCCAGAGTCAGAGAGGCGGTCTATTAAAAAAAGAACTGGTGTTGCCTCGGAAGTGGGGGGTATCTTATACAGCGAATATAGGCCTAAACCTATGTTTTAACTGTAAAATTAGGGGGGTCGTCTTATATGCTGGAAAATACGGTATGTATTCTTTTAACTTGTCTTCAATTTCTGGATTTCCTTTGTTGGAATACAACAAAATTTCTCGTATTATTACATATACATTCTGCTTTGTATGACATATAAATAAAAAACTACATAAATTGGCCCTGGCTTGTAAAGCTCAGTGGGTTGGCATGTTGTCCTGTATACCAAATCAGAGCACATATAGAAAACAACCAAGTGATCTCTCTCTCTCTCTCCCTCTCTCTCTTCCCTCTCTTTCTTTCCCCCTGACTCTAAAAATCAATGAATACATACTTAGGTGAGGACATAAGAAAATCTACATAGATTCCAGTTTCTGAAAGGTAAAAATAATAATCAAGAAGGAAGCTGAGTACCATAATTCTGGCTAATTCAAGGAACAAAGTGATTCTTGAATATGTATTTGTCTGAGAATTAACCTTCTAGAAGCTAAATCATTCTTCAATATTGCTGGGGTACTTTTTAGTCTTCTGCAATTTGCTAAAAACGGTGTATATTTCACATGCTTCTAATTGATTCAGAAATGCCTCCTTCCAACACTTACATTTAACTACAGTTTCTGCATTTAAACATCTGACACCTTTAACTAACTAAACTCCTGAGTCACCAAGAGCAGAGCAGACTCAGTTCAGCCCCTGCTTCACCCCACACCCAAGAAGGTTAGCATCAGGGCCAGACTTGCAGACAGAGGGCCCCAGGCAATCTTTTCAGCCTCCCACAAAATAATTACTGGATAATCACTCAGGGCAAGGATTAAGTTGTTGTAGGTTAAGAGGAACAAGAAGAGGTGGGCAGAGAATAATTGGGTACTGTTGAAAGCTTACCTGAGATGCTAGTTTAAAATACTTCCTTTGGTAGAATATACTATGCTCTTGGAAGAAAAGTCTCTAGAGTTAACATATCTGTATTAAAAAGTGACTAATGGCATAGTTGACTGAGTATCATAAAAATCAGGGTTTGTGGAAATCAGGAGTGAAAAGCTGTGTTGTTGTTTTTTATGATTATTGAGCACTAAAAAGAAGTAAATATTTAAGAAAATATATTTAAGAGTTTCATAGAAGTAAAAAGAAAATAGTTTTTTTGTTAAAAACAAAGAAATACATAATAAATTTCATTCATTTAAATAACAAAAATACCAAAGAAATATAGTTACAATTTTTTTCACACCAGTGTAAGCATACATGAATTTATATACTACACAGACTTAAAAAGGGGCTAAGAATTGCAGGAGGGAGAAGTAGAAGACAATTAAGCTCAGAAAAGGAGAGACCAGATATGTAGAAATAGAAACCGAAAGAAATTAGGAATGTCCCAAGGAAAAAATAATGCTCTTCCACATTTCCTCTTACTCTGATTATTACTGGTTCCCAGCATCTCCTCGGTGCAGTTCCCTTAGCCATTTGCTAGCTTTACCTGGACTAGAGGCTGTACTCTGCCAGCTCATCTCATCCATTATTGGCTGGACAACTACCCATCTCTATCAGTTTTAACGTGTTACCACCACTTCCTCCACCATCTCCTTGAGGTTATTCTTTTTCCTTCTATCCAACTTCCAATAGGCATCTGATAATTTAATTTGGGCAAGTTTTTCACACTTCTGTATATAATTCATGTCAGACAGTAGGGCAATATCTCAAATATCCTTCTTATAAGAGTTTACAAAAACTTTTGACACATTTTTTAAAATATATATTTTATTGATTTTTTTTTACAGAGAGAAAGGGAGAGGAATAGAGAGCTAGAAACATCGATGAGAGAGAAACATCTATCAGCTGCCTCCTACACACCCCCTACTGGGGATGTGCCTTCAACCAAGGTACATGCCCTTGACTGATTTAAACCTGGGACCCTTCAGTCTGCAGGCCAATGCTCTATCCACTGAGCCAAACCAGTTTCAGCTTGACACATTTTTTATTAATTAAATTATATTTGATACAATTGTTTAAATTATCTTAAAAAACAAATCACTTTTTTTTTTTAAACATCTATCTAACAATAGAGGAATATGCAAATTGTCCAGGATGCTGTCACAGTAACAGTATTACCAGCAGGCTGCCTGGGGTGACCAGGCCAGCAGGGGGATTTGTGAGGATGACCAATGACTCAACAGCAAACTGCATGGGGTGACCAGGCCAGCAGAGAGGGGCAGTTGGGAGTGACCAGGCTGGCAGGGGGTCAGTTAGGGGCAATCAGGCAGGCAGGCAAGTAAGCAGTTAGGAACCAGCAGTCCAGGATTGTGAGAAGGATGTCCAACAGCTGGTTTAGGGCCAGTCCTTGGGATTGGGTCTAAACCCTCAATCAGTCAGACAACCTCTGAGGGGTCCCAGATTGGAGAGGATGCAGGCTTGGCTGAGATGACCTCCCCCCCACCTCCTGCTTTGCACAAATTTTGTGCACTGGGCCTCTAATATATATATTATTGTTGATAGTATTACAGGTAGCTCCCATCCACCCCCTTTACCTCCCTTCTTCCAGCTTGTACCCACCTTCCCCCCAAGTCTTCATTACCCTATTGCCCATGTCCATGAGCTATACATTTAAGTTCTACAAGATCTTTGGCTTATCTCTTCTCATTCCCCTATCTCCACATTAAGGTTGTCAGGTGATCCATGCCTCCATGTTTTGGATCTTATTTTTATTTTTTTTTTTTTAGTCAATTATTTTTGTTCATTAGTTTCTACAATAAAGTGAGATCATATAATATTTATCTTTCTCTGATTAGCTTATTTCACTTAGCATGATATACTCCAGGTCCATCCATGCTGTCCCAAAGGATAAGAAACTCTTCTTTTTTGAAGCTGCATAGTATTCTATTATATAAATGCCTCCAGCTTTTTCACCCACTTATCTATTATCTACTGAAGAGCACTTGGGCTGTTTCCAAATCTTAGTTATTATAAATAACACTGCTATCATAAATAACACCACTATGCAACATAGGGGTGCTTACATTCTTTGTGATTGGTGTTTCAGGGTTTTTAGGTAATATTCCCAGAAGTGGGATCACTGGGTCAAATGGAAGTTCCAGTTTTTATTGTTTGAGTAAACACAATACTGTTTTCCATAGTGGCTGCACCAGTCTGCATTCCCACTAACAATGAACTAGTGTTTCCTTTTCTCTGCAATCCTCACCAGCACTTGCTGTTTGCTGATTTTTTTTATTTTATGTTGGCCATTCTGACAGATGTGAGATAATGCCTCCATGTCGTTTTAATTTTAATTTCTCTGAGATAGTGATTTTGAGTATTTTTTCTTATGTCTCTTAACTATTGGTATGTCCTCTTTGGAGAAGGATCTATTCAGTTATTCTGCCCATTTTTTAATTGGATTTTTGTCTTTCTTTTGCTGAGTTGTATGAGTACATTATATATTTTGAATATTAACCCCTTATTTAATGTATCATTGGCAAATATGGTCTCACATACAGTGGGTTCCATTTTCATTTTGATGGTGGTTTCTTTTGCTGTGCAGAAGCTTTTTATTTTATGTAGACTCATTTCTTTGTTTTCTCCTGAGTATCCTTTATGTTAGATGTATCTGCAAAATTCTGCTACATGAGATGTCTGAGATTTTACTGTCTATATTTTTTTCTAAAGTTTTTTATGGTTTCATGCCTTATATTTAAGTCTTCTATCCACTTTGAGTTTATTCTTGTGTATGGTGTCAGCTGGTAGTCTAGTTTCATCTTTTTGTATGTACTTGTCCAATTTCCCCAGCACTATCTGTTGAAGAAACTGTCTTTACTGAATTGTATGTTATTGCCTCCTTTGTCAAATATTAATTGACCATAACGGTATGGGTCAATATCTGGGGTTTCTGTTCTAATCCATTGGTCTATATGCCTGTTCTTGTGCCAATAACAAGTTGTTTTGGGTATAATGGTTTGTAGCATAGTTTGGTATCCGGTATTGTCATCTATCCAACTTTGTTCTTCTTAATATTATTGCAGCTATTTGGCTTCTTTTATAGTTCTGTTTAAATTATTGGAGTATTTGTTCTATTTCTGTGAGGTATGCTGTTGGTGTTTTATTAGGGATTGCACTGAATCTATAGATTGGGTAGTATAGACATTTTAATGATGTTAATTCTTTCAATACATGAACATGACATATAGTTCCATTTGTTTGTATCTTCCTCTATTTCTTTTTTTCAATGCCATATAAGTACAGGTCTTTTATCTCCTTGGTTAAGTTTACTTCTAGGTATCTTTTTTTTGTTGTTGTTGCAATGGTAAATGGGATGCTTTTTTAGTTATGCTTTCTAAGAGTTAATTATTGGTGTATAAAAACGCCATCAATTTTTGGGTGCTGGTTTTGTATCTTGCTACCTTGCCAAATTCATTTATTAAGTCTAATAGTTTCCTGGTGGATTCTTTAGGGTTTTCTATGTACAATATTGTAGAGTAGGGGTGTCGAACTCAATCAGAGAAGGGGTCAAAATCTAAAATCCAGCCTAAATCGCAGGCCGAATGGTTTACTGAACAGTCATAAACTGTCATTGTGATGGAAACGCAGGGGAGTGCAATGATGACAGCACAGTGCGGGCCACATTGCAAGGCCTGGCGGGACGGATTTGGCCCGCGGGACTTGTGTTTGACACATGTGTTGTAGAGAGTGGTGTTTGGACAGGATCAAGCATTGAACTGATGAGAGGGCACGATCCTCTTGTGGCAAAGCCACATACAAGTCCCAGCTTGGAGGGCAAAGCCCTCCCAACACAATTACAGCTAAAGTCTATGGTTGTGTGTAAGCTCTACCTTATAGTCCAATCTTGTAGTCCTAGGTAGCTGAGGGATGTGGGCTGTGGGAGGTGCAGCAAGTGCTGCCAAAACAAAGCTTGATAGAGTTCAGAGGATTGCAATAACAGGAAAGAAGCAGATTTGAAACTTGCAAGAACATTGTAAATATCTTGACCATTCTCTTGTTTTGCTTTGTGTGATCTGACTATAAAATAAAGATTCGGCTTACAGGCAGGGTCACTGTATCCTCATCCAGGTGCAGTGTTCCACCTGGACCCAACTATATTCTCTTATCTATTTTCTTTAATCCCTCACTGTCCCTCCTCAGAATCACCACTTGTAGTGTTGGATGAGGTTCAAATATCATGTTATCTGCAAATAATGATATTTTTTACTTCCTTCTTTCCAATATTGATGCCTATTATCTCTTTTGTCTGTTCACTGTGGTTAGGACTCCCAGTACTAAGAGTGGTGAAAGTTGACTTCCTTATCTTGTTCCTTTACTTAAGGAAATTGTTTAAGTATTTGCATATTGAGTATGTTGACTGTATGTTTGTCATATATGACTTTTATTATGTTGAGGTATGATCCCTCTATTTCCACTTGACTGAGAGTTTTTATTTAAAAAGGATGCTAGATTTTGTCAAATGCTTTTTCTGCATCTATTGATATGATCATGTGATTTTTATCTTTTATTTTTTAAATGTGATGTATCACATTTATTGATTTGTGAATATTATATCAGCCTTGCATCCCTAGAATAAATCCCACTGGGTCATGGTGTATGATATTTTAATATATTGCTGGATCTGATTTGCTAATGTTTTGTTGAGGATTTTAGCATCTGTGTTCACCAGAAATATTTGCCTGTAATTTTCTTTTTTTGTAATGTCATTATCTTTTTTAGAATTAAGATAATGTTTGCTTCATAAAAAGAGCTTGGAAGTGTTCCTTCCTCTTGAAGTTTTTGGAATAGTTTTGAGGATGATAAGCTCTTCTTTGAGTGTTTGGTAAAATTCTCCTGTAAATCTATCCAGTTCAGGACTTTTGTTGCTGGGAGTTTTTTTGTTTTTGTTTTGGGGTTTTTTGGGTTTGTTTGTTTTTTGTTTTGTTTTGTTTTAATTACTGCTTACATTTCATCAGTTGTTAATAGCCTACTGAGATTTTCTGATTCTTCCTGATTGAGTTTTGGAAGATTGTATGTTTTTAAGAATTTGTTCATTTTACCCAGGTTGTCCAGTCTGTTGGCATATAGTTGTTCATAGTATTTGCCTACAATCCATTGTATTTCTGTGGTGTCCATTGTTATGTCACATCTTTCATTTCTGATTTGTTTTATTTGGGTCCAATCTCTTTGCTTCTTGATGAGTCTGGCTAATGGTTCATCAATCTTATTTATATTTTTAAAGAACCACCTCTTTGATTTATCCTGTTATTTTGTTGTTGGTTTTTTTGTTTGATTGTTTGTTTGTTTTTATATTATGTTTTTCCACTCTGATATTCTTATCATGTGGATGTCATTATGTTTCATGTTAACACAGAGGCTCCTTGTCATCAAAACTACTTTTAATTCCTTCCAGTGTGTTCTTGATGTCAGATATGCTATTCTTCATTTTTGTCTGGTTCTGATTAACAGTTTGTATTTCCTTTTTCAAGCTGCTATAGATCCCACTGAGTTCCTTGTAATTTAGACTAACCTCCTTAAGCACCATTCCTTCAAACTCTATGTCTGATTGGTTGCTTGCCTCCATTTCATCAAGGTTCTCCCCCCTCTGCCCCTGGAGATTCTTTCTTTTATTTAATTTGAGGATGGTTTCTTTGTCTCTACATATTAGCCATCTCTTTGTATTTGCTTCTATGTAGTAGATAGAACTATTATGCCTCTCAGACTTTGTGGAATGGTCTTATACAGAAAAGTTCTGTAGTGCAGTCTCTTTCATGGCCTCAATTGGATGCTCTAGGAATACCTCTTGTGCATGTTATTTGGGCTTTTGTAATTGGGACTTGATTGTTGATGTCCCATGCATTGGAGGGATCTCCCCTCCAACTTGCTGCCAGTGAGGTTCAAACCCAATGTCGTTGTGCCAGCTGTTATACAGGTGCTGACAGAACAGAATAAAACACAGCAGGATCAAATGAAAACACAATGAAAATAAAGCTACACAATGCAACAACAACAGGAAAGACTAAAAAGGAAAATGACAAGAAAGCAAACCAAAGAAAAAAATAAAAAAGAATACTAAAAGACATGTGACCAACGACTTCAAGGAGAAGTAGAGAAAAGGGAAGAAAGAAGAAGAAAATGGCTATGTGGAAGCAAGGAGAGGCTAAAAGAATTAGTATGGGAATAAAAAAGAAAAGTAAACAGAAAATGAATGAAATAATAATCATGAATTTAAAACATAGTAATAATGGATATATTAAGATATAGATAGGAAGAGTAAAATGGAAAAAAATGAGAAAAATAAAAATAATAATTATAACAATAAGAATAAACAAAAGTAAAATAAATCAAAGGAAAGAAAGAATTAGAGATGTGTAAGAAAAAAGGGGAAAAACAAATACACAACAAAAACAAAGACAAAACACACACACAAAAACAAACAAACAAACAAAAAACACAGTCATACATTCAAAAACCTTTGGGTCATCTATTTGTGGAGTTTGTTGGATATTGCTGTGATGTTCAATTTGGTCCCTTGGTGTGTCTATCCTGGGCTTCTTGGGAGCTTCTCTGGTGCAAGTCACTGAGACTCACACTGCCTCTTTCTGGCCCTGGGAAACCTGATTGAGGATCAAGAGGTTGAAGCCCCTAGTAGTCCAATGGGACAGGGACTCCTTAGCCTAAAGGCTTGGTCTACCTGGAGTCTCACACCTTGATTGTTCATGTTCTGAGCTGTACTCCTTTCCCCAATGGAGCTGGGCTCTGTGGGGGTATCCTGGTCTTGGTGGAGATCATTTGAACAAACTGGTGCTGGTGTGTGGTGCCCTTAGCTTGTAGGAAGGAGAGGTGGACCCTTTTTCTCTTTCTAATGCCTCAGCTCTACCTGGTTTGCTGGCACCTCCTCTCTGCTACCTGCAGGAGCACAGATTTCCTACCCCAGGCTGTTCCCCTTTGCCTCAGGTCACTGCATGTTGGGTCTGAAGCAGCTGTTCTGCCAGCAGGAAAGCGGGCACCTCCCCTGTGTTCCAGGTGGGTAGGGCTGATCCTCCTTCCTGGACCTGTTATCCAACCCCCTTTCTGCTCATCAGCACCAGTTTCTCCAAGAAATAGAGGGCCCCAGAGTCAATATTGGGTATGCCTTTCAGGCCCCCAAGTGTAGGCTGGCCATTGAGGTCCACTGCATGGCCCTTTCCACTGGTCAGAGGAGCTTCCCAGGCTGCAGGATGGCGAGGTGCCAGCTCTATCCAGGGATTTCAGCCCCAGACTTCCACTGCTGCACCTACTCTGCAGACTTCACAGCCAGTGCTCTTGAGACCTCTTCTCTCAGACCCAGGCCCTCCCATCTCTCTCACAGATCTGCAGCCTCTTCAGTCTCTTCAGGTCCACAGTTCACCAGATATTAATGACTTTGTAGATACATAAAAAAATGACACAAATGTTCTGCTTTCTGGATTCTCCAATGTAGTTAACAATATAAAAAATGTAGCTTTGTGAGAAGCAGGTTAAAACAATACAAATTTGGGAGAAATCACGGCATCAAACTAATTGTTGTCATAAAAATAGATCAATTTCTGGAAAGAGAGATATATAAAGGCCAAGAAGGCCAAAATATATAACTAGAGCCCACGAAAGGAAAATGTTGCCTGTTCTCATAAAATTTTTACAGATGTCTGAATAAAAGTAGTTACTCTGATAATAGTTGTCAATAAGTGATATATATGACTTAAGAACATATACAGGAGAAACCAAGATGGCAGTATAGCTAAACACCTGAAATTGCTGCCTCACACAACCACTTCAAAGCTACAACTAAAAAGCCAAAACCGGTTTGGCTCAGTGGATAGAGCTTCGGTCTATGGACTGAAAGATCCCAGGTTCGATTCCGGTCAAGAGCATGTACATTGGTTGTGGGCACATCCCTGGTAGGGAGTGTGCAGAAGGCAGCTGGTCGATGATTCTCTCTCATTGATGTTTCTAGCTGTCTATCTCTCTCCCTTCCTCTCTGTGAAAAATCAATGAAATATATTTTATAAAACAAACAAAAAAACTACAACTAAAAGACAAAACGGGTATCATCCAGAACCACAGGAAGGCTGGCTGAGTGGAAAGTCTACAACTAGAAGGGAAGAGAAAAGTGCATTGAGACACAGAGGAGGGGCAGAGGTGCAGAGGTGTAAAAGAGCTTGCACAGAAAGAGGTGGCAACTGAGTATGCTGTTGTCTTTTTAAATCAGGAGGGAAACACAAGCTCCAAACTGCTCTGGACTCCACTTCTGGTTGGGACTCTGGGGACCCAGACTTATATGGGGAGAAACTGGACTGTGTGGCATCATTCTGAACTCGAGGGCGGCTTTCTCTCAGAGATGCTTGCAGTGATCATTGTTCCTACAAGGTGCAGCAGGACACGGATACACAGGACCTCTTCCAGACAGGGCTGACAGTCAGCCATTGCTGTTTGCTCCACCCTGGTGATTCCCTGAGACCTCGCTCCACCCAATTTGTGCACAGGGGCTTTTGCATATGAATGGCCTGACCCTTTGCAATCTGAAACTTAACATTCTGCAACTAGGTCAAAGAGCCTGAGAGCCTCCAAAAGAAGACCCAAGATTTGACAGCAGCTTGCCTTGCTTCACAGCTGGGCCTCATCTGGGCACATCCAAACTCCAAACAAAGAGAAGGAAACTGCAGTTCTCTCCTCGGAGATCCAAGAGCCAATGCACCCCATGGTCAGAGAGACCATCCAGACTACAGCTCTTCAGATCCATAAGAGACACACTCAGAGGACAGACTCAGTGAGCTTGAAACCCCCACTGAAACAAGCCTTACCCCATAAAAGTGTCTCCAGCACAGAAATTCTCCCATCATATACAAAACTTATCTTCACAGCCAATTAGCCTGGAGGTCAATTTGTCCCAGTGATACCAACAACAATCAAGGCTTCACTAAAACAAGACTGTACACATATCACAAAGGGGTGCACCGACAGTATCCACCTCATGTAATTAGGGAGGCTGAGCCACTGGGCCCTATAAGACACTTAGCACACAAAGCCACGCTATTAACACAGGGAAGCAGCCAAAATGAGTAGACAAATAAACAGGTCACAAATGAAAGAAATGGATAAAAGCAAAGTACTGGATGACATATTGTTCAAAACCACGTTTATAAAAATCTTCTAGAAACCTCTGATAAATTTAGTGAGACCTTCAAGGATATAAGAAAGGACCAACTAGAAATCAAGCACACACTTATTAAAATAAAGAATAATATACAGAGATCCAAAAGCAGACTAGAGGATCCCAAGAATTAAGTCAAAGATTTGAAATACGAAGAAGCAAAAAACACCCAACCAGAAAAGCAAAAAGTAAAAAGAATTAAAAAATATGAAGATAGTGAAAGGAGCCCTTGGAACAACTTCAAGCATATCAACATCAGAATTATGGAGGTGCCAGAAGAAGAAAGAGAGCAAGATATTGAAAGCCTATTTGAAGAAATGATGACAGAAAATTTCCCTTACCTGTTGAAAGAAATAGATTACAAGTCCAAGAAGCGCAGAGAACCCCAAACAAGAGGAATCCAAAAGAGGACCACACCAAGACACATCATAATTAAAATGCCAAGGGCAAAAGACATAGAGAGAATCTTAAAAGCAGAAAGAGAAAAACAGTTAGGTACCTACAAGGGAGTACCCATAGAACTGTCAGCTGATTTCTCAACAGAAACTACGCAGGCCAGAAGTAAATGGCAAGAAATATTAAAAATGATGAATAGCAAGAACCTATAACCAAGATTACTCTATTCAGCAAAGCTATCATTTAGAATTGAAGGTCAGATAAAGAGCTTCATAGACAAGAAAAAGCTAAAAGAGTTCATCACCTCCAAACCAGTATTATGAAGTGCTGAAGGGTATTCTTTAAGAAGAGGAAAAAGAAGAAAAAGGTAAAGACAAAAACTATGAACAAAAAAGTAACAAGAAATATAATCTATAAACAAGTGAATCTAAAAATCAAGTGAATAAAAAGTCTGATGAACAGAATAAACTGGTGAATATAATAGGATCAGGTGCATAGAAAGGGAGTGGACTGACAATTCTTGGGGGAAAGAGGAGTGGGTGGTGTGGGAAGAGCCCGGACAAAAATCAAACACTTATGGATGAAGACAGTAGGGGGGTGGGGGGGAGGTATGGGAGGGGGAGGGGGGAATTGGGTGGAGGGGAGCTATGGGGGGAAAAAGTGGAACAAGTGTGAAATAATAAGAACAATAAAGATTTATTAGAAAACAACAACAACAAAAAGAACATATACAGCTACATCTAAAAAAAAAAAACCCAACAAAAACAGCATATAGTTTCAAGGTACCTTAGGTACCATGATTATTAATTATTATTTTTTATTATATATTTTTATTATATATTTAAAAAATAAAGTAAACTGTTTTGAAAGAAAATTTTGTTTCTTTTTTTTTCAAAAGAATGATTAAAACAAAGTTTAAAATATAAATTACCTGGTTGGGGAGCTCAGTTGTCTAGAATGTTGTCCTGATATGCCAAGGTTGTGGGTTCAATTCCCAGTCAGGGAACATACAAGAGTCAAACAATAAATGCATAAATCAATGGAACAACAAATCAATTTTCCCTCTCTCTCTCTCTCTCTCTCTCTCTCTCTCTCTCTCTCTCACTCTCATCTTCTCCCTCTCTCTCTCTAAAAGTCAAATTTAAAATATCAACTATACCTTAATAAAGCTGTCTTTAAAAGTATATGATACCAATATAATAGTGGTTTTGTTATTTGTAAGTTGTTTGGCTCTTTGTGACATAAATGGTATATTTATTTATCGATCACATTAGTACCATTTTTTGAGCAAATGATTTTACAGGCTAGCTATGAGTACAATGTCCTGGAAGTTAACATTTCTTATATCCAGAATTTTGTACTTTCTTTAACATTGTTAAGTTGAAAATACTAATAAACATGTTGTTAATGAAGAGAACAAAGCCAATGTTTCAAGTGGTCATCTACAGAATTATACCAGAACATTAAAAATCAAAATTAATGTCTGTGAGATGTTCTTTGCATAACTTAAAACACTACAGGTTATCAATTACTTTATACTAAATTATTATAATTTCTTATTCTGTGGTCACAGTGTCTGAGTTTAAATCCTGGCTTTGTTCCCTATGAAACAAGTTAACACTAAACTAATTACTTAATATATATGCCTCAGCTATCTCATCTGTAAAGCGGGTAAGATAAACTTGTCTGGATGATTAAATTAGACTACCCATGTAAGACAGAACATGACATATACATACATGTGTCCTGATTTTTAAATTGCATAGGGATTGTGTAATATACCCTTCTGAGCCTTTTCCATTTAATAGTTTCTTATAGAAAACTCAATAAATATTTGTTGGATGGATGAATGAATTCAATAAATGATTCTTGCACACATGAATCACCACTTATTTTTTAATAGTTTTAATGCACTACACTAAATAGATATACTAGAATTGTGGTTTTTGATGGACATTTAATCTCATATTTCTGAGTTTCTAATAATATTATTAATACTATTATATAGTTAATTTTTTTACTGCATCCTAGAGACATGGTACTTTCATTTTAGTTACATTCTATAGTGGAAAGCTAAAAATTATAATATCCAGATTCTCTTGAAATGAGTATTCTGGATGTCAATTAGATGCTTCTAAAGGGATGTACCCATAGGAGTTTTGGAAAGTGTAGGTGAGGTAGAGCCTGTCCTTCTGCTTATTTTGGCCATTTATATTAAAAACTAAAGTTGATGTGACCCCTGAGGTGTGATAAATCCTGTCCCTTAATGTTATATTAGAGTCTGTGTTGGTACAATTCATGGTCTGTCCCCCAGACTTCCTAAGGGACTTGACCACCCTAAGTCCATCTCAGGGTCTGCTGCTGCTGCTGACTCAAATCACCATGAGATAGCAACCTCAGCAATTCTCCCTTCAATCCTATGTGAGAGGCCCACTTCAGCCACATCCCCAATAGTTTATCTCTGATAATGTGTGTCCCTGGTGGGATACAGGAAAATGCTCAGGCACACTTATGCTACATGTGATCCAAGGGCAGCTCTGGAGAGCTAAACACAGGTCTTCCCTTTGTGAAACCATGCTGTTTCTCTGGACTTGCTCTGATGTCCACACCAACAGGCTGGTGCTACCGAGTGCCCTTTGTGTTATATAGTTCATGGGTTGTGACAAATGTACAATGTACAGTCTTGTGAGTCTATAATTAAAGTATCATACAGAATGGTTTCCTGCCGTAAAGGTTCTCTGGCATAAGCTAAATGAAAAGGAAGATTCTTAGCTGTTTTTTCTTTCTCCTTTATTCTCAGAATTTAGCAGAGTACCTGGACATAGGTTGTGTTCAAAAAAAATATTTGTTGACAAAAAGTCACATCTTCTGATATACAAAGCAAACAAATTTGTTCTTAACAACAAGACTAGCAATGGATGAAGCTGAATAACTCAATTGTATTTCATGAATTTTAATTACTTTCATTCTCCTCATGTATCTCCATTGTGTATTAGATTTGTTCAGTAATGGGTATTCTGTTTTCAATATTAAATTTAGTGTCCCTTGTTTTAATTTAAAAAAAAAGAAGAAGTCCTATTTCATCTTTCTCATAGCTACTGTTAATCGGTTTATCTTGTTATTACTGGTAATGTTTTCTTACATTCCTTATCTGGTATGGTATTCTAATTTCAGAATTACTTTCTTTCTTGTGAAATATTCTCTGGTGAAGAAATATAGAAGTCAAGAGACTTCATTTTAAATTCTGACTTGGTGATTTGGGGATGAATAATATAAGCCTGGGACTCTGTTGTTTCATCTGTTGAATTCAAGGTTGAATTGGAAGCTCCCCATGGTCCCTTCCTGCTGAATTGTTCTAGAATGTTTAAGACAAAGTAGAGAACCAGAGAGCTGCATGACTAATCAGGGCTAAAACTGAGCAGACATCAAAAAGATAATGAAATAGAAATAACCAGATGGACATTTTAGTGATAGCCTTCCCACTTCTAAGTCACCTAATAATATCTTGTATTTTATCATCCTGGATTATATTGTGGTTTAAAATATTGCAATACTCAAATGTTAAGGTAGGTCACCACCATCATCCCCAGCAGCAGTAATAGCATTACATAGCACCTTTCATCTTAGGCTCTCAAATCACTTGGTAAACATTAATTAAATCTCAAAACTTTCCTATCCTAGTATTACTGTGCCCATTTAAGAGATGGAAAAGTGAGCCATATTCTTGCTTGAACCACAAACCAAAGCATTCTCATTTTAAATCAGTAGACTTTCTTAAGTTAATAATGTGCTAGCAGAGACCTGGGGTTGAATTTAATGAATGAGAATTTCTATGTGGGGTATTGAAAAGCCTGTGGGTTTATGGGACAATGTGAAGTGTGGGTGTATATATGGTGTGTGGGTAGCTATGATTATCTGTCTATAGTCTGTGGGAAAAACTAGTGCATATGAATGTGTCTGGATAATATAAAGTTGGGTGCTCTGTAGACACTCAGAATCCGCCCCCCCTATGTAACTCTGTAACTTGTTTTTAAAATTTCTCAGCTGCATTGAATACTCTGGCATTCCCTTCACCATCTTTTATGCTAGTTTTTGAGATAGCTCCCATTTCTTCACAATTCCTTATTTCTCTGCCAATCCATGCTGAGTTCTGCCTTTCAGCGTTGATTCTCACCCCACCTGCTCCCTCTAGTGCTCTGGTGCTCCTTACCCTAGTTTTATTGACTATATATGTGGAGAATATCCAAATCTATTCTGACAGTTTGGCCTCTCTTCCTTAAGTGTCACCACTGACCATAGACATGCCTCTGCTTACATGCCCCACCATTATTTTAAATGTGGGGATATCTGAAAATGTACTCACCTAGTCATTCACCTTTTCTCCTTTGCAACCTAAACCTCTTATTCCTCTTGCTCTTCTTAGTAGAGATGACCAACTATCTAGATGCCTAACAGAGAATACAGAGTCATCCTCCCTTCCCCTCACTATTTACCCTCAAGTGGCCAGCTTGTTCTGCTAGCTAAGTAAGATTCTATTTCCAATTTCTTTAATCCCTTGATTACTCTTAATACTCCTGACATATCCTTGGAATAGGTCCCCATTATCTGCTGCCTGTGTGATGACAAGAAGTTCAAATAAATTACCTGGCCTGATGTCATAGTGACTTTCATAAGACAATAACCTGATCACGTCTATCCTGCTTGAAGCCCTTCAACAGCCCTCCTCATTACTATTAGAGTCAAGTCCAACCCTTGACATTATTTTCAAGGTCATGCATGAACTGACTCCTGCAGACCACATCAATGATCATCACAAAAGTCTGCCTTCTTCTTTCAGACAGCTCTCCGAGCTCACTGTATGTCACCAAGCAGCACTATATTACCTTTACCTGTGTGATTTCCCCCCTAGATTTAAGTTTGGGAAAGGCAGAAATACTGCCTAATTTTTTAAACACTGTATCCCAATGCTGGCATTGTTCCTGACACATAATAGATGCTTTGTAAATATTTACTGAATGGTTAACTGAATCAGTGACCACACAGAGCTTGTATAAGTAAATCAGTGAGGTCACTGTTTTAGGTAAAACCCATGAGAATAAGGAAAATGGGCCAGACTTATGTTGCTCTAAACAAACTATATTGCTCTAAATAATTCAGGAACAGTAGGTCACTCAGTCTAAACAATGTATTCTAGTAGAAAAATATTTATTATGTCCTTAAATTGCCTACTGCATGCCAGGTGTGACTATAATAAGACTGATTTCATGTGTCGTTTGTGAAAATAACCTTGGATTTGCAGGCCCATTCATCAGTACACACAGGTAAGAGAACTTCCTCTCCTAGTCCCATGTATCTCTCCACACAAGGTAAGACTGTGGGACCCTGCACGGGTGCAATCCTAGAAATTCCAACCCAAGCCAGTCAACCTCCTTTTCCTGAAGCTGGCAAATGCCTAGTCCTAGGATCTTTTTAAGGGTTGACTAGGACACTTTTGGGTCTGAAAGGTTACCAGGTGTCAAATGTTTGAGAGGGATGAGGATTGAGGATTGACATGAGGGTGGAGCTTCCAAACTCATGCCAATGTAGCTCATGGTGATGACCAGGGTGGGAAGAGAAGGGCAAGGCAATTGGGAAAGGTGCAGAGATGGAAGTCAGCTGTGCATCTATCTCCAAGGGCTCTGAGGACTTTATTAAATGTGTATATGGTCATCCAGGTTGTTAAGAAGTATATTTGTTAAGGTAAGAAAATCTGTTTTATTTAATAGTTTGTCAATTTGCTTTACAGACTTTAACTATTTAAACATCAGTGAGTTTCCAATTATATTCTTGCAAAGGTCCACAGTTGTTAGGTGCTGGCCTGCTACTCAAAACAGTTATTTTCTTTTTTAAAATATATTTTTATTGATTTCAGACAAGGGAGAGAGAGAATCATTGATCAGCTGCCTCTTGCACACCCTTACAGAGATCGAGCCCACAACTCAGCCATGTCCCCTTGACTAGAATAGAACCCGGGACCCTTCAGTCTGCAGGCAGACACTCTATCCACTGAGCCAGAACAGCTAGGGCAAACAGTTAATTTCTAGAAGATTTTTGGGTTTTGAAGGATAGTGTGAAATAAATATTAATTGGTTCTTAAATTTTCTGATATCTGTCAGTAATATTTTATATCAAGAGTAAAATATCATTCAATTAACCTCATCTTAACTTATGGCATGCATTATAGTAAAATCAACATTGCATAGGTTTTATCTGTTTATTTTTGACATACTTATAACAAAAAGCTTCATCCCTGATGCTAATTTTCATGGTAGGGAAAATACTAAACAATATTTGAATTGTTTGCTTGTTTTTGGTACCTATCTTTTTGATAGGATTGCCATGTCTCAGTATCTTCTCAGTATTTCAAAACTCCCTTTTCAGTAAAAGGAAGCCAGAATTACTGTGGGTTTTTTTTATGATATAGTTTGATTTTGGTACAAGGATGTTATAGATACTAGGCAATGAACATTTTTAGAATTTATTGGGCACTTAGTAAGAACTTTGTAAATATTAACTCATGTAAACCTTATAACACTTTGGGATGGGTATTATTATTATTATTCCCATTCTACAGATGAGGAAACAATGGCAAAAAGGGGCATAAGTAACTTGCCCCAATCCTCCCCCCCCCCCCCTATAAATAACCAAGTGAGGACAAACTGAGGCAGTCTAACACAGTAATGTGACTCCTGAGCACTACTCCATCACTGCCCCCAATTTTTGTTTTTTTTTAGTTTTATTGAGAGTTTCTTTCTTTTTCATTTTTTCCCCCATTAGAGAGTTTATTTCTTAATGACATGAATCACAGATTTTTATTTAAAACTAAGAATATAAAAATGTACTTTTACTGGTTAAAAGTCAGTAAAGGAGCAGTTACTGACTGACTTTCCAACTTAAAGGAGCTCAAGTTTTGCACTGTATAATTTAGATTTTTGAAAGCTTTTCATATACATTGCCTAACTTTGTAAGAATATTCTAATTTACATCTATATTTTGATCAAGAAAGAGGACATGCTACCATATTGCTTTATTTTTTTTGGGAAAACTAGCTGGGTTACACTTCAAAGAATTCATGATAATAATACACCCATACTCATGGCTTTCCTTTCCTAACCTGCCATCATTAGAGAGACACGATGTTTTTAGATATTTAAAAATATCAGCAGTTGCCACCACAGGCAACTGAACTTATATCTGCAATATAACTTAATAATTAATGCCAGTTCCCTTGATAAAGTGTCTACCTTGCTGGAGAAAACAAATCTGAATGGAACAAGTAATACCAAAGATGACTTATTTCACAATGTGTGCACATTTCTCTTAGAAATTGGGGTAGTCCAAGTTTATCTTTAATAAGACCATGACATATGCTGTGAAGGGAGTTGCACAATTTTCATTTTAGCAGTCTATGTAACAATAATTACCTCACAATCCCATCAAGATTTAAAATACATCTTAACAATATTTAGATATAATTAATTCTAAAATATATTCTGTAAGGATATGGAACAGCCATTCACTTATAATTCACAATGTGTGACCTTATTTGCCAACAGGTAAAGAAAATATGTTATGAATTCCCAATGCAATATAAATAAAATGTCATTATCTGTAGAGGAAGAACTATTCTAGAATGTTAAGGTTTCCATATTTTCTCTCAGTTACAAACAAAGAAGAATATTATTTGGCCTAGATCAGTTCCTTTTATATATTGTAAATTAGACTGGAAAATTGCATCGGCTTTATTTAGAAATTTCCAAGGGAGAGATATTCTGATTATTGAGGTCATTGCTGTGACTACAGTAGTGACTTAAAAACCAGTCTCACTGTTAGGAAATTTAATATGGAAAGTAATTAAACTTAGCCATATTTAGGAAAAAATATACATAAAGGCTAGGAAAAACTTGGGGATTTCTAAAATCAATACATAAAAGATAAAAGGCAAAGTACATTTTCATTGCAAATAATATTTCATCAATATGAATATTAGAATTACATTATTTTCCTCATAAAAGTAGAATGCCTGCTGTGCCAGGGAATCACAATGAACAAGAGAGAAAATGTCCGCCTTCATGGAGTGTACTTATAGTGAAATCAATTAGAAGAATAGGTTGGTTCTGCCATCATCATAGCTATTCCCAACTTGTGTACTTTTCCTGTTGTTGCTCCCATCTGGCTCACTGCAATACTTTCCTTCCTTGTCTTTGGGATTCTGTTTTTGCAGCCACACCATGGCTGAAGTCTAACATCCTCAGTGCAACCAAAGAGATCTGTTTAAAATCCAAAGCAGTTTCTCCCGTGCTTAAAACCCTCATGGCTTCTCACCACCTGGAGCCTATCTCACTGTAAGCATCAAAGGTAATCTGATGTCTTCCTTAGATTCTGATGTCATTCTCTAAGATTCAACCAACTGACTCCCTTTCTCTAATTATTACATTGCACACTTACTCTTATTTAAGGACTTTACATTGCTCTGTCCCTTTCTTTTTGCCAGGTATGTACAAAACAAAACATGTTTAGTAGAAAAACATTTCCTACTAAAATGTTATAGAAAAACAATAAAAAGTACAGTAGACCCTTGAAGAACAAGGGGTTAGGGGCACTGACCTCCAGTGCAAAATAGTTTGACTCCCCTAAAACTTAATTAACTACTAATAGCCTACTGTATACAAGAACCCTTATTGATAACATTGACAGATGATTAACACATATTGTGTATGCTATATGTATTATATGCTGTTCTTAAAATAAAGTAAGCTAGAGGAAAAAATGTTATTAAGAAAACCATAAGGAAGAGAAAATACACTTATAGTATTTATTGAAAAAAAAAATCCATGTATAAGGAGATCTGCACAGTTTGAACTCCTGTTGTTCAAGGGTCAGTTGTAAATAGAAGTGTTGGTTTGGAGCCACTAATCTCAGTGCCTCTTTATGTGTACTCTTGGAACTTACATTCTAAGGGGGCTGGGGGAGAGAAAGACAATACATGTGCAATATATATATAGTATACAAAATGCTAGTAGTCTTACAGGAAAAAAAAATGAATCAAGAAAGAAGGATAGGCTGGGAGTGTATCTTCAGCTTTAAAGAGCCACACAGTCATTGCTCAATAAATATTACTGCTGTCATCCTTGTGGTTTTTCTGGTACTGAATGGAAAAAGGAAAGATGTCACAGATTTATATTTCTTATCTCTTAAGCAGTGATATCACTTTCTTAAGTATTCTATATAATAAAAGCCTAATATGCAAACAGACCTAATGGCCAGTCGCTATGATGCACACTGACCACCATGGGGCAGACGCTCAATGCAGGAGCTGTCCCTAGCCTGCAGGCCCCAGACCAGTCAAGTCACCCTGCAGATTGGCCCTGATCGCTGCCAAGCCTAGGGACCCTACCCATGCATGAATTTTGTGCACCAGACCTCCAGTTATAATATAAAGTTGCAATGAAGCTGTGAATGAAAAGATACATACCATACCGGGGGGATCAGTCTCTCCCACACACTTCTCCACCACTTTAGGTCAATTATGTCAAGAAGGTGTCCAAGGTACTGAACATTTCCCTTCGTGTTTATCCACCCTGGTCATATTTTTTATTCCTGTACATTGTTTCCTGCTCAGGAATAATTCCAGTCATTGAATAGTGCCCATCAGTAGATGATTGGTTAAAAAAGCAGGAATGGAATACTATACAGCTGTAAGAAAGAAGGAACTCTTGCATTTCAACTGCATGGATGGACCTGGAGATTAATATGCTAAGTGCATTAATCCAAACAAAGAAAGACAAATATCACATGATTTCACTTATATGTGGAATTGAATGAGCAAAATAAATTAATGAACAAAATAGGACCAGAAGCATGGATACATAGAACAGACTGACAGAGGTTAGAGTGTAGGGAAATGGGGTAGACTGGATAAAAGAAGGTGAAGTGAAGAGAATAGCCAAAGAACCTATATGCATAGCCCATGGGTACAGACAAGAGTGAGGTGGTGATCAGAGAGAAGAGAGGACAGGGGCTGGGTGGATGTTGGTGAAGGGGGGGCATCTGTAATCATGTCCACAATAAATAAATAAAAATAATAATTAAATATTAAACAAGTAAAGAAATATGAGACAAAAATGAAAGAAAAAACAAATGGGGTTAGTCTAAATGAGTTGACTTTTTGACAAATAAGAATTCATTGTCAAAAATGTTTTTTAGTGCGAACTAGTTTACAAAATACAGAATAAATATGAAAAATGAGATAAATAATTTTACAGAAGGATTAAGCGGGAAATTCTTCTAAAATGTTTTCTCTCTAATCCTGAAAAAAAAAGTTTTAATATAAAAATTATGGTGATCATCACTTTTCAATAATATATAAGTTGCATAAATTATAATTTTACCCCAATTAAAATTTTTCAAAGGATTTCTGTTGACTATAGAACCCCTTTGTGTCTACAAACACGAAGTCAGTGAACATGCAATTATATTTGTATTTGATATTATATAATATACATCTATTGTCACTTTTTATGTTACTAAAGTTATTAAAGATCTTAATTTTTCAAAATAAAATTTCCCCCTCTGACTTTCTCATATCTTGACTCAAACACACAAACACACACATTTTCAATAATTTCATTTCCATTTGCCACATGTGTCATGATATTCACCTAATTCATTAAATAAATGTTATTTGACTATGCATTTGAAATGTGTTTTTGTCTGCCATGGTTTTTTAAACTGTTTTATTTCTAAGTTTCTGAATTATTTAATGGTGATGAAACACTCATTTGTCTTTTTATAGAGCTTGTCTAGAAATACTTGAAAATTTTAATATGATTTGATTATTTAAATGTCTAAATAAAAATAAGAGATTTCTTGTGTTCTTACACCTTCATTTTCCTTGAGAATAGTAAAACTCCTCTTTCCTGCTCTTACTTTATGTTTATGCAAATTTTAAAATGTGTGGCTCTGTTAAAAATATCACTAGGACAGATTTAAAGCAAGCAGTGCTAATTGAAATTAGGAAACCCTATTCACTTAATCTTGGACATCTTTCTGGTTTGTATAGTGCTTGATATTTTCCTTCAGGGAATCTATTTTTTTTTTCCTATACTCCCTTTCTGCAAATTTGCTTTCAAAGAAACTTTAAATTATTTGAATAGTTTTATTTTCTATTTATTTATTTATTTATTTATTTATTTATTTATTTCAGATGGCTGCTTTCACTTTTGTTGCCCCAAGTACCCTTTTTGATGCCACATTTTAGAGTTTTAGATGGCTTGCTTGCCAACAATAACAAAGAAGAGGGGTGTTTTAGATTATAGTTTGCATATTCCTGGATCATTGCACATTAGACTTAATATAAAAATTGTATTTGGAGTCATTTGATTTGCAGAAATAACAAGCCTAAATGTTTCAGTTTTTAATATTAATTAGTTTTCAACCCAGACAGTCTGGATAACTATATATTTACTACCTTGTAAAGAACTATCATAACAAGCCCTTAAGCATTATTTGAAAATTAATAAACCAAAGTAGGAGGAAACCTTTTACTTTCCCATAGCAACATAAACTGGGTTATATTATTTTATTGCAAAGTTTCACTTTTCAATTATAGGTTTGAAAAGAGTAAAAAACAATTATAAGTTTCTTAACACTGTATATGACTAATGCAAGGAGTCCACTTCACGATATGGAAACAGGTTTTGTTTGTTTTGTTTTTTTAATAAAGAAAATTCTTTCCTTGAAGGTTCTGAAAATAAGCCTTAATTCACACAAAAATTCTTTATTATATTAATAGAAAGCATACATATGAATTGGTGATTTTTCTAGCTCTTAATCTTGTTACAAGTTCATATTTTTAGTTTTTAAAATTGAAACTTGAGAGAAATTTAATTGTTAAAGATATACAAATATACAAGAAATTCAGCAGTATGAATCTGAGCTAAACAAGAATTGTTACAGATGATTATGTTAGATTTAAAAGAAAAACGTGTATAAACTGGGTTAATTACTTAGAAAGGCATGTGGAAGACAAAAATTACTCAACCTAATTCTTTCCATCACAGGGTGAGAGTGGAGCGCTGGTGTTCATACAGCCTGGCAGAGAGGAGGAATGAAAGCCCTTTAAGGACAGATCCAGCCCTGCGGCTCTGCTTCATCCAGAATGCCAACTTTCTTAGAAATCTGATTTCTGACTACCCATGAATGCTGTGTGTGTGTGTGTGTGTGTGTCCGGGTAGGTGTGTGTTTGAGTCTGAGTAGAGATCATGAATTGAACTCTACAGAGAATTGTTGAGAAGGGTAAGTTGCAGAAGAACTTGTTTTTCTTCCATACCTGCCCCTTCACCCCAACTTTAAGTGCACATATTTGTTTTGTAGATCTTTCTGGAATAATGGTGTAGAGCAAAGGCTTTGCCACAGGATAGCTGGGATTCAAATTTTGGCTTCGACATTTATCCGCTGTCTGATAATGATCAACTCCCTTAACCTGTGACTCAGTTTTAGCATCTACAAAATGATGATACTCTCCCAGGATTGTTGCAAAAATCAGGATAGCAGGATCTGTGGAGGTGATATTGATTTTAAGGATGAAATTATCATTCTACTAAATTTTGTTTGTTCTCTTTACAGTGCTTTTAAAATATTTAGTTTAGAAAGTTCATGAGCCATTTAGTAGTGAGACAATGAAGAAGGCTTAAGTTTTAAAAAGTGTTGAGAAAAACAGAGAGAAGGAGGATATGAATTCTTAAGTAAAAAAACATTAGATTTATTACTTACAATTTTCAAAGCACCATCCCTGAGTTGTTAAAGGGCAGTTGGGGAATGAGATACCCAGGTATGTGTTGTCCTTTTAATAGGAAAAGTTGCTAAGGAAAAGGATACAAATCTATCAACCAACTAATCAATTAATTCAAAACATATTACTTAGAATCATAAAAGAGTCAGTTTGATCCTCAAGAAGAATAAACTCAGCATTTCAGAATAATCAAGAATTATGTGTGCTATTGTTTACTTCTAATTTATCATCAACATAATATGTGCTCAATTAGTGTCTGTTAAGTGAATGGAAAGAGTGAATGTATGAATGAATAAATATGCACATGGACAATCAGAATGGAGAAGAGAGGTAAAAACAAAAAATACAACAAAACGGATGTCCAGAAGACTATATTTGATCTGGTGTGTTTTGTTTGGCCTTCCTAGTCTGTTAAAGATAGAATTAGAAACAATTAAAAATTAGGAGAATTCACTTTAAAATATCTAAATTTCTGGTTCCTCTTTAAAAATTAGCAGCTGTGGCCTTTGCCCCTGCCTGGCTACAAATTCCTGGAGCTGGACAGTGGCTGCTCCTTTAAAAAAGGTGAAATGTAGAAAACACGACTGTGACCACTTAACCAAATTTATATCACCTGCCAGGTCTCTCTCAGACCCTGAGTTTGCAATGACAGATTATCTTATTTACAATGACAGAGCTTTGTTGATGCAGTTCAGTTGCCCTACAAGATTTTCTCAGAGCTTTAAACAAGTGTATGGAGCCCTAAAATATTCAAGGGTTTGTCTCCCTTTAACAAAGAATGAGGAACCTTAGGTTAGTAACAATAGTTTCTTATCCTCAGCACTCTTGGCATTTGGGGTCAGAAGATGTTTGTTGTGGAGATTGTCCTGTGCATTGTAGGAGGTATAACAGCATCCCTGGCCTCTACTCACTAGATACTCCCTCACCCAGTGTGACCACGAAAAATGTCTCCAGGCATTGCCAAATGGAACCCAGGGATGGGGGAACTTAAACACCCCTACTTGAAGATCACTGAGTGAGGTGCCAAATTTATATTAGACAGATGTTAGGTAACTTGTAGATTATGAATTGGCTACAACCTTGACACTATTTCTAGGTTCTAGATTTAGTTGCTGGAGACAGATCACCGATTTAAGTATATTTATTCAAACTTAAAATACTTAGACTTCAGTGGGATGATAATGCTATGGTTTTTCTTAAACCCCTGATTTTTGATGGAGCTTTTAAGGACAAGAAAGTGTAGTTAACACAGTAATGTTATAAAATGCAACAGTTTGCACACAGAAATGCCGGGATAGTATTCAGATGCTACCACTTCATCCTGTTTCCTACTCACATCTTGTTCCTGATGAATTATTTTAAAAGTATGACTAAATTATTCATTACACAGGATCACCATTATTTATGCAACTGAGGTTTACCACTCACATTTCAATATGGATTTTTTTTTTTAACTAAGGGAATTCAATAAAGCATCTAAGAATAGAAATATATGCCTAGAATTAAGTAATGCATGTGGGACACACCATAATGATGGAGGAGTAGTACAAAGTGATTAAACCTTAAAATCTTAAGGGAATCCTTAATAACAGTAAACTTGAAAAAACATTATTTATAAAATTTACATATACAGTTAAATTCTACCAATATATACATATCTTGGTTATAATACCTTAAACTGTTCAGGCAGATTAAGCTACCAGACATAACATATTTCTCCCGTAGGTTATGTGCCTCATATATTTAATTTAAATAAAAATTAGGTAATGTTAGTTAACAATAAAAGTAAAAAAACATAAAATTATATATCATTTAAATTTTATTTTCACAAGATAAAAAAATACCATACCACAAAGCTCTAAGTAATTTAAATCTTTTTTTTCCTTATACTTTCTTTCTACCAATACCTTTCTGCCAATGAAAGCATATTCCCTATTGTCTGTCCTCTAATGCCTTGTCCAATGTCAATTTAAATGACTAGTGATGACTTCAAGTACAATACAATTCTTCCTTAGGGAAGCTACTCCTTTGCCTTATATTAAGTATGTTACATTGGTATGTTAATTATCTGCTTCACTCAGCATAGACTGTTTTTTATGTATAACATACTCTTCTTCCATGAATTACCATGTGTGAAACAGTCCAATATGCAATTTAGGAGTTTTCTCACATAGTAGGTTCTGGTGACTATATTAAAATATATGCTTTTTTTGTTTTCCCCCCAGTTACATTTGTTTTAGCATTGAAAGTTGACTATAACTTTTACTATTTTGATATATAATTTTTCAAATAAAAAGAATCCAAACCCAACTTCTCTATGTTAATGATTCTATTGAAAAATAGAGTCATTAACATAAAAGCCACAGAAGAAACAAAAATATTGGGTCAGAAATAGTAAAAAAGGGAAGAGGACAAAATGGCGACTGAATAGACAGAATTGTTCCAAGCCTTGTCCTAGAGCAGATAGAAAGAGCAGCTGAAACAAATAACATCCACCCCAAATTGGCAAAGGAGACTCAACTACTGAGACAATTTGCAGCCAGGAGGGCAGAGGACCCCAGGAGAAAGGTAAAAATCAAGGATCTGGGCTGGAGAGATCTGCCAGATCTCAGTGCCAGAGTCAAAGGGAAACCACACAGCATAAAGCCGTGTCCCTTGGGACAGGCACAGCGTCTGACTGTGGAAAGGAGGTTCACAGGTGAAAGGGGATTCTAGATCTGGGTCCTCAGTCACGAAAGCCTGAGCCCAGAGGGGGCAACCTGAAGGGCAGACCAGACCGCATACTGACAGCAGGAGAGGAGCTCATAGAGGTGCAGTCGTATCCCTCTCTGTGGCCTTTGCATTTCTCCACCCAACTTACTTCATAGAACCTTTCAGATATGGACATTCACCTGGGGCTGAGGTGCAGGAGAAGGTGTGGACTCCTGGAATCTGGGGAGAGGAGAGGGTCGAGAAGTGGCAGTGAGTTTGGAGCTGAGTCATACCTGAGCCCATTTTCTGCCAACACCTGGACAGCCATTTTCTCCTGAAGAGATAGCCCCTCCCTCCAGTCTCCAGGCAACTAATACAGCCACACTGGAACATACGCTGAATTTTACAAAGGATTAAGAAAAAAAATCTGAATAGTCTCTGGAAGTCTACAGGGACTGGCCTAAAGAGAGGCCTTCAGACCCAGCAACAGGAAACTGAGAAACCACAGTCAGTACAGAAGACTGGGATCTTAAGTCAGCCAAATAAATGACATTTTTATTTTATTTTATTATTATTTTGTTATCTCTTTTTTTTTTCTGTTTTCTTTATTTTCCTTTTTCTGTTGTGGTTGTTGCTTTATTTTCTATTTCTTTTCGCATTATTTTCCCATCATTCTATTTTATTTTATTTGCTATTTTTTATTTTTAAGCCATTTTAAATATTTTTGTAAATTTATTATTATTATTATTATTATTATTATTATTATTATTATTTTCTTCTCATTCTCTTTCTTCTTATCCACTCATCCTCTTTCTACTTTCTCTATACTGAACTGAGGTTCTCCCCATATTCATTCAATTCTTTTTTTTTTAAATCAATCTTTATTGTTCAAATTATTACAAAGGTTCCTCATTTCTTCCCCCCTCCACTAGGTTCCCACCCTACTCTCTGACCTTTCCCCACCCCACATTGTCCTCATCCATAGGTGCAGTTTATGTTCAGTCTCTTCCCACATCCACCACTCCCCTTTTCCCCCCGAGAATTGTCAGTCCACTCCACTCCCATATCTCTAATTCTATTATAATCAACAGTTAATATTGTTCATCAGGTTTTTTAATTTCCTTGTTTTTTTTTTAATTAATAAACTTTTATATTTTTAAAAATAAATTTTAAACCTTGTTTTTTCTGCCCTGGGAACTGAGAAGCAAACTTGTTTACATGTTAACTTGCCCTTAGGCTATCAAAAGGCATAGCCATTCAAATATAAATGGACACATTGTTTAAAGATAGCTGCTGGCTGGAATTGGATTACCTGTTCTGGGTGGGAAGGGCTTGTCTTCCCCTTTCTCCATTGAAATTAAGGTGTTAGCTTTAAAACCTCTTTTTTGGCAAGAGACATTAAAATTTCAGAACTTTAAATTTTTCAGGTAGTAAATCAATTACTTAGTATTTTCTCAAATCAATAATACCTCCACATGCCCAAGGATACACTTCACACAAAGACACTTCCAAATAGATCAACCAACCTCATCCAGACCCCACACAAGGCACTCACAGATCAACACCCCAGCGATATACTAACTCAACACATCCAGATCTAAGCCTTACTCATTTGATTCAGCAGACCCTCAAGTTCCCCCAAAAGTTTCCAGCCATGTCTGAGAAGCAGCCCTAGGGCATGGGCAGGTGAGGAGCAAGCTGTTCTGAGCCCGGCTGTTTCGGGCCTGGCTTCTGTTGTTCTGGTCTGCTCTACAACCAGCTGCTCTGGGCCTGGATGTTGCTTCTCCGGGCCTGGCCGCTCCTGGCCTTCCTGCTGCTGCTGTTCTGGTTCTGGCTGCTGCTGCTCGGGGCCCGGCCACTCTGGGCCTTGCCGCCGCTGCTCCAACATTCTGTCTTTTTTTTTTTTTTTTTTTTTTTAACGCATTTATGTTGCTGTGTTGGCTGCTGAGTTGAGTTCTGTCTTAATCTTCAGTTTTTCAAGATCTTCTTTTTATTCTATCTTAAGTAATTTTACTATCTTTTACTATAACTTGACTTCTTCACATTGAAAACTTCTTCTGTTTCTTCCTCCTTGTCCTGGAAGCTCAGCAGGCTGGCCTGTGGTGCCCCTTTGTTCTCCGCAGCCTTCTGCGAGGCTTCAGCCTGTTGCCGGGGTCGGCACCGCCCAGGAAGCAGCCCCCGGCCTCAGCTCCGTGGCCCGCCATCAGCGGTCAAGGGGCCAGCGGCACCTCCCTCCCAGGGGCCCTGTCACCTGGCTCCTTGCTGGCACCCAGTTTGCCAGTGCCCAGCAGCAGCTCCCGCTCCTCATCGTGTTCTTCCCAGACTGGAGCTTTTGTCTCCTTCCTGCTAGGGCAGTCTGGCATCAGAGTCAACAGACCGTCCTCTGCGCGCAATGTGCGCGACTCCGGGGGCTCTGCTTTTCGCCGTTCCCCTGGGATTCTGCCTCTCAGCCCCATCTCCCTCTGTTTGAGTCTGGGTCCCCAGGGACTGGCCTAGAACTGGGGTTCAGAGCAGTCGGAATTGGGGCTCAGCACAGACAGAGCTCTTGTTTCCTTCCCACTAGGGCAATCTAGCATCAGAGTCAACATTTCGTCCTCTGCACGCAATGTGCGCGACTCCAGGGGCTCTGCTTTTTGCCGCTCCCCTGGTATTCCTCCTCACAGCTCTGTCTCCCTCTGTTTGAGCCTGGGTCTCCTGGCCTAGAACTGGGGTTCAGCGCTGTCGGTACTGGGGTTCAGCCCAGTCCAGGGCTTTTATTTCCTTCCTGCTAGGGAATGCCAGCAAGGCACTCAGCCTCCCCCTCCTCTCTGGCTCCGTCCTCTCTGTGTGAGAGCAGCATGTCTCTGTACCTTAGGCTTTTTCAGCTCCTCTGATTTTCTTTCTGGTTTTCTCTTTCCTTCTTGTTGTAGAATTTTCAGTCAGTCGACTTCCTGTAGCTCTGGGCAATGTCCATTTTATATTTTAGTTGTATTTTATTGAAATTGTTGTGTGCGGCTGTGGTTAGGTGTTTACCTGTGCAGCCATCTTGGATCCTTCTCATTCAATTCTTAACCTTATTTTCTGTATATAAGCTCAGCCTCTATAGATTATACCCCTGCACTCTTTGCTGGGTGTTTGCATACTTTTTGGTTTATCTGTTTATTCTGTGGTATTTTCTCTCTATGTATAAAAACTAAAACTAAAAAAAAAAAAAAAAAAAAAAAGAATTTTTTTTTTTTTAGTTTTTCTTTTTTCTCTTATCTCTTGTTTTCTATATGATATCATTTGTGCTCTCTTTTCTCTCCCCTAATTCTCTTTTCTCAGGTAGTCACTTATATTGGGGTTATCGGTATTCATGTTTTGTTCCCTTTGTGTCATGTCTTGTCAAGGTGAATTTTATCCTGTCTGTCCAATGTGCTAGAGAGTGAGCCACATAACCAGACACCTGGAGAGAAAACTACATCTTATGAATAGGTTAGTAACACCCCTACCCAACTACAGAGGCAGGAAGAAGGTGGCAGTGAGGGAGAGAGTGTGAGTGAGTGAGGGAACAAAAGAGGAGTGTGTGGTCATGTGGAATACATGTGTGTGTATGTGATTAAGGCACAGTTAGATCCCACAGGACCTTTAGGGGCAGGCTAACACAGTCATATCAATTGATGCAGAAAAAGCATTTGACAAAATCCAACATCCTTTCTTGATAAAAGGTGGAAATAGGATAATACCTCAACATAAAAGTCATATATGACAAACCCACAGCCAACATCATACTAAATGGACAAAAACTAAAACCATTTCCCCTAAGAACAAGAACAGGACAGGGATGCCCACCCTCACCATTCCTGTTCGACATAGTACTGGAAGTGCTAGCCATTGTGATTAGACAAGAAGAAAAAATAAAAGGCATCTAAATTGGAAAAGAAGAAGTAAACTGTCCTTATTCGCACATGACATGATAGTGTATGTAGAAAACCCTGAAGATGCCCTCAAAAATTATTAGACTTAATAAATGAATTTAGCAATGTAGCAGGATACAAAACTAATGCCATGAAATCTATGCCATTTCTATACACCAATAATGAACTTACAGAAAAAGAGACTAAAAAAGCAATCCCATTTACTATCACACCAAAAAAATTAAGATACCTAGGAATAAACTTAACTAAGGAAGTAAAGGACCTATACACGAAAACTACTGGACACTGAAAACAGAGATAGAGGAAAACATAAACAGATGGAAGAACATACCATGTTCATGGATTGGTAGAATCGACATAATTAAAATGCCCATACTACCCAAAGCAATCTATAGATTCAATGCACTCCCCATTAAAATATCAATGGCGTACATATTTCATAGACCTAGAAAGAACTCTCCAAAAGTTCATTTGGAATGAAAAAAGACCCAGAATAGCTGCAGCAATCATGAGAAAGAACAAAGTAGGTGGGATCTCAATACCAGATATCAAGCTGTATTACAAAGCCACTGTTCTAAAAACAGCCTGGTACTGGCACAAGAACAAACATACAGATCAATGAAATAGAATAGAAAACTCAGAAATTGACCCAAACCACCATGCTCAATTGATATTTGATAAAGGAGGCATGAACATACAGTGGAGTCAAGACAGTCTCTTCAATAAATGGTGTTGAGAAAATTGGACAGATACATGCAAAAAAATGAAACTAGACCACCAACTTACACATGCACAAAAATAAACTAAAAATGAATAAAGGACTTAAACATAGGACAGGAAACCATAAAAGTACTAGAGGAATCCACAGGCAGCAAAATCTCAGACATATGCTGAATCAATTTCTTCACTGATACTGTTCCTAGGGCAATGAAAACTAAAGAGAAAAATAAACAAATGGGATTACATTGAAATAAAAGCTTTTGCATAGCAAAAGAAACCATCAACAAAACAACAAGAAAGCCCACTGAATGGGAGAACATATTTGTCAATGTTATCACTGATAAGAGTTTAATCTCAAACATTTACAGGGAACTCATACAACTTAACAAAAGGAAGATAAACAATCCAATAAAAAAATGGGCAATGGATCTAAATAGATACTTTTCAAAAGGAGAGCGAAGGAAAGCCAATGGATATATGAAAACATGCTCAAAGTCACTAATTATTCGATAGATGCAAATAAAAACAACAATATGGTACTGTCTCACACCTGTCAGAATGGCTATCATCAACAATTGAACAAATGACAAGTGCTGTTGAGGATGCAGAGAAAAAAGAACCCTCGTGCACTGCTGGTGGGAATGCAGACTGGTGCAGCCACTGTAGAGAACAGTATGGAGTTTCTTCAAAAAGCTAAAAATGGAACTTCCATTTGACCCAGTGATCCCAATTCTAAAAATATATCCCAAGGAACTAGAAACACCAATCAGAAAGGATATGTGCATCTCTATGTTCATAGCCGCATAATTCACCATAGTTAGATTTGGAAACAGCCTAAGTGCCCATCAGCAGATGAGTGAATAAAAAAACAAAAAAAACAAAAAAAACAAAAAACAAACCTGTGATACATCTACACAATGGAATATTATGCTGCAGTAAAAAAGAAGGAATTCTTACCATTTGCAACAACATGGAGAGCATTATGCTAAGAGAAATAAGCCAGTCAGAGAAAGATAAATATCACATGATGTCACTTATTTATGAAATATGATGAACAACGTAAAGTGATGAACAAAAACAGATCCAGAGATAGAGAAGTATTAATCAGACTGTCACACTTAGAGGGAAGGTAGGGGAGGGTGGGGGGAAGGGAAGAGATAAACCAAAGGACTGGTATATATGTATATAAGCCTAACCAATGGACACAGACAACAAGGGGGTGAGGGCATGAGTCGGGGGGTGAGGGGGCAATGAGAGGATAAGGATACATATCTAATACCTTAATCAATAAAGAAATTTAAAAAAATAAATGGTAAAAAGGCTGTTCTTAAAAGTTTATTTTTGCTTTTGTTTTTGTTTTTTAATGAGCTTATCTATAGGTAGACCTCACATTTAGGGAAAGTCTTCACTGTGAGCACCAGTGGAAAAGAGGTTTAATATTGAAAGCTGATATCAACGCCTTTACATAATTCAAGTCAACTCTTCCAGTAGATTCCATACATATCAGAGGACTTTTTCATCCCACTTTTGAAACAAACTTTCTTTAACCTTTCTGTTTGAAAGTGTTATCTGAACTGGAAATTAATTAGAAATCTCTGTGAGCACTGACTGCTATGGCAATGAATTTGTGTAGCCACCCAGATGGCCTCAAGATACTTGCCTACAAATATGAAATGACTCAGCATTTGAAATGCTGTTCACTAATACTTTATATTTAATCATAAACATTATATGTATTGATACAAGGTCATTCTAATGTGTTGTAAATAGGGTTTATTTACAAAAACAGAACACTGAAGAGGGAATTCACTGTCTTTGACTAATAAAAATTACTATAGAAAAAAAATAACTACAGTTTATCTTTAAAGGGCTTGGTTATCAAATCTCAATGTCTTTTTAATTTCAAATGGTTAATGATGTATATATGCCCTTACATGTTTAAAATTGTTTGTCCAATCTCTGTACCAGACTTTAGAAGGCTGAGTGATGTGATAAAAGTACTTTCTGCTTAGAGCAGCTGTGAACATTAAGAGGAAGGTAGGAAGGGTACTAGAGCTGATAACAGAAACCAGGCTACTGAAGATGGGTAGAGATGGAGTGGCAGACTTTGCACTGAGTCTCAGGGGTCTCAGTCTGAACTGTAATAAGAAAACTATAAAATCCCCTGTCAGTGTGGCTCAGTTGATTGGGCATCATCACATACACCAAAAAGTTGCTGGTTCAATTATGGTCAGGGCACAAGCCTGGGTTGTGGGCTCAATACTAAGCAGGGGGCATGCAAGAGGCATTGAATGATTTTTTTCACTCATATCAATGTTTCTCTCTCCCTTTTCCTTCCTCTCAATCTAAATATCAATTACAAATAAAAATTAAATAAAAGAATAAGACTATTAAGTAGCCTCTATATTTTAAGGAAACGGCACAATGCAAGTGCAATTTCTAGAAGAAAAGTCAGAGATCTGTCAGTCCACTTTCTTACAAACCTAGCCTAGGAAGGAAAATAGTGTGTGAACAAAGGAACTCACAAATAATTACACTGGACATTTTTATGCTGCCACCATGCCTTTGGTAAGGCTTTATAAACTGATCTTAATTTTGTTATACTGACCCCTAAAGGCACTTTCTATTGTAAAATAGTCTATTAAGGATTGGTCTATATTTTGGAAAGCAATAATATTAAGTTCATTATAGCTTTTTGCAGTCCAGGCACTAATTTAGCTTGTGTAATCCTTTTAAGATTTTAATGGGTAAAAGCTATTTTAAGAATTTTTGCAAGCAAAACATAAAGGTAGGCTTAGAAAAGTATTTGTCTTTCAGATCCTTTAAAATATATATAAGATATTTATGTTAAATTGATTCATTTTAAAAATGTAACACATCCAGTCAAAAAGCCTTAATAAGAGAGGCTTCTGTATATGGTAGTATTATTGCTCAATCTCAGCCCCAGAATCTTGACTTTACAAGCCAGTCATGGTCTACTTGTTATATGTATATAGCAATATATCATTATTACTATTAAAGCAAGTTACTTTCATTATAGAAAAAAATAAGTACCAACATATAAATAAAGCAGAAAAGTTAATATTTTATCCTCAAAATGGAATCCTACAGAATGCATATTTTGAAACACAGTTTTTAAAAATGACATATTCTGTCAATAAATATAATTAAAACATTTTAAAGCAGACTAATGTTCCATTAGTGTTGGATTTTTTCCATATGGTTATTGTTTATCTATGTTCTTCTGTGACTTGTCAACCAAAGCTTATATTTTATTTAGCTCATTTTTTCCTGATTTGTTATAAATTAAAGATTATACAAAAAACATATATGTATATACTTATATTTTTATATACTTATATATTTAAGTGCCTCTTTTGTACTTTATTGTAACCCTAGTACAAAAATGGTTGAGCCTGCATTTAAAATGAATAAATAAATCTGAAAACAGAAAATTCTATAAACAGAATAATGATAACAATTTTTGTAGATGTTTATACATGAATATTTTTATTTTATATTATTTTAAATTATTTACAATACAAAATATACTATATATTAAAATTTTTATTTTGTAATATTAACTATTGCATTTCAATGCCCTACAACACTATTCAAGTCATACTCATCACAAATCAGTATATTTCAAATGTTTATATGTTTCTGTGGCACATTTGAATTGTTTTTTTGGAGCTAATGGAATATTTTTGGACAGTAACCTTTAGCACAAACAACCAAGTGTTAAAGGGAACAAACTAAATGCTTAGAAAGCAAAGATAAAGGGAACAAAAACTCTGATAATTAATTACTTACAACTAAATACAGAAAGAATACTAGAAAATATCTAGGAAAGAGTTGAATGACTGTATTGAAAACTAGTATTTCTTTCTTTAACTACTAAAAACTCGAGTAGGGATAACAAAACACCTATATTTATTCAAATGAGAGATTTATAAAAAATTCATAGTCAATATAGGATATATACACTTACAAAAATGAAAGGTATGCTGTATGAATCAAAATCCAGTCTGGAAGATAGAAAGTACTGCACAACCTTCTAAGAGGAGGAACTTGTCAGAGGGAATTTGTCACCCAGGTAAAGGAAGAGTGAGAAGCCAACACTGAGGCGATTCAGGCATTGCCAATTGCAGAAAGCTGGAGGAATCAGAGTCCGGGCCCATCCAGTGGAAACTGAGCCTATAGTAAAGAGACCCTGATGCAGCTAGAGATGCCACAGCAAGGAGAAAGATGGGGAGAAATACCCTGGGTCTCCCCTCATTTCATTTTCTGATTTTATACTAGTATCTCCCATTGGCTTAACAACTAGAAATCATAGGTTAAATGAATGTGATAAATATTCCTTTTAATATAGAGCAGAGCAGGAGGTGAGAGGGAAGGGATCTAAGAGCAAATTGGCAACTGATGGGATGACCCTTAATTATCAAGTGAGCAGAGTTCAACAAAAATCTGGAAAAGCAACTTTCTTTGGACATTAGTGAAAAGTATAAAGTCAGGAGAAAAGTTATCCAGGAGGGATAAAGAAGCACAGGGGTGGGAACAAACAAGTTGAATGTAGATACTGACAAGTGGTTTAGCTTCAGGTGAGTAGAAATGCAATGTAATGGAGAAGGGAAGAGAAGTTTAGTGGAAGCAGCAGAAGAGCAATGACAAAGATGATGCATAATCACTATATTTTTGTCACTTTGTTTTGATATTTGCTTCCTACTATCTGATAACTATTGTTCAGAAAACAAAGTAAAAAAAAATCATTCAGATAATTTATCTCCAACCCTAAGTAATATAAAATTAATTTCATTTAAATTGAACAATTTCTCAGTGCATGTCATAGATTATGTTATAATAAAGATGTGTATCCAAATACATAATATTTTCATCTTCAAAATAGAAGGCAAGAATCCATACTAAAGAAAACTTTGACATAAAGTGGGGCTTTGTGAATAATGATGACACTAGCCACCTGTAGTCTCATGGTTGTTGGGTTTGAAGCCAGTGAGAATGTAGTCTGGATATTAAAACTTCTCTCCACAAGTTTTTCAGGCTGGAAATAAACTTTCCTGGGGCTGGTGCATCTGGGTTGGAAGCTGGGCTCCCTTGTGAATGGTAGTCAAAGCTTTTACCATGACTAAGAGCATCTATTGTGATATGCTTGTCTTGATGCCTGGTTTTCATTCTAGTTTTCTTGTTTGTTGTGGGGTTTTTGTTTTTGACTGGAGTGATAACTAGAATATATAAATATGAAATTCAAAGTCCTTTTTTTCCTGGTCTTATGTCCCATTACTTCACAACTAAAAATGTCTTCTCTAGTAATGCTACACTTATCAAAGCTCTTTACAAATATTATGCCTCTGTGATTTTACCTCCTTGTTCCACTCACATTATTCTCTCTTGCCTACAAGCATGTACAAATCATTTTTGGTAAACAGTAAACCTTTGATTCATATAGCCAGACTCTAGGACCAGAGATCCTAGTAACTAGCTATGGGTCTCCCAATAAATTATGTTATTATAATATATATCTTTCAGTAACTCTTGTGATAGCAACTCACTCATTTAAAATATATTTGCTGCATGTTATTTATATATTTATATACTTATATACGAGGTCCTGGGACTTCAATCTAAAATGGAATATGATATCTATTGTCAGGAAACTTACATGTGGTGAGGAAAAAGGATGCATAAGTTAAAGTATGGTATCTGGTTCTCAATAAATACTTGGTGAATGAATTAATAACTTCTGTAAGAGTGGTATACAAAAAGAGATCTAAAAGCAAAGGAAGAATATCTCAATAAGGCTTGAGGTTGTTGGTCATCAGAAATTCCTTCCTAGAAATTAGCAAGGTGAATATAATAAGGGAAAGAGTATTTTATGATGAGGCAATAATAAATGAGAAGGTACAGAAATGTGAAACAACCTTACACATTCCAGGAAAAGAAATTATATGAGAAAGCAATGAAAACAAGTGGAGCGATGGTTTAAGAAGAGGCTAGAAACAAGTCTGGGGTCTAAATGTGAAGTGTTTGGATGTTAAGATATGAACTGTGAACTATAGCATGACAGTCTTGAGAGCCACTTAACATTGGAAAGTCAGCTATGATATCAAAATGGCATTTTATAAAGGTCACTCTGACAACAGTGAGGAGGGTAGTTTAAAAGGTTCAGACTACATAGAACAAGAAACGACTGCGGCAAAGAAGAAGGAAAACAGGAATGACTATGGAAAAAGAAAGGAAAGAATAAAGATGAACTTAGAGATATTTCGGCAGTCTACTCAATCAGACTCTCTGAACTTATATATACATTATGCATTTTCATAACATTGTATCTACACAACTATTTAATATCCTTTCTGTGCACTTTCTTCCGCCACAGTGCAAAACAAGTGCTTAATAAATGTTTTTAAATAACTTTTATTGATTTCAGAAAGAGAGAGAGAGAAAGAGAGAGAGACATCAATTACAAGAGAGAATCATTGATTGGCTGCCATCTGCATGCCCCAAACTGGGGATAAAGCCTACAACCTGGGCACATGCCCTTGACCAGAATCTAACCTGGGAACCTTCAGTCTGCAGGCGGATGCTCTATCCACTGAGCCAAAACAAGCTAGGGCAATAAATGGTTTTTGAGTTAATAAAATAATACCTTGTGTCTAAAAGAGAAAGAACACAAAATGAATATCAACATTTCTGGCCAGGACAGCATGGTGCCATACTCTGACATAGGCAGCAAAGGAAAAAGGAGGTGGTTCTGGTGTAGAATGGTGGGATTCTGAGATTCCCATATTTCTTGAATAGAATTTGAGGTTCATCCATACAGGAAAATGACAGAATAGACAGAGAGAAAGATCTAGGAGAGAGGATCATGAAAGTCCAGAGAAAAGAGAATTTCAAGAAGAAAGGAGTTCAACACTACCAATTGCCACAGGGAGGTGAAGTGAGATAAGCACAGCAAATGTTCACTGGATTGGTAACACTGAGGGCAATGTAGATGTAAGTGAAAATAAATTGGGTAAAGTGGTGGAACCAGATCCCAGATTAAAGGGGTGAGAAACAAAGATGGAAGAAAGTGGAAATAATAATTGTAGAGTCTCTTTCCAAGATGTTTCATGACTTTCACCAATAATAGGAACCAATACTAAAAGAAAATGTGTGTCAAAGGTGACAGTGTTTCATTATTGAATGGGCTTGAGCATCTCTAGAAGCTGAATTATTTCAGGATAAAATTTAAAAAAGTAATACCAAAAGAAAAAAGAAATAAAGCAACTAAGCAGCTGAAAAGGTGGACCATGGAGTCTAAAAACTACACAGGAAAGAAGTAAAGTTCAGGTGGGAGACAGAAATTGTCCAGAAGGAAGTACAAGAAAAAGAAGTTGTAAAAAGTAAGACAAAAAATAGAGTTGAATCAGACAAATGAAGTGAGATGTTAAAATTTCTATGGTGAATGCAAGTAAGGTAGTTAAAAGAAGGGACGTATTAATCAAATATATTTTTTGGCATGTGTGTCCAGCTTGATGATAGATGTGTGAAATATCTAGATTATAATCTTGAAAATACATTTTTGAAATGCAGCAGAGAAGAAAAACATGGGAAATATGAAGAGCAACAAACCAAATGACTAAGCAGTTACATTACTACTCAACAATTACATATATTAAATTCTTTCTGGTCAACTATGAGAAAAATACTAAAATTCTCAACAAAATGTGGAGAGGATGTCAAAAAATCAACAAGGATGGACAGAGGGATACATAGCTACATTACAGGAACTTCATAAATGTGCCTCATGGGATTTAAAGAGTAAATTATTTTAATGGCCTTGGTGATCAAGAAAGTAAATCCAAGTTTTGGTTCTGAGTTACAAAGATATGGGAAAATGAGCTGCTGATACAGGAGATTGAAACAGGGAGAAACTGATTCAAGGGATGTCAGATTTTTAATAAGAAGGCAAATAAGGCACAGAGTGAAGAGAATGATGCTATACAGTAATTTGTTAAAGAACAAAGTGGAAAATGTTGACAAAAAATTATGGGGAAACAATTAGGAGAGGGATAGAACACCAAAACTGTGGAGATGAGAGGATAATAGGACATCCCTATCTAGAGATGAGGTAGAGAATTTGACAAAAGATGGGAAGCACTGTAATATTACCAAGTCAAGTGTTCAACCAGAAGTTTCAGAAATAAATGATTCATATACATCATACACTCTCTGCCACCTAGAAGACAGGTAATCAGGTGTATTCAGGACCTCCTTTTTTTTTTCTTCTTCTTCTTACTGAAGAAATTATGGTGCATTTCAATATCCTGCTCACTCTTCAAATGGTTCATCCCATTTTAGTTTACAGACATTCATAATATGATAGCTAGAAATGAATCCACTATTTAAAGTATATTTTAACACACTGTAGGATAAAATTTAAAGAAAATGAGACCAACATTTACTGAACACCTACTTTGCACCTAGCTTAATGCTAATGAGGAACATGCATAATCTCACTCAATGTTCTGTGGTTAAAACATAGGCTCTGATGTCTGAGACCAGGGGTTGGAGTTCATATTCTGTGGTATAATAGCTGTGTGATCTTGGAAAAAAAAAAAAATTACCTTATTTTCCTGCGTATAAGACGACCCACTAATTTTACAGTTAAAACAGTTTTAGGCCTATATTCGCTGTATAAGACTACCCCCCACTTCAAAGAAAAGACTTACTTTGCCGTCAAGATCTGCAGGTAATTTTTGTGCAATTTTGGTCTTTTGCCCCCGATTTTCGGTTGACTTTTTTTTTGTTTCAAATGTCGTCTTATATGCCGGAAAATATGGTATTTTTTCTTCTTGGGAATCATTATTTACAGATTACCCTCTGTAAAATGCGGATAATTGACAGGGTTGCTATGAGGGTTAAAAACAATAAGACATATGCAGTACTTATTGCTCAGCACATGGTAAACGTATAATAAATGATAGTTATTATAATCATCTTCATTATACAGATTAGAAATCTGACTGTGAATTAAGGTTAGACAATCAAGATTCAAATCCAGATCATGAAATTCCAAAGCCTATTATCTTAAACTAGAGGCCCAGCGTACGGATTCATGCACCAGTGGGGTCCCTTAGCCTGGCCTGCACCTTCTTGCAATCTGGGATCCCTTGGGGGATGTTAGATTGTTGGTTTTGGCCCAATCCCTGCAGGCCCATCCCCTGAGGGATGTAGTAGTATCTGAAACGGCAGGAAGCTGGGGTGCCACTCCTTCTCATCCTGGCCCCACTGCCACTCTGGTAGCACTGCCTTAGAGGTGGGAGAGGCTTGTATCGCCATAGCTGCACTTGCCAGCCATGAGCCCAGCATCTGCTGCCCTTTGGTCAGCTGAGCACCACTGCCTCTGTGGAAGCACACTGTCCACCAGAGGGCAACTCCTGCATTGAGCATATTTTCCCTGGTGGTCAGTTGCATATCACAGCTACCAGCTGGTCATCTGACTTACCAGTTGCATAGGCTTTTATATATACAGACTAGAGGCCCGGTGCATAAAATTCATGCACAAGTAAGGTCTCTAGGCCTGGCTAGTGATCAGGGCTGATCTGTGGGACAACTGGTGGGGCAATCAAGAGGACCCCTGCTGGCACCTGCCTTGGCAGTCCTGGCACCCACCCGTGCACCAGGTCTCTATCCTATCTAATCAAATAATAATATGCAAATTGACTATCACTCCAATACACAAGATGGCTACCCCCATGTGGTCAAAGATGATTGCCCCTTGTGAATACAAGATAGCTGCCACAAGATGGCCAGTAGGAGAAGGCAATTGGGAGGGACCAGACCTGCAGGAGAGGGCAGTTAGGAGTGACCAGGCTGGCAGAGGAGGGAAGTTGGGGGCGACTGGGCCTGCAGAGAAGGGAAGTTGGAGGGACTCGGGCCTGCAGGGGAGAGCAGTTAGGAGGATCAGGCCTGCAGAGAAGGGCAGTTAGGGGTGACCAGGCCTACAGGGGAGGGTAGTTAGAGGCAAACAGGCTGGCAGGGGAGCAATTAAGCATCAATTAGGCTGGCAGGGGAGTGATTAGGGGGTTATCAGGCTAGTAGACAGAAGTGGTTAGGGGCAATCAGGAAGACAGGTAGGCAAGCAGTTGGGAGCCAGCAGTCCTAGATTGTGAGAAGGATGTCCCACTGCCCATTTAGGCCAGTGGGACATTCCTCAAGGGGTCACAGATTGGAGAGGGTGCAGGCTGAGCTGAGGGGAACCCTCCCTTTCCCCTTTCTCCCCCGGTGCACAAATTTCTTACACTGGGCCTCTAGTAAACATATAAGTTTTTTGGTTTATCTCTCATCTCCCCACTCCCATATTGAGACATGTCAGTCTGTACCATGCCTCCATGCTTCAGGTCTTATTTTGTTGATCAATTTATTTTGTTCATTAGATTCCACAAATAAGTGAGATCATGTGATATTTGTCTTTCTCTATTTGGCTTATTTCATTTAGCATAATATTCTCCAGGTTCGTTCATTCTGTTTCGAAGGGTAAGAGATCCATCTTTTTTACAACTCCATAGTATTCCATTGTGTAAATTGTGTAAATGTACCACAGCCTTTATCTGTATTAGATACTTCAAAAATCATTCATTCATTTTTTTTTTTTTGCCTGTATCAGATGAATGAAACTCAGAACTAAAGCTTCAATTTTCTTTAAGAATAAAAAATGCGCACATTCGCCCTAACCCTCAGTGGATAGAGTGTCACATCAGCCTGTGGACTGAAGGGTCCAGGATTGGATTACAGTTAAGGGCACACACCTCGGTTACAGGCTCCTCCTCTGCCCTGACCCTGGCAGGGCTCATGAAGGAGACAACCAATGTGTTTCTCTCACACTGACATTTCTCTGTCTTTGCCTCTTTCGACCACTCTCTCTAAAAAAAAAAAAAAATTCAATGGAAAATTTAATCCTCAGGAGAGGATTAAAAAAATAAAAATCGGTACATTTAACTTGACACTGTGGGACCAAATCATTTGCTAACTCATTAGGAAACTAGTCAGAAATATAACATGGATTGAGTCCAGAGGGAGAGTAATATCCAGAAATAATTTTGGTTTAATTGCCCTGTCATTTTTCATGAATCTGAGGAAAATAATATGTGTGTTTCCAAAGAGCTGATATTAGATAATAATAAAGTGTCTTAGTGGTCTACAGTGAATTATCAATATCCTAAGGCACAGTGACTGATCTAATGGGTTAACTTGGACTTTATGATACAATCTTATCTGAAGGAGAATTTTGTTTCATTGAGATCTCAGTAAAAACTTGTGAGAATGAGCCCTAGCTGGTTTGGCTAGGCAAATAGAGCATTAGCCTGGGGACCAAAGGGAGACTGGTTTCATTAATTGGTCAAGGGCACATACCTTGGTGGCAGGCTTCTCCCCAGCCTGAGTCCTGCTCTGCAGGAGGAGATAACCAATCCATGTGTTTCTCAAACATGGATATTGCTCTCTGTCTTTCCCTCTCTCTCCCACTTTCCCTAAAAATTCCTGGGAAAATATCCTTGAGTGAGGATTAACAAAACAAACAAACAAACAAAAAACTTGTGCGAATAATTATTAGTGTTCTCTGAGGAATGATAATCCAGTAACATAAAAAGTAATGGGCAATTGTTTCTTCATTGACCACTGTTAATCCATAAGCAATTTAATTGCTTTAGAATGTAACATTCAAAATACTTAAGGCTGTCATTTTTTTTTTTATCACTGCTCATCAGAGTTTGTCAATCATTTCTTAAAAATTGTCAATCACAGTCAATTGAAGGCATTTCAGAACTAATGGATAAAAACTTTCTGACCTCATATTTTCCATACCTTAAAATGACATGCAATAGAATATAAAAACTCAAACTCTGTTCTTTGCCATTAATAACTTTAATATTCAAAGTAAATTTTGGAACATAGCATTGAATTTGCCTAATGGTTTGTATTTTAAGAAATCAAAAGTATATACAGTATACTGAAAATAATGATACAAATGAAAGAAGAAGAAAAAAAACATTCTGTACTCCACCATCACCTGACTGAGGAAAACCCCTTCACCTCTTCTGAGAGTTCTGTTGTTTATTCTGTAAAACATAAATAACATCTTATCTGCCTAGTGAGGGGATTGAAAAAATGATCACACAAATTTTCCTCCCACTCTGAGATTTATTACTATAAATCTTTTAGGTAGTTGAAATGCGCACAAATAAACTGAAACAAAACCAAAATAAGACACACACAAAAAAAGACTCAAACTATTTCTTTAGACATATTTCCTCTGTGAAATAAGCTTTCTCTTTCTATTCTTTTGTCTTAGTATACTTTAAAAGTCCCATTCCATGTCTTCTTAGTTACTAAGGGAGCTAAATGCTAAGAGTCAGAAACAGTCCCCAGAATTTCTGGTTAAGTAACCATGGCCATTGTGAGTATCACAACAGAACTTTCATTTGCTAGTTTCCCCAAATCTGTTTGCATACTGCATAAAGGCATAGGATTACCAAGTTATGAACAAAATACCAGAACATCAACATCTACATTTTTTCTTTCTGCTGCCACATAGCACTGGGTTGTATCCCTTTGCCACGTTTCTCAAATACTATGCATGCTCTCATGCAATTTATAGTCCTAACAATTGAGATTAACTTGTTAAAACCTACATGCTGCTTTATATCCTTCCAGCTTTTCAAACTATAACTTAATTCTCAAATTTACCTTCTTCACTTCTAAATATTCACATTATAATTTTCTTAATATTTTTATAACTTCTGTATATATAACTTTATCCATTAGAATGAAGTTTCTATCAGTTTGTTTCAAATTCTGAATTAAGAAAACAGCTGTTATGTTTGCATTCAGAAAAATCCAAGGATAATCTAAATATTTTCATTGGGAAATTCACAAATGATTCAAGTTCCTGCCTACATTAAAAGATCATTCTATAAGAAAAACTTAAAACATTTTTAATTGTTACTTGAGTGGTACTATGTGTCAGAGAGTTAAACAGTTATGTCCCTAAGGTTCCTATTATCAATAGAACCATCTTCTTTTTAAGGTCCCAGTCTGTGTTCCATGAAATATTTATTGGCCCTTTTTCCATTAAAAAAAATGTTAGAAGGGGTACTTTTAGGATTGACCTCCCTGACAAACAAGTGAAAATAAATGAGCAAAGTTTATAAAAACATTCAAAATGCAGTTCATCACTTTCTTCTTCCCAAGATTTTTGAAAGTACAGGTTACTCCACACATCAATGGACATCTGCCCTATCTCTCCAAGGAGAATTTGACTCTCTTAGACAAAAAGTCAGAGGATGAGTAACCATGGACACAGACAGTAGGGTGGTGAAGGCCTGGGGTGGGGGGCAGATGTGAGCTAGAAGAGGTCAATGGGGGAAAGGGAGCATACAATAAAGATTATTTTAAAGTAGATTTTTAAAAAAGGTTAAAGGGGTAAGAATGAAGGTAGAAAGTTATGTTATTTCAGGGTAATAATTTAATTTGATGAATTAGAGTTAAAAATTGTTAAAGTCATTTGCAAGATGTGTTAAGAAATATTATTGATAAATTTGGAGAAAAAATTAGGTAATATCAAAATAGCATAATGTTTTATTTTACCCAAAGTATTCCAATTAATGCCTATAAGATACAAAGATAAACTAACATTACCTCCTTGCCCTCTAGAAAATTATGTTAAATATATGACACATAAACCTAATTTATCTAATTTGAAGCCATATTTTTATTATTACAAATAATGGTATTAAAGATATAATTTTATTTGTGTCATCTTGAAAACAATATAGCACAGTAAACATTAAATGAGATTTAAGTGTGTTTCAATTATGTTATTTGCAACAAAGATTATAGTTTTTACCTCAACTTGTTCTGTGATTACTTTAAAAAGTAATGTAACAAGACACTGATTCTCTGGTTACTTCATATATCACTTCTACCACTGAGACTCATAAAAACTATGCAAAAATAATGAAAGCCAGAAAGAAATATGGTAAACTATGTGACATTTTTTATTTGCTTAGTTTTAATCTTATTCTTGGTATCTTGTCATCTTTTGTATTTATATTTATAATATAACATACATAATTACAGAGTATTTTTACTGCATTCCAAAATACCTCAGTTTTTAATCATTTGATTCTTGCACATAACTGATGAGAATAAAGGTGAGGTGGATTGAAGTTAAATGATCCTATATGATAAAGAGGTAATATTCAAATTGACCATCACTCCAACACACAAGATGGTCATACTCATGTGGTCAAAGATGGCCACTCCTATGTGGACCAAGATGACCACCACAATATGGCTAGAAGGGGAGGGCAGTTGCAGAAGGCCAGGCCAGCAGGGGAAGGCAGTTAGGGGCAATTGAGCAGGAAGGAGAGCAGTTAGGTGCCTATCAGGCTGGCAGGCAGAAGCAGTTAGGGGCAAACAGGCAGGCAGGCAGGCAAGTGGTTGGGAGCTAGCAGTCCTGGATTGTGAGAGGGCAGTTGGACATCCCTTGAGGGGTCCCAGATTAGAGAGTATGAAGGTTGGGCTGAGGGACACATTCCCATACCCATGCATGAATTTCAGGCACTGGGCCTCTAGTTAAATATAGTTAACCAGATAATAAAGAATTAAAAGGCAAAAATAGTGCAGTAAGTTATCACAGAGGTAGTATCTGCTAAAAGCAGCTTCCACCCCTAGGCCTGGGTGGAAAGAGGTAGGTATTTGAGGACAATAAGTTAATTTGATGAACTAGAGTTCATCAATTGAAACTTAAGACTTGGAGAAGGTAACCTGCAAAACCATACTCAGTCCTTTGAAAAGGATGTGCTCCTGAAACTGGTTTGGCTCAGTGGATAGATCATCAGCCTGCAGACTGAAAGGTCCCAGGTTTGACTCCGGTCAAGGGGATGTATCTTGGTTGCGGGCACATCCCCAGTAGGTGGTGTGCAGGAGGCAGCTGATCAATGTTTCTCTCTCATCGATGTTTCTAACTCTCTATCCCTCTCCCTTCCTCTCTGTAAAAAAATCAATAAAAAAAAATATTTTTTTTTTAAAGAAAGAAAAGGTTGTGCTACTTAGACTGCGGAGGGAACTAACAGGAGAAACTGTTTGGGCTTGGTACCCAATACTTTAAGGAGGGAGCACCAGCCAACTGATAAGAGTTTCTGAAGGACTTGATAAGGGTATTTCTTAGATTATTGCAACAACTGCACACTGAAGTCAATTGCTACTGGTACAATTTGTTACTATTGGGATAAAGAAGCTTTGCTGGTTGTTCCTGAGAGGAGCTGAAAGCAAACAGGAGAGAACAATTCACACTTTCTCTTTTTCTCCAATAGGTTCCTTCTAGCAAGTGAGATTAGCATTCTATTGGAGGGAAGCTTAGTAAAAGAGAAATATGGTTTGAAGAGTCCCATCCCCAGGGAAACAAAGAATAAAAGATGGGTGAGTCAGAAACTTGAAAGACAATAGCTTACAAACTAGTACATAAGACAACTAACATCTACTGGCATGTACCAGGAGAATGTTCAAAAAATTGATTGAATAGAGCCTGTTGTTTATTTTTAATTATTTCTTTCCCATTTGATTGTAAACCATATTTGGAAACATGAGTTTATGTGCATAAAGGGGCTGGGTGACATGAACAACAATGATTACAGTGCCCTGGGCTCCAGAAGAGCCACTAGAAACTATTTTATAGGCTATGGGAACTCTGATCATTTTACAGATTTACATTTCCAGGTTAAATTTCCTTTTACAAAAATAAAGTGAGAGAAGTACACAAATGTCAAAATTGTAGTGAGAAAAAAATAGAAATGAGAATTTTAACTTTGTCAGTTTCATTTGGGAACAGGTGAGACATCATAAAATGTAGCCCTCTCAAAAGTTTCCTAAAATTTCATGAATTCCATTGATCCTTAAAATTCCAAGTGCTATTATTAATCTATTATTATACACAGAAGACACATAATCTTAAAACAGAATTTGCATCTTGCTTCAGCTCAATCAATCACTTACAAATGGGGAAAGCCTTCTATACTTTATCATCATGAATTGGATGATAACCACTATTGTCAAATAAAGCCTATAATTCATATCATTTGAAGACTAAAAATTATTTTTAAAAAGTTAGTTATAATTGCAGACTTCTTTTTCATGAAAATTGTGAGGTTTGATTGAGCAATTAAGTTGATACTCTTCCCCCAGAAACTGGTTTTTCAGGTAATTTCACTATGAACATTCCCTTTGCTGAGACCACATTTCACTTGTAGTGACCACATTCCATTATCTACCCTCCGGGTATGCATAAAGAAGTCTCTGCCCAGAAAACATCCCACCAAAATTCTTTTAAAAGCTGATGACTCTTATCACTGGGTGCTGGAGCTATCCAGGGTTAGCCACCTGGTGTGTGGATGATCAAATAAATTCATAATCCCTCACCATTCTGGCTTCGTGCATTCCTCCTTTGGTGACCTACCAAAAACAAAACACTGTAAAATCTCACATTATACAATGCCTTTCAGAAAAAACTATAAAATTCATTTTATTATCTTAAATTCTGTTCTCTTGTCAGAGTTACACACATATTCAACCACTTCAGATGCAAGGTATCCCAACATGTTCAAAGATCTATTCTTTTCTCTGTACTTTTTAATGTCCAACTTAAATTTTTCATAAATTATAAGGCTAGCAATTCCTTTTAGTACTATGGCTATTTTTTTTTTCTGGTTTAGCTCTTTAAGAAGACAAAAATGGTTGAAGGCAAAATTTGATTTAATCAGTCTAGAGCCATAGGACAATAGAGAATGTATTTCATGAATTGGATGATAACAACTATTGTCAAATAAAGCCTAAAATTCATATCATTTGAAGACTAAAAATCATTAAAATCTATGGAAAATTAAAGATTATTGGTTGCCTTAGCAAAGTATAAATTTGTTTGTTTTAAAGATAATAATGAGAAGCAAGATTATAGTTAGTTGTATAAATTTAAGGTAAGAAAGTATTGAAGTGTGCAGTAGATTATAAGGTTGTATTTTCAAAACATGGAGAGTAATATTTTTCATTCCACATTCTCTTTCAGGACTTTGTTGCTCCCCTATTTTCTTATATGTAAACTCTATTTCCCCTCTGGTTGAAACTGGATTGGCCTTTGTAACTGTTATGATGAATAGAATGTGGAGAAAACAACAATGAGTATCTCCAAAGACTAGGCCATACAAGAGAAATGACTTTCAACAATAAAGACTTCAAATTAAAATAAAAAATAAATAAAATTAATGGGGGGGAAAAAGAAGAGAAATGTAGACGAACAAGGAATTTTTCCATTTTCAAGCAACATTTTACAAAATATATGAAGGAGCCCAAACTTATTGAGTGAAAAAATTAGCCCAACCAAAACTTGATCCTTAAATATAGTTTCAGAACAAAAAGCAAATCAAGGATGACACTAGAAGTTCATTTGTTAAGACCTCAGAAAGATTTATGGAAATGTGTCAGAAAATTTTTGAGTCAGAGAAAAGGTTCCTTAAGGATATTAAAGGCCCCCTAAGGATCTTATTATACTCCTTCATTAAATAACTAGAGGCCCCATGCACAAAATTTGTTCACTGGTGGGGGGAGGGGGACTCAGCCCAGCCTGCACCCTCTCACAGTCTGGGAGCCCTCAGGGATGTCCTACGGATGGCTTAGGAAGGTGACCAGTCTAATCAGGGGAGAGCGTCACTCCCATCACCCCACTGCTGCTACCACTGCCGGGCGCCACAGCTGCCAAGGTGTTTTCATCAACATAGAATTCAGTCCCTGAAATATAAAAAAATAAATAAAAAATGTCTGTGTCCACTCCAGGCCTGCTCAAGCCATGCCAGAACTCAGGCACACACCCTTGTCTCTCTCCCAGCCCACCAGCTCCTTCCTGTAGTGCCTCCGTCTGGAGCGGCTTCTACCTCCAAGGCAGCGTGACATTAGAGCTGAACAGACCTGCATGCACCTCTGCTGGGGGCAGAAGTCCCTGTTCCCATCCCGGCCCACCAGCTTCTGTGCGAGCTCAGTCTATTGACCAGTCCTGACTGAGCCACCGTTAGGACCAATTAGCATATTACTTCTTTGATGAGCTAGTATCTATGAACCTTAAAGACAATACCCTCAGAATTCTTGCAGGAAGCCTAAGATAGAGAAAGGCTTGTCTAATGAACTAAACTCCATTAGCAATCATCAAAAATCCACAACATTTACAGGGAACTTCATTAGTATAAATATTACCAGCTTGATTTAAAAAGAACAGACAGAAAATGAAAAGAGGTCTTTGAGAACAGTGGCTTTATAATATAACATGGTATCAGTATTGTGATTCCTCAAACTTTGTTCTTTTTCAAAATTGCTGCAGCTACTCAGGGTCTTTTTGGTTCCACATAAAATTTTAGAGTGTTTGTTCTAGATCTGTGAAATAAGCTGTTGGTATTTTAATAGAGATTACATTGAATTGATAGATTGCTTTGGGTAGCATGGGACATTTTAATGATATTGATTCTACGAATGAACCCAGTATATTTTTCCACTTGTTTATATCTTCCTCTATCACTTTTTTCAAGGTCCTGTAGTTTTTGGAATACAGGTCTTTTACCTCCTTGGTTAAGATTATTTTTAACTATCTTAATTTTTTTGTTGCAATGGTAAATGGGATTTTGTTGTTGTTGTTTTTCTGAGAGTTCATTATTGGTGTATAAAAATAACATAGATTTCTGGGTGTTCATTTTGTATCCTGCTATATTGTCAAAATCACTTATTAAATCTAGTAGCTTTTTTACGGAGTCTTTAGGGTTTTCTATATACAATATCAGGTCATCTGCTGATAATGACAGTTTTACTTCGACCTTTCCAATTTGGATGCCTTTTATTTTTTATTCTTATCTGATCACTATGGATAGGACTTCCAGTACTATGTTGAACAAGAATGGAGAAAGAGAGCATCCCTGTCTTGTTCCTGTTCTTAGGGGAAATTGTTTTAGTTTATGCCCATTGAATATGATGTTGGCTAGGTTTGTTATCTATGATTTTTATTATGTTAAGGTATGATTCCTCTATTTGACCCAGTAATCCCACTGCTAGTAATATGTCCTTAGATCCAGAGACATAGAAGCATCAAACAGACTGTCCAACCTATGAAGGAAGGTGGGGGAAGGTGGGTGGGTGGTTGGGAAGAGAACTTGTATGCATATATGCCTAACATATGGACACGGTCAATAGGGTGGTGAAGGCCTGGGGTAGGGGGTGGGGTGTGGGCTGGAAGAGGTCAATGGGGAGAAAGAAAAAGGAGACATATGTAATACTTGCAATAATAAACATTTAAAGAAAAGAAAACAAAAAGGTATTTGAATTTCCAAGCTACTAAGAACAAGAAGGAAGTTGAGGAAACTCAGTGGCAAACATCAGACACTTTTAATGGAAAATGAAGGATGTCCAGAGGGTACAACCGAGAATCTAAAAAGTGTCATCTCCAGGCAGTAGTACTGAGACCTAATCCAGGAACTAGCACTATGTTATCCAGCTGGTGTTCAGAATTTCTGTGGATGAGTGACTGCTGTAGGCCTCCCATTCCTATTTTCTTGAAATTATCCAGAGTTGTTATCAAAGCCTGTCCCACCATTATAAGTTAAGAGTAAAGGAGAGGAAATATCTCTTTAGTTCTCAGACTTTCAAATTAAGACATACGCTCAAGAAATGTGCTTGAAGAAATGTACCGAAGGGGCCACTTCTGTATCTACACTTGATTTGGAGAAAAATACCCTGCTTCTTGAGTATGAGACTGATTCTGAAATGGGGAATTAGCATCTTCTTGAAGGAGGATTGAGAGCACATGTTGCATGTGGAAACTATGAATTCTCGTGGACCGACTGGAAGGTTCTTTCTTCCAAATATGGCTATAGTAATAATTCTGTTCCCTCAAGCTCTTTCAGTATATTGCCTGTACTCCATAAAGAGGTAAATCTCTTTAAATTCCCATTATAATTGGGCAGGTCTTCTGGGCTGTCTTTATGAAGAGAATGCAGTCAAAATGATGCTGCATGATTTTGGAGGCAAGGTCATGAAAACCAATCTCTCTCTCTCTCTCTCTCTCTCTCTCTCTCTCTCTCTCTCTCTCTCTCTCTCTCTCTCTCTCTCTCTCTCTCTTTCTCTCCCTTCCCTTGGCATGCAGCCATCATGCCATAAAGAAACTCAGGCCACCTAAAGAGGTTTCTGGCCAACAGATGTAGCTGAATTTCTGACAATCCACATCAGCCTCCTGACATGTAAGTGAGCAAGTTTTCAGATGACTCCAGCCCTCAACCTTTAGAATCATCACAACTTATACTGAAAATATTACAGGTGATCTAGCCATGAGGGTCCCTGCCCACATTTCAAATCAAATAGCAAGAAATAAATTGTCATGGAGTTGAAGCTGCAGCATTTTGGAGTGGTTTGGTTTATAGCCATATCGTACTGGTTTGGTTCACAGCAAAACTGTTATTTAACATGTATGTAGTGTTTACAGAAATAATTGGAGGAATGAATAAAGATTTTTTTATAAAGGGAAAAGGTGAAAATTCAAAGGACAATGTGAGATCAAAAGCACAAGTGAGATGATTAATCATAAAAGATCTTGGACATTTCTTTCTCTGGGGAGGGAGAGTGAGAGGGCTGACAATATAAAGATAATTGCACAATAGTAAAACTATTCCTAAAAGACATTTATTTTTTTAGATAAAATGTTTATGGAACACTGAAACCCTTTACCTTCTTAGAAACTATGTATTAAATCTATTTCACATACTTATTCACGGTGATAAATACTACTTACCTTTTCAATTTTACAGTGTTCCTGGTCTACTGCATATTTTAATTCAAATGTGTAATGCTTTTTTTAAAAGGCTAAGTAAGATAAGCATAGTTTGCTTTAAAAAGAAGAAAAAAAAAAAAACTTCTAAGCAGTCCACCCGAAATTAATCATCGCGCCCCCTTTTCTCATAGTTCTTTCCTTAATGGTTTGGAGATGAGCAGTCGCATTACCATTATGTATGAATACTACTAAGCATAAATAAGTGGGACAGGTGGCCCTGCAAACAGATTTCATTAAAGAACCCAGATTAACACATCTTAAAGGTCTCTTTAATGAATCTTTGTCCTTGTGATACAACATAAGCAAGAATAGGGCAAACTAAGTTGTAGAATTTTATACCTCCATCTCTAGCTTCAAACAATTAAGGGAGTTATAAATAAGCTCTACTATCTTTATCCCACTCAAAAATAATGAATGAGGCATCCTCATGAATCACAAGACGATCGCATCAACCCATCACAATACCAAGATCATGAAAGCAAGATTTTAAGCTAACATGATATTTTAGAATAAATCATGGACTTGGTAACTATTTCAGAATTGTAAATGTTATGATTTTTAGAGTTATAGCACAGTTCATATATCAAACTGTGACATCTATGCACCCCATCATAGAATTGCTGGAGCTCTTCTGATTTTCAGAACAAACCTTTGTGAGTTTAGTTTTTAAAAACTTACTGCAATGAGAAAAGTGGTCATATAAGAACATTTGGAAATATTTTTAAAAAGGACTTTTTAGTGAAATTTATATTGATTGTCAAATATAAATGGGAAGGCAATTACTTAAAATTATGAGTTATAACACAGAAAAATTGGGCAATTATTGCTGAAGCAAAGGATTGCTTTTAATTTTTATCGGTGAAAGGTAACAAAGGATTTTAAGAAACATTATTAAAAAAAAAAGATTTTTCAAGCTGATAGAGTTGTTTTTATTATTTTTTTAGTTTTTGAGCACAGAACCTTGCCCTCACCCCTCTACTGTCTGTGTCCATTGGTTTTGCCTATAGGCATGCAATTGGATTAGTTGAAAATAGAACTACCTATTGTCTCATAATTTCATATTCATTATATATCAGTGGAACTATTATTTTTATAAACTGTATACTAAAATTTATCTAACATTGATATTAATCAAGAATGTATCTTAAAAAGCATTGTTGTAGGGTACTATTATTAAATTCTAAAATGTAGGGTGATAAAGGGGGAAAACAAATATTTTACTCTAATTTGAACTGGCTGCTATGAGGGCTGGTTAAAACTTTTTACTTCTTACTTGGTTGGTGTGGCTCAGTGGTTGAGTGTTGAGCTGCAAACCAGGAGGGCTCAGTTTGGTTCTGGTCAGGGCACAAGCACAGGTTGAAGGCTCAATCCTCAGTGGGCATGCAGAGGGAGTTGATAAATGATTTTATCTCATCACTGATGTTTCTTTCTTTTTTAAAAAATTATTTATTGTTGATTCCCCTCATTGACCTCTCCCCACCCACTCCCACCCTCCAACATAGACTCTTGTCTCCCTACTGCCTGTGTCCATTGGTTATGCTTATATGCATGCATACGAGTCCGTTGGTTGATTTCTCATCCTCCCTCCCCCCCACCTTCCTTCATAGGTTGGACAGTCTGTTTGATGCTTCTATGACTCTGGATCTATTTTTGTTCATAAGTTTATATTGTTCATTATATTTCACAAATGAGTGAGATCATGTGATATTTATCTTTCTCTGATTGGCTTATTTCACTTAGCATAATGTTCTCTAGTTCCATCCATGTTGTTGCAAATGGTAAGAGTTCTTTCTTTTTTACCACAGCATAGTATTCCATTGTGTAGATGTCCCACAGTTTTTAATTCTCTCATCTGCTGATGGGCACTTAGGCTGTTTTCAAATCTTAGCTATTGTAAATTGTGCTGCTATGGACATGAGGATGCATATATCCCTTCTGATTGGTGTTTATGATTTCTTGGGATACATTCCTAGATGTGGGATTACTGGGTCAAATAGGAGTTCCATTTTTAATTTTTAAAGGAAACTTCATACTGTTTTCCACAGTCTGCATTCCCACCAGCAGTGCACAAGGGTTCCTTTTACTCTGCATCTTCACCAGCATTTGTCATTTGTCAATAACCATTCTGACAGGTATGAGATGACACCTCATTGATGTTTTTATTTTCATCTCTCAGATGATTAGTGATTTTGGATACTTTTTCATATGCTTCTCAGCCTTCTATATGTCCACTTTTGAAAAGTATCTATGTAGGTCCTTTGTCCATTTTTTAATTGGATTGTTTATCTTCCTTTTGTTAAGTTGTTTGAGTTCCCTATAAATTTTGGAGATTAAACCCTTATCAGATATGATATTGGCATATATATTCTCCCATGCAGGGTTTTCTTGTTGTTTTGTTGATGGCTTTGTTTGCTGTGCAGAAGCTTTATATTTTGATATAGTCCCATTTGTTTATTTTCTCCATAGTTTTCATTATCTTAGGAGATGTATTGGTAAACATATTGCTACCAGATGTGTCTTATATTTTGCTGCCTATGGATTATTCTAAATTTTTTATGGTTTCCCATCTTAAGTTTAAGGGTTTTTGTTTTTGTTTTTTAATCCATTTTAACTTTATTTTTGTGTATAGTCTAAATTGGTCGTCTAATTTCTTCTTTCTTACCTTTTCTTTCTTACCTTTTCTTTCTTTCTTTCTTTCTTTCTTTCTTTCTTTCTTTCTTTCTTTCTTTCTTTCTTTCTTTCTCTCTTTCTTTCTTTTCTTTTTCTTTTCTTTTTTTTTTTTGCATGTATCTGTTCAATTTTCCCAACACCATTTATTGAAGAGACTGTCTAGACTCCATTGTATGCTCTTGCCTCCTTTGTCAAATATTAATTGAGCATAGTGATTTGGATTGATATCTGGGTTCTCGATTTGATTCCATTGATCTATATGTCTGTTCTTGTGCTAGTACCAGGCAGTTTTGAGAACAGTGGCTTTGTAATATAGCTTGATCTCTGATATTGTGATTCCTCCAATTTTGTTCTTCTTTCTTGAGATAGCTTCAGCTATTCAGGGTCTTTTTTTATTCCAGATGAATTTTTGGAGAGTTTGTTCTAGGCCTGTGAAATATGCCATTGGTATTTTAATGGGGATTGTTGTTTCTCTCTCCCTCTTTCCTTCTCCATTCCTCTCTGAAATCAATTAAAAAACTTTTTTATTTCTTTATAACTATGACATGACATTAGGGAAGACTATGTTTTCAAAGACATTATTAAGAATTCACACATATTTTCACCAGGCATTCCAGATGGTTACTTTTTATCCCTTTAAAATAGATGTAAGAATAATAAGCCAGTCAGAGAAAGAAAGATGTCATATGATTTCACATAAATGTGGAACCTAATGAGTAAAATAAACTAACAAGTGGAGACAGACTCACAGATACATAGAACATTCTGACAGCTGTCAGAGGGGAGGGGATTGGGGGCTGGGTGACAAGGGTGAAAGGATTAAGCAAAGAAAAAAAAAAGACTAATGGACACAGACAACTGGTGATTGCCAGAGAAAAGTGATTGGGGGAGGAGGGTGATAGAAGAAGGTAAAGGGGGAGATAAATGGTGATGGAAGGAGACTTGATTTGGATGGTAAACACACAATACAATATACAGATGATGTATTATAGAATTGTATACCTGAAACATATAATTTAATTAATCTATACATTCAATAAAAATAAAAATTAAAAGTGTTAAGCACAGAGCATAATACAGACATACCAGGTGCTTTTTTGGAGACTCAAAATTTCAAGTAAAATGATATAACAAGATTTCAAATGTTGATATCAGAATTTTGGACTCATATTACTCTTCTTTATATAACTCATTCTTATGAATAATTTAAGTTTGAATTCTCATTGGTTTTACTTTTGATTTATCAAATATAGAACTTTAGGACACACTATTCTTTTATACATACAAAACCACTTTGGTCCTGTATGATGCCTAGATCCTAACACTGTATAACACTTTTCTAGGTTGATTCCTTCCCTGAAAGAGATGAACATAATTCCTTGTGGTACAAATGGTTTTAAAATACCAAGAAATTAATAGAAAATTCAGTTATGTGTCTTGGAATAGCCATCAACAGTGAATTTTTCATACACACAAAACACAGTTGAACTGGACAACTTATTGATGTGTTCAAAAAATATATTTGGCTCTCCTCTAAAAGAGTGCAGCAAAAAGAATTCAAATATGAAATAGAAAACCAAAGCTAAATTTAGCATTTAATATAATTTATAAAAAATCCTATTTAAAGGAGCATTCTATAAATTCAACCTATTTCAATCTTTCTTTTTAATTTCTAAAACTTCAGAACTACTCCTGCTTGAAGTCCAATTTGTGATTACTTACTGCTTTACTTCTTTATGTTACCAACCATTTGTCTCTTTCTGAAAAATAAAAATAAGGACATCAGCACTGTTGTCACCACCACCATCATAAAAAGCCACACACACACACACACACACACACACACACACACACCCGACAATTTTTGTCATCCAGAAAGCTTACACAATTCCCAAATTACTTATAATCTATTTCCTTATTGTCCACTAATAATTTCAACTCCATAAAATACAGGTATGCACATAATTTTTATCTCAGTTCCAAAGAATCTTATAGTACATTTTCTGCAGAATTGACATATTCTAGTGTAACTATTAGTATAATGTGGAGAGAAAATTTTTCTTATATGATGTTTATTATATATAGTAAAGTAAAAAAGAAGTTATTCATGGCAAATAGAATCACAGATAAAATTCTGAGAATAAAATTCTATGTGGGCAAAAATATACACAAATAACCAAATGGAACAAATATATATTCTTTCAAAATATAGGCTTATAGTATTTCTCTTTTATTGTCTTTTAAGTTTGATTGCTAGTTTTATTAGTAAAAAAACAACAAAAAACAAGCAAACAAAAAAGTGTAAGATTAATAATGTTTAAATTACTATAGGCAACAAAAACTGCCCACAGCCTATGAAACATTTCAACTGTAAAAATATGACAGAAGCTATGATGGAAAAATATTTCTAGAATATTAGCTATACTTTCTTTTTTTAATTAACTGGTATTTAAGTTTTTAAAGACATATTTAGACATTTAGTTCAATTCAGCAAACCTATATTGAATACCAGTTATGTGCCAAATGCTGAGCTAAATGATTGATTACAAAAATGACTAAAATACAACTCTTACCTTCCTTCTTGCAACATTTATTTCTTTTGTATTACCTACTTCACTAACAATCTGGAATATTTCTAAATAATTGGGATATATCAGTGTTCACCACCAATATCCTATATTGTTAGGAAAAAAGTACATATTTGCCCTATGGAACTTACATGCTAATGATGGGGGCCATAAAATATACATAATTAAACAAGTCATGCAATATTGGGATTCTTTAAAGGGATATGCAAAATGGAAAATAAAGTTTTGTGTGATTTTTTCCCCCCAAAGAATCTAATGGGGGAAAAAATGGGCAAAGGACCTAAAGAGATAATTCTCCAAAATGGACATTCAGAAAGCCAAGAGACATGAAAAAATGCTCAAAGTCACTAATCATCTGAGAGATGCAAATCAAAATGACAATGAGATATCACCTCTCACCTGTCAGAATTGCTATCATCAACAAACCAACAAAGGATAAGTATTGGTGAGGTTGTGCAGAGAAGGGAGCCTCTAGTGCACTGCTGGTGGGAATGCAGACTGGTGCAGCCACTGTGGAGAACAGTATGGAGTTTCCTCAACAAACTAAAAATGGAACTCTCATTTGACCAGTAATCCCACTTCTAGGAGTATATCCTAAGAAATCCAAAAAACGAATCAGAAAGAATATATGCACCCCTATGTTCATAGCAGCACAATTAACCATAGCTAAGATGTGGTATCAGCCTAAGTGCCTATCAGCAGATGAGTGGATTAAAAAACAGAGAGGAAGAAAAAGAGAGAGAGAGAGAGAGAGAGAGAGAGAGAGAGAGAGAGAGAGAGAGAGAGAGAGAGAAACATCAATGATGAGAGAGAACCATTGATCTGCTGCCGCCTGCACACACACTACACTGAGGATGGAGCCCACAACCAGGCATGTGCCCCTACCAGGAATCGAACAGTGATCTCTTGGTTCATAGATTGATGCTCAATCACTGAGCTATGCCAGCCTGGCAAGAAGTCTGAGCTCCTTAATGCTCCATTGGATTTAGATCAATATGTTGGGAAATTAGCCTAGGTTGATGCTAATACTTTATATTGTATACTGCTTTTTTGAACAGATTTGTATGTGCAAAGTTCTATGTTTTGTCTTTTTTTTTTTTTAATAAGTAGAAGCCCATTACCTATTACAGTAACTTTTTTTCTTGAACGCTCAGTTAATACTGGTTTTTGACATATTACTATCATTTTGTTCTAGTTTAATTCCCAGAATTCCCAGTAGCCCTTCCTGTTAAGCCTCTCTTATTCCACCTAACTGTATTCATTCCCTCAGTAATTGTATATCCAATTTGTGCCATGTTATTTTTAGTTTGTTGATTTGCTACTATGATTTTCAGTTCGGTTCTCCATACAATGCAAGTAACCAGAAATAATTCTATACACAGTAATCCCTTTATCCTCTAGGATAATTAGGATATCATTAAGGATGAAGACAGGTATCACCCTAATTGTCAACTTTTAAGAGATGCTTAATCAATGATTCCGTGGTCTTCATGCAAAGTTGGTCTCAGGATCTTATCTGACACAAGAGGCCCAATGCTCGAAACTTGTGTAAGAGTAGGCATTCCTTCTGGCACCAGCTTCCCTCTGGCACCCGGACCCAGACTTCCCTTGCAGAAGGTCGTCCAAGAGGACATCCTGTCTAATTAGCATATTACACTTTTATTATTATAGATGGGTAGAGGAAAAAAATGTTCTGACCCATGAGCTTAGGCAATGAGGGGCTGTGTTCACCTATTTATCTTTTGATATGTGAAAATCCAGAATTAGAGACTGAGAAAGGGAAAGTTATATGGTTGTGAATCTTTCAAAGATTACCCTTCTACCTAGCAGAGACATTTTCCCCTCTCATCAGGCAATAAACATAAAGATGGTTTAGTTTCTCTTTGTTTTATGGTTTCAAAATTCTGACAAAGAAGTTATAAGGGCAAGTTAACTTATTAAAATGCTTTGAGCCCTTTGAAGAAAAGATATTTTTATTAGAATATGTTCAAGGCATTCTTTCTGTCTGCAGTCTTTTCTCTCATAAAAAAAAGATATTCTTTTTCAAATAGACCTAAAGTATTGAATGTGTTTTCACTTACATTTATTTCGTCTCCTCGTATATGCGAGGGCCCATCTGAAGTAATAACCTCTTCGTTAAAACTTTATCTCTTCAAAAAGTAATAAAACCAAGAAAATTTAACAAGCCAAATGCACAATATGCTAGAATATACGTATTCATCTCATTATTGATTCATGCTGTCTTGAATCATTCCCCCTTTGCCCTTCACCATATTCAGTACACACTGGATATAATCACCTTCTCCAAAAGTGTGTCTGTGTGTGTTGTAGCCAAAGACCAAACTGCTGGCAATTAGCTGGTCCACTCCTCTGCCAAGGCTTGAAATAAATCTTTATTCCAGATACTAGAAAGACAGAAACACCCCTTGTCCCCGACATATGATTCCTTAAATAGTACCCCAGTGGCATGACAGAGTCAAGGAACTACTTTAAGCCTAATTTATTTCCAGAATATGACCTAGGTGCTGGGGAGAACAGAACACATTATCTGATGTTGAGATTGCTCAACTGTACTCTAGAGAATCAAAACATTACAAAGCATATGGTATGAATATTGTCCTGGTGAAGGCACATTGTTCCACTTTGGAATTTAAAACAAGCAATGCAGAAATTGTTATTAACTAACTCAGACCGCACTTCCAAATCATAAGGCTTTATAAAATTTTAGAAAGCAATATAGTAGATGACATATTCGAAAAGTGTGTTCTGTGTTCCACATCAGGGTCAGTGATTCCACAAAGAAAAAAAATTTATTAATTGCTGCCCATAAAGATCATTAAAAACAAGCAAACAAGTTTTAGCTTTGTCTTCCCCCCATGCTAACAGTGGCAATGACGGTGTTCAGTAACAAAGACTTTGAGCTGCCGGCTGATGCTGAAGTTAAATGTATATGACAGAACTACCAGCACTGATGGATGGCTCCGGACCAGCTGTGCTGGCAAAAGACTGGGATGTTTGCAATGGTTGGTTATCAGTGAAAATGGGCATTACCTGATTTGGCATTTAGGCATTTTGCATAACCTGAAGTGATGGTCAGCACTGAACCCTGAAGACACGATGGTAGCAGGGTTAATATTTGGTAGAATCTGTCTGTCAACTGCGGTGACATATTATTTATTGAATCCCAGAAATAGACCATGTGATAAAAACCTCAGTGGGGAATACTAGCAATGATATAGATTCTAATTGGTCTTTAGTAGTTTTTATGAGACTTATAGTAGAAAAACATCTGAAAATGTGCTCATTTCCATCATTTATTTTTCAGCCAAATCACTGTAAATGTATATTTTGAAGTCCATTTGCCCTCATATGCATTATTATTTTTCTCAGCCTGTCTATAAATATATTGATGATTTAATATACTAGTTTTATCTGGTGTATTTTTATGTATCTATTTATATTCAACATAGTTAAAAAATATAAACTGGATTTACAGCTCTTTACATACAAACCTCAAGCATCCTAACATAGTGAATAAAACCAAGCATCAAAGAAAGATGGCAAAAAATGTATTTCAAATCATGCTGAAGTTATTGCAATTAGGAGTAAATGTACTCAACCAAAGAACTTGCATGCATTTATGCATAACTCCTAAGCACAGAAAATAGAGCATGGTGAAGGCCTGGGGCAGAGGCCAGTACAAGGGGATCAATGGAGCAAAAAAGAGGACATATGTAAAGTTTCAACCATAAAAATTTAAAAATAAATAAATAAATAAATAAATGTAAAAGTAATGCTAGAGTTCAAAGTGCCCCAAGCAAAAAGGGAAAACATGGGAAACAGACCTCTATTTATCTTGAAGTAAGCATATCAATTTATCAGAGAAAAACCTGCTTTTTCTTGTTTTACTTTCTGAAAGTAAAATTTCCAATTTTCTTTTCCTTCAAAAGTAAGAACCATGGAATATTATATTTCCCAATGCTCAAAAGGAGAGTTTTTACAAAAACTGCAGTGATATTCATCACATGACTATTCCTCTTACTTGACCTTATGGAGATAAGAACACAGTGATAGAATTGTGTCAAGGAACAGAAAGGAAAAAAATTTTTTTTTAGTTATGTAGCCTTTTGGCAACCTGACCTAAAATGAGGCTCAAATATCACAGTAACTAAAGGCCCAGTGCATGAAATTTGTTCACAGGGGGTGGGGGGTGTCCCTCAGCCCAGCCTGCATTCTCTCCAATCCGGTACCCCTCGAGGGATGTTTAATTGCCTGTTTAGGCCCACTCCCAGTAATACTCGGCCTAAATGTGCAGTTGGACATCTCTCTCACAATCCAGGTCTGCTGGCTCCCAACTGCTTGCCTACCTGCCTTCCTGATTGCCCCTAATCGCTTTTGCCTGATAGCTTGATCACCCCCTAATAACTCCCCTGCCAGCCTGATTGATGCCTAACTGCCCTCCCCTGCCAGCCTGGTCACCCCTAACTGCTCTCTCCTGCTGGCTTGGTTGCCCCCAACTGCCCTCCCCTGCCAGCCTGATTCCCCCCCCCCCCGCCCCCGCTCCCGCTAACTACCCTCCCCAGCAGGCCTGGTCACCCCTAACTGCTCTCTCCTGCTGGCTTGGTTGCCCCCAACTGCCCTCCCCTGCCAGCCTGGTTTCCCCTCTCCCCCAACTGCCCTCCCCAGCAGGCCTGGTCACCCCTAACTGCCCTCTCCTGCAGGCCTGGTCCCCCCCAACTGCCCTTTCCTACAGGCCCAGTTGCCTCCAACTTCCCTCCTCTGCCAGCCTGGTCACCCTTAACTGCCCTCCCCTGCAGGCTTGATCACCCCCAACTGCCCTCCCTTACAGGCTTTGTCCCTCCCAAGCGCCCTCCCCTGCTGGCCATCTTGTGGCAGCCATCTTGTGTCCACATGGGGGCACTATCTTTTGTCTTAGAGTGATGGTCAATTTGCATATTACTCTTTTATTAGATAGGATAGAGACCTGGTGCACAGGTAGGGGCTGCCTGGTTTGCCGGATCAGGGTGGGGGTTCCCTTGAGGTTTGGGGTGGCCTAGAAAAGGGGCCTTTGGTGGTTTGCAGACTGGTCATGCCTTCCAGTGACCCAAGTGCAGGCCCTGGTATCTGGGATTTATTTATCTTCTACAATTGAAACTTTGTAGCCCTGAGAGGAGGCCAGGTCAGGCCAAGGTAGGTAGGAAGCTTGGCTTCCCCATTGCTGGGAGCAACCCAAGCATCCAGCTGGCTCCAGTTCCATGGCCACCAACATCTTTGTTGGGATTTATTTATCTTCTATAATTGAAACTTTGTAGCCTTAAGCAGGGGCAACCAAATCTTCCTGCTCTCTTCAGCTCTGTGGTGGCTGCCATCTTATTTGGGTTAATTTGCATGCTCATTCTGATTGGCTGGTGGGTTTAGTGGAGTGATGGTCAATTTGCACGTTTCTCTTTTATTAGTGTAGATGCTAAGAAACAAACCAAAGATCTTCTGAAAGCTCATTCATAATTATATTGCAAACATAATATATCTTTATTTGCAAGTCATTTTAGCAGAAAATTTTTAGATACTTATTGAATAAGTATCCTATATAATAAAAGACTAATATGCTAAGTGTCCAACTGTTCATTCAACCATTAGACCAGTTGCTATGATGCTTGCTGACCATCAGGGGGTAAATTCTTTGACCAGTAGCTTAGATTGCTGCTGAGGTCTAGCAGATCAGAACAGGGCAAGACAGCCCAGATATGCCCTGGACAAATCTATGCACCAGGCCAGTTTTGGCCCAATTTGGGCCTCTAGTTAAATAATAATAAAATATAATAAATAACATACCTGAAATTTATATTAAATGAATCCTTATTGACATGTAGAACAAAAATTGTGTGTTTTTAAAACTCTGATTAAGGTTGTCCATAGTAGACCAACTACAGATGGTAAAAGCCAAAGACTTTTGAGCCAGGTGCTCCGAGGTTATGTCAATGAGTTTTTGTACATCAGAATGACATTCTTTCAAGAACATCATTTCTAAAGTATAAGCAGAGATAGCTTCTTAGTTAGAAGTAGAATGAATACTCAAGGTCACCTTGATTTTTATAATATACTATAAGCAGTCAAATAAACAAATGAGAGGAAGTTGGTTAAGGCAGTTAAATGTCTTTGCATAAGTGTAGATTCTACTATTTACATTGAATAGTATAAAATAGTCATGTTTTGCAGCAAAATAAATTGAATATTGGTAATTTCACATGGTTTTACCCATGATAGATTTTATTTTTTCAACCATACATTTTGTGAATTATAAAGTTAGAATTATTTCTATATAGCATACTCTTAAAAATATCATATATAGTTATAGAAAAATAAGTTGTAATTTTATTAAGTAACTGATTTTTAGAAATAATGTTACAACAAAGACTTCCCCCCCCCCCCACATTATATTGTAATACTACACTTCACCACTGCTGGGTTGATACTTTTGCTCCAAGAGAAAAAGTAGATGAAAAAATAGATTGCAAAAACCAGATTGATTGATTACACTTACAAAACCCTTAGGGGTAGAGATAAAAAAAAATAATAAATCAAATGAATTTGTCTGAATAAAAGTATTTTTACCATAGAACTAAACTCTGTTTTTGGATCTTATTTTAAAAAAGAAAACTAGTATTGTGCAAATTGTATGCCATAAAGCAACATTTTCCAAATTGGTGGTCTGAATAATAAGAAATTACTCCATGCTTAAGTATGAAAAAACAACACAAAACCATTGGTGAAAGATAGTTAATCAGATTGATTAACTGAAGTATTTCTTTGTCTTTTAAATAATATACTTTGTAACTAATCTGGAAAGACTCATACTATTCAGAATTTGTCACACATATTTGATTAAGAAATTCTTTCTTAATTGAATGCATGTGTTTCTTAGTTTACAGTTAGGGAACTAATATCAGGGAATCAACCAAAGAAACCCAAATCCTCAATGAAAAATAATATCATTGAAATAATACTTACCAGCAAGGGCATTACATAACCTCAGAACAGAATAGAATTTTATTTCAAGGTTTATGTGCCTGTCAAAGATACACATCTGAATATTTCTCAGAATTCCATTAAAAACTATAAGTAAACCAACTTAAATTCAGTCATTGACAGAATATTTTTTTGTTGTGATATCTGAAACACAAAAATACTTTTAGTTTATATTAACAATCTAACATAAATATTCACATATTGAGAGAAGTAAATTCTAATTTTTTTCTTCATAAAAATATAATAAATTACCCCAAATATATTGGAATTTAATTGACAGGCTGTAATTTGGTTCCATAATTTGATATGATAGTTTAGATGTAGAGCAAGGTTTAATAGTGATTACTATCTAAGTCCCCATGATCAATGTCTAAAATGATATCCCCTGTATTAATTCTACCTTATAACAAAGATATGAATTCATGTAAATTATTATTGTTACAAAAAAAAGCAAGAGTAACTTTTAAATTACATACATCCTAAACCTAACCCAAGTACTTCATCTAGGATTAATATTCTAGAAAAATGTGTTTTGTATAACTTATTGAAGGGTGGTAAAACACTAAAATATAGGTTTGTAGGTAGATAAGTAGATAGCTTGATAGACAATGTGGAAAAATTAATCAGTCTAAAAATTCACACACCATTAGATTATTAGATCCAAGTTGCTTTTGCAGGTTTTAAAATATAATTTTCCTTTACATAGATTATTTTTCTCTAGCATTGGGATGCATCAAAATCCTATCAATATCAGGATTCCTATTATTTCTGTTCTTAGTAGATATGTAGAAATAAAAAGCAGTGAAGAATTGTCAACCTAACAAAAAGAACATATATTCTTTTGTTTTATTTTATTTCTATACTAGGGGCCCAGTGCACGAAATCAATGCATGGGGGATGGGTCCCTCAGCCCAACCTGCACCCTCTCCAATCTGGGAGCCCTCTCCAATCCGGGAGTTTATATCTGTCTTTGCAATCATATGAGTGAATTGTTTGAGACTCAACCCAATTTGGCTTGGTGCTCAAAGAATAATAGAGGTCTTTTTTTTTTTTTTTTTTTTTTTTTTTTTTTCTCCATTGGTGGAGATTTTCTAGAAATTGCAGGATATCTTCCTTTCTTTTTTTCCTCAACATTGACTTTACTTATGTCTCTCACTTTTGCTTTCCCTACATCCCCGACCTGTAATAGTAACTTGCTCCAGGATCACTTTGCTCTAGTGCACATGTGTCAAACACAAGGCCCGCGGGCCAAATCCGTCCCGCCAGGCCTTGCAATGTGGCCCGCACCGCGCTGTCATCACTGCACTCCGCTGCGTTTCCATCACAATGACAGTTTATGACTGTTCAGTAAACCATTCGGCCCGCGATTTAGGCTGGATTTTAGATTTTGGCCCCTTCTCTGATTGAGTTCGACACCCCTACTCTAGTGTCTAGGAGATCCCATAATGCCTCTGCCACCAGAACTACAATTCCCAGAATTCCTGGTGCTCCCCACACTCTTGGTTTCCACTTCTGGTCCAGGGGCTGCAGAAACCAAAAGTAATGTGAACTTCATCCACTCCTAGGCCAGGTTGACAGGACAGAACACTCCAGTGGCATCCCCAGAACTCTGGCTGCTCAGCACCTGCATGCATATGTGCTACCCATGGGCCCATCATCTTTGTCTGGTTAATTTGCATACTCACTCCTGATTGGCTGTGGGCATTGCAGAGGGACAGCCAATTTACATATTTGCCTATTATTATTATTATTATTATTATTATTATTGATTCTTTGTTAGCTCAAGGCATTAGGTGTCAAAACTCTAGAGGATCTCTAATTCCCAGGGAGATGTCCTTCACACACCTCTTTCTGCCCTTGGCCAAGCAGAGATTCCTACATCACCAATCAAAGGTGCTCATTTGGGCCCCTCTGGTTTAGACAGTCTCTTTTGTCTCTGTCTGCTGATGACCATCACCTCTTTGTTCTTACCTGGGAGTTCCAGTTTCCATCCTGGGAGGCTGGCTATGATGATGCCACCCAAAAGAGCCTTTCACATCCTGTCTACTTGCCTCTCAGTTCCTACTGGCCAGGAATCTGTTTTCTCAATTTCCCTTCAGCCTGTCTGCCATAGGATCCAATTCATTGCCAGGCCAGGCTTTTAAAACTCCAACCTGAGCCCAGAGATGGACTTCAGACTTTGCTAACATAAAGGATAATAGGTATGTTTTCATGGTACTTGGTAATTACATTAACCTTGCTTATTGTAATATCAGAAATATACACTAAAAATTGTAGGTAAAACAAGAAAAATAAAAATAAATGAATTTACTTTATGATTCCTCTTTAAAAATAATGACCAATAAAATGTTAGTAGAAGTAGCTTTAGTAGTAGCTATAAGAAGAAACATTTTAAAATAATGAGGTCCTTTATTCCCTTGGACAAATATATTATTCAGGTTCCACCTATATCTTAACACAATGTTTTCCATTTAAAATAACTAATTATTAATAAAGTAAATAAATGAAGCATTGGCTCCTCATTTCCCAAACATTCATTTAATATTTAAAATAATGATTCCAATTTTTATCTGGTATAAGAATTCTTTTAAATGACTTTAAAGATTAATAGAGAAAAGGTTTACTCTGTTCCTTTTCTCTTTCTAAAAGATAACTAGAGGAGGTAAAAGTTCTAAATTTTATGTTTCAGAACAGTGTTACAAGATGCTGTAAGTTTGGCCTCAAATTTAATTTTATATCTCACTTAAATATTCAGCATGAATCAGTGTTGATGTCTATTTTACTGTTTCCTTATTAAATGCTTCAAGTCTAACAATCAGGCAAATACATCTCATATTTCATTGAAAATAAGGCCCGCTTTATATAAATGAGTTTCATGTAATAAACTACATTAGAAAATATTTATATAAAAAGTAATTCACATTCTTTAAATACCTATGGTAATTGACTAGAAATTAAATTGGTATAATCATTTAAATTCAAAACATACCAGCGTTAAGATACAAGGGAAACTATTGTTCCATAAGCTTTCTAATGAATTTTCCAGATCTCCAGAAATCTTAGATAAAATGTCTGATAGGAATATATATATATATATTTTAAAAGAAAGTGCAGAAATCAGTCTGCATTATTGCTTCACTGTTATAGAAATTTCCAATTAAAATATATAAGTTGCAGCTTTTCCATCTGGCTCCTGGAGGCTTGAAAGGGACCCTCTGCTTTTTTACTGACTCAGCATGGAATGTCCTCTCTTTCTCTACCCACCAAATTACTACATCTCTTTCAAGGCCCCTTTCAAAAGCTCTTTCCATGGAGCTTTCCCCACAGTACAAGTCAGAATTAATTACTTCTTCCTATGGGCTCTCAAAGCACTTTGAACCTCTAAATGGCAATTACTTTACTCTGCCTTGCACTATTTACATGTTTAAATATGTCTGCCTCACAAGACTTTAGGCTCCTTGAAGACATCTTAATCAACTCTTTTTTTTCCTCTTCTCACTGATTTATTCCATCCGCGTGTGCTTATAATTTGGAAAATGGTTACCAGTTCCAGAATGGGTGTGCAATAACGTTGAGTTAAAAAGAACAGAATTGAAATTATTGTCTTTGGTGTCTTCCAGTCAAATTCTGACTATGATGATGGCTTTCCATGCTAATCCTTTCATACCTATGATTTTATACCTAGCTAGGGAATTGGCAACATTAAAAATGTGAATATGTGATATTTTTCCAATATTCCTTGGACTCTTAAATGCACCTTTCAAGATATCTTACTTTAGAATGTCTAAAAATGTCACTTGGATAACTATTTTTCCTCTGTGCTTCACTGAGATTAACCTTTTGAGTCATATATCAAAAATTCAAGGAAAGAGGAAAAGCTGAAATGGATGTTATCTTTGCCCCTTTTGTGAAATTTTTAAGCTTGAATACCATATTTGGTGCTGTTTTAAACTTTTAGCTGTATTTCTATGGAGTTTCTCTACCAGTGGTAGCAGCACACATTACTCACTCTCAGATGTCCTTTAATTTGGGGACAGAATTTTTTTTTTTTTAATGCTCCCAAGGAGTACAAAGAGTAAGTCATCAGTATTGAAAATGGACTCAAATTTTTCACTTCCGATCACTGTCCTATCACTGAACCATGTTACCATACAAATGATTACTTTGAGTATACCTGTAAAGCACCTAAATTAGACCTCATTGTTGGACTGGGTAAACAGGCTGAGCATTGTTTACTAGCTTAGCCTATTATTCTCTTTCCATGTATTCTGAATATTGTATTTATCTCTTCACAGTGTTTACTTAGTTAATAATCATCTAAATTTATATGATAATCAGATACAATGGATATTTCTTCTCAAATTATAGACAGGAGAAACTTGGGCTCAGAAGCTTAATATCTTTTTCCTTCTATTCCAGGGACCTTTTCTTTTTGTTAAACTTAGTAACAGGAAAAGAAATGTCAGAGATATGAGTAGGTGGAACCTTGAAGCACATTAGAATAATTTGCCTTCAAGTTGTCTGATTGTAATTTGACTAGACATAGACTGCTTTGGCATGTGCTGATATTTATTTATTTTTATTACTTATTTACTAGAAGCCCGGTGGGGTCCCTGGGTCTGGCCTGTGCCCTCTCACAATCTGGGACCCCTAGGGGAAGTCAGAAAGCCCGATTCGGCCCAATTCCTGCAGGCCAAGCCAAGGGACCCTGCACCGAGCCTCTAGCATGCATGTAAGATCTTTGGTTAATCTCTTCCTGCCCTCTCCCCAGCAGCAACCTAACCCACAGCTGATTCTGTGAGAAATCGGGCTCACTCCTCTATTGGTAGGAGTGTCTGCCTCCTGCATCATAGCTACTGGGCAAACCATCAAACAGTTGAACTGTTGCTTAGGCTTTTATACACATAGATGAAAAACTACATAAAACAAACATATTCAATATGCTGTGATGTTTAGGTTTTTATATCTTTACTTCTTATATAAAATGAATTCATAGAACCTTTGCCTCCAAACATTTTTTACTATGTATTGAACTTTAAATAAAAGAACAGTATATTTTAAACACCAACAGTAATGTTACACTATTTATTTTATTGCTGTTGCTGTTAAAAATTAGTATTAATGCTCTTACACATAATCCAAATATTATTGTGAAATTGCATCAGAAGTTTACTGATGAAAAGACTTGTAAAATATTACTACGTACAATCTTAATGGAAATTGTATTAAATAGAAGGGGTACAAGGCAAATATTGTGTAACTATACAAGTTCAGGTCTGAACTTAAATTTCCAAAATATCACTTGTTGGACTCTCTAGCAACTAAATAATAATAAAACCAAGCAATGATACACTAGAAGAAAAAAATAGAAGAAATATAAGCTACTATTTACTTTAAATATTCAGTTTCATCAATCATATTTAGGAGAAAATAGAAATTGAAAGAAAATGAAAAGTTCAGTATAATTTTTTTAATATATTTTATTGATTTTACACAGAGAGGAATTGAGAGGGACAGAGAGTTAGAAACGTTGACCAGCCGCCTCTTGCACACCCCTCACCGGGGATGTGTCCTCAGCCAAGGTACATGCCCTTGACCAGAATCAAACCCGGGACCTTTCAGTCTGCAGGCCAACACTCTATCCACTGAGCTAAACCGGTCCCAGCAAAAGTTCAGTAAAAATTTAAAGATATATACACACTGAGCCATTTAAAGGCTGTGGTATTTAACAGAGTCAAAATTATACTGGTGTCTAAATAATTAAAATTATACAAAGAGGCATCGAAGGATGTTCTCTGTTTACTCTAGAGAAGTAATATGACTCATATTTGTAGTTTACAAACAACTTCACTTACAGTATTTGATCATCTGGAATGCTGGTATAGGTTCACCATTGAAATAAAATGTGAGAACTGTTTAACAAGCCAGTATGGGCAGATGCTCCAAGAACTTGTGTAAATGATTAGAGTGAATTTCCTCTTGCATATACAGGAAACATATGCTTTTATGAAGTCTCATTTTTAGATCAAAAGGGAAGAGAAAAACCTAGAGGGAAAAAAAAATTTAGTGGTGCTCATCTGATTCCTATCTTTAGTTACCCTTAAATGACCCTTTCCCAGTATATTTGGAGCAACCAAACTACCTACACTATAAAATCAGGCACCAGAATATAAGTGTCATGAAAAAAAAAATCCCAAAGCATAAGAAGGAATAAGAATGGGATGCTATTTGTCACCATTGTTTTTAAGAAAAGAATGAAATGTTTATGTGTAGTTGAATTAAAAATTTTATAGTAATCCAAAGGCTTATTGAACCAAACTCAACCTACTTAAGTTGTAACAAACATGTGAGTTCAAAATTGAAACATCAGGATTGTAATATTCTGTAAATGATTCTTTAAAATTTCAGCTGGTCATTGCTGAATACCTAAAACAAAACTACGGCCCGCGGGCCACATGCGGCCCGCAGAGGAGTCTGATCCAGCCTGCCAGGTTTTTTGGGCAGTGAGGGCAGCCGAGGTGTTACAGTAGGAATTAGTAGTTCATACTGTCCGGCCTTCCAGCTCTCTGAGGGACCGTGATCTGGCCCCCACTTTAAAAAGTTTGAGGATGCCTGTTACTTTATTGATTTCAGTGAGGAAGGGAGAGAGAGAGACAAATAGAAACCTCAATGACGAAAATCATTGATAGGCTGCATTTTGTATGAGCTTGCAACCTGGGCATATACCCTGACTGGGAATCAAACTGTGACCTCCTGGTTTATAGGTCGATGTTCAACCACTGGGCCACACTGTCTGGGCCTTTAAAAGTATGAACGTTACAAAAATGTAATCCATGATTCTTTTAAATTATGTTTTAGAATCTTCTTTAGAAAAAAAAGTCACATTACTATAATTACTAAGAACAAATTTTAGTTAAGCATCTACAATGTCCAATGATAGGTACAAGGTAATATTCAAAGAAGGTTCTTGTTACAATGAGGGTTCAGATATGAATCTTTTTTTCTGAGAGCTTACAGTTAACAGAATTATCCCTTAATTATAAATAAATTCCACAACCTGAAACAAAACTAGATCCTGAAAGTTCCAACAATAAGTCAGATAAAAAGCTCTATATTCACAACAGATTCTTCTTATTAGCTATCAACATAAATATTTAAAACTCTGTGAACCGCCGAAACCGGTTTGGCTCAGTGGATAGAGTGTGGGTCTGCGGACTGAGGGGTCCTGGGTTCGATTCCGGTGAAGAGCATGTGCATTGGTTATGGGCACATCCCCGTTGGGGTTGTGCAGGAGGCAGCTGGTTGATGTTTCTCTCTCATTGATGTTTCTAGCTCTTTGTCCCTCTTTCTCTCCCTTCCTCTCTGTAAAAAAATCAATAAAATATATTAAAAAACAAAATAAAACAAAACAAAAAACTCTGTGAACTGACAGAACAGAATGCCAATAAGTAAAATATGGGTGGGTGTAAGATATTTGTGAAAAATAACCTAACTATATTTGAAAATGGATAAATTGCCTGTTTAACTTGACTATAAAAGTGTCCAAAAATTGACCCCTCTCTTTTGGAATCTTCTCCACAGTGAGGTGTTAAATTAAATTTGAAAAGTATAAAATACTCTAAATAAAAATATGCTACATCTTGACCAATTCTCATATTTTGGCAAACTTCAGGTGTAGTATAAAATTCAGTCAAATTATTAAGATAGTCTATAAAGACAATGTACAAATTGAAATTCAAAGATTTTTTATCATCTTCTATAAATTTTAATTAATTTTCATAAAAAAATTCTAATAAGTTGAATAACTAAGAGTATTTAAAAGAGTTATTTACTTTTCATTCAAAATATAAGTGTTTTATATATACATATATGTATACAAATAGTGGTGAAAACATAGTATATAAAAATATATTTTTGTTGCATTAAAAATTTTCACTGATGTCATTTAAAAATTTATTATAATAATGTCCACTTAAAGAGTTTTGAAATTTACTTCCTTGGACATTGGTAAATTTAATTTGATTTTGTGGGAAGTTTTTTGTTCTCCAAAAAAAAAACAACAACAAAAAAAAACACATTAGGATATTTAGCAGAATTATAGAGTCCATAATAAAATATTGCTTCTAAGCTACTGGTTTTTGTTTTGAAATCTCAATGTCCATCTCTCATTTTCTTTTATATCTTTGATAAAGAACTAATGTTTAGCAATTGAGTTTTTTTTTTTTTAATTTTTATTGTTAAACCCAAGTTTATATCAGCCTGGTGTTCAAGTTCTCAAAGATGGGCAGGTTTAATATATTTGTCACCACCTGATATTGCTTAACTTCAGATAAAAGTGATGGTCTGTGAAATGAGAACAAACCTTAAGTTATTTTGAAACAGCATTCAAGAACCTCAGTCTTTATTTTTGTTCTAAGTTGCCCTATATCTTGCCAGATTCATATTAATTAATTTAAACAATTGCTTCTTTATCTCCATCTTATCCAGTTATTATTTTAGTCACTGTCCTACAGTGTTATTTCTTTTATTGTTTTTTAAAATAAGCAGAATGTGACAATTTCATATATTTCTTTTATTTCTGTTGGATAGGTTAGAAAGGTGAATATCTAGAGTTTATTGTAGGTAAAAGAGTCCACTACATCTTTTAAGAAAAATAGTTTTAAATGTTGTCAAGACCCATAAATAGATAGTTTTTAAAGATCAAATAAGCTGGGGTTAATTTAGTGCATGTTAAGTGAGATGTCCAAGGTTTGCATTTAAAAATGAATTCGAAATTGTCTTTTGCCGCTGTTTCCTAATTTATTTTTAGGGCTTTAAAGATCTATTGCAACAGGACTCTTGTTACATTTAATAAGTGCCATGTTGATTGGCGTTCTCTAAGTAGGCTTTTCAGTTTGCCTGTGGGGAAATTTAATATAAAAACATTCAACGTTCTTTTATTAGTGTTTTTTACTATTCCCAGTCCCATCAGACCTTTGGTGCGAGCAGTGTATTATTGAAAAGCTTATCTGTAAGGAGTGAGCCAAGGGGAAATTCAGGCTTTATTAATATTGACATCATGTTCCCACACAATGGCTGTCTAAAGAAACTTTTCAATTGGGTTTCAACTGCTTTGATGCAATATAAATGGAAACAACTGAATGCATGGTTTAACACAGAACAGTGAATGACACAGGGCCCTACACCTCCAAACACGAAATTGGAATTTAGAGGTATTTCAGGGCCATAATTTAGTATTCTCCATTTATAATGGTTAGTAGAATGTTAAGTTACCGTAATTTGGTAGGTTCTTGAGTCCATATAATTTTTGAGGGGTTCTTTTCTTCTTCCCATTGCCAGTTTAAAGAAAAAGGACAACTAATGTGTTTTCAAAATGTAAATAATATTTAAGGACCAGTGGAAGACTTAAGAATGGTAATCAGTAAAGTTTGAGGCTACATTATGCTAGGATTATTATTTATATGTTTATTCATATATAGCAACAACATCTAGAAAAGCTTAGAGAATTTAAAGGCAATTCAGACTAACATTTTGCAAATAGCACTAACAGTTAAAGGGTCAATAAGGCAAGTGACTTTTTGTAGGAATTGGAGTGCTAATCTAAATTATCCAAGTGAAAAGGCATTTTTAAGAGAAATGTATATTTAACGTCACAGAATTGGACAATAGTTAAGCATAACTATCAGAACGACCAGTAAACCTGTACTCAAGTAAAAGGCAAACAGGGTCTTCAAAATTAAGAGAAGTCGTTGAAATTTTTCTCAGAACACTAAATGTAATTTATTGTAGAATAAATTCTTGACTCACTGAGCACTATCACTTCTCCAGTTAAACAGTCCAAATTTGACATCTAAAACATTTTTTTAAAGTCACAATTTTCCTGGAAACACTCTAATTTTTGAAGAGTCTAAGGCTATATTTATCTTTTGAAGAGCAGTCTTCTTAAAAATATGGTTATAAAACAGATTGATTTAGAGAAGCATTATAATTAGCTGCTGAATATGTTAGAAGGATAGATTATTCCACATGAATCACAGGGCTCACTTTAAGTGTCGTTCCCCATTCTATCTGCCAGCTTAATTTCTTCTCATTTTTCAACACAAGGAGACTTTTTCCCCCCTACTATGCCAATAATAAAGGTGTAGTTGTCATGAAATAAGCATATCTTTGTGAAATAATGAATTATAAACTATTTTATTTTTTATTTTAAAAATAGTTGACTCATGATTACTTGATTTAACAATAACCTAGAAAATAATCTCATTTTAAAATGTACATCCAGATTTAGTCACTTTAGGAAATTGTGGCAAACATTTTCAGGCTAATGGAGAAAAACCTGTAACACAGAATAACACAAATGATGATAAGAATGGTTGTTCAAATAAAATATTTGGGATTGTCAGAAAATATTTAAAGCACAACTATAACAATACTGATGGTCAATATCTAACAAACATTTTAAGACGATACATAAAAATTAAGATAGGTTAATCTAAAATATAATGAAACATAATAATATATTTTAAAAATAATTCTAGAAGTTAATATTTGCTAATTAATATTAAGATATTACCAGTCTTTGAAGCCCATTTGAAATTTGTCAGGTAAAAGTAATAACATCACACTGGGTGAATTTTATAGAAGAATCTGCATTACTATATAATCTTAGGAAAAGTAGTAAGAATTGTGTAAGAATGGCAGCATTGTATAACCTTGGTATCCATTACAAGTTTAAGATAAAAAAGAGTGAATATATTTTGAAAATGTTCTATTACTTCTAGCATATGTCATTTAGGCTAGATGCATATACAATATCTAGTAAGCACTTAATCAATTTAATACTGAAATATAAATGACAGATAAACAATTTTTTTGTTTTTAGGAATCCCTATTTTCTTCATTTTTATTTCCTAATTTTGAAAAGAAAACATTTCCTAAAGTTCATTATATTGAAATAAAAGGAAATTAAAGGTCTGTTACTTATATAATGAGGCTCTAGAACCTAGACAGACCTCACTGCTGTAATAGGATCATGCTGGGTTAGATATGGTGTTACTGTCAGTGACTAGATAAGTCCAAGGTAGAGAAGAGAGGGGAGGAAGAGTGCAGAAGAAGTCCTGTATGGATACAGAAGCACAGAGTCCTGCTGAGGTGTTGAGATGCAGGTGCAGGTTCCCGGAGAAACAGCCTTAGCTCTCCTTTAAAGGCTCCTTGAGGACTTGGTATAACAGGTTGCTGCACTCCACTTGAGAATTTTCAATTCCATGGGTCTAGGTGCGTCTAAGAATCTTCCTTTCTAGAGAGTCTCTGACATTGCTGATGCTGCTAGTCAAAGAAACAGTCTGAGAACTGCAGAATTAAAGAATGAGTTTGGTACATATGCTAATACTTTCAGATGGGGAACTTCTTTGTGGCTTTAGGAACAGTTATGTTACTATAATGTTAATGTTTCCCTTTTCTTGAAGCAATAAACCACATTGAAAGAAGAATATAATCATTAGGTATAACCTACTATAGGCAAAAATCCTAAGGATAATTATACCTTTAAATGGCAAACCTATAGTTACATAAAAGTGAGATTGACATAATACCACAGTTTTTATATGTAAAATATATAGGTCATGCAGGTGTTTGAATATAGGAATATTTTTCTGTTCAGCCTTAGAGGTCTACCCCTTAGTCCAATAGTCAAAATGAAAATACTTTACCCTCCAATTATTTGTAAAACTATATGCCACCATAGAGAAACATCTCCGATTGTAGTAAAAACTCAGTTAATTAATCTGCATGTAAACAACTTAAGTTCACTGACAATTTATATTCCCCTCTACAGCAAAGAGACTGATGCTGCTGGCACAGGGATGTCTCATAACCATAGGCAAATTCCTAGAACTTCCGATCTCTTTCTGCTTCTGCCAGGTGAGCTGTACACTTATGCAGGGTCAGTTGTTTGTTCTTGAATATTTTTTGCCAGTTATACTTATTGTTATAATGTAATTTATGAAGAGATTTTTGTTATCCTCACATGAGGATATTTATTCCATTCCTTTTCAGAAAGAGTGAAAGGAAGGGAGGGAGAAAGAGAGGAAGAGGCAGAGAGAGAGAGAGAAACATGTAAGAGAGACATGTCCACTGGTTGCCTCCTGTATGCATCCTGTCTGAGAGGGGGTGGGGAGCAAACCTGCAACCTAGGTACATGCCCTTGACCTGGAATCCATGCCAGATTCTTCAGTGCACAGGTTGACCATCTAACTGCTGAGCAACAAGATTTATTATATAAGTAAAAAGTTAGATAAGAATAAATCATTAAAATTGTGTCACTTTAGATTGGTAAAAAACAAAACAAAACAAAACAAAAAAACAGCTACAAAAATGTAGAAAATAATATAAATTTAAAATTTGTTTTGTAATTATATTGTTTTGTAAAGGATTGTAAGTTGTTTCACTATAAGAAAAGCAAAATATGAAATCATAGAAAAGCCTGCATTATGAGCTTGGTTTAAGAAAGAAAAATTGCCAAAACCTGTTTGGCTCAATGAATAGAGCATCGGCTTGGGGACTGTAGGGACCCGGGTTCGATTCCAGTCAAGGGCATGTACCTTGGTTGTGGGCATATCCCCAGTAGGGGGTGTGCAAGAGGCAGCTGATCGATGACTCTCTCTCATTGATGTTTCTAACTCTCTATCTCTCTCCCTTCTTCTCTGTACAAAATCAATAAAATATATTTTTTTAAAAAGAAAAGAAAAATTATGTTGAATTCTACTAGGAGAGACCCATTTTCAAAGTGTTTGCCCTATATTAAAATATTTTTAAATAAATAGACATTTGGATTTAAGTTAAATAAAATGATCAAGATACATATGCATCCTCCTCCTCATCATCATCACCATCACATTTTCTGACTTAATTTATATTAGCAAAGGTCGCTAATTGTCTTGCCATGTAATATTTAGAATGAGCTTGTTGATATCCATCACCTTCTTTCATGGTAATAAGGTAGTAATGCTCATATCTTTCTAGAAACAATTTTCTAGTTTCTTTAATCCCTTGCAGTTATTTGTGGCCACATGACTAAATTATTAGCCATAGCATGTGAGAATAAGTGGTGGCTGCCAATTGCAGACCCAGTCTTTAAAACATTGCAGGATCAAAAGAGTAAAACAGCTTGTAACCATGTTCTTGTTCCTCCATACTTTTACCCATCACAAGAGCAAGAATGGTCTATTATTTTTTTTAAATATATTTTATTTAATTTTTACAGAGAGGAAGAGAGAGGGATAGAGAGTTAGAAACATCAATGAGAGAGAATCATCGATCAGCTGCCTTCTGCACGCCACCCAATGGGGATGTGCCCACAACCAAGGTACATGCCCTTGACCGGGAATCAAACCCAGGACCCTTCAGTCCTCAGGCCGACACACTATCCACTGAGCCAAACGGGTTTGGGCAAGAATGGTCTATTATTATTAAACTAGAGGCCCAGTGCATGAAATTTGAAGAATTGGGGGGTGTTCCTCAGCCTGGCCTGTACCCTCTCCAATCTGGGACCCCTCGAAGGATGTCCTACTGCCAGTTTTCAGGAATTGGGCCTAAACTGGCAGTCGGACATCCATCTTGCAATCCGGGACTACTGGCACCTAACTGCTCACCTGCCTGCCTGCCTGATTGCCCCTAACCAATCTGCCTGCTGGCCTGCTTGCCCTCAACTGCTCCCTGCTGTTGGCCTGCTCGCCCCCACTTACCCTTCCCACTGGCCTGCTTGCCCCCAACTTCCCCTTGCAGGCCTGCTCACTCCAAACTGCCCTCCACCCCTCGCTGTCCTGATCACCTCCAACTGACCCCCACTGATGGCCTGCTTGCCTCCAACTCGCTCCCCTGCTGGTCTGTTATCCCCAACTGTCTCACCACCCACCAGCCTGATCACCCACAACTGCCCTCCCGTCTTGGCCTTTAACCGGCTCTACCTGGACTCTGCCACCATGGCTTTGTCCAGAAGAACATTTGGAAGGTCTCCTGGAAGGTCTTCCTGTCTAATTATCATATTACCATTTTATTAGTATAGATAGAGGCCTGGTGCATGGGTAGGGGCCAGCTGGTTTGCCCTGAAGGGTGTCGTGGATCAGAGTGGGGGTTTCTTTGGGGTATAGGGCTGCCTGGGTGAGGGGCATGTGGTATTTTGCAGGCCAGCCATGCCTCCATAAGGTGAGGGAACCTGATGTAGAGGCGTGGCCAGCCTGGGTGAGGGGCTGATGTCCGTTTGCAGGCTGGCCATGCCCCCCAGTGGGGACCTTCACCCCATGGGAGTGTGGACAGCCTGGGTGAGGAGCTGAGGGCTGTTTTCAGGTTGGCCACACAACCCTGTAGATCAAGGCTCCCAGCCCCTCCTTTTTTTCTTTTCTTCCTTTTTTCAGCTCCTTCTTGAGCAGAGGCCAGGCCTGGCTAGAAGCAGGTATCTGGGATTTATTTATCTTCTATAATTGAAACTTAGTAGCTTTGAGTGGAGGCCAAGGTCAGCCAGGGTGGGTGGAAAATTTGGCTTCCTCCATTCTCAGGAGCAACCGAAGCCTCCTGCTCACCCAGCTCCGTGGCCACCACCATCTTTGTTTAGGCTAATTTGCATATTCACTCCTGATTGACTGGTGGGTGTAATGGAGTGATGGTCAATTTGCATGTTTCTCTTTTATTAGTATAGATTATTAAATACTGCTTGTGAGTGTAACAGAGAAGATAATTTATAGAACTCTACAAAGGTGGTCTCTGGTTGTAACTATATGAGAATTATATTAAAATATTCATTTATTATTCTTTGTAGTACAGAAAGAGCTCCTCTCTTTACATAAAATAATTTTTAAAAAGTGACATATATATGTAGAAAATCTGAAAGAATCAACAAAAATCCTCCTGCACAAAACAATTATAGCAAGATTGCAAGATATAGAGTTAATATACAAGTGTCAATTGTTCTCCTATACACCAACAATTAACAGGTGAAATTTTAAATAAAAAAAAAAGAGATTCTATTTATATCAGCATTCCCCAAAATTAAAAATTTGGATATAGTTATTAAAATATATATGTAAAAGATCTATATGAGGAAAACTACAAAACTCAGATGGACTAAATTGAGGAACTAAGTAAATGGAGAGATATTTCATGCTTATGTGTAAGAAGACTCAATATTGTAAAGATATCAGCTCTTCCAAGCTTGATCTATAGATTCAATGCAATCTTTATCAAAATCCCAGCAAGTTATGTTATGGATATCAACAACCTCATTCTAAAGATTACATGGAGAGACCAAAGACCCAGAATAGCCAACAAATTGAAAGATAAGAACAAAGTTGGAAGACTGATACTATCCAACTTCAAAACTTACTATAAAACTATAGGAATCAGGACAAATAGATCAATGGAACAGAATAGAGATTATAGAAATACTGGAAGCCTGGTGTGCAAAATTTGCGCATGGGGGTGGGGGTCCCTTCAGCCCAGCCTGCACCCTCTCCAATCTGGGATTCCTTGGGGGATATCTGACTGCCAGTTTAGGACTGATTCTGGGGAATGGGCATAAACTGGCAGTTGGACATCCCTCTCACAATCTGGGACCACTGGCTCCTAACTGTTCACCTGCCTGCCTGCCTGATGACCCCTAAATACTCCCCTTGCCAGACTGATCACCTCTAACCATCTCTGCCTGCTAGCTTGATCATCCCTAACTGCCCCACCCATGAACTTGCTCACCCCTCACTGCTCCCCCGCCAGCTTGGTCACCCCCAGCTGCCCCCTGCCAACCTAGTTGCCCCATGCAGCCTGCTGTTCAGTCATTTGATTGTTCCTCACTAATCTCCCTGCCAGCCTGGTTGCTCCATGCAGCCTACTTGTTCAGTCGTTTGGTCATCCCTCACTAACCCCTTGCAGGCCTGGTCACCCCACACAACCTGCTATTCAGTTGTTTGGAAATATATATATATATATATATATATATATATATATATATATACACACACACACACACACACATAGTCTTAGACCATTCACAAAATTACTCAAAATGGGTCATAGGCCCAACTGCAAAATGCAAAATAAACATTCCTAGAAGATAACATAGGAGAAAACCTAAACAACTTTGGGTATGATGATAAATTTTTAGAGACAACTCTAAAGACACATGGAAGAAATCATTAATAAACAACATTAAAATTGAAAATTTTGCCTAAACCGGTTTGGCTCAGTGGATAGAGTGTCAGTCTGCGGACTGAAAGGTCCCAGGTTCGATTCCAGGTCAAGGGAATGTATATTGGTTGGTGGCACATCCCCGGTAGGGGGTGTGCAGGAGGCATCTGGTCGGTGTTTCTCTCTCATCCATGTTCCTAGCTCTCCTTTCCTCTCTGTAACAAAAATCAATAAAATATATTAAAAATAAAAATTAAAAAAATAATAAAATTTAAAATTGTTTTTATTTATTGATTGATTGATTGATTGATATTTTGCTGCAAAAGACAATGTCAAGAAAATCAGGACAAGACACAAAATATAAGAAAATATTTGCAAAAGACACATCTGATAAAGAACTCCTTTAATTCACACTAAGAAAACAGCCAGATGAAAAATGAGCCAATGACATCCTAATATATAAAAAGCCAGGGACCACCACTACTGAAACAACCAATTGGACAACCAAACACAGGCTGCTTGGGACCACCAGGCCAGTGGGGGGGGGGGCAGTTGAGGGTGACAGGCTGGGAGGGGGGCAGTTCAGGGCATGCAGGTTGGCATGGGGGGGGCAGTAAGGGGTGACCAGGCCATCAGAGGAAGGTAGTTGGGAAGACCAGGCTGGCAGAGGTTGCAGTTGGGGGCAACCAGGTCGGCATTGGGGGCAGTTAGGGACAATCAGGTTCTCAGGCTGAGGTAGTTAGGGGTGATCAAGCTGGCAGTGGGGGGGGGGGGCAGTTAGGGGTGATCTGGTAAGCAGGCAGGTGAGCAGTTAGGAGCCAGCAGTCCTGGATTATGAGAGGGATGTCCGACTCCCAGGATCAGGTCTAAACAGGCAAAGAGAGTATAGGCTGGGCTGAGGGGACCACCCCTCGCTACCCTGGGCACAAATTTCATGCACTGGGCCTCTAGTTAATTAATAAACATCTCACTAAAGAAGATGTACAGATGGCAAATATGCATATAAAAAAAATGTTCCATATCATATGTCATCAGGGAAATGCAAATTAAACAAGATCACATTATACACCTATCAGAATGGCCAATATTTGAAACATTGAAAATACCAAATGATGGCAAATATGTATAGTAATAAACTCTTATTTTTGCTGGTGAGAATAAAAAATGGATTCCAAACACTTCTAAAAATATATATTTTTATCGATTTTAGAGAGGAAGATAGAGGGAGAGAGAGATAGAAGCATGAATGATGACAGAAAATCATTGATCAGTTGCCTACTGCACACTCCACACTGGGGACTGAGCCTGCAACCCAGGCATGTGCCCTGACCACAGAATCGAACCATGAGCTCCTAATTCATAGGTTAATACTCAACCATGATGCTATGCTTGCTAAGCAGATTCCAGTCACTTTAGAAGACAGTTTGGTTTCTTACAAACTAAACATATTCTTACCATATGATTCAGCAATCATTCTCTTTTATATTTACCCAAAGGAGTAGAAACCTTATGTCTACATAAAAACCTACACATGGATGTTCTTATCAGTTTATAGAAATTTATTTATAATTGCCAAAACTTGGAAGGCACCATGATGTCCTTCATTAGGTAATGGATAAGTAAACTCTGGTGCATCCTGACAGTGGAATATGATTCAGAGCTAAAAAGAAATGAGCTATTGAGCCATAGAAAGTCATAGTAGAACTTTAAATGCATATCACTGTGAAAGACACCAATCTGAAAAGATTACATACTTCATGATTCTAAGTACATGACATTCTGAAAAAGGCAAAACTGTGAAGACAGTTAAAGAGCAGTGGCGGCCAGGGGCTGGGAGAACGGATGAGTAGGTACAGGACAGAGGATTTTTAGGCAATGAAAATACTCTCTATGATTTTATAATGAAGAATATATACCGTGTTTCCCTGAAAATAAGACCTAGAGCGTGGAAAGATAAGACATCCCCTGAAAATAAGATGTAGCGCAACTTAGGGAGAAAAAATTTATATAAGACACTGTCTTATTTTTGGGGAAACAGGGTATAATCATACATTTATCCAAACTCATATAATGTAAACTCCAAGACTGAACACTAAGGTACTTTGAGTGATTATGATATGCCAATGCAGGTCCATCCTTATTTAAAAAATAAAAAGTACCATTAAAAATTAGATGTGTGTGTGTGTGTGTGTGTGTGTGTGTGTGTGTGTGTATTTCTTTATATAGAACATAAAGAAAGTAAAAGAATGCTATTATGATATTTGGAATTATTTGCTTTACATAGTATATATTTTAATTAGGTATAGTTAGCATCTGGCCATAAAATTGATGCAAAAATATATGTTTGTAATTAAGAATAGTAGAGATAGAACCCATTAAATTTGTTAATTTTTTTCTAAAATTTTAAAATAATACTTGGACAAAGCTATTTTATGGAGTGTCACATGGTTCAAAGTGATAAAACAAAAATTTTATAGTGTGGCTAACTGCATGAATAGAATTTATACAGATTGACTTTTTGACAGTATTTCTAGTGAAAGTCTTGTAATCTATTCAAGTGGTTGTTAAAAACATAAGAAGAGCAATAATGGAAAGTGTCTTTTCTATACAAGAGACTACAAAATTAATATTCTGAAATTCTACCCTGATCCCTAAACCCAACACAACTTCTTTCAACTCAGATACTCTCACAGGACATGTGTTTGAATATCTGTTTGTTATTGTTATTATGTTTGATATTGTTGCGTTTCCTTCAAGGAAAGGCTGAGCTTTGTAATTGGTCAATAGGGGTTTTGGGAAAAATTTATGTACAAGGAACCTGGATATGGTAGAGATAAAGGCAGGATTGTAATTTCTCAGAATGACATGACGAGTATGCCATGAGAGAATTTTGCTGATCTCGTTCCTGTCTATCTTTCTAGCCTTTTGCCACTTTTCAGGGAGAAGACTGAGTCCTTTATATTCATTGATGACTTGGGTTCATAACTTTAAATGAACTGTTTTACTTCATCTTAGTCAAAACTAACGAGTGAGATATTATCTTATTTCAAATGAGAAAATTGAGACCTGTGGTTTCAGAGTGTATAAAATATTTTAAAACTTTGCATAATAGAAACAATTTATCTGGGCTATCATGAGATTTTGTTAAAAACTTTTTTTGTTTGTTTTTAGTAAACTAGCAACCAACTATTCAATATTTGGGGATGGTAAATTTTTTATAATTTAAAAAAAAGTATATTTTATTGATTTTTTTACTCAGTAGAAGGGAGAGGGATAGAGAGTTAGAAACATTGATGAGAGAGAAACATTGATCTGCTGCCTCCTGTTCACCCCCCACTGGGGATGTGCCCACAACCAAGATACATGCCTTGAACCTGGACCCTTCAGTCTGCAGGCTAACACTCTATCAACTGAGCCAAACCAGTTAGGGCTATAATTTTCTTTTGAGCAATCATTTCTCCTTCACATTGCAGTGAAGCTTTATGGGCATTGTCCTCTGCAGTTTGATTCTCCATCAGGGCACATGCCCAGGTTGCAAACTAGATCTCCAATATGGGGCATGTAGGTGGCTACTGATCAATGTTTTGCTCTCACATCAATGTTTCTCTCTTTCTCTCTCTCTCCCTTCCTTTCTCTCTAAAAATCAATACAAATATTTTTTTTAAGAAAATCAAATATTAGAATAAAAATTATCAGTAGAGTTTCCTTCAAGAACCTGAAGTCTTTGGAAGACAAAATGATTTTGTGTGGGACTGATTCCTTTTGCTCAGTGAAAGGCAAGCCTAGTTGAAGAAATACACGGCCAGGTCAGAAGGAAACTGCAGCTACATTCTCTTTAGCAACAGAAAATCGCTCAAGTCTGAAATCGGGTTATAAGGAGGAGAAGTAGTAGAAAAAAATTAATTTCCTCTTTCTTCTGCTTCTACTAATAAAATTTATTAAGTTCATTTTGTCAAATACCAGGAGAGGTGCTTTAAATATGTTATTTAATTTAAGCAGAAATGCGATCATTGAAGATTTTCATTTTCATTTTCAGATGAGGCTGTTGAGGCTTAAGTAGATTAGTCACCTCCTTGAGGCCATACAGTTAGTAGTGACAGCCAGAATCAGAGGACAGGCCCATGGACCCTGAAACCCATTTTATTCCATTTTGTTATGCTCTTAATCTCCAGAGTCACTCCCTACTGCTTTCTCTGTTTCTATGAGTCTGTTTCAATTATTTTGATTTTGATAATTAATTAGGAAAATTTTCTTTAAGTGACTGAGATATTTTAAAGAATTATGAGCTTTTGAACAATAAATGTGATTTCCAAGGCAAGGGGGAAAATCCTTAAATTCAGACCTTTTGTATTATAATTTTAAGCTCTTTGAATATTGTGAAGAGTCTGGTTTTGTTCAGGTTTAGATATTTCGTATGATGTTCCATAAACATATAGAGCACTGTCTGGCTGTGTTAGTCAGTTTTGTTTATGAATTCCTTTATAATGCAACTATATCTGTGTATGTGGGAGAGAATGGTCTATACAAAGGAGGAAAAATGTCCTTGGAAGGGCAGAAAAAGGAGAGAAATATGAGGAAGTGGTATCTTCTTATGTAAGCTTATACTGAAATTTTGAATCAGTGGACTAGGTGATTGACACTTTCTGCAAGTTACTAAATCATTCCTTAGCCACTTTTATTATGGAATAAAAATTCCAATTCTGTTTACTTATTATTTAACACTTCAATAACCTGTAACTTTCTTTAAATTTGAGGATCTCTAAGATTTAAATGGATATTCCTTAATTATCATTACTTTTAAAGTCTTCTATATTCTGTTACGAAAGAGCATAATAAAAATGATGTCAAATTTTGATTGTGCATCTCAAAGTTTAATGTGTTTATAATGATCAACACTTTATTAAATAAGTATCATACTATATAAAATATTGAATGGTTATTTAAAATGTTTGAGCTTATATTAGCATAAAGGCAAAGATGAAAGCCTTTTTGTAAAATAAAAGGTTTGATCTGAAAAAAAATTTACTAATGATTATAATAAGCAAAATGTGAGTTTATAAATCAGGTTAGTTAACAAAACAATGAACAGAGTGCTGACTACAAAGGAAATGTCATTCTAAACAATGCTACCAACCTAGAGAAAAGACACATGAAAATAACTAAAGCTATTACACACAATACACCCAGCTGGGAATCTAGCTGCTCAGGGGAGCTGATGGTTCTTGATCTCTGGAAGTTTCTAACTAGAACATAAGCTAGAACTATAGTAGAAAACATAAAAGAAAAAGAAATTTAATATTAGTCCTAGCTTTTTGTGTGTGTGTTCCTTTAAATGTTTGCAAAGACAGAGTTACAGAGACTAGGTTAAGTAAGCAATAAATATTATTTTATAACTACTGACTTTTGATACCAATTATACTTTACCAAAATTCTAATAATCCATCACATATTTATTCCTATTTTCAGAATAGGTATGTTTAACAATAGCTTGTAATCTATATGCTACATTTTAAAGCTGCTATGTGTGAACCAAATGGTTTGCACTTAGGATGCAGTTATATATTACTTAAAAAGCAGATTTTTCTTTCATTTTGACTCTCACCACATACTTCTCTAAAGGTTTTTGCAATAGATGAGACTTCATAGAATTATAAATCATAGCATGCTAGAATAAATGCTATAGAAATTGCATCCATGGTATAATATTTTGCACAGTGATAATCACCTATAGCCTGAAAGCATATAAATATGTGATTAATTTATATATTAATTTTAAGGACCCTGAATAAATATGTGCTCATATATTTTGTTATTTATGGTGTTTCAAATTACTCCTTTACAGGTTTATAGAACTAATGTGACCTTCCCAAGGTCTCTGCTAGCGAAAGAAAAAAGACCCAAAGAAAACTAGATCAAAACTGAAGAAATCAAAACAAATCCAAAGAAAATTAAAACAAAACAAAACAAAAATGTAATAATTCTTACTTCTATGCAATCGTCTAGATACTTGAGGTAAATCATGTTTAAATCCAAATTTTAATGGATTATTGCTTTTGTTCTCCATTTCACTGCTAGTGAAATTTACTTTTCAAAAGTTGATCAGTATGCAAGACATTGTATTCTCTGATTGATCAGTATGCAGGGTTGGATTACTCCAGAGAACATTTGGGCATTTTCACTATGTCCTGTGCATTAACCTGCAGAGTATGCATTTTGGAGGGCAGGTACTGAGGGAGGAAACAAAAATGACTTAATGGTCTGACACTGTGCAAATTTGATAAACTCCCTGAGTGGAGGTCAAACCATCTTATAAAATCACTTGTCATAGAATAGTGATCCTAAATACAATGATTCTAAATTTTATGGAAGATAAGTGTACTTCATTGTTAGGATAGAGCAATAAAACTAATTAAACAAAGGAGTGGCATTCTTTCTTTTTAAAAAATATATATATATCTATTGATTTCAGAGAAGATGGGAGAGGGAGAGAGAGAAACATCAATAATGACAGAGAATCATTGATTGACTGCATCCTGCACCCCCCCCACACACACACACACTGGGGATCAAGCCCACAATCTGGGCATGTGCCCTTGACCAGAATTGAACCCAGGACTCTGCAGTCCACAGGCTGACACTCTATCCAGTGAACCAAAATGGCTAGGGCTATTCTTAATTTTCAAATTATAAGATCATACTAATATTTACTTAGATATATTGATTTTCTAATAATAGTAGCTGTTCAATGCTTGTGTGGTATATTTAGGATTAGAAGTATATCGGCATCTATTGTTTATATTCTATTTTAGACATTTTGTTGTAAGTAGTGGGCCTTTTCAAAAGACCTCTGTTTTGGCACTGCCTGCTGGTATTTTCTTTATTACATGAGGTGGCACATGAGGTATTCTGCAGAATTCCAGGGCTTTTTCAAACATAGTTTAAAATCCTCTTCTGTAAAAGCAAGGAGAGAAGTAAGGAAATCTTTTCTTAAAAAAAAAAAAATTCAGTGTAGCTTCCAAAAACTTAAGTGAAAGTTAAGTATTCTAAATTCAAGTTGAATCTTATTTAAGAACTAGAGGACCAGTGCACTAAATTCTTGCACACGGGGGTTCCCTTGAGCCCCGCCTGCACCCTCTCCAATCTGGGACTCCCTCAGGGGATGTCCAACTGCCAGTTTAGGCCTGATCCCTCTCATAATCCAGGACCACTGGCTCCTACTTGCTCACCTGTTTGCCTGCCTGATTGCCCCTAACTGACCCCTGTCTACTTGGTTGCCCCTAACTGCCCTTCCTGCTGGCCTGGTTGCCCCAAACTGCCACCCCTGCAAGCTTGATTGGCCTAACTGCCCCCTCGCCAGCCTGGTCACCTCTAACTGCCACCCCTCACTGCCTCTCTTGCTGGCCTGGTCGCCCCCAACTGCCCCCCTGCTGGCTGAGTTGCCCCTCCCGCCAGCCAGGTCACCACATTCAATCTGCTGTTCAGTCATTTGATCGTCCCTCACTAACCCCCCTGCCAGGCTAGTTGCCCCACACAGCCTGTATTGGGTTGTCTGTCCAGTTGTTTCGCTTATAATGGCCCCTGGCTTTTTATATATTAGGATAATTATTTGATTCAAACATATATAATCAACAATTACTGAACCCTTGTAGCTGAAGCATCCAGTTGTAAAACAGTGTGGGAAAAACAGAACATCTTTTTCAAGGCCACCAGCATGTGGGTAAATATAGAATTACATTATTTGTAATTATGACAAAAAGTATTTATCTTACTCCAAACTTTAAAAAGCAAATCTACACTAATAAAAGAGAAAGATGCAAATTGACTGTACCTTTGTGACTCCCACCAGCCAATCAGGAGTTATTATGCAAATTAACCAAACAAATATGGTGGGTTAATTTGCATACACAGGTACCTAGCAGTCGGGAGTGGGACACTTGTGTCTCACCATGGAGTAGACACAGGTGTTCTGCACCATCCCAGCTGCTCTGGACCTCAGGGCAATGTGGGAAGGGGGACAGGTGGCTCTGGGAGAGTGAAGGCAGAAAGGTGGCTCCAGGCCGGAGCAAAGGAAGAAAGGCGTCTCTGGCCTGAGAAAAGGCGGTAGTGGCAGGCAGGGGAAAGAAGGCCCATTCTTGCATGAATCTTTGTGCATTGGGCCTCTAGTATGTTACATAAGAAAGACGGATACAGTAACCCATTAGTATCCACCGATGCACTACCATTTTGTTTTATCTTATTAGTAAACATCATGGATGCTAGATGATGCATGAGTCCATGAAGAAGCCACTACTATGGAATATAGAAAATATTCTGAAAGTGATTCTAGATAAACACTATAGAAAATTTTGCATTACTTAAAATTTGACATTCTGGCTGACTTTGCCTCCCCTGAAAAAACTCTTAAGATCACAATTATTTTAGTTTATAGTCTTTTAGTTTAGTGGATCAGAGCTGTCTGGATATATTTTGAAATAAAGAATTAAGACCATTATCCAGGTAGATGTTACAAAACAAAACACAAAAACTAAATCTAAAAACAAAAACCCCAGGAAAATTGACCAAGCTCATCTCTGTAGCAGTTGAAATCCCAATGAAGTTACACTGATAAAAGAATTGTTGTTGCTATCTTTCTAAAACCCACAGGTCTCTCTGGAATCCTAGCAGCTAGGAGAGCATGACTCCCTAATGCCTGCTGATAATGGATTTGGTACTCCTTTGGTCTGCTGTACTCTGTGTTTGTGCTGCCTTTTCTCACTACAGTTCGCTCTGCTCTTGCCTCAATGTATCTGCCTACTTTTCTAATCTGTTTCCTTATATATTTGGCTCACTTATAACCCCCTCTACAGTGGCTCCTCTACAGAATAGTTTCTGCTAGTATATTCTTTCAACTATCTATCCCCCTTTCAATACTTTGATTCTTTAACTTTCCAAATTCCTATTTCTTAAATCAGAATATCCACTTCTTTCTGCAGAGAGCCATCCATGATAGGTGACCATATCAAGTTTTGGTCAAGCAGATATCATAACTAGTACTGAGACCAATTGTTTATTTTGTCAAGTACTACTATGATTTAATTTATTTAAAGTAAGCAAGAGTCTTAAATGTTATAATCATGATCCCAGAGAACTGACATATGTGTTTAATGACCCCACAATATAATTGGATTAGCAGATTATATAATGTGGGGTAGTTTACTTTCAATCCCAGATACAATTTTATTGCCCTTCAAAAAGCCTAGCCTGACCTGTGGCTTCAGCTCCAACATGTAAAACTCATGGAAGTCATCACCTCCATCTTTGCAAGGAAAAACTGGACAAACAGAAACTCAAGAACTGTTCTTTGATCCTTCAGAGAACAGAGGTTGCAAGATGAACTGCCACCTTGACATCTAGAGAGACAGGCTTATCTGGAAAGATACAGTAACTGAGGTCTGCTGATCTGGAACAGTAGCTGCTAGCACCACAAATTGGTAGGAATACTTATGGTAATTGTGACCAAAAATAAATAGAGACTGACTACAAAATATTTCTTATTTCTATGATAGAAAGAGAACTGCACTGCAATAGAATGAAGTTCTTCCAGCACAGCTCTTCAAAGAGAGAATTTCTTTTCAGGATAACAGGTAGGAGACTTTTTTCCAGGTGAGCATTGGAATTGACAGTGTTGCCCAAACCTGTGAAGTATTATAAATATTAGAGTTATAGTACCTGAAGCTACAGAAATACGTGGAATAAATAGTAGTCTGACCTAAAATAGAATTTTTGAATAATTGCAGTCAAGATGAATAAAAGTATTTAAAAATAGATATAAACAGCAAACATGGAAACAAATACTGTCTAGAAGTCTCAATAAAACCCGGGCTTAGCATGGTTCAGTGGTTGAGCATCCCAGTTCCATTCCAAGACAGGGCACATGCCTGGGTTGTGGGCTCAGTTCCCAGTGTGGGGTGTGCAGGAGGCAGTGGATCAATGATTGTCATCATTGATGACACTATCTTTCCCTCTCCTCTCTTCTCTGAAATTAATTTAAAAAAAAAACATATATATATGTTTTTTAAAAACCTGGAACAATGTAAGATAAAAACATGGAGTTACTGTTTTCTTAAGTGTAAAAACTATGGTAATTTCTTAGTGAGGCTAGGTTAGAAATGGTTGTAAGAATCCTATTGTGTATTATTTATCTTTGCTTATGTAAATAGAGTCATTTGATCTGTCCTTCCAATTTCTGCTGGCTGTGCCCTGCTGAGCTTCCTCCAGCAGGGGAAGAGCTGGCTGCACCCAGCTGGAACCTGGAGTGTGCTCCTCCTAGGGGCGCTAGAGTTCGAGATTCTGGGAAAGACTCAGTAGTATGGCTCTGGAATGAGGGCAACTTTCTCCCATTGAGTGTGTCACCACACTATCACCAAATAGGAGACCCACTAGTCCTTCCTCCTGATCCTGGTTGCCCCATACTACCAAGCTTGAGCCTTGCAGAAAGGTCTGTGGATCATGGTCAGCCTGGACACAGTCTACAGTCTTTTCTTGGAAGGCTGTAGAAGACCAGGCATCCTCAGGGGATGGCAGAGTAGCCAACAGGTGGAAGTGCCCTTTCTTAAAGATGTATTATTAAACATTAGCTCTATTTCAGTATAGACTTGACTTTACTGTAGCATCACATAATTTTGAAAACAGTAATAAAAATATAAATGAATGAAAGAGTACCTATGCTAAGCAGTGTCATATACATGTTCCATTTTCATCCTTCATAATCAATTATAAGTATATCCTTATCATTATAACTTGCAATTTAGGTGTTACTAGTGTGTTTAATTTATACATGGGAAATAGAATCTCAGAGACATACCATGACTTTTCTATTACCTAGTATTTAAAGGAATCAGAAAAATTACTACTCTTTCAAAAGCAAATACTGTGATTTTCTATTTAGGCCACATTACTCCATTATTTAACGTAAGGAAGGCAACATTAAAGATATTTATGTTATATCTTTACTTATCAAATTTTAAAGGAAGCAATATAGAAATGTTGATGTTTGCACATTTCCCAGTTAAAAAACATTGTATACAAGTCCTTCAGTTGATCTATTATCTCCCCCAGATCCTCCTCCCCTCCCCGCTGAAATTTGACAATCTGCTTGTTGCTTTACTGTCTCTGTATCTATCTTTTGGTTCATCAGTTTATAATGATCTTTATTATCCACAAATGAGTGAGGTCATGTGGTGTTTCTCTTTCATTGATTGGCTTATTTCACTCAGCATGATGTTCTCCAATTCCATCCAGGTTGCTGCAAATGATGAGAATTCCTTCTTTTTTATGGCAGCATAGTATTCCATTGTGTAGATGTACCATAGTTTTTGGATCCAATCATCTGCTGACGGGCACCTAGGCTGTTTCCAAATTCTGGCTATTGTAGATTGTGCTGCTATGAACATAGGGGTGCATATATCCTTTCTGATACATGCATATAAGTACAACCAATGGACATAAAGCTCTGGGGAGGGAGGGGATGGGTGGGAGGGAGGGAGGGGGGAAAATAAAATAAAATTAAAATTAAAAAAATAAATAAATAAATAAAAAAAAGGAACTATGAGCCCTGATGTTTTTCAGTGACTGCCAATTCAATCACTACTGAAATAAGTCCTCACAGCAGCAGTACCTCTGGAAGCTCAGCTGCTCCTCTGGGTACCTGATAACCTGCCACAATGAAGAGAGAGATTAAAGCATTCTCCCTGCGAGAGGGAAATGAAAACCTCGAGTAATGAACATGGAGGAAGATGGTCTTGAGTGACAGATGCTGGAGGTTTTACTCTTTGAAAGGAGAAAAGTACCATTGAGGCTTGTATTACTTTTCATAATTGTGAGTCATTCATTAGCTGTATGATCGGAGAGCTATCTTTCTGTCTCTGTTTATAAACACTTCTTCTGCAAAAAAAAAACAAACAAAAAAAACAAAAAAAAACATTGTAAAGGAAAATGGTCATAGAATTTTTTTTAATTAAAACCATGGGGAATTAATAAAATATATCTAATATGTTTTATTTTTAAGACTGCATTTCTCCTTGCTAAATTGCTTTGAAAAGAGCAAAATCAATGACCTCATTGTTTGGAGTGTTAATGTGCTGAAGATTGACTCAACAGCTGATTTCTATATTTGCCTGGGTTCCTGCCCTTGTCTTTGTGTCTCTCTGTAACTGGCTTGCCTCTCTACACAAAAAAGCAAACAGACCCCCAAATAGACCCTATATTTCTGCTTTTATTGCAAAATGTAGATTTCTAAATGAGCTCTCTTTTGCAAGGATATTAGGAAATGATAGCTTCATTGTTTTAGTATGAGTTTCTCCCAGTAAAATTTGGGGATCAATAAAAAAGAGGAAATATTTCTTCTCTATGACACTTTATTATTACATCAAATTTTAAGTGCCACAGTCTGTGGGCTGAACCTAATGGAAACCAGAGTCAGGAAGCTTCTGGAATTTTGCAGGATCTCGGAGCCAAAGTGGTAAATAGGGGCTGTAATGGGTGGGTGTTGGAGAGGTGGGGATAGGAGGAAGAGACTCCTGGAACTGCTCATATCCAAACAGAGCTGCATTTTGATGTAAATTTACCTATAAATAATTACTTCCTGCAAAAGATAATGTCAGTTTAGTTCCTAAAATGAAACCTCTATGCTTTAATATGTCGGAGAAACTATCACATTGCATATTGGATACATATTTTTAAAGACTTACTGACTTCACTGAATATATACTGAGAGGTCACTTCCGGTAATTTCTGGAACATAATGTTAGCAGGTTAAAAACATGCATGAACTTCAGAGTCAGATAGATTAGAAGTTCTAACTTTAGATCTATTATCACAGCTACGTGACCCAGAGCAGCTAACTTAGGCTCCCTGAACCTCAGTTTCCTCCAGAAAAACAATGGGAATTATAGCAATTATCCATCTCAGTAGGCTAACTGCTTGACAAACAACCCCAAATGTTATTGTTTTAGGGTAAGAAAAGTTTATTTTTTATTCACTGAAGGACCTTATATGTATGTCGCTGGTTGGGCAGCTATCTTGACATTTCTTCTCTAACTCAGTGACCTAGGTTTCTTCCAAACTGCAGCTCTGCCTCCGCTCACCGACATCCTGAAAGTCCTCTCCGTTCAGCTGGAGAAAGAGCATGGAGGATGGAACTTTAGAGGATTTTGTAGATGGTGACTGGAAAGGGCAATGCTACTTCAATCTCTACTTTATGGAATAAAATTTGGTCACAAGATAACTGCTCATGCAGGAGGCTGGGAAATGAAGTCTAAATTCCCAGCAAGGAAAGTACTAGAACCAGAGTGGAGTAAGAGATGTACCTAGGATACAAACTTAAGGAGCCACACATTCTCCAGGTCAGGCAAGTGCAAGGTTCTGAGATTGCAGAACTGGTATTTGCAGGAATCTGAGAGTGAGCACACCTCCTTCCATGTTGTACCCCTTGTTGCCTTGTTGAGGAAACACCCTACATCTATCTCAAAGTATAGAGTCTGAGGAGGACATAGCTGATTTCTGCCACATCTATCTGCTTATCAGGACTACTGTGAAAATAAATAGAATGTTCAGTGCCTGATGCTTACTTATTCCATTATCACATATAGAAACAAAAATTACATCCTTTCTTTTTCTCTCTAAGTTGCAGTGATTACATGTCTACATTAAAAAGAAACTTTAGCAAATATCCCTTAACTTAAATAGTGCCAATGTTCCCATTCTATATTATTTTAAAGTGAGAATTTAAAAATAATTTAAAATTCTTTACAGCTTTCTTCCCCCAGTCACTAAAATATTTAGCAGCAAGTTGTGAACTAGACAAAACAATAGATACTGCCCCCCATCCACAGAGACTTTTGGCAACTTAACTTCTCTGAAAATAAGTTTTGGTCCGTACATCTTGATTTCTTAATGGTTGTTGGATGCACAGCATTTCTTTCAACCACAGCTCCCTTAAAATTCAGTGAGGCATTGTTAGGGCATGCTTTCCCATAATGAACACATTATAGTAATCGTTACAGAAGAGAAAAGACAAGAATGGCTGCGGTGCAATCTTCAAAATGTTTGCGTGGTTCTAATGTTGGTCATTTTGGGGAAACTGCCAACAGGCTCATGAAGCAGTAAACATGCATTCCGCACTTAGAGAAGTAGTTTAACTTTCAGGACAGCCCGTTCCAACTCCAGTTTATCTTGCTTTATGTACAATAGCAATGTTTGGATTTTGACAGCTTATGAGAAAGCCATTCTGCAAAATGCGGCCATTGATCTGCTATTGAAAGGAAAGAATGTTTTGTGGAAAGGCTGCAACTAAAACTAGTTGCTGTTATGGGTTGATGAAGTTTTTATTGTTAATTAAGTCTAGGAGAATATCTTCATTTATGAAGACTACTTCACAGAAGTCCAAAATGATGCTGTTGTGTTGCTTTTGCCTTTCTTTGGAAATGTTGGCCCTCATGATCTTTTATTGATTTGTGACGAACACTTATTTATTAAGGGTCTCCTGGAGCCTAGTAATGCACTGGATGCTGGTGTGCTTGTGGATACAAGACATGGCTGTTTGGAATGGGCCCTGTCTTCAAAAAGCTTCTGCTTAAGTAGCAGAACATACACAGTGACAATAACTTGCAGGAAATATAAGTACCATAAAGAGGAAGCCCTGACCAGGGAGCTCAGTTACTGAGAGTATTGTCCTGATATTACAAGTTTGCAGGTTCAATCCCTGGTCAGGGCACACATAAGAATCAATCAATGAGTGAATAAATAAGTGGAACAACAAAATCTCTCTTTCTCTCTCTCTCTCTCTCTCCCCTCTTTCTCAAATAAACAATTTTTTAAAAGGAGAGGTAAAGACAAAGTTTCATCTATTTAAGGGAACTGTATGAGGTTTCTTAAACTGATGGCATTCAAGTTGGAAGCAAATACAGCCTTTGAACATATAGAGAAGATGGTGTAGTGTGGGGGGTAGGGGCATGGAGAGTGCCTAGAAAGAAAAGAAACAAAGACCTATCAGTCAGATCCTTGTATTAAGGAGTTATTTCCAAAGCACACTTAGATAAATTATAATTAATAAGTTTAAAATAAATATTAATAAAGACTTCTGGAATACTATAAAGTCACACATAGGACAGTATGGTTTTCTTCATAACCACAGAATCACAACTTCCATGGACCACCTGTTTTGAGACCAAATTCTCAGCAAACACTCATGTTTTTCTGGGCCTCGAAATATTTAGCATGTACCTGAACCTGCCAGTAATACTTCTGACCCTTCTTACTTGGGCATACATTTCTAAAAAATAAAGACTCTTTAAAAAAAAAATGTCTATAGTACCATTGTCACACCTCAAAAATGAATGGTAATTTCTTACTATAAAATTTTTTTGGAAAAATGAGAATTTCCCTGATGGCCCCATACAGTTCGTATGGAGTTAATTTGTCCAAATAAATTACTTTTGGTTGATTTATCTCATTTCTATTTTACTGTATATGTTCCTCTTGTAAACTATTTGTTGAAAAGAAAAAAAGAAAAAAGCCAGCATCCATTCAGCGTCTCACTTTCTATATTATGCAGATTACAGAGACTATCTCATTTGTCACAGCCCTGAGAGAAGGGAGGCCAACTAGTTGAGTAGCCACATTCGTCCAACTACTCCTTGTTGCTCAGACATGACTCTTCTTATTTGGCACCATGCTTTTCTTTCATGCTAATGATGGTTCCGTGTCTCCCAAACTCAGTCTCCAAGGTTATGTTTCTCTAAGTATCCTACCACCAGCCTAGACACATGGACTTCTTCAGCTGAAATCACTTTCATTTTCTAACTCAGATGTCTACCTTTTTTCCAACCTCCAGGGATTTTGCTGCTTCTGCTCAACCTAATGAATCCTGTATGTGATTTCAACTTCTTCACTTGCCAGGGTTGGCGGGTTGAATCTTTTGTTTTTACTTGTCTTTTGACCAAAATTCTGCCTGCTCTCTTATTCTACTCAAAATCCTCTTTGCTATTATCATGTTCAATTCTGAAGCCTTCTTTCCATTTTAATTATGGCAGTTCTCCACTTTATTTCTATTGTTCTTCATAATGAGAACAAAATAAAGAAAGCACAAATGAGGTGTACATTCACATATGCACAAATATGTAAATGTACATATTTACAAGTGATACGAATATAAAAATCACTTATGCAATTTACAAGTGATACGAATATAAAAATCACTTATCTTAGAGTCAAAGTCAGCTTATATTTTAAGTGAAGAAAGGAATAAATATTAGATATCATTAAAACAGGATTAAATTTGTCTCTTTGCCCAGTCAATAGCAAAGTTCAAATTCTAGACTTTAAAACCAAACTTTGCAGATCCAATATCTTTAATTTTTACCAGAAGAACGGAATATAAGGGATAGATATTTTTTCTGTGCTCCTAAACATAAGAGAAGATTAGCAATGGCTACATAAAAAGAAACTTCCTTATGATAATTGTATTTCTTGATCAAGCATTCTAATATGTAGACTGTTATAATGATTTTTTTAAAAAGAAAAAACAGTTTGCTTCTTCAAATCAATAACAGTGTATTATCACGTGACTCATGTGCAAAAGTGCACACACATATGCACACAGATGCACAACTCTACATAAAAGAGAAATAGTTCTTTCTTACTGTTCTATGTTTCTTTGAGTTGAGGTCACTGGTTCTTAACTCTAGAGCAGGGTTCTTCAAACTGCAAATCACAATTCATTGGTAGCTTATTAAGTGAATTTAATAGATCATAATTAACATTTTTTATGTTAAAATAGAATAGGATACAAAAAGCCTTTATTATATTGAATAACATTAAATTTTATTTGTAAAATTTTTGTTTTAAATGTGTGTGTGTGTGTGTGTGTGTGTGTGTGTGTGTGTGTGTGTTCTGGGATATGTAGGCCAAAAAGAATAGATAAATAAAGTTCTATGGAAAGTAACAGAATGATCTGAACATATTCCCAACTGGGTAGGTCATGGTGGATAGTCATGCCCTAAGCTTATAACTTGTTTAGTGAAAGGTTTTAAACCAGCCCTGTCCATTTTTCTTGTGCATCTAGGTTAGCACAACTTTGAAATGCTAGAAGTAATACCTTTCAGAGGATATTAACCCTCAAGTAAGCTCAGAAGCTTGTTAACTACCCTGTAATCCAATTCTCACCTTGCTTTCTCCTACCTTCATTTATGTACATTCCTTCCTTAATTTCAAATGCATAAAACAAACTACAAAATTGTTATTCTTCAGACTTGCTCCTGGAATATATTGTCAGTTTGGTTCAAATAAACTTTTATAAAACTTCTTTATGGATTTGGATGTTTGTTGATAGATAGATAGATAGATAGATAGATAGATAGATAGATAAACTTTTCTTGCTATAGGTCCAAGACAGTTTCAACTCTAGCTTTACCCTAGGTCTTCCCAGGACTATTAATTTGATCTTGAAGTGCTGAGTGGAACAGCATTGCTTAGTGAAGTTTGAATGAAAGAAGCTTAGAAAATTTCTATTATGGAAGGGATAAAGTTTTAAAGAAAATTCATAGCAAGTAATTTTTTAATGGACTTTTTTCTATTTGTGTAGCAAAGAAACGAAGAGGAAAAATGGAAGAGGAGGAGAAAAACAGTGAGCAGGTAGAGATAGAGATAAAAAGGAAGGATAGCAAGATTAAGCAGGAGCAGTAAAGTCTAATCACCTAGAATACTTACATGCGCTTATCTCAGCAGTGCTGATGACAATCACCTTGCTGCAATAATGCACTGGCGGAGTTACCCTGAGAATTTATAGGTTATGGGAGAGATGGGTAAAGGATATGAGATGTCTCTGTAAAGATTTGTTTAAATTTTTTTAAATGCTAGAAATTATAGACCAATACATGTTAACTTCAGTATATGAAAAAAGTATTGACGCTATCATTAGAAAATCAATTTGTAAACACTAAGATTGCAGAGTAATAACATAAGTTGGAAGATATCAAAGACCAATCTAATAGCCTTTGCTGACAGAGCAAGGCACATTGTAGACAGCAGAAAAGCAATAAATGCAATACATCTCAACCTCAAGATGACCTTTGATTTCGTACTATATGACACACTCATCAACTAGCAGGAAAAATATAGCTTAAACCAGTATTTCTCAAACTATACAATGTGACCCCCAAGGTTATCATGAAAAGGTACCAAAGAGGTCACAGAATTTGCAGCTGTATTTCTTCAACATGATGCCTGATTCACAGGCAGTCCCAAGAAAAACAGCAAAAGTTATAAGGAAGCCACCGCTCATTCTCATACTCCCCAGAAAGCCCCATTCCCTGACTTTCTCCAGCTATTACAGAAATATCCCTCCCTGGGACTGGCTAAAGCATGTTGACATAAGAAACAACCAGCTTTTATTGACTTTATTTGAACCAAAATGATGACATATGCTAGGGAGCAAAATTTCAAATGCTCTAGAGAAAAACAGTATTGCAGTTTCTTTTATGTATTTGAAATTAAGGAGAGGATGGAAGGAAGAATTACAGGAAGATAGGAGAAAGCAAGAAAGGGGTTGGATTACAGGATTGCTAAGATTATTTGCTCTCCAAAGAGTGGTTATATCTCAGAAGAAGAGGTCTGATTCATGCCTTAAAAGGGAGGATCTGAAGAGAAGCATCTCAAAGGAGTATTAACCTAGATGCACAGAAACAATGAACAAGGGCTTGCTTGAAGCAAAGATAAACCTTTTAGTAAAAGATAATATGCCTGGCCCTAACCCGTTTGGCTCAGGGGATAGAGCATGGCCTGCGGACTGAAAGGTCCCAGGTTTGATTCCGGTCAAGGGCATGTACCTGGGTTGTGGGCACATTCCCAGTAGGAGGTGTGCAGGAGGCAGCTGATTGATGTTTCTCTCTCATGGATGTTTCTAACTTTGAGAGATAGAAAAAAAATCAATAAAATATATTTTTAAAAAATAATAAAAAAATCAATAAAATATATATTTTTAAAATAATAATAATATGCCTGGCTCTAGCAGGTTTGGCTCAGGGGATAGAGCGTTGGCCTGTGAACCAAGGATCTTGGGTTCAATTCTGGTCAAGGGCAGGTATGTTAGTTTCAGGCTCCTCCCTGGCCTAGGCCCTAGTCAGGGCTCATGCAGGAGGCAACCAATCGATGTTTCACTCTGTCTTTCCCTCTCTCTTCCACTTTCTTTAAAAATCACTGGTAAAATATCTTTGAGTGAGAATAAATAAATAAACAAGTTAATAATAATAATATATGCCTAGGATGTGACTACCCACCATGACTTGTCCAGTTAGGAATGTATGATCAAATCCCCCTGTGAGACTACTTTCCATAGAACCTTGTTTTCCATCCAAAGGAAGAAAGAGTGTTTGGTTCAGCCAGATGTTGAGCTTCACTTTTTCTTTAATCACTCTGTTTCTCAGTTATCAACACCTCAATACCATAAAAAGTAATATAACTAGGCACAGATTAATACTAACAAAATTTTATTAAGCATTTATTAAGTATTTATGATGCTATTTAGGCCCTATTAATAACTAATTTAATCTTCATATCAATTCTATGAGATAAGTACTCTTATTCACAAGTGAGAAAATCAAGGTGCTAAGAATTGAAGTAACTTGTCTATGGTTTCATGCTAATAACTGATTTCAACCCAGAGTCTGGGGCTTTAATCTGCAGGTTCAAATAGAAGAGCAAACACAGTGTTTGGCACATCCTGTATTCAAGAAATGTAAGCTATTGACTGGGCTAAGAGATATCCAGATAGCTGGTAAAACAATGTTCTGAGGTGTGGCTTTGAGGGAGTTCCTAGAAAAGATTAACATTTGAATCAGGATACTAGATAAAGCAGATCACTCTTCCCCACTTGAAGTGAGGGCCTGAACAGAATAAAAAGGCTGAGAGATGGAAAACTCATCATCCTGCCCCTGGGCATCAGAGCTTCTGGTTCCCTGACTTTTAAACTCAGACCAGAACTTACACCATCAGCCCTAATTTGAAGTCAGACTGACAACACTGACCATTTTTCTGATTCTCCAGAAGCTCACAGACATCAACCTGTGGTGGTACTTCTCAGCATATATAAATTTAATTTACCACAGAAGAATCCTAATACATATATAAAAACCCTGGGTCCCTCACCATCAGGTCCCTCACCTGGGTCCCTCACCACCAACCAGAAGTCAGTCATGCAGCTGACTACTGCAGCTGCAGGCAGGTAACCCAGTACTAACTGCTGAGGGGACTTTGAATCAGGCCTGGAGAAAGGCCTGAAGAGGGAAGCAGGGTCTGATGTGTAGCCTCTGTGGCAGCTATTGATCAGTACATGCCTCTCTCTCCAGCAGCTGCTGCTTCTATTTTTCTCCAGACTTCTATGGGGGGGGGGGGGGGGGCTGCTGATCAGCCCTACCTTTCTGATTAGGCCCTGTTGATAGGCCCAGAGACACTTACTGACATAGAAACCAACCAATCAGAACCAAATCTGGGTCAACTGTGAGGAGCCAATGACTGCCTAGATGGTGGAACTTTAATGCTGACTGGCATAAGAACTGACCAATCAGAACCAAATTGGCTGGCAGAGGAGGGCAGTGGGGGGCAAGATCAGGCCTGCAGGAAAGGGCAGTTTGGGGGTAAGATCAGGCCAGCAGGTGAGGGCAGTTGGGGAGAAGATCAGGCCAGCAGGGGAGGGCAGTTAGGGGTGATCAGGCAGGCAGGCAGAGGGGTTAGGGACAAGCAGGCAGGCAGGCAGAGGCAATTAGGGATTATCAAACAGGCAGGCAGGTGAGTGGTTAGGAGCCAGCATTGGCAGATTGCAAGAGGGATGTCCAACTGCTGCATCCCCCAAGGGGTCTCGATTGGAGAGGGTGCAGGCTGGGCTGACGGAACTCCTCCTCCATGCACAAATTTCATGCACTATGTCACTAGTTATTAAATAGCACAAATGAATTCATTCACTATTCTATATCCTCTATTTACTCTAGTTTACAGGTAACAAAACTGGTGTTTAATAAACTTTTATAAAGGAAATAAGGATGTTTCAGATATACTTGGTAAGGCAGAATGTAAAGCACTGGGTTCCTGATAAATTGAGTGATGGCAATAAGCTGCCAAGTTCATTTGTAGGAGGGGGAGAGCTGTAAGGTGTTAGGCTCTGGTGTTGAGAAGGTTGACAGAGTCATAAAAGCACATGGGAATGGAAGGACTCTCCAAAGCCAGATCAAAGCTTTACTTAGTGGAACAAGGGGTTCAGATGGACTAAAAAGACCACGCATTTTTTTGGTTGCATCAATCCAAACATTTGTAGCATTTTCACAAGGGAGAGAGTTCGCTCTTATTGATAAAAAAATAAATAAAAGCGCTCGCGTGCACACACACACACACATAGTCTTTAAACAATAGATGACTTTGTATGTTTCTCTAAAAAAATGCTAATTTGATATTCCAATTGAATTTTAATTTTAAAATGTTTTGGGAAAAAAAAGAAGCTTCTCCTATTGAACTTATTTCAATAGAAGGCTGAAAAGTCTTGTTATCTTAAAGGAACAAGAACATAATTTTAAGCTCTCTATATACATTTCTGATATTCTTTTGTAGTAAATTAAATTTGCACATTTGCTCTTGAGTTTGCCATGTCTTCATTTTCCTCTCTATTTATGCTTGTATGTTTTGTGCTTTGTTGGTTTACAAAGAACTGTGGGAGAATAAAAGCAAGAGCATTCGAGGAGAAATTATTGTTTTCCCATATGTAGAGGGTTTGTCTGCAGTGGCAGTCTGCTCATCACTGCCTTGCTGCTCGATTTTGTATGTGACAGATTGTCAAATGGAATGTTTAGTCTGCCCTTTTTCATTTTCTCTGTTCATTTCTTGTCCTCAAAGTAGAATACTTAGCATTTCTCCAATATAAGAAGTCATTTTTTTTTTTTTTTGGTATTTTAATGTTAATTGTTTGTCTAAGTGAGCAAATCAAATATATTCAATAGAAAGGTCTGATGGTTCAAAAAAAAATTCTACAAACATTGTTTTGGGATATTTAGAATAAGGTCAACTCAAATCAGAATATGTGCAGGTCTATTTAGTGTTATTTCAGAAAATAAGAATAAACACTAGTACATAATTTAAATTCTTGATCTCATTACCAGAAATTATCATAAGAGGATATATAGTAGGTTCTTAATAAATGTTGAATGAACATGTGTATAACCCCAACAAACCTGGAGTTTTGTATGAAAATTTATGTGGATTCTAATTTTAGAAAAAGTGTTCATCCAACCAAAACAAATGGCTATCAAGGTGGTTCCCTACTGACACATCCTAAGACTATTAAGAAGAAAATAAATGTTAACATTCCCAGATTTTTTAAAAAAATACATCTGCATGTTGATTTACTATTCTCAATATTTTATACATAAACAATGAATGCTCCACCTCAGAACCTCTCTGTTCAAAACTCTGAAATTTTCCCCCAAGTCCAGATACCCTATCTCCTTAAATCCCATGTCTTTTGTGTCTTTTTTTCTTCTTCTCTTTTTCATTTCAACTAGCTATTATCCTTTTGTTTATTATGGTAAAATATACATAATATAAATTTACCACTTTAACTATTCTTATGGCATTAAGTATATTTATATTGCTGTGCAACTATCACCATATTCATTTTCAGAATATATTCATCTACCCAAACTAAAGCTTTTTATTCATTAAACACTAACTCCCCATTCCTCCCTCCCTCAGCCCCTGGTAACCACCACTCAACTTTGTGACTCTATGAATTTAACTACTTTAGGTATCTCATATACCGTATTTTTCGGACCATAAGACGCACTTTTTCCCCCCCAGAAGTGGGGGGAAAAAGTCCCTGCGTCTTATGGTCCAAATATAGCCTACATATATACTTTTAAAAAAAAGTTTTTTTACTTGCCCGGCTCTGTGTGGTCTCTGTGTGCTTGCCCAGCTCTAAAATGGTTCTAAATGCTGCTGTTTACGTTGATTATATGTGTTTATGACTGTGATGTTGGGTTTTAATGCACATAAAATATTTTAGGACACTATTTGTTTCAGAATCTTTTTTTCTTCATTTCCCTTCTCTAAAAACTGGTGCGTCTTATGGTCCGGTGCGTCTTATGGTCCGAAAAATACGGTAAGTGGAATTATAAATTATTTTTCTTTTATGATTAGCCTTTCCTCTTAGTATAACGTCTTCAAACTTCACCCATTTTGTAGCAGTCTCAGAATTTTTTTCTTAACACTGAGCAACAGGTATTGCATTTATGTCTATTAATCACATTTCATCTATCCATTCATCTGTCAATAGAAACTTTGGTTGTTTCTACATTTTTTCTATTACAAATAAAGCTACTATGAATATGGAGGTACAAAATCTGTTTGAATTCTTGCTTTCAGTTTTTTGTAGAATATACACAGAAATGCAATTGCTATATTTTTATGGTAGTTGTATGTCTAAATTTGGAGGAGGTGCCATACTGTTTGTTTTTTTATAGTAGCTACACCATTTTACATGCCTGCCAACAAAACACAAAGGTTTTAGTTTCTCCACATCCTCACCAGACTCATTCTTTTCTGTGTGTGTGTGTGTGTGTGTGTGTGTGTGTGTGTGTTTTAATAATAGTTATTCTAATGAGTGTGAAGTGGTATCTCATGATGGTTTTTATTTTGCATTTCCCTAGTGACTAATGATATTGAGCCCTTATTATTATACTTTTATTATTATTATATTTTCTTGGGAGAAATGTTAATTGGTGTCCTTTTTAAATTATTATTTTTAAGCAAAGATAAATATATTTTAATCCTCACCTGAGGATATGTTTATTGATTTTAGAGACAGAGAAAGGGTCAGAGAGAAATATTGATGTCTGAGAAACATATATATGCCCAGACCAAGAACCAAAACTGCAACCTTTTTGGTGTACTGGATGATGCTCCAACCAACTGAGTCACCAGGTCAGGGCCTTTTGTAATTTTAAATTGAGTTACTTGCTTTTTTTGTTCTTTAATGATAGAAATTCTTTATATATCCTGCAAATTAATTTTTATATTTATATGGTTTGCAAATATCTTCTCTTATTATTTGGGTTGCATTTTAACTCTGTTGATAGAAGACTTTGATCACATAAGTTTTACATTTTGATGAAGGTCAACTTATCTATTTTTTGCTATTGCTTGTGTTTTGCTCTCACATTCAAGTAATTGTTACTAAATTCAAGGCCATAAAACTTGAAACTTTTTTTTTAATCTTAGTTGAGTTAGGTCTTTGACCATTTTGAGTTAATTTTTCTAAGGTAAGGATCCATCATTATTTTGCATTAGACATTCAGTTTTCTTAGTAGTATTTGTTGAAAAGATATTCCTTTCTCAATTGAATGATCATGGCAAAAAAAAATCACATGCAAATGTTTATTTCTAGGCTCTCTGTTCTATACAGTTGGTCTATATTTTGTCTTTATGCCAATGTTACATTGCTTTTATTACTGTGGCTTTGTGGTAAGTGTTTAGATAAGGAGGTGTGAGACCTCTAACTTATTTATTTATTTAAAATTCTTTATTATTTTTGTTTTATTTTTTATTTTTTTATTGTCTAAAGTTTTACATATGTCTCCTTTTTCCCCAATTAACCACCTACCCCCCAACCCCCCCGCAACCAAGCCATTCCAACCCTGGGCAAGCCCCCATTGCTCCAGTGTCTATGTCCATTGGTTATGCTAAATGCATGCATACATGTCCTTTGGTTGCTTTCTAATTTCCTCCACCCCTACTATTTGTCTCTAGATCCATCTATTCTTATTCACAAAATTATGTTGATCATTATATACCACATATGAGTGACATCATGTGATACTTATTTTTCTAGACTGGCTTATTTTGCTTAGCATAATGTTCTCCAGTTCTATCCATGTTGTTGTAAATGTTAAAAGTTCCTTCTTTTTTACTGCAGTGTACTATTCCATTATGTAGATGTCCCACAGTTTTTTTAATCCACTCATCTGCTAATGGGCACTTAGGTTGTTTCCAAATCTTAGCTATTATAAATTGTGCTGCTATGAACATAGGGGTGCATATATGCTTTCTGATTGGTGAAATTCTTTATTGTTGAAAGTATTGCATATGTTCCCTTTCCCCCCATTGACCTCTCCCAGCCTGCCTCTAACTCCTAGCCCAGGCCTTCACCCCCTATTGTCTGTGTCTATTTGATTATATTTATATGCATACAAGTTCATTGGTTGATCTCTTCCCACCCATCCATCTTCCCCTGTCTTCCCTCTGAGATTTTATGTTTCTATATCTCTGGATCTATTTTTGTTCATTAGTGTTTTAGTCTATGAGCAAAAGATATCTTTCTATTTATTGGTTTCTTCTTCAGTTTCTTTTAGCAATGTTTTTCAGGTATTTTTTGTTTGTTTGTTTTGTTTTAATCCTACCCCAAGGATATTTTTCCATTGATTTTCAAAGAGAGTGGAGGAGAGATGAAAGACAGAGAGAAATATCAATGTAAGAGAAACACATTAATTGGTTGCCTCCTTGAACGCACCCTGATCAGGGTCTGGGCCCAGACCAAGGAGGAGTCTGCAACTGAGATACGTGCCCCTGACTGGAATAAAATTGGAACCCTTTGGTCTGCAGGCTGACACTCTATTCACAGAGCCAAACCAGCTATGCATGTCTTGCAGTTTTCACATAAAAATCTTTTGCTTCCTAGGTATTTTTTCTTTTGTTGCTATTATAAGTGGAAGTGTTTTCTAATTTCCTTTTCAGATTGTTAATGTACAGAAATACAACTGATTTTTATGTGAATATAATGTTGTCTGAATTCACTATTCCTTTTTTCATGTCAAGGTAGTTTCTTTCAATTTCTAATTTGCTGAGTTTTTAATATTATTATGAAAAGGTATTAAATTTTGTCAAACGATTTTTCTTTATTCATTTAGATAGGCATGTGTTTTTTCTCTTTTAGTCTGTTAATGTGTTGTGTTACATTAATTGATTTTTGTGTGTTGAACCGGCCTTGCTTTCCGGTAATATATTTCACTTTATTGGTGTATAGTCCTTTTAATACACTGATGAATTTCATTTGCTAGTACTATATTAAGAAGTTTACATTGATATTCATAAAATATGTTGGCTTAAAATTTTATTTTCTTATAGTGTCTTTTTCTGGCTTTGCTATTAGGATTATTCTTTTTAAATAAAAGAACTCATTAAGGCTGTCTTCTTGCTTTCACTTTTTATGTTACCTTATAGAATCTCACTATTCCTCAGAGGTAGCAAAGGAAGCTGTAGTTGAGGGTGGAGTAGAGGACAGAGACAGAATTTTCTCAAGAAGTCAAGAATAGGTGGCAGAATGCAAATACCCATGACTTAATTTTTTTTCTATTGTCCTTGACATAAATGAATTAGTAAGTTGAGTTATAGTCCATAATTAGAGTTAAGTCTTCCAAAAATGTCTTCCACATTGGTTGAAGAGCATATGAAGTTAATGGTACTAAAATATTTTTTTTTTATCATGTTACATTTATTATTTTACTTAAATATATTTAAACAAAGAGATATACATGACACAACTCTTATTAAAAAGCAAAGTAAATTTAGAAATTAAATACAAATTCCATCAGCTGTGGCCACTTGGCATAGTTGGCTGAAGCATCATCCTGTACACCAAAAGTTTGCGGATTCGATTCTACTTAAGGCACATGCCTGAATTCCAACCTTAATCCTGGTTGGAATGTATATGGGAGGCAACCAATAAATGTTCCTCTCACACTACTCTCTCTCAAATCAATAAAACCATATCCTGGGGTGAGGATAAAAAAAATACAAATTTCACCAAATCAAACATTTCAAACTAACAATTTTCTGACAAATGATCTTGTTTTACAGAAAACAAAATGTTAGCTCATATGTTACCAGTTTTCCTTACAAAAAAAAAATTAAGTTCATTATGCTTATTCTACAATTTATTTTGTGATGAATCAGTTTTTCCATTCTTGATTTCATATTAGTTATTGAAAAAATATTTTATATGACATTTGGTCAGTAATATTATTAGTAGTCATCTAGTTAAAAGATGGTGGTTGTCATTCAAATAATCCTAAGCATAATTATGTTACTTTTTTGATTAGCATTTAAATAAAAAACTTAAATTCAAATGTAAACTTCCTAATTTGTAAACACAGAGATCTATTCTCCCCACCTCTGCAAAAACAATGGTAAAAAGACATAGATATTGATTGGAGTAAGATAGGGAGGAAGGTTGAGGAGACCATACGAATTTAAGGGCAAGTGAGGACAAGAAGCTGTGTCTAGGATGGTTCTTGTGTTACTTCTCTTTAAGGCAATAGGCACTAAATCAGAGATGCACTGAGTAATGATGTTAAGGAACTTAATAAAAGGGAGTGTTCAAAAGAAAGATAAAGAACTATAAGAAAGCAGATTGCTATTTCAAGGACTTGGTAGAGAGGTGAGGACTCTTAAAGAAAGGAAGGACTGTATCCAAAGGGATCCAGATGGAGAAGCAAGCTCGGGAAAACCAATGGAAGGTAGAGGCTGGAGGCTGAAGCCCCACTAGCAGTCATTGCCATGAATGCCTTCCCACAGGTGGATCTCCAGAGTAGAGAAAGGTTGAAAAATGGGAACTGCCTTCTGGAGACAAATGACTAGTTTAAAAACTTTATCAATGTCTACCTCTTACTGGAACTAATATATTGAGACAAAGTATACAAGACAACTAGGCCAAATTAGGACAAGGATCAAAGTGAGCATGAGAAGAATAATAGCTTTTTTTTTCCTGTTTCTCTGCCCTCATTACAGAGTTGTCAAACACTAACCATCCACTTCCTCCATCAGAAAACCATAAATACTCAAAATTATTGCAATTAATTCATCCATTTCTTTATTTACATAATTATCCAATGCATTTTTATTTAACAAGGACATTGCTAGGCTCTAAAGATATAATGTAAAAAGACATGGATGATGTCTTCCTGCCTCATACAGTCAATGCAGCCATATAGATGAAACTCATATATAGTTTAACTTTTGTAGAAAATCTGTATAAGGGTGCTGAGTATCAGTGGCAAGAGATTACACTGGAAAGTTAAGCAGACTCCTAAGGAGCTACTTTAGAGCCACTAAAGTCTTTTAAGCATAGGGATAAAATGATCAGCTGAAATAACCTAAAAAGAATGCATTATGGATCTGTTCATATATGACCTTCTCAGCATCCACATAATATGTAATATTTCATATACCTGTTTTGGCTCTTGGAGTAAGGTTTCTAGCCACTCTCTTTATTTAGTGGGAGTTTCAAGTGAAATTGCCTATAGTGGTCTGGCAAGGAAGTAAATGCATGAAGTGGACTGGTAAGAGACATTAAAGAGTGTTGGTGACTCTGGCAAGGGAGAGATCTATGCCCATATACAGGGCAGCCATTGCTCACTTCCAACTGAGCATTACTGTACAACAACATTGGCATAAATGAGTGTTATTGAGTAAACTCATTTACACACAAAAAAATCTGTGAGCTAGGATCTGCTTTCAAGCCATAAGCCTGTGACCTCTGTTACTATATGCCAAAATTAGGAAAATATTTGAAACATTCATTTGTTGTCAAAGAAAACAACAGAATTATCATTTAGTTTAAAAATATATAGTAACTTGTCAGGTCTTCTTAATTTCTGTTTTATTTAAAAATCCTCTATCTAATAATCATAATGACTTATTTCAGGGTTCAAATGGACAGTGAAGTTTGTGCTAAAACACAGAAGGAACAGTAATTTCAATATGTTGAAAGGTATCTAAATATCAATCTGAGAATGAAGCGTGTGGAGGACAATATAAAGTGATTTTCTGTTTAGCTAGGCAAACACTTTCTTATACAATATAATATTGTGTGTGTGTGTGTGTGTGTGTGTGCGCGCGCTATTCATAATAAAGTAAAATGTTAGAAAAGAATTACAAGAGGAGGCTGATGATAAAAATGAGGTAATAATTACCATTTTATATAATTTAACATAAAATTATATACTTGAATTGACTTAAAGGTTGCCTGAAATCTAAATGCTTTTTGTAATGCCTTCCTGAAAATCAACATTAATATTTCATTTTTGTTATAGCTTAGAATGTTAACATTTAGTATTTCCTTGTGCTTTATTACTTATAAGAATCTGATATGCCCAAAGTAAATTGGAGTTGAAGTCAGATAATGCAGTCTATACACTGGTAATAAAATTGCACTTACATGATATAAGCAGTATCTGTGGAACTTATGAGACCTGTTGCTCCTGCCCACTAAAGACTTCTATAATCTTGGTCAAAATGGCAACATCTGGGTTGCTCAGTTTTTTGTTTGTAGAAAAAAAAAAAAACAGTTTGATTTGGGTTAAGAAAAACTATTTAAAACTAGGAAATTAGACAAAAAGTTGGGCAATATGTCTATTTAATATCACATTGGAATAACATTTAAAAAGCATTGGCCATGACTTGTTTGATTAGACCCCAGTTTAGACTATATTGGAACTATAGAATATATATTTTAAAGGTGAAATATAAAAATCTACTTGATGCAGTTGGAAAATCTATTTGACTCTATTTTGTTGCATCTACTTTTTAAGGATCCAATTCTTCTATTTTAAAATACAGCCTAAAATACTTGTGATTATGTTTTTAATTTGACTTATTTTACAAGTTTTGGCAATATTTCTCTTCCTAAAAAACATATGAATTCTTGTGGAGAAACAAAGCAAAACATTCTTCAATAAAAATTAAGAAAAACCACTAAGGGCATTTGTTTTTTATAAACAATACACACAGCTGTAGCAAAGTTGGCAGGGACACTTGGCAGAGAGCTACATATTTGCTACTACAAACTGTTCTGAACACCCTTTATCCAGGAACAGCTGGTAAAATGGTATTTAAGAACAGTTTGTTTAATCTAATGAGAAACTTGCTGCAATGCATGATACTGCCTGCAGAAAATAATTGGATAAACATTGATTATTTTTTATGTTGCTACTAGTAGTCCTGTGCACAAATCTGTGAGCCAGTAGGTCGCTGCCACCATCCTTTAGCTTGCTGTCCATTACCTCATCCTCCTGTACCCCTTCATAGCTTGCTGCACTGCCCCCTCCTGTTGCTCTCCACTGCCCCACTCTCCTGCAGATCTGTGATCCGGTCATTATGTGGTCGGTTGTTACGCCTCACGGTATAACAGATAATTAGCATATTCCTTTCTTATTATATAGGATAATAGTTACATTTTCAACAAATAGGAATTTATATGCATATTTATTTGGCAACATTTCTCTCTATATGAAAGCTAGTGATTAGTTCTTGACCGGCACACACAAACATATATGCATGCATACACATTACATACATGTGAACTACACATAAATTAACAGTGAATACAAATATAGTTTGGGTTTTCGCGTTCTGGTTGCCAGAGGGTGGGAAAACTATTTGGAATACAGTTTTAGAGTTTATGACTGTCTTTGAAACCAGAATTACCCACAGAAAATACTACTTTAAGGAAGACCAGCAACAGTGACAGCAGCAAAAACTAATAAAAAAATTCCTAGGAACCAAATATCAAAGCAGCACACACTTCAATTTCTCTGAAGTGACTGAAAAGAAGGAGCCTTCGGACTCCTCCATTTCTCACCCTGGAAACCTCTGAAAGAGTGTAAATGTAGTGTGTGAAAGAGTGTAAATGTAGTGTGTGGTTGCTTGCACATGCACAAGCACATACTCCTCTCTGTTTTCCTTATATCACATCATTTCTAAATTCTGCAGGCACTATAACACACAAAGCTGCCCTGGTGGTATTTCTGTCATGGCTTGCTACCTAAAAGTACTTGAAACCAGAGAAAACCATATCTTGCCAAAATTTGAATCAGGTTGTATATACACACAGGTTCAGATAGTTTGCAGAAACACTCAAACTTTTAGATAATATTCAAGATACTCCTTTTTGAATAATATATGTATATTCTTCCCGTATGTTAATATATATGTGTATTTGCAAACTATATTTTATTGTAGTCTGATTGATCTTTGTAATTTTAAAGCCATATCTCATTTTTATTGTAATTTTTTGATAATAGGATATCATATATAAATAAGGCTGAGTTAATAATAGGCCCTCTATTTGACATAAAAATATTTATATAAAAATGTTATGGAATAAATGTCATTATTAACTTATAGGTCTCAGTCACTCATTATATTGAAAGCATACAATAATGTCTGGTATATTTTAGTGGACTATGAATAATGTCTTAAGTAATGAATATAAGAGATGGATTTACAACACATAAAATTATATGAAAGAAGAGAATATTAAGAATTATTGGTAAATTATACCAACCATCATAGTTCTTAAAAAATCATTGCGATAAAAAATATTTGCTGATTCCAACATGGTATCTGGGAGGATAGCAGTGAGGGAGAGAATGTAAGTGAGTGAGTGAGTGAGCAAGCAAAAGGGGAGTGTGTGGACATGTGGTGAGTGAAGGACAGCTAGATCTCACAGGATTTTAGGGTGCTGGCAGATCAGGCTCTCATAGTTGGGCAGCCTCTGCTACTGCTGTAAAAAGGAAGAAACACACATTAAAAAAACAAAAAAACAACAAGCAAACAAACAAAAAATACTAAATAAAATGGAGGCATGCAATATGTCAGAAAAAGAACTAAAAATAAGGGCCATACAGTTCATAAACCAGATGGCTGATAAAATCAATAATCTATGTAAGAATCAGGAGGAAATAAAGAGTGATATAGCTACAATAAAAATCAATATGAAAACTTTGAACAGTAGACAAGAAGTGGAGGACCAAATTAGTGAACTAGAAAACAGGGAAGCAAAACACACCCAATCTGAATTGCAATTGGAGAAAAAAAAATCAAAAAACAGGAGAAGGGCATAAGGGAGCTTTTGGAACAACATGGAACAAAGCAACATACATATAATAGGGGTATCAGAATGACAAGAAGAGGAGCAAGAGTTATCGAATAGAAAATCTATTTGAAGAAATACTGTCAGAAAACTTCACTGATTTAGGGAAGAAAAAGTCACACAAGCACAGAAAGTCCCAAACAAGAGGAACCCAAAAAGACCCACACCAAGACATGTCATAATTATAATGGCAAACATTAACAACAAAGATGTACCTTGGTTGAGGGCACATACCCAGTGAGGGTGTGTAAGAGGCAGCTGTTCGGTATTTCCCTCTCATTGATGTTTCTAACTCTCTATCACTCTCCCTTTTTTTGGTTTGTTTGTTTTTATCTAGCTTTATTGAAATATAAATATAAATCATGTATAGCATTGTGTAAGTCTAATGTGTAAAACATGATGAGTTGATACATATATACATTGTGAGCTGATTATCACAATAAGACAAGTTGATATAACCTTCATCTCACCTTTTTTGTTGTGGTGGTGGTGGTGAGAACATTTAAGATCTACTCGCTTTAAACTACAGTGCAGTATTGCTAACCAGAGTCACCATGTTCTACAATAGATCCTCAAAATATTAAGCTTTGATTCTATGTAAACTCTTTGGAACTTTGATGCAAGAGTGAAGAAAAGTTAGGATGTTAAAAATTCTGAAGTTGCAGGTTAAACAAACAAATCTTAACTGAGTTTCCTTTGAGTTGACTGAATTAATATTTCTACCACTGAACAGAATGGAGCTTGAAATTGACAATGAATTGAGTTGAGAGAAGTAAACAATAATAAAGGAAAAGATTCCTTACCTAGTAATGCAAGGACCCCTCTTCACACTATGCTGCTAGAATAATGATTATTATACTAATAAAGAAAATGTAAAATAAAAAATTATATATAAGAAGTAATTTTTAAAGTTCTTTTTCTATTGGTTGTACATGTCTCACATTTTTAGTCTTAGATATTTTACTTTAGGAGATGAGGAAATAAAAACAAGAATCAATCTGCTTAGAGATACTTGTTATGATTATCTGACCCACACAGAAGAGAAATAAAAATTATGAGTATATTTAGGCTTAAACATTGACCTTTAAATCTGACTAACATGTATTATAATTTATACAGGTCAGTGGAACTTATCCACGTACACATATAGTATTTTTTCCCATGTAAACCCCATCAATGAGTTCAGACAACATTGCTACTTAAATTAGCACTTGCTAATAGGGAGGTATCTTGAGAGAGAAGAAATAGTAGTGCTTTTCCTTTGCCTGAAATCATACTGATCAGTTGGATTGGGAAGTTGAGGAAGAGATGGATGATCCAACACCTATGTGGTATCTGAATCAAAAGCAAGACGGACTAGCAGCAACTAGCCATATTGGCAGCCAGGGGAAGTCAGTAAAGGTAAAGAGTCAACCCTTAGCAGCACATCACAGGAGCTTTAACAGAGCCAGACCCCACTCCTAAGGAATATGAGAACTTTTATGAGTCACTTAACCCCTTGTTAATCATTAATTTCTTTACTGGTTAAAATAACACAGTTATATTTCATTATCTCTTCTATCCATTTCACTTATAACAATCTACAAGGCAATTTTTGAGGGCCAGTTTGGTTCTCTGCAGCACCTTTTTGTGAGGCTTACCTCATTCACCATATTCAAATTTTAGCTCTTGGACTCTTTGTAAAGCGAGTCAAGAAGTAGAGTAAGTGAATCAACATAGCCTTTCTTTTTCTTTTTTCTCTCCTTTGAAGTTTAAGCAGAGTTCTTGTTTTATGTTTATAACATGGCTATTTCCCAGTTGTAAAGTTATGCATTCATAAGTGCCATTGTTATAAGGGGTTATTTTCCTAGAGCTTCCCTGACTGGGTTTTACCTTTGTTGAATTTGTACAAACAATTGTACAAAAAAACACAAAAAACAAGTAAACAAAACAACAACAACAAAATTTAAACTTCAAAATTACCCATATTTGACACAAGAAAACAATCTGCTCAATAGACAACATGATTCTATTTTCCTCTTTTGTCATCAAAAGTATATAAGTAAGTAATATTATTTTGGAAAAACTCAAAGCAAAATGGAGAGTGATCTTATGTTTCTTTGCATCATTGGTGCTTCTGTGAATCAGTGAGCAACTACGCCATTTATACTCAAAGAATAGGTTATACAGTTTAGACCATGAGGTACCACACTGAACAGTCTATTAGTGGGTGGTATTTTTCGCTTGTTTGTTTGTTTTTTTCTTGTTATTAGCACTGAGCTTGATTCTACAATTATTCCATATGAGAAACCCTCTCTGAAGTCAATGGGTGTCTCAGAATAAATTTGATTACAAGATTTGGTCCATTGAGTAAATGAATGAAATTTGGCTTTTATTAATTTGGAATTTCTCAATTAAGAGCTTAACTTCCTAAGCAATTTGTAGATATGTTTCTAATGATGTTTATTTGTACCAAAATGACAAGGAAAAGAGATTTCTTTTCCCTCCTATGGAATGTATCTTGCCGAGATAAAGAGAAAAGAAAGTTTTCCTGAAATGTTAATGGAAACTAAATTCTTAGACAAGAAAAAGGAATGAAATGACATTATTTCCCCCATTTTACATTAGTAAAATATAAAACACTGTGCGTCTGCAAAAACTGTTCTCTGTTTCTGATGAAGTTGTGATTATATTTTTCAGGTTTGGTTTGAAAAACTAAGACATCTGTTTATCCAGCGCATACGGAATAACTCTCATGTCTCCTTATCTCTGAAGATTTCAAAGGCTTTCATTCTGGTTTAAATCCTTTGAAGAAGCAGTAATCAAAGACAAAAATTATCAGAGGTACATTTTTGTTTCCCAAACAATGCAAATAACATTCACCCTCCTTGGATTTCAGGCACTAGCATAAATCTTCAAAATTGGAGATTTGCCATTGAATCAAAAAACAATATGGATAAATAGAAACAAAGAAAAGCAAACTAAGAGAGCATTTTCTCTACTTCATATTAGCGCATAAATTTAAATTCAATATGCGAATAATTTTTAAAAAATACCTTGGTAAACAACATCAAACAGCATATCCTAGCACCTTGTGACAGAATGTAACTAGCTGGTGGGTGAGTGTAGGTAAAAAAATAGTTTGAACACAACGTTTTTGTTTTAGTAGATTTTGCAATTTGAAAAGGTCAAATTAAGAGCAGTGAGAATCCTAAGGATGATAATAAAATGAACTCTACACAAAAATAAACCAAGAATATCCCTAATAAACTGTACCCAGGATACTCAGGTAACTGAGGTTGTAGCAGCCTGTCCCGCCCTTCATTGGCTTCAGCTTGCCTCTCTGTGACTTTCAGCATATGTACAATAGATCCGTGTATTAAGGAACTGCATAATAACTTAATCTGTCACCCTCTTTCTAAAGAGAATGATAGACAAATAATATCTATTATTCTTTAACCATGCTTAGTTATAAGTGAAGATTTTGAGTTTTGAGCATCTTCTGCATTAACAAAATTGAAAGTCCAGGGGAGGGGCTTGGAATGGTAACCATCTTACATCACAGAGAAGACAGGAGAAATTCACCTTTCCTGCCCAACTGTAGGACAACGAGGTCTCTGCCCAATCGCCCCCTTCTCCAACAAAGAGGGAACGGACTTCCACATTATATCTGAGCCATAAAAATATGCTTTGGATTGGAGTTAGGTTTTAGTCATTGAAGCTGCAAATAGAGATGGTTTCTGGAGTCCAGGGCAACAGGCAGCATCAATTTTACTGGAAGAAGTCTTCTCCTTTTAGGATGAGGAGGAATAAAGAGTCAAGGTGAAGAAAAACTATATCTAGAACACTCAGAAATGTATTCTTTTCTACAAGGTTACCTTTGTTGTAAAGCAAGAATCATACATACGTGGATCTGTTTCTAGGCTCCCACTTCTCTTCCATTTGGTGTGTCTTACCTATGTATAGATACCCACCTAGTGATGGCATTTTGATGTCTCAACTTGACTAGGCTAAATTCTCTAGAACTCCCTTTCCTGTGTGTTTCAGGTTAATACGGTCCACAAGGTATGTTTTGGGGTGATGTGGAGGGTGGGATGTAAGCAGCAGCTATATTATTTCTATGCTTAGAAGGTCGAGGCAGGATCCCCCAGGCACATTTATGGCTGTGGCTCTGGCTCACTGATGTGGGGCAGCAACCTGCAGTGCAACTTTCCCTCCTGGGACCCTCTTCAGCCTTTCTGGGTCACAGAGAGTTTATGTATAATACATACTGAAGGGTGCCAGCTTCTCCTGCAGGACTCTCACATTAGGTTGGATTCAGTGTGAACTGACAGAGGTGTCCTTTACTTTTTGAGAAACCCAGTTCATGCTCACGGATTCCTTTACTTTATTTTACATAACATTTACCTTCCAACTGTCGGCCCGGCAGATTCCAAGCTCCCACATCAGATGCAAAGACAACAGATTTGCAGAGCCTTAATCATAATTGTGCAATTTAAAATAGCTGTACAAACACACACACACACACACACACACACACACACACACACACACACCCCTACTACTTATATCTCTATATATCTACATCTTTGTGCTTCTGCTTCTCTGACTGAACCCTTACTAATATGGTCTTATTTCAGTATACTAAGTTCTCTATCTTTTCCTTCAAGAATATTTCAGCTCTCCTTGTCTCTTAACATGTTTATGTATATTTTAGAATCAATTTATCAACTTTCATATGCACATATATACATGCTCAAACTTGCACACCTATCTATTGGAATTTTGAGATTGCACAAATCCATATGTCAGTATAGAGAGAATGGAGATCTTTATATAATGAGATTTCTTAACCTACAATTCTCAGGCTTTCAGCTATGTGTACAATTCACAAGGAAATCTTGTTAGAATACAATTCATGATTTAGTAAGCCTGGATGGAGCCCAAGATTCTGATTTTCTTATGAGTGCCAATATAATGCTGATGCTGCTGGTCAGTGGACAACACTTTGGTAGCAAGGGTCTGGATAGGGTATTTCTTTCCATTTAATTTCTCTAATAATATTTATGGCTTCCTGTATAAAGGTCCTGCACATATTTTGTTCCTAGGTGTTTGAAAGTTTATAAATTATATCTATATTTAAAATTTTTATATTCCATTTGTTGTTGATTTATAGCAATGCAATTGATTTTTATATGACTTTGTCTTGCTAAACTCACTTATTAATTCTAATAATTTATCTCTATAATCTTTTGGATTTTCTACAAATATAATCATCATATTAAAATGACAATTTTATGTCTTCCTCTCTACACCATTTATGTTTTATTACTTTTTCTGGCTTGACATCCCTGATGGAAATATCTGGGGCAATGATGAATATCGCTGAATGGTGATGGTGGACATTTTTATTTTGTCCCCAGTGTCCCGATTTCATAGGGAAACCTTGCCATATTTGATTATTAAGAGTACTTGCTCTATCATTTTTCATCATGAATGATTTTTAAAATTTTGTCAAGTGTATTTCTGCATTTATCACAACAATCTAATAATTTTCTCCTTTATTCTGTTAATGTGATGAAATAAATTGATTAACTTTCAAATGTTACATCAACGCTACATTCCAGGAATAAACCCAATTTGGTCATAATATATTATCTTTTCTGTGTATTTCTGGATTGGTTTGTTTTGTTAAGCAGTTTTGCTTTTATGTTATAAAGTGAAATTTTCCTGTAATTCTTCCTACTTTTATCATCCTCAATTTACAATAAAAATTATACTAGCCTCATATAAATTTAGGGAATACTGGCTTTGTAGACTTCTTTTCTATTCTGTATAAAACATTTTGGGTGATTTACATAATTTCTTCATAAAATATTTTTTAATATTCAACATGAAGCCATCTGGACCTAGAATTTTCTTAGTGAACAATATTTATATATAGATGGTATATGTCATACTTTTAGTATATTTTTGCTACTTTTTATAAATTGTGTTTTTTTTTAAGAACTTGTAAATTTCAGTCATATTTTCAACTTTACTAGAGTGAAGTTCTTGATATTTTTTAAAATATGCTTTTCTTGCCTGTATAATTATTTATTCATTTCTATACTTAAAGCAGTCAGTATCCCTCTAAACTTTGGCTGCATCAACCAATATTTGATATATTTTTTATTATCTAATGTACATATAATTTCCTTATTGAATTCACAGTTTGTTATAAGAATATTCCTTAATAATTGAACATATGAGATATTTTAGTTACTTTTTGTTTAAAATGACTTGTAGATTAAGTCTACTTTGTCTATCAAAGAACAAATAAAATATTTCTTAAGATTTTCTATTTTTAAAATGTTACCTAAGCCTGAAAAGAAGATATTACCTGCAGATGTTAGACAAAAGGTTCTAAAGATATCTAGTAAGTCACATTCACTAATGCCAATGTTTATATTGTTGAAACTTCTAGACCATACTAACATGTGACTGCTTATTAAACTAGTTACTGAAAGAATTTTATAAAAATCTCTCATAGTTTTGCATTTTTCTATTTTGCATTGTAACATATAAATTTTGTCATTCAGATTATGTTACTGGATTTATAAAATAAAATAGACATTTTTCTAATGACTTTCATATTGTGTTATTATAAAGTATCTCTCTATCATTATCAATTTTTAAAAGTCCACTTTGTTATTAATATAACTACTCCAGCTTTCATTTAAATTGTATATCATATATCTTTCACATGTTTTTTTTTCAAAATTTTTTTGTACTTTTATTTCAATTTGTCTCTAAGCACATGGTTGAGATTGTTTTGCTTCCACTATGTCTCTCTTTATTGCTAGAGTACTTAGAACCATACATATTTAATATAATTACTGCTATAATTGAGTTTAAATAATCATACTCAATTATTTTTATATTCCCACCAATGTTAGGCCTTCTTATTTGCTTCCTTTTTGGACTAATTTTTTTTCATTACTTTATTTACTATCTTCTCATTTGTTTGGAAGTTGTATATTCTTTTATGATTAGTATCATAGATTTCTTAGAAATTACAGCATTTCAAGTGTTTGAATTATTATTCTAGTTTAGTTGATTGGATTTCAAGCTTCCTTTTATTGTATAAATGTAGAGCCTGGCTATTCAAGTTTTTACTTGATATTCTTCCAATAAATTGCTTTTCTCTTTAAATTAGCCAGCATTAATTCTGTTGCTTGGGAATTTGTTAAGTGGAGCTCTATTAACAAATTTCTACTGACGGATATAAAATAATTCAATATTTCCTATAACGAGTATATTTAATTTGTTAAAATGTGCTCTAAATTACATGCACATATTTCAATAATTCTATTCTTTTGATTTAAAAGGAATGCATGACTACTTCAGAAGCTGTTATCTGTATTTTTAAAGGTTCTTATTTATGGATTTCAACAAATTAAAATTTAGTTAGAAGATACATATTAATCTTTGAAATAATTTCCTTAGTGGCATGTTAACAATTGAAGGTATAATATTAAGAGAAGCTATTAAGATACGTTAAGTTCCATTTCTTGAAATTTATTGTAAAATTCAGTTTTGCCTATGACATTGTATTAACATCAGGATTTGATGTTTAGTTGCTTACAATTTGCTGAAGAGGAGCTAAGATGCTTCCCTATATCAACTTGGTAGTACAGAAAGACTGGCCCAAATTAGGGGCTATGACATAAAGTCCTATTTAGTGCAAAAGCAAACTGTTGCATGGGGATAGCATTACCCAGACATTTTTAATGCAAAAAAACAAACAAACAAAAAAACAAAACAAAACAAAAAAACACTGAAATGATAAAAGACAAATAAAAGGGATCAGTGAGCCAATGATATTAATGGGACTATAGAAAGGCAGGTGATACTTAGTTTGGTCTATATTAGGAAATGTCAATCAACAAGCTAGGAAAGCCATTTTGTGGGGAACGGAAAGACCCTGTACAGAAAAGGGGTGAGTTAAGATCAGAAGACACACACACAAAAAGAGAGAGAGCAAGATCATAATCTTATGAATATAATGAATAGTAGTCTCTCTTCAGCATTTCCCACTCTTAGGAAAGGAATGGGCTATTGGGCATATTCACAAGTTTTATTATTATGGTTTGTGGTGGTGTTGTTGAAGTAAAATTGACATGGAAGTGGTTTTTGAAGTAAGAATAAAAAAAAATCCAAGAGTATGATTTGTGGCATATAAAGAAAGAGAGGCTCATGTGAGGTACGGATCCTGGATTTTAGAGATACCATCAAAATGGAGAACAGTTGTCTTGAACAAGATGGATTTGAACTTTTTCAAAAACGACCTGTATTGTTTTCTATCCAAGGTTGGTAGTTAGTGGATGCAGAGGGCCAACTTTATACATTGATATGCTTTCATACAAGGGACTTGAGTATCAGCAGATTTTGGTATCTGCTGGGGTCTTGAACCAATTATACATGGATACGAAGGTAGTTAACCTCGGGGGGACTCAAAATTATACACTGATTTTCTACTTAACAGGGATCTGCGATCCTGACTCCCATGTTATTCAAGGTCAACTATCCTGTCATCCAGAAGAATATCAGAAGAAGCTGGTGGTCAACATTGTCTGCCTCCCAGGCAATTCTGCAACAGTCTCTTTAATCTGTGGAAATCTCTGCCTTGAGCCAAGAATCTCAAGGATCCCTACTCCTTGGTTTTCATCTCTTATTATTGATATTTCTGTAAGAGAAGAAATAGGAAAGAAGTAAACAACCTCTGAAAAAAGCGCCAACTGTGTCTTCTTGGTCTCTGAGAAATCTTGTGGCAAACTGATTGAAACAAAGGATATTAGTAAAGCTTTATTAGATGTTTTAACAATCACACTAGTAGATAATGAACACTTTCTAAGCACTCATGAGTGGTAGTTATTTTTATTGGGTAAATTGTGTAAGATTTTCTCCTCTTATAGCCTATCCTAAGCCATCTCAATTAGTCTGCACCTAACCCTCTAACCATTTCAGGGTGATAAGACTGACAAGCTTAGATGAGTTTTATCTACATAAATTCCTGAAACAACAGAAATTAATGCAGAACCCATTATCAGAAATCATAGTATAGCTGGTACACAGCTCTGATCATTGCAAATGAGGTTTCAACTAGACCCAAGAGCACTTTAAGTTCTTTTGAAGTGTTTTCCAAATCGGAAAATCTTTCTCTTAAAAGCTTCTCTGAAAATTAACATGGATCTTGACCAAGGATGATTGGTCTTTTCCCAAGGAAGTGTTATCAGCATTAAATTATGCTGAGTAGCCTGGCATTCGTATGCTCTTTTAACATTTTTTTTGTATTAAAATTAATTTAAAGTTACAAACGTTTATTTTAACCAATGCCTGAATGTAAACATATCAATTGAGTATAACATGAACAAAAGAACATAATTATTCTGGGGAATAATAAAAATATGATTTTCTCATAAAAAACTATTTTCTATAAAGATAAGTCATTTTTGACAGATTAGGAATGGCTTGAATTCTAAGTTTCTCTGATTGACATTGTCTTAACTCCCAACAAAGCTATATGAGCATATATGTAATTTTGTGTAGTTAATCAGATGATTTGATTAGTATAAAAGTGACTCAAGGGAGCCTTATTTTTGAAGTATTATTTTTCATTATAAAATGTCTTTAAAAAAATCAAGAATCATGTTGGAAAAAATCAACCACAATTCCACTATCCCATTAAAAAGTTATTAAACCTTAATGAATCTCTCTAGGATTTTAAATGTATTCTATTTTTTGTTTAAACAAATTCATGATTACACAATATACCCAAATTTGTGTCTTCCTTAACACTTTTTCCAGCACTATTTTAAAATTTTTATGTGTAGTAACATTCAAATCTCATAACATAATATTACATATATTATGAATGACATATTCATAATATATATATATTATGAATGACAGCTCTGAGGCACAGATTGGTCAAATAACTAATGAAAAACTTTTTATTTGAGTAAGAATTCTTTGGTTGCCTGCAACAGAAAGGAAAATGCAAAGTGCTTTATTGAAAGGATGCCGGGTAACTCTTATTTGAAGAGGAAAAGCTTAACAATTGATTACTGAATCAGGCAAGCAGCTTTGGAGACCTCAGTTAGGAACTCACACATAGCTTTTTTAAAACTGATAATGAAATATACTTTATCATTTGTAACTTCATTACAAATTCATATTCCTGGGAACAAATTTGATTGGCTTATACCTTAACTAAGGCTGGGAGAGGGAGTTGGGCAAGACTAGATTTGACAGTCCCAGTGGTACCTCAAGAATTTGTAGAGAGCTGAGTAAGCAAGAACAACAGATGCCAAATTCAATTTTTATCTTAATGTGGGAACAGAAGCTTAGAAGTCAATAAATTCTTAAATATCCAGGAAGTATCTTTATGTTGGCAAGTCCATGTCACAAAATGTCTTAATCGGTAAGCTATAGCAATGTATTTACTTCACAAAGACATGGCTTTGATTCACTGTAGATTTTCAAATTTAGCCAAAAAAAGAATATTGTTGCTATAATCTCTTAGTTCTAAATGGAAGCAGGAAACATAAAATCAAAGATAGTTTGGCAGTTAGTATGAGAGATAAAATCTAGCACTTGAAAAACTAGGACATAGCCAAAATCAAAATACTGGAAAGCAGCCTTAAGGAAAGATCAAATAGCCCTGGCTGATGTGGCTCAGCTGTTTGAGCATTTTCCATGCATTGAGAGGTTGCCAGTTGTATTCTGTCAGGGCACATGCCCAGGTTTGGGGCTCAATCCCCAGTAGAGGGTATGTAGGAGGCAACTGGTCCATGTTTCTCTCTCATTGATGTTTCTATCTCTCTCTCCCTCTCTCCTCCTGTCTCTTGAAAAGCAATAAAAATATTTATTTTAAAAAAGATCAGCTATATGTGGGATACCTGAAATAATCCAACTACAATGGTGGTAAAGCCAAGGTGAAAACTGTGAGAGGACAAAGGGGTATAGAACATAGGAATAAGTAGAATGTAAAAAAATATTTTTGTAAATGATTCTTAATTGTAGGACTTAATTTGGAAGCCTCAGATCCAGTAATACAAATGAGAACATGCTTATAACACAATCCAAGGAAATGAATATAAGGATGAGCCATTTGGGGAAAAAAAGGAATTTTATTTTCTTTAAATGCATTTGAATTGTCTTTAGAGCTACTTTATTTCTTTAACTCTTTATTGTTGAAAATATTACAGATGTCCTCTTTGTTTGTTTGTGGCTATTTTAATGGTTAAGAGTTGTTTTCAGTTGAAGTACCACTAGAATAGGGCATAAACATTTTTTCAGTGTTTAGGTCTTTAATGGTTTAATCTGGCCCTATTCAGTCATTTATCCAAGAGCATTCTTCCAAAAAGTTATGCACTTATAAGAAAGCAACATTGTTTGACTTCCAATTAATATATAAATCGGTAAGCAAGTTTAGTCAACAGATACTTGTTAATGCTTACAATGAGCTGGGTCCTACAGAAATTAAAATGAAATGACTAATGTGTTCTATAATTTGATAGTCCTATAATTCTCCATCCTGGGTGGTAGCAATCCTCCTTCCTGGTGAAGAAAAATAAAATAAAATTCTGGATAACATATATTTTTAAAGCTTCTTTTCATCATTGAAAAGATGACATATTATTAGGCATTATCAGGCCAAAAATAAATGATTTCAGGAGCCCAGATGAGTAGAAAGACCCTTTCCCTCTTCATACCAACCCACACTTTATCATTACTCATCTCTTTTCCCTCTATTGGCATTTGTCTAAGCAGCTATTTGATCTGTGATTTTCAGTTTCTTGCATGTGGGGTCAAAAATCAAAGCCCAAAGCCCCCTCAAGGTAGTGCTCTAACAGGAGACTTTCACCTGACAAAGTAGAGACCCTAACAGACAATATCCTCAGGAGATAAGTTAAATATGATATAAACCCCTCTTCCCAAAAGTCATAGAGGAATGTTCCCTTGCAGGTGAGCAAAGCAAAGCAAGAGGGAGAGTGAGAAGATTTTTCCTCAGAAGTTCTAATTATAAGCAGCCCTCAAAGGGGTTGAAGCATCAAGCCATCACACATTTAGATGATCAGAAAACAAACAAAAAACCCTCAAGCTTTGACTTTTACTTAAATATGATTGGTAGTACCCAAGCTGTCTCAGAAAAGAAAAAAGGAAAAAATCTAACCCCAGTGACACTGCATAATCCAAGAACAAAGAGAAAAGCAGGAAATTCTCAACAGTATCAAGTTGGATGACTGAAATAATATTTTCAATATGATGTCAAATTAGAAATCTATTCATGTGAAAATATCTTTAAAATAAGACAAAATAAATATATTTTCAGACAAACCAAAAATACTCAAGGCCTCTTTAAAGAAAATTATTAGCAACCTTCTTTAGAAAAAAAGAAATCACAGATGGAAGTTCTGAGCTGTAGGAAGCAATGAAGACCAATAGTTTAATAACAGTAGCAATAATAATAAAGTGAATAAAAACATGAAAGCTTTACCAATGATATTTATTGAACACCATGCAATGTTTTAAATAACTTTTATATATTAATCCATGACATTCTACTATTTTTGTCAACTCCATTTTATACAAAGAGCAATCAAAGATTTAAATAACTAGCCAAAACCGGTTTGGCTCAGTGGATAGATCATCAGCCTGCAGACTGAAAGGTCCCAGGTTCGATTCCGGTCAAGGGCATGTACATTGGTTGTGGGCACATCCCCAGAAGGGGGTGTGTAGGAGGCAGCTGGTCGATGATTCTTTCTCATCGATGTTTCTAACTATCTATCCCTCTCCCTTCCTCTCTGTAAAAAATCAATAAAATATTTTAATATATTTTTAAAAAAATATAAGATTTAAATAACTTGCCCAAGGCTGATAATTGGTGGAACCTGCATTTGATTTGTAGCTGTCTGGGTAAGCCGGTTTTACTCAAAATACTCCTGACCACAATGAATGGATTTTTCCTTACACCAACCAATATTCAATTAATCCATTTTCTGAATCCCAAGTGGATATCCTACAGTCCAGTTCAATTCTGATACTACTCAGTTAGCCTTAGACTCCTCGGGTTTAAAGGCTCAGTCCCATAAGACTGCCCTCATTTCTGATATCAGTTGCAAGTCTTAAGTCACTTGGGGATAGCACATTTCTATCTGACTTTGCTGAAAATTGGGTGTTTCTTCAACACCCTCCCCATCCAGCTTTGATAACTTCCTCACATAATTCAAGAAGGTGGTTTATTTACTACTAGAGGCCTGGTGCACAAATTCCATGCATGGGTGTGTATGTGTGAGGGGGCGGGGTGCTCCTCAGCCCAGCCTGCACCCTTTCCAATCTGGGACTCCTCAAGGGATGTCTGACTTTCCATTTAGGCATGATCTCAATAGGATCAGGCCTAAATGGACATTCAGACATCCCTCTCACAATCCAGGACTACTGCCTCCCAACCACTTGCCTGCCTGCCTACCTGATTGCTCCTAACTGCTTCTGCCTGCCAGCTTGATCACCCCTAACCACTCCCTGGCCAGCCTGATTGACACCTAACTGCTCCCTTGCCAGCCCAATTGCCCTTAACTCTCCTCCCCTGATAGCCTGGTTGCCTCCAACTGCCCTCCCCTCCTGGTTCAGTCACCCCTAACTTCCCTTCTTTGCCAGCCTGGTTGCCCCTAACTGTTCTCCCCTACAGGCCTGGTTCCCCCCAACTCCCCTCCCCTGCAGGTCTGGTCACTCCCAACTGCCTTCCCCTGTCAGCCTGGTCACCTCTAACTGCTCTCTCCTGCTGGCCTGGTCACCCCCAACTGTCCTCCCCTGCAGACCTGGTCCCTCCAACTGCCCTCCCCTGTAGGCCTGATCGCCCATAACTGCCTTTCCCTGCAGACCATCTTGTGACATCCATCTTTGACTACATGTAGGGCCATCTTGTGTGTTGGAGTGATGGTCAATTTTCATAATACTTTTTTATTATATAGGATTACCAGTTTACTATAAAGGATGCACTTAGGAACAACTGAATGAAAGTGATGCCTAAGGCAAGAAATGGGGGAGAGGTGCTGAGCTGCCATGCTTTCTCCAGGTGTGCCACCCTCCCAGCACCTCAATGTGTTCACCAATATAGAAACTCTCTAAACCCCAATTGCCTAGGGTTCTTTGAAGGTTTCATTACACAAGTACAAATTTTTAAATCACTGGCCATTGGTGATTAACTCAATCTCCAGGCCTTCTCCCCTCCCTGGAGGTCAGCAGTGGGCCTGCAAGATCAGATCATGTAATCATGCCTTATTCTTTCTGGGAATGGAGCCCTACCTTAAAACTATCTAAGGACTCTTAGCCCCTAGTCATCTTATAGCATACAAAAGGCATTCATCACTTAACTATTCTGCTGATTTTAGGAGCCTTGTGCTAAGAATCAGGGTTAAAGACCAAACATATATTTCCCATTGTTTCACACTGAGCCTGTGTTCTTAATTGCTATTATATACCCACACCCTTTAAGTAAAGGATAATAGCATATAGCATACAGTTGAGTTTAACAGACATTAAAGTTTTGTTTCATATGTCTTGAGGTCTATTTTTCCCTTCACAGTTAATGAATTATATATATAATTCTGAAATTAGTTTTGGAAGACACAGGATTACAAAGGAGCAAAGGAGTATGTCATGGGAGCACTTGACTAGGATGGTAGTTCAGTTTGACACAAACTTCATTTTAGAGAAGTAGGTCCAAGGAGTAAATGATGATCCAGAAATGAAAGACAAAGACATAATTAATACGTGAAGAGATAGGACTATAATAATAAAGAGGATAAAAGAGCATTAGCTGAAAGAGCCTGGGATATAAAATGTCAACAAATCTGGGTTGCTCACACTCTCTCTAATGGATACTAAAAATGTAGCCCAAGCACCAGTTAGCAAGAATAAGGGGGTTTTGGGGGGCAGTGAACTGGCCCACCTTCTTGGATTTGAGAATTCTAGTTTTTTGATAAGTAGTTTGAACCAATTGGCTTTTAAGATTGCTTTCAACTATAACATATAATTTGCTACCAAAGGATTTCATGGAAATGATCCAACTGCTGGTCTATAGAGCGTTTGTGAAGATACTTTATCAGTGAATTTTTTTGTTTAATTAGTTTCTGTGAATTACAACATTAAGGCTAAGTTACATACGTATTTCAAAATAGTGAAACTTGAAGAGGCTCCACATGGTATAAAGTATACAGGGCCTCCGGTAAAAAGGGGAGTCAGCATTCTTCTTGATCTTGGAAAAGCAGCCTCATTTATGGCATAGGAATCCTGCTAATTATCTCTGAAGATTCAGGTACATGGATGAGGATCTCAAAAAGAAGGGGAGACCTGGAATAGTCTTCCTAGAATTCTCATTTTGCTTCAATCAGAAACACATGCACATGTACATACACACACACACACACACACACACACACACACACACAGCATACACATAAAAAACAAAAATTCAGTCCTTCTGGGAGACTGACCCTAGACAGGTGGAAGGTAAGATTGCATCTCTTAATAGAAGACAGGCTGAGTTTTGGAAAGAAGTCATGCTCTACCAGTATTTTGAGTCCTAAATTTAATAATTGAGGCATTAAAACCCTATAATTAAAAAAAGTAATTGTGATGAACATGTTTGCATTTTCTCTAATCATTTTCATTTTGTTTCTCTTTAGCATGTGGTAAGTTCCTCATGAAGTTATAGTATTCCAGGGATGTGAATGAGAACCAGGGGAGATTTCATTTGTTTCCTTTTGCTACACTTGGTCCAACCATTAAGGGGAGGCAGCATAATTCTTTGGATGAGGTCTGATGTTGTTTATGATACCAAAATAAAAATTATAACAAGAAAATGAAACAAAAAGTCCCAGAGTTAGGACTTTTTTTTTAAAGCATCACATTATTTGTCAATACTCCTCCCATCACCATGCTCAATGTTTCTCATGGGCATCCAGTATTTGACCAAGTTGCATTCATTTTGCTATGACTAGTGTGGCTCAGTTGATTGAGCATTATCCTGTGCACCTAGTTGAATTCTTGGTCAGGTCCCATGCCCAGGTTGTAGGTTTGATCCCCAGTCAGGGTGCATATAGGAGGCACTGATCAAAATGTCTCTCTCATGTCAACGCTTCTCTCTCTCTTCCTTTCTCTCTCTCTCCATCTCCCTTTCTCTCTCTAAAAACTAACTAACTAAATAAATAAGTAAATAAGTAAATAAATAAATAAGCAATAAAACCATTAAATAAAGTTGTGCTCATCTATCCTCCATGTGCAGACCCCAGCATCAATCATTGCCTGCCTACCAGGCACAGTACCTTCCGCATTGTGGAATACTTTCTTCCACCCTCTTTTTCACCGCTGCTTTCCTCACTGCTGTTCGCAGTGGAATTGTTGATGCTACTGTTTTTCTTTCTTCTTAGAAATGCTTATTTTCCATCTCTACTCTTAGAACTGCAAAGATGGTGACAAGTAGAAACATGAAAATTCAAGAAATGTTTGGCAGACACAATTGATAAGCTGTGTGTGGGGTAGCAGAGAAGAGAGGTCCCAGCATGACTCCTAAGTTTCTGGTGTAGGCAACAGGGTGAATGGCAGTAAGTTACTGGAAATGAGAGGACTAGAAGGAAGAACAGATTTAGTAGAGTGGGAGTGTTGAGCTTTATTGCATTAACAGTAAAAATAAACATTTCCTTTTATTGAGCATCTACTTCATTCCATCCAATGTGTGAAGGCTTTACATGGAGCAGTGCTGATTCTCTGAGTACATTTTAAACAAAAGTGCATGTTTCCTTTGATGTGATTTCTGGGATATCCTAATGACAGCATACAACAGATAGTTAGATTCTCAGCCTTGACAATGGGTATAACTGATAGTTAATAACCACAAGAGTCAATGAAATTACCAAAAAAAAAAAAAAAAAAAAAAAAAAAAAAAAAAAAAAAAAGCCAAATTAAAAAAAGAAAAAAAAGAAAGAAAGAAAACAGTCAAGAACAACCAACAGGATATAATAGAGGGAGCATGAGATTTGGTGCCAGTCGGATGCTGGTTTGAATCTGAGTTAAAGTCTTTGTTTCTCTGCTCATTTACCACACCACCCCACCCCCCCCCCAAAAAAAAGATAACCCTTTAAAATTCAGCCCCTACTTTCTAGTTTTACAGAATGATCCTGCCTTATCTTTCCCAACCATAATTTACTGGATCAAGGATTAAAAACATGGCTCAAGACATTCAATCTAAAGGTTGAGCTGAGCTAATCAGGTTTTCTCTAGGGCATTTAGACTAAGTGACTTAGAAATTGTGGCCCTCAACTGTCACCTTCTCTTCCCCTGCTTTTATAAGCAGAACATTTTCTAATAACTCCAAACCAGAATTGCTGTGAAAACATGGTGTACACATGTGGATTGTTGAGTGTGAAATACTAGCAAGTCATTTGAATTATTATACAGAAATTTTCATTTGGTAAACTAATTAAGTGGATGCCTGTGAAGGATAGAAGATAAAACAGTAAACATAATGGGGGCTGAGATATTATTCCAAGAAAAGGATCTTCGTTCAAAATAAAATCTAGGAGAAAGGGGGCCTTAAGTACAGAGGGTTTATGAGCAATCAACAGAAACAAGAGAGGACTAAGCTTCTAAGGACAGGGTCCAAAAATTGAGAGAGATTATCTATAATGTGGCTATCATATATCCCTGATGCAATGTGGCAGTACCCTTTAGCAGCTGTGCCTACATGGATAAAGTTAAAAGACCATTCTTTCCTTAGCCTTCACTCTATCTTTCAGTGAATTTACCTAATGAGCCCAGAAACATTGCATGACATAGTAAATACAGGGGAGGAGGAAGCCAGAGAGAGATGCCTCCATTGCTTTAGCCAGGAATTGGAAGAAGGCTCCTGTGTCTTCCTCTTTCTTCAATCTCAATATTCTAAACCTCCCTCAGGAAAGTCTGTGTCTGCAGTTTCTTGGGCATGTACAAAATATTGCTCAATACCTTATAATTTGCTCATTCCATTAGCAGGATACATATGAAACTTTGAGTACACAAGTACTCAATCAACTTTCTAGGTAAATCAGCTTTCTTTTACAGTCATTGGCAATATATTTTAAGTTTCTTAAATTAAGTATCACTTGTAAAACAACTAAATGATAAACTATATTTCTTATTTTTCAAATGGTGATCAAAATTTATATTTTCTTTGTGTCCAAAATTTTATTTTACTTATTGCATTATATAGTGTGAGTTCCGGAAACGTTGTTTCTGGCATAGAGCAGACAATTGTAGCCCACCTTTTTACACCCAGATGTATCATTAATTTACAGAAGTTATAAAGCACTTTTATCCAGTTAGCAAGTTTGTTGCCTGCATATCATAGACTACATTTCTAAATGCCGGCTCTTGCAATTTTCAGCCTTTTTTTCTGTAAAATAATAAATGGTGAGAAATATATATTTTTTGTTAGGAGGTCTGGAGAGCTTCAGCATAAACTCCTCATGGAAAGCAATCTTGAAATGTACCATCTAAGAATTCTTCAAAATTAGAATAATAAGACAGATCACATATAGCTCTTCGGGTTGAGTGCTAATGCCTTCACAAGATTTTGTTATTCCATTTGTGAAATTGGACAATGACTGATTGAGCTGGTGAGTAAAGAGCTCTTAATAACCCTGGAAGTTCAGCTCCTTTCTTAATCCTAACTGATGTGCATAGAGTGAAATACCTTATTAAAATATTTAGTGTGTGTTTGTGTATGTATGTGTATAAGTGTGTGTGTGTGTGTGTGTGTGTGTGTGTGTGTGTGTACCCATATGCAAGTCTTTGTTATTTTAGTTTGCTTATGTGATTATTGCTTCGAAATAAACTGAGGTCCATTTGGTATGTGAATATTGAAAGCAGATTGATATAATCAATATGGCTCATGTCCAGTATTGCCAAATGTAAAGAGACATTCAAAATAGAGGCTCTGTTTAGTTCTGGGATAGAGACTATAATTAATCATTTACCTCATGCTAAGACTAGATTGGCACTGTTTTCTGTTTCAACTTTTCATTTAATCAAATTAATATTCTTTTATCAAGAAGATAATGTGCTGGCATTTGATATATTTGTGTTTGCTTGATAAAATCTTAACATTTTAAACTAAAATATCTATGTGCAAAAGATTGGGGTAAGACAAGGTCACATAATCTATAGAACCTGAAAATGGTGACAACTTCAGAAACCCCAGGTTATCTCCTTTGCCTAAGATAATACCTCCTGTGTTTTCTATTGAGATGTGAAATTCTACAGCAAGAATTATTCTTTAGTTTAAGGATTTTTTGGGGGGAGGGAGAGGGCTGGTAAAATGTAAATGTTATTTAAGGAATAAGTATCTTCCACATGTACTTCAGCTTAAATAATCCTCAGATACAATTTTAAGAGTAGTTATTAATAAGTATTAATTTACTATGTCTGTGGATTGCTAAGGCAGAGAGATAATACCCACCAGATGGATGAGGATGGGTTGGGATATAGCCAAGATTTGGTGTACTAGGAAATTGGGAAAGACATGGCTGACCTGCTTTTATTCACTCATTCTCTAAATATTTATGAAAGCCTATTATGTGACAGGCATTATGGTACGCTCTTGGGATACAAAAATAATCGAAATAAATGATTTTCCTGTTCCTAAAAAAAGAGCATATTGTCAAGTATATTAGTTTCCTGAGGCTGCCATAAAAAATTACTCCAAACTTGATAACTAGAAATTTATTGTCTCACACTTCTGGAGGCCAGAAATCCGAAATCAAGATGTCCTCAGAGCCATACTGTCTCTGAAATCTCTAGGGCAAGCATGTCAAACTCAAAGGCTAACACAGGCCAAATAAAGTAGGCATGCGGCCCATGGGCCCCAAGTTAGACATGCTTGCTCTAGGGAAAGATTTCTTCCAGTCTTGTCCAGTATCTACTGTGTTTCCCTAAAAATAAGATATCCTCCAAAAATAAGACCTAGCGCATGGAAAGATAAGACATCCCCTGAAAATAAGACCTAGCGCAACTTTGGGAGAAAAAATTAATATAAGACACTGTCTTATTTTCAGGGAAACAGGGTTGTAGCCCTAGGCATTCCTTAGTTTATGGCACCATGAATCCAATCTCTGTTTCCATCTGCACATGACCTTTGTTATTCCATTTGACTCTCTCTTCCCTCTGTGTCTGTGACCTCTCTTCTTATAAGGATGCCAGCCATTGGATATAGGGCTCACTCTAAATCTAGCATGAGTTTCTTTCCAGATCCTTAACTAATTGCATATGCAAGCACCCTATTTAAAAAAATGATCACATTCTGAGGTCCTGAGTCAGAATGAATTTTTAGAGGATACTGCTCACTTCACTACATGAAGGAAGCAATATAAACAAGTACAGAAGTAGTTGTAGCACAGGATAATGTTGGGAGAAGTGAAATGGGTCACAGGAGATGGGGAAGGAGGAGAGTAAAGAAGTTTTTAGGCAAAGAATTTTGAAAGACCCAAAGGAAAAATGTGGAGAGATTCTGAAGAATTTCAGTGTAGTGGGAACTCATGAGAGCAATAGGGAGGGAGGAATTAGAATGACAATAAGTGAAGTGGTGTGTGTGTGTGTATGTGTGTGTGTGTGTGTGTGTTTTCAAAAGAAAGAGCCAGTTCATGAAGCTTTGAGGATATTTTTTTCCTGAGATAAATAGGCAGCTATTGCAGGCTTTAAGTGGGATATCCTTATATTTCAGGAAGATCTCTTTGGCTGTGTGCTGGGGTAGAGAGGTAAGCTTGGAAACAAAGGAATTTAGGAAGGGGTATATTACACCTTATAGTGGCTCCCTGCTCAGCATCTAATCTCCCCTCAAAGTGTTGTACCCAGACCTTGCCAAGGGTAAGACAAAGGGCATAGGTTAGGATAATCATATACTTAATTCATGTCATATTAGCCTTGAGATAAATATTGCTGTTCACAGAAGCACCAGTTATTCCTGCAACCTCTGTCCATCTTTCTGCTTTTTTCTCAATCCAAATTATTCAGTCAGCCTTGTGATTTTGAGAGTTAGATCCTCTCCATAAACTCACAATTTTTGCTTAGGAAAGTTGAAGTCATTTATATTGTTCTCAAGAAAAAAAATACCATAGTATTAGCCAAAGGATGACAGTGACATAAACTAGGGTGGGAGACTGAAGTGGTGTGGACAAATGTGAGTAACTTCTGGGAAGTAGCACAGATTTGCGTTGGTGATAGATTAGATGTCAGGGAGTGGAGTCAAAGTTGAAACTCAGGGTTCAAATGCAACAATACAGGTGACTAGCAGAACTAGCCGAACCTTTCACTGAGGTAAGACACAGCATAAAAATGTCAGACTGAATCTATTGCATTCAGTGTCAGATAAATGAATTTGAAGTGCCTGCAGGACATCCGATTAAAGGTGACCCATAGGAAGAGGGACAAGATGGCGACCGAGCAGACGGACTTGTTCTGACCCTGGCCCCAGAACAGATAAAAGCAGCATCTGAGTAGCTCAGGGAATATTAATTGGCAGCTAAGAAGCAGCGGAACTCTAAAGGAAGGTAAGGAAGGGTCTGCTGGACAGGATTTCCTGACCAAGCAGCCAGCACTGCGGCGGCGGCGACCTCTCCTGGAGATACGGGCTCAGAGGAAAGGCTGTGCCATCTTACCAGGAAAGGAGGATCTTCTCTGAGGCCTGGAAAACCCACAGCAGAGGAGTCCATAGAGCAGCTGTGACTCCCCAATAGGCGCAAACACGTGGATTCAAGAGAGTTCTTCCATCACCCACGGAAAGGTCAGAGTTTGCGGGGATAGCGTGAGAGTTCTGGGTCCCCGCTGCACTGGCAGCGACTGTAGCCGCGGAGCGCCCGAGTGGCCACCCACGCCGAGAGGCACCCAAAGAAGGCTGCAGCGAGAATCCTGCTGGCCACACCCAGTGCTGGGTTTGGTGTAATCTTCCCCAGAAGGACTTTTTTAAAATGCCAGGGGACACGGGACAGATTGTTAAGAATCGAGGCTGTCCCGCCAAGGGCGGAACATCTGGACACCTTGGCGCCTGATCCCTTCACCCCTTTGCTTCTGAATACTAGGGAAGGACTCCCCAGTTGGGCATATCCTGGGAAATTGCAGGGGGAAATTGCCTTCCTGGAAACAAGGGATCGGAGCCAGTAGAGATAGTCTGGGAGCCAGTAGGCACTCTGGCAGCTAGAGCCATAGAGAAAGAAGGCCAGAGCAACCAAAAAGACTGGGAAGTCAAGCCAGAATCACTGCCACCTAAGGGCTGAATTACAAACTGCCTTTTTCTCTTTTTTTTAACTTTTAACTAATCAAAAATAAATGGACACAAATAACTGAGGTGCAGTGGAATGCTGGGAACTGCAAAACTGTCTCGTCTGAGAATCAGGCTTGCCAAATACAATAACAGAGGAAGTGAATGACCACTACTGGACATTTTTATGCTAATTTTACTATTCTTTATTTTCTTTCCATTTTTTACGTCTTTTATTTTATTTTCATTTTTTACTTGAGAAACAATTTTTTTTCTTTTTTTCTTACTTGATTTTACATTTTCAATTATTACATCTTTCAACCTCAATCATCACTATTACTATTGCTATTTTGCATTTTTTGTTCCCTTTTCCTTCTTTTTTTTTTTTTTTTCTCCAGTACCATTTTATTTTCTCTTTATTTTACATTGGGATTAGTCTTCATTCTATTTTAATCTCTATATAGCATCATTCAACCCTATCTCAAATCGACCTTTACACCATCATTCTCTTACTAATCTTTACCCTTATTGTCTCCTGTTTATCCTATCCCTTTCCAGCTTCAGTTTTTCCTCTATTCTTTCTGTATACCCCCTGCTAAAGCTCCCACCATACCTATAGATCTAATTTCCAACCCCTGATCCAAGTGTATAAATACCACTCTCTTCACTATATTAAACTAGTGAAAAACAAAACAAAACAGAACAAAAAAACGTGTTCTCCTCTCTATCCTTTTGTCATTGTTTGTGTGAATGTTGATTATAGTGAATTTTTATGCTTTTTAGTGAAATTGTTATGCTTATTCTTGTGCTGTTATTGTTGTTTTGCATTTTTTAAATCCTTTGTTTTTGTTTGTTTTTTACTTCTGTACATCATAGCCTTACTTAATAATAGTGGATATTGTAGTTTGTATTAATCTTCCAAGTATTGTTGCTGACATTGGCTGGGATTAGTGGTTGTTCTATGGGAATTTTCTCCATATATATATATATATATATATATATATATATATATGTATATATGTATATATAGTTTGTTTCCCCTTTCTCTCTTAGTCATCGTCTTCTTCTTGTTCTTCTTTTTCTTTTTCTTCTTCTCTTTCTCTCTCTCTCTCTCTCTCTCTCTCTCTCTCTCTCTCTCTCTCTGTTTCTTCCTTTTTCTGCCTATTATCCAAGGTCATTTCATCATTACTTTTTTCTTCTTTTTCTATCTCTTAATTTATCCCTCTTTTTAAAATTTTTTTTATTTTTTATTTTATTTTTACTTTTCTTCCTTCTCTCCTATCTCCTAATTTGCCTTTCTCTAGTGGCCACCTTTATTAGAGGTTATTAATATTGCAAATACATCCCTGTTAAGTGCCTTTTGTGTTGTACCTGGTAGTATTGTATTTTATGCCTTTAAATCAATGCAGGAGAAGGAACACCACATAACCAGACATTCTGAAAAGAGAGACCATGGGGAGACAAAGAAATAGCCCACACATGAACGAAAAACAGGCATCACCAGAAAAGGAAGTAAACGAGTTAGAGGCAAGCAACCTACCAGAGCAAGAATTCAGAGTAATGATCATAGGATGGCTAAAAAGAATGGAAGAGAAATTTGATGATATGAATAAGAAACAAGAGGAAATGAAGAAGAACCAAGAGGAATTAAAGAACCAAGAGGAAATGAAGATGAACCAAGAAGAAATGACATCGCTACTATGAAGAACTCAATAGAAAGCATCAAGAGTAGACTAGAAGAAGCAGAGGACCGCATCAGTGAGCTAGAAGACAAGATGGAAAAAAATACCCAATTAGAGCAGCTTCTGGAAAAAAAATTAAAAAGCAGGATGAGAGCTTAAGGGAACTTTGGGACAATGCAAAACAAAAAATATTAGAATAATAGGAGTTCCAGAAGGAAAGGAAACTGAGGAAGACATCAAAAAAGTATTTCAAGAAATAATGACAGAAAACTTTCCTGAGATAGAGAAGAAAAAACCCACAAAAATCAAAGATGCTCACAGAGTCCCAAGCAAAATGAATCCCAGAAGACCAAAGCCAAGGCACATTATAATTAAATTGGCAAACACCAACAACAAAGTAAGAATCTTAAAAGCAGCCAGAGAGAGAGACAGAAAGTTACATATAAAGGAACCGCCATCATACTAGCCACTGATTTCTCAACAGAAACTCATCAGGCCAGAAGGGAATGGGATGAAATGTACTAAGTCATGCAAAGGAAAGGTCTGAATCCAAGAATACTGTACCCAGCAAGGCTATCAATCAAGATTGAAGGTGTAGCCGAAACCAGTTTGGCTCAGTGGTAGAGTTTCGGTCTGCGGACTGAAAGGTCCCAGGTTCAATTCCGGTCAGGGGCATGTACATTGGTTGAGGGCACATCCTCGGTAGGGGGTGTGCAGAAGGCAGCTGGTCGATGTTTCTCTCTCATCGATGTTTCTGGCTCTCTATCTCTCTCCCTTCCTCTCTGTAAAAAATCAATAAAATATATTAAAAAAAGAAAGAAAGGAAAAAAAAAAGACTGAAGGTGTAATCAGGAGCTTCACAGACAAAAAAAGTCTAAAGGAATTTATCTCCACCAAACCAGCAATGCAAGAAATGCTAAAGGGTCTACTGTAAAAATAAAGAGATAGGAAGCGAAGAAGAAACAGAGGTATAGAATAAAATGGCATCAAATGAGTACCTATCAATAATATCTTTAAATGTAAATGGATTAAAGGCTCCAATCAAAAGACATAGGGTAACAGATTGGATAAGAAAACAAGACCCATATACCTGTTGTCTACAAGAAACCCACTTTAGAAAAAAAGATGCACACAGACTGAGGGTGAAGGGATGGAAAAAGGTTTTCCAGGCCAATCGAAAGGAAAAAAAAATGCTGCGGTAGCAATACTTATATCTGACAAATTAGATCTCAGAGTGAAGCACATAACAAGAGATAATAAAGGCCACTTCATAATACTAAAGGGAGCGATCCAACAAGAAGAAATAACCCTGGTAAATATATATGCAACCAATATGGGAGCACCCAAATACATAAAAAAATAAAAAATAAAAACTACTGGAGGACATTCAGGGAGAGATTAATAGCAATACAATCATAGTAGGAGACTTTAATACCCATTGTCACCCTTGGACAAATTGACTTAACAAAAAATCAGAAAAGAAATATCAATCCTAAATGACTCATTAGACCAGATGGAATTAATCTACATCTTCAGAACATTTAACCCCAAAGCCACAGAATATACATTCTTCTCAAGTGCACATGGGACATTCTCAAAGATAGACCACATTTTGGGAAATAGGCAAAGTCTCTTCAAGTTCAAGAAGATAGAAATAATTTCCAGCATCTTCTCAGATCATAGTGGCATAAAACTGGAAATTAACTACAATAAAAATAAACCTAAGAAATCAAACACATGGAGAATAAACAGCATGTTATTAAACAAGGACTGGGTTACCAGAGAAATCAAGGAAGAAATTAAAAACATCCTGGAAACAAATGACAATGAAAACACAACAATCCAAAATCTATGGGACACAGCAAAAGCAGTTTTGAGAGGGAAGTTCATATCCCTACAAGCCTATTGCAAAAAACAAGAAAAAATGGTAACAAATTATCTAACTCTACAACTCAAAGAGTTAGAAAAAGAGCAACAAGAAAAGCCCAGTGTAAGCAGAAGGAAGGAAATAATAAAAATCAGAGCTGAGATAAACGACATAGAGACCAAAGAAACAATACATAAAATCAACAAAACCAAGAGCTGGTTCTTTGAAAGGATAAAAAGATTGATGAACCTCTAGCCCGGCTAACCAAGAAACAAAGAGAGAGGACCCAAATAAACAAAATCAGAAACGAAAGAGGTGAAATAACAGCAGACCCCGCCAAAATACAAAGGATTGTTACACAATACTATGAACAACTCTATTCCAACAAACTGAACAACCTGGAGGAAATGGACATATTTGTAGAAAAATACAACCTTCCAAAACTCAATCAGGAAGAATCTAAAAATCTCAATAGACTTGGGAAGAAATCGAAACAGTCATCAAAAAGCTTCCATCAAACAAAAGCCCAAGGCCAGATGGCTTCACAGGAGAGTTTTACCAAACATTCAAGGAAGAACTAAAACCTATCCTCCTCAGACTATTCCAAAAAATTCAAGAGGAAGGAAAACTTCCAAACTCCTTCTATGAAGCCAGCATCACCCTAATACCAAAACCAGATAAAGACAACTCAATGAAAGAGAATTACAGGCCAATATCCCTCATGAACATAGATGCCAAAATCCTCAACAAAATTCTAGCAAATCAGCTCCAGCAGAACATCACAAAGATCATATACCACGACCAAGTAAGATTTATTCCAGGAATGCAAGGATGATACAATATCCGCAAATCAATAAATGTGACACATCACATAAACAAATTGAAAGATAAAAATCATATAGTCATATCAATTGATGCAGAAAAAGCATTTGATAAAATCCAACACCCTTTCCTGATAAAAACTCTCAACAAGGTGGGAGTATAAGGATTATACCTCAACATAATAAAAGGTATATATGATAAACCCACAGCCAACATCATACTCAATGGGCAAAAACTAAAACCATTCCCTCTAAGAACAGGAACAAGACAGGGATGCCCACTCTTGCCACCCCTGTTTGACATAGTACTGGAAGTACTAGCCATTGCAATTAGACAAGAAGAGGAGATAAAAGGCATCCAAATTGGAAAAGAAGAAGTAAAGTTATCCTTATTTGCAGATGACATGATATTGTACATAAAAAACCCAAAAGACTCCATTAAAAAACTAATTGACTTAATAAATGAATTTGGCAATGTAGCAGGATACAAAATTAACGTCAAGAAATCCATAGCATTTCTATACACCAACAGTGAAATTACAGAAACAAAGACTAAAAAAGCAATTCCATTTACCATCGCACCAAAATATTAAGATACCTAGGAATAAATTTAACTAAGGAAGTAAAGGACCTATTTGCAGAAAACTATAAGACACTGAAAAAAGAGATAGAGGAAGATGTAAACAGATGGAAGAACATACCATATTCATGGATTGGTAGAATCAACATCATCAAAATGTCCATACTTTCTAAAGCAATCTATAGGTTCAATGCACTCCCCATTAACATACCAACGGCATATTTCACTGACCTAGGAAAAACTCTCAAAAAGTTCATTTGGAACAATAATAGACCACGAATAGTCACAGTAATCCTGAGAAAGAAGAGTAAAGTAGGAGGGATCTCAATACCAGACTTCAAGCTGTATTACAAAGCCACTGTTCTCAAAACAGCCTGGTACTGGCACAAGAACATACATATAGATCAATGGAATCAAATAGAGAACCCAGATATCAACCCAAATCACTATGCTCAATTAATATTTGACAAAGGAGGCTTAAATATACAATGGAGTCAAGACAGTCTCTTCCATAAATGGTGTTGGGAAAATTGGACAGATACATGCAAAAGAATGAAACTAGATCACCAACTTACACCATACACAAAAATAAACTCAAAATGGATACAGGACTTAAACATCAGACAGGAAACCATGAAAATACTAGAAGCATCCACAGGCAGCAAAATCTCAGACATATTCCAAAAGAACTTCTTCACTGATACTGCCCCTAGGGCAATGGAAGCTAAGGAGAAAATAAACAAGTGCGACTACATAAAAATAAAAAGCTTTTTTACAGCAAAGAAACCATCAATAAAACAACAAGAAAGCCCACTGTGTGGGAGAACATATTTGCAAATGTTACCACTGATAAAGGTTTAATCTCCAACATCTACAAACAGCTTATACAACTAAATAAAAGGGAAATTAATGATCCAATTAAAAAATGGGCAATGGACCTAAATAGAATATTTTCAAAAGAAGACAAAATGAAGGCCAAAAGGCACATGAAAACATGCTTAAAGTCACTAATTATCCAAGAGATGCAAATCAAAACAAAAATGTGGTACCATCTCACACCTGTCAGAATGGCCAACATCAACAAATCAACAAGCGACAAGTGTTGGTGAGGTTGCGGAGAAAAAGGAACCCTAGTGCACTGCTGGTGGGAATGCAGACTGGTGCAACCACTGTGGAGAACAGTGTGGAGTTTCCTCAAAAAAACTGAAAAATGGAACTCCCATTTGACACAGTAATCCCACTCCTAGGAATATATCCCAAGAAACTAGAAACACCAATCAGAAAGTATATATGCACCCCTATGTTCATAGCAGCACAATCTACAATAGCCAGAATTTGGAAACAGCCTAGGTGCCCGTCAGCTGATGATTGGATCAAAAAACCATGGTACATCTACACAATGGAATACTATGGTACCATAAAAAAGAAGGAATTCTCATCATTTGCAGCAACTTGGATGGAATTGGAGAACATCATGCTGAGTGAAATAAGCCAGTCAATGAAAGTGAAACACCACATGACCTCACTCATTTATGGATAATAAAGAACATTATAAAATGATGAACCAAAAGATAGATATAGAGACAATAAAGTAACAAATAGACTATCAAATTATAGCAGGTAGGGTAGGGGGATCTGGGGGAGATAATAGATCAACCAAAAAACTTGTATACATCCATATAAGTACAACCAATGGACACAAAACTCTGGGGAGGAGGGGTATGTATGGGAGGGGGGGCAATGTTAAATTATGTACACAGATAATAAATGAATTTAAAAAATGAGGGAAAAATAAATAAATTATTGGTTAATATATTGTAAATAAATAAATAAATAAATAAATAAATAAATAAAATAAAGGTGACCCATAAACATTTGAATATACCTCTGAAGTTCAGGACAGGAGCCTGGGTGGGATAATACATATATGAGAGTTGTTGATCCATAGAGGCTGATACTTTAAGATGCAGACTACTAGTATCACAATTGTAGCACAGGAACCCTATGACCTGGCACTTTCTGTTCTTAATGGTCCTCTCTTTATCTACTGGGTTTTCAATTACTTATTTTTCCTTAGTAGCTTTTTTTAATAGGTGCTTACAAATATCAACACTTTCAAATAATTTCATATGCATAAATTCCATAGTATAACTAATGCAAATCAGATTGGGAAAATGCATTTTCTTTCCTCTTCTCCTGGCTAATATCACTTTTCTCTTAGAATATGTCTATTATCTTCAATATTTGGCAAGGTTGACCATTCTTTACTGTATCACATTGTCTCTGAATTAAATTTGAGGTCCATGAAAGTTGGGATTTTTCTTTTCTTATTTAGGTCCAAATAGGACCTATTGAGGTTTAAAACACTTAATGGGCATTCACATGTTTATTGATACACTTTTTAATGTAGAGGTGCTTGCAAGATGAAATAGATACCAGAAGGAGCACAATATGACTTAAATATTCAAAGATTGTAATTACACAACATAACAAGAAAGTGAAATAAGACACCAAACACAAATATGATTAGTGGATCATTTTGTTTTCTTTGTAAATAATTTTTCATGCACAATTACCTGCATGTGCTAAATTAATTTTTCCATGTTGAGGAATACCATCTGAGAAATGCTCTTCCAATTCAAGCTCAGATTCCTTCATACTATCTAGTTCAATATCAGAAGGAATATGAGAAAGCAGCATAAATTTTCTCTTTATGATTTTTTTAAAAATCTCTAATATTGTGAAATTTGAGTTAGTGTCAAGAATAAGTTTCCTCTTCATTCAAAGCTAGCTTTAATTTTTCTGATATGTCTTATTGGGCTTAGGTTGGTGATTATAGCACTCAGCACATGAATCATTTTCTTCATCTTCAAAGAACATTATGAACATTAAATAATTATTCCTCACAATGTTCGGCAAGGCTGGCGTTTTATTCCCATCCCATTTTACAGACCTGAAAACTGAGGGGTAGAAGCCAATTAAGTTGGTATCCTATGATCCCTTCAAATTAAAAAATAATAACAGCCTTTTGAATCTTAACCACCTTTTCTCTTTCTATTTTGGTTCTTTCTATGGATATTAAGATGTAAGGAAGAGATAGGGGGAAATGTAAATTCTGATGTTTTCAAAGCAAAGAAAGAATTTCACACCTTTTCAACTGCCATTGAGCTGCAGGTGAAGAATTTAACAGCTTGCGGAGTGCTAATTAGAGCCCATTATAACTTGATTGACCTGCATTGGCAGTAGCACTCCTTGTGTCCTTGCAAGATGGAGAATTTGCTTTTTGCACAGTTCTGATTCTTGTAACTCCGTTTCCTGACTATGAAAGCAGTGATAATTCAGAGGCAGCAATCAGAACTGGGCTGCAGAAATCAATGTTTAAAATGGAATTTTCCCTTGGTGAATAATAAGCAATAGATCCTGTTCAATACTTCCAGTGGCCCAAATGTTTTCACAGGGGCTTGCATGGGGATAGGGAAAATTGAGCTTCATTATCTATCTTAACTTTTTAATTAACAAAGTCAAAGAATCTAGGAGAAACAAGATTTCTGGGTTTGGCCTTCCTGGCTTTTGCTATTTACTATTTGCAAAAGAAATCAAGTATGTATATTGACAAGGTAAATGCTTTGTACTCAAGTGGCAAAATTAGCCTTTCTGAGTAAGTATATATTTCGGTGAAAAGTGTTTCTTTTTGCTTTATTTGGTTATTTTCTTGATGATCTGAGGGGATTTTCTTCTGTCTGGATAATTGAATTTAGTAGTGTTCTATATACTTATCCTCTAACCTTCCCTCTACTTCTCCCACATTTCTGTTTGCTATTGCACAGAAAGATGTGTGAAAAGGCATTTCCATTTCATCCATTCTCTTCCCTAAAATAATTTACCATTTCCTCCTCTTTTTTTTGCTAAAATATTCTTACATTGAGATATAATTGATATATAAAATTAGTTTTGGGATACACATAATGATGTGATATTTCTATATATTGTGAAATGATCACTATAATGAGTATAGTTAATATCCTTCACATCCTTCACGCTAACTTATTAATAACTTCTAGAACTTTGGGCTAAATATTTCAGTAAATATCTAGAAATTAACAATAAAAAAATCCTAACATTTTTGAAACTCTCTCCAGTCTACTCTAAATTGTGCTTTTATAAACACTTTCCTTATAGACACTTTTCTTGTAACATTTATTGAGCACTTGCCTTGTGCCTTCCCCACCAGACAAGATTTGAGAAGGGCAGAGCCCCTGATTTTCTCATTTACCTTTCTCTCCACTATGCAGGAAAGTGCCAGGTACATGCTAGGTACAAATATATAAATACTAGGGCCCCAGTTCATGAATTTGTGCACCTTGAAAGGAACTGTGGGCCATGAGGCTGCAGTGGGTACAGGGGAGGGCTTGGCCCATCCTCTGTGCCCCATCTCGGTCCTTCCCACCATGGTCCCTGATCCCTTCTCTGCCTGAAGCCCAGCTCCTGCCATTGCTGCCCCCATGGGCTGATGGTGCCAGCCCTGCTCACACTCACTGACAGTGAGGAGCAATTGGGGTTGGTGTCACAACAGGTATGAGTGGGGCCAGCACTGTTAGCAGAGGCATGTGGCGGCTGCTACCCTGATCACCCGTCAGGAGCATATTCAATTTGTGTATTGACCCAGCAGCAGTGTGTTTAAGATTGTTTTACATTTTTGGTATTGAATAATGAACGATTCATCTTGACAATTTGCTTGACTATCACTTCAACAGACAAGTAAACTTTTTATTCAACCAAAAAGGAACTCATTCATGAGTCTCTATCCTCCACTATTCTCTCTGACTTATCAGGCTGCATTCTCTTGTATTTTACCACACAGACTACTCCCAAAGAATAAAAAGTTAATTAAAGAAATACACATACACCAGAGTATAAACTTGCACCAGTGAAGGAGTTAAAGTTGCATTTGCTTTGGTATGTAAAACAGAAGCATCTGCTTTGATGATAAGAAAGTTGTTCTACTGACTGATGATTATGGATAACTAGCATGTGTCAGTAAATCTTGTATAGTATTCTCATTCTTGGGGGAAACTCTCCCTTCATGACTCTCATATTTTCATGAGATCCAGTCTGCAGCCAGCCAGAGTGGTAGAGGTTTAGGACAAGAGCAGGTTTTCTGTTGTCCTTCTTTCAATTACTAAAAATACAAAGGGGGAGAAATATAGGTTATCTCTCTATCTTCAAATTTAAAATACTTTTTAAACATAAAAATCAAGTAGAAAGCAAGAAAATGATAAAAATACATCCTCATGATAGGGAATTGTTTTGCTCAAACTTTCTTAATATTGTGATATTTCTTTATAATAAAAAATTACAATGAGCACTAGCTGGTTTGACTCAGTGGCCTATGGACTGGGGAGTTCCAGGTTTGATTCCAGTTAAAGGCACATGCCCGAATTGTGAGCTCGATCTCCATCTGGGATCTTGTGGGAGGCAGCCAATCAATGGTTCTCATCCATGTTTCTATCTCCCTCCCTCTCTTTTCCTCTCTGAAATTAATAAAAAATATATTTTAAAAAATTATAATGAAAAGATAAAATTATCTCCCTGTTTATTTATTTATTTTTATTTTTAATAAATCTTTATTGTTCAGATTATTACAATTGTTCCTCTTTTTCCCCTCATAGCTTCCCTCCACCCAGTTCCCACCCCACCCTCTGCCCTTACCTCCCCCCACTGTCCTCATTCAGAGGTGTATGCTTTTTGTCCAGTCTCTTCCCACACAATTTCCTCCTGAGAATTGTCAGTCCACTCACTTTCTATGCCCCCGATCCTATTATAGTCACCAGTTTATTCTGTTCATGAGATTTTTTATTCATTTGATTTTTAGATTAACTTGTTGATAGATATGTATTTGTTGTTCGTAATTTTTATCTTCACTTTTTCTTCTTCCTCCTCTTCTTAAAAAATACCTTTCAGCATTTAATATAATACTGGTGGTTATGAACTCCTTTAGCTTTTTCTTATCCGTGAAGCTCTTTGTCTGACTTTCAATTCTGAATGATAGCTTTGCTGGGTAGAGTAATCTTGGTTGTAGGTTCTTGCTATTCATCACTTTGAATATTTCTTGCCACTCCTGTCTGGCCTTCATAGTTTCTGTTAAGAAATCAGCTGATAATCATATGGGTGCTCCCTTCTAGGTAATTAACTGTTTTTGTCTTGCTGCTTTTAATATTCTCTCTTTGTCCTTTGCTTTTGGGATTTTAATTATGATGTGTCTTGGTGTGGTCCTCTTTGGATTCCTTTTTTTTTTTTTTTTTTTTTTTTTTTTTTTTTCGGGGGGCTGGTAGTGGGGGGTTTCTGTGTGCTTCCTGGACTTGTAAGTCTATTTTTTTCACCAGGTGGGGGAGGTTTCTGGTCATTATTTCTTCAAACAGGTTTTCAGAATCTTGCTCTCTCTCATCTTCTGGCATCCCCATAATTCAGATGTTGGTGTATGCTTGAGGTTGTCCCAGAGGCACATTACACTATCTTCATATTTTTGGATTCTTTTTTTCTTTTTGCTTTTCCAGCTCAGTATTTTTTGCTTCTTTGTATTTCAAATCTTTGACTTGATTCTTGTTGTCTTCTAGTCTGCTGTTAGGTCTCTGTATAATATCTTTTTTATTTTAGTAAGTGTATGTTTAATTTGTAGTTAGTTCTTTTTCATATCCTCAAAGTTCTCACTAAATTTATCAGCCTTTTCTAGGAAATTCTTGAAAAACTTACAACTGTGGTTTTGAACTCTATATCCAGTCATTTGTTTTCCTCCATTTCTTTCATTTGTGATCTGTTCCTTTGTCTCTGCATTTTTGCTGCTTCCCTGGGTTGGTAGAGTAGCTTTGTGTGCTCAGTTTCCTCCAGGGCCCAGTGGCTTGGCCTCTCCAGTTACCTGAGGTGGACACTCTTGGTGCACCCCTTTGTGTTCAGCCTTGTTGTAGTTAAGTCTTGATTGTTGTTAGTATCACTGGAAGGAATTGACCTCCAGACCAATTGGCTGTAAGGCTCAGCTGTGTTTATGCTGGGAGAACTTCTGTGCTGGAGACACTTTATGAGATAAGCTTTGCAAAATTGCAAAAGCCTCTGCGTTGAGCTTGGATGGGATGGAGTTCCAGGGTGGAGCTGACAGCCTTGGTTTTCCATCAGCCCTGCCCTATGAGGTCTCTGGGTCTCAGTGTTCCTCTGTAATCGGTAATTGCTGCAAGCACTTCTGAGAGAAAGCTGCCCTCAAGTTTCATCTGCTGCCAGACAGTCCAGTTTCTCCCCGAATGAGTCAGGATTCCCAGAAACTTGCCTGGAACTGGTGTTCAGCCCAGTCAGGAGCTTCCTTCTCCCCCACCCCACCCCTGCTTTAGAATGCCAGCCATGCACTCAGCCTTTTGTGCACTCAGCAGTCAGTCCTTTCTGCATGTGCGTGCCTCCAGACCTCTGCCTTCAGCAGCTCCCAAGTGTCAGTGTGCTTTCTCTTTCCCTGACAGTCCAGATTCCCCCAAATGAATCTAGTTTCCCAGCATCTTGCCCAGGACTGGAGTTCAGTGCAATTGGGAACTTCCTTCTCCTTCCTGGTTTAGAAAGCCAGCCGCTCACTCAACCTCCCATGCACACAGCCGCCCATCCTCTCCCTGTGTGAGTCTTCCATACCTCTGCCTCCTGCAGCTTCTTTGAGTCTCAATATGCTTTTTTCTTTTCTTCTAGTTGTAGAATTTCTACTCAGCCAGCTTTCTTGTGGTTCTGGATTGTGTCCGTTTTGTCTTTTAGTTGTTATTTTGACATTGTTGTGAGAGGCAGCAGTTTAGGTGTTTACCTATGCAGCCATTTTGGTTTCTCTCTTAGGAACTCTCCTTTCCCTGTTTAATCAGGCTTTGTCCTTATCTATGATCTTACAAAGCACACCAGCATACAATTTCCATTCAATGTCTTTCTCCTTTGGTTTCCCATACGTTCATCAGTGAACTCATTGTTTCAGCTTGTCTAAGTTGTACTTAAAGATTTTACCATTCTCCCTTCTTCCAGAAAGATATGAAGCAGATTCCACACAAAATACTCAGAAAGGGAAAAAGGCAAATTTAAAAACAAAACAAAACATATTTTATTAACATTGAAGTTCTTTTAGTGTCTGAGGCTATAGGGGTAAAATTATAAGGCTATAATATTCTAAATTCTACTAACTTGCACTGAGAGAGTTAATTCAACTTCCAAAAATGCCCAACTTGTTTCTAGGGAGTAATTTATATTCTGGGAGTATTGGACTAAATTAAAGCAAAAAAGAAAAAAAGAATTTTATTTTTATTTTATTTTATTTTTTTAAAATATATTTTATTGATTTTGTACAGAGAGGAAGGGAGAGAGATAGAGAGTTAGAAACATCGATGAGAGAGAGTCATCGATCAGCTGCCTCTTGCACACCCCCTACTGGAGATATGCCCGCAACCAAGGTACATGCCCCCGACCGGAATCGAACCTGGAACCCTTCAGTCCCCAAGCCGATGCTCTATCCATTGAGCCAAACCGGTCCCGGCAGAAAAAAAGAATTTTAGAAAGCAGTAAAGATAAATGTATAGATGCATTTTATTTAATTGTGTTTTCATTAACACTTAATACAGAAGTATTAAATAGTAGGAATTCCTTACTTCACTAAGGATTCATATTAAATACTAGAGGTAGGGTGCATGAAATTCATGCACTGGAGGGGAAGTCCCTCAGCCTTGCCTCCCCCCTCTCACAGTCCTGGAGCCCTCAGGAGCAGGAGGTAACCCAAAGATCAGGGGAAGGTGATGCCCCATCACACCTCTGTTGGTGCCATTGCCGGCAGCACAAGCCTCGGCCTGCCTTGGTTACCTGAGCTTCAGGCGGCCCTGCATGGCTGGGGGGCTGACAGTGGGTCCGGTTGCACCATGCACCTGCCACCTCCAACCCCTTGGGCTGAAAGGACTAGGGGGCTGTGGTGGGTCTGAGGGGACTGGGCACTGCCATCTTGTGGCTATGGGACCACCATCTTTGTCACAGTGTAATGGTAAATTTGCATATTCCCTCCTTATTAGATAGGATAACCCTGGTCATTTTTGTCTCACCTCTTTTTAGTTATACTATTTTGAAAATTGCCAGGTGTTTTTTGTTTGTTTTGTTGTTTTTTTGTTTGTTTGTTTGTTTTTGCCTTCTTTTCATTTACATTAAATTTTGTTCTGCCTAAACTTGACTCTTCTTGAAATCATAAGTAACATCTAGTTTTTCCTGCCTTACTCCATAATTCTTGTCACAATATTCCATATTTTTTTCAAATTTTTATTTTCTTTCGTTTATCCTCCCTCTCATAGCTTTCTCACTATCAGTCCCCAATGTTCAAATAATTAACCTTGATAATACTGAATTTTAAGTCACATCTAATGTGGTAACTAATTTATCTCTCCTTTACACAATTCTTCTAATAGCATTTTATCATTTTTACCCACACTGTTAATTATTTCAGGTATCTCAAAGACTGGATTTGAATTTTAAGGAAGTTCAAATATGTTAAATTCTTGGTCCGAATTCTATTCTGGTAAGCCTATGTATCAGTCAGGGTTCTGCCATAGAAACAGAATTAGTAAGAAATAGATAGGAAAATGGATAGGTAGGTAGATGATAGACATATTACAAGAATAGATTTATCACTAAAATATGCAGACTGGCTAAGCAAGCCTGAAGTCTGTAGGGCAGGCAGTTGGGACGGTGCCCACAGACAGCCAAAAAGAAAAGATACCAGGCAGAATTGTTGCGGGTGGAAATAGGACTCTTCCATAGAGTAAGGAGAAAGCATTTGGGGGACCCACACATGGGAGGGTGAGGTGTAGTGGTGAGATTTATTGAAGCCAGAGCAAATGCAAAGAATTGCCTCCAGGTGTTTGGTATCTCATCCATGACCAGGTGGCTCAGCTCCTCCTGCTGTGGAGGAAGTCTGGTTTTGTCTTCACCAAGCCCAGAAGAAGGGTCCAGAGATGTGGCATTTCCTGGCGCTGGTGAGGCTGAGGCATCCGAAGTTGTGGTGGTGAGTCCATGCCCAAGCTTAGTCCAGCTCAATCTCTCCCCATGCAGCTGGCCTAGCCTTTGCTCCTGCTGTGCTCTACCCAGCGCTGCAGCGCTGCACCCAGGCCCATTCTTGGGCCCACGTGGCTGCTAAGGAGAGAAAATGCATGCAAATGGGCAGCAGGCGAACATGTGCTCCTGAAACAGCTCTTCGTTATATCTCCTTGGGTTTAGGAAAGCGTACACTTTATTTCAAAGAAACTAATCTCTTTTCTGGCTCTTTGGGGGCTCTTAGGTAGTCCTCTCCTATCCAATCCCTTTCCCAGATCTTCTGGGGATCTATGCCTCTTATCCAATCACATGCTTCCCCAGGCTAGACTCCTCCCCTTCTCACCATGTTGGCTCTTACTGAGTTTACGTCCAGCAGAGGACTTGCCACTTTACTGGATCTTCCTTCCCAGGAAATCTGTGGGAGATTGGAAAGCCAATCCTTCCTCCCTACGTGGAGGCGGGGTCAGGAGAGAGGGAGGGGCTGTTACTCCCCTTGGTGGGGATTCAGCTGTCCTTGGCGGTGTCTGAAGCTGTCACTTCCAGACCTAAGCATGTGAGTGTCTCTTCCAGGCCCAGCCACTCCAGCTCCCTTCCCTTTAGTTAACTCCTGGCTGCTACAGGAATGGAATAGAATTCCTGGAGCTGGAGCTCAAGCTTGGAGTCCAGGCTAAGGGAAGCACAAAGGCATTTTCTAAAGGGCTTCACTTCATTGGAACATTTGTCTAGTAGTTAAAAATGCCATGCCAGATAGGATACACGTAGGAAAATAAATATTAGAAAACAAATGATAGGATATTATATTAATTAAAATGAGAGGAGCTCAGAATGAAGAAATCCCAAAATTCAATCCACCCTTTTAATCAACTTAGTCAATGGATTAGGATCTTTCATTACATTTACAAAAGCCTTTCATGGCAGTGCCTAGTTAGTATGTAACTGAATGCCTGGGTCTGTACCTACCAAATGGCTGTTGCTTCCTTTCTGTCCTTCTGAGAGAATATCCTTCTTAGTCTGCCCTGGCAGGAAACAATATACCCGAAAACAAATTCTGAGGACTGTCCTTCAGCCAGACCAAGAAGACACCTCTCAAAGCCATCACCATCTATAGGAATAGGTTTGACCTATTGTGATACTTTGTAGCTTACTTAGAGTGTTTGGTGCTTTGTGATTTATCCTCAACAATCCAATGTTCATAAAAGTGATGAAAAAAAAATGGTGATTTGTTTATTTCAGCTAATATCTATTTAATAAGTACTTAGTCTGTAAGATATTATTTTAACACATTAGGCATATTAATCCAATTTTCATAGTAACCTTATGAAACAAGGTACTATTATTATCCCCATTTTTATATAGGTATACTGTAGCATAGGTAATTAAGTAATTTACCCAAGGTCACACAGCTTGTTGTTTTTGAACAGAGAATCTAGCTGCAAAGTTCATAATCTTAACACAATGCTAATGCACCAAAAATCTGGAATTTTTACATTTTGTCACACAAAAATTTAAATGTCCAAACTCAGATCTAATTCTTGGTACTGCAGTACTTATTCAGCTTATTGCTTATATAATAAAATGTCCAATTAGGATAAGAACTCGTCTTTACTTTTCTACTCAGCACCTCTACTTTTTGTTTTGTTTTTTTCTTTTTTTCAAACCATGGGCTATTCTATTTTGTCACCTATCTGGGAACAGTGAGCCTATTTGGTTAGGGAAATGCTTTCTCAAAGACCAGGACAAGCCTGTCACATTTCTGGTCTCCAAGACACGCACAGCTCACATGCCCCTGACTCAGACCTGGCTCCCTGCAGGGTATGGAGCACTCCGTATGACATAAAGTCCATCATGACAGAGCTAGATGCAAACTGGCAATGAGGGAGGCATCAATAAACTAAAGGATTTTAGTGAAATCACTTACTGTAAGTGCGACGGACTTGGATGAGGTAGGTGACAGTGTAAAATACTTTGAAAAATCACTGGTTCCCACTGTTTTATCTCACTCACACTGGAGTTATTCTTGAAAATAAAAGTACTTGGTGAGGCCAAGGATTTCCTTCCACAAGGCTTGGGGCTATTAAGAAATTGAAAAATGGGGATGTCATTAGGCAGAAACTCAAAGTACAGGGATCAGTGCAATCACTGGATATCATATTACCAAGATATACAACAATTACTCTAATCCTTAGCACATCAATTAACAACCAACCTGTCTCTTTTTTTTTTATTTTCCATGGGAGCAATATTCAGAGTTGATATCTTAGTTCTTAGACAGTAAAAAGCTTGCCATAAAATAGATGTTAGGGGCTTCTTATGGAATGATGGAAAAATGGAAATTAGTGTCAAAATGATGTCATGGCTTCAAAACATTGTTGGTACAAGCGCCTGACAGGCATCCTTGACACACTCTATAATGACATAGTAAGAAAGCAAAAAATAATGTGACAATGACTTTCTATAGGACGTATGAAGAATGACTGTATGGTGCTGCACTCCATATGCTGATCTCAAGTAGAAGATGCATTTCCTCTGTAACGACATCAATATTTATGAGATTTATTGATTATCTTGTCATGTTTAAAATATGTGCTTAACAGTATATTTAAGGGTCAATTGGAGTCACAGGGACACATATGAGAGTGCAGCAGTATCTACAAGCAAGACAGGAGAGAGATGTGACATTCTTTGTCAGTTCCTATTAGTTCAAGCAAATTTTCTCTTTCTCTAAGAAAATAAGTCAGCACATGTTTACAATGATTCTCACAGAGAAAACATCAGGTCAAGAGGTTTTTGCAGGCAAGATTAACTAAAAATATTTTTTTAAATAATACTATTAATCTCATATGAATTCTTCCAGTAACCATCTCCTTTAAGATTATTAATATTGTATTATTTGGGAATAGCCTGGCTTATTTCTGACTTAGTCACTGTCTGAACCATCAAATCATATCATTTTAGAGCTGAAAGAAACTTTAGCAGTCACCTAGCTCAACTCCTCAGAGATGAAGGGCTTACTCAGTATCATAGAGCTAGTTAGTGGTAGAAATATTTCTGGTGTTTCTAACAACTAGTTATGCCAAATCAAATCCCTTAGGACAGCATTAGATGCAAGTATTGCATTATCTACCAAGAAATTCAGAAATAGGCAGTTCTACACTGGATGCAGGTCATTAACATGATCGGAGTCCCAGGTCCCTCCAGTTTTTCCATGTTAACATGACACTCTGGACCTTCCAATAGAAAGAAGGCTGCTGCCCCTTCAGTTATCATGTCTGTATTCTATAGACAGCAAGGAGGAAGAAGGAAATGGGCTGAACTAGTGGTGTTAACTTTTTGTCAGATCTCAGTCATATGGCCTCCTTTGGTTTCAATGGAAACTTTCATTTTTTAAAGCCTGTGATAGAGACAACAGGACAGAAGAGGATTTAAAATGGTGGTTGGGGCAATCAACTAATAATGTATGCCATACTTGCTGCTAGGACTAAATTGTGTCCCCCCAAAATTCATATGTTGAAATGCTAAACTCCCATGTGACTGTATTGGAGCTAATGTCTTTAAGAAGAGGTTTAAGGTTCAATGAAGCCATAAGGGTGAGCCCTGGTCCAATAGAACTGCTGCCCTTGTAAGAAAAGGAAGGGCCCTAGAACGCTTCCTGCCATGTAAGGACACGGAAGAAGAAAGCTGTTGGCAAGCTGGGAATCAAAGCATATCCCAACCTTGGGCTTGGACTTTTTAGCCTCCAGAACTATGGGGAGATATTTTTTTTCATCAAATAAACTCCCAATCTAAGGTGTTTTGTTATGGCAGCCCAGAACACACAGATCTGGGCATTCACTTAATCATTAACAAGAATGTAGGACACTTATAATGTTGAAATCATTGTGATGCATTCTGGGATTGAGATGATCAAGACACAGGCCTGTCTAGTGGGCGGATAACAGGACAAATAATCAACAATAGTGACCATGTGATAACTGTCTTCACAGGTAATTACAGACTGTTATTGATACACAAGGGGAGTAAACAGAATCTTTAATATCCCAGGAGCACAGCCTCAAATAAGGCTTAGAAGAGTGGTTGACTTCTCTACAACAGACTAGTTACTTAACCTTTCTAATGTCATTGTGAAAATGAAGATAAAAATTAAATCAACTGCAAATATTTATTGTCAATTTAATGAGATACACCATATAAATGAAATAACTGACATTTCACAAAAGTACAAAAAAATATAATCACATCAACTAAATTGGAGGTCAGCAGACTTTTTCTGAAAATAAGACAGGCATTACAGGCCATATTTTCTCTGTGGTCACTAATCAACTCACCTATTGTTGTGTGAAGTCAGCCATAGACAATCTATAAACAAATTAGCATGCTGTATTTCAAAAACTTTATTTACAAAAACAGATGCTGGGCCAGATTGACAGTATAGTATCACAGAGACATAAGTGCAAGTAATAGTATTCATTACTTTGAGAGATTTCTTTGTATTTGTCTTAGAAATGTATATTACATCATCAATAAACAAAAGGCAACATAATGAATTTCAGAAAATATTTGCAAATCATATATCAGATAAGAAGTTAATATGCAAAATATATATAAAGAACTCATAAAACACAACCAAAACTCCAATTAAAAACTAGTCAGAGGGCTGGGACCGGTTTGGCTCAGTGGATAGAGCGTCGGCCTGCGGACTGAAAGGTCCCGGGTTCAATTCTGGTCAAGGGCATGTATGTTGGTTGCGGGCACATCCCCAGTAGGGGGTGTGCAAGAGGCAGCTGGTCGATGTTTCTCTTTCATCGACGTTTCTAACTCTCTCTCTGTCTCTCTCAATTCCTCTCTGTGTAAAATCAATAAAATATATTAAAAAAAAAAAAACTAGTCAGAGGATCTGAATAGACTCTTCCAAAGAAGATATATGGATGGTCAATAGGTACATGAAAAGATGGTCAACCTCGTCAATCATCAGGGAATTTCAAATCCAAACTACAATGGGATATCACCTATTAGAATGTCTATTTTCAAAAAGATAAGAAACAAGTGTTGGTGAAGATATGAAAAGGGAACCCCTGTGTACTGTTGATGGGAATGTAAATTGGTGCAGCCATTTATGGAAAATGGTTTGAAGTTCCTCAAGAAATTGAAAATAGAACTATCATGTGTTCCAGCAATTTTAATTATCAGTATTTACCTGAAAAACAAAAAAAAGAAAGCAATAATTTAAAAATACACTGAGTGGCCAGATTATTATGATCTCTGAATGTATAATAATATATATGCAACATATATATATTAGAGGCTTGGTGCATGAATTCATGCAGGGGTGGGGTCTGATCAAGGGGGACAGGACATGGGCGGTTGGCCAGCCTGCCTACTGGTTGAACGCCCAGTCGAGGGGACAATTTGCATATTCGACTTTTATTATATAGGATATACACTGAGTGACCAGATTATTATGTGTTCAGAGATCATAATAATCTGGCCACTCAATTTATACATGTATACCCCCTGTTCATTTCAGCAGCATTATTTACAATAGTTAAGACATAGAAACAACCTAAATGTCCAGCAATGGATGAATGGACAGAGAAAATGCGTCCTATATATATTATTACTAGCCATTTTTTAAAAAGGAAGAAAACCTGCCATTTGTAATGACATGATGGACTTTGAGGGCATTTTGCTACATGAAATGGGTCAGACAGGAAAATGACAAATACCATTTGACTTCATTTACATGTGGAATCTAAAAAATGAAAGTGAAAAAAGAAGAAATGAAAAATGAGCTTATGTTATAAAGAACAGATTGGTAGTTGCCTAAGGCAGGAGTTGGGATAGGTAAATTGGTTAAAGGGGCCAAAATATGAGAGAGAGAGAGAGAGAGAGAGAGAGAGAGAGAGAGAGAGAGAGAGAGAGAGAGAGAGAGAGAGAGAGAGAGAGACAGAGAGAGAGAGAGAGGGAGAATTGTGCCTTTGCCTTTGCTTTAAAGTTAGGAAAAGTATATAGTCATGTGGTTATTTCTGGCACACACATGGGCCACACCTGTGAATGGTCACCTCCTCAAATGCTTCCTCTTCTGAATTTATGTCTTTGGACAAGCGAAGGCTTAGCAGCAGACCTCTAGTTAAATGAGCCCGGTGTTCTCCCAGTTAAATCCTTGTGTTTTCACTCACAAAATAAATCCTAGTTCCTGCCTCAAAAGTTCAAGCACTAGCAGGGTGAAGGTGGAGTAAGGGACCTTTAAAAAGTGTAATTTACTCCTAAGTGTGTTTCAGCTGAGTGCTGGGCACACTCAGAGGCACTCGAGAAACCAGGAGTAAGACGCAGGCCCAGGCCTCAGGAGCCACCAGCCCTCCCTGGGTTTAGAGGGCTGCCGTGGTTGTTCTGTAGTCACAGTGCAAAATGCTTTGTCCGGTTTCTTCAGAAATCATTGAAACTTTCCTCAAGAGCCCCTGGCTAAAAGCAAGGGCGATTTCACTCTCCTCTTCGATGACAAAGGTCGAAAGAGGCTTTTAGTGGTGAGCTATAATTTCATCATAATTCAAATGTTGCCCGTTCAATTTTCAGTCTCGTAACTCCACAGTCCGTTCCCTTCAATTAGCAAAATAAATCACGGGAAACCCAAAGCTGACAACTGAAAAGTTCCAACTTGTATAACCCATCTCTTTCCAGAGGGAACCTTGACATACTCTTTGCACAAATTTTAAGCTTGTCTACCCCAGTCCTTTGCCAAAGTGTGTGGTTTTTTTTGTTTGTTTTTGTTTTTGTTCTTGACAAACTAAAGAACTGTGGACAAAGTAAAAATGGTGGGGAGAGACCTTGAGGTAGAATATTATCTCGGGAGACAAGTAGCCGAGGGATTCACCCCGCTTTCTTTTCTATAGAAATAAAACACCAGCGCTGGGCTTGTGTTCGCAAGCAGCCCAGATGCTCCGGCTCCTTTTCCTTTTGATGTATATTTGTGTCTGAAAGCTTCATTTTCTTTGTTCCGGTGATTGAGGGAGCTTGGTCCTTTTAGGATAAAGTGTTTTCTTTCATTTCCCTTATTGAAACGGATATTTATCCCATGGAGAATTGTCCATATTTGTCCGTGGATTCTCCTTTTCTCTGTTCACACACCTCCTGGTTGTCTCTCTTTTCTCTCCTTTACCAGAAGTCCGCATGGCACGCTTCCAATTCTGTTTATCCACTCCAGCTAATTGACAGTCACATAAGTGCAAGTAATGTGAGGTATTATTGTGAGAGATTTCTGTTTGCCTCTTTAATTAAGCAGTTGTTCACAGGTGCATACAGTTACAACTAAATTAATTGATAGCTTTATATCACACTCCTTGAGCCCACTGCTATTTGATGTTTGCAAACACACAACTATTAGATTTGTCTTATCTTGTACACGGCGAGTACTTCTCATTTTCTTCTGACAGAGGATAGGACAGCTTGCCCTAAACGGTAGAAAAATCTATCAAAGCAGCAAAGATCATTTTACTAAGAAGGAAACAAAGTGGAATAGTTATTTATGGAACATTTTATCACTGCTGAGAAGTACAATAGAAGCTCTTTATGTTTCTGGTTGCACTGCAAGTTTCCTGAATGTCAAAAACCTTTGCTATCCAAACCAAATAGCTTCCTGTGAAGGCTATGTGTGTGTGTCTTTCAGTGATACTGAGGAGCTACACACACACCAGATAACTGGCATTTCCTGGGATTAAATGTTATTAGTAGTCATTTTTCACTCTTTTCTGCATTTTATCTGAGTACCAACAAGGCACCTTTCCTTTCTGGGTTCATAGTGGGGCTTCTCTCCAAGGAGAAATATAAACAGATGTACTGCTATTATGCCTCCTTCTTGCTAGAAGGAGCAGGAGGTTGGCATTGGAAAGTCTCCCATTCTCATTGCCCCTTGTACAGGCAGCTTAGTAAGAAAATGTCAATGCAGCCTCTGAGTAAAACTTCCTGAAGTTGAGCCCTGCCCTGTTATTTATTACCTATGTGTCATGGGCAAGTTATTTAACTTCTCTCTTCCTTCACCTCCTTATGGGTGGATGGGGATAGCTAAGTAAGTAACTAATTGAAATGTAACAATTAAATGGGTTAAAGCAGTTAAAGTCCTCGGAAGGTAGATGCAAAATAAAGTGTACCTACAATTTAGTAGAGTATGTGATTTAAGTAATCTATTTAAATGTTTGCAATCTCAGTTTTCTAGTTGTAACTTCTGGATATGCACACAAACTACTTTTTTAATTGTATAAAAAATATAGGCATGTTATTAATTTAATTGTAATCTGAAGGCTCCCCAACTTTCAGACTCATACACATGATGTTTGCCAGAATACCGCAGTTATTTTAACAATATTGTTGCTTTCTAGTCATGCATCCCTTTTTATTATTTCTACTCTCCATCTGCTTGCCTGCCTGTGGATTACTTCAGTCCTCTTATATGGCAGGTGGTGAAGCATGTGAAAACAAAGGACTCACCAAGTATGTGGAGTGGGTGGCTCTCCATCTTCAAAGGTTTAATAGCCCCAAAGGCCCTGTTTACTACCAAATTACTTGTCCTATTGCCACTTTTAACAAAATCCAGAGAAAACCAAATTAAAAAATATATATGTAACCCTTAGGAGAATTTGTATTTGCACACTTGCGTTAGTGACACCTTGAGGTAGATTGTGATATTAGATTAGCATGTCCTCACTTAGAGAAGAGCAGAGTGTTGATGGAATATGGTGTCAAATATATAGGATTAGATCAGGAATGGAGTTGACTTGTTTAGTAAGCCTTTAAAATGGTGAAGTGTTTAACTCTGACCATATCGGCCCAGTAAGCGCCCAGGAGTGGATTTAATCTGAAGGGTAGCTACTTGGTGTGTGTGTGAGTGTGTGTGTGTGTGTGTCTAGAAGCACATGTAGGCAGAGATCAGCAGAAAATCCTAGATGAGATGGAAACACAAAAGATCATACTAAAAACACTAAATCTGTCATCAGCTCAAAGGAATAAATTTAGAGTCTGGAGTGAAGATGAAATCTAAAAGGTCAGGAGCTTGACAAACTCAGGAGTGGACTCAGATGTACGGAATAGGGTAAAAATGAGGTGACATAACATAGAACTGGCTGAACACAAGTCTGGATTATGCACAGAGCTCCTCTGACTGGTGCTGTCTGCAAGATGCATGAATGGTTCTCACTGGGTAAGAGAGTGTGGGTGCACACAAAATTGATATATAAGTATTTTGCTTTTGTAAGTTTTGCATTCAGCACAAGTTGCATTTTTCTCCTTCATTTTGATTCTAGATTTGTGAATTTATGGGAGAGGATGAGAGGTATATGGGAGTTGATTAAGGTAGCAATATACTACTGCTTTTGCAAGCACAGATTAAATAGGAAATAAAACTTTGTATATACCAAATTTGATGCTGATCAAGATTTAAAATAGTGGAATTCAGAACCAAGATGGAGCATAGGTAAACATCTAAACCTGCTGCTGAGCACAACCATATCAAAACTACAACTAAAAGTCAAAACGAATATCAGCCAGAACTACAGAAAGGCTGATGAAGTGGAAGTTCTACAACTAGAAGGAAAGAGAAAAGCACATTGAGTCTGGTAGGAAGTGCAGAAGTGAATGTGGAGGTATATGCAAAAGGGGCTGGCAACTGAGTATGCTGTTCTCTTTTTCAATTGGGAGAGAAATATAAGTTCTTGACTGCTCTGAACTCCAGTTCTGGGCAAGACTAAGGGGACCCAGCTTCATAGGGAAAGAAACTAGACTGTCTGGCATCAGGCCAAGAGGCGAGGGTGGTTTTCTCTTAGAGGTGCTAATAGCAATCATTGTTCTAGAGTGGTGCTGTAGGACACAGAGACCCGGGACCTCTTCGGGACAGGGCTGACTGGCAGCCATTGCTGTGTGATCCATACCAGTGATTCCCTGAGACTCCACCCCACCCAATTTACAACCCCACCCAAATTGTGTGCAGAGGCTTTTGCATATGAATGGCCTGGCCTTTTGCAATCTAAACCAAACAGACTGCAGCTGGTCAGAGAGCCCCAGAGCCACCAAAAGAAGCCCCAAGGCTCCACAGCAGCTTGTATTGCTTCACAGCTAGGCTTAATCTGGGTACTTCCAAACCCCAAACAAAGAGGAGGAATCTGCAGATCTCTCTATGCCTCCTACTGAGTGGCTTCAGGCAGTGGATGACTTTGCACCTCCTTGGAGATCCAAGAGCCAGTGTACCTAGTAGTCAGAGTGAGACCATCCAGACTCCAACTCTTCAGATCCATAAGAGACAAATTCTGGGGGCAGACTCAGTGAGTGGCAAAGCCCCACTGAAGCAAGTCTTGCTCCAGAAAGGTGTCTCTAGCACAGAAGTTTCTCCCATCATAGACACAACTGAATCGCACAGCCAGTTGGCCTGGAGATCAATTCCTTCCAGAGATACCAACAGCAATCAAACCTTAACTACAACAAGACTGTGCACACAGCCCACTAAGGGGTGCACCAACAGTGTCTACCTCAAGTAATTAGAGAGGCTGAGCCACTGGGCCCTATAGGACACATATCACACAAAGCCACACTATCAGCACAGGGAAGTAACCAAAATGCAGAGACAAAGAAACAAGTCACAAATAAAAGAAATGGAGTAAAGAGAACTACTGGATATAGAATTCAAAATCACAGTTATAAGGTTATTCAAAAATCTTCTAGAAACCTCTGATAAATTTAGTGAGTCCCTCAAGGATATGAAAAAGGACCAATTAGAAATTAAACATACACTTACTGAAATAAAGAATAATATACAGAGATACAACAGCAGACTAGAAGATCTCAATATTCAAGTCAAAGATTTAAATATAAAGAAATAAAAAACACTAAACTGGAAAAGCAAAAAAAAAAAAAAAAAAAAAAAAAGAATCCAAAAATATGAAGATAAGTGTGAGGAGCCTTTGGCACAACTTCAAGCGTAGCAACATCTGAATTATAGGGGTATCAGAAGAAGAGAGAGAGCAAGATATTGAAAATCTATTTGAAGAAATAATTACAGAAAACTTCCTTTACCTGGTTAAAGAAATAGACTTACAAGTCCAAGAAGCACAAAGAAACCCAAACAAAAGGAATTCAAAGAGGACCATACCAAGACACATCATAATTAAAATGCCAAGGGCAAAAGCCAAAGAGAATATTAAAAGCAGCAAGAAGAAAACAGTTAATTACCTGCAGGGGGGGGGAGGGGGGTACGCATATGACTGTCAGCTGATTTCTAAACAGAAACTTTGCAAGCCAGAAAAAAGTGGCAAGAAATATTCAAAGTGATGAATAGCAAGAACCTACAATCAAGATTACTTTATCCAGCAAAGCTATCATTTAGAATTGAGGGTCAGATAAAGAGCTTCACAGATAAGAAAAAGCTAAAGGAGTTCATCACCACCAAACCAGTATTATATGAAATGCTGAAAGGTATTCTTTAAGAAGAGGAAGAAGAAGAAAAGGGTAAAGATAAAAATTATGAACAACAAACTGACAACAAATACATATCTATCAACAAGTGAAACTAAAAATCAAATGAATAAAAAATCTGATGAACAGAATAAACTGGTGAATATCATAAAATCAGGGGCATGGAAAGGGAGTGGACTGATAATTCTTGGGAGGAAAGGGGGTTTGAGGGTGTGGAAAGAGACTGGACAAAAATCATACACGAATAATGAGGACAGTGGCAGGGGGTAAGGGCAGGAAGTAGGGTGGGTACCAGGTGGATGGGAGCTAGGGGGTGGGGTGGGGGGGAGGAACAACTGTAACAATCTAAACAATAAAGATTTATTTAAAAACACAAATTTTTAAGATAGTGGCCTATAAGTGACAAAAATTTTTTTTTTAATATATTTTATTGTTTTTTTACAGAGAGGAAGAGAGAGAGGGATAGAGAGTTAGAGACATGGATGAGAGAGAGACATTGATCAGCTGCCTCTTGCACACCCCCTACTGGGGATGTGCCCACAACCAATGTACATGCCCTTGACTGGAATCAAACCTGGGACCTTTCAGTTCACAGGCAGATGCTCTATCCACTGAGCCAAACCAGTTTCGGCTAAGTGACAGAATCTTATACTCTTGGATAAGTTCCATTTGGAACCAGACACTTGTTAGTTCTATGCAGACCTTCTTCCTTTAGGACCATCCAGGTCCTAGACCCTCATGTCCTCCACACACAAGCATGAATTTCTTTCCAACTCCCATTCCCTTTATGATATGCTCTGCCTCTCCTTTACTTATTACCTGTATCAATTCTTTTGCTGTTACTGCTGAAAAACCCCTATAGCCTAAACATTCATTTTCAAAATACTTTTTCATCTTTTTGCACATAAAACTTGCCCATTTCATGGGCCACTCTTTGCATTCACAACACTTTCATTTTCCTTGTTAGTACTTCCCAGGCGCACAGTGATCAGCAGTAGTCTTCCACTCTACCTGTCATTACCATCATAAATAATTTCAGTTTCCTGTGTAACAATGCCAAAGCTATAGCCCCAGTGTTTCTTGACTCTCTAAGGACCTTCAGCTCTCTCTTTGTCAATAATCCAATCCTATGCTCACATTTAGGAATTTGACCACAGAGGAAATAGCCCCATTCATAAAGTCTTGAATTTTTGTTTACTTTGCTGACCTTAGCCAAATAGATATCTCTACAGCAAAATGAGCTTATTTCAAGAACAGCAGCAAATTGCAATTTGGAACATACAGTCTAATGAACCACGTACAAGTCCAGATAACAAAAGAGAGGAATGTTCTTTTATATAAGAAGATTTTTTAGGGGTTGTTGTTAACAAAGAACCCATTGGGGGAAAAATGGGAGTTTGAAGTTCAGTGGCTTTTCATTGGCTGAGTTGTAATAGTCTCTCACTGTTGAATGGTTGCAAGTAAGAAGATCTTCATTCTTCCTGGTGGAATAGTAGAGTATAAAACATCTTTCTGTTGGAGATGGAAGATACATCTTTTCCTGTTTGGGGTAACTGGCCAATGGCTGGTAGACCATGAGAGCTCTACATACAGACACTTCCAAATCCAGTTTAAATGAGATTTCTCCTTATTAATCTTCACACTTTCATATACAGTTATGAAAATATTTTACTTAAAATTTACTTACTTAAATATTATCAGATTTCTACAACATATGAAACAGAATGTGATAAAAAGGAAAACAGGAAATGAACTAAAAAAATAAATTAAAATAAAATAAAGCCAGTAGCAAGATAAGTAGACAAGAATATATACCCAAAATTCTAGTTTCTAGAGGTGAACTGATTCAGAAAACAAAGAGGGAAATTTGAGCACAGTTCCTGTAAAGGAAACACAATTTCTGTAAGGGAAGCACAGCGTTATTTGATCTTCTTTGTGTGTGATAGAAGTGAAAATGTCCTCACAATCCCTAGGGTTAGCTTTGCTAATGATTGTTGTTTCTTATTATGTTTTTTATTATATCCCCTAATGATGTCAGTGCCATTCTCTTGAGAACATGCAGTAAAAGCAATCATTATTCCAAAACAATGTGTTATAAATATGCAGCTGGACTGACCCCAGAATAAAATTGAAAAAGCCTAGAATAATCTGTGGATCATATATCTCTCATGAATATTATTTATTGAAATGACTCCTTGAGAAGATTTGGACACTAGAGAGTTCAAGGTTAATATTGTTTGACAAAGAAAAAAAGAGAAGAGAGAGAGAGAAATATGAGAACTCATTGTTGCAGTTTGAAGTGGAGTTATATGCTTGACACTTGACTAACAGAAGATAGGCTTGAAATATATTTTTTGACTGCTAGCCATGCCACCTTTGCTTGGAGGCAGGCCAAAGGAGTGACTGTAAGGAGGGTTAAGATCTTCTCAAAAAATATTTCTATCTCTTCTTCAACAAATAGACATACAGCTTAGATGATTGCCCAGGCCATAGTTACTAATTCCCCACACCCACCTTCTCCCACTGTGGTCATAAAACATCTCACCCAAAGTGTCTATAAAACATATCTCATTTTAAACAATGTAACTCCTAGTGAACCTCAAGATAGATTAATTGGCAAAATGTTTCCACAGATAACTGAATGGTTTGACCTGTTACACAGAAGTGTTGGGTATAAGCCAATAACTGTTGGAGGACATCTGCCAAAACTTATTATTTGAGTTTTGAATAGTTGATCCTGTGCCACTATTTCTGACAATAATTAAAAGGCAGGATCAATTATGTGTTGAGGTCATTTCTAGTACATGACAAGCAAGCTATTTCATCAATGTAGAAAATAACACATCCCTCCCACCCTTCATTCTTAATATCAGGGTAATTTGTAGATATCTCAACCAAAAACAGATTCAAGTCACTGAATTACAAAGGAAAGAATCTAAATCATGTTGTTTTTATTTCATTTGAAATCTTCTTTCTTCTTTCTCCAGAGACCATGCCTATAAACATTGTCACTTGAGAGACATTAAGATGGAAAATCTTTATGAGCAAAAACAGCAAAATAAAACAGTTTCTATACCACGTGCATCTGTAGCTTTACTTGTTCACTGACTTAAAAAGGAAAGAATGGTCCATAAAAACTGCAAACATTCTTAGGTCATTTAGCTCTACATTCCGGGCCACAAAACTCAGTGTTACCACTATTGCATGATGATGCCAGTGCTTTGTAAAACATCTGGCATGTGGTAGGTGTCAGGTGTCAATCTTACTTAGTTGATTACAAGATGAACTCTGAGATAAATTGTGGATTACTGAGTCTGAAGGTCATTTATTATTATGTACAATATTATTTGGAGAAACTTAGATTTGTAGTTTATCATCAAAGAGAATAGTGGAACAACATATTATATAGATATATATAAAAGGAATTTAACATAAGCTTTTAAAAAAATTTCAGAAGAATAGTAAATAATTGTCTCTTAAAGGATAAGACAGTTTGTACATTAGGTTCAGCTGCATGAGATTGTAGCCATCAGGTGGGGGGAAAAAGTCTGAAAAAAATGTTAAGGATGATTACCTATCAGTGAATATATAACTTTAATAATTCTAAAGGCAAGATGATTTTGGCTAGAAACTTTTCTAATTTACATTTTTAGAATAGCTGCTTTAGATATAAAGAATGTGTTCAATTAACAAACAACCTAAGTCTAAAAGATACATTTGTACTATTAAGCCAAAAAAAAAAAAAAAGATTTTGTTTCTGAGAATTTAATACATATTTAACTTCCTGAACTAAAATCATGTTATAGGCAACAAAATGCCAGGATCTGTATAATTTCTATGAGTAAAATGATGACATTGAAGAAAAAGGAAAGGATAGGGCAATCATCTACAGTTCCTTTTCCTGTGAGTCTTCCCTTACTCATTTGTAAACTAAAGGTAGAAAGTGTATGCATATCGAAACAAAACAGTTGAATTAATTTTTCACAGTTTTTTTCTAGTCTGGTAAGAACAAAATTTCTATGCATATGTGAGCTACAAAATACAAACTGCATCATTCCAATGATTTAGCATACAAGTTAAATGCTTATATATTTGCATACAAAATTGTCATTGTGAGAAATATAAATTTGAATAGTAAAATTCATGCTAATAATTTAAAATGTTAATTTGCCTTTGCTTACTTCAGTAGAATGATATTAAATAAGAAAACAAAACAAAACAAAACATGGTTGCAAAACTGGTTTGGCTCAGTGGATAGAGCATTGGCCTGCTGACTGAAAGGTCCCAGGTTCGATTCTGGTCAAGAACAGTGGTTGCGGGCACATCCCCAATAAGGGGTGTTCAGGAGGCAGCTGATTGATGTTTCTCTCTCATTGAAGTTTCTAACTCTTTATCCCTCTCTCTTGCTCTCTGTAAAAAATCAATAAAATATATTAAAACACACACACACACACACACACACACACACAAAATGATAAGTCAAGAGGGAGACTGGAATCAATAAAAAAAACTTTATATTTTAATAACTTCAATATCACCTTTTTCCTGCTTTCAGAACAATGGGTCCACATTTTATTTCTCAATAGCCCCAAAAATTACTTAGCTGGTCTTGAACATTAGTACTGCAAAACGGCCTTTTCCATCTACTTCTTTATGTAGATAGTAAGCAAAGTTCACCATATTTTTACTTATAAAATGAAAGAGTGGAATGAAATTATTTTTCAACATTATCACATTCTTAAAATAAAAGTCATTCATTTTCTATTAAAAATTTGCCCTGGGCTGCATACTCAGTGGTTAGAGCATCGGCTCACTCACCAAAGGATCAAGCATTTGATTCCCCATCAAGGGCATGCACCTTGGTTGTAGATTTGGTCCCCTGCCCTCTTGGGGGCATGTGTGGAAGGCAACCAATATATGTGCCTCTCTCACATCAATGGTTTTCTCTCTCTCAAATAAGAAAACTTCAAGTTCAAATGTTTTTTACTTCCATTTCATTTTTCTCTATCTCTAATTTTACCAAGTAAAAGTTATTCTAATGAGCGCAAGAAACAAAGCCAACAATAAAATTGACTAAGCTCAAGGAATGGAGACTTTATCACTTATAAAGTAACTCTGCAAATAAATATAGGCATAAAATTGTTTATAATATGACATATTACAAAATTTGTAACTGTTCTAAAAATATATAAAACAATAATACTTATTTATAAAAATAACACCCTCTTTTGGCATATATAAATTTATGTGTATATAGTATGTATGTATATATATTTCTGTATACTACAATAGTATATATACTATTCTCTCTCTCCCTCTTTCTCTGTGTGTGTGTGTGTGTGTGAGTGTGTGTGTATGTGCACGCGCGTGCGTAGTTGAATTGTCATCCTAGACTTCGAATCTGTGAATGTAACTTTATTTGGGAAATCTGGTATAATGAAGTTAAAAATCTTGAGATCATCCAAAATTTAGGACAAATCTTAAATCTAATGACATATGTTCTTTTTTAAAATGTATTTTATTGATATTTACAGAGAAGAAGAGAGAGGGATAGAGAGTTAGAAACATTGATGAGAGAGAATCATCGATTAGCTGCCTCTTGCACACCCCCTACTGGGAATGTGCCAGCAACCAAGGTACATGCCCTTGACCGGAATAGAACGCGGGACCTTTTTAGTCCGCAGGCCAACACTCTATCCACTGAGCCAAACCGGTTTCGGCTAATAACATATGTCCTTATGAGAGCAAGGCAGGGGGAAAATTGAGGTGCAGACACATGAAGAAGAAGTCCGTGTAAAATCGGATTTAGAGATTAGAATGATATGCCTACAAGCCAAATATCAGGATTGCTTGCCTCCAGAGGCTCAGAGAGAGGGAACAGATCTCCCTCAGCTTCCAGAAGGAACCAATGCTTCTCTACCTTGATTTTGGATTTCTGGCATCCAGAGACAGATAGTGATATAGATGGATATTTGGAAGCTAAACTGTTTCTCCCCTTTGTGTGAGGATCTATCACAAAACTAAGACACAGAATGTCCACTGCTGATTATTTCACTATGAATGTCATATCAGAATCTGTCGCTGAATTCAAGATCTGTTCTTCCATTCCTTCACCTTTTCTTCCTTCCTTCCTTCTCCACTTCTTCCCTGGGCCTCCTGACATGGCTTTGCTCCCCAGCTGGCACCCATTTCTATCCTATCAGCTCCACCCTGTTCTGGGAGGCATCTCAGTTCCGAATCCCTGCAGGGGCACACGTAGAGATCCAAAGGTCTAGAGGTTCTGCATTTCACCAGGGTTCTGTGCTCTCTGGGATTTGCTTTCCCCTTTTCCTGACTTTTACTGTATCTGCCATCAAGTGGTAGGATCTGAAACTACAACCTGACATGGAGAAGACACACTGGACATCTGGGTGACACACATATGTAGAGTCCGTGTCTGATGTTGTCACTTATCATAAGTGATCAATGGAATGCTAGTTGGAATGCTGAAAGAATGATGACAACATACCAAATTTTGGTCAATACTTAAAAAGAAAAATATTGCAGTATGTTTATGTTAACAACTCTAATCTAAAAAGTGTGTTTAACATAAAGTTTCTGTGATTTCCTTTCAATTTCATGGTTTTAGTATACCTTAGTGTTTAGTCCCAACTTGGATTTTAAATTTCCAAAACTGCAATTCCAGTAGAAAATATTAACATGGTTTTTTTTTCTTTGTATATGGAAGTATAAATATAGGTACAATTTGTATATTTTTAAAATTATTTTTATTTCTTTTAGGTACAAAGTAGCTTTTTATCCTTGGATAAAATATAAAATTATAAGAATATTTTAAAAATAATTCAGAGAATAGTTAATACAGAATCATATTATACTTTAATCTAATAAAGATGTAACTATTTTGTGAGATTAGAATAATGGCAATTTTATTAATTCAAAATTTTAAAAGATTTCTTTAGGTTATATCAACTGTATAATAAGACTGATTACACAAAGAATCATATATATATGCAAATGATTCCCAAAGGTAATAAATCATCTAACATTTGCCTTGATATACACATATATTTTGCTAGTGCAATGTCTATTTAATTATAATACATTTCAAGTCTAACAGGGAGTACAGTCATTTCATGTAGAGTGTGATATCATAATCTAGCACAGACCCTCATTTACAAATACAGTTTGAACCAAGCACGTCTAGTTCACACATTGCTTTCTTACAGACCTTCAGCCTTCTGCGGAAAGGGGAAAGGCCTGGGAGGTGCTAGGGAGTAAGACCCAGTACCTGTGTGATTCTTAATTCAGGAGTAAGAATTATGGGGCTTACTTTAAACTGCCACTTACCAGCTCTAACATCTTCTTAGAGCTTTAGTTTTGTGGTTTGTACAATGGAAGGACACTTGCAGGTTATTGCAGTCCTACTCACTGTTGGATGGACCTCTGGTCTGCACCAGGCTGGCAGTGCACTGAGGAACAGGACATGCGCAGTCTCTCCACTCACCCAACTACATCAACTGGGGACCCAACCAGTTACCAGTAAGGTTGAGATCACTGTGCTGTGGTGAGAATGAACCGAGAAAATGGGTATGAGTGCACTTTACAACCTGTGGAGCGTTACCCTGAGGAGAATGCTCGGTGTTTGGGATCGATTATGGAAAAGAATACCCTAGCTGAGTAGCAGAAAGAGTACCAGTTACCACAGGGAGAACAGTCTTAATTTCTTAATTACATTGATTGAATTGCTTCCTGTGCTGAGGATTGTTATCAAGGTCAATACCATATATTGTCTTGACTATCTCTCTCTTTCTTAAATAAGGTCTTCTAGAATGGGACAAAGAAAAAAAAAACAGAAGAAAATTGAAAAATGGTCTGTTTTATCATAATGAGAGGATTCAAAATAGGGTCAGAAGAAACATGAGTCACATCACTGCTACTTTCTCCTGAGTATTTATTTTCTTACTTACTTACTTACTTACTTATTTGTTGGCCCTTCAATCAGTTGCCTCTCAATCCTCAGAGCCTGAGGACTTATGAGATGAACTGCTCAGTGGCATCTCCTAAAGAAGCCTTCAAAATGTCTCCTCGTGCTCATTCTTTTCCTTTGCCATTTCTCTTGCTGAAAAAAATAAAGTTCCCAGGAGCTACCAGAGTGTATTAGGCAAGGAAATAATTATCAGTAAAACAATAGTGATTGATAATAACTATCCTCCCATTTGTAATACTTCTTTTGCTTTTATTATAATAGTGACTCTTGTTCTGATAAACACTACTATGTTTGAACAACATCTTAAGAAACTTAAATATTTTAATAGATCTTTTAGAAAGAATTCCTCCTAGCAATTCAGATTTCAGCTGCCTGTTTCTTGGCAAATAATTTTTTTCTGAGGTTCAATGTCCTCTTTTGTGAAATGGGATCAGTGATAACATTTTCACAAGGCTGTTGTGAAAATAAATGATAAAATGGTGTGCATAACATTTTGTGAATAATAAAGTGCTAGCACCCATGCTCTCCTCTCCCTGTTAACACTGGCTGCCCACTCTCCCATTCTTTCTCCTCCTGGCCAATACCAGTAGACCATTCTAAACCCAAGAGCAAGTGCATCTGTAGTTAGGGCTCGAATTTATGGTCATTGTTTCCTACTTCACTGAGAAAATTGAAGCCATCAGAAAGAACCTTCCTTGGACTTGACCACATTGGCCACCAACGCACCCACACACTCTGCTTCCTATTGTTACCACAGATTCAACTGTCTCTGCTTCAGCCTGAAGCCTGCATCCTCGCCTGTGCCTAGATCCCACCCCTTCCTCTCATGTGGCTCACAACAACACTCTAGGTCTAGGAATACAGCCTCTTTCCATCCTCAGTGTTTCACTCCCACTCACTTATTCCCATCAGCAAGTAAACACCCGGATTTAATTTCTCTTATTTTAAAAATATTCCATTCGCTTGATCTTCCCTGCCCTTAGCAGCCACCATTTCTCTGCTCTGCTGGAGGCAAAACTCTTTGGGAAAAGTCTGTGTGTTTTGTTTTTTTTTAATTTTTTAAATTTTACTTTCCAATCCTTCTCCTCCCATTCTTTCTTACACTCACAAAACTCTGACTCTTAGCTAGTGAAATCGCTCTCTTAAAGTCCATGTTGCTAACCTGGTGGTCAATTCTTAGCTCCCATCTTTCTGAATTGTACATGACATTTGACACAATCGATCCCTCCCTCTTCCTTAATATACACCTTTCCCTTGTCTTTCTGTACTTTGAACTTGTTTTCCTTCAATATTCTCCTGGTCTCTTGCATTCTCACTTGCCTTTTTTGGTTCTTTTCCCCAGACCTCTAAAGATCCACTGGTTTTGGACCACTGGTTTTTAAACTATCACTTTCCACCTACACACACTATTTTTTTTCTTTGTATTTCTAATTTCATGATTTTGAATACCACCAAAGATTTCCAAATTTCTATTCCCACTCCACACCTCTGTCCAGGCTAGCAAATCCAAGTGTCCTTGACATTTCCACTAGGGCTTGTAATAGAGGTCTCAAACTTCACAGTATTAATTACTGTATTTCCTTTTCCACATGTGTTCCTTCAGCAGCCTAAGTCTCAAGTAATGGCACCTCTATTCTTCTAGTTGTCTAGTTTACCTTCTCAGAGAAGGCAGATCCTGCCAAGTCCATGCTTACAGTCCTAATTTTTTTTTTAATTTTTTTTACAAAGGTCAAGTTCCTTAGCTATGATACCTATATAATTTGGCATCCCAGCTCCTCTCTGAGCTCTCCTTATACCTTGCCTAATCTGTTCCAGTCACACTGACTTCCTTACAGTCTCTGGTTATGCCAGGAAGCATCCCAATTTAGAACCTGGTTGTTCTCTCCATCTGGTTGACTTTTCTCCCAGATAAGATTCATTTCTTCTCTTCTTCAAACTTTGCTCAAATATCACCTCATTAATGATGCTTATCATTGACAACCATTCCTTTTTATGTTTTTATTAATAAATATTTATTGTTCTGATTATTACAGTTGTTCCTCTCCCCTACATAGCTCCCCTCCACCCAGTTTCCACCCCACCCTCTGCCCTTACCCCCCATACACACACACTGTCTTCATCCATAGGTGTATGACATTTGTCCAGTCTCTTCCTGCACCCCCACACCTTCTTCCCCTGAGAATTGTCAGTCCATTCCCTTTCTATGCCCCTGGTTCTATTATACTCACCAGTTTATTCTGTTTATCAAACTTTTTATTCACTTAATTTTTAGTTTCCCTTGTACATAGATATGTATTTGTTGTCACTTTGTTGTTCATAATTTTTATCTTTACCTTTTTCTTCTTCTTCCTCTTCTTTAAGAATACTCTTCAGCATTTCATATAATACTGGTTTGGTGGTGATGAACTCCTTTAGCTTTTCCTTATCTGTGAAGCTCTTTATCTGACCCTCAATTCTGAATGATAGCTTTGCTGGGTAGAGTAATCTTGATTGTAGGTTCTTGTTATTCATCACTTTGAATATGTCTTGCCCCTCTCTTTTAGCCTGCATAGTTTCTGTTGAGAAATCAGCTGACAGTCCTATGGGTACTCCCTTGTAGATAACTGTTTTTCTCTTGCTGCTTTCAAGAGTCTCTCTTTGTCTTTTGCACTCAGCATTTTAATTATGATGTGTCTTGGTATGGTCCTCTTTAGATTCCTCTTGTTTGAAGTTCTCTGCACTTCCTGGATTTGTAAGTCTATTTCTTTCTACAGGTAGGGGAAGTTTTATGTCATTATTTCTTCAAATAGGTTTTCAGTGTCTTGCTCTTTCTCTTGTTCTAGTAACCCTATAATTCGGATGTTGGTATGCTTGAGGTGGTCCCAGAGGCTCCTTACACTATCTTCATATTTTTGTAATCTTTTTTCTTTTCTGGTTTGGTGTTTTTTGCTTCTTTATATTTCAAACCTTTGACTTGATTCTTGGGATCCTCTAGTCTGCTGTTGGATCTCTGTATATTATTCTTTATTTCAGTCAGTGTATGCTTAATTTATAGTTGGTCCTTTTTTCATATCCTTGAGAGTCTTACTAAATTTATCAGAGGTTTCTAGAAGATTCTTGAGTAACCCTATAACTGTGGTTTTGAACTCTATATGAAGTAGTTTTCTTTTCTCCGTTTCTTTTATTTATGACATGTTTCTTTCTCTCTGCATTTTGGTTGCTTCCCTGTGTTGATAGCATGACTTTGTGTGCTAGGTGTCCTATAGGGCCCAGTGGCTCAGCCTCCCTAATTACCTGAGGTGGACACTCTTGGTACACCCCTTTGTGGATTGTGTGCACAGTCTTGTTGTAGGTAAGCCTTGATTGCTGTTGGTATCACTGGGAGGAATTGACCTCCAGGCCAATTGGCTGTGAGGATCAGTTGTATCTATGATGGGAGAACTTCTGTGCTGGAGACACCCTTCTGGGGCAGAACTTGATTCATTGAGGATTTGGTACTCACTGAGTCTGCCCTCTGAGTCTGTCTCTTATGGATGTGAGGAGCTGTAATCTGGATTGTCCCACTCTAACCACTGGGTACACTGGCTCTTGGATCTCCAAGGCAGTGCAAAATCATTCACTGCCTGAGGCCACCCAACAGGAGTTACAGAAAGATCTGCAGATTCCTCTTCATTGTTTGTGGTTTGGAGGTGCCCAGATGAGGCCCAGCTGTGCAGCGATGCAAGCTGTTGTGAGCCTTGGGTCTTGTTTTGGTGGCTCTTGGGCTCTTTGATCCAGCTGCAGTAATTAGGTCTCAGATTGCAAAGGGCCAAGGCATTCATATGCAAAAGGCTCTGTGCACAGATTGGCTGGGGTTGTAAATTGGGTGGGGCCTCAGGGAATCACCAGGGTGGAGCAAACAGCAATGGCTGCAGTCAGTTCTGTCCTGAAGAGGCCCCCCGGGTTTCTGTGTCCCGCAGCACTATGCTGGAACCATGATTGCTGCAAGCACCTCTGAGAGAAAGCCACCCGCGTGTTGTGTTTCGGCCCAATGCCAAATAGTCCACTTTCTGCCCCTATGATTCTGGGTCCCCAGAGTCTTGCCCGGAACTGGAGTTCAGAGCAGTGAGAAGCTTGTATCTCCCTCCCAATTGAAAGAGACGACAGTGTACTCAGTTGTCAGCTCCTTTCTTCACACCTCCGTACCTCCACACTTCACTTCTGCACCTCCGCGCCTTCTCCGGGTCTCAGTGTACTTTTCTCTTTCTTTCTAGTTGTAAAATTTCCACTCAGCCAGCCTTTCCAAGGTTCTGGATGATATACATTTTGTCTTTTAGTTGTAGTTTTGAAGTGGTTGTGTGAGGCAGCAAGTTCAGGTGCTTACCTATACCACCATCTTGGTTTCTCCTGTTTGTTTGCCAACAACCACTCTTATGACTACCCATTCCACCCTCTTTACCTTCATCTACTTTTTTTTCCCTTTTTTAATAGCACTTTTTCTCTTATGCAATATAAGGTATGTGTTTATTATGTTTATTAACTATTTCCCCATTTGAATATAAACATGATGTGGAGCAAAACCTTTGTTTATTTAATTCACTACTGTGTACTTAAGATCCTAGAATGGTGCCTGACACATAGCAAGCGCACAATAATTATTTTTGAATAAAGACATGGAAAGAAGGATTTGTTATAGCAATCCACTGTGTATATTAAATAGACTCTAACAGTTGTTCTCAACTACTCAATTGTTAATTCCTTTAAGGATATGGGTTTTTCATATCTGTATCCCTATGAATAAATGTCAGAGTAAAACAAGAAAGGAGGGAAGATGGATTTATTTTGCTAATTACATATTTGTTCTCAACTTTATTCACTATTTGAATGCTTCCAAAAGAGTTAAGGGATTATATTAACACAGCCCTGAAGGAATAAAATTCACACACAGTCAAATAATACCACAGGACAAAGTTGTTAAGGCAAAAGTAATACAACATTGAAAATATTGAGACATTTTCATGCTTATAAACACAAGATTTACATTTAAATTTTTTCATCAATATTAATAAAACAATTTAGTAGCTATGATAAAATTTTACACAGGTTAGTCATTAATTTTTACTGATGTCATCTCATAATGACCTTGAAAAATTTGGTTTCCATTGTTATTGGATAAATTTTCATAATGCAAAAGTATGCTGTATGGCAAGTTAGCTTTCGATTAAGGTTAATATTACTGTAATAACTACATCTGATTTCCTCTCATTGTGATGTTTATCACCTAATAAAAATGCTAAAGTTACCAAGAAAAGATGTTTAATTTGTTCGCACTGCTCAGTTGTATGTTGCATCCTATTTGTTGTAAATGGCATAATGTCCCAAGTGGGCTGCCATACTGTCAGATACATTATTTATACATAACATTACTGGTTAATCAATGAACAAAAAGTGCAGTAGTCTTTTTTTTTTCTTAATTTTTAAAGTGATACTAAAATGAAATACATAGAAAAATATTCTTTTCTAAAGTTGAATAAAATTAGATGGTTAAGAAAGTAGGCTACAAATAAGAACATAGCCAAAACCAGTTTGGCTCGGTGGATAGAGCATCAGCCTGCTGACTGAAAGGTGTCAAGTTCGATTCTGGTCAAGGGCATGTACCTTGGTTGTGGACACATCCCCAGTAGGAGGTGTGCAGGAGGCAGCTGATCGATGTCTCTTCTCTCATCGATGTTTCTAGCTTTCTATCCCTCTCCTTTCTTTTCTGTAAAAAAAATCAGTAAAATATATTTTAAAAAGAGAGAACATAATAATGAAACCATATACTTTAAGGCATTCTGATGAAGCAAAACAATTAACTAGTCAAATCTAAATATGGTTGCTTCTTTTTCTAGCAAAACATAAAGGAAACACCTTTTACTATAGGTTGTAAATCATTAAAAACATAATATTTTTCCCTGAAGAGAAATATAAAATTTACTGTATTTTTTCCTTGTATAAGACACTATATTTTTCTAAAATCATTGATTAGACTAAAAATTGAGGGGTCTCTTATACACAGAAGTCAGTCGAGGAGGGAGCTGAGAGGATGCATAGCTGCCCATACCTTGTCAAACAGGCTTCCTCCAATCACAAGCCTTATTGTTACTGACGTCAGCTGATGCAATAATTGGAGGTGGAAGTGGAGAGTGCGCAGATGCAACAGGGACCAGAGCATTCTGAGCCCATAAAGATATCAAAAAATAAAAAGATAAATACCAGTAAGCGATTATCTTAATCTGCAAAATTCAAACTGATTATAATCAGCTATGCAAAAGACCATGGAAATAGAGTTGCAGAGAGACAACTTGGACCTCCTCCCATTGAGTGTATAATCAGACAATGGAGATAACAGGAAGAACAACTCCTTAAGATGCCAGAAAAGAAGGCCTTACGAGGAAAACCAGCAAAATGTTTAAAAAATTGATTTCTTAATTTTGGGTTGTAAAAGTGGGGGCATCTTATACATGGGGATGTCTTATACACAGAAAAATACAGAATTTTAAAAGAAAATAATTTAAAAGATCATTGATAGTCCATTTAGAACAGAAATTGCTGGACAAACTGTGTGATATGATGGCAAACAAACGAGGAATAGATATAGTAAATAATAAAAGGCTAATATGCAAATCAACCAAATGGCAGAAGGAGTGGTTGACATGATGCGCTCTGAGAACCAGGGGACAGACACTCAACACAGGAGCTGCTCCTTGGTGGTCAGCGTGCTCCCACAGGAGAAGCACCGCTCAGCCAGAAGCTGGGCTCATGGCTGGCAAGCCCAGCAGCGTGGCAGGAGCCTCTCCTGCCTCCAAGGCAGTGCTAAGGACCCCTCAGGGTATGTCCAACTGCCAGGGAGCAGGCCTAAGCCAGCAGGCAGGCATCCCCCAGGGGGTTCCAGACTGTGAGAGGGCACAGACCAGGCTGAGGGACAGCCTCCCCCCAATGCACAAACGCCATGCACCAGGCCTCTAGTATATAGATAAAACACTTTTAAAATTTTACTGATAATTTGGCAATTAATTAAATGTATTAAACTTAATTCATATATAGACAAAACCTTATTCTCTTTTTATATAATAGTTTCTTCCACACTTACATTTTGTGATAAATAAGCCTGCACATTTGGGGTAAATTTGCCTATGTTCAGGCATTCTTCTCTTCCATTAGAAATAGCATTAGAAAGTTAACCATTTTTAGTGGGAAAGGTTATCATTGATTGGTTAACTTTAAAAACATATATTTACTTGAGAAAGGGTAAATAGAAAATGGATAGTAGAAACTTAATTACATAATATAAAAAAATTATTTAAATAGAAAAATATTACATTATATTGTTTGAGCTAAATAAAAATAAACATATAAATAGATATCCAGCTGGATTTTCATAGTACAGGTGGTAACCTCCTAAATAGATAAAAGTCTTGAAATTTCCAGTTCCTCGGAGGAAGCAATATACTACACCAGAATATTTGACCAATAAAAAAGGACAGCCGAAACCGGTTTGGCTCAGTGGTAGAGCATCGGTCTGCAGACTGAAAGGTCCCAGGTTTGATTCCGGTCAAGGGCATGTACATTGGTTGCGGGTACATCCCCAATAGGGGGTGTGCAAGAGGCAGCTGGTCAATGTTTCTCTCTCATCGATGTTTCTAGCTCTCTATCCCTCTCTCCTCCTCTCTGTGAAAAATCAATAAAATATATATTAAAAAAAAAAGGACAAAGAGATAAATATATTATCACTGATAACCAGCATCTACTGAGCCCCACTATGTGCAGGGTTTTGAAGTCATATATGAATATCCTCTTAAAGTGAATGAATTCAAGTCTTCTGATTAATTAGGTACAATTTCAAAATGCATAAACATTTTTTCTATGAAAACTATGAAAGCATTTAGAATCCCATATTAAAACATAAAAAAAAAAGAAATAAAAAGAGGAAAGTAAAAAAAGAAAGATAGTTTGTTTTTACTTGGCTCATTCTGTTGTTTTGTATTAATAGGGGTTTTAGATCAATACCAAATATTCTTCTCTGTTCCAGTGATTGAATGTGAATACATTAGGTGCATACAAAAATAGTGATAATCTAAGTTGATACAATAGTTCATTTTGCATTAGTGTCCTAGATGGGACAATGTTAAGAAGCAATTTAAATGAAATTCATTTAAATGTCAGCTCTCATGCTTGCGATTTTTCTATAATTGGTTATTTAATTAAAATAATTCTCATAGTCATTAATTTAGACTAAAACTTGCTGTGCACTGACATGTTTTAATTACATGGTATTAACAAAATTGATATGCTTTAAAAAAGCATGGTTAAATTTTAAACAAGAATAAATTAGAAATCTCATAGATCATCCTACTTAGTGTATTTATGAGAAAGTCAGTCAGTTTAAATGTTTACTGCAAACAAAGTCACACCATTATTGTGCACACATTGCAGTTTATACTCTGTATCCTTCAGAAACATTTAATGCACATACAGGGCTCCCACTCTTGAATGCCTTTAACAATGTATGAAGTAAACTAACTATTAACAGAAAACCACAAAACGACCCACAGATAGATGAAGAGTTAATGCTTATTTGATATAGAAGCTTATGAAGACTAGAGATATATAATTTCATACATAAGAAAATATCTTTAAATTTCCATTAAAAGGTTAATAAGTACATGGTTTTGTTATAACCATTTTTATATTCCTCCTTGCAGAGACAAATGGAAATGGGTATATTGATTCAGTTTTATTTTTAAAAAGTAGTTTCATATTACATTTGTGAGGTTACATTTGTGACCAGTCACTTTCTCGTTTCAATCTTTGTCAAAGGTCTAGATAAATATTTTACCCTTTTCAAGTCGCAATTACAATCTTTGTCAGAAGTATGAGAAATCATAATTTTAGTGTTTTCTATGAATTAGAGGACTTCTGTATTGCTTTGACCTTTTTAATATTCTGTAATTTAATTGGATGGACAGTCTACTTTTACCCAGGACTGCCAGTTCTTATTTAAGAAACTTGCTGACACAAAGCACCATTTTCAGTGGCTGCTTCTTCTTTGTTTCATAGTAGGAGCTTTTAGATTGGTTAAAACATGGCTTTGGTCAATAGTATTTTTTCATTTTCTTTTGGTCAACAGAGATTTTAAAATATTGTGTGGCCTGCTAGGTTCCATTATTTCATTGTGTTTTGGATGCATGACAGTATCAGAATCATGTTTCAAACATCATTTCCTCGGCCTTACTCCTCTTTAATCTAGGACCATGAACAGAAAAACTCACACTATGATACCCAGTGTGCAATAAAAAAAAAAGGGGGGGAAAGGTATTTGCTTATACCTTATTTCAGTCTATGTTTTTTTGGTTGTTTTTTATTTAAAATGTAAGAGTGACATTTGTTAACAATATATAATTTTCACTGTACAATTCTATAATACATCATCTTGCATTGTGCTAAAACCAAAACCTAGACTCCCTCCATCATCATATATTTGACCCCCTTTACCATTTTAATTCTCTCCCTTTCCCTCTGATAACCACTGTACTGTTGCCTGTGTCTGTGAGTTTGTTTGTTGGTTTCTGTTTTATAACTCAAATATGAGTGAAGTCAAATGCTTCTTATTGTTTTTCATATGACTTATTTTGCATAGCATGACACTTTCAAGCTTCTTCCATATGGTCACAAATGGCAATATTTCATATTTTCTTATGGCTGAGTAGTATTCCATTGTATATATGTACTACCTTGACACTTAGTATGTTTCCGTGTCTTGGCTACCTTGAATAATGTTGCAATAGATAAAGGGGAACATATGTCTTTATGAATAAACTAGAAGCCTGGTTCACAAAATTTGTGCATGGGTGGGGGCCCTCAGCCCAGCCTGCACCCTCTCTAATCTGAAACCCCTCGGGGAATGTCCAACTGCCAGTTTTGGACCAGCAATTGGACATCCCTCTCACAATCCGGGACTTCTGGTTCCTAACTGCTCCCTTACCTGTCTGCCTGATCACCCCTAACTGCCCCCACTGCCCCCACACCAGCCTGATCACCTTTAACTGTCTCTGCCAGCCAGCCTGTGCTAGCCTGGTCACCCCTAACTGTCCCTCCTGCCATGCTGGTCATCCCCACCTGCCCCACTGCTAGTCTGGTTGCCCCTAACTGCCCTCCCTCCTGTCCTGGTCACCCCTCCTGGCCCCCCCTGCTGGCCAGGTTGCTTCCATTTGCCTCCTCCCACTCCCTGCTTGCCTGGTTGCCCTCATTGTCCTCCTCTGCTGGCCTGGTCGCCCCTCACTGCCTCCTCTGCCAGCTTGGTTGCCCCACACAGCCTGCTGTTTAATCATTTGGTCATCCTTCACTAACCCCACATAGCCTGCTTTTCAGTTATTTGGTCTTCCCTCACTAACCCCCCTGCTGGCCCAGTTGCCCCAGGCAGCCTGCTATTCAGTCATTACTGTGAGGGCATCCTGACCAATTTACATATTACATTTTATTAGTATAGATGTCTTTTTTTCCTTTAGATTAGATATCCAGAGGAAGGATTACTAGATCATATGTAGCTCTATTCTTATATCCTTAAATATTGTTAATGAATCTCCATACTATTTTCCATAGTAACTTTATTAATTTACATTCCTTCCAGCAGTGTGTGAGGTTTCTTTTATCTTTATATCTTCTCCAACACTTGCTATTTCTTGGCTTATTGAATATATGTTTTTAAACATTGACCTAAATCAAGCTCCCTCTATAATTTTGTATCATCTTTATTGGTTGGATATGGTACTATTGGTCCTGAAGACATGGTAGGAGAAGAAAATAGTGTCACCACTTCTGTTTTTTATGATTTAACTAGAGGCCCAGGGCATGGTCAGTGTGGTCATAGCAACCGGTTGTCCTGCTGTTTGGTCGATTTGCATCATAGGGTTTTATTATATAGGATTTCTATTTGAATTCACCTAAGGAGATAGAAATTAGTTTATAGAACTCATTCTGATTTCTCTCTTCATTCTTACTTTCTTGCTCTTTCTCATTTTAAAATTATTTTAAAAAACTTATCATTCCCATTTCTCACTCCATATTGTAAATGGCCTGGAAAGATGAGAAAAAAAATTGTCTTGGTTTTCATTACAGACAGTTTAGGGTTTGAGAAGTAAGGTTTACTTTTCCCATATTTCCCTATTTTTCTTTTATCATGAATTGAGTTGATTCAGTTTTTAATATGATGAAAAATACAAATGATGATGGGAAGCTATTAATTCATTGATGTATATTTGAAAAGTGCCTGACTTCAAGTAGTTGCTCAATAAATATTGGTTGAATGAAAGCGTCGATGACTGGATATAATGAAAATGAACACAGAATTCCCTACTAGGTCTTTTAACATAGATGGAAGAATACAGTTATTTTGAAAGTTAGAAATTAACAAACGTTGAGAGAAACTCACAGGAACTTAATCTCTATAGGTTTATTCTCCTAGTTCACAGTAGAGATGCCATGATTCAGGTGTTCTGACTCACTGCTCAGATCTTTTCCTCGCAGATTTTTTCTTGTTCTCTCACAAGGCTGTGAAATGTACAACAAAAACAAACCCTATTTCATCTGTTTTGTAACTCAAGCTTTTAACACAACTGGACCTCTTAAAGCTTGGAATATGGGTCATTTTAGAAGTTTCTTTCCCTAAAATTTGCAATATGCTCATTTGAGTAGGGATCAAAAATTAGATAAATTTTTATCTTGCCAAACTCTCTTGAGGGCTAGAATTCATGAGAAACAGAAAAATGGCAGATTTGAATCCTCACTGTGACACCTCTGAGTTCCATGGCCTTTAGCAAATTGTTTCTTTGGAAGCTTGTTCATCTTAAAAATCATCTCCCTATTAAAGCCTACCTTTGTAGGGTCAGTAATTGGTTACTATTATTATCCTGATATTTTCCATATTCATTAATATCCGTTTTTGCAGTCCTAGTGCTTTTTTTATCTGCGTTCTCTTTGATTCCCTAAACAAGTAAAAGAAGCGAGTGGAACTCGCTGCCCAGTGGACATTGGCAGTGTTCCAAGACAAGTCCAGATATTATCGATGGTACTGTCATGGTTGATATGAGACTCACCCCTGAGAACCATAATTAAAGACACCATCTGGAAACCAACCCCATCCCATGCATAAGAGACAATATATTTTTCAAAGTAGAACATTCCCTTTATATTGTAAGTTTATGGTTTTGACCGGTTAGCAGTGATGAACAGGCATGAGAATGACACAGATCATGCCATCCTTGTAGAATCTGAGTACCAGGATTGTGTCAGGTGGCACCAAAATCTGAGGAGGAAATAATAAAGAATACATGAAAACAACAGAGCATCTGCATGAGTATTTTAGAGGAAAAAGTGATATTTAAAAAAAATGTATTTTTATTGTTGAAAGTATTACAGATGTCCTTCCATTTTCCCCCCATTGATCCCCTCCACCATGCTCTCACCCATTTCCCAGGCCTTCAGTGCACTATTGTCTGTGTCCATTGGTTATGCATATAAGTTGTTTGGTTAATCTCTTCCACCCCCATCCTCTTCCCTCTGAGGTTAATCAGTCTGTTGCATTCTTCTATGTCTCTGGACCTAATTTGTTTATCAGTTTATTTTGTTCATTAGATTCCACATATAAGTGAGATCATGTGAAAATTCTTTTTTTCAAGTTCAGGAATTCATACAAAAAAGGCATGCACAATTTAGCCAGATATTTAGAAGCATCATTAAAAGGAAACCAAGATATATACCCATCTTTATCCAGTATTTTTTTGAAAATGTGCACCAAATTTAAAATAAAAGTAATGTTTCATCCAGTTCCATGTCACTTATACAATAGGTGTGCCCCCACTGATAAAGTAACTCTAAAGTACATTGAATCTTACTGTGACAAAGTCATAATCATCTGTACACGTGATACAATGTAAATAATTCTTGCCAATTTACATTTTGTAATAAAATATTTTTATATGCTTGATTTCCATAAAGTTCACCAGATGATTAAAATTAGTGCTAGTTTACACTGAATAGAGCTGAATTGTAATATGGATCAGCAACAGACTGCCATCTTATCCATATATCTGAAGGCCTACAATTTTTATCGTTCTGTTCTGTGTTTTCTTACCTATTTTTCTCTTCCATCTTATAAATGGTAGGCCACATAGATGAAGAGAGATAGATTAAAATGAGATAATATAATTAACTCTAATAGCTTTTCTTAACGGGTTCTTGATATCTCACCATATTGAAGGAAGTCAAAGTCAGGACCATTATGTCAACAAGATTCAGGGATGCCTGTTAAATAGTTTCAGTTCAATATCCCACATAACTGACTTTTAAAAATAATCATGGACAACCATAAAACATTGATAGCTTCTGGAAATGGATCTATATGATAAGCAATCTAATAAAAATGAGCAAATAATAGGAATGGATAATTCACAGTAAATATTTACAAGTTAAAATAAATATAGGGAAAATGCTTAATCTCACTAGTAATATGGGAAATTAAAACCAAAATACGGTATTTTTTTATACACTACTGAAATCTATGTGCAGATAACTCTTTCTGGTTGTTTCATATATGTTCATAAGTAGAATTACTCTCCAGCTTTTCTTTTATTTTCACGTGGTGTGCTAGTCCAGTTTGCGTTAACACAGCTACATTTGTCTCATAAAATGAGCTCCACAACTACCAGCTCCTGTGCTGTACTCAATGTATGATCTAATCATTTAAACCCTTTTATAAAAACTACCATCTTTTTCATTCCTCTGTGCTTTTGTTCACTATCTTCCCTCTGCCTGCCAGGCCCTTCACTGTCTTCCTTCTTTTGGAAATTACAAATTATCTTTGGAGACACAGGTGAAATGTCCACTCTTGTATGAAGTCTTCCCAACCACTCCCAAGACCTTCCTTTCTCCTCTGATTCCAACTCATATCATGAGTAATGTTACCACCCCAAAGCATGTACCACAAGGTAATGTAATTATGTTTCTGCCTGTTTGTCTCCCTGATCTGATTGGGGACTGTTTCCCATTCAACTTGGCATATCTAGCCCTGGTACAGTGTCTGGTCCATCACAGTTTCTCAGTCTGAAAAGATATTCAGGCCCACCTGAGAGTTTATGAGTTCAAGGTAAATGCTTACCACTTCCTTGCCCACCCCTTTGAATGATTATTTGATTTTTCAGATTGATAAGGTCAGCAGCTACTGTGTTATAACGAAGAATGAGATGGGAATTAATGTCATCTGTCTTTAGCCCTGCTTTCTCAAGACCCAGAGAGGTTTTGCTATCTTTGCTGAGACATGTTAAAATGTTCATTCATCAATTCTTCTTTGTCACGTCAATCTTGCTGTCCTGTCTCTTTATTCTTCTGGTTCCCCTTTCCCATAAGTGACTGGGTCTGGGAACCAGACCCAGTCTCACTGTGCATCCCCCAAAGCAAATGCCACTTGGATCCAAGCAAGAACAAATGGATAAATAAATTTAAGTTGGCATTATGAAAATTGTCATCATTGATACAAGATCTGAGCAACCTCTTAGTTCTTCCTACTGAAACTTTTGTTTATTAAACTTTCATTGTCTTTACTGATTGTCTTTTTGAGTTTCTGTATGATTTGTCTCATTCTTGGTTTTAATCTTTTCATCCTGAAACTGCAAAGCAGGAGTCCTGGTCTGAACCCAAAGTTTAACTGTACCTAAGACATTCACAGTGCCTTTGTCATTTGTGTGTTTATCAAAGAAGAATGAAGAGTGGTCTTGTTATTCATATAAGGAGAGTTATAAGGGTTGTGGAGAAAAACATGAGGTCTAATTGATATTTTGGTTCATATAAAATCTACATCTTAATCTGACATTTCTATGAAGAGGAGCGTTCTTGACAGAAGAAATTGTTTCCCTGTGGGTCTCTGAGACAGGAGCACAACAAAAATGCTGCTTTGTACCTGCGTCACCCATGGTTTGGCTTGCTGTGGGCAGCCAGGGCTGCTGGGAGTGGAGCACTCTTGCGTTTGCAGCATGGAACCATCATCCTTGGCACAAACACCATCTCCAGGTGCCAAATAAGTACTATAGGTTCCTTTATATGTATTTCTTAAAATCCTATATAATAAAAGGGTAATATGCAAAAAGACCCTCAAGGTGGAACGGCCAGAACGACTAGTCCCTATGATGTGCACTGACAACCACGGGGCAGATGATCAATGCAGGAGCTGCCCCCTGCTGGTCAGTGTGCTCCCACAGGGGGAGCACTGCTCAGCCAGAAGCTAGGCTCATTCTCAGCCAGAAGCTGGGCTGAGAGATGTGACACACACACACACACACCCCTCACCACCATGGTCCCCCTTCCCCCGCCAAGTGCATGAATTTTCTTGCACTGGGCCTCTAGTATTTTAATAAAAAATGATGTTTATTCATTGTGAAAATAATGGAAATACAGAAAGAAATATAATAAAGAAATTAACAGCCCCTCATGATTCTATGACACAGATATAGCTATACACTTTCATAATTAGCTTGATTTTATTTATGATTTCTTTTGTTTGCCATGCCACTTAACATCATAGAACTTTTTCAAGGTTTACTGTAAGCCTTGTCTTCTCTAAAAACTTATCCTGTGTGCTTCTCAGTGACTTCCACCCCAGGTAGAGTCACTACAACTACCTTTGTCCCACAATTGTTTAAAGTACATTCTTCTATCAAAAACTACATAATAATTAAGTCAATCTATTTAACTATGTACCATATTTTCCGGCGTATAAGACGAACCCCTAATTTTACAGTTAAAACATAGGTTTAGGCCTATATTCGCTGTATAAGACTACCCCCCACTTTCAAAGCAACACCAGTTCTTTTTTTAATAGACTCTGACTCTGGCCAATCTGAGCAGGCTTTTTACTAGAACACAGTGTCGTCTTATATGCTGGAAAATATGGTACCTGTCTTTCTCTAAAGATTGGAATCATTTTCTTTTTTTTCTTCTTCTTTTTTTTTAATAGATTTTATTGATTTTGTACAGAGAGGAAGGGAGAGAGATACAGAGTTAGAAACATCGATGAGAGAGAGTCATCGATCAGCTGCCTCTTGCACACTCCCTACTGGAAATATGCCCGCAACCAAGGTACATGCCCTTGACCGGAATCGAACCAGGGACCTTTCAGTCCCCAAGTCGATGCTCTATCCATTGAGCCAAACCGGTTTCAGCTGGAATCATTTTCAATATAAGTACCAAGCCCAGGGTCTGGTACATTTTAGGCTTTTATTCAGTAAGCTGAATAAATACATGAATAATTAATCATAATTATTTTAGCCACTGGATAAATATCTGTTTGTAGACACAATATTAATAGGTTGATAATATTCTGTCATAGAAATATAACAAAGAATTCATTATTCTGCATTCATTGGAATACTGATGTTATATCAAATTATTGTTATAAATAACAGTGACAGGAGATATTTTATGTGTAAATTGACATCTTTCTACATTTTTCTGATTGTGTAGTAGAAGAGGAATTACTGAATTAAGAGGCATAAATATTATTTATAAAACAATTGTTTATCAAAAAGTGTGCATCATTTTACATTCTTAGCAATGTGTGCTGAGTTTCAGTTTCTCCTCACCCCTGTCAATATTGTTTTTAATGTATAATGTATACATTATAATTTTAAATGTATAATGCAAGAGGTTTTCTTATTTAAAGATATTTTATTGATTTTTAGAGAGAGAGGAAGATATAGAGATAAAGATAAACATAAATATGAGAGTGGAACATTGATTGGCTGCTTCCTGCACACCCCTTGCCAGGATCTAAGAATCAAGCACTCAATCTGGGCCCTGACCAGAATTGAACTAACAATCTTTATTTGCATGGGACAATGCCCAACCAACTGAGTCACATAGGTGAGGGCAAGATGTTTTTCTTTATACATGTACATGTTTATGTGATTCACAAATGATGTTTGTAATTATGTATACATACATATCAAATAAAATCATCACATTATCTTAAATTTTATTTTTGATTGCATATTTAAGAAATAAATTTTAGGAACTAATGTTTATTTTCATATTAGTTTTGAAAGAAACAGTATTGAACATAGTAAAAAATATATATGTATATGTATATACTTGTGTGTGTGTATGTGTGTGTGTGTGTGTGTATGTATGTAAATCATACTATAGTCATCTCTCAGCGTCCATAGGGGTATTAAAATTTGTGGATATTCAAGTTTCTTATAGAAAATGATGCATTATTTATATATAACCAATTCACATCCTCCTATATACTTTAAACCATCTCTAAATTACTTATAATACCTAATACAATGTAAATGTCATATAAATAGATGTTATACTGTGGGGGGAAAAAGACAAAAAATAAATCTATACATGTTCAGTTCAGACACACAAATAAACACAAATAAATCGATGTACATAGCATTTTTCCCCCAAATACTTTTCATCCATTGGTTGAACTCACAGATGCAGACCCCAAGAATACAAAGAGCTGACTGTATTAAGAATATTGCTGAGTTTCTGATATGTGCAAATATGAACATTATGATTTTAAAAAGATAAAAGGAAATATGTAATTAGGTTATATGTTGTAATCTAATCAATATGGTACCTGTTTTTATTTTGTTTCTCACTTGTTTCTCAGCTGACCACACAATCCAACTCTTTGACTGGAACTTTTATTACCCTGTTTTGCCTGTGTTGGTTGGTTTGCAAGATATTGAATGGTTTATTGGCTCTTGAGAGTTTCTGAAGCATATTTTCTCACTTCTATTTAGAGAATATTATTTTTTCCCCCTTCTGTTTAATTGCCATAGTGGAAGTGTGGTATTTGGAAGAGACAGGGTTTTATTTCATTTTATTTTAATTAGTGAAAATGAAACAATTTTAACAGAACATTGGGCATTCGTCTTTTTCTTAAAAGCTGTGGATTAACATTAACTGACAAAATATTCTGCTGCCAAGATCTTGCAAGTATTGTATTTTGTTGTCTGATGCCAAACATTCTCTTTAAATGCTAATGAACAAAGTATGGCATGCATTCTGTTCTTGATAGATTATGCCTATACCTTCTGTGGTCAACAGAAGGGGAATTCCCAGCCCATATGATTTCCATTCTGGCATACTCATCTCCTTAGTACTTACAAGCCAGTTAGCATTTAGATATATTACTCAATCTTATTCTTACAATGAATAGAACAGCCACAGTTTAGCTCTATCTACTAAATTGGAAAAAGCGTTGCTGTGAAGGAACATCTCCTAAGAGTGTTTACCCTGCCAAGACAAAGACAGTAAAGGTTTAATTTTACATCTAAACTTCCTTTGGCTAAATCTTAGTAGCCAAATTATGGAAAATTTTGAACACACCACCAACTGGTTTAGCCTTTCTTCCACAGGCATTTTGGAGCAGTCAAAGAATCTGAAGACAATGTAGTGACATGGTTTGGTGAAAATTTGGGCTAAAGGAACAGTGAAAAGAGTGTGATACAAAAATGATGAAGAGGCTTTTGCAATTGTCCAGACTTGTACAAAAATAGTATGATGCTGACTCATTCATGAGGAAAGAGTCTAAGGAAGATACTATGAGGCAGAGTGGCCTATAGACTCAAGGGCCAGGCAACTTTGACTTTGGTAAGAGTTTTACCTTGTATTTCTGTGTTGATATGAAAAATAAATCTTTTCAAATCTCTGTTTTTATCAGATTCATCGCCTGTAAAATGGCTATAATAGTAGGATCTAAGATTTAAAATTGTTGCAAAGGTTACTAGTATATGAGATAGTGCACTAAATCTTCTAACATAATTCCTGGCATGTGATATATGTTTAAAATCTGTGTTAGTTTTCTCTTGCTACATAACAAATTGCCACAAAATCAGCAGCTCATAATGCACATATTTATCTAACAATTTTTTTGTAGCAAGAAGTCTGGACACAGCTGAGCAGACTTCTGCCCAATGTCTTCGTAGGTTGCAATCTAGTTGTCAGCCAGGCATCATTGCTCTTTGTAGCTTTAGGGTCCTCATCAAAGCTCACTAGGTTGTTGGCAGAGTTCAGCTCATTGGAATTACAGACTAACATCTCCATTTTCTTGGTGACTATCAGAGGGAGCCACTCAGCTTCTAGAGGCTTCCCACAGTTCCTTGCCAAGTGGTCCCCTCACAGGGCTTCTCACATCATGCAGCCTAATTCCTCAAGGTCAGTTAGAGATATCTTTGTCTAGGTCGGTAAGACAGAGTCCCATATAGTGTGATGATATCAAAGAGGTGATTGTCCCATAGCCTTTGATACATTCAATTGGCTTGAAACAAGTTTAGGTCCTATAATTCCACATTCAGGAGGAAGGGATTATATAAGAGTGTGGACCATTGGAAGTCATCTTAGATTTCATTACTATATATGTTATATGTATTAGCTCTGATATTACTCAAATGTTTTTTTGCTACAAGACAAACAGACATTCAACTTAAAGTATATTAGACAAAGCAAAAGAGAGGATTCATTGGAACTATTCTGGAATGTTCATAGGATTCAAAAAAGGATTGCAGGAATCTGGGGAGCACCAGTAACTATAGGAACCTGAGTCATATGACCTCTGGAGACATAATGTCTTAGCATAGAAGGAGATTCAGTTTCCTATGAGCCAGCTTTGCCTTTTTCTTGGCATTAGATTTAACCTCTCATGCTTCTCATTGAAACCTGGGAAGTGCCTGCTTTAAGGTTTATAATCGTGTACTTCTTTTGTGGAGGAAACAGACCCTTCCCCACTATTTCATGATGAATCATGTTTGAAAAGGTCTCCAGTTGGTTTGTAGTAGATTATGTGGCTCCTCATAGACAGTAACTCTGGTTGGGTCAATGGAGTATTATGATTGACTTAGCCAAGATCACATTCCCAAGTTCCTGCCTGGAGTTGGAGGAGGGGAAGTGTACTAGTTCCCAGAATATGAGATGGCTAGAAACAGAGTTAGAAAGAAGGAAGTCTGGTAATTTACACCCCAATAAAATATTACAAATATTTTCAAATATGAAGGAATTACACAGTAAACACTCATAGACCCACCTCCTAAATTTTGTCAATTCAAAATAAAATTGATAGTTATATGGCAAAACAATAACATTTAACATGTTATTGTTTTGCCATATAACTATCAATTTTATTTTTAATCCCATTAAAATATGTTGGAGACATCAGTATAGATGACTCTAAACACTTAAGCGTGGCTATCATTAATTATATATGTTAGATTGAGTTTGAAGTTGAACACCAAAGCATAAGCAGTCAGTCCATTGCATAAACCTAAAAGGATAAGTTTTACCAGATAATTATTTCTCATTAACTTGGCTACTAGTTATAATCTAAGTAATCTAAGTAATAAGAGTTAAGGCCTATTTTTGGTATTTTATTAAAATGATTCTTTGTTTGAATTCAGGAAACATGTTCATGTTTAAAGAGAAAAATAATATAGCAAGCCTTCACTATTCATTGAAATGATAGTTTAATCCACTTATTATCTGAGTTAGAACCTTTGGAGTCACATACCTCTTCTTAACCCCTATTCTCCAGTTGGTTGCCTGTCAGCCAGCTTTTTTTCAGTTCTCTACACACTGTCTTCCCCTGCTCCCCCACTCTGTCCCCACTGTCTTTTACCTTTTTCAACTCTATTGCTTTCTATCCCTCTCTTTTCACCTTGCTCTGGCAATAACATCACACATTATCTCTCTGACTTGGGTAACTCCTTTCAATAAAAACATCTTTATAATGCTTCCAGAGTTGTCTTTCTAAACATAGATCTGGTCTTGTACTCCTTAAAACTCAATACTTCTCTTTGGCTTGCAGAAGAAAGTCCAACGTCTTAATATGGTGGACAAAACACAGTAACCACCAGATATTTTGTAAATATCCTTATTAATATCCTTAAAAACACTAGAGTATTTGTATCATTCACGTTGTATCTACTGCTAATTGGTTGCTTCAAATATCTGTTGGTCTGGCTCATATGGTTCAGTGGTTGAGCATTGACCTATGAACCAGGAGGTCATGGTTCAATTCTTGGTCAGGGCACATGCTTGGGTTATAGGTTCAATCCCCAGTGTGTATGTGTGTGTGTGTGTGTGGGGGGGGAGGTGTGTGTGTGAAGGAGGCAGCCAATCAGTGATTATCTTAATTCATGTTTTTATCTCTCTCTCTCTCTCTCTCCCTCTCCTTTCCTTTCTGAAATCCATAAAAATATATTTAAAAATATGTGTTGAACTTGAATATTTCTAGTAAACAAATGTTCTGAGTTTGCCAGGATTTGGCTGATGTTGCTACATATCTTAGAATATTATTATGGAATGATGATCTCATATGAGTGAGAAAGTATTGAATGTACTTAAATCTATAGTGGGAAGGGAAGTGTTTCATAATGGCCCTGTGATATTTAATTCAAAACTGATGAAAAAGTCAAATGATAAACAAATAACAACAGGAAATATATTCCTATTAGAATTCTATGCCCCATTCTCACACACACACACACACACACACACACACACACACACATACACACATCACATATACATAAGAAGGGGTATCTTTTTGTTTCTATTAGACTTAATTTTATACTTATATACTAGAATGCACTAATAGAGTGTTCATTATATAGTCACTGTAAGTAGGATTACTTTGATTTAGGTATGAGTAAATGTATTAAATTCCAACTGAGTGATAGGCCAGCTTTGCAAATTTAAAACATATTTTGTATAGGATGAGAGCTTGAATTATCATAGGCTTAATAATACATTGTTTTTTATTTTCATGAGCCAATTTTTTTTTTCATTTTTCCATGCTCTTTGGCTCTCATGAGTTTTGCATTTAGAGACTCATTTTTAAATAAGGTTGACCCAATCTACTAGTCAAGATTATTTATAATATATCATGTACATACAACTCCTATTGCTATAGCAGAAATTGTGTTCATTTGAAATGTCATTTAGATATTAGAAGAAAGTTATTTAGATCTAGTATAAAAATGTTTATATGCTCCCAAAGAATCCGTTATTATAGGAGCTTTTCCATGACTCTGATTATCTCTTTCCTAATACATTATACAATGAAATCCAATTTTCATAATTTCAAGAGGAAAAAAAAGACATTGACTTTATTAGTGAAATTGAAATGCATTGTATGTTCACAAATGAGAGAAAAAACTTATAAAAATGCATGCATAATTTTAAAAATCAATTGATATAGATTTCTCTGACAATCAAAGGTATAGTATGAATACTTTACTGTTTAAACTTGAGGATATAATAACCACTGTTACCAAGGACATACCATGTTGTCTCAGAAACAACATGGATTTTTAAGCCAGAAAAACCATAACCTTGCAGCTAAAAAATTCATAAACTTGGGCAAGTTGTTTACCCCTCAAAACCTGTTTATATGTTAAAAACTGAGTTAATCATACCTACTGGATAGAGCTATTAAGATTTAAAGTTCCAAAGTAATTAAAACACCTCACATACCCATAAGCATATAGAACTTCCACAAAAAAACATTAGTCCCCTTCCCTTGGTTTTTCATTAAAAAAAAAAAAATCTATAATAATATAAGCATAATATGCTAATTAGACCAGATATCCAAACAACCTTCTGGACGTAATTCCGGACGTCCTTCCCGATGAAGCCATGGAGGCAAAGGCTGAGGCAGAGGTGGTTATGGGCCATGAGGCAGGCAGGCGAGGGACAATCAGGCAGGCAGGTAAGCAGTTAGGGGCAATCAGGCAGGCAGGTAGAGTGGTTAGGGGCGATCAACCAGGCAGGCAGGAGAGTGGTTAGGAGCCAGTGGTCCCAGGTTGCGAGAGGGATGTCTGATCAGGTCTAAACAGGCAGTCGGACATTCTCCGAGGGGTCCTGGATTGTGAGAGGGTGCATGCTGGGCTGAGGGACCTCCCCACTGTCCTGTGTGAGAATTTCATGCACCAGGCCTCTAGTAATAATAATAAAAGGCAGTAATTATCTTTTAAAAGGAAGAAAGTTCTGAAAAACCTGAGTAACTAGAAAGGTATGATTTTTTTTTCCTGATAAATTTTCTTTTTGTGCATCCTCTTTCAATATGCTTATATTTAATAATATAATATAAATGTCCTATTATATTATAAGTAATATAATATAAATGTCCTAATATAATATAAATAATATAATATAAATGTCCTCCCAAATGTCCTTCTCATTTGATCTTTAGGCTATTTAATTGAGTTTTTACTATCCCAGATTCACAAAAAAATTGCTTTTTATACCTCTATAAGGATCATGGCAGAGCTGATTTTTTTTTTTTTAAATACCAAATTCAATATATGGTACTGCTTCAGTTAATTCTCTCCCTATGTTGGTCCTTAGAGTCAGCTTGTTAAACCTGGGACAGGTATAAATTTTAAGACACAAAATTCTCCACAGGCTTCTGTATGTATATTGAATAAGGTGAAGTATTGGATGGTAATCAGTACATTTATAAGCATTATTTCTGTATTGAAAAAAGGTTAATTTGAAAGTCATTCCTCCATTCAAGAAGAACAATTTTCTCTAGTCTTCTGACTATTTATAGAAAGACCTTTACATGTGCAAACTAATTAATAAATGGGATCAATTTCAAGGTATTTTTTCTGGTTCATCACCACTTAATCATTCAATTTAAAAAACATTTTAAAGGCCAAGTCTAAAATAGATTTGCACCCACGCCCCCAGTGTGAATTTTTCATTCTTTACAACATGCACTAGGTACTGTATAATGACCTTTTCTCTGTTTGGAACAGGGATTAGAATAATACATTTGACCCTTTACAGTCACCTGGGAGAGATGTTAGTCTCCATGTTCAATAAACTGAAATATGTCTCAAGTGTCTCAAGGTTAAGGCCATGACTTTAAACTATTTAACACAGAGTATCACACTGATTCACTTAGACACTCAGGCTTTTAAAAAAAATGATTGGACTGAATTTTATATATTTTATCAGAACAATTTTCTTCACACAAGTAAAGCAAATATTTTACATTGCTAATAAAGCAAGTTAACCTAGATGCATTGTGCATTATAATAAAATTTATAGCTGCATAAATAGAAGTGTAAACTTACAGAAAGACTAGTAATTATAGTGCCATTGATGGTCTTTGTTGCTTTAATTCTGAGGCAGCTAGAATGATTAAACTGAATCTTAATCGACTTCTCCATTAAAAATGCTGGCAGAGGAGCTCCTTTAACCTTTCCCATTGATTGAACACAACAATCACCATTCAATTATAATGCAAAAGGACATTTGTTATAATGTAGAAAAGATGCATGAGCCATTTCCTTTTACTCAAGACAATCAATGAGACGACTCCTACTTCTACAAAGGTGAGAATGCACTACCTGGGAGTCTGATAAAGTCAAAGCCGAAGAGAAACCTCCCCATTGTATAGAGGAACAGATTACTGATGAAAATAATCTGGAACAATTCATTAGGAAGAAATGTATTTTTTATTACTATTTAAAATAGCCACATCTATCTGTGATGTACTATTTTTTCTTCCTAGGGTTTCAAAGTACTTAAATTACCATGATCAAAGTTTTAATGGTGAATTAATAAGGGCGGTTACTTGCCTTTTATATGTGTTCTAAGTGCATGCATAACAACCAATCAAGGCAATACTGCTAATTGAAGTAACAAATTTTTAGGAAGGAGCCTCTAAAATTAACTGATTTATTTAAGGTCAGACAACTACTTGTAACAAATCCTGCACTAGGATTGTGCACTCAACACTTGGTGCATTTGTCACTTCTGAAGTATATTTGAGTTATGCTTTTTACTTGATTCCATTTCTGTATACAAGACTCATGTAATGTACTGACGTCATATAACCTACAACATGTAATGAACTATGCAAGTATAGCTGTGTTGCTCCATCCGCATAGTGGTAGTAGATTAAAGATGGTCATGGGTTCTTTGCTACCGTATTTTTCGGACCATAAGACGCTCCGGACCATAAGACGCACCAGTTTTTAGAGAAGGGAAATGAAGAAAAAAAGATTCTGAAACAAATAGTGTCCTAAAATATTTTATGTGCATTAAAACCCAACATCACAGTCATAAACACATGTAATCAACCCTGTAAAGTAAACAGCAGCATTTAGAACCATTTTAGAGCCGGGCAAGCACACAGAGACCACACAGAGCCGGGCAAGTAAAAAAACTTTTTTTTTAAAGTATATGTGTAGGCTATATTTGGACCATAAGACGTAGGGACTTTTTCCCCCCACTTCTGGGGGGAAAAAAGTGCGTCTTATGGTCCGAAAAATACGGTATTTATCTCATTGAGAGATGGGAGTGTAATTCCCCTTCCCTTAATCTAAGCTAACTCAGTGACTTGTCCAATAAAATGTGGTATAAGTGATATTTTGGGATTTCAGATGCTAAGTCATAATCATTGCAATTTTTGTCCATGCTTCTTGGGACACTTGCTCTGGGGGAAGTTAATTGCCATGTAAGAAGTGTGACTTTTACTGCCATAACTGCTAGTTATTAATATTAATAATAGAAAGGAAGCAAAGGGAGGCCAGACATTATAAGCATGGTCATCTGAACAGCTTCACCAGGAAGCTGCAACTTTATACTCCCCAGGGAAGCACCAGTCCATTGCCCAAAGATCACTGGGGGAAGGGAGATGGATGCATGTGCAGGGAAGTTGAGATGACATAAGTGATACCGATTTTTGGACTGGAACCTGGATTCTTTGTCCGCTGGAATCAAAGAGTGAATCCATGGACAGAAAGTCGTATAGCAAAGGTTGTGATTTATTGAAGAACAAGTATAGACTCCCACATGGGAAGAGGGAAGAGTCCCAATAGAATGGACTTGCAGGTAGGGAGGGAAAACAGAATCCCTGAACTGACTCCCACATGAGGAGATGGGGGAGAGTCCTCTAGAATTCCTGTTCCCTACAGCTTATAAAAGCTACAAATCCTGGTGCTTTGATATCCCCACTGATTGGTCAATATTCCCTTTGGACTTCCTTTTCCTTGTTCTGAATGAAGGGCTTCCTTCTCTTTATTTTGTAAATATGACCTTTCTTCGCTACTTCCAGTTCCCTTGTCTTATGAAATATACCTGTTGCTGCCTCCATGTTTTATTGGGATGTAACTGCACCTGGCTTCCTTGTGTTATAGAAATGTACCTTCTCCCAGTCTGCTGCCCATGCTTTTTCCATGGACCCCAATTCTAAAAAATCCCTAAGCCTTCCTATATCTCCCTAAACTTCCTGAATCATAAGGAAGGCAGATGCTGGTCAGTCTGCCTGGGAACAAAAATCATTGGCTATGAGGGTGAACCCCAATGCAAGCCCATGAAAATTTGGGAATAGATAATCTATGGACAAAGGAGTTCTCTCTCTCTTGTTCCTCTTACTTCACTCCTGCTTCATTGCACTCGTCCATGATTCCCTCCATGGCCATGTGTCCCTCATGGCTATGTGGACCCTACATGCAATGGATTGCAGTTGGGGACACAGACTAATCTAGCCAGATGCTGGATGGGACTGTGCAACAGGAACTCTGGCTTTAGTCCTAGCCCTGCTGAAGATAAAATGGGACTTTTTCTATGGCAAGATGGAGGAAGATGGGACCTTGGAAACCCATGGGTTTAATTTGCAGAAATAAAACTTTCCATGATCCTTCTTCCTCCCATGGGGGCCTCAGTAAATTGTTATTCCCCTGGCACCCCAATGAAATAGAATTTTTTAGGGGTGAAATAGGCAGGTTTAGGGAATTTTTAAAATTAAGGGATCGGGGGTCCATGGAAAATGCACAGGTGCTACTGAGCTGCAAAAAATTACATTTCCTAAGAAAAGGGAGAGGCAGCGGTTACATTTCCATAAGATAAGGGAACTGGGAGTAGCAAAAGGTTTATATTTACAAAATAAAGAAGGAAGAAAACCCAGAGGTAATAGGAGGACAATGAGGAAGGAGGGACTCACATGTGAGATTTGACCTTTGAGCCAGGAGTTGTTATAGTGACCAAATCTAAGGGGAATAGTGAACAATCAGAGGAGATATCAAGGCACAAAAAACAAAACAAAACAAAACAAAAAAAAACCTAAAACCTTAGAAAAAGTAACTCAGTGGGATTCTTTCTTCTTCCCACCTGGGAGTCTGTGCTTCTTCTTAAGTAAGTTTCTATCTTTGCTATACCTTCCATCTGTGGTTTCCTTCTTTGATTCCTACAAACAAAGCCCAGGGTAGCCATCCTGCCCAGGGGAATATTACATGTTCCAGTCCAAAAACTCCAATATCACCAAGAAGCTCACTTCCACTGCCACAGGTGGGGGCACAGAGAGCACTCCATGGATAATATGACCACCCAAGAGTCCATTATGTTTTGAAAAAGGTGAAGCCTTTTTGAAGAGAGAGAAGCCATATAGAGAGAAAGAAGCCCAAACACCTCAACTGTTTAAGCCATCCCAGATCAAGAACAGTATATGAATGATGAAGGCATCTTAGACATGATGTGGAGAAGGACTAAGAAAACCAGTTGACATCAGAATCAAACCCTTACACATATGGCTCCAGACAAATTGTGACAACTGACCAAGATGACCTTAATGCTCCCTCAGTTTGATTAAATTTTAGGTGGGTTTATTCCTAACTATGAACCCCTGAGCTCCCTTTCTTAGAGTCTTTACTTTACAAAACTTGCAAAAATAAATTGTCTGCCCCTTTGGATTGTAAATCTCCCAGCTTCTTGCCAACCCAGAATGCCTTGCTCAAGAACCAAGGAGTCATCCTTTTGAACTGTAAACATGCAGGCCTCTGATCTTCCAATTGCTGTGTGAGGGTAATAGCCTAAGGCAGCAAACACAGGAGGCCTGATCATATTAACCTACCTTCCTTTTAATGTTTCTGGCCTTTTTGTTTACTCACTTCAGCATTTAAAAACCTTTCCACCTTTCATTTCAGTGGAGTTTAGTTCAGTTTCTCTCCCGTGTTGCAATTGTCTTGAATGAAATCCTCCTTGCATACATGACTCTGTCTGGTACAATTTTTCTTTGACACACACAGCCAACTCAGCCACTTGTTCCTCCCCATCTGAGGTCCTAGTCATCAAGGAGTGAGAATTAGTCATTTCTGAAGTGACTTACCCCAATTTCAGACCCATAAAATCACATGCACAATAAAATGTATTGTTTTATACCAGTGGTCTGAAAACCCATTAGTCAATCCAGCCAAATATCAACAGTACAATTATTAAAATTTCTTTTGAGAGCCAAAATTTTTTAACTTAAACTTCTTTTAATATCACTTCTTCAAAATAGACTCGCCCAGGCTGTGGTATTTTGTGGAAGAGCCACACTCAAGGAGCCAAAATCCACAGGTGGCTCATGAGCTGCAGTTTGCTGACCACAGTTTTATATCATTAAAATTTTAATATAGTTTGTTATAAAGCAGCACATAAGTAAAAATTATTTTTATTCTCTTTGTATAGATAGAAAAATATATTTTTATGTATATACTAGTGGTCCAGTGCACAAAATTCATGCATGGAGGGGTTCCCTCAGCCCAGCCTGCATCCTCTCCAATTGAAATCTCTCTTGTAATCTGGGTCTGCTAACTCCTAACCACTCACCTGTCTGTCTGCCTGATCACCCCTAAATGCCTCTGCTTGCTAGCCTGATTGCCTCTAACTCCTCTGCCTGTCTGCCTGATCACCCCTAACCCATCTGCCTGCCTGCTTGATCACCCTTAACTGCCCTCCCCTGTCAGTCTGGTCTTGCCCCGAACTTCCCTTCCCTGGGTTTTTCTATATTAGAATACACATTTATTATGTATGGAGTTACACATTATTTTATAGAAATAGGTAGTTGTATAATATATAACAATTGAAGTTCATGACCTTCAATTTCTAATTACATTCAGTGAGGGCTAGAAATATAAAGTTTATGTCACTGATTTACTTTGTAGCATGCATGAGGAATTTAGACATTTCCCTACTTAGAATAACATTCACAACTCTTCTCTTTGAGTACTTTGAATATGTGTCTAATCACTAAAACTAAAAGATTATTAGATGCATAATAATTATTTTATGTATACTTAAGCAACTGTTTACTCATACATGTAGCCAGCTGCATATCCCTAGGTTGTATTTTAGAAAGTCACATTGAATGTACATCTGATAGCAATTAGGATGCTTTTAAAGTAAATAGTTAAAGTCTGTTGAAATAATAAAAGAACATGAAGACATAGGTGAAAAAACAAAACAAAACAAAACAAAACAATCTTTCCTCTAAAAAAGACCTGTATTTGCTGGATTTGAAATGACAGTCTTTACAAATTAAGGGCAACCAAGTTTTAAATTTTAGGTTCAAAGCAGAAAATAATGTTTTAAAGTAATAATAAAATGTCCAAAAGAGACATAATTAATTAGATTGAAAATATCATACTTTATTTCCAATTTTTGTGTGGAAAAATATATCATTTTCTATTGAAAGGAAACAGAATATTATTGCTTAACTAGATGCCCAGTGCACAAATTCGTGTGGGTGGTTTTCTTGAGCCTGGCCATCGATTGGGGCTGCAGGAGGTTAGCCTGCCAGAATAAGGGGCTGCAGGAGGTTGGCTGCTGGCTGATCAGGGCCAGCTGGCCAGAGGGAGGGTCTGTGGGAGGTTGGCTGGTGGTGGAGGGGAGGGGCCAAAAAAGGCTGGCTGACCAGAGGGAGGGGCTATGAGAGGTTTGCCACCCCAATTGGGGCCACTGGGCCAGTTGGCAGGGGGAAGAGCCTTGGGAGGTTTTCCAGAGGCTGGGGAAAGGGTCCTCGGGAGGTTCCATTTATGGCAATGGGGGCCTGCTGACCAGAGCGAGGGGCCACAGAGGTTGGCTGGCTGGTGTGGGGGAAGGGCTGCAGGAAGTTGGTCGGCATCTAGGGGGAGGGTTTGTTGGAGGTTGGCCTGCTGTCCATGGGAGGTTGGATGGCACAGGAGGTTGGCTGTGGGAGTGTACTAACCACCAGGAGGCAGCTCCTGCATTGAGCATCTGCCCCCTTGTGGTCAGTGCATCTCATAGCTACCAGTTGTCCCAGTAGTCTGGTCATTCGGTCGTTCCGTTGCTTAGGTTTTTATATATATAGACTATATATAGATAAAGTACCAGCCTGATTAGAATAGTTACCTCTGAGAAACATGTTATGCATGGAGTCCATTTTAGTACTCATGTTTATTAGCAATACCTTCTGGAGAGTATATCCAGACATTGCTTCAATGTCTAGATCCATTATCTTACTGGTAATGGGGGGTGAAGGAGTGGGGGGATGGAGAAGTCATGTTCCATAATTTTTAGTGTAAGATTAATGTATTTCTTCTAGGACATTTTGGCTGAATCTACTTGCTTTCTATTGAAAACTACCCATAACTTTTCATGTATAAATCTCTAAAGTGTGGCTTTTATTGGTTTCCTTGTTTTTTGTTCTTTTTCATATACTACATATTTATAATGTACCTTTTAATAATTCTCCAGATCATATAATAAAAACTTCTGTTTTATTTTGTTTTCTAAAAACATGCTGACTATGGAATACATATCCTCCACATATCACTTTTGGGAGAGGACATCATTACAAATAGATTATCCCAAATCCTGTTATTATGGTGGGCCACAGCTACAATATGGTTGGGAATAATCAGCATTTGTAGGAGAAATAGCTTAGCTGGGACTCACTGGAGAGACTGTATATTTCGTTAGACTAGGACTGGAGGACTTGCAACCACTCAAAACAGGCTCTGGGCACAGGGACTTCATGGCAGTGCTCTACGTTGAGTGGGAGACAAATCCATAAATTCTTTTCTGTGCACCTAAAGATTTGCCCCCAAGCTTAAGAAACACAGCAAGCTTTGTCTGGTATAATATGTTCTGACTGTATCACTGGTGGCACAGAAAACTTTGATGGTGATTGCTCCAAGAATTAAAGTCCTTCCAAAGTCAACCTACTTGCATCACATTCCACTGATGGTGGAAGGGGAGATACAGATACGCCATATAGTGACAAGGTTGCATCTTTGGCCTCCCACTATAACTTACTTAGTTTTACAGTATATGTTTCATAAAGTTTGTAAATTCTGGTTGCCAACTCACCATGTACCTTTTTTATTTTATTGACAGGATGACAGGTATAATAGGTGGGATTTAGATTGGGTGTAAAAATAACCTTTTGATCATCAAGTAAAAAATAGTGTTTTAAAAATATATTAGAATCTCTTCCTCTAAGGGTTTTGTCTGGGGTTAGGGTAACTCTTTCCCTAGAGAGTTTCTCCTTCAGAGAAACAGGTATTTCATCACTTTCCACAGGCACAAAAAATAAATTCCAGCCAGAGAGAAGACAAAGTGTATTTTTAGACTCTAAGTGGTCACCTGGAAGCTGGTCTTCAAGCTTCAGAATCAAATTTCCAGCACTTGCTAATAACTTCAAGACAATCTTTTGAGAAAGTACTTCTATTTCACCAGCCAGGGTTGCTCAATGGTTGAGTGTTGACCTATGAATTGTTCGATTCCTGGTTGGGTCATATGCCCAAATTAACATTCCATTCTCACTAGGGGGCAGGCAGGAGGCAGCCAATCAATGATTCTCTCTCATTATTGATGTTTCTATCTCTCTCTCTCCCTCCCTTCCTCTCTGAAATATATATAGAAAGTACTTATATTTCAAAAATAGATTGTTTTTGTATTTTGTTTTGTATATTGCTTTCCTATTTTCCCTAAAATCAAATGTCCTTATATCTTGATCTAATTTCTTGAAATATTAGGTATACTTGAAATCTGTGCTTTCCTGGGTTTAAGAAGATAATAACTAAGTTAATTTGTGCATTCACTTATTTTATTTTTAATATATTTTATTGATTTTTTTTACAGAGTGGAAGGAAGAGAGAGAGTTAAAAACATTGATGAGAGAGAAACATCAATCAGCTGACTCCTGCACACTCCCCACTGGGTATGCGCTCTCAACCAAGGTGCATGCCCTTGACCAGAATTGAATCTGGGACCCTTGAGTCTGCAGGCCTATGCTCTATCCACTGAGCCAAACTGGTTAGGGCTGTTCATTCATTTATTAAACCTACATTTACTATGTCAGAAAGGGCTAGGTCTCAGAATAGCATTTAAGCACCAGTTGAAGGAGTGCTAATTATAAAAGAAGAATGCCACATGGACAGAAAACAAAACCAAACCCTATCCTGGAGATTACAAAGGTTTGTTAGGGCAAGTGCCTTATGAAAGGAGAAGGGAACTCATGAGAAGAAAAAGTTGAATTTGCTGAGTTGCTAGATTCAGGAGAGGTGTTCCACTGGGGATGATAAAAGAGAAAACCCAGGATAGTCCTGTTTTTTTTTTGTTTGTTTGTTTGTTTGTTTTTTTTGTTTTTTTTTTTGTGTGTGTGTGTGTGTGTGTGTGTGTGTGTGTTTTAATGAATTAAGATGATTTAGATATTTTTCCTTCCCAAAGGAGAGTTTATTCACAGAGGAATGTCGTTTTTCTAGAAAATATTAAAGAACTTGTTTAGAAGTCCACCTGCGCTCACAGGGACACAGAGAAGCAGCAGTGCTTACTCTCCCGTCACCCACAGCATTCTGGGTCACCACCAGAAATGTGTCAGACTCAGAGCCAACCTCTTACATTATCTGATTAAGGAAGCTCTGCTCACCCCTGGCATAACCAGGACCTAGGGTATGACATAGGACTTAGAAGGAAGCGTAGCTAGATCCTCTCCTGCCAGCTCAGCATTCAAATGTGAAGGGACTCTATCCCCTTTCCTGGCTCAACCACATATCTCAGAGTCTAATCTTGTGTTTATAGCTAGAGGAAGAGACAAGCCATGAGCAGGATTCACATTTTGTTCATGATTATAACCAGCTACCCCCCCCCCCCCGACATGATGACATGATGGGGAGAGAGAGATGCACTTTAAGCCTTGTCCCTGACTTTGTTGACTGCCTTGAACACTCTGGGCTAAGTCGGTCTTGCAGAGGCCAGTCCTCGACAAGTCAGTTGAGTTCTCAGAGTTAATTGAAAGAGTCCAAAGGACAAAAGTGCTGGATTGTATTAAAGAGGGATTTCACTAAAGAATTTCACAAAACTCTGATATGCTAATGTGAGAAGAAAGCTTTAAAGAGAAAATTATGATAATAATTAGACTACAAACAGAGAGAGAGAAACCAAACTATAGAGAAAGAAGGCTTATCACTACAGACAGCACAAACATTAAAAAGATAAGGAAATAGGCCAAAACCGGTTTGGCTCAGTGGATAGAGTGATAGAGCATTGGCCTGCTAACTGAAGGGTCCTGGATTCGATTCTGGTCAAGGGCATGTACCTGGGTTGTGGGCACATCCCCAGTGGGGAGTGTGCAGGAGACAGCTGATCGATGTTTCTCTCTCATCGATGTTTCTAACTATCTCTTTCCCTTCCTCTCTGTAAAAATCAATAAAAATATATATATTTTTAAAAAGGATAAGGAAATATTGTAGTATCAGTAACTCAATGCACATAAACTCAACTTTTCTTTCCTCTTACATTCCTCTAGAGCTAAAGAAAAACCTGGAGTTTTCCTCACTGTCCTTTCTCTATTGGGTAACTTCTTCCCCTCCTCCCTACAATTTATAATTAATATGTCATACTTTATTCTGGCTTTCTTCGGAATTGAATTAGTCTGTAATTTCTAGAATTTTAAAATTATAGGCTACTTATTATTTTTTAGGACTAATAAAAATCTCTAGAGATGCAAAAAGGAAAATAAGAACACAATGTTACTAGTAGTTCCCCTTTATCCCTGAAGAGATTTTTTTTTCTGGATATAAGATTCTGAGCCACAGTTCTTTTCTTTTAGTTGTTAAAAATTTTTTGTGCCATTTCTTTCTGGTTTTCATGAGTTCTATGAAAAATCTGTTAAATATCTCATTCATTTTCTGTCTCTTGGTTCTTTCAATATATTTTTCTTTGTCTTTTGTTTCCAAAAGGTTGATTATGATCCTTCTTGGTGTAAATTTATTGTAAGTGATATACTCCTTTCACTGGAAATATTGCTATGGTTTTATTAATAAGGAAAAAGGAAAGAATGAATATTAGAAGGCAAGTGATTATTTCTATGGCATATTCTGCTTTATAGCCATGTTTGCACCATTTTTCAGAAATTCTGTACATACATGGTTTCAAGTTCCCAGTTCTGTTGTAGATGACATTCCATGAGATTATTCAACATAGAATGCTTTTAGAAACTTCTTGCATGTTCTTTCATATTTTGCTAGCTTGAAAACAGTACCAGTTCCTCAATCCTTGCTGTATTAATATTCTTTGCTGTGTAAATTTAAAATGTAACTTTCCAGGGCCCTTACACTCAGACTTCTAGGCAAGGCCCAGCCAGCTGCTTGGGCCAATAGAATGAGGCAGAAATAAAGAGTTCCAGTTCTGAACTGAAGTTGAAAAGTCCTTATGTGTTTTTGTGTCTCTTCTTGGGTTCTACATCATCATGACAACATGCTCTAGCTAGCCTGCTGACAAAGGATAAAAACATGGAGCAGAGTTTAGTCACCTAATCCCCTAAATTGAGAACAACCTGGATAAGCCAACAGCCAGTGGATCCCCAAAGAAGTGAGTAAGCCCAGCCAAGACCAGGGAGCCAGATAATTCTATATACACAGTTTCAAGTCAAACTAACAGAAGCACTACATTTTTTTTTTACAAAAGAAGAAAAAAAGGTTTGAGGTTGTTTGCTATTATATATTACTAGAGAACCAGTCCACTGGTGGGGTCCTTCAGCCTGGCCTGTGCCCCCTGGGACCCCTTAGAAGATGTTGGAGAGCCAGTTTCAACCCCATCCCCGCAGACCAGGCTGAGGGACTTCATGGATTCATGCACTAGGCCTCTAGTACACATATAAAATCTTTGGTTAATCTTCCCACCCTCACCCCTAATCTTCTTCCCTCTGAGATTCATCAGTCTGTTCTATTTCCATGCCTGTGGTTTCCACTCCTGTATTGACTGTCTGCCCCCTGGTGGTCAGTGTGTCTCATAGCTACCAGTTGGCCAGTCAGCCAGTAGCTTAGGATTTTTATATATAGGCTGTGGCAATTGATAACTGATACACATGCAGTTAATGTTTGTCTTGGTTCATTTGGACTGTTACAACAAAATTCCACGGATTGGGTGGCTTATGAACAACAGTAACTTACTTCTCTCAGTTGTGGAAGCTAGAATTCCATGACCATGGTGCCAAAATGTCTGGGTTCTTGTGAAAGCACTCTTGTGGGTTGCTGACAACCAATATCTCACTGAGTCCTCACATGGTAGAAGAGATGAGTTAGCTCTCTGTGTCTCTTTCATAAGGGAACTAATATTAAACATGGTAGCTCTGTGTTAAGGCCTAATAGTTTCCAAAAGGCTTCACCTCCTAAATTTATCACCTTAGGGGTTAAAATTTCAACATATGAATTTGCAGAAGATGCAAACATTCTGATCATAGCAGTATTATTCCCTTATTTCCAGTAATGAAACAAATGTATCCTTTGTAAAATATTTATTTGGTTATTTTAATTGGTACAATTTGATACCTGTGTTCAAGTTTCATTTCACCCAAGAGTACTGTGTTTTCCGGTGTATAAGATGACCCCTAATTTTACAGTTAAAATATAGGCTTAGGCCTATATTCACTGTATAAGACTACCCTCCACTTCAAAGGAAAGACTTACTTTGCCATCAAGATCTGAAGGTAATTTTTGTGCAATTTTGGTCTTTTGCCCCCCCATTTTTGGTTGACTTTTTTCATTTCAAAAGTCATCTTATACACCAGAAAATACGGTAATAATGTGCTGAAGCCGGTTTGGCTCAGTGGTAGAGCATCAGTCTGCAGACTGAAAGGTCCCAGGTTTGATTCTAGTCAGGGGCATGTACGTTGGTTGCAGGCACATCATCGATGTTTCTCTCTCATCGACATTTCTGGCTCTCTATCTCTCTCCCTTCCTCTCTGTAAAAAATCAATAAAATATATTTTTTAAAAAAGACTAACAATGTGCATTTGTATGGAATCTCACAATCTACACTAATAAAAGAGAAACATGCAAATTGAGCATCCATTATACCCATCAGCCAATCAGAGCGAATATGCAAATTAACCCAACAAAGATGATGATTCATTTGCATACACAGGTGCAGAGCAAAGACTAAAGACAGTGTAGAAGGAAGCCAAGTGCTGCAGAAGGGAGCGAGGCTGCAGAGAAGGGAGTGAGGTAGCGGAGACGAGAGGGAAGCCCGTCTCGGAGGGCTTTATTCTCTTCTCTGCTTTGCTCCAGCCACAGAAAGCCCTATTCTTGCAGGAATCTTCCTGAAATGGGCCTCTAATATACCTATAAAAACATATCTCTAGATGCATGGGGGCAGTTGGGAACAGATTAACCAAATAAGATGTATGCATATGTGCATAACCAATGGACAAAGACAATAGTGTGGTAAAGGCCTGGGGGGCCAGTGGATGTGAGCTGGAAGGGGAAAGTGGTGGGGGAGGGAAGACATCAATAATACTTTCAATAATAAAGAAAAATTACAAAAAGATAACAGTGTATATTTGTCCTGTTGCTTGAGCAATTGTCCACAAGTTAAGCCTAATATAGCCTTTCTATTAGTCCCTGAAATGATAGGTTTCCTTTTTCTACATCCACAAAAGTGAAGGTCAAAGGTCAAATCCTATATCATTAAAATGAGAAAAATAGCCGGGACCGGTTTGGCTCAATGGATAGAGCATCGGCCTGCGGACTGAAAGGTCCCGGGTTCGATTCCGGTCAAGGGCGTGTACCTTGGTTGCGGGCACATCCCCGGTAGGGGGTGTGCAAGAGGCAGCTGATCGATGATTCTCTCTCATCGATGTTTCTAACTCTCTATCCCTCTCTCTTCCTCTCTGTGAAAAATAAATAAAATATATTTTTTTTAAAAATGAGAAAAATATATAAACATGTTTCATATTGAGGATTTAAGAATATAAGAATATAATTTAAGGATAGATAGAAATGAGAGATTTAAAAATCTAATATAGTGCCAGGACATCCCAAAAGAAGTCAAATTACAAAAGTTTGCATAGAAACAATACAAATTCTTTGAGCACCTTATGGAATTTTTTGTTGTTGAGGGGTCTGTTTAAGAAACTGTGTATGATACGTAAAATACAAGGTAGCTTTCCTCTTTAGAGTTTTGAAATTTCCAATACTCTTTTGCTTTTGCTTTCAACAAATTAAAAGGCACTTGGCCATTAAATACCTTTGAAGATAGTTACCTACAGATTTGACTTTGGGGTACAGAAATAATTTGTAACCTCAGAAGGTGGTAGTATTAAAGAGTAATATTGGAACAAGAATTGCTTAAGGAGGACTTTCCTATTTCAGACAAGCATCAATAGCAGATGGTGAGACCTACTGGGAAATAAGTACAAGTGTGGAAAAGAGAACACTGTCTTGCTGCAAATATAAGATCTGATGCAGCAGAAATCTCTCTCTGGAAACTGAAGTTAAATTTTCCATTAATATTTTATAAACACTTTTTTATGGAAGAGCTAAGAATTAGTTAGAAAAGAAGAGATATTTTGGAAAGCAAGATTTGTGCAGAAAATTTTCAGGACCTGCTCAAAGCTATATATTATCTTTATAGAATTTATACAATGCACACATTTACAACAAAATTTTAAGTTGTTTGCAATGTTGAATAAAATATTACATTAAAAAAGACACTTTTTAAAAGTAGTTTAGAAGTTTACTTTTCTAAATTATACTCTGAAATGTTTACTATTACATGTCTAAATTTCATTGTTATATAAAAATAAACTTATTTAAAGTAAATATTTATACATATAAGATTAATTTAAAATATGTTAATCAACTTTTTGACTGAGAATCTAGAAATCCAATAACCATTTATTTTATTTTATTTTATTTTATTTTATTTTTTAAAGTATTACAAATAATAGTACATATGTCTCCTTTTTATCCTCATTGACCTTCCCCCGGCCTTCCCTACCTCCCAGATATGCCCTCCTCCCTGTTCCTCCCCCCACCCATCCATTTCTTATGCTTATATGCATGCATACAAGTTCTTCAGTTGATCTTTTACCACCCTCTCAACCCTCCCCATCCTTCCCATTGTAGGTTAACAATCTGTCTGATGCTTCTCTGCCTCTGTATCTACTTTTGTTCATTAGTTTATAATGTTCTTTATTATCCATAAATGAGTGAGGTCACGTGGTATTTTTCTTTCACTAACTGGCTTATTTCACTTAGCATAATGCCCTCCAGTTCCATCCATGCTGTTGCAAATGGTAAGAATTCCTTCTTTTTTATAGCAGCGAAATATTCCACTGTGTAGATGTACCATAGTTTTCTAATCCACTCATCTGCATATGGCCATTTAGGCTATTTCCAAATCTTAGCTATTGTAAATTGCCAATTACCATTTTATAATCACATCAAGTTATGCCTGTACACACACACACATACACACACACACACACACGCACACACAGGTCCAATATATAAATAACTATTCTACTTACTTTTTGAACATGTTCAGGTTGATACTAGAATTGAAGGGAGGTTTTCTATAATTTTATTTTTTAAATTATCTTAATATTAAATATATTAATATTTTTTATTAGGAAACAAATGCTAGTTGGTACCAATATACTGAAGTATGTATGATTGGCTAACATTATATTTTTGAAAGCTTGAGTAATATATTTGGTTTAAACACCTAAAAGTAAATTAAATAATTAAAATACACCTGGGAAGATATTTTAAATATCCAATAGGCAATTAAAATGATAATCTAACAAATATTTCTCTTTATGATTAAACATCTGTTATGTATAAAATGAATTTTCTATGAAACCAGGAACTCAAGACATTATGTGTACTGAAATATGCAATACACAGAAAATATAAGTAATACAGAAGGCTTTACAAACAAAAGCCTATATACAAAATTAGTAAAAACATTTAAATACTGTTATAGGCTGAATTATGTCTCCTCAAATGTGTATGTTGACTACTAACTCCTAATATCTCAGAATGTAACTGTATTTGGATAGATATTGTCTTTAAAGGGATAATAAAGGCTAAAGGAGGTCAATTAGGGTGTGTACTGATCCTATGTGACTGGTGTTCTAATACAAAGAAAAGCTTTGAAGACAGAGAAGAGCATTCAAAGCACAGGGGAAGGATGACCTTCCACAAGCCAAGCAGAGAGGCCTCAGAAGTAAGCAACCCTGCTAACACCTCTGTCTCAGACTTCTAGTTTCCAGAATGATGAGGAAATAAAATTCTGTTGTTGAAACCACACAGTCTGTGGTGCTGTATTATGGTAGCCCTAGCAAACTAATAAAAATACCATAGAAAGAATAAAAGTTTTATTTAACAAAGCCAGTTTTTGTTAGTCATAATGACATAGTGATGACATGACAATACAGTACATTATATTATCATGTTGTGTCAGGAAAAAAAAAATCTATGCTGCCTTATTTATTTATTTATTTATTTATTTATTTAAAGCTAGGGAGATGGCCACCTGAGATACAGCTTTTTTGTTTGTTTGTTTTAATTGATTTCAGAGAGAGGAAAAGAGAGGGAGAGAAATAGAAACATCAATGATCAGAGAGAATCATTGATCAGCTGCCTCCTGCATGCCTGCTATGGATTGAGCCTGAAGCCCAGTCATGTGCCCTAATTGGGAATCCAACCATGACCTCCTAGTTCCTGGTTGACACTCAACCACTGAACAAAACTAGGGCTAGCTATCCTTACTCTTATATAATTTTCCAACCATTGTTATGCTTGGGACACAATAACTTTTCTCTACATCATATATGTAAATTACACCTTTTGCATCCTCTCTTCCCACTCTTTTCCGTCTATGTAGCAGCAAGGATGTCTTATACCAAAAATGTATTGCATGGGAAGTCTACACTAAGGCAAATGCACGAATTTGTTAGACTTAAAAATCTTTGCATGTTTTATAAAACTCCCTTAGAGGGAATTTCTCTTTTCTTAATGAGCCAATTGTTTTCATTAAGCACTAATTACTTTTTCTAAGCATAGGAGTATATGTGACAAAGATGATAAAATTACATAGGAAAATATTTTACTGATAATTGGGAAATATTATACCAGCCAAAAATAGCAAGCGTTCAGAAGATTATTACTTTAGTAAGTTTGTAGAAAAATTAAAGCATTAGTCTTGAAGTATCATTATTGTACCATGAAGACTGAAGACAAATTTAAATCACATTATTTTAAAAGCAAGTCACTAAATACTACTGTATAACAACTCTGCTAAAACACAATGCAAAGTTTAGCACTTTATAAAGACTTAGTAAAAACATATTTACCTACCTACCACATTATATTTGTCAAGCTTCAGGGTCTCCCTGTGTTAATTATTTTCAGCCAGTACACACTGGACTGTTGGCCACCATCTTCTCTGACAGGTACACAGTTGATTTTGTACCCTGTAGCTAAGCTTTATTTGACAGTATAAGATAAATGATGCTCAAATCATTTGCCAAAGAAAGACAAGCATTAGGTGAAATCTGAACCAGTAAGCTACCATTTGGCTGATTTTTCAATCTTTCAGAAAACTCCTTTATTTAAGAGGTTATAAAAGTCATAAAATGTCTTGCAACAGGCTTGTAGGAAGCTCAGGATGCTGATGACTATACTCAAAGCATTCACATAAGCACAAAAGACGTGTAAATTGTAGACCATTTTGGAGAGTCAGCATAATGGTAAAAACCTAAAATTAACCTGAAGCTAGATCTACCTGCACTAGGGAAATCCAATAGCAGTCAAAGATCTTCATTGATGATTTAAAGCTAAATGTTTCTCTCAGATTCTGCTCTCTCAGCAACATATTGTCAAGCCTGTAGACTAATAAAAGGGGATGAAACAAACAATTGTTTGTTTGTAAATCCAGGAGACTGAAAAATGCATTCCTTCTTCCACCTTCAAGTTCTGGCTCCAGTTAATATTGATTTAACCTTTACACTTTGATGTTTTATAGAGCTCATAATATGTCAAGGAATTCTGAAGAAAATTTAAAAACTGATTTTTTGAATGTTCTAGAATAACATTAAAAAAAAATAGGAGAGAGAGAGAAAAAAAAAGAGAGAGATTGTTCTATGTGTAGGATCCAACAATAGGTATGCAAGGAGCAAATAGTTGAATGAAAAATGCCATCAATTCAATTGAGAGGAAATATTAAATAGATCAGTTGCTTGGTTTCATGTAAATAAAACTTGGAAGTTCCTCACTGAATCCAAACTCATTGCTTTAGCTCTCTGTCCACATGCAGGAAGGTAGGATAAGATTATTGTTGAGAGTATGTGCTTCAGACATAGGCTATGTTGGTTCAAATTACAACACTTGCTGGCTAGGTATTTTGGAAAATTTAGCCCAGGACTCGGTTTCCTCATCTGTTAAAGGGGAAATTAATATACTAACATAGATTTGTTGAAGAATTAGGTGATCACTGTACTTCACAGAGGACCTGGTAAAACTAAATGCTTAATAAATAATAACTTATTATTTATGCCCATCATAAACAATGAAACCAACATTCAATCCATACTTTAATAAAATATAACAAAATCCTCCAATGTAAAAAAAAAATCAAAGTAAAAATGTGTACAATTAAGATATGTATTTGACATTACAAATTGACTTAAGCAGACTTAGATTGTCCTCATGAGTGGCCTCATAATGACAAATATACTAATGTAATGCCTAGATTAGGAATTAAGAAAGTCAAACTACACAGGAAAGGCATTGAAAAAGGACAAAAAACATCTGCTATTTTCCTGTTCTTGAAAGAAATTATTTCTGACTGATTAGCCATAATATCTCCCAGTTTACAAATTGTCCCATAATCTATATGCTACTTAAATCCTTTCTTTGAGTTTTTAATTTTAGTGGTTATTTATTTATTCTAAAATTAATAATTAGTTCTTTTTCAAAATTTCTGTTCTCCCCTGTAATGCTTTCTACTCCCTCCGTCCCAAGTATATAAATATATAAGAAGAAAAAAAATAAAACCAGAGTTCTCTTTTTCTAATCAGCATACTAACTCTCAGTTCTCCCAGCCTGTCTTCATGTGAAATGGTATTTAGTGCTTTTTAAAAAGCTCTAGAAGAATTATTCAATGTTTTTCAATATTAGAAAAATTTAGGACAGCTGTGGAAGCTGGGCGCTCAGGGAGAATGAGATAAGATTCCAGGTGCTGCCTTTGGCTGCCAGTTCCGTAAAGCAGTATTCTAGAAAAATAAATAAATAGATAGTTAGATAAATAAACATGGCTATTTTAATTACCAAGCAGGCAGGTTTTGGTAAAAGGTGTGCCAAGCCACATACCAGTGCTGATACAGTGCAGCCCTTAATTTTCTAACTAGTGTCCATCGGGTGTGGGCAAGATAGATGGCCAACCTACCTTGACCATAATCCCAGCAGGAGAATCTGAAGAACAATAGATGGTATTACTTTGCCTTTTGTGTTTCCTTATTGTCCCTGAAGGCTTTTAAGAGAACTTTTTTAGTTACAAAAAAAATGTTGTTTTAAAATTAATTTCTTGAAAATATTAATTATAGTCACTTTTATTTCATTTTTACCACTTCCAAACTTACCAAAACAACTCTGAATTAAAATACAAAGGTCCATACTTTCTCACAGAGTCTCACTGTGTGGATGTATTTGTTATACGTGTATAGTTTTCTAAAGTCTTTAACAGAAAAAAAAAATAGGGAAACTGAGGATATATAAGTCAAAAGATGAGGCATGCCTGGTCAAACATGAAAGCAGGGTGCTCTTGCTTCAAGTTCAATTCTAGAAATTTCTCAGGATCTGATAAGAGCATGACTAGAAATCAAATCATGATATAAGGTAATGTGAAGTGTAAGGACCCAGTTTTAATTGGCTAAACATCAGTTTATACAGAAAATAATAGACCAGCTTTCTCCAGAAACAGTCAACTGCCTGAAAGCATGGGCAGGAAAAAAACAGTGTTGTAGTCAAACAAGGAAGATGCCTGTACAAAAGCTAAGGGAGTGAGGGCATCATGAATGAAGGTTAAGCATCTTGTAAAGGATGTACCTTAACTCAGCAAAAGCAAGAAAAGCCAGCGTTTAGGGAAGGGTGAGATCTTACATATTCTAGGAAGGGGAGTGGGGCAAGAAATCAGGATAACACACATTTGCACATTTTCTGAATATGAGATTTGGAGAATTCAGGAGAAGTGTTATTTTAAAATGTAAGATTTTGGAAAAGTCAAAACTGTGGCCTTGCCTAGCAACAAAGAAGGGATAGTGGCTAAAGTTAAAGAAATTAGGGAAGAGTGAGCGCACCTGTTTAAAATGCTTACAATGTGTATATTGAAAATGGTGTAGAGGCAGGATGGGTAAGGAAAACTATAATCCAGGCCCTGCTGTGATGAAAGACATCAGTGGTTCATCCCAGATCCTGATAACTTAACCACAATAAAGGCCAGGAAAGTTCATTATAAGTGGATCATGTGAACTTAAAAGAAAGATGCTAGAGAAGTAGAGATAGCAGTGATTTTGTCAGCTCCAAGACATTTTCCTACCTGCTGCCTCTGTTACTACCCTTACTGCCCTCTCTCCCACCAGCCTGAGATTCTTGACAGCAGAGTTGCGTTGGTTTTAGATCAGAGAACACATCCATCAGTAAATCATCTCACCAAAAGAAAGACATATTAAAAATCAACTACATTACCTGGAAAGAGAGTATTGTATTTAGACCACCTTCTATCCTTTTTATGCTAACTCTCAGGTTTGTTCATCTTTAATTTAGGAAGTTTAAAGATCCTAGATCCAAAGGGATGAGATATTGGTGTTGGCGAGGGAGGAATACAATCAATGAGAGGAGAAGAAAAAAAAAAAAAAAAAAAAAAAAAAAAGGAAGGAAAGAAAGAAAGAAAGAAAAAGAAAAAAAGAAAAAGAAAAAAAAAGCTTGGATACATTTGTATTAGTTTTCTAGAGCTGCCAGAACAAAGTACCACAAACTGAGTGGCATGAAACAACAGTTCTGGAGACTGAAAGTCCAAAACTAAGGTGTCAGCAGGTATGGTTGCTATGAGACAATCAGTAGAATCCTTTCTTTCCTCTCCCAGCTTCTTCTGGTGGAGGCTGTCAATCCTGGGCTTTCCACGATTTCCAGCTGCGTCACTCTAATCTAGGGGTGTCGAACTCAATCAGAGAAGGGGCAAAATCTAAAATCCAGCCTAAATCGCTGGCCGAATGGTTTACTGAACAGTCATAAACTGTCATTGTGATGGAAACGCAGCGGAGTGCAGTGATAACAGCACGGTGCGGGCCACATTGCAAGGCCTGGCGGGACGGATTTGGCCCGCGGGCCTTGTGTTTGACACATGTGCTCTAATCCCTGGCTCTGTCCCATTCTGAATATCTGTGTCAGAGTCTAAATTTCCCTCTCCTTACAGGTCATCTACACACACACACACACACACACACACACACACACACAGTATGACCTATGATATTATGGTTTATAATAAGAAATTTTTGGTCTTTGATCCAGATTCTGACATAGAGCTCCTAAAATAAATTCTTAATGAGAGAAGTAAAGCTGTCTCTTGTGTTAATGAGATGATATTTTAACTACACCTAAGAATGGAAGCTGGTTGTCTGGGACCTAGCCTTCTGATTAGAGGTTTGGAATTTGTAGTCCCATTTTCTAACCTCTTGGAAGGGAAGAAAAGATGTAGATTGAAGCAGTTGCCAATGGCCAGTGATTTAATTAATCATTACAAAATAAAATCATTGTAAAAAAAAAAGCCTTCATCAATGCCCCCCCTAAAAGGATGGAATTTGGAGAGCTTCCCATTTGGTGTACATGGGAAACTCTGGGGGGAATGGTGTGCCCAGAGAGTAGGGAAGCTCCAAGATCTGTCCCCATTGCCAGTGCATCTCTTCCATCTGGTGGTTCCTGAATTATATCTTTTATAATAAATTTGTGGTCTAGTAAGTAAAATGTTTCCTTGAATTCTGTGAGCCACTCTAGCAAATCAATTAAGCCCAAGGAGAGAATTGTGGGAACCTTTGATCTATGGATGATGATTGAGAAGCATAGATGATAATCTGGTCTTGTGACTTATGTCTGAAGTGGGCATAAGTGTGAGACTAAACCCTTAACCTGTGAGATCTGATGCTATCTCAGATAAGGTAGCACCAAAATTGAGTTGAGTTGTTTGCCACCCAGCTAGTGTTCCGAAAATTATTGAAGTTGTGGGGAAAACCTTCCCTTACACCAAACATGTCACACTCGCAGCCCACGAGCCACATGAGACAGACAATGAATACTTTTGCAGCCTAGCCAATATATGTAATGTATGTATGTATGTAAGAAACATTTTAATAAAAATTGTGTAACTTAGTTTTTACAATATCCTGTTATATGTAATAATTAATAACAAACTATAGTGTTCACTAATGACTGATTACTATAATCATGTTGCATTTATTTCTCTTACATGCCTTACCCACAGGCACCCCATTTCTCTCCACTAATACTAGCAGCAAATATTTTAGCAGCTGATTGCCACGTTATTAGTATTGTACTGACTTACTTGTTTGGTGTGTGCAACAGGAAATATTTTGTTTTCAAAGAATAAGAAAATTAGGTTTATTTGCATTTCATTTATTAATTTGTTCAGTTATCCAGTGTCTGGTAAGTTAATGTTCAAGAGAAAATGTTAATTTTTATTAAAATGTTCTATTATTTTATGTTAACAATTACTCATTTATTTCAGTCCTTTATATTCAACATGTTTCTATCAAAATAAACCCATGTTTCTATGAGAATTGAAGCTTTTGTTTCTTTGTGGTCCACATAAACTCAAACCTTGTTTGCTTATTGATAAAATGAGCACCTACCTCATATGGTGTTTGTGAAGATAAACTGAGTTAACCTGAATAATCTGTATCTAACACAGTATTGAAAATATATCAACTATCTATATATTTTTATATGCCAAGTGCCTCATTTTAGTAAATAAATTCTTAAATTATCCTAATATATAAAAATCTAGGGTCCATAACATCCAAAATGACCGAAGGTCAATACTGGGTTACTGTGGTGACTAGCACTGATTACAGTGCTGCAGGTACCACAACCCAGCACTGACTGTCAAGGAGGCTGTGAATCAGGCCTGGAGAGAGGCCTGGGGAGAGAGAAGCAAGGTCTGATTTGTAGTCTCTGTGGCAGCTGTTGATCAGCACTTGCCTTTCTCTTTTGCTACAGGCCTGGCCAGCAGCTATGCCTCTCGTTCTCTCAGGCCTCTAATGAGGCTGCTGATCAGCCCTACCTCTCTGATCAGATCTGTTGATAGGCTCAGAGATGCTAACTGGCATAGAAACTGACCAATCAAAACCAAATCTGGGTTAAGTGTGAGGAGCCAATGGCTGTCTAGGAGGTGGAGCTTTTGACACTGATTGGCATAGAAACCAACCAATCAGAACCTAGTTTGGGTGAACCCTGAAGGCAGAACCTAAGACAGGGACTAAGGAGGGGTTTTAAGGGCAATAGCTGTTTGGTGTAAGGTATAAGAAAGTGGTTCTACTTTTTAATGACCTGTTTGGCAGTATAATGTATATGGCTGGCTATCATCCAGATAAAGGGATTATGTATTTTTGTCTGTCAAGAGCATCTCCTCCTGCAGAAGAGGCTCTCCCCACCACTTAGGCTCTCACAACCCTACCCTATATAATCTACCTATACTACTAAAAGGGTAATATGCTAATTAGACTAGGTCAACCAGCCATCTTCCAGATCTCTGACTTACTTCTGGACAAAGCCATGGTGGTGGGGGCCAAGGCAGAGGATGTTAGGGGTGATCAGGCAAGCATGAGAAGGCAGTTGGGAGTGAGGTCAGGCCAGCAGGGGAGGAAAGTTAGGGGTGATCAGGCAGACAGAGGCAATTAGGGGCAATCAGGCTGGCAGGGTAGAGCAATTGGGGGTGAGATCAGTCTGGCAGGGGAGAGGCATTGAGGATGAGATCAGGCTGGCAGGGAGGGCAGTTGGGGGCAATAAGGTGGCAGGGGAGGGCAATTGGGGGGCAAGGTCAGGCCAGCAGGGCAGGGCAATTGGGGATGAGCTCAGGCCAGCAGGGGAAGGCAGTTTGGGGCGATCAGGAAGGCAAGTAGTGGCAGCTGGGGGCGATCAGGCAGGCAGGCAGAAAGGTTAGGAACCAGCAGTCCTAGATTGCTGAAGGATTGGGCCTAAACTGGCAGTCAGACATCCGAAGGCATCCTGTATTGCTAGAGGGTTCAGGCTTGGCTGAGGAGCCCCACCTCCCCAGTGCATGAAATTTGTACACCATGCCACTAGTATTAAATATAACTACAATAAATATAATGAAATTATTGAATTTTATTTGAGCTTAAAGTCCCTTATTAACACTTAAGGAAGCTATTCTGTTTGTGTTTTTTTGTTGTTATTGTTGTTGTTGTTTTTGTTTTGTTGTTGTTGTTGTTTTTTAATGAAAAAATGCTTTTTTTTCTGCAAAGGTCTAAAAGGAATTACTTTATTACATAGCTTCTTCATCAGAAATTAAAATATAGTATTCGTTAATATAAACATGTTAATGAACTTTTTGTATACTTAAATAAAAAATTTTGTCTCTATTATCTTAAGTGTTGTGAGTGATTAAAATCATAGTAATTAGATAATATTGTTCACATACTAAGTACCATTCTACCAAGCACATTATATACTTTTTCTAATCTAATCTGTAAAGCAGTATCCATGTCTTATGAAAGTCACAATATTAGTTTTTTTCTCGTTTTTTTAAACAAGGTCAGTGAGCACAGAGTGGTTTGGTAATTTCCCAGGGTCACCTAGTTAGCAAATGGTTTAATGAGAACTCAAACAAGTTTTATCTGATGATAAAGTCTGGGTTCTTAGCTTTCCTGCAAGGGCAGTTTCTGGGCCCCATTTTAATATGCCGAGATATTTTGAAAAGATAAATATAGGGTAATTTAAAATCATTTCAAAAATGAATCCTTCCTCTGCAATGTTTAACCCACATAATCAGAGGACTAAAATATGTTTTGTGAGCATAGTTTATTTCTAATATTTCTAGAAATGGCATTAAATAAAATTATTAGCTAGTTTCTCAGTAAAAATTAATCATTTTGTAATAAAAGTTTTTCTTTCTTTCAGAAACATTTAAAGAACAATACATGGTGTCAACACACTCTATTCTTATCATTCTCATACAAAGTAAAGACTTAGAATAGAAAATTTTCAAAGTCTAAAGGCTAAAAACATTGCTTTCTGGTTTTTACTATTGCAGCATTTCTCATCTCAACAAACCATGAAACATCCTTGAATCCTATCTTCAATAGGCCTCTGTTACTCTTTCTCCCCTATGGATTTGTTTAGAATGGCTTTCTACCTCTGTTTCAAAGCACATGCTGATTAAAATGTTTTAATTAAAATTATGACTACTACAGAAAAATTATTGAGCAATTCTTCAGGATAAAAATGCTTAGTGTTGGAAGCCTAATTCCACCGTTCATGTTTATACTGAGCAATATTTTCTAAAAGGTTCACCTTCGTGTTGTGTAATATTGGATTTAGTCCCAGCAGTTAGAAGGTATTGTTTTTAAAACAAGGCCAAGCAAGCAGAAAAGTTTTGTACGATGATACAGATTTGATTAGCTCTTAAACAAAACAAGTTCAGCCAGGTTGGTCTGTGAAGTTATTCTAGAATCAATCCTATAACTTTCTTCCACAGCCAGCCATCATTCTGAGAAAGAGTAGGCCTTTGTTATCATCTACAACCATTTTTGAAAGGAAGAGGTGACATGATTGCGTAGGTCACAATGTCGGCAGCCTGCACTCAAAAGCACTGGAGAGACCCCGGACGGAAGCCAGGTTACTGAGGAGTGTAATACAGCATGTGGATGGTCAAAAGGAACTTCATGAAAAACTGTTACCATTTCTCAATAAGAAGGGACTCCTGTTAACTTGATGAAACTCTCCACAAAGTAGAAAACCTCACTGCTCCCCTTCTGAAGGGTTCTCCCCATTCCTGGGGGCAGCATTCATCCTAACAGCTGATGGCAGTGCAAAACCCCAGGGGGACCATACTGGGCCAACCTGGGGAAGAAATGAATGTTGATGTTTCTGATCAAGGAGCAGGCTTTCACCCAGCTGGCATCTACATGAGCCACAGAGTGGCCCATGTAAAACCTGCTTTGTGTTTTCTCATTAGTTTAGTTCTGGGCTTCTCAGAGGTTAAAGGATATAGAATCACCAGAAAATTTCAATTCAGGAGATCTGTGATGGGCCTGAGGTTCTGAACTTCTCATACACGTCTAGGTTATGTTGATGCTCTTGGTCAATGGGCCCAGCACCACTTCAGTCTTTTTCCTATTTTTAGGCACCACAAACTTTGCCACACTGGCTAGATGAAAACCCACTTGATTTAAAGGACATTCGTTTACAGACTCAACATTTTTCACTAACAATTAAATTCAAATCAATAAACATTTACTGAAGGTGAAATTCTTTCTTATATAGTTTAACTAAACCTTCCATGAAACAGCTTACAGCCATTTCTCCTGCTTTCTACCCAAGATCTTTCTTCCATTCTTTAGTGTGACTATCTTTGTCTTCTACAACAACCTTTGCTTAGTTTCTAGTCTTTTGGAGTCTAAAGGCCACATTTACGTGTAGCAAGGTGGAAAAACTTCTGTCATTTTAGACATTATCTGTGATGATTAAGAATTAAAAAAATTAAAAAAATGGAGCAATTATAATTTGCACTAAACCTTGAGAAGACTAAGTCTGTTTGGGAGCCATTCTATATGACAGAGTTTCTCAACTTAAAGGAATAGAATTACCTGAGGATCTTTATTCAAAATACCCCCCCCCCCACACCCACACACACAGACCCACACCCACACCCACATCCCTTCTTTCTTACCACCACCTCTCATCAGATTCTATTGGACAACTGACTTTTTCCCTATCTTCACCCTTTCTCCATGCACTGCCCCCCAACCCCACACATTAAGAACTACAGTTTTAGAGTTTATTTACTCAGGCTACCATCCTATTCACCAGTGTAGCAAGTTGAATGGTGGTCCCCAAAAGCTAAGTCCACTAGGGATGTGACCTTATTCAGAAAAGGGTATTTATGGATATAGTTACATTAAATATATCAAGAAGCTAAAATCATCTTGAATTTTTTTAATAGAACCTAAATCCCAGGACAAGTTTCCTTGTGAGAGACAGAAAATAACAAGGCAAAGAGAGGAGAAGGTCATGAAAAAGAGGGCAGCCGAGATTGGAGTGATGTTGACTCAAGAATGCCAAAGCTGGAAGAGGCAAGGGAGGATTCTCCCCTAGAGCCTTCAGAGAGTGTGGTGCTACTGACACCTTGATTTCAGACTTTCGGCCTTCACAGCTGAGAGGGAATATAATTTCTGTTGTTATAAGCCTCCCCGTTTATCTTAATTTGTTATGGCATCCCTAGGAAACTAATACAACCTGTGAGCTTCAGCCCAGTTTTGAAATACAGCTTTAATTATTATTTTCTTTTAGCTAAGGGGTAGTATTTATATGATTCTAACTTAAGTAGAAAGTCACCTAGAAGCATAGCTCTTTTGTCTCTGTAGGACACCAGAAAAACTGTTGAAACACTTGTACTCATTGCTCTTAGAAATACCAAATGACAAAAGAGTTAACCAAATTTAAATACCCTCAAATGTGGGCAGGTCATAGAGCTCCTGGAGAGAGAAATTAAAATTGATAATGTCCCAGATGCACTGAAATAGACTGAGAAGAAATTATAACAGGTAAAGTGTTTGGAGTGGAATTAGTGATAAAAATATAACAAATGAAGCAAAGAATATAATTCAATTATTAGGTTCAGGAAAAAAAACTAGAGGGATATTTATTGAATTTAAATTATTATATGACTGTATTGGAAAAATGGGGGTGAGAGGATTGAAAAGTTGCACATGTGAGGAGGAAACCAGGAGGAAACAAAGTCAACAAATAATGTCTAAAACTAAAAAAAGCCACAGATGGAAATATAAGAATATTATTTAATGGCACAATCATAGATGTAGCATAGCTAGCTGAAATGGTTGCCTTTGAAACAAGAAAAAATGGAGATGGGTGAACCATGTCCACCATGGCCAGTGGTGAACCTGAAGAGTGGTGGTGAAGGATTAAAGAAAACAGACAAGAGAATATAGTTGGGTCCAGGTGGATCACTGGGCCTGGATGATGATACAGTGACTCTGCCTGTAAGCCATATCTTTATTTTATAGTCAGATCACACAAAGCAAAACAAAGAGTGGTCAAGATATTTACAACGTTCTTGCAAGTTTCAAATCTGCTTCTTTCCTGTTATTGCAATCCTCTGAACTCTATCAAGCTTTGTTTTGGCAGCACTTGCTGTACCTTCCAGAGCCCACATCCTTCAGCTACCTAGGACTACAAGGTTGGATTATAAGGGGAAGCTTACATGCAACCATAGCCTTTGGTTATGCGCTGGGAGGGCTTTGCCCTCCAAGCTGGGACTTGTATGTGGCTTTGCCACAAGAGGACTGTGCCCTCTCGTCAGTCCAAGGCTTGATCCTGTCCAAACTCTGTAGCTGTTCTCCACAGAAGAGGAAATGGGTCTGGAAGACTGTCCTTCTATGCTCCTTTTCTCTCTATAACAAATGCTGTAGAATTCTTTAAATCTTTAAATTCCTTGATCAAAATAAAAACAAAAAAAAACAAGAAAAGGTGAAGAAAGAATGAAAAAAAAACATCTGTTGAATCTTTGACAATAACTCCTGAGTGCCCAGGAATGAGTCCTCAGATTGTAGTTGAGACACAGAGCCATTTGGGAAGATGAATTGGATGGGTAATGTGCCCACAGGAGGTCACTTTAAATTTCTCCTCTGTGAGAGGCACAGCCTTCTTCCTCAAAGTGTGGCTTCTGAGCACTTGTTTCAGAATCAGCTGAAGTGTTTGTTAGTATTTAGGTTACTGGGCCCTATCCCATGTTTATGACTCAGAATACTGGTATATAGGGGAGCCACACTTCAAAGAGCTCTCTGGATAATTTTCTTGCCCACTACAGTTTGGGAAGTGCAGCCCTAGGCAACCATTATTAACCAAATGGTCTCATCCAAGGGACTAAAGAGTGTTTGTAAGATGTCCATCTCCTTACTGGCTGCACAAAGCAATTCAAATTCAGCAAGTCAGGTTTGTTCACTGAACATACTCCCTTACAAAAGTTCACCAGATGCTTCTAAAGCTTGTTTCTTTTGCTGAAGAATTCCAGAGCTATCAGCTTCTGTGCTTTACCATATCATTTTTGGAGACTAAAAAGCTGAGCAAAGAACAGTGGCCATGCCTTTGAGCAGGCAATACTCTGTTGTAGAAAGAACAATCAGCATCATTGTCTAGGCGCCTTTACTTTCGTGAGCAACTGTTATCAACTATTTCAACTTGTCCTGTTTTATTTAGTTTTGCTATCACTTCATTGAAAACCCAAATGTCCATAGACAGCTTTGAAGTTGCTGCTGAATACTCTACTACAGTAAGCATGGGAAATATGAAAGGATTATTTGCCCTAGCCAGCATGGCTCAGTGGTTGAGCATCCACCTATGAAGCAGGAGGTCATGGCTCAATCCCCCAGTGGGGGGCATTCAGGAGGCAACTAATCAATGATTCTCTCTCATCAGTAATGTTTCTATCTCTCTCTTCTTCTTCCTTTCTCTCTAAAACTAATAAAAACATATTTTAAAAAATAAAAGGATTATTTTGTAGCTTTTATATGCTCTACTGTACTACTTATAGAAAATTAAAATAAACACTCTCTCCCAACCTGGAGTTTAAGGGTGTATTGTTATTATTCTGTAAAAATCAGCATATTTTGGATTTGAAAAATGCCAATTAAAAGAAAAAAAAATACAGCATTAAAATACTTTCTTGTTTTAGATAATATATAAGTGTGACTGAGTATCTATAATGAGGTATTTATTATTGTGATAATATTTTAGTATTCATAGATCTCAAACTATCTTAGCAAAGGTACAATATATGATAGAAACCTTAAATAAGTGATATACACAAATAATTAATATAATGTAATTTCTACAACCTATGCTAACAAGTGATTTAAAACTCCCACATTCAATGATCAAAGTCACTTCAGAAGATGAGCCTGATGAGATGGAGAGGACTCACATTCCACGGAGATATCTACGCCCTCTTCCCTACCACCACTACCCTCAAGCGTCTTTCATCCACTGGGGCTTATTCCAGAGGATCACTGGTGGTTCTAATATGTTGTGAGAGGAAGACAGGAGTGAAATCCCGTCAGGTAGGATCAGCTTCCATTATTCAAAGCTTAATGTTTATAATAAATTCATAGGGCCTTGAGATTATTGACTTTTGAGGAATAAGATTTTCATAATTTAAGGAGTTATGCAGGTTTTTTGCATTAAATGTAGCCTCACAAGTGGTTTTACATGAGAAGTTAAAAAGTACCAATTAACAGCAACAGTAAAGGAAGACACATCCATATACTCACACTATATGCCCAGAAGGAATCATCATATATTAACATTTTAAAGTTAAAAGTAGTATGTCCAGTCCTAGGCCAAAACAATTTTCACATTCAATTTAGAATTAAGAAAATAAACATATAATCCTTATGTTATTTCTCACATAATTAGATTTTGAGAAAAAGTATTTTTATTTTTTTTAGAGAAAGAGGAAGGGAGAGGGGGAGAGAAAGAGAAACACTGATGATTGAACCCACAGCCAGGGCATGTGCCCTGATGGGGAATCAAACCAGAGACCTTTTGGTACATGGGACTACACTTAGCCAACTGTGCAACACAGGACATATCTCTCTCCTCTCCTACCACCAAAGCAAGATCTTTGGGTAGTAAACATCAATAAAATTCCCAGAGTTTCTCTGGACCTCTTCAGACTGGGCACCCACAGCATCACAGAGTCATTACTGACATTGAACTGATTCTGTCACCCCAACAAAGCAGCTCTCAACACCCAGGGCAGTCTTCAGGTGGACAAGCATAGGTCTCTTCTGCCAGGTCTATTGTCTGTGTTTTGGTTCTGTCCTGCTTCACCTCAGAGCAGTGCAGAGGTGAAGATACTAACATATTCCACTCTGTCACACAAGGTCATGTGGAGACCTGCTCAGCATTGCCAGAACACTTTTAAGTGACACAAAAACAACTCTTCAGCTTATTCCTGAGGTCCAGTGCCAAGTACTAGGGCCACACTTCATCTACCTCTAGTTCTGCCATCTTCACTCCCCGCTCTCCCTCAAAGCCATTGGGACTCCCACAAGTGCTTGATTCTTCTTTCCTTCAGTCAGGAGGGGGACAATTGCATGCTAACAAAATGACCTCCTAGAGAAACAACCCACAAAATAATCTACTTTGGATGCTGCTCAATAATCATTGTACTAGATAGAACAGGTGCTTTGTCTAAGTACAACTTGAGTCAAAGGGAATTTTATAGGTAGAGTTCAGTTAATACCACATTGAAATCTGAATATTAATAGTAGACAATTTTATTTACTTAAATCACATTAAAATACCTATGCATGCACATATTTATTAAAATATTTTATAAATAAATGTACATTAAATGACTGAATATATTTTATTCTCACATTCTTATAGCTTTGTTAAATGTGAGTACAAATGCTAGATAAAAAAAAAAAAATGTGTGCAGCTGCAATCAGAACTAAAAGGACGGAGTAGATAGGTCTGAAAGCCGAGGAATGTGTCACCATAAAGATCCCATTTGTGTTAGGGTGTAGATGCTAACTAGAAATTTCAGAGGACAAAGGTCTCAGGGTAGATGGGCTAGGAAGAATCCCAGGAGGAGAAAACAATAGGAGTAAAGGTACACATGGCATATTAAGGTTTCTTAATCCTGAGATCTTCCAAGACCAGATAAAGACATGCCTGCAGCTAGTTTATTTAGTAAAGCCATTACATGAAACAGTAGTGGAAGAAAAGGAAGTGTAATGTGCGAAGGAGGAAACTCCACTCCAAAGATGCATTCCCGAGCTATTTACCATTGTGATCAACTGGTGGTCAGGACCCTTTGTAATCCTCAGAGGATCCTGGAGAGTGTGGTCCAGGCTTGTCTTCTCAGGACATGTAACAGGTCTATTCACTGCCCCCAGGTGTGTTAACTCCCTCAGCTGAGCAGATCCCTATGGTGTTTCAAGTGCAGGTGGCAGAGAAGGCCCTGGGGCAGGGGAGGTAAGAGATTTGCTGGGCAGGGGAAGTGAGATGTCAGGGAATGACAGAACAAAGCACAGCTGGATGCTGCACAAGAGGCTGGAGAGAAATGTTAGAGCTTCAGGGAATGAGGCTGAGTAGGTATATGTGTTAATATATAATGTAAGAAGAAGTTGTTCACTATAGAGAGACAGGATTTGAATGTAAAATAAAATTGAGAAAAAATTTGGTTGTCGATATATTGTGAAGGCCAAAAATGCTCTGTAAAACTCTTGAGCTTGATTCTGTAGTCAACTAAGAATAGTCAGTTTTTAATTACACGTGTGGCTCAGTGGCATAGCGCTGGTGTCAGTAGCTATTTCACAAGTGTATGAGACACACTACGATAGTTCTTGGGGATCTTGGGAAAAGCAAGATGAGCAAGATGATCCTGCCACCTCAGGTCTTACAGCCTACGGAAGAAAAAAATTCACAAGCTCTTTCAATAAGTTGGGTAAGTTTTAGGAAGGCCAATAGAGGTGCTATTGGAGCACACAGCAGGCCTTCTTGGACTAGTCCAGGGAGTTCAGAAAAAGCTTTCCAAGAGAACTAAGACTGAATGGAAATGGGAAGGTGAGAGAGTCTGCTGTATGAGCATGGAAAGGAAAGATAGCCAGAGAGACGGGCATTGCCAGAAGGAAAGGAAGTGGAGAGACATAAGCATAGCTGAGTCCAAGGAGCCAAAGGGAGGTCAGCACGGCTGGCAGTTGTGGCATGAGAGTGGGGAGGTGTGGACAATGAGTGGAGAGATAGACAGGGACCAGCATGTGCAGGAATTTAGGGGAAAAAAGGAAAGTCAAGAATCACTGAATTAAATGAATAAAAATGTGAATCATTCTTGTTCTTGAGTGCAAATAACTTAACCTTTACTTAGATCTGCTTATATTTCTCAAGCTGTATTTCAAATTTCCTTTGAGCAGATTGCCAGCTTCCCCAGTTCCAAACCCAGCATGGAACTCCAGGTTGGGCACTCTGATAACCACCTCCTACCACTGGTTGGCTCCGACCTCTGAGGCTGGAATTGCATGGCAAACAATGGACCATGCCATCACATCAAATTCTTGAATATGATGTTAAACTTTTTATCATTAATAATGTCTAAAAATCCTTCAATCAGCTGAAACCGGTTTGGCTCAGTGGATAGAGCATCGCCTGCGGACTGAAAGGTCCCGGGCTTGATTCCGGTCAAGGGCATGTACTTGGTTGCAGGCACATCCCCAGTGGGGAGTGTGCAAAAGGCAGCTGATAGATGATTCTCTCTCATCGATGTTTCTAACTCTGTATCTCTCGCCCTTCCTCTCTGTAAAAAATCAATAAAATATATTTTAAAAATAATATTTGCAAAAAAGTTAAAAAATAAATAAATAAAAATTCTTCAATCAGTCACTCTATTATTCCACCTCCCCCTCCCCCCACCATTCTGTATAAAAGCAGACCCTGTCTGGCTTGTTTCATACATGTTTTATATTCTATTGTTTTGCTGTGTATCCTAAAAATAGAATGTATTGTCTTCTTTCTTGGTGACACCGGATGTTTGTTGTTTAATCCTATCTTTTTGGATAGAAAAAGCAAAACAAATATGGCACACAACTCTGAGGTGGGAATCATCTGTCTGCTACATTTTAGAAACATCAGAGATTCAAAAAGGGTCATAGGGAAAAACGGATTATTTGCTTTGCATCAACTATAGTTTACAAGAGCACACACAGCACTTCAGGAATGTATGAAATGCATGTTATACTAAATTTGAGGTAATCAGCTCACTTGTCAGGACATGGCTTCTTGTCCAAAGTTTCAAAACTTTGCAAGCTGTGAAATACCTGGACAGGTTCCAAGGGAGAGCAATGAAAATGATAAAAGATTTGAAGGCTAATACCTTTGAGGGAAGGCTCAAAGAACAAGAATTATTTCTCCTCTAAATGAGAAGTCAGAGATAATTTAACCATCTTTAAGTATATGAAAGATTTTATGTGGAGAGCGATGGTGTCCTGGTCTAGGGAAGCTTGAGCAATGAGATGCGGGGGTAGTGGAGGCGGCTGCTGTGTGTTGGCACAGAGTATTTCACTGCAGAAACCCCTTCCTTTGAGGCCCCGAGGATTGGTTATTACCTAGCAATGAGGTGTCAGGTACTTTTTGTGTGAGCACTGGGGTAAAATAAATGACTTCTAAGAATCTCTAAATTCAGTAGTTTTGGGGTTTTTAAAAGGTCTTCAACATGAGGGTACTCTGAGGGCAAATAAATTATTGGCCAAGACTTTATCCTCAGACTTTCTATAGAAAGTGTAGCACATTTCTGATCTTTAATGGTAATATCTGCAACCAGAATTCCAAAAGCTTCTATTATATTACCAGTTTTATACACTACATATACACAAATATAGACACAATATGTGATAATCCTATTCCAGTCTTATATACAATGCTTTCAAAGTTATTTCTATTTCTATGTTCCCTAGGTCATCTCTAGTCCACTTATCGCTTACAATCTGATAAGATATGTTTGTTCTGAACCACCTCAGCCTTTCATTCTCAAATCTGAGGATGTAAATATATAGTCTAATAATTGAGCTGAAATAAACATTATTCCATTTCAACAGGAAAATCTATGCATAGAGACACCTGTATATTTTTGAAAGTATACCAAGTTATAATTTTATGACAGACAGAGCATAGCATTCCATTTACAATTTTTGTACACAGGTGGATGATAACAGAAGCTAGGACAATACAATAAAATGCTATGCCTGCAATAAAAAGTCAGACTTCACTCTCCTGAAATGGGCTCATGCAGATCACTATATATCTATCTATCTCTGTTTACGGGGAATTTTAAGATAGTCACAAAACAAAATTGCCAAGCATGAAAGAATCATTCCTTTAACAGCTGTTCGGGAAGGTCAAAAAACACAGGCGCTACTGAAGGTTACAAAAGTATGGTTAGAACTCTTGGGAGTTTAGTTCCATTGCAACAGAAATTTCAGAGCCATCTTCTGGGCTGTACCCCTCCAGAGATTAGAAAGCTTGTGACTGGTTACAGAATTTCAGTTCTGTCCTTTGACTTACCACCTCACGCCATCAACCCTGAGGAGACATAGTTAATAAATAAAAGCATAGATGTGGCTGATGCCCAGTTTGAAAAGAAACAAACATGAATCAATGGAAACAATCTGACACCAATATCCCAATTTCGGCCCAGACACCAGCAATAGGAAGGCTATTGTACACAATCCTGAAAAATCTGTTCTCCAAATGCAGTATTGACAGAAAAGCTGGACATAATAAGAAATTAAATGAAGCTGAATAAATAGCTGTACTGAGGACTAGACATCAAAACTATATTTAGTGAAAAATAACCAAAAGAAAACATGACATAGATCAAAAGGTCATCATATGAAAGAAACATTGTGATTTTTGAGGTTCGTGATTCTAAATTGGAATGTAAAATGAGCCTGAATCCAGATTCGTTTCTTTTTTGCTATTCAATTTGAATAGATTTCTCTCTACTTTTTGTATTTCTGGAGCTTTGTCTATCTTATTTTTTTTTAAAACTTATCAATGAAACTCAACATTTATGAAATAGAAGGAATTAGATAGTGTAGTTTTGACTTTGATGTCATCTCTGGAAACTTCCAGTGTAAACAATTTTTGCAATTTTGTTTATGAGCATAGAGTGATTAAAATAGAAGTTAATATAAATCAGTGTACTGTGACCATGAGCATGTCTATCAAGGTGACTCCTGGAGTTCTTTATTTGTTAACCCCATCTGATATTAAATCTCACAGATTCTGTGCTGTTCTTTCTAGCAGTCCAGCATTACCTCAATATTCCAGAAGCCTCCATGCCTTCATACTGTTAGTACCACATCCTATTACATTTGTTATTAGAAGGACTGTGTTTGGAATGTGAAAACTGCTTCTCATTTATCCAAAGGCAACAAAACACAAGTCTGTGCAGATCCAGCTTAGAATTTGGAACTTTGCTCTGTTAAAGTACCACTTACCACTGACTTGCTGAAAAACATAACAAACAAACAAACAAAAATACACGCATACAACACACACACACACACACACACACACACACACACACTGGTTGAAATTAGTCAGATTTTGACAATGATGTTTATAAGTTCCTCAGATAGAGCAATCCAGAAAAATTTGGTCATAAAATATCCTCTCAAAAAAAAAGAGAAAATCTTAATATAACTGTGAAGTATTTAAATCAGTTTTGTATTTGATAAATGCCTCTGTCCTAAGAAACAGACAGCTTGATTATCACTCCCATTTGAGGGGATAGGAAAATCAAGGTATTTTATCCAAAGCCAGTACCAGGCCTAAAACCAAGGTCGTCTGAGTTGAGCTCATGAAACATCCTTATTCAACCTCAAACATATTCATATGCAAAGAAAATTCTCAGTTTATGAGCTTGTCATGTCGTAAGGATGCACTAGCAAGGGATGACATTTTTACCACTGTGATGAAAATTTGGCTTTCTCAAAAATTATGGGCAGTACATTTATTCAGAAGAAGAATATTCATGGTAGATGTAGTGTCAGTCGTATAGAAAGTGATGTTTCTGAAAAAAAAAAATGCATTTATAGGCCTCCTTTGGGGCACAAGGATATACCTTACAATGCAGAAGATCAAATTCTCCCCCCACTCATGGACAGTGGGAAATGAGTCCACCCGAATGCCAGCACAGAGGTGGTCAGTGGGCGGGAACACCAAGGAATCTCTGCAAAGAGTTCATACTTTCTTCAGATTTTCTTAGACTCTCCATCTTTTTAAAAATATATATATTTTACTGATTTTTTTTTTTTTTACAGAGAGGAAGGGAGAGGGAGAGAGAGTTAGAAACATCAATGAGAGAGAAACATCCATCAGCTGCCTCCTACACAGCCCCTACTGGAGATGTACCCACAACCAAGGTACGTGCTCCTGACCGGAATCAAACCCGAGACCCTTGAGTCCGCAGACCAACGCTCTATCCACTGAGCCATACCAGTTAGGGCTAGACTCTCCATCTTAAGGTGATACTTTATTACTCTCATTATTTCCTCCTAAGTATCAGGGAATGTTTTCTTCTTTCTTTCCTGGGGAGTGGGAGGGAAGCTATTCCTACTCTTAATTTTCAACCAGAAGTCCTTACAATGTCTTCCTTATTATAATTTCTGAAATATATTTCTTTGAACTTAAAAAAAAAAATGTGTTTCCTAGCTCCTCAGCCTTTTTAAATGTTGCTTTTTACTTAGTATCCAATTAAACTCCTCAGGTACCCATCCCAGGTACCCATCCTTCCTAGAGCAGGATGCCTGGGGTTTACCCCCCAGCTGGTCTAGTGTCCTCTGGTCCTCCCACCACAACTCCCATTCCCCACCCTGAGGAATACTTAATCTCCAACTTTTAGCTCCCTTGTGTGGTGATCTGCCTACAAACATAGCCGAGGCCTCTCCCTTTGCATTCACAGTACACTGTTGCATGTGACCAAAACGTCGTAAAAGTATGGGGATAACCAGTGGTGATGACAGCACATTGAAATTTGCTGGATTTCAAGTATCATGATTGTTCTCTGTCTGTATTGACTTCTGAGGGCTACTTTCCACTTTCCTCTCCTCTGTTCCCTCTAATTCACCATCAGATTTTAATTTATTATTATATTTTTATTGTTCTTTATACTTTTTAATACACTTATGCTTCTATTTTTTGATTTATTAACATTAGTGAAGTCTTTTGATCTCTATTTGCAATAGATGGAGTATTCAGCATTCTTATTCTACCGCTCCATTTTTCTCTCTCCCCTCTCAACTTTTGTTACTTACATCTTTGACAGGGTGTGTAATTTTAACAACTTGCTTTGCAATTCTTTTTGTTTTAGACTTAGTTCTACATTTAAACACATTCACAAATAAGTACCAGGCACTTTTACTAGTTTCTTCATTTATTTTTTGGAACACCTATAGCTTATCATTATTTCTAGGAAATCTTATTAAATTATAATACTAGAGGCCTGGTGCATGAAATTTGTGCAGGGGGTGAAACCTTTTCAATCTGGAACCCCTTGAGGGATGTCTGACTGCCAATTTAGGCCAGATCCTACCAGGCCTACACAGGCAGTTGGACATGTCTCTCACAATCCAAGAGTGCTGACTCCCAACTGCTTGCTGGCCTGCCAGCCTGATCAACCCCTAACCACTCCCCTGCCAGCCTGATTGATGTCTAACTGCTCCCCTGTCTGCCCAATTGTCCCTAACTGCCCTCCCCTGCTGGCCTGGTCACCCCCAACTGCCCTCCCCTACAGGCCTAGATACCCCCACCCAACCTGACCTCCATTTCAGGCCTGGTCCCTCCCAACTAACCTCCTCTGCCAACCCAGTCACCCCTAACTGCCCTTCCCTGCAGACCATCTTCTGGTGACCATATTGTGTCCACATGGGGGTGGCCATCTTATGTGTTGGAGTGATGGTCAATTTGCATATTACTCTTTTATTAGATAGGATTGTTATTATTTTCTATAATAAATTATTTGTTTTCTTCCTGAGGGACACTAATCATTAATATATTGTAACTCCCTTGTCTGTGTTTCCTGTCTTTTATTTCTCAAGTCAATTTTAATTCCTGGTTCATTCACATTTCCTCAGATCTTGAATCCATTGCCATTGTGTGGCCTCAGCAATCATTACTATCTTTTGTACTGCTTCTGATATGATCTTCACTTCTGTGGCTGTTTTGTTTCCTGCTTTTTCTTTCTGTTCTGTCAGATTACATTTTATTTGCTTCTGGTATCTATTACATTTTACCTTTGTTCTCTGCACTGCAACACTGAGATCCTGGTTTACAGAGATGATTTGCTTTATTAGATGTTTTAAAAAAATTGTGCCCCATAGCTTAACCACAATTTTCATATACTCCATTGCAAGTATTGCTAAGGAGTATTGTGTTTTTTGTTTGTTTGTTTGTTTTTTGGTTTGTTTTTTGTTTTTTGTCTTCTTCCTTTCTATATATTTATATCTTGTTTTACTTCACAGCATTTCTGTGGAGATGTTGTACTACTATTTTATATAATTATTCATCTTTCAATAAGATGACTTCTTCCTGTGCCTGCTATTTGAGTGACATTTGTATTGGAGATTCAGGGTGATCAGGACCGTGTTCCAAGCATTAGAAGTACTGCCCTTGTTCACATAGGGTTGTGTATGAGAGCACACTACTTTTTTTTTTCTTTTCTTAACCAACCAAGATTGATGTCAATGTCTCTCTTCTGGGAGATCTCACCAATAGACAGCTTTCTGCAAAAAGAGCAATTTGTGCGGTTCCTTCATGAGATTCACCTCCTCTGCCCCTCCTTTGTACCAGATTGGGTCCTGGGAAACAATGAGGTTCAACTCAGTACCTTGTTCCTATGTTTTCAAACAACACATTGTCACTCACTTTGTCCCCACAGAGCAGAATACTTTCTTTTTTTAAAGAATTGTGCCTATTGTCTTCATCTAAGTTCTGCAGCTATGGGCATCATTTCTTAGCATTTTCCTGTGCTTTGGTTTGACCTTCTGTGTACCTGGCAGCAGTTCCACAGACTTTGTGGCTAAGGTTACAGAGGTCTTGTAATTGCATTAAAGATGGGAGGTTTTCTTTTTTCAGTTTCTGCCATTATTTTGGGATGATTGCCTAGGAGCAAGGGGAATAGTACTATTTTTATGTCACTACTATTTTTATTTTGTTTCAAATTTTATTTAATCTTTAGTTTTTCAGAGAAAACTACAAAGTTGAGAAAACCAAGAAGCCACAGTCAAAGAAATGACCTGCAGTCATGATACAACACACATGTATGCTGTGTTCTTAAACTAAGAGATTGCTATATATCACACACTGGCTTAGTTTTAATAGTGAATTGACCTTGTTTCTGAGGGAATAAACATGAAAATCTGGACTTTGTACTAAGAATCTCTCATTTAAGTTCATGCTTGAAAATAAAATCTCTATATGATTTCAAAGTTTGAAATAATAAATGTTTCTCCAGTGATTCTTTCACATATATTCTGTTTACTCTCAGAAGCAGATTCAGGTGGAGGATAATTAACATGGGAAATATTAAACTATTAGTATGTTATCCTGAATTTATTTTATTGACAGAAAATTTATTTCTAAATCACTGACATGGCAGTATCTGCTATCTAACTCCTTAATACTATTAAACTATAGTGGCAAGTCACTTTCATAGTATACACTGATCTCTTTCTTCTTTTTGGTGAAATACAAAAGATATATATGCCACAAAAAAGGTATATAATGCAATGCCCACATTTAGATAGAGTCAGATAAACAACAACATTTGACATCAATCAACAAATCTAGAATTGCATTGCCTTGAAAATAAGAATTTAAAAATAGAACTTAGCGAACCATTCATAAAAATATATTTATTTGGTGATTTGCATTTTTGGACAAAAAACTATTGAAAGGTGAACATTCCTTTATGTGACTATATTTAATAAAACCTGGACTTTCAGGTAAGAATATCTAGGGTTTATTAACATGTGTATCACTGAAATCAGTACAAATAAAGGCTGTGTAGTAGAAATTAACCCTGAATACTGCAGATACCTGAAGAATTAGTGCTAAAGCACTATAAAAAGATTGCTTCTTTTAACATGTTCTAACTTTTCTCTTACTGTTAACTATGTTGACGATGGTGGGTGGGCAAATATCTCTCAGCTCCTAAAAACCCCTTTGTTTAGAAGCAGAGAGGATAGTGATGTGGCCTGCCACAATTGTGTTTGTTGGTTGGAACAGAGTTCTAATTATTCCCTGATACATCACAAGATATAATACAATAGATCACACAGTAATCACATTGTTCTTCATCTGCAGTCCTTTCTTTTCTACCCTAGGTTTCTGCTCCACGCTGGGCGTTTCTGCTTCTCCATGGGTCTTCTATCTGTCCTCTTTGTTATGGTCATTAATACTTTTCTTAATAGGTTCTGCCAGGGAATACTAAGAGTATCTGGGTAGTCAGACTTTTATATTAAATATAAGTTTATTTCAGATGGGTCAGTTAAGACATAAAGAGCAAACAAGTGATACAAAGATGCATTGTCCAGGCTACATATATTTTAATTCCATCTCTGTGGCAGTAGTTGTACACAGAACATTTGCTGTTAAAGCTCTTTCTGACCTGCCCTTTGATATTAAATAAGACATTGTTATAACAAAACAAAAAAAACAACAAAAAACAAACAAAACAAAAAAAAACACACAAAAAAAACAAATGGACTTGATTTTAAAAATAGAATGCAAATTGGGTAGTTCAGTTTTAAAACCACAAGCAGTAGCAATCATTATATCTTTATTAAGTATTTACTATGTGCAAAACACCTTGTTCACTGCTATGGGGATATAAGCAATTGAAACTGTCAGAAATTTTTAACACATTTCTGGAGATGACATGGACATTTAAAAGAAAATACAGAGTAAGCCAAAAATAAATGATTTTCACAAATAGTAAGCGATGAGATTCTAAGGCTATTGGTTCAGAAGTAGAGCTACATCAAGGCAGGGTCTGTAAAGGTCTCTTGTGGGAGTGGATGGGTTAACCCCTGAAAGGCAGGTAAAAATTGGATAAGTAGAGATAAAGAGGAGGGATTTTGATAGTAAAAGGAGGTATGAACCTACTTGGAGGTAAAGAAGTCCTAAACTTATTTGGTTAGAGATGAGGGTCCATGTGGATAAATTTTAGAAAATAGACTTAGAAAGCAAGATGAGGACCAAAAACCAAATCTTAGAGCAAAAGGAGATCAAAAAAAGTTTATTTAAAAGAAAATATTCCCAATACTTAACTGTTGTTCATGACCATGTTTTTTTAAAGCTGGATTAAGTGAACAATGTATCCCATTCTTGAGTTTTTATGGATTTGGGGGACTATATTACCTGTCTCACTTCAGAATTTCTCTTACTGCTATTTGGATTCATTTTCTTTGTCAGTGCTGAATGGAAATCTATTGAGGGCTTTGCATTAGTCAAAATAATTAATTAATGATGTAGTAAAAAGACAACCTCCCAAATGTTAGACATTAATACAACAAAGGCATATTTGTTAATCACAGCACAATAAGTGTGTAATGTGGGCTGACGAGAGCCTCTACTCCTCACGATCACTCAGAGATCCAAGATAACTGAGGCAACCTTATTGGGAAGTGGTGCTTTGTGAAACACTTGAGTTTGTAGGCTATCAGAGCAAAGAAAGATTTAGGTGTGGGGTCACACCCTGACCCTTCATGCTTTGGCACATTGCTTTCCCACATCTATTGGCCAGGTCACATGGCCGTCCAATCTGCAAAGGGGTGTAAAACACAGGGGAACAAATGGAATGTTTGATGAGTTCCACTGTCTCTGCCACACCTTTCCCTATAGGAGGTATGCTAGTTAAAGGCACATCCTAAAATTTCCCCTACCTTTTGTTTCTTAAAACTGAAATTTCTTCAAAAATTAAATTTTCAGATTGTATGTCCCAAATTTAAATAATTAGATAATTATGTGGGTATATTTTTGAAACCCTACTCAATTAATACCTATTCTACTCATAAATGGAAACAAACATTTACATTGGTTCTGCAAGAGATTCAAGAAAATGTCAATGTAATTAATTTTATTTTCTCTGGCTGGCTTTACCTTTTCATAATCTATAACTAATGGTAATTTCAGACCAGTTCTCAGCACCACATCTTTGCCCACTCTATGTACTCATTCTTTTTTTATTCCAATTTAAAGATTTTGCTTCAAGTTTTTTACCTTCTTGGTCAACCCACTTCCATCCTGTCAAAACTGTGTCCTTCCTTCAAATCCTTAGCCAATTGCTTCTTTTCCTAAAGGTTTCCCAAATTCTCACAATCAAAATTCATCCCTCCCTCTCCAGACTGAGAGTATGAACATCACATGCTTCTCTTGCCATGCTTTGTATCTCTATCTCTATAAAGCATGCGTTAACAACTCTGCTGTCTCCCCAGCTCTCCCTGGAAACCGTTGGCAATGTTTGGAGATATTTTGATTGTCAAAATCTGGGGCAGGTAAGGAACTGCCGCTGGCATTTGGTGGGTAGAACCAGGGATGCTGTCAATATCCCACAATGCACAGACAGCCACCACAACCAAGAATTCAGCAGCCCAAAATGTGAATGGTGTTAAAGTGGAGTCTGAGCCAGAGTGAGAACAATTTTTCCTCTCATTTCTCACCGCAGACTGCCAACCAGAATGCTCTGCAGTCAGTAATATACTCAATATTCAGTAATGACTGGGCTTCAGAAATGTCTGAAAGAGTCACAAGGTCATATTGTTAGAAAGGAGAAATTAATTTTTAGTGATAGCCATGGTGGTGTCTTGTAATGTATGCCCATATTTTCCTCCTTCTCAGGCCCAGGAGAGCACAATACTTCCCATTTCATCCCAGTTGAGTGTGAGAGTTACTTCTGGACATTATATTATAAGTGGAAGTGACTTGAGTCATTTCTGTGCCATAGTATTTAATTGCTGGTGTGAGACCCTGCGGTTCCCTATTCTTCCAGCTGCTGAAATCAGCCTTCATCCAAGGTACCCTACAAACATATGAATACAAAGGTATGTAATGTGAACAAGAGACCGTCTTTAACCAACCAGTTCTTCAGTGCTATAGGCATATAAATATTTCTGAGGGGGAAGGGGAAGTGGGAGAATGTGGAGAAGGATATAAGAAAATAAGTGGTGATGGAAGAACACACAATACAGTGTACAGATCATATGTTATAGAATTATGCATCAAAACCTATACAATCTTGTTAACCAGTCACCTCAATAAATTAAATGTAAAAACTCATGTAAAATTCTGCTAACTCCTAAAATGCTAACTTATGTCAGTATGATTTCTCTTAAAACTTCAGTATGATTATGGCAGCTTAGAGACCTACCATCTCTGACATGACATGTTCCTGGGTTCATTTTGCTGATAAATCAACAAATGTTTGAAATCAACAATTTTTTTAAAGCATTCCTAAATCAATCTTTATTCTGCTTTTGAATTTTTGCTTTACTACTTAGGGCTATAATATTGACCCTACCTTTCTTAGAAAATTGTAGCTTATGCATGTTTTTAATTGAACTATATTTATTTCAGTATGAAACATGAATCAAGTTCTATTGGTTTCTGTTAATTTGTGAAATATACTCTGTTAACACAAACCACTCATGGGACATAAAATTACCATAAAATTATAGAAAGAGCACTGCCCGGGGGTAATGAGGAAGCGCATAGAGCTTTGTACCTAAAGGTAGAAAAATTGGGTTCTAGTGCAATTCTGCCAATTGATTGCTATAAGATAGATAAAGTTTATACACACAATTTGTAAACCATTGTACACTATGCTAAGGAAATTTATTAGGAGGTTGCTCACAGGTCTCTTGCTCTGATTCTGTAGCCACTGAACTCCACAACCATGTAAGTTGACTGATTGGTTTTCAGTTTCTTTACTCATAAACTAGATTTACAATAGTTGTTTTCTATTTTTCCCCCAAATATTAAAAGTCCAAGTTATTCTTAATTTAAATGCTTTGCAAAATTTCCATCCTCTTGGAAAAAATGTGAATTATTCCCTTATTTTTAAAATGATTCAAATATCCTATAGATAAGTCATTTCTAATTTTTAGTATTGTATATTACACAATGCATGACTCACTATTTGTTTTTAATAAATGCTGAGATGAATAAATATTTACCACAGTATCAAATCACTAATTAGAAATAATTTACTTGTAGAATTCATTTAGTAGTATTAAACAATAATCCTATCTAATAAAACAGTAATATTGAAATTAACCATCACTCCACTGTACCCACAAACCATGCCCACCAGCCAATCAAGAGTGAGTATGCAAATCATCCTCAACCAAAATGGCTGTAGTCACTGAGTGAGCAGGAGGCTTGGGTTTCCCTGGCAATGAAGGAAGCCAAGCTTTCGCACACCCTGGCAGGCCCAGGCCTCCACTTAAGGCTACAAATTTCAATTATAGAAGATAAATAAATGCCAACAAAAATGGTGGCAGCCACGGGTGAGCAAGAGGCTTGGCTCCACTCAAGGCTAAAAAGATTCAATTATAGAAGATAAATAAGTTCAAGATACCAGGGCCTCTGCTTGGATTGTGGAGGGAGGGGGGGTCTGGTATGGCTGGCCTGCAAACCACCACAGGCCCCTTTCCCAGGCTGCCCCATGCCCCAAGGGAACCCCTACCCTGATCTGGGATATTCTTCAGGGCAAACCAGCTGGTCCCCACCCATGCATCAGACCTTTATCCAATCTAATAAAAGAGTAATATGCAGATTGACCATCACTCCAAAACACAAGATGGCTGCCCCTATGTGGTCAAAGATCCTGCCCCCATGTGGACACAAGATGGCCTCCACAAGATGGCTAGCAGGGGATGGCAGTTGAGAAGGACCAGGCCTGCAAGGGAGAGCAGTTGGAGGCAATCAAGCCTGCAAGGGAGGGCAGTTAGGGGTGACCAGGCTGGCAGAGAAGGGAAATTGGGGGTGACCAAGCCTGCAGGGGAGAGCAGTTGGGGGAAACTCAGGCCTGCAGGGGAGGGCAGTTAGGGGCAAACAGGCTGGCAAGGGAGCAGTAAGGCATTAATTAGGCTATCAGGGGAGTGGTCAGGGGGTGATCAAGCTGGCAGGCAGAAGCAGTTAGGGGCAATTAGGAAGGCAGGCAGGCGAGCAGTTGGGAGCCAGCAGTCCTGGATTATGAGAGGGATGTCCAACTGCCCATGTAGGCCTGTAAGATCTGGCCTAACCAAGCAGTTGGACATCCCTCAAGGGGTCCCAGATTGGAGAGGGTGCAAACTGGACTGAGGGACACCACCGCCCACCATGTGCATAAATTTTGTGCACCGGGCCTCTAGTATTGATAATAATAGTTTTGGGCTAGGCAGTGTCCCATAACTATTACAATCATTACAATCATCAAACAATCGTAAAAGGCAGGCAAAAATGATAAGGTGAAAATTATGATAATATTATTCTTAGATTGGGTTATATGACATCTTTATTCATTTTAAACTTCCCAAAGCATTTGTGATCACTCCATAGAACCAGTGTACAAACTATAATCAGGAAGAAATCGGTGGTATTTTTACAGTACGTGAACACAACCATCTGATTTATAGTTCAATCTGTTAATGCACCCTGTTATTAGGCCACCTGGCAGTTTTATGCATTGTGAATTTAAAGAGGAGCTCAATGTAACATAAGCTTTACAAGCTGGAGAAATATTATTGAAATGAAACATGAATGAGAACCATTTAAACAATAAAATAATATGTATAGACTATATATTTTTTTAGTTTTAGTTAACACATGCCTTAGGTATAAATTCTGAAATAAGTTGAGGTTCTTATGAGACTGTAAAGATGAAATTCAAAATAAACTTATTATTATACTATTGTTAATCATGTAGTATTCATGTGCTTATAGAGAAGCAAAATACAGCCACAAATTCCTCAGAAAAATTAAGATCACCTATCAACTATATTTTTTTTTTAGTACACACAGAAGTGTATTTTGGGAAGTGCTGCCAGAATGAAAAGCCAGAATTGGGAGATGGAAAAAACCCTGTAACTTATTGACCATCCCTTTTATGACTCTCAATTTTATTATCATTTAAGGAATTTGATCCACCATTGCTGAAGTACAAAATAAGATCTGTACCAAGATAATCCCAGAAAATATGTCAATAAGATTAAACAGTGGCATAACAGTGAATCTGTATTAGACTTGAAAAAACAATGTTTACTAATGTAATGCGGTGATATTTGTCCTGTATTGTCCTAAATACTAGTATATAAAATAGTAGTTCCTGTAATATATGAAAAGAGTTATATTGTGAAAATTAATATGTTATGAAAAGCATTATATGTAAGCAGGATTCTTTACAATGACTCATGACATTTGACCTTGGTTTATTTAATTTTCCCTTTCATTGTAGTCTCTTTCATTAAATTTGTGAACTACAAGTTATAAGATAGTCATTTTTATTCAATAATTACACTATAATCAAACTGCATTATTCACATCAGGATTTAGAAGGGATCTGCTTATAAGATCCATATTGATATAATTTTGAAATATATTTGCTATAATGGCTTAAGGAAAATTATGCTTTTATATAAACATACCTATTTTCTTTCATTTTAAAACTATGAAAATGTGAAATATTAATGAGTTCTATATTTTGAATTATAAGACATTTCACCAATAATTATGAAAAATAATGGCTGTTCAAATACATATTTTTTTTCTTTAAAATCTATGGGGAAGTATTGAAACTGCTTCTTATTGTCTCAATGTTTTTCAAACATTTAATTGTCCAGTGGGAAGAAAGTGAAATACATTTCCTTATATATTAGAAGCAAAATCAAATATTAAATATATCCATTAACTATTATGATATGCTTTTAATCTTAACATTAACTTTACCATTAGATATTTGGATTCTACATCTTAATTCTGCTATTTCTGTTTAATCTTCTGGTTATAATATTTCAATTTAGAGATTTTGATAACATGATGCCCAACCTTTCCTTACAGAAAAAGAAAACTAAAATAAACAATCATTTAACAAATTCAACTTCCCATGTATCAATCTTGGTATGCTACTTGGTTTAACTTTTGAGTTGGTATTTAGATACTTCTTATTGTGCCACCTACTAAGGTGACTGTGTATTTTTTGCCCGTCTAATGTGCCCTGAAGACTTTTGGCTGGGGAGCTCGGGGAGGTCACAGGATATGATAAAATTCATTTTACTGAAGTGTACTGGTTATGAAAATTGCTTGTTCCACTGGGCGATTTCACTACTTCATTTATAGCGTAAGTGCTCATTGTGCTTCTACTGGCTGGGATCTGACCCCTATATTTCTCATTTTTTCCTCTGAAATGTGGGTCAGCAATGTTGTCAGGTTCCTTCTCTCCTGTAAAACATTTTATTTTTAAATATGTGACACGGGAGCTTTCTGAAAGAACAGGTAAAAAAAAAAAAAAAAAAAAAAAAAAAAAAAAAAAAAAAAAAGCCCTGCTGTATGGCATTTATGACTCAGAGAAGTATCATTGCCATTGACCTCACAACTCTTCTTAAATACCCAGAGAAGGGCAACAAAATTGTCAATTAGGCTTCCTGGGAAGAGCATTCAGCCCAACTCAGCTCATGCTCGGCAGCATAACCATGCAGATCTGGCTTCTATCTGAGAGGCCATTCAAGCTTATAATAACGAGGGCTCAACAAATTTGAACTTCCTTTCTCAAGAGCAGACTTAGAAGCGGTTGGTTTGTTATACATTTATTAAAATATTACTGCGGATAGTCAGCCTAATTCTTTGATTCACAAATCAGAGGTCAGGTTTCTAGAAAGCTTTAAGAAGTCCTTTTCTGTTTTCATAGAAATGGTGGTTAAAGACCATTTTGCCCCCTTTTCTTTTTCTAATAATGCATTCAATACTTTTCTGAGATAGCATTGAGCTAAGGAGGATTTGTTAGTTACTAAGAAAACTGATACTCTTACCCATCAACCACTTTTTAAGATTTGGTATTCAGTATACTCACTGAATAATGATAATAATAATAATAATAATAATAATAATAATAATAAGAAGAAGAAGAAGAAGAAGAAGGAGAAGAAGAAGAAGAAAAGAAGAAGAAGAAAAAACAAAGTAAATTCAATAATAAATTATCACTTGGTCTTTATGTTTTACCAATCACCACATTTTGTGATTTAAATAAATATCAATTGTTCTTAGGCTATAAAGTAATAGAAAAAATATATAACTGAGTTAAAAATCAAAGGAGAAAGTAAATAGTCAATATACCATGTTTCCCGGAAAATAAGACATCCTCTGAAAATAAGACCTACTTACAGGTTTCCTTCTGAGTGAAATATAAGGCATCCCCCCCGAAAATAAGGCCCCTCATAGGCTAATCATGAGAGATTTGGTCCACTGATTCTGAAAGAAATGGAGTCACAGGAAATTCAGGAATTGGATTGTTATGATGATGTTCCAGAAGATGATGACATGATTGTCATTGAATAAATGAGTAAATTCTTGATACTGTAGGATTCATAGTTTGTCTGGTTTGTGTTGACAACTACCGTACTACTGTACCATATACAGGTAATAAATTTCCTTTATTTTTATTTAACAATAAATGTGTACTGTATTCTTCTTCATGGAAAAATAAGACATCCCCTGAAAATAAAACCTAGCGCATCTTTGGGAGCAAAAATTAATATAAGACACTGTCTTATTTTCTGGGAAACAGGGTAGTATCGTACAATAGAAGGAAATAGTTAATATGCTTCATTTTCTGCCAAGTCACCATCCTAAAACTGGGCTGCAACACATTAACGGGTAAGGTGATATCTATTTAAAATGTTTTCCTTCATGGAGAAATTATTCCTGGTCTTACACAATAGTAACCTGAGCCATTTGTTTCATTTGTAAATGAACTTTTACCAGGCCTAGACCTGTTTATCAAAGGGAAAAACAGAGCAGGAGAGATGGGACCGAGGCCAATGGTGCTTGCATGGTCTATAAGAGAATGACTTCCCCTTCAAGGAAAGAAAGCCAGTTATAATAATGCTACCTGGAGACAAACAATAGAGGCCCGCTGTAGTAGCTGCCAGAAACTGAATTAGGAAATCAGAATAACAACAGCTGGGCTGGGTCTTGTATTGGTCACCTATCGCTCTATATCCTTCCCAGCCAGAAGGGCTCTCCTCTCTCTCTCGGTGTGCACAAAGTATGTGCACAATATCCCAAGCACACATTTGCATTGGAATCTAAATTCCTTAGCCAATTAGTGTTATGATGTTATCACAAATTATTTGGAACTGAATTGCAGTAATTATTACTCAGGACGGTCTCTGCTCCCTGAGAATAGCTGCAAGGTTGAATAAACCAGGAAAAAATACCCAAAAGAAAATCCATCCTAGAAAATAATAACAATATTGATAGTGTATTAGAGTGCTAGGGCCAGATTTAGCCCCAAATGTGTCTGTTACCTAAGTTGGATAAGAGTTAAATAAATTCACAAGGATGCCATACATTAAACAAAGAAGAAAGGGCTTGGCTATCTGTCAAAAAGACCTCTTCACAGAGATGGTGCAATAAGTGTGTCATCAGGTGCAGGCACAGAGAACGTGCATTGAAAGGGAGTTATTAGCCTTTGTTTTAATATATAATAAAAACCTATTGTGGAGCCAAAACCGGTTTGGCTCAGTGGATAGAGCATCGACCTATGGACAGAGAGGTCCCAGGTTTGATTCTGGTCAAGGGCATGTACCTTGGTTGCTGGCTCATCCCCAGTGGAAGGTGTGCAGGAGGCAGCTGATTGATGTTTCTCTCTCATCAATGTTTCTAGCTTTCTATCCCTCTCCCTTCCTCTCTGTAAAAAATCAATAAAATATATATTTTTAAAAAATCTATTGTGGAGATGTGTCTAATTTTTGAACACATAAGCTCCCCTTTACAAACAGGTTAAAGCTATATTCCAGCTGTTTCCTGACCTGGTAGGCATTGTTCCATTTTCCTATATCTGTATGTGCATTCATATATATATGCATAGTCAGATCCAAATTGATTGATTTTGCCATATTTTATGTTGACCACTATAATGAAAGAAGATGAAAGAGTATATCTCAATAGATTTATTGTTAGCTTATTCTAAACTGCCTGCAGATACTTTAAAAAGTTAGCTTACCTGAGAATTCCCACTATTGTAATCTTACCACTTATTTTTTTTTTTTTGTCTTCTATTCCATGGGGTATGTGATTCATGCGAAAAGTCCAACTCCTACGCACCATATAACTATTGACTCAGAATAATTGTTGGTACACACACATCCTTCAGGTTTATTACTTTATCAAGAAGTTTCCTTGGGGTTTAGGGATTTCCTGAGAAGTATCTAGCCATGGAAAGTAGAAATGTTGTCTCCAATAGTTCTGAGTCAGTATTTTTAATGTGCCTGGGTCTTTTAGCTGAGTCATTTGCTCTGGGGAAGAGAAAAGAAAATGAAAAGCAAAGAGCAGAATAATAATAGTTGAATTCTTACACACACTGGGACAAGCTCCACACAGAATTTGGAATTGTCTAGGGGAGATGCAGAAGGACTATCCCCTCATTCTTTCATTCATTAATAAATTATGTGTACAGATGAAGTGCCAGTCTTTCAGGTTACTAAATATTTTAACAAATGCTGATTGCATATTATATGGTACTAGAGACCTGGCACATGAAATTTATGCATGGGAAGGGGGGGTCCCTCAGCCCGGCCTGCACCCTCTCCAATCCAGCATCCCTTGGGGGATGTTCAGCTGCTGGTTTAGGCCCTATCCCTCACAATCTGAGATGGCTGGCACCTAAATGCTCACCTGCCTGCAAGCCTGACCCCTAACTACCCTCCCCTGCCAACCTGGCTGCCCTTAACTGCCCTCTCCTGCCAACCTGGTTGCCCCTAACTGCCTTCCCCTGACGGCCTGATTGCCCCTAATTGCCTCAGCCACCATGGCTTTGTCTGGAAGGACATCTGGATGCATGTCCGGTCTAATTAGCATATTACCCTTTTATGAATATATTGTATATATAAGACAATATGTAAACTTCTGCCTTTTAGAAGTTGGCAAAGAAGCAACTCTCAGATCTAGTTATCATTTTTATTTTCACTCTGCACTGTGGGATATTGCCATGTACATTGTCTCACTCATTCCTCACAATGACCTTTTGATATGAGATTTCAGCACTGCCCACATTTCAGAAGAGAAAGCAGTACTGTTCCAATAGAAATTTGCTTTTCCAAGCAGCAGTGCATTTTGCTGAAACTCAAAATGCTACAGTGCTCAAATGACAAAAATTTGAAATAACTTACCTAAAAAGTAGGAACATGATAAAAAAAGATTGGAAAACTTTACTTTGGGGAAAGTCATCTCATCCTTTACAGAGTGGTCTCCCTCTCAGCAAATGGATACATGTATGTAGTGCTGTTGATCCTTGAACCCCTCTTCTTTCCAAGTAACTTCTCCGCATGCAGCAGGCCCTCTGCATAGGGAGATCCACAGACACCTCTGACTGAGCTGAGGGTAAACCTGGCTGCCAGGCTGGAAGTCTGGGAGTGGAGCCACCGAGAGAGGAGAGAGGGGAGGTGATACTGCAGCGCTCTGTTCCTTCTTGCTCAGACGTGTCTGGAACTGCTGGAGCTGGGAAAGCTCGACCCAGACCTCTAACACACAGGTGTTTTATCTTAGACAAAAACAGTAACCCAAAGCAACTTCATTTTTCAGAATTATCTTCTTACCATCATCACGTGCTTCCTGTTGCCTTGATAATAGAGCCCCAGAGCCTTTGCTAATGAGACTTAGCTTGACACATTTGCCTGAGGGGAAGCAAAATGATTTGGACTTCCAGGCCCTGTAGAAGACCCGAAGAGACATTTGCAGTGGCTGACAAGGATCTCAGATCCCTGGGATTGGAGACTGCCAAACAGACCCAGGCAGTGCGAGATGTCAACACTGCCAACCCTGCCCCTAACCCGGGAGGCCTGGACACACCTGAGTCACCATGTCAGCCCTGGATATCCCCATCCTGCCTCAGGACAGGCAAAGAGGACCGGCTACGGATGTGTTGAATGCAGTTTTACCAAGTTTGCCTCCCTAATACACCCCAGAGGAGTTGAATAAGTCCCTTGAAAGAGTTATTCCTGGAGAGAGCAGAGTAAGGTGTTGTAGCACCAATGAGGATTTTAGTGGACAGTTTGCTCTGAAGCCCCCAGCACAGTCGTGGGTGAAGAGCACTGACGTCCAGCTGCCCAGGGTGTGACCAGGTGTGGGAGAGTTGGAGAGCTCCCAGCAAGAAACCAGACACCATTTCTGGGGACAGTTGACCAGAAAAACACTGAGGAAAGCCAGTGCTGAAAGCTGCTGCCCAGAGCCCTATCATATGTGGTGAGGTCACCTCCTGGGATACGGGACTGCTCAGCAGTGTGCACCACACTGTAGGAAGAAGTGATCTGGGCCTCTTGTCTGCTTAATCACTTTGGGAGGGTGGAATAGCTTACCATTTGTTATGCTCCTTTCTCAGGAAAGAGAACAATAATTTTGTTCAAATTGCGGAACAGCCATTGGCTAATTAGGGATAATCACTGCATTCATTCCAACTTGGAGGGCTGGCCCAGGAGGAGAACATTATCACTAACAATTCCAACTGAAGATTCCTTTTAATGTAACTTTTAAATTTATTATTTTTTTTTTCAAATCTTGACTCTTCTGAAGATTTCTATCGTTGGTAACACCAATGACTATATATTGTAAAATATAATTACTCTGTCATCATTTGTTTGCCAAATTTATATTTGAATCAAAGTGTCAATGCTGTATAAGAGAGGCCCGGTGCATGAAATTTGTGCTCAGATGTGGTCCCTAGGCCTGGAAGCAATTGAAGCATGAGCATCTGGCGTGGAAGGGCAGGTGCCAGCTGATGTCTAAGCCCTAGGCAGTATCTGGACCCCCAGATCCCTACATGCCCTGCCCCCCTCTGCCTGGGTCCCCATGCAGAGATGTGGTGAGTGTGGCTAGATGCTGTGGGCCGGGGGTACAGAGTGAGCAGTGTGCTCTTCCAGCTGCCCTGATAGACTGGCTTCTGTGAAAACCCATGGGGAGCTCGACCAGCCCCTGCAGTCCCAGTGGCTGCAGCCGGCTCACCCAGATGAGGCTGCACGGGTGTGGGGGGCTCCTCACAGGCACCCAACACCTGAGCCCAGGGGCTTCCCCAGTGCGTGAGCCCTGGTGTCTGGGGAAGGGTATGAGGGGGAGCGAGCGTGAGCTTGGCGGACACACTGCATTCTCACCACACCTCTGTCCCCATCACCCGCACCCCTAGGTAGCCAGCAAGAGGTCACAGTGCGTCGCCAATGCCAGCCATGTTCTGCACCGCCTCCTGGTGGTCAGTGCACCTCATAGTGAGTGGCCGAACTCCCAATCTCCTGGTCAAACTCCCAGTGGAACAACTGCCTGAGGGGACAATTTGCATATTAAGTTTTTATTATATAGGATTATCTGACTTCAAGCCTCATGAAAAATTTCTTCAATTAGTATTCACGATTTTTTTTTTTTTTTAAAGAGAAAAATAAACAGGAGGTGCCTAATAATCACATCAATACATATGCTGGTTTACTTTTTTCTTGTTAAATTCTATGCCCTCGTAGATTTCACACACTAAAAAAGAAAGTGAATATTAACTGGGGAATTTTTAAATTATGTAAAATTTCTACCTATAATAGTCATGTGTGGGGAAAGGTATCCTATTTTAAAACTTTTTTAAGGTTTCTTGATTATTATTCTCAAAAAACTTGTGCTATAGAAAAGATAAACTTGTCAATCTTAGAAGCCAGTTCAATCAGAAAAAAAAAAAAAATTTGCATTATGATTTTTAAAAGTAGTAACTTGATAGGGCTATAGCTACTCTGGACACTTCCCTAGATTTTGCAATTGAAGAAGTCTAGTAACTATGAGGACAAGTTTGGGTGGACCTGATGGAATACCCTGAAAGCCCAAATGGCCTTGACTGGACATCTCTTGCACTCCAATAGTGAGCTGCATTAGTAGCTGACTAACCTTTCTTCTTAATCAATGCTCTGCTTCTTTATTCACACTTAAAAACTCCTGCTGCCTGCTTGGATGCAGGAGCCACACTACTCAGGTTTGTTTCCTTAAACCCCTGGGGTAAGAAAATTTGTGTACAAATATTTTTTTTTTTTTGTATCAGAAAATGTAGTTCTGTGGTTGCCAGTGACCCTATGAAAGTTTTTATAAATATTTGCACAAACACTGAAATGTGTATGCAAATAAGGTAACAATAGAGGATGCTACTATATATATCATCACTTGCTCCTGATAAGTAGTCTAATTTCTACCTCCCCAGATGCTTAAATAAAATATTGATAAGTTACTTTGCTTTATTTAGTTTGTGAAGTTGCATTCTCATGGATTTTTTTTTTAACCCAGGCTTGTTCTCTAGCCAATATTAGTGTCTAGAAAGGCACTTAAAACTAGAAAGTTTTAAGATTCAGAAGGATTAACTGCTGCCTCCCAACGCCCAGAAATGCAAAGTAACTTGAATGCTTGAGGTTTAAGAAAGCTTTGAGTAACCTTTGTTTAACCTTCTTGACATGCTAAAAAGGTATTTCTCAAATTCTGTCTTCCATTCATAGGATGGACTCTTCCAACAACTCAAGCCCCTTCTGTAGCTAACTCAGTTCCCTTCCTCCTAATAAATGGATGTTGAAAGGTCCAGATTAGGTTCCAGTTGTTTGTTTGTTTGTTTGTTTGTTTCTTTCTTTCTTTCTTTCTTTTTTCACTTAATTTTTTTAATTGAAATCTCTTTTACTTTCCAATTACAGTCAACTTATAATATTTTATTAGTATCTCTTCCAAAGCAAAACCTTTTGCCATGTCCTCTGAGGTGGGGTTTACTGTTCTTTCTTTACTCTTCCTAGTAATTGCCTCGATTTGTACTATTTATCTTCAATAGAAGAAACTCACAAGTTGTCTATACTGAAAGTAAAAGTCTCATTGTTGACAAATGATTTTCTGGGTGCAGTAGAATTTGCTTAAGGCTAACACAAAGCTTTAAAGATTACTCAGTAGAGTAACATCTTACTCAGATGTTAGGATACATGCAATAAATATTGCCTATAGACTAAATTATCTTTGAAATATCATAAATTCTCCATAAAGTAGAATGTTTTATAATTTATGGTATGTCCAACACATAGCCTAGAATACAGTTGGACCCTGAATGAGGTGGTTGCCTTGCATACTGCAATTGTGCAGGGTTAATGTGCTTATCATGTGAATTCTCTATCCTGGTCATCTTATATAATAAAACCCTAATATGCAAATTGAGTGAAGTGCAGAACAACAGGCCTCTATGATGCACACTGACCACCAGGGAGCAGACGCTCAATGCAGGAGCTGCCCGCTGGTGGTCAGTGAGCTGCCTCAGGGGGAGCGCTGCTCAGCCAGAGCTGGGCTCATGGCTGGCGAGCGCAGTGAGAGTTGTGGGAGCCTCTCCCACCTCTGCAGCCGCGCTAAGGACCCCAAGGGAGATATCTCATTGTTGGCCTAGACCAGCGAGGAGTGGGTCTAAGCCGGCAGTCAGACATCCCCCTTGGGGTCCCAGACTGCTAAGGGACCGCCTCCTCCCACCCCCTAGTGCACAAATGTCGTGTGCTGGGCCTCTAGTAGAGAACAAACTGATGCTCGTAACTACAGCCCAAATTCTAGCTTCTTTTTCAGACTACAACAATATCCAACAATAATTATGACAAATCCAAAAACTTTCCTTGGGAGAATGAATGGAACTTTAGGCTCAGGAGCTATGACGAAGCAGTTCAACTCCAGTGTTCATTAATTCAACATCATTTCATTATAATTCCTATCAAATTTTTCCTGTGGTGAAGAAAACTCAGAATAGTATGCCTATAATATTCATAAAGCTTACCTAAAATCTTCATAATTCCTGTAAAGATAAATATTTTATTAGATATCTCCAGTGGCTTATATTTTAAAAAGATAATTAAAATAAACCAAACACTTTCCAGTAAATGTAAATTATTCCTATTGTACTCAACAAGCTATAAATATCCTGCCTTTTCGTTCTCTAAATTATAATTTCAATTTGTTTAACATCTAATTTAGTTCTATAAATATCCACTACCATTTTGATATTTGCTTAAATGTTACAAGTACTGACCTCTTTATCAAATTAGGTCTGTGATTAAATCAGGGAAAAATAATACATTTAAAATCTTAATATCTTTATTATTTGCCCAACAAAACTAAACAATTAATCTTTAAATATTCTAAATCTTTTTAGAACTCTGTGGTTTTGGTGAACATGACAGTCAAAATACTTCAAACCATTTACCTCAGAAATATCTTCAATGAAGCTGCTTATAAAAAATTTAAGAAACCAGAATAATGTATTTCACAATTTTAAATTATAACTTTATTTTTTGCTTATATAGCTATATAGATGGTAATTAAGTAAGACTATTTGTATTAACGATTTATTTGCAGAAGTTACTTAGTAATTTTTTCACAGAACTATTTTTAAAAATACAAAGTCTTTTAAAAATTATAAATATAGGGCAAGCTCACTGTAAAACTTTCAGATAATATAAATATAAAATAAAAGTCATCCTTCAGAAATAACCACTATCAATATTATGTGCATATCTTTTAATGTTTTTTAATACATAAATAACACACACACACACACACACACACACACACACACACACACACTTATAATTCCTTCTTGCTCTGAAACTGGGATTGGTTGACATGCTGTTCTGTAATTTGCTTTTTCCCCACTTAGATATTTATCACCTATTCATTATAACACTCAACATTACTTTGGTAATTTTTTATATGAACCATAGTTGTATCCATTCTCTCTAATATCCATTCCCTATAGTGGATATTAAGCTTGTTTCTCCTAACTGCCTTCTCTTTCTTCTTTAATTTTGATAGAAACCCAAAAGATATTTACCAGTGAACAATGACTTGGATGCTCTGGGAAATTTGCATTTTAAAATGAGATGTATGTATATTATAGTTCTAGTAAATTTATATTCAGTTTAAATCAATAGCATTAAAGAGATTGCACAACTTCCAGGGACTTTCCTAGATGTTTGCATATATAATTTCATCTAATTTATAACTCAGCTCTACTATCCCTGGTTTTAGAAATAATGACTGTGACACTGAAATTTTTCCTGTAGAAGCAACTCATAATTTTAGTTTTCAAGGTATGTTTTTCCCCCCACGTAAATAGTATTACATACCATTTAATCATTTTATTCTCAAAAATGAGTACAATAAATGAACCAATGCTATTTTTATTGATGCCTGACCGCAGCATGTAAAGTAGAATTCAGTTTTATTTGCTTTAATTTACAGGTGATCACCTTGAGGTTGAGGGGTGGTAAGTACCTTGTCCATAATTAAGCAATGGTGGGACAGGTGGGACAGCATCCTGCTTTCTGTGTACTATTGATGTGCATCTCATCATAAAGCTTGTGTGGGAAAGTGAATTTTTCAGAAAGACTATTTATATGATTAAGAAAGTCAGACAAATGCTAAAATCATATAAATGATCTCTGAACACATAATAATTTGGCCACTCCAATATATATATATATCCCAGTGCATGAATTTGTGCATGGGTGAGTGGAGTCTGGCTAGCCTGGCCAGAGGGAGGGGACATGGGTGGTTGGCTGGCCTGCCTGCTGGTCAAACTCCTGGTGGAGGGGACAATTTGCATATTAGCTTTTTATTATATAAGATATACACTGAATGGCCAGATTATTATACGTTCAAAGATCATAATAATCTGGCCACTCAGTGTATATCGCCTTCATTTTCTGTTATGCAACAGAAACGTGTGACACACTAAGATAGAAATAAGCCCTTTTCAAAACTCTATACTGGTGACTATTTTTCTGACTTTCATCACAACTGGCACATGATATCTAAACTCATACAAAGGAAGATCACTCATCTTCAGATGTCTATGCATTGATGATTTAGGTCCCTTGGGATTTTATAAAGATAACAAAATAATTGCTAAGCCCTGGCTGGGTGGTCAATTGTTTGGAGCTTTGTCTCATGCACCAAAAAGTTGTGGGTTTGATTCCTGGTCGAGGCACATACTTAGGTGGTGGGTTCCATCTCCTGTCTCATATGGGAGGCAACTGATCAATGTTTCTCTTTCACATCAAAACATATCCTCAGGTGACAATTTAAAAATTGTTGAGGGACCCCTATTCTGAAATTATTTTACAACTCTTCTGCATAATTATACTCAGAAAAATATTAAAGGTGACCATTGAGCTTTGATGATCATCTTTCATTTCTTCTCATGAAAAGTAATGATAACGTTTTCTGGTTATCAAGTCTAAGTGGACTGTTTGGGCTCAGATTGTATTGTGTTCTTGAGCTTCACCTAATTATCCTTCTCAGGCTGAACTGTCCACTTGCTTTAAGGCCCAATTTGTGTCACATAATTTTTTTTTAACTCTGCAAATGAGTATGTAATGTGGGTATTTTTTGTGCCTTTTTATACTCAGTATTTTTTAAAATATATTTTATTGATTTTTTACAGAGAGGAAGAGAGAGGGATAGAGAGTTAGAAACATTGATGAGAGAGGATCATCAATCAGCTGTCTCCAGCAATTCCCCCACTGGAGATGTGCTCACAACCAAGGTACATGCCCCCAACCAGAATTGAACCCGGGACCTTTCAGTCCACAGGCCGACACTCTATCCACTGAGCCAAACCAGTTTCAGCAATATACTCAGTATTTTTATCAGTGACTGGATTCTGCCTGCTCTCTGCCCATGGGAAAATTAGAATAGCTGTTTCAAAATCTATGTATAAGGAAGATTATTTTCTATTTTGAGTCCAAAGCTAAAACCAATCCCCACACAGGCAGCCCTATGATACTTTCTTAGTAACACAATTCAACCTTCTCCAGGCCATAGGAGATCTAGTGTTATAATGTATTAATTTATAACAATTATCTTTTCTTTCCAATAAATGAAAATAAAATTAAAAACACTTATTGTAGCCCTGGCCAGTTTGGCTCAGCATTAGAGTGTTGGCCCAAGGACCAAAGGGTCTTGGGTTTGATTCCTGGTCAAGGGCAGGTACCTAGGTTGCAGGTTAGATTCCCCAGCCCTGACCTAGGGTGTGAGAGGCAACCAGTCTATGTATCTCTCACATCAATGTTTCTCTTTCTTGCTCCCTCTCCTACCTTCCTTCCACTTTCCCTAAAAATCAATGGTAGAAAATGTCCTTGGGTGAGGATTAACAAAAAAATAAACAAATAAAACCAAAAAACAAAACAGTTATTGTAGTGTCTTCCCTTATTTTGATATATGTTTTATGCGAATGCACTGCAAGCTTCCCTATTTTAATGCCCAGCAGAGTATCTGTGTGTGTCTCTCCAGCAAGACTAAGCTTCTCATGGCTCAAATTTAGGGCTCCAGAAGCCAGCCCCATGCCTGACACATAGTGGTCAAGAAAAGTTTTATGAATATAGGAGTGAATGAATAAGTTGAGGATGTTCCTTTGCATTACTAAATAGTTCTCTTCTTTAAAGATGGTGGCTTAATATTGTAACTAAAGCAAATAAAATTTCATTTTCCCTAGTGATTTTTAGGATTGATTATCTCACATATTTAGAGAATTAGTTCTTACATTTACGATATTTTACAGTAGAGTTTAATGTAAAATTGTAAGTATGAGAAGCCAAATCCATAAAAGAATTCAGCAATATATAGTTAAAACTAGGCATGGTTCCCTTCACCAAGCTTTCCTATTCAAGTCATTTCAGTAAATATATGTTTAACAAGCAATAAAACTGATGGTTATATTTACATGGCAGTCAATTTATGTTCTACAAAAGCTGAATTCCCCATCCCCTATAATACTTTATATTCCTTGACATTAGTCTGCAACAAATGGCACAATTGTGTTTTTTAAAAAAGAATGAAAGAACTCATAATAAAAACCATTCACTCTGCCAAATATGTCATTACATTTTCCCCCTGTTCAGCTGCCAGATGTATTGCATTATATTATCAAATTGATAGATCTAGTGTTATTTCTACACTTACCATTTCATAACAACAAATAGAAATATAAGGAAGCTTTGGTAACAAATCTTGCTTAATATGTATGGGAAGTAGACAGTTTGTCTAAGAGAAAAATATAACTGATGACAGATTTCATTTCAGTCTGCTAGTGCTTATTAAGATGTCTACAAACAAAAGCTATATCTGGGTACATCTCTTTCTGCAAACAAAGGAAAGTTTTAATTGCTTTAATCAGCATTTGCATTGTCTTTGTGGTGACATAGATAAACAATTCAGGTCTAATCAGGAAATGTCTTCCAGAGGAGAATTCTTCAGCTTAGACTTTAACTGAACCTAATAATGTATTTTCTAAATAGTCATTGTTAAATAAAGGTTAGCAATGTAATACTGTGCTGATATATATTTAAATTATTCCTAAGCTGTTAATAGAAAGATTGGTGATTTTTTTTTTTGCTATGTCCTTATTAGGAATATCATTTTCAGAAATAAAAATGGCTCCCCTAAAATAAAAAAGCAGACTGATTAATCAACCCCAAGTGCCAGCATTATGCTTTTTATTCACCAATAATACATTAAACATAAATAAGTCTTTGCTCCCTTTCTAGGTATTCTTTTTAATTCAGTTCCTCAAATACTTATTATTATACAAGGTAAAATACCCTGTTATAAACTAAAAACATTATAAAGAATAAGAGAACTCTATAACATTTAAATAAAACTGCAGCCTGAGGTACTTGAGTGGAAGTGTTTTCAAAATTCATGGAACTTCAATATAAGACCATTTACTAAATATAAATATTGCTACCTCAATAAGGCAAAAGATACTTCAATTTGTGTCTTAGCATCATCATCATCATTATATATATATATATATATATATATATATATATATATATATATCACTTGCATTCTTAAAGACTGCAATAACACCATTTAAGAAATAAGTACTTTCATTAATGATGGGATAATGTAAAATGTGGTAGTGGGCTTCAAAGTTGGGAGCACAAGACTCAACAATTTCCTTAGTCTATCTCATTTGAGTTGTGTAAGCTTGGGTAAGTCATTTACTATCTCTTTGGGTCTCAGATTATTCATTGGTAGATTGGGGATTCATTCAATTTTCACCTGTGGACCAGGGATTGTGTTGGCATTGGAGACACATGCCCTGGCTTCATGAAGCTTCTGTCTACTGTAGGCATGCATAGTAAGCTAATAGTCACACACATAAACAGGGTAATAACGCCAGTGATCTTGATCTGGCATCTAGAAGGGTTCCGGAACCTGGAGAAGGTGCTGTGCATAAATTAATCAAGAGTCCAGAGATGAAATATAATTTTGAAAGGCATAATTTTGAAAGACAGAGAAGACTTAGCTAAAGGAACTAAGTTCTCCTTGTCTCAGGACCCCTTGCTTTTTATTAACACAATTTTTTCTAAGGCAAGGTAGAGATATACACATCAAAGGGTAGGGTTTGTATACACAATCCATTGTCAGATTGGAAGAATTGCCTTTGGCTGTTCAGGTGTTTGGCCAGTAGGAGGCAGTAACATGTAGATTAAGATGCCTTTATCATCTGATAGCAAGCAATCATTAAATGCATCCTTTTCAGGTTTGGGGAAATGCCCTCAGTCATCTCCAGATGATTCAGCCCTACTGGCATGCTGGAATTGGCTTCTGGCATGGTAATTGAAGTGCATCAAGGGGCCATACAGAGGAGATTCCTGGTTTATTTGGGGCCTCTGTCTTCAGAAGGTATAGTTTATAATGAAAGTGGAATTGAGTCAGTGATTCAAATGTTACAGCCTGAGCCCCAGAAGCCTGAACTCCCAAAGGATGATGTTTGCAGACAAGAAAGAACAATGCCAGAGGATGAAGTACTGTTGTTACTATACTTGCTCTTCTTCAAGATTTGTGATGTTGGGGTATTATTTAATCTCTCTGTGCCTCAATTTACTTAGGTATAAAATAAGAGCTTACCTCATAGGCTTGTTATTCATATTAAGTTAATATTTGTAAGTTTATGAGAACAGTACCTAATACATATAAGTGTTCTTATTGCTAACATTATCAATTGGAAGTCATGGCAGTCTGTCTCATGAGACAAAATTCTGCAACAAACAAACAACCCAACAACAGTAAACATTCTTGGCTTATATTTTAACAAAGAAAATGAAAGATTCAATTGTAGGCATTTTTCCCCCCTGAGGATGAGAGAAGGTGTGGCATTTTTCTCAAGACTCCTCTTTCCACCTCCTTATCTTGGCTGAGGATGCCTTGTTTTCCTCCAAGTAGAAAAGTCATATAGGGATGTTTGGGTCATGATAGAAAGTGGCTGGTGGATTCTCCTAGAATCCCACTGTGGTTTCCTACCTAGGAATTGCACGGTATTAAACACAAAGATAATTAAGAAAAGACTTTTGCTTTCAAGAAACCTACACCCTAGCTGGTGAGAAAAACAAAACTACAATAGCACACATTCCATAATAATGGCCTTTATAAGACAATCTACATGGTGATCAGATCCGTGAATATAAAAAATCAAGTCTTATTTATCTTTATGTTCCCTAGAGCCTGATAATAATGCTCAATAAATGTTTGCTGGATTGAATTGACTACATTAACAAGTACAAACAAATGGAGTCTGAGCAAGTAATTGTCAAAAGAATGCCACAAAAAGAAACAATCACAGTGGAAATTTGGGGTCCCCATTGTAACTATGGTAGATATGGAAAACCCTTATCTTTCCTTGTATGGTGAGTAAATCGACTAGGAGCCACTAAAGAACAATGAAGCTAGGTGGTAGATATCAAGTACCATTAGCAGTTTAGAGTGTCTACCTAATACTTCATACATTTCACAGTGAAAAGATTCTTCCTAGTAATGGAATGTCCTAATTTGAAAGACATGTTTTCTGTGAATGACTTCAGAAGTAACTTGATTTCTAATTAGAGCAATGCTAACTATTCCTAATTTTGGGCCTTAATTTATTCCTGCAAAATTAAATACTTACCTAAAGTAAATATTAGTGTGTCAGTCTTTGTGACATCTGGGGAGGAGAGCGAGTTGTCATGTGGCACTTAGCAAGCTGGAACAGAAACTTTCTTTATCCAGCAAAGGGAAGGAACATTCTGTTGCCAGTACATCCTGTATGAGCTCTAGGTGGTATAGAAAGAGTCTCTCTTTTGAACCAGTTGTTTTTTTACATATTTTCCCCCCTCTAAAACAAATAACTATTTTTCAGTTCACACTATCGGCCAAAAGCAAAAGTTTACACTATTCTCCTTTTCTAAGATTACATGTTTTTGAGGGGAGGGGAGAACCTAGATGGTGGCACAAGTAAACACTGAAATTTGCCACCTCTCACAGCCACATCAAAATTACAACTAAAATACAGAACAACCATCATCCAGAACCACCAAATCTGGCTGAGTAGAAGTCTTATAGCTAGAGAAGTAAAGAAGAAAGTCCAACAGAACTGGTAGGAGGGGTAGAGGCCAGAAATGTGCTGATCCAACACCCACATATGGTGTTTTTATTTTATTTTATTTTATTTTATTTTATTTTATTTTATTTTATTTTATTTTATTTTACTTTACTTTATTTTATTTTAAATTGGGAGGGATATCTTCAAGAACTCCAGTGAGAAGTAGGGTCCTATTAAGGGGCCCTATATTAGTTCCCCAGCCCTCCTCCCTTCCCCCAGCCCAGAGTTCCAGAGCTGGGAAAAGAAGTCCCTAAAATTTCAGGCTATGAAAACTAGCAGGGAGTGTGACTGAGTGACACTGAGGGTGCTAGGCTGCTAGAGACCCAACAGTTCCTCTTAAAGGGCCAGCACATGAACTTACGTGGACTTTCTCCCTATAAATTTCAGAGCTGGGGCATAGGCTTGGGTTGTGGGGGTGGGGGAACCAGGGACACAGAGGGAGGAACTGGATTATCTGGCATTGGGCAGATACTCAGTGCTCACAGGGGACATTATTTTGCTGGGACTTCCCTCATCAGAGAGCTGACTGGCACCCTTATCTGAGTTTATATCCGCAAGGCCTAGGTACACTGTTTGCTCCTCCCTGATGATTTCCTGAAGCCCTGCCCCATCCAATTTGCAGTCCCATCTAAGCTATTTGCAGCAGCTTTTCCATATGAATTGCCTGTCCTGTCTCAGGCTTTAGACTTCATTAAAATCTCTCAAACAAGCAGCAGCTGGTATCAGTGTGCCCCAAACCTATAAGTAAAAGGACTAAGACCTGGAACTAGCACCAGCCTGCCTTGCTTTATAGCTGGCCCTTGCCTGGGCACTTCTGTGCCCAAACAAATAGCAGCCATGTGCAGTCCTCTCTGTAGTTCCTGCCAGCTGGTTGCAGGCAGTGGCTGACTTTGTATCTCCCTGGTAGCTGTAGAGACAATGCACCCAGTGGACAGCTTCAGACCATACCAGATTATAACTCTACACATCCACAAATGACACACTCAGTGTGCAGACTCAGTGAGTACCAAACTATACAGAACCAAATCCTGCTCCATAAGGGTATCTCCTGCACAGTAGCTCTTCCATTGTAGTCATAGCTGGTCCTCACAGCCAGTTGGTCTAGAGGTCAATTCCTCCAATCATGCCAATAGCAATCAAGGCTCAACTACAACAAGATTGTGCACACAGCACACTGGAGTGCACCTAGTGTGCCTAGTTCAGGTGACTGAGTCTCAGGGGAGTCTGAGCCACTGGGCCCTACAGGACATCTACTACACAAGACCATTCTACTAATTCCAGGAGACATAGCAGCTCTACCTAATACACAGAAACAAACAAAGGAAAGTAACCAAAATGTGGAGACAAAGAAATAGGTCACAAATAAAATAAATTGAAGCAAGCAAACTACTGGACAGAGTTCAAAATAATGGTTATAAATATAAGTTTACTCAAGGATCTTAATAAGAGCTTAAGGGATTTAATTAGAGTTTCAAGGGACTTAATGAGACTTTCAAAGAACTTAGTGAGAATTTCAAAGACATGAAAAAGGAGCAGTCAGAAATCAAGCACACAATAACTGAAATAAAGAATCATTTACAAGGATTCAACAGTAGGGAATTCTGATAATCAAATCAAATATTTGAAATATGAAGAAGCAAAAACATCAGAAGAGCAAAAAGAAAAAAAATCCAAAAATATAAAGATAGTCTAAGGAACCTGAAATATGGTAGCAATCATATTTGGGTAAAAACTGCTGTTTGAATTTTAACCCTATTATCTGGCTTCGACATTTGCTTACTTGCTTAAACAATAGAGTAGTTATAGGAAATTGATTCCCATTGACTCAGTAGCTTCAGGGGTAGAAACTATAGATAACTTTTAGAGATTAACCTCTGAGTTCTGCTTCTGTATTATCAGCAAGATAGGGTCACATTCCAATGTTCCCAGCCTTTAGAATTTAGAACAAAGGAAAATTCCTGTGGTTTGAACCTTCAAAAAGACTTGCCTACCTGGAACAATGCGGTCCTGTGGACTCCACCTGTGGCTGTCCTGGCCAGTTTTTCAATAAATCCTTGCCTGCTTTTTTTAATCAATAATCAGCCTCTAGTGGTCTTATTTTGAACCCAGGGTTTGACCCCACAAGTCTCTGGAACAACTTCAAGTATACCAATATTCACATTATGGGGGTACTAGAAGGAAGAGAGAGAGCAAGATACTAAAAACCTAGTTGAAGAAATGACAGAAAACTTTCTCTACCTAGTAGAAGAAATAGATTTATAAGTCCAGGAAGCACAGAGTCCCAAACCAGAGGAACCCAAAGAGCCCACACCAAGACACATCTTCATTAAAATGCCAAAGGTTAAAGACAAAAAGAGAATCTTAAAAGCAGCAAAAGAAAAGCAATAATTTATCTACAAGGGAATATCCATATGACTGTCAGATGTTTTCTCAACAGAAACTTTGTGGGAGAGAAGGGAGTGGCAAGAAATATTCAAAGTGATGAATAGCATGGACCTACAATCAAGATGACTCCACCCAGCAAAGCTATCATTTAGAATTGAAGGCCAGATAAAGAGCTTTACAGACAAGAAAAAGCTAATGGAGTTCATCACCACCAAAGTCATATTACTTAAATGTTAAGGGCATTCTTTATGAAGAAGAAGAAGAAGAAGAAGAAGAAGAAGAAGAAGAAGAAGAAGAAGAAGAAGAAGAAGAAGAAGAAGAAGAAGGAGAAGAAGAAGAAGGAGGAGGAGGAGGAGGAGGAGGAGGGAAAAATTGAAAATATGAACAATAAAATGGCAATAAATACATACTTTTCAACAATTGAATCTAAAAATAAATGTACAAGAAATCTAATGAACAAAATAAAATGATGAATAAAATAGAATTAGAGGCATGGAAACATGGAACAAATTGATGAATCTCAAAGGGATGGGAGAAGGAGGACCAGAAAAGATGAACCAAAGATCATATATATATATATATATATATATATATATATATATATATATATATATATATATATCTTATGGCACAGACAATAGGGTGGTGAAGGCCTGGTCTGGGCTGGGAACTGGGTGGAGGGGAGCAATGGGGGGGAAAAAGAGGGCCATTTGTAATACTCTTAACAATAAAGATTTTTTTTAAAAGATTGGATGTTTTTAATATATTGAGGTTACAAGTTATTGTGCAAATAAATGTGTTGGTAGAGTTCAGGTCAATGCCTTATCTAGTATCTTGAGTTGTTCTGAATATTTTAGAACCTTGTTTTTCAAATGGTGGTTTTTGGATAAGGTAGATCAACATTTCATTGAAACTTAATGGAAATGCAGAATCTCAAGCCCTACTTCGACTTACTGAATTAGAGTCTGCATTTTAACAAGAATCCAGGTGATTGACATGTACATTATAGTTTTAGAATCACTGTTCTAGGGCACATTTTTGGAGGATCTATTGGATAAAATACCCCTGAGAACACAGTCAGACTAATGGGTACTTAAGTCATCTGTTGCTCATGTGATATCAGATGGCCACCATTGGCCTAAGAAGCTCCAAGGGGGTTAGTTATAAAAGAAGATCGTTTTACCAAATGAGTTTTTTTTTGGTGACAACAGTACCAATCTCTCTTCTTGCTGAATAAAGAGAGGGGAAAATGAAGTTCATTATTGATTTGGAGTTATTATAGAACATCGTAAGCACACAAAAGATGGCAGAGATGGCTGCTGTGCTTATCTGTTGGGTGGACAACATCAGAGGAATGCAGGAGCTAGCATTTACATAAAGAGAGAAAGGCAAACTTTTTTCTTCAAAAACATTTGCCAACCAGGAAGTCAGAGAAATCTGAAGGAGATACTTTGGGAGGACAGCATCAATCATGAGGAAAGCATTGCTGATATTTCACTTTGTGATATTTTAAAGATAATCTACTATATTGTGGCACTTGGAATTCTATGTGCATTAAGCTGTTGAGAGCTTTCTATTAAAATATTTATATTTCCAGCTGCTATTGAATAAAATTATATTCTTTCTTTGGGTGCTATTGTCTATTGTACATCTTTTGCCTATTATCAGTCACAATCAGTCCTAAATTATTCTGTCAAGTGAGAATCTAGAAACTTTACACCTGCCAGTTCAGGATGATTTTCCATATTGTGTGAAAATGCCAAGGAATGACCTGTCAATCTGTATTTGTGACAAGAGTCCTATTCATGGTGCTCAATGGTTTGTAGAGTGTATCTTTGAAGAATTATTTTTGTATGGTTCAGTACATCTCAATATCACAGATAATAATTATCTTGAATCCTGGGCCCAAATAAAAATAGAGGAATGCAATTTAAGGGGTCTCTTTAGTTAGTAATTATATGAGAATAAGTTGGGGAAATTTTTTCATTTCATTTTTATCTGAGTCTGTTTAAGTCTCAATTGTAAGCAGGTGCAATTTTTGTGCATATGTAAGCTTAGCCATTTGTGATCCTATAACATAACGGTATTGCAATATTAGAGTGCTTCCACCTGTTACAATAATGAAAGAAGTTTTAGGGATAAAATAGGCAAGTTTATGGAGTTTTAGGAATAAAGAAGGTCCATGGGGAAGGAATGCACAGGTGAGGGCTTGGAGCCACCATAAGACATAAATTCACAGAGAATAGAAAGGTGCCACAAAGGTGCCATGGGATAAGGGGAAAGGAAAGCATCCATTCACAGAAGATAGGGAAAAGCCACAGGGTATGGAGAAAAAGAAAACAAACTTTGACAGAGAATAAAAAAATGCTGACAAATGGCAGAAAGAGAAAAACAGATTTTCACAGAGGATAGAGAAATGTTATAAGGGGGAGAAAAAAGGGGTGCGCCACGTGGGATTTGGGCTTTGAAGCTGATATTCTGCAAAAGGAGTGACGAATCAGAAGATAGTATCAAGAGACAAAGAACAACAGCCTTTATAAACATTAGCAAAAAGGAGCTTTGTGGGTTACCCCCTTCGGATTCTCTCCCCACGTGGGAGTCTCTATATACTGCCAATAAATTCCCACCCTTTTCTCCTACCATCTTTTGTCCATTGTTTCATTCTTCCAATCCATCTGGACAAGGACCCAGGAAAGGAATCACCCTTGCATTCTGCTCAGGAAAACAACCCAAATCAGTAACTCATATAAAATCATACTGAGAAGTGAATGAAGATCTGTGGAAGAAGATGTCAAAATTCTTTCCCAAATTCCATGAAACTCTCTTAAAATTAGAATGAAGCTTTTGAAGGGGTGTAGTGAATTACTTGTATTTATTTTTTAGATACTTTTTTTTCTTATTATTTTGAACAAGAGTAAAAATAGCAGGCCTGGGAGGTAATAAGTGATCTGTTTGATTGAGGACCTCTGCTGGCAGACATGAGCCAAAAACACACACACAAAACAATTGCTTTCTTGATAGCTTTGGGCCTGGCCTCAAGTTTAGGTCTCCATTCCTTGCCTGAGCATGCTGGAAGGAAGCACTAGGTTGCAGTTATAGGTAATAATAAGCATAGCTGACACTTTGAGTGCTTAGTATGTGCATAAACTCATGCAATCTTCTTATAATAAACCTTCATGCCAGGAACTCTTGTCAGCACTCTACAGAAATATCAGTTTGTTCCATCCTTTTAACAAAACAATGCCCATTTTATTGATGAAGAAACAAGTACAAAGAGTTAAGAAACTTGCCCAAGGTTACAGGACCAGTAAGTGACAAACCCAGGATATAACTCCAGGCAACTTGTTTGCAAAGTGCTCTCTGAACTGCTCAACTACATAATACATTAGGCAACGCAGTACTAAAACTGAGTACTTTCACCATGCATGCACTAGGTCTCATTCAATCCTTGCAGCAACCCAGAGAAATAGATTGCATTATTATAACCCCTTTTACAGATGAGAACTGTTTGAGGGATACAGAGATGCTAGAAAAGAGAGTATGAACAGGTAAAATATGACTCTAAATCCTATGTTCTTAACCAATTTGCCAGATCTCAAAATCCAGAAGGCTACAATGAAGTTGCTTTTTTATTAAGACTAAACATTGATTATCCTATATAATAAAGAGAAAATATGCAAATGTTATCATGCTGTAACCACTCAGACAGTCAACACTGGGGAGAGAGGAATGAGGACCAGCCAGGCACCAATGAGCTCATGAGAGAGGAATGGGAATCAGCCAGGCTGTGGCCCAGGAGAGGGATAAGGTGCCCATCCTGCAGTCCTGGGCACCAATGGCTGAGCCTGTGCCTACAGCTCGGAAGAGGAACAATCAGCATGGCCCATGGTCACTACAGACCTGGGCACCAGCAGCTGCCGCCAGGGTGAAGCCACCCACCCACAGTCCCCTGTGGCTGCCTTGAGCCAGGGCAAAGCTGGCCTGGGTCCTGGGTGCCTGCAGCCAGCCAGAGGAGGGAACTCTGGGTCCCAAGTGTGGGGCAAGGCAGAGGCAGTTAGGGGTGATCAGGCCAATAGGGGAGCAGTTAGGGGCAATCAGGAAGGCAGGCAAGCAGTTAAAAGACAGAGGTCCTGATTGCGAGAAACAGTCGGACATCTCCCAAGGGGTCCTGGATTGAAGATAATGCAGGCCGAGCTAAAGACTCCCCCACCCCCTGTGAAGACTGAAACGTAATAGAGAAGCCCTGGCAAATGTGGGTCAGGGGATAGTATTTCAGCCAGCTCACCAAAGGGTCATGGGTTCTATTCTTGGTCAAGTGCATGTACTTGGGTTGTGGGTTCGGTGGGGCACATGCAGGAGGCAACCAATCAATGTGTCTTGCTCATCTCTCTCTCTGTCTCTCTCTTTCTCTCTCCCCCGCTCTCTATCTCTCTCTCTAAAACTCAGTGGAAAAAAATCCTTGGATAAGGATTAACAAAAACAACAACAACAACAACAACAACAAATGGATGAGAATGACAATTAGGTTTGAAGTTAGGTATCAAAGGTGAAGCCTGCTTCCTTTCCTAGAAAGAGGGTGAAATCTAATCTGTACACCATTGGAGTTAAGCCCCTTCATGTTTGGAGGTCTGCTTACCCTTTTCTGTCTCCTTCACACTCCAAGGTCAGCATATATTTCCCACAAGGATGCTCTGGGATGCACTGTCTACTGCCCAGAAACATCCTTGCTCGTATGGCCACCTCCTCAGCTATTGTTCTCCATTCTGGGGACATTATATTAAGACTCAGTTCAGAGTTCACTTCCATCAGAATCCCTTCACACTTTATGAAGTGCCTGTGTCCCTTTTCTGGCATCCCTTGATAGTCTTTCTTCATTTCTATCCATTGTAATTCCCTACTGTGTATCTGCTTACCCAACAAGAGCATGCCCTTCTTAAAGGCAAGGACTTTGTTTTCCTTCTATTTGTGTCCCCAGCACATCAAAATGTTTCTCTTTTATTAGTGTAGATAACTTATTGAGAAACTACTATCTCACCTTGAGATATAGTAGGCTCTCAATAAGTTATCTACACTAATAAAAGAGAAAAATGTAAATTGACCATCACTTTGCTACGCCTATCAGCCAATCAGGAGTGAGTATGCAAATTAAGATGGTGGCTACCCCAACCACTTCAGGCCTCTGAGCAGCATGAATGCAGACAGGGAGTGGCAGGGGGGAGGGTGTGTGCAGGAAGCCTGTTGTGAGGGGGAGAGTTGGGGGCAGAGGGAGCTACAGGAGCAGTGCTCTGCCCAGAGCAAAGACTGAAGATGGTGCAGAACAAAAACCTGACTTGTGGGTACTGGAGGAAAACCAGTGCCAGCAGCCAGGGGAAGGAAGGCCTATTTCATGAATTTCTTTGTGCAATGGGCCTCTAGTAACTACATGAATGTACTAGCAGAAAACAAACAAAACAAAAACCTTATTAGAGAGGTTCTAAGAATCTCCACTTAGAATCACAGCATCTATGCTTGCTTTTCCATTTTCAAAAGACAGATCAAGAGCAAGTCAGAGATTTAGAAACATTTTGGGGGGTGGAGAGAATGAGTCATGGGTCCTTTATGTAACCTTAATATTAAGTAGAAATAAAAGAAAAGAAGAAAAGAAACTGAAGTTTCTTATACATGACAATGAAGTTATACAGAATTAACTAATCTCAGACACTAAGAAAGATTTTTTTTTTTTCAGTTTTAATAACATTTTTACTTTGGAATAACTTTATAATTACAGAACAGTTGTAAAGCTAGTACTGAGCATTCATATATATTCCTCACCCAGTTTCCCTCAATTCTATCATCTTACATGACCATGGTGCACTTTTCATAACTGAGAAACCAACACTGGTCCATTACTACTAACTACACTCCATAGTTTACTTTTATTCCACTAGTTCTCCCCTAACCTATTCTTTTCTGTTCCAGGATTCCAACCAGGATGTAACCTTATATTTATCATGTCTTCTTAGCTTCCTCTTAACTGTGGCAGTGTCTCAGATTTTTGTTTTTTATACACCTGAAGCTATTTAGTAACTTCTGATTTGACTAAAATCTCAACAAGATTCTAGCAAAAGAGTAATATTTTACTTAAAGATTGTAATCTTTGTTATTCTTTTCTGAACTATCATAAGCTCTGACAGATTCAGTCCTTACACCACTCCCGATATCCTGAGCTAACCAACTCCATACACTGAATGACCTTTTAACTATTGGTTCTCTGAAATCATAGGATCATGAGATTGCCTATAGTTTAGGCATCACTGACAACGTTTTGTTCACTAATACAAGGAAGGACACAAAGTCTGTGTAAAAGCAGATGTGTTGAAAATATTTATTGATACAAAATGCATCTTTCAATTATACTTGAAACCCTGAGAGTTTTAAACTTTAACAGATTAATTTAAGAGGTACATAATAAACTGGGAAGCACTGGCTTTGAAAGGAGAAACTCTCCGTACATTTTTCAACTCTGCCACTTCACACCTGTGTGGCTCCAGTCCTGGCACTCGACCTCAATAAGGCTATGTATATCCATCTGCAATTATAAATTTAAAATGTGACAATATGTGTAGAGAACTTCTTTGACCTCTGAAGCTTGAAACACAATTTATTTTTGTCACCATTAATCCTAACCTAGGTAAAAACACTTAAAAACAAAAAGGTCTCTGTGTGTTATAATTTTCTATTTCAAATTTCTCTTCTTGGCTATCTCTGATTTTTGAATGGCCATGAAAGCTATTTTGGTTTCTATAACAAAATATTAACAGTCTACCACTATTAATGAATTCTTACAATGTGTCAAACATTTATAGAACATTCACTGCAACCGTAGCACAAAGGCATGGTTGCAACCTTGAAGGTAGAAAACTGAGTTCCAAAGAGGTTTATATGGCTTACCCATGATCACCCAACAAGGACATAGAGGAACCATATAAACTCAGGGTTAAAGCACACCCGCTCCTAACCACGAATCTATAGTACCTTTTACAAATCTTCTTCAAAGGTGCAACAAGTCACAGAGAATGCATGAAATGATGCTCTAACTCGGGCTCAATATCTTGATCACAAGCTGAGGACACTGGTCTGTCTCCTCACTTGTGTCTCTCATTAAATATAAAAAATTACTACTTTCCACCCTTCCAGATTCTTAATGGCCAACACCTTTCTTACATGGTCTTTCATGTCATCATATATCTTTAGATCTAAAGAACCTCAAAACTATAACAAATTGAAACAAATAAGCATTAATCCCAAATAAATGTATTATGTATGTGGGGGAAGGATGAAGTGTTTTGACCATTAGAAAAAAAAAATGTGAAGAGTGAAGCTTAAGAAGCCGACTCAGAAATAATCCATTTCCCCTGAGATTTCGTGTGGCTTCCCCAGGTGCCTGGAGTATATTTCAGGATGGCTGACGTCTAAAGAATTCCGCGGCATGAAGCCAGCTAGAGTACCTGGTGGGGGTGGAGTCATCCCCAGTCCTGCCTGTAACCATTGGACATTCCCTAGAATGATACAAATCTTTCAGTGAGGAGCAGATGTTATCTAATTGATGCAATAAATGGAGAAATAAGCTTCTTTCCAAGTTGGTTAGCAATTAATACTGTCATGCTCTTATTTTTGCATTCTTTTTCTTTTTTGTGATGTTCTCCCAATGTTGCCTCTTCAATGCCAATTCAAAGTGGTGGCACAATAAGCTTTAGATATGCTTTGACCTACATTGTATCCATTAAAGGAAGCTCATGACCAGGGATTGCATTTTATAACATGATTTGTTAGCTTTTTAAATGAGAAAGAAACCTGATATGTAACTTATAATACCCACTTGGGATAAAGCTAGAGTCATTATAATAGTTCCTTTCTCTACCACATCAGTTTCCTAGGAACCCTTCATCTCAAACGCTCCCCAAATATTTCTAAGAGTTCCCAGGGGACCTTTCATGTGAACATCGCTTTCTAATCCTTCTGTTTCCTGTTACTGAGCAGTGGCGATATTCCTTCTGTGCTCCCTTCTAATGCATGGCTTCCTTCTAAGCTGATGCTCTCTCAAGGCAACTTCACTGTTGCTGATGCCAATCAGCATCTGGGCTAAGATGACTTTTCCCAGGTCAGCCCTACTGCGTTCTGTGCCGCTGAATCACTTTCCTGTCAATTTCTCAAGGAGATTTTAGCAAAGCTAGTCTTTAAGTACGTGCTTGTTCTTTTGTTATAGATGTACCTTCTCAGTTCTTATCAATGCGTGCACCTGCACAGTGCTATGATCAGAAGCTCTCTTCTTCCACTCAATCCCACGATCCCATTTCTTCCCAGAGTCAAAGTCTTTTCCAGGTAGGCTCCTCATTGACATGGACCAAGGCAAGTCTTCCCTCACAATTTTCCAGATGTGCCAGATTTGTTGAATCCTAGAGTGAACGCCATTCACGCTTCAGTTTTCTGTGTCTTTATTTAAAGAGGCCAAGTTTCCATAACACTGGTAATGCAACAGTCATAATGAAAATGTATTTCCTTATTATGTAAGGGCTGCTTATGAAATCCCAGTACATTTCTCACAGCCAGATTAAACATTTTATTGCCTTTATTTTTCATCAAGTATGCAAATTCTTTTTAGCAGGTTTCATTTTTTATTTAAATCCATTTTTCATGAAAAACTAAATCATTTACAGCCATATGGTCTCATGACAATGCATAGTTAAGAAAAACTCAGTGAATTTTATACAGGAATGCTCTTTGATTTCCTTTCAAGTGAAAGGAACCTTTCTAGCCATAGAGTGAGATGCTTTAAGAAAGAACTCTAACTGCCAATAAACATGTAATGTGGGTACTTGCCAAAGAGTAAAGATGTAGGTCAATACCATCCCCTTCCTTTTATAGAAAGATGTCATAGTTTGGTCCCTAGTGAAAGAAGTCAAAACGATGAAATTCCATGTGTTACTTTGAGCTAGGGAAGATGCAGGACAAAGCAAGAACTGACAGCACTGACATGTGATCTGTTGGTATTCTGCACTGACATATACTACAATGTTTCTCTCCTGGGTGCAAGAAATTCAGGCAAAATCTCAGGAATTGCCAATAATAAAAATAGCTATTATTTAGTCAGAACCAACTATGTCCTCAGCATTGTAATAGGAGCTATATATTTATCAACTCATTTACACTTCACATCAGTATTATAAAATCATATTCATATTCCTCCTTACAGACAAGGAAACCAAGGCTCACAGAGAAGAAGTGACTTTCTGTGTGCCTATAGTTCAAAATGGCAGTGCTGGGACCTAAGCTCAAAGCCCATACTCTTCCCACAATTCTATGATGCCTTTCTAAGTAAACAAATGAATAAGTAAATAAATAAACTGGCCACCTTGCATCTAGAATACTCAAATGATCAGAAAGCATGTACCAACCATCCAGAAAGCAATGTGGTATGGTCTTAAGGAACACTGGTCTGAGAAGTCACCAAGGCTTGAGTTTGAATTCCAGTACTATCCTTTATTAACTGTGACCTTAAGAAACCATTTAACCTCTCTATGTATTTATTTCCTCATCTGAAAATAAGGACAATAATTCTATTCTCAAAAGATCTTTCAAAGAATTAAATCATGTGATGTATATGTCACCTAACTTTATTCTTTTGAGATAATATTAATATTTATAGCTACTGGAGCCCATGTGCATGACTAGAGGATTTTATCAATATCCTCTTAGGTATTTATGTGTGCCCCATCTCTGTCTCACCTCATGTTCTTTACATGGAACCTCATCATGACCTATTATTCCATCTCTCTGAGAATACTCTACTTCCAGACCCAGCCCTCCTCAACTAGTAACTTCCCTAACTTCCCAAATAGCACTATGGTTTGTGCTATCAATAGAATCTAGAATCAGGAAGCAAATAGCTTCTCCCCCAATTTTGAGCCACACTTTAAAGCAGGCTTTTGTTCCCTGCTCAGAACACAATTTATTTCATAAGTACAACTTCTGCACATATTATTTAGAAACTAACTCTTCTTTGGCCCACAGAACCAGTTTCTCCACCTAGCAGAGGTCAGATACCATGTATTCCCCAGCCTCATCCATTTCTTCCTCCCCTCTTTACCTTCCTTCTCCCCATCTCCATCACACTGCCTTCAGCTAAAGTACAAAAGTGCTCTTCCATAGTCACTTCCATGGGTAGATACCTAGAAGAATATTACTAGCTCATACATTTTACCAAAGTCTAGACTCTGAATCCCATTTTGGTTCAAATCAGTCTGATGAGGAAATTCCATAGTACAATGTCTGTTATATGCATGTTTCTCAAAATGCCAATGGAATGTCACCATCTAATTATAAACATCTAATGTTTCTCATTTCTCCCTAAATCCTTATTATAGCCTTTAAGACCCTAATTCTCCAGGCTGGAAACAGTTCCTTCTGTTCCCTGGAATATGTTGTCTTCCTAAATCAGAGCTCTGTTCATGCTGCTTCCTCCTGCTGACACTTGGCTTCTGGTCTTGGCTGTCCTATTAACTTGCTGGGCAACCTCATATAAACCGCTTCAAGTCTCTGGGCCACAATGTCTTCATATTTATTAGAGAAAATTGGGTGATGAGAAAAATCTCTCAATTTTCCTCCAGATCAAATATTCTATGAGTCTATGAATATTCAAGGAGAGAGATGTTAGCATAATTCCAGACTCAGGGAAAAGGAAAAGTAATTGACATTTACGAAGAAGCTACCACTGTCTAATGCTTTGTTTGGACCTAGCAAGAAAAAAAAAAAAAAAAAAAAGCATGCTTCACTTATAGAATTTCCCCAATTGCAGGTATTGTAAGGAAGAAAAATGTAATCACTGTAGGAAGTAAAGGTAGATAATAAAAATATTGCCTTTAAAATATTGTTTAGTAAATGCATGTAAGTCAATAAAAAAACCATTCTATTACAACTGCTAACCCTATCATCATCATTCTTGACTGTAGTTTTGACAAATATTTTTGTGACCTTATGTGTTTACTCTGCATGCCTTCTGAAGATCATTCTAAACTTTTCTAATTTGTTGGTCTTCCTTTTCCACTAAGATTAGGAGACCCTAATTATATTCAACCAATTTTCACATGTCTGTCTTAAGTAAGTTATTTTTCCCTCATATATTTCACTTTCTCAATAATGTCAGTTCTCAAGAAGGAGTCAGCCATTGTGGTTTGTGAATTGAATTGAGAAATCTGGTAAAGAAGGAAAGGATGAGAAAGAATATGGAGTCATCCCCAGGGAAACCCATGCTCTGAGAGGAGCCAATTATCACAATTTAGGAATATAGAGAGAGTGAATACATAGTGAAAGGACTCACTAATCAGGGACAGTTAGATCAAGGTCAAATTCAACCGAGTAGGCGGATGTCATGTTCAAGGTCAGGAGCAGAATATATGATGGAAAACCTCAAGTTTCCAATCAAATCAGAGAAAGAGAAGCCAGAAATTGACTGAATGGAGATGATGCAGAAACATAGCAAAACGGGACAAAAACAGGGAACTGAGTCTGGCATAGATGTTGTGGACCCTCTCTTTAAATAAATGGAAATCACAAGCTCTTCTTCAATGCTTCCTGTCATCATAGAGATATTGTCAGAGACTTTTTGTTACATTCATTCTGATGCATGTGAAAAAATAGATATTGTACCATATATCAGCTAAAATAACAGAAAATAAATACAGAAATTATTTAATTACTTTATTTTTCTCATACAAATATTTCCTTTTTTAAAAATTGAGTAGCAGCCATTGATATAAATGAGATTATTTAATTCAGCCATAATATGGAAAGGATAATAGTTCTATTAATACTGTTCATTTTAAATTCAGCATTTAATTCTGACTTTTGAAGCATTAAACACAAAGTTAGACCCCTAACAACAATAGTAACTTTTCAATTACATATGCAAACATAAAATAAGACTCTCAATCTGTTAACAGAATTGCAAAACCTACCTACCTTCATATAAGATTTACTCTAGGGCAGCTTGTTCCTTACACTGAATAAATCCTGCTTTACTCAGTGTAGAAAAGATGGGATAACTATACGTAGAAACACATTGTTTTCCTGTCTACAAAAAGAATTCTGGGTAGGTTCATGAGTTCTTATTCTAGAGACTCACTATAGGATGCTGGTTTGCAGGGAAAGGTAGATTTGACCACTGACTCACATTAGCAAATCAACTAGAATGAAGTTAATCACAATCACTTCTACCTTTTGTGTGAGTGTGTGTGTGTGTGTGTGTGTGTGTGTGTGTGTGTGTGACTGAGGTGCCCAAAATGTTTTAATGGGTTAGGGCAGTGGTTGGCAAACTGTGGCTTCCGCGCCACATGTGGCTCGCGAGCTGCGGCCTACCACTCTGCTGAGTTTGCCAACCACTATTAGGGCTTACTCACAAGGAACAACAACAGCCTGTAATTATTGGGATCGAGAGTCTAGGTCGGTGGTTGCCAAAGGACAGCTCGAGAGCCACATGTGGCTCGTGAGCCGCAGTTTGCCGACCACTGGATTAGGGCATAGAAATCTGTGTATTTGTTCTTTGAAGAATCAATTTCAGATGAGTTAAAGCTGTTCTTTCAGAAAAAGTATAGCCCTTTTAAAATATGCACCTTTACACCACTACAGTGAATTTTCATTGCTTGAGCAAGGATACTTGTGAAGTTCTAAATTTTCAAAGCTTTATCGAATTTACTACTTGAACAGCTAGTAAGAGAGGTGTGCCTTTATTGAATTTATAGCTCAGAAGATGGGCACTTGAGGCTCTCATGGGTAAATTCAGCTGTAATTTGACTGGGATGAACTATTTTGGGAAGCTCAGCAGAGATCCTGGTGTTTTAGAAGAAAGCAGTGTTATAACGTGGGTAGGCAGGGTGGCAACAGGATAAAGCATTTGAGAATCAGCTTGAGTGCTTTTGCAAATTCTACTGATTACTAAAAATCAGATAACCATGTGATTTCATTCCTCACAACCTTATTCTTCTTTCATTCTCTCACTTCCTAACCTACACTAACCTTAACTCCTTAAGTCAAGAATCACATCTTCCAGAATGACTGTTATTGATATAAACTCTCTTCCTCAGTTGTTGTTTTTTTGTTTTGTTTTGTTTTGTTTTGTTTTTTGAGGCCATTAGAGGCCCAGGGCATTGAAAATATTGTGGTCTTTACTTACATTATTTCAAAATTAAAATAGTTTGTCTATGCTAAATAAAAATGAATCTGGTCAGAATGACAGAATTACATGTATGCAAAAATTAAAACTATTTTTCTAGATTTTTTTAATCTATATTCTCTCCCTCTTTCTCCTATGCTTTTCCTATTGGATTATCCAGTACCAACTGGGGCAGAAATATTTGAAGACCATTGATCTAAGGGATGTTAACTTTCTATTCCTCAAAAAAAACTCTCTAAATGCTATCACTGACCTAGGTGAGGGCATCTGAAAGTAATATACTTGGACCATATTACCTTATTTTCTGGAAAAATGCCTTTGCTGAATTATGATTTAATTTTATGCCCTCAGCTTTTATAAAAGGTCATTTTTGAAGAATAGTCATTCATCCATTTGGAGAGCCATTCTGTATCTTTTGCAAAAACTAGTGAAAGACTTTGAACATCATGTAACCTAAAGTCTCTTTTATGAGCATTCATGTGACACATTTTTCCCTTATAATTTAGTGACAGTGACAGGGAACTTTTTTCTCTATTCAGTTTGTATTCTGCTTTCTTGGGAGAATTTAAAGCTATATAAGTCCAAGTGTTTTCTATTTTATCATTTAAAAAGTAAAAAATTAATTTAATTTATTCTTCATCATGACTAGTTTACCCTCCCAAAGGAAAATGTTTCCCTGAGCTTAAGGTAAAATATCATCTTGTCTCTTTGGAACAATAGTTTGGTTTTCATCTGAAGGACACCAAATCTTAGCCCATCATGTGTCCCTCTTCATGTTACCTGCAAGAAAGATTGAAGCCAATTTTGTGCTCCCATCTTCAATCAGTCCATAGGCTTAATGGGGTTCACTTTGTTAATGATATCTGCAAAACCCATCTCCCTCTCCCACCCCTCCTTTGTTATTGCCACATTTCTTCTACTTAGGTCTGTATTAGTACATCAAACCATATTATTAATATATTTGTGTAAGACACTTTTATTTCCCCCCCCCCTTATATTGCTTAAAGGAAAATGAATGAATGGGTAAATAATTTTGAAATTATCTCCGATTTTTGCTATATTTATTTTTCTTGGGATCATTTCTGAAATTTCCATTCTTATATTCCCATTTTAAAATCACTATTCCTTTTTGAAAGTGAGGCATGGTAAAATGATATTTAAATATATTTTGATAAAAAAAATAATAGTACAATACTAATAGTGGAGTTAAAAGTTATAAAAGAAAAAGAGAGGCAAAGATTTCTGTTTGGTAAGTAGGAGGCTGAGGGAATGATAAAAGCATGTCGGCTCAAGCTTGAGAGAATCTGTGAAAAAATATGGGGGACACACAAAGCATGACTAATTTTTATTGATGAGACATTCTCCAGCTCTCTTTTCCTCCTGATTTCCTCTTTGTCTTAGTTATATTTTTTCTTCCAGATACAATTTCTTTGTTGAAATCTCTACATTTGCTACTCCATTTATTTTTTCTTTAATATCTTACTTGGTATTACAAATACTCTCAGCTATGACATACTCAGCTTTAAATCAAGAAAATGTAGATAATGCAATAAAACTCCATGGTGGCTACATAGCTAAACTTCAATTCCCCTTGGAAATACATATCTGGTACAAGATCGACTACAGAATACCTAGCCAAGCCAAACTTAGCTTACTGTGAGGAAACTGTTCTTGTAACCACATGTGAAGAAGTGAATGTGGGCATAAAACTCACAGCCCCTGAATTTTAGTGTGAATACATACACATTAATAAGATTAGTAAAAGTAATAATTAATAGAAACTTATAAAGATGGTGTGGGGAGGGAAAGATACAGCTCTGAAGATTTGTGAACGTAATCAATAATTTATTAGGGCTAAATATTTTGTAGTGTTTATATCACTAGTTTATGTTTTCCTTCAGATATAGTAGCTTTTCCTTCAGCATTTTGAATGTTATCATATATATCAATGTTTCTCAACATGGATTGAGGACGGTGAGAGAGGGTGACGATTTTGCCCTCCTGGAGACATTTGACAACCTCAGGAAACTTTCTTGGTGGTCACAACTTGGGGGAGGGATCTTACAGGGACCCAGTGGTTTGGGGTCAAGAATGCTTCTAAACATCCTAAAATACACGGAACAGGCCCCACAACTAAGCCTTATCAGGCTCAAAATGTTAACAGTGCTGAGGATGAGAAAGCCTGTTACACAATAAGCCTGTGTTAACCAACTGCTTCTGCACTCAGTCATTTCGCACTTTATTGTGCATCACACTCTGTCCACAATACCTGCCTCCCTGCAGGGCACATCATAGCATACAACATAGTCTGCCTTCTCACAGGGCTCAGTGTAACTCACAAACAGAAATAAAGTCACAAGTGATAAGTACATTCAACATGATTTTTAAAAGTGCTACATGAATACAGAAAGAAGAGGTTTATTATTATTATCATTCACTTGGCAGGAAACCTTCAGGCATGAGGTGGCATTTGAATAAGATTTTTAAGGTTGGGGAGATATGACCACATTATATAAGTATGTGACTACACAAAAAATATATTTTCTCTCAAAAACATAAATATGCCCTGGCCAGGTGGCTAAGTTGGTTGGATCATCATCCAGTACACCAAAAGGTTGTGGGTTCAATTCTCTGTCAGGGAAGATACCTAGGTTTTTGGTTTGATCCCTGGTAAGGGTACGTATAGAAGGCAACTGGTTGATGTTTCTTTCTCTCTCTCTCTCTCTCTCTCTCTCTCTCTCTCTCTCTCTCTCTCTCTCTCTCTCTCTCTCTCTTTCTCTCTCTTCTCCCTTCCTCTCTCTTTAAAATCAATGCCCTAGTCGGTTTGTCTCAGTGGATAGAGTGTTGGCCTATGGACTGAAGGATCCTGGGTTTCAATTCCAGTCAAGGGCACATGATTAACTGTGGGCTCAATCCCTTGTAGGGGGCATGCAGGAAGCAGCCAATCAATAATTCTCTCTCATCATTGATATTTCTATCTCTCTTTCCCTCTCCTTTCCTCTCTGAGAAAAACAAACAAATAAAAACTAAAATAAATAAAATATACCCTTGGGTGAGGAATAAGAATAAAAAACACGTTTTCCACACTACCCAGGGAGGGTTCCACACGGCATTGTTCTCAGTTCCTACGTAACTTAAAGGGAAACTTTTCACAATGTCCGGAGCCCTTGATGTCCTGCAAATGAAGGAGGAGGTCCTCAAATTCCTTGCAGCAGGAACCCACTTAGGTGGCACCAACCTTGACTTCCAAAGGGAACAGCACATCTACCAGAGGAAAAGTGATGGCATCTGCATCATCAATCTGAGAGGACCTGGGAGAAGCTTCTGCTGGCAGCTCGGGCCATTGTTGCCATAGAAAACCCAGCTGACGTCAGTGTCATATCGTCCAGGAATCCTGGCCAGAGAGCTGTGCTGAAGTTTGCTGCTGCCACTGGAGTTACTCCTATTGCCCACTGCTTCACTCCTGGAACCTTCACCAACCAGATCCAGGCAGCTTTACAGGTGCCAAGACTTCTGGCGGTGTTATGCCCAGATTTGTGATCCCCAAAGACCACCAGGGTGCCGAGTCTGATGCAAAAGCAAAAGAGTTCTTTATTCAGGCTAGCCTGAGCTCAATCCCACATACACATATGCAGCGGCAAGGTGGAGAAAGAGAGCGGGTTTCTCTAGAACAAAGGATTTATAGGGGTGGTGAGGTCAATGCTTTGGCTGACCTCGATTGGTTGGGTGAGGGCTACGGTCCAATTACATAGTGACATAGTTATACAAAATGGAGGACGCAGCACAAGATGGAGTCAGGAGTTGGCTTCGCCCTGCCCCACAGTACAAATTGGAGCCAAGAGTTAACCCTGTCCTGCCCTCTCAGTGATTACTGACCCCAGGGCTGACCTCCAGCCTCTCACAGAGGCGCCTTATGTTAACCTGCCCACCACTGCTCTGTGTAACACAGACTCTCCTCTGCGCTATGTGGACATTGCCATCTCTTGCAACAACAAGGGAGTTCACTCAGTGGGTCTGATGTGGTGGATGCTGGCCCGGGAAGTACGACACATGCGTGGCACCATCTCCCGTGAACACCCGTGGGAAGTCATGCCTGATCTTCCCTTCTACAGAGATCCTGAGGAGATTGAGAAGGAAGAGCGGGCCGCTGCTGAAAAGGCTGTGACCCAGGAGGAATCTCAGGCTGAAGGGACGGCTCCTGCTCCTGAGGTCGCTGCTGCGCAGCCTGAGGCTGCAGACTGGTGTGAAGGCATGCGGGTGCCCTCTGGGCCCAGTCAGCAGTTTCCTGCTGAAGACTGGGGTGCTCAGCCTGCCCCTGAAGACTGGTCTGCGGCCCCCACTGCTCAGGCTCCTGAGTGGGTAGCAACAACTAATGAGTGGTCCTAAGCTGTTCTTCCACAGATTCTTAACAGAACGGAAATAAGGCTGATGGAAAATAGTTTCTAAAAATAAATAAATAAATAAAAACACAAACATGATTAAAATGCATGCCAAGTTTCTGTCATTTACATTACAACGATAAAATACTACATATATACAAAAAAAAATTCCCTATTAATTATTTTTGTTGTTTTAAGAGAAAAAATATGGATGGAGATGTCCTATATTTACCAGTATTGCTGCTTTGGAATTCTCTACTGTGTGCTAACCCAAGAGACACCTACTGATGATCTTGAACTACATTGAGAAGCATTTGCAGTGTACCTCACCAACATCACACTTATGTGTGAAACCAGATCAGCTGAGAGGGCCTCGCTGCTTTCAATCAGCGGGAGCAGTTCCATTGAGAGAACGGTCCCCGCCAGGCAGCCTGACTCATGCACAGTGTTCCTGCAAATCTGATCTTTATGAGGATACCAAGAGTATACTTTAATTTTTATCTGAGGGAACGGAATAACCTACATGTTTACTTACGATGGCATTCTGTTTAAGGAAACATGGCCAAGAAATGCTAGGATCCTCCCCAGATAAAAAATAGGATGAGTGTACTCTGAAAACAGTAAGGTTCAAATGGAATAAAGAGTCATAGGTCAATCTTGCCGAGACTCATACAAGAGAGTTCACTAAATTAAAGATGTGTGGGAAAGAGGATAAAATTATATATATATATATATATATATATATATATATATATATATATATATATTTTGTTGTTGTTGTTGTTGCTGGATATCATTTACTCATTCTAGAATTCAAGCAGTCCTTCTGAAAGGATATATTTGAATAATCCCAGAAGCGAATGAAAACAGACTAATGCACGTTCCTCCATTGACGCTGAGATACTAAAAATCTGCTCTCATCATAGCATTTATGTGTTTTTATAAACATGGACAGACATTATGAGCTGCCACTCAAATATACATTTGTTAAAAACAAAGAAAAGGTTAAACTGTACCTACTTAACAACATCTTACGACTGCCTGTGTTCCTTGTGTTATGGACCACACTGCTCAATATCTCACCAGTTGCACTTTAATCCCAATAACATTTTTTCTTTAAGTGGAAATGACATTAGGACTCTAAGTGGCGGAGCGGCCCTGGCTCCTGCAGGTGCGGTGTCAGCGGTTTCTGGCCGCTGATACAGATCTGCATTCGAGTGTCGCCACCGGGGTCACCGCCCGAGTTTGGTGTCTACCTCCGAAAAGTAATAATTCTTACAACTGCCCGGCTAGATAAAAATCTGATTAAAGAAAAAAGTCTAAATGAATCTGAAGATGGTTTGTCCGCCCAGAGATGTAAAACGTATTACTCCCGGCTTCCAGCGAGGCTGGAAAATGAATGCAGGCCACGCGGCAAGCAAGCCCACACCCGCAAACCCAATGAGTTTCAAACTGTCTAACTTTTCAGTTCTGTGCTTTTTTTTTTCTGTGTTAAATATGGTTCAGAAGATTAAAGTCTTCATTTTAGGCGAAGAAAGGAAATAATGTTTCCTGTCCCATTTGCCAAGCTAAGTGAACAACTGTTCCTGCACAATTAGAATTGTTAATTGATTTGAAAACACGGGGCTTTGAAGGTGGAAAACTGCTGACATTATTTCAATGGGGAAATGCACTCCTGAGAGAGAGAGAGCACCGCGGTCCCATTCCTCTCCTTGTTTTGTTGAATATACATCTATAAAAACACTGTGAATCATGCAGTAAAAACTGCTGTGCTGATATCATAAATCTCTGATAATAAAAATTTCATTGTTGAAACAATAAAATAGACTTTTATTATAACACAGAGTATCCACCTAAACATTGTCCTTTTAGCTTCTCCGAGTTAAATATATGCACAGTTTTACAGTCTATAAACAGATCTGGAATAAAAGTTAATAAATGTCAAAATTTGCATTTCAAAAAATTCTTGCTGCATTTTAGGGAAGATCAATCTATGAACCTTTCAACATTATGTCAAATGAAATGCTAATTGTACCTTTAGGAATTTCAGAGACAGTGACAAGAAACTAAATGCTCTGTTCCTTTGCATCAGCAAGTCGAGGATAATTGTATATCTACTCTTGTGAACTTCTAAGAAAAAAAAAAGAAAAAAAAAACTAAGAAAAAAGGGTTTTCTATTCTTTAACTCAGGAGGGTAAACTCTTTCAGCCACCTTCCATCAATCTACCTTCAAATAAAGTGTGTTAACATGTTGACAGTGGACAAATCACACAGTGCTGCATTTATTCATTTTATAATAGGTTTGTCAAATGAGCTTCAGTTAAAGAGATTTAGGAGTAAGAAAAATTTTCAGCCAGAAATAACCGACTTATTCCATTCAAAGTGATGTAAGGTTTAAAGGTGTACTTCTTAAAAGCCTAATCTTTATTAAAACGCACCATTTTTGAAGGCTAAGTCACAAAAATAAATACCAGGAGCCCAAAAAGTGCTTTTATTTCCCCTACCCTTAAGATAAAGCACTAATACATCCCTTCCCTATTCTGCAATAAATCTTGGCACTGTACCTCTAAGAGATACAAATTATCCTCTATACTGTCTTACAAGTGTGAGTATAGATTGAACCAATGAGCAATGTTATCTGGAAAATAGCACTTAGTGTAAGGTTTGTACCATTTTTTTGAACATTATCCTATTTGTGGCACTGCCTTCATTTCAGAGCCGGGCTGCTGAAATATTTGCTCTACCTGCAGAGCAGTGAAAAACGAGGTCTGTGCTGCAGAGAAGCAGCTCCTGTTGTTAACCTGCAACATCTGGTCACCTCTGACCATTTTAAAAGTAAAATAGGCATTTCCCCCTTCTTCAAATACCATCACACAGAGGGTTGAGGCAAAAGCAAAGATTTCTGGATCCCTACACTGTCTATTGATATTTATTCTGAATTTGAGGTAAAACCTCAATGTTATTAAAGTCAGAAGATCATTTACAAAGTGTTTTACACAGGGTCATTTTCAGGCTCACATTAGACAGCTGATTTGTGATCCTGCTGCACAAAGGGGGGAAAAAAGAAGCAAAACCACCTGAGTATTCTTACACAGCAGTCACAATTGATTTAATAAAGTCTGTGTTTTAAAAAATTCAGATAATAGTGCATATTTCTTGCTCACTACATGAAACTACTTATGTTATATAAACTTCAAGTTGCCTAAAAAAATTATACTTTAGGTCTTAATTTTACACCACAGGTTTTTCACTTTATTTATGGATGTATTTTATTTCTAATCCCTGTTAGTGCTTAATAAAAATTGGAACTGTCTGCAAGTCAACCAAAAATAAAAATGCGTTTAATGAAAACATGTAAATAAATTAGCAGAGACAGTAATAAAAAGTACCTTCAACTTATTTCAGATGTCGATAATTTCTCTGTAGCGAGCAACTCTTTGTGATGGCCCGTTATGAGCTTCCTTTTGTACACGTGACCTGCATGACTGGATACGGATGTATTTAATTTCTGGGTATATAAAACAGTACACCTTTAGTGGCAATGAAACAATAGGGATAAAATAGCCTATATCTCTTATTAAGTTTAATGTACAAGAGTGGTTCTTATGCATAACATATATTATGAACATTGATCCAGTAATAAGGAAACATAATATTTTATAGGTCACAATGTTTTACAGAAATTTCCGAACTCTCTCTAATATGTACAGTTATAATTCTCAAAATAAATGCAAAGCTAGCAGCTATTCGGAGAACCGTGTGAGTAAATTTCTCGAGACAAGCTCTGTTGTTAATCATCCTAATTCTGCTCATGTTGTGTTACATTGGGGGGAAATAGTTGTACAATGGACAAGTATACTACTAAACAAAAGCCTCATCTTTTTCTTAAGAGTCAAAACAGAAGGCTAATAAAGACCATTTAAAATAAAAGGGGCCATTACTCCTCAGCTTTATACAAGCTTACATGCTTTCATTGTGCAGAGTGTGTTATTAATTTCACATGCCAGATTCATAGGTTTCTGCAATATCAGGTTTGATGTATTCATTATCGGCACTCAGTACATTAATTCACGCTGAAGTCCGGTAAATCAAAATTATACCATCTGGCTTCCTGTTCTTAATGATGAATTTGATGTAGGGGTGATTAAGATTGTTAGGCTTTTGAATTTTAATGTAAAAATTAGGGGATTAAAAAGGCATTTAGAAATGACCAATAGTTAGAATAAACTTACTGACAGGATCTAATTTGTGTACTTGCTAGTAAAGCTCCATTTTAATTAGCAGCCACACTCTTTCAGCACAAGCTCAAAGAGACAGAAGTTTAGTGATTAAGAAGATGAAGCTGTTAAATTGATAAATTGACCTTGAAATACTTGTAACTGTGGGGGACGGCCCAGCAACTCAATTGTTAGTGTGTTGCATTGCCGCATGGGGAACTGAGTCCAAGAGTGACCTTGGACACAAAATTTTGCTCTTTTTCCTCTTCTTCTTCTATTTTTTTTTTCTTTTCTTTTTTTTTTTTTTTTTTCCTAATGGGTAGTTGGCTGACCAACTCATCTTGGGCCTTGAGGTGTGGGGCTGGGGAACAGAGATAAACAAATGTAAAACCTGCAGGCCTGTGAGTTGGCACTGTTGTAACAGGAAGGTAAAGATATCGTCACTGTTTCAGAACTCCTTGGCGGGTTACATTTGAACAGTGTGTAAACTTGAGAGGATTGTATTGGTCTTCTTGGTTCCTGCTACAATGTTGCTATCCACATGCATGAGATCTGGTGAGTTAAGTTAGGAAATCTAGGGCACGGCAACCAACACTGTCCCCTTTTTACCATATTTTACCACGGCACAGAGGCTCCACGTCCTTTCGTACTATATTTCAGAACAAATGTGGAAATGGAGGCGTTCTAAATATCTGCAACACAGAGCATGTATAGAACACCCAGCCATCGCACTCAAACTTGACATGAGATTTCTTTTCATTGAAAGACCAATCTGACATGGATGTTCCTTTGACAGTTAAAATTACCTCTGATTTTAACAAACGCATTCGAAATGTTACATCGAACTCATTACACCTTTTCTGCATAAAGAAGTTTTAATAGTTAAACAAGTTAAGAAAGAATAGACTCTTAATGTAAAATATTATCAGAATAATATAAGGAAACATCCTCATCCCCCCCCCCCCCCTTACCCCCGGCAAAGATATAAAACTAAAAGTGCAAGAAGCCATACAGTAGAAAAGTAAGGTTGAAAATAAAATTATTTTCTGAGAAGAGAAAAAAAATATACCATCTAGTGCGGCCTCATACAACGCAGTGCTTTGGTTCCTGTGAAATTAATAAATGTAGTCACTAATGCACTAAATAAAACACAGCCAGAATGACTTACATCAGAAAACAAGTACGTCTGTATATATCAACAATTTGAAGGATTCTGATTCCTGGCAAGTCAAGGAATATTTTAAATCTTATATTTTAGAGGAAATCGAATCTTGACTAACCACTGTAATTTATGTCATTTTAAATAAGATATATTTGAATAAGTATATTTTTCATGCCCTAAAAAGACTGATGTCTTCTTTTATAAGCTCATCCTGTGACACACTTGAGTAGGTAGGTATATTGATTTTTTTTTCTTTTTCTGATGGCAATGAAGTGTAAATGGAAAATATCAGACTTGGCAATCACTTAAACCATGTGAAAATTTCAGAGTGAAGGCTATTAGAGTCACTTTGTGATCTCCCCAGATGACCAGAGGGGCGGGGGGAGAAAAAAACACACATTTCTACATTTCTTCAGATCCTTTGTGTGACAGCTAAGGAGAATAACATTCTTTCTAATATGCCAGTTTTCGTCTCTAGTTGAGAATAACCTCAGTGCTTTCTTATGTCACTGGCTGAGAGAAGATGAAAGACCCAGCCTTGTGTAAATGGCTTTGTCTAACCATCAGTCTTTAGCTCTGCATGGCAGCTGTACTATTGACATTAGCTTGTGCACTGGGTGAAATTGAAGTGAGTTAAATGTGACCTTGGCTTAGTTGTTGAAGTAGAAATGAACTCTACTGGGAGTGAAAAAAAATAAGACCAGTTTCTCTAACTTCATTTTTTCTTTAATGAGTTTAACAGCACTCTTAGGATTTGATACATTTTATAAAAACGCTTTTATTTCCCTTTCTATTTTACCCTGAGTAATCAGCATTTAGTAAGGTTAACGTGCCCTTTTGTTATGAAACCCTTGTTTCTGGTATTTATATGCCATATTCTAAAAAAACAAAACAAAACAAAAAAAAAAGGGGGGGGGGGGACATTTATTTTCCCTTTCCATCTTCCCGATTATAACCCTAAAGAGGGATGGAAGATTTTCATGCATACATGTTCATTGACTTGAAAAACGAATCCTGGGCCACTGAAGCTGCTTTAAATGCCCGGTGTTTCTGATAGCATTGCATTGTCCACTGGGTTATACGTGCATCCACTGAGCAGCCTGCTGGTAAATCATGCTCAGTGACCACGTGAGACCTGCAGGTAGACGGATGTGCTGAAATGCTTCTAAGGCTGCACCTCCTTTGTGTTCAGATGCAACATCCGACAGTGCTCCTATCACAAGGACATATGACTGGTTATATTTTTAGGTGGAGACAATTCAGAAAATCTTTGAAGTTTCATTTCCACCTTGGACATCCCTAGCTCATATATTCACATATATGTATTAATTACATGCTTTTACCTATATGGGTGTGTCTGTTGATATGTGTGCAGATTTGTGTGTGTAGGTGAGTGTGACATATGTGTTATTTTAGCAAATAATAATGTGACCCTGGCAATAAATCCGGCTCTTCAAGTCCAGTTTCTGTCATCAAATTTATCAAAGTCGCTCATGATGGGAATATTGTAATTTAGTCTATTTAATCCAACTTGAGCAAGCACAAAGTAAACTCTTTATATTTTTTAGTTCCTATTTTACCATCATGCATTTCTACTACTGCCCTATAGGTGTTGGGAGTTAATGGAACCTGTAGTTTTGGCTTTTTTCTTTAACCATTTTTAGTTTCATGCTCCAAATTGTTTATTCACTCTGATTGTTTTGGGTGCAATAATGGCACCCCCAATTGCTAATTACCCACAAGCTAATCCCCAGAATACTTTAGCGTTTATGGCAAAAGGAGTTTATCTCTATGATAAAGACTAGGATGTTGAGGTAAGAAGATTCTCCTGATTATCTGGGTGGATCCAGTGTAACCACACAGGTCCTTGAGGCAGAGAGGCTGGCGGTCAGCGTCAGGGCCTGGGCTGTGACCACAGAAGCAGAGGCCAGGGGAGCAGTGCCGGTGCCAGAGGTGCGTTCAGCTTCTTGAAGCTGGAAAACACTAGAAGGGAAAAGGATTCTCACCTGCAGTTTCCATTAGGAACACAGCCCTGCCAGAATCGTTTCAGACCTCTGACCTCCAGAATTACAAGATAATACATTTGTATTGTTTTAAGCCACTAATTCTGTGTGAATCTGCTATAACAACACAAGAAACCTAACACATCGATACATTCATACTTCAATGATCTGGACACGGTAATACACGCTATGGGATAGTTAACAATAATTGAAGTGATTTCTTTATCATTCATCTTTTAACTTTTGTGCTTAAGTAAATATAGCACTGATAGTTATGTTTGAGAAGGGTTCAGAAATATTGTGGATTTAAAAAAAAAATATCACCAACCATAGTCTTTAGAAATGAATAAGCAATCAGAAAGCCTGCAGGCCACTTTGTGTGTTTAACCATAAAAAGAAAATGTGACTACGCGCAGGTCAGCATGGTGTGAACAAAGAGGTGGAAAAGGTCTTCACATGGATAAAGCACTGTGGGAAGATGACATGGTGGACATTACTCTCCTAGTAGAGGGTCAGAATGCATTAGAGAGAGGCCTGTGAGGCACATCAAAAGGACGATGGGCCAGGAGCTTGGATTGACCCAGCATGGTGGCTGCTGACACACGCAGGGCCACCTGGGAGCATAAGCATGACTTTTAAAAAAAGGCTGGAACTAGAGAGAGTTGCTGTGCCTGCACAGGGATTTGCTTACAGGGTATATCATGAAGTTAGCAGTGAAGCTGACTGGGTCTGGAGCAAAGCCCTTCCCTGTGGGCTGTGCAGTATCTTTGTAGTGTCTATAATCAGAAGAGCTTACCAAGGCTAAGTCCGCTGTGCTCTTGGCTGAGGAGTGCAGGGTCAGTGAGGTACTTGGCTTGAATAGATAAGTTACTAACCTCTCTGAGACACTTGGGGGGACTATTGGGGGGTGACCAGGCCAGTAGGGGGGAAGTAAGGGTCAATCAGGTTGGTGGGGGGGGGGGAGGTGAGTTAGGGATGACCAGGCTGGTAGGAGGATAGTAAGGGGTGACCAGGCCAGCAGGGGGTGGCAGTAGGGGGTGACCAGACTGGCAAGTTGGGCAGTTAGGGACAATCAGGCAGGCAGGCAGAGGTGGTTAGGGGTGATCAGGATGGCAGGTGGGGAAGTTATAGGGGTGATCAAGCAGGCAGGCAGGAGAGCAGTTAGGAGCCAGCAGTCTCAGATTGTGAGAGTTGTATTGGACTGCTGGTTTAGGCCTGATCCTTGGGGTCCTTGGGATTAGGCTTAAACCGGCAGTCGGACATTTCCTGAGGGGTCCCGGGTGTCTGCTGGGCTGAGGGCACCCCTTGTGGACAGTGACTGTAGGCTCTACTGTAGGCTCTTCCTGAATACTAGAAGTCAGTCTTGCAGTCAGTGTTGGGTTGCTGTGGCGACCCAGCACTGACTGCTGAAGGAACTGCGGATCAGGTCTGGAGAGAGGCCTGGAGAGAGAAGCAGTGTCTGATACATAGCCTCTGTAGCAGCTGTAGATCAGCCTTTATCTCTCTCTTTCTCTCCAGGCCTCGACGGCAGGAGCTGATCAGCCCCACCTCTCTGATCAGGCCAAGAAATAGGCCCAAGATGCATACTGGCATAGAAACTGAACAATCAGAACCAAATCTGGATAAACTGTGAGGAGCCAGTGGCTGCTTAGTAGGTGGAGCTTTTCACACTGACTGGCATAGAAACCCACCAATCAGAACCAAATCTGGGTGAACTGTGAGAAGCAAATGGCTTCCTAGGAGGCTGAGCTTTTGAAGCTGACAGAGAAACTGACCAATTAGAACCTAATCTGGGGGCTGAACCTAAGGTGGGGGCTGAGGAGTGGTTTTACGGCAGTTGGAGGTGAGATCAGGCCTGTAGGGAAGGGCAGTTTAGGGCAAGATCAGACAGGCAGGCAGGTGAGCAGTTAGGAACCAGTGGTCCCAAATTGCAAGAGGGTGTCTGATTAAAGAGGGTGCACACTGGGCTGATGGACCACTGCCCCTGTGCACAAATTTCATGCACCAGGTCACTAGTATCCTATCTAATAGAAGAGTATTATGCAAATTAATCATGACTCTGCTACACCCACAAGCCACGCCCTCCAGCCAATTAGGAGCAAGTATGCAAATTAACCCAACCAAGATGGCTGAGGCCACATAGAGAGCAGGAGATTTGGGTTTCCCCAGCAATGGAGGAAGCCAAGCTTCCACGCTGCTCTGGCCTGCCTTGGCCTCCACTCAAGGAAATGAAATTTCAATTATAGAAGATAAATAAATACCAACAAAAATGGCTGCAGCCACAGAGCAAGTAGAGGCTTGGCTCCACTCAAGGCTACAAAGCTTCAATTATAGAATATAATAAGTCCCAGATACCAGAGCCTCCCCTTAGGTTGTAGGGGGGGCATGGCCAACCTGCAAACCACCACAAGCCCCTCACCCAGGCTACCCCATACTCCAAAGGAACCCCACCCTGATCTGGGACACCATTCAGGGCAAACCAACTGGTGCTAACCCATACACCAGGCCTCTACCCTATCTAATAAAAGAGTAATATGCAAATTGACCATCACTCCAACACATAAGATGGCTGCCCCCATGTGGTCAAAGATCCTTCCCCCATATGGACACAAGATGGCCATCATAACATGGCCAGCAGGGAAGGGCAGTTGGGAGGGACCAGGCTTGCAAGGGAGAGCAGTTATGGACAATCAGGCCATCAGAGGGCAGTTAAAAGGAACCAGGCCTGCAATGGAGGGCTGTTGGGGGTGATCAAGCCTGCAGGGTTGGCAGTTAGGGGTGACCAAGTCATCAGAGGAGGGAAGTTTGGGGTGACTGGCTTGCAGGGGAGGGCAGTGAGGGGTGACCAGGCCTGCAGGGGAGGGCAGTTAGGGGAAAACAGGTTGGCAGGGGAGCAGTTAGGCATCAATCAGGCTGGCAGGGGAGTAATTAGGGCGTGAATAGGCTGGCAGAAGTGGTTAGGGCCAATCATGCAGAGGCAGCAAACGTTTGGGAGCCAGCAGTCCTGGATTGTGAGAAGGATGTCTGACCACCCATTTAGGCCTGATCCCACTGGAACATCCCTTGAGGGGTACCAGATTGGAGAGAGTGCAGGCTGGGCTGAGGGTCACACCCCTTATGCACAAATTTCATGCACTGGGCCTCTAGTATATAGTAAAAGCATAATATGCCAATTAGACTGGACAGCCAAATGACCTTTCAGACATCATTTCAGATGCCCTTCCCAAAGAAGCCACCATGGTGGGGCCAAGGCAGATCCAGTTAGGGGTGATCAGGCAGGTAGGTGAGCAGTTAAGAGCTAGCCATTGCAGGTTGCAAGAAGGATGTCTGACTCCCATTTTAGGCCCAATCATTAAGATCAGTCCCAAACCCACAGTCAGACATTGCTTAAGGGGTCTCAGATTGAGAGAGGGTTCAGGCTGTGTAGAGGGCCCTTCCTCTCACCCTGGGCATGAATTTGATGCACTGGGCCTCTAGCTTATATATAATAATAAAAGCATCACATACTAATTAGACTGGACAGCAGAACAACCTTTTGGATATCCTTCTGTATGACCTTCCGGACAAACTTCTGGATGATCATGCTATGACACCCACTGGCACTAGGACAGCCAAGGAGGGTGTGATACGATTAGTTGGGGGCCCAGCCATCACCCCATGATTGCTCCCCAGTGGGAGGCCTAAGCCTCTGGCCATTGGGATGTAGCAGGTGGGCAGGTCCTCACTCTATGGGGCATAATCAATTACCCCAAAGAGGGAGGCCCGGACTACCCCAAGGCAGTGCTGTGATGGGTTGGCCAGCCCTCCCTCTGCTAGGGTGATCCATCACAGAGCCCCAGCTGGGTGGGTGGAGCCTACTTCTTTGGGGTGATTGATTGCAGGGCTCCCGAACTCTGAGAGAGCACAAGCTAAGCTGAGAGATATCTTCCCCCGGCTCAACCTCAGTGCACAAATTTTGTGCACTACTTGAGGCCTGATGCACAGATTTGTGCACCAGTAGGGTCTCTTGCATTGGTGCATGACTGGGGCCAGGGAGGGACCACAGGAGAGCTTCAGGGTATGTCTGGCCCATCTCACCCTATCCCAATTGGCCAGGCCAGACCTCAGCAGCTAGTTAACCTACTTCCCCCCGGTGGTCAGTGTATGTCATAGCAACTGGTCAAATGAATGGCTGGACACTTATCATATTAGGCTTTTATTATATACTAGAGGCCGGGTGCACAAAATTTGTGCAGGGGGTGCCCTTAGCCCAGCCTGTACCCTCTTCAATCTGGGACCCCTTGGTAGATGTCCAACTGCCAGTTAGGCCTGATACTGGGGATTGGTCCTAAATCAACAGTTGGATATCCCTCTCACAATCTGGGATAGCTGGCTCCTAACTGCTCACCTGCCTGCCTGCTGATTGCCCCTAACTGCCCAACCTGCCATCCTGATTTCCCCCAACTCCTCTAAGCCCCCTGGCCTGGTCACCCCTCACTGCACCCCCTGCTTTTCACTCAATATTGTGAGGGTATCATGACCAATTTGCATATTACCTTTTTATTAATATAGATATACATGTATGTAATATATATATATATATATGATTGATAGATAGATAGATTTCATTTACAAAAAATAAGAGGTCATATTTATTTGATGTTTGCTTTATGCTTAATTGAAGTGCCATGTATTTTCACATATACTAAAGTATCATTCAGATTATAAATGTAATTCTCTCTCTCTCTCTCTCTCTCTCTCTCTCTCTCTCTCTCTCTCTATATATATATATATATATATATATATATATATATAATATTTCTATGAAATTTTAAATTTTAAATTAATATGTTATATTTTGTTACAAGACTATATACTGTTCTTGGTATTTTCATTTAATCTTATTACTTATTCTATAGGTAGAAAAGTAGATATATATTTTATATATATATATATATATATATGTAAATCCTTTCTGAAAATTAATTAGAATAAGTTGATTGTAGAATGGTTTTAGGAAATAGAATATATAACCAGGGTGCCTAGATATTGAAGACATGAATTTAAAATGGAACCACATATAACTTGTGCAATTGTTTCAGCATTAGGCTGGCATAATTTGTGTGTGTTTTTTTAATTGAATTTATTGGGGTGACATTGGTTAATAAAATTATATTGGTTTCAGGTGTACAATTCTACAATACAATTCTATAATACATCATTTGGAAAGGGGCCTCTCCTTCTGGTGTTGAGAACAACCTCCCCAAGGTGAGTCACTGCTCCTGATGAAGAATGTCAGCATCTTGCTTGGATGCCAGTAGGGAAAACTGGCTGGGAACCACTTTAGTAGCCAGGCATTTTTAAATTCTTAAAGTTGCCCACAAAATTATAAGAGTTGGGGGGTAAAGTGTGTTCCTTTAACATACATACAGTATTCTGTAATATAGCAACTACATGATAGACATATCTATCATGAATACATAAATGCCATTTTTTAAGCATTAAGTAGAGTTTACACACACATACACTCTCACACAAAAAATATAATATAAACAGAGATTAAAATTTAATGGCATCAAGGAACCACAGTGGGCACTTTCATGTATATTATCTTACATTAGTTTTATTCCACCTTGGTGAGCTATTATTATCTTTTTATTAGATAAAAAGAGTGACTGACTTGCCTTATTTATGCAGCTATAAGGTGGCAGAGAGAAGATTCTGGTTCTAGGATTTTGCTTCATGATGCTGTCTTTTAGAAATCAAATGAAGGCCTGGGAGAGAAATCGGGGACCCCCAACATGCTGAGAAGAGACCCTAGAAAAAAGCTCAGCCATCAAACAGAGCAAGATTTCCAGGAGAAAGAACAACCCTTCATGGACATCTGTGTAAATCTAGGAAGAGTGAATGAAGTAGGGTATAGACAGAGCAAGAAAAATTACATTTTAGAAGGAATATAATATGGAACTCCAGGAATGCTAAAGTTACTATTGAGGAAGTTCTCAGTTCTGGAATGGACTGGCAGGTTTAACCCCACCTCTAGAGCAACTGTGGTCACTCATACGCTCCAGGACTTCCTATACTTAGGCAGACAAGGATAACAAGGCATCTACATCAGAGAACAAAGCACTTTAACACAGTGTCTGGCACCTACTAAACACGTAATAAACAGTATTTCTTGTGGCTGTTAAGTCAGCAGGGAACAGGGAGCAGACCGATCTGCCTCTGAGGCACAGACAAGCCTCTAGTTCCTTGGGTAAGGTAGGGTGGAGAGGATTTAAATAGGGGGCCTAAGAAAAAGGCAAAAGCACAGTCACTAAAACCAGAGTGCTCTGAGTCTGACTTGATGTGGAGCCACCTTAACAGGTAAATTGGTTTTCCATCCTATGAAGGTAAGTGGTCCCATTACCTGTCTAGAGGGTCAAGTGGTCTCCAATGTGGGCAGAGCTGCAGCTGTGCAGGGTTTTGAAAGGGGCCGTTAGGGCATTGAAAGTATGAAACTTTGGGATACTTCCTTCAAAAGGACTTGTATGCATGCCTATAAGCCTAACCAATGGACACTGACAACAGGGGAGTGAGGGCATGAGTGGAGGGAATCGGAGGGGTAATGGGGGAATAAGGACACATATATTGTATAATACCTTAATCAATAAAGAATTTTTTTTAAAGAAATTTAACTGAAAATTTTACAAACCTACCTAACTGAACAAAGTTTAGTACCTGTTAGTGGCAGAGAAATAGTGCTGTGTTTCTTGGTATGGATTACGGTTTCCAAGCACATAAAATTAATTAGAATTAATTTCAGCTAGACAAGGGTGAGCTGCATACCTAGGGACTGTGTATGTGGGAGTGTAGGGAGGCTGCCAGAATAACTGCAGAGATTTTCACATTGCACTCCTTCCTATCAGACTTTGAGAAAGTCCCTCAAAAGAAGAAATATCTGCTCTCTCCCGGTTGAGGAGTACCAGAAATGTTCAGAACCATATTCCAAATGATTCCCCACCCCAATAGAAATGGCTAAATACTTTCTTGGAAAGGTGAGTCACTGCTCCTGATGGAGTATGGCACCTGCGTAAAGAAAGCCACCCTCCTGTCAGGCCTGGGGTGGCTGTGGTTATCCTGTGGCAAAGGTTCTGTCACCAAGTGGGTCTGAACTAAAGAAATGCAGCCACTGAGATGTACCTGGAGAATAGGTCCAAGGGCAGAATGCAGCCACTGGGTCAATAACCACAGTCTCCCCACTACACACCTGTCTCACTTTTTCTAGCCCACTCTTTGCTTTTCCTTAGTTATTGTCAAGTTCTAGTGCTCTGCCTAATTTTGTCTCTGTTTCTGTCTATGTTTCCCACTGGAATATTTGCATCAAGGCAGGGATCCCGGTCATGTGTTCACTCGTGTATGTCTAGCTCATAGGAGAATGCCTGGAATGGAATGGGTGCTCAGTAATATGTGTGGCTGGGCCACTGACAAGTAGTGTGAATACCTGCCCAGGGTTTTGCTCTAATTCTAGAGCACCTTGGACTTGGACCTCATTTTAAAATTAATTTTAGACTTACAGAAAAGTAGCAAAAGCAGTACAAAGAATTACTGCATATTCTTTACCCATATTCCCAAAGGTCAACATTTATCATGTTCATCTTATTCTCTCTCTCTCTCTCATATAAAAATTAGTTTTAGCAACACTTTAGAGTAAGTTGCAAACATTATGCCTCTTTACCCCTAAATGTTTCACTGTACATTTCCTAAAATCAAGTCCACACCTCAGTATCATCATCAAAATCATTAAATTCATATTGATACAATGTGATTCTTAATTAAGCTTATTCATACTTTATCAGTCATCCCACTAATGAACTATATGTAGTATGTACTTTATTTCTCAGACCCAGGACCCAATCTAAGGTCCTATATTGCATATAATTGTCATGACTCTCCAGTCTCTCTTGATCTGGAACAGTCTATAAAAAATGTTTCATTGTTCCTGAAGCATGCAGTTATTTTCTAGTGTCCCTCAATTTGGGTTTATATTCCTGATTGGACTCAGGTTATGCATTTTGGGCAAGAATATCCTAAAAACAAAATTGTGTCCTGCTCATTGGATAGTATCAGAAGGCACACAATGTCATTTTGTCCCCTTGACACTGGTTACTTGGTTAAGGTGGTATTGACCATGTTTCACCACTAAAGTGTTTCTACTAGTATTTGTCCCTTTGTAATGAGTAAGTGCCTTCAGGTACTTAATGAGTGAAAAAATTAAAAAAAAAAAATTCTGTTTATCACAATACTCTTATTTTTTGGAAGGTTCTTCATATGTGCCTCCTCTGTGAAAGTTTTAATCAAGAGCTGGTTTCTGGATATCTGGGCTTGGTGGTCTAAGAATGAATTGTTTCTTGAGTCATCAATTATATAAATCTACTTAGATTCATCTTCTCACTTTGTATACTTTTCTGCATGTTATGGTTGAAAACCTGAAATACCTCTTAAAATAAAGGGACTTTTGCAAGTGTGGAGATTTTCAAGAATATTATTTATGATACTAGATAATTGGGTCTCATGTGTACAAATAGTTTTGTTTGGACAAAAATATTGTTTTTACTGGAGTCCCGATGCATAAAATTTGTGCATGGTGTGTGTGTGTGTGTGTGTGTGTGTGTGTGCGCTCTCCTTCAGCCCGGCCTACACCCTTTCCAATCCGGAACCCTGGGGATGTCCAACTGCTGGTTTAGGCCCCATCCCACCGGGACAGTCGGACATCTTTCTCGCAATCCAGGACCACTAGCTCCTAACCACTCACCTGTCTGTCTGCCTGATCGCCCTAACCCCTCTGCCTGCCTGCCTGATCACCCTTAACTGCCCACCTGCTGGCCTGGTCATCTTCTAACTATCCCTCTGCCAGCCTGATCACCCTTAACTGCCCCCTTGCAGGCTAGGTTGCCACTTAACTACACCCTGCTGGCCTGATCACCCCCTAACTGACACCCTGCCAGCCTGGTCACCTCCTTACTTCCCCCCTGCTGGCCTGGTCGCCCCCTAACTGCTCCCCTGATGGCCTGGTTGCCCCTAATTACTTCTACCTTGGCCCCCACCACCGTGGCTTTATCCAGAAGCAAGTTGGACATCCTGAAGATGTCTGGTCCACCCAGCCTCATTAGCATATTATCCTTTTATTAGTATAGATTCTAGGGTAAATATTAAATAAAATTCTGAGTTTGAATAATATTTTTGGAGCCAAAGGTGTACAAGACAGATGACTCAATCAAAAAGGTTTTAGGATGTGTTCCCAAATATTCCTTGTTATTACTATTCCCTGATAGGGAAATCTAAAATGGAAACTATCATAATTGTAACTGTTTTGGCACAAGAGAAAACACAGGTGCATGGGCTGTTTGATGAAAAACCATTTGCCAGCCAAATATTGAAAGAGGTAAAGAAATCACTATTGAAAGTAAAAACCTGGAGTTCTCACAGTAGTTATTGCATAGGAGCAATTTAATCACTTTATTTGTTCAATTTTAATTAAAAAAGAAATAAAATTTATATCCAAGTTGATAACCATTAGCCAAACACTGAGCTAAATTGGACAAAAATTAGTGTCTGTGGCACACCAATTTGGATTCTTTCCCTGCAGTTCTGTGCAAAGTTGCCTTCCTCATGTAATCCTAGCTCTGTGACTTAACAGCATAGGTACCAAGATATTTCTCTGTGTCTTGGTTTCCTCATAATTAAAATGGAGGTGTTAGTAATAGTGTCTACACTGTGAAGTTGGAGTGAGAATTTAATGAGTTCGTTTATATCATGTTCTCAGAACAGAGTAAGTGCCATGTATAGGTTTACAATAGTGTGCTGAGGGTCTCTAAGACCACCCCTCGCCTGGATTTCACTAGGAGCACTCCTAGGAGGCAGCATATAGCAGAGCCATGGCTATGAGATCCTATAGTGAAAGGATACAAAGAAAAATGATCAAAGGGAAAGACACTCAAGGTAAAGTCCAGAGGAAACCAGACATATGCTTCCAAGAATTCTCTTGGAGCAGAGTGACAGGATGGCACACTTAGGTCCTCTAGTGATGAGTGATCAGGGAGGCTAATCAGACACTCAGGGCCCAGGGTCTTTTTGTTGGGGGCTGATCAGATAGGTACCTTCTGCCAAATACATACCAAAATTGTAGACTCCCAAAAGAAAAGCAGGTGTTCAGCATAAACCATATTGTTTGCACAAACTATTTAGGCACAGTGAGCAATTCTAATCACTTAAGGTACTCTAAACATTCCCAATATTTAAATTCTCAGGTGCCCACCAAGAACCAACCTTGTGAACAGACCTTCCTAAGGAAAGCAGCTCATAAAACATTTACCTAATGCCACATTTAGGCTAAGTTAATGAGGTCCTGGCCTTGGGGGGTTTATAATCTCTGGGAGAAGCATGGACATATGATTTGAATACAATTCAGAACGGTATCATAAATATATTGTTGAGAAATATCAGCAGGGAAGTTCCCAATTAAGGTATTTTGTTTTATGAGCTTGAGCTAGTCATTTAATCTCTCTGAGCTCAAGTTTCTCCATTTGTGAAATGTCATAGAATTGTGTTCAAATTTAAGATTTCAATTAGGTTCTGTCCTACTCCTTAGAGTTTACAAAGGTAGGAAGGGTAGGTGAGGTGGCTACAATGTCCTATATTATAAAAGATAATTATGAAAAATATCTTAAGATTCTAGGATATTTGAAATAGTAAGAAATTTTTCACTTAACCAATTTTTGCTGTGGGAAATAGAGGTATTAAAAAACAATATATATGCATATATGCATAGCCCATGGACACAGGCAGTAATGTGGTGAAGGCTTGGGGAAGCGCAGGGTGGAGTGGGGCAAATGAAGAGAAAATGGGGGACATTTGTAATAGCATCAACAATAAAAAATAATAACAAATTTTTTAAAACTGTATTTCCTAAAAAAAGAAAAAGTCATTTATTTAACCTTAGAATTACTCCAAAAGGATTATGATCAGTTCATATTTGTGGTGGCTGTCAAAGGCAAGGGTGGCAAATACTGTGATTTTTTTTTCTATGAAAATATAATTTTAGTCAAAACTGTTTCAAAATAAATTCTTTCTTCTGTGTTTTATTCAAAACTACTGGAAGAATGAGTTGGTTTCTGAACCTGTAACAGACCTGGATAGTTCCAGAAGATAAAGTAGGAGCCCTTAAATCAATGGCTTCAAACTTTATTGAAAAAGTCATTTAACAATTACTAAGACCTTGTTTAAAATGGAAGCTCCAAAGCTTCTCCCACAGCAAATAAAGACTTAACAAAGTATCCTGGCTGAACAGAATTTTTGCCCCGCGGTTAAGAAATCACAAGATATCTAGAAAGCCCAGTGTAAAGTTGAGAGAATTGATAGATGGGTATTAATTAGGTTTAAAGAAAGTGGGGAGCCCTGTGAAAGAAGTTATTTTTCCATTCTGGAGCAGAAATGATAGGCTGCTTATTATGCAACAAAAGTTTATGCTTTCTATAAAATAAAGTGTAACAGATTATTTCTCTTGAATTTACCAACATACACATGAGCGAAACTTGAATAGAATTATACTTGTTAAAAAGTCATGTGGTAGTACCTGGTAAGGGATCAAATCACTGGGCATTCCACCTTGAGTTCCTTTCCAACCATGATAGGGAAGCTATCAAATAGATGAAATTAGAATATCTGAAGTTAATTGAATCATTGCCAGCCAGGAAAAAAAAAAAAAAAGAATGAATATGATGATTTTGCATTTGGACAATATTATCTCTAAGGTCCATTTCATCACTAAATTTCTATGAAATGCTAATTTTAAGAATCTAGAATAATTAAAGAGATCACATTAGGATATTGCGATGTAAAATTACTTTAAGAAAGTATTTGAGTAAATGCCTACTACAGAAGCAAAGGAGGTGTTTTTAAGCTAGAAAAAAAATTGAGAGTACCTCTTTCTATTGTTTTCCACTTTTATTTTTTCCGTAGGCATTGTTATTTATTTGTCCCTTTATTGATCCTCACATCTGTTGTTAATGGATTATTTTGGAATTGAAGTATTTTTTTTTTAAGATCACTAAAAAGCACTCCCTCATGATGGCTTTTGTTAAAAAATGAAGCCAACAGCAGGGTGATCATTTTATCAGTTACATAAATGTCTAATCACTATGTTGTACACCTGAAACTAATTTAATATTGTATGTCAACTGTAAATGAAAAATTATAATAAATAAAGTCAAAACCATAAACTTCCTTATATCACCTTATTTCAAATCTCATTTCCTAATCTATCAGCTCAGAAACACTATGGAAACTACTCTTCAACTGCAAAGTTCCACCAACATTTTTCATGTTGCATGTTTCATGATGTTAAATCTTCAAGGATGGTCTCTCAAGACCAATTTAAATAAATGACATTAATTGTAGCACGTTTCAAACTGATTCATATTTGTTTTCCAAATATCTTTAGTATTGAAAAGGAGATTTGGGTAAGGGATTCAGAAATTTGAAATCCAATGTCAACAATAACTAAAAAAGAAAATTTAACTAAGATAGGTCTCTATCCATTAAATTAATAAATTTCTCACATCTGTTACCCAGGATATATCCTAGTTAGCCATACCCAGCAAGGTCTCATCAGGTATTTATGATCACATAGATAATACATTCATGGAAGCCATTATATTTGACATTATGAGGGATTACCCAATAATACATTTAAGCTGTCTTTCCAGATTGGTTATGGAATTTTATATGTTCTACATCTTCATTCCTCCAATAGTTAGCTCAGTATCATGTATCTCAGAAGATAATACTTATATGGATAACTTTTCTCAGCTAAGCCAGGAAATCTTTGTTAATGCTGTTGTTATATCCCCGAGTCTTAAGGCAAAAATGAAATTAATAAAAATTTTTTAAAATAACACATCTATCTTTACAATATATAATAATAAAAGCATAATATGCTAATTAGATCAGATGTCCTTGCGGAAGAAGCCCCTGTCCTGGGTGCCAGAGAGCCAATGTCAGCAGCTGGGGGAAGGAAAGCCTACTCTTCCACACTAATTGGGTGCATCAGGCCTCTAGTCCTATATAATAAAAGCCTAATAGGCTAAGCATCCAGTTGTCCGGCCTTGCATTCAACCAATCAAAGCATAATATGCTAATGATATGCTAAGGTTGCTCAACCACTTGCTATGACGTGCACTGACCACCAAAAGGCAGACAGTCTTATCAGTAGGTTAGCTTGCTGCTGGGGTCCAGCCGGTTGGGACTGAGAGAGACAGGCTGGACATGTCCTGGAGCCCTCCCACAGTAACTCCCCAGCTAGCCTCCTACACCCTTCCCCAGCCCCAATCATGCACCAGTGGGGTCCCTTGGCCTGGCCTGTGCCCTCTTGCAACCCAGGACCTGTCAGGGAATGTTGGAGATCTGGTTTCTGCCCCATGACAGAATGACCAGTTGCTATGACATGAACTGACCACCAGGGGTCAGATGCTCAATGCAGGAGCTTCCCCCTGGTAGTCTGTGTGCTCCCAAAGGGTGCTTAGCCAGAAGCCAGACTCATGTGTGGAGCAAGCCTAAGCTGTCAATCAGACATCCCCCAAGGCCTCCCAGACTGTGAGAAGACACAGGCCAAACTGAGGGGACCTCCCCCTGAGCGCATGAATTTTGTGCACCAGGCCTCTAGTTCTTAGATAACACTACCATGAGGTGTATTGAGCACCTCTTGATCCCTTTGCAGTCTCTGATCACTGCATGGCAAATGAGGAACCATGGCAAAGGGATCAGCAGGGTGGGACTAGCGAGTGGGCAAAACAGTGACCTCTTGGCCCCTCCTCCTAGCCACAGGCTCCAGGGAACCAGAGCCATGCTGTGATCAGGGAACCATGGTGAACAGAGGTGAGTGACAGTGGGGTGGGACTGGTGAGCTGGGTGGAAAAGTCGACCTCTAGGTCCTTCTCCTGGCCCTCAGGCTCCCATCAAGGCTTGGCAAACAGGGAACCATGGTGAAGTGAGTGGCAGCAGGGTGGGGAGAGGGCAGAATGGGGACCTCTTGATTCTTTCCCCTGGCTCACAGACTCCAGGAAACTGGAACCATGCTTCAATTAGAAAACCATGGCAAAACGGGGGGTATCAGGGGGGACTGGTGAGTGGGCAGAAGATGGCCTAGGGACCCTAACCGTGAACGATTTCATGAGTGCTGGGCCTCTAGTTTTAAATAAGTCTCAAATTACTGTGTCACGAGGTATGCACACAATCAACTTTCGTTAGAACTGCCCTCAGTTCCAGCCACAGAACTCCTAAAACCCTTGTAATTTCCCAAGTGATTAAGAGCATTTAGGAGAATCTTTTTTTTTTTTTTTTTTAATATATTTTCTTGATTTTTTACAGAGAGAAAGAGAGAGGGATAGGGAGTTAGAAACATCGATGAGAGAGAGACATCTATCAGCTGCCTCTTGTACACCCACTACTGGGAATGTGTCCGAAACCAAGATGCATGCCTTTGACTGGAATCGAACCTGGGACCTTTCAGTCCACAGGCCGATGCTCTATCCACTGAGCCAAATGGGTTTCAGCAAGGAGCATCTTTTGTCCTAATATTTGGCCTTTGACAAAGAACTCCTACATCCCTTGGGATTTTCTGTGTAATATGAGTGTCTTTTGTTCTAATGAGGGGACTTTTGGGAGGCTCCTGGGTAGCTACAGAAAGACCAAACTGTAATTAGAAGCTTAGAACACTCAGCTCCCCCTCCCATATTCCAGAATGGGAAGGTGATCTAAAGATCCAGTTAATAATGAAATCTCCATAAAAATCCAGAAGATAGAGGATTCAGAGAGCTTCTGGGCTGGTGAACAAGAACACACTCATGTGCTTGTAACAGGGTGGCACATTCCAAACTCCACAGGGACAGAAACTCTGGACTCTTCCGGACCTTGCCCTGAGTATATCTTCAGCTAGCTGTTCATTCATTTCATATATTTTGTGACAAATTGTTAATCTAGTAAGTAAATTGTTTGCCTGAGTTTTGTGAGCTGTTGTAGCAAATTAGCTGAACCGAGGAGGGGGTTGTGGGAACCTCTGATTTATAGGCAGTTAGTCAGAAGCATAAATAACAACATAGACTTGTGATTAGCATCCAAAGTGTGTGTGTGTGTGTGTGTGTGTGTGTGTGTGTGTGTGAGCCCTAGATGCTCTAAGTGGTTAGAGCATTGGCCCTTAGACTGAAGGGTTGTGATTTCCATTCTGGTCAATGGCAGGTATTCCATCCCTAGCCCTGATCAAAGTGCATACAGGAGGCTACAAATCAACGTGTCTCTCTCACATATATGTTTCTCCCTCTCTCTTTCCCCCTCCCTTCCACACTCTAAAACTCAATGGAAAAAAAATTATCCCTGAGTGAGGATTAACAAAAAATAAAGTAAAAAATAGCATGTTTGTGTGTTTGGTGGGACTGCGCCCATAAACCTGTGAGATCTGATATTATCTCCAAGTAGATAGTGTCAGAACCAAATAGAATTGTAGGACAACCAGCTGCTATTGCAGAATTGAATGGTGTGGGGAAAGAAAACCCACAAACACAGATCTAATGTCATAAGTGTAATGAGTGTGAGTAGAGGAAACAATGAGTTTTTCCTAGATTTTAGGTAATATAAAGTTTGTCTTCAAATTTAGTTAGAGCAATTTACATTGTATGTAGAAGTTGATATTGTAATAATTTATACCAATAAGTTGTGTGTGGAATGGCATCATATTATAGTTTTAATTTGCATTTTTTCTTTTTTCCTAGTAAGACTGAGTTTCATTTTATATTTGAGGTCCATTCATGTTTCTTCCTATGTGGAATGTTTATTTATGTCTTTTCACGAAAATGCTATCTACTTATTTATCTTTTTCTTACTGATTTACAAGTATATTTTTATGTTCAGTGTGTTAATATTTTGACAGTTAAATTTGTCATAAGCATTTTCCTCCAACGTTTTACTTGTTATTTATTCACTTTCAGGTGTCTTTTAGAGTTTTTAAAATTTTAATATATTCAACTGCCCTCTTTTTCTACTTGTTGTGTTCTTTGTTCCTGCTTTAAGAAATCATTTACTACTCATGAACATATATTTGATTTCACAATGCAACTTGCAAATATTTAAAACTAGAGGCCCAGTGCATGAAATTCATGCACAGAAGTGGAGGTTGGGGAGGGAGGGTGTTCATCAGCCCAGCCTGTACCCTATCCAATCTGGGGCCCCTTGGGGAACATCCCTCTCGCAATCTGGGACTGCTGGCTCCAAACTGCTCGCTGCCAGCCTGATTGATGCCTAACTGCTCCCCTGGAAGCCTGATCATCCCCAACTGCCCTCCCCTGCCAGCACAATCACCCCAGCTTCCTTTTCCTGCAGGCCTGGTTTCCTCCAACTTCCCTCCCTTACTAGCCTGGTTGCCCCCAACTGCCCTTCCCTGCTGGCTTGCTTACCCTCAATTGCCCTCCCCTGCTGGCCTGATCTCACCCCCAGCTTCCCTCCTCTGCTGCCTGGTTGACCCCAAATGCCCTCCCCTGCCAGCCAGTCACCTCCAACTTCCCTCCTCTTCAGGTCTGGTTGCCCCAACTGCCCTTTCCTGCTGGCCTTATCTCACCCACAGCTTTCCTCCTCTGCTTCCTGGTCACCCCCAACTACCCTCCCCTGCCAGCCTGGTCACCCCTAACTGCCCTTCTCTATAGACTGGTCACACACAACTGCCCTCCCCTGCCAGCCTAGTTGCCCCCAACTGTCCTCCCAAGTTGGCCTGATCACCCACAACTGCCTTCCCCTGCAGGCCTGATTCCCCCCAACTGCCCTCCCTGTGACCTGTTTGCTCCCAACTGCCCTCCCCTGCCAGCTTATTGCCCACAAATGCCCCCCCTGCCGGCCATCTGTAGCGGCCATTTTGTGATGGCCATCTTGTGGCAGCCATTTTGGCTTTTATTATATAGGATAATTTCTGCATTAAAATAACATGAAAGTATTGTAATCAGGATAATAATATTAAAGAAATAATAAAATATGCAGTTATAAAACTAGTACATAGGTTCAGAAGAATAAAGAAGATAAAAGGAACTGAAATTCACATACTATAGTATATGTTATTACTATAAAATAAAGAGGAGATTAAAATATCAATGGATATTAAATAAATAATATAAAATAATCTTATTATGTGACTTAGGAGATATAATTAAGTATCTTATAAAGATTGGTTTTTCATATATAAAACATTTTAAATACATCTAGTATATAATGCATATTCACACTTTTATGTATATATATTTAATATACTAATCAACATTATGTTAAGAAACATATTCTTTCACAATATAGTACTGCTAAAGTTTCATTAATAGACCATATGACTACCTCTCACTCAAAGCTCCTATCCCCCTTTTTTTCAAAGCATTTTTGCCTTCCTGACATGTTGAACCATTTACTCATGTATTTTTTTTATTGCTCTTTCCTCCATCTAGAACTGAAACGCCAAGATCTTACAAAGTAGATAATATTTGCTAAATAAATGAATATGGTAATTTTCAATCAGTCTTTAGTCCAGGCTTACTATGTAACTATATTACTTCCATTTCTAACATTACTTACCATCCTATTAAATTGAGAAAGGCAAGAAAAATTATAGAGACATGCAATTATTTATAGTGTGTATAAAATTAATATTTATAAATATGTGAATATATTATATATATATTACTATGTATTTAATTAATTGCCTAGAGTGGAATAAACAAAATTCATTCCTCATATTTTAATTTTTATCTACTTATATTTTTATTGATTGATTTTTAGAGGGAACGAGACAGAGAAAGAGAGAGAGAAAGAAGTGTTGTTCCATTTATTTATGTATTCATTGGTTGCTTCTAGTATGTGCCCTGGAAATCAAACCCTCAACCTTGGCATATCAGGATGACACTAACCAAGTAAGCTACCTGGCCAGAGCCTATTCTTCATATTTTTAAACAAAAAGAAGTGATGATTTCAATAAGAGTAGTTTAGTTGCCCAGGTATTTGTAGGGCTCTAATAAAATCACCACTTACTTCTCATGTACTTAGTTGTTGATTTTAGAAGAGCAGGATGAGAGGCTACATATGCATTCTCCATTTAGGAAACTTATTGAAATAGATATCCATTCACTTGGAGGAATTGCATTAACTATATTATAAAAAGGATCACAGAATTATGTTAAGAATTATTTCCAACTGTTAACTCTTAATTGATTCTATATTAGAAATGGAAAATGAGGAGGACAGAAACACCACCCAACATTTTAAAGTAGTCAATTAGACTACTCTACTACCCATGAGAAAATTAAAAACACTTATTTCTTTCATGTTTTAAATCAATTAAAACAAGTATTATGTTCAGGTATTCAAAATCAGTAGCAAATATATCTTTGTGTGTTTTTTTTAAAAAAAATGGCTTTTTGAAGCTTTTTATAAATCAATTCTTGCTTTCAAAGTAAAAATTCCAAAATGTTTAAGAAAATATTCCCCATTTGCTTCCCTAAAAACACTAACATTCCATGAAAAACTAGTGTTTTTAAGATGCCAATCAAGCTTTAAAAATATTTTTGGTCAAATAACTTAGACAATTCTGTATTAAGCATGTTTTAATAAATGTATTAATTGAAAGATGTTTCACATCCTGTCCCCTGCTAACTTTCCTTAATTGCCCTAAAAATACTCATCTTCCCCTCCCCAAACACATATAAAGATCAGTTATCATAAGGCACCTTTATGTTCTAAGAAATGCATAATCAATATAAACAACACCAAAATACTTAATTGTTTTATGATTTTTATTTCTATGGAACTCCTGTTTAAACTAAAAAGAATTTTTGAGACAAATATTAAAGTGAAGTAGTTTGCAAGTTGTACTATTCTTCATTTCATATGAGGTCAGAACAAAAAGGAAAGGAACCTGAATTATAGTAGAGGAAATTTTTAATGGTTATAATGGAAAATGAATGAAAGACATTACAATTGATATCAAGAGTACTTATATAGAAGATTTTAAAATTGGGCTATAAAGGTGAAGATGATGGCAACACAGACCTTTGGCTAACTCATGGAAGAAAGGGAATTTTTCTATACTGATGGCTGGAGTGTAAACTAATGCAAAGACCTGGGAGAGAAATGGGATACTATCTAGTCCTATTAAAGGTGTGCCTTCCCTTTGATTCCCTACCAGTCATAACCCTGTGACACATTCTTATGTATGCACAAGCAAATTTTTATAAGGAAGCTATTTTCAGCATTATTTTTAACAGTGAAACAATGAAAACAATCCAAATTTTCATCACCGTCAAGATAGATATATCCACTGCAAAATGTTAATATAAGGGAATACTATACAGCAGGGCCTTAGAGCTCAATATTTTATCATTAAATATGCTTATTTATCATGTTGGAAAAATTGTATGCATATGGATATGTAATATATTTTAATGCAATTTTGTAGCATGCAAAATAATTTTATATATATAATAATAGATATATATGTGATAAAATGTAAATACATATTACATGATAATCACCATATTCAAGATGATGGGAGGACAGGAAATGAAATCAGGGAAGAATAAAACAAAGTATATGTAGAGGGCCACCTGGGAAGACACATGGACATTCTTTAGATTGTTGTTGACTGGTGGAGTCCCTGGGAGTGCGGAGATGTTCTTAGTTCCTGGCTTGTGTTTGTCTGGGAAGTGGGACCTGGGCCCTCCCAGGCTTTTTGTTTTCCTGTGAAACCCCCTTGTGGATTGGGGAATAAATAGATGTGCTGCATGGCTCAGGAGGTCGTCATCTATCTCTCCAGGAGAGGAGGTCAGCGGCCCTCCCAGCTCCCAGCTTAAAATCTATTTGTGTGTCTTCTCTCTTTATTTCTAATATTTCTCAATCCCTGGCCACCTCCACTTAGAACTGGTTCGTTCATCTCTCTTTCCTTGCGGGACACGGAAAAGGGAGATCCCTACTGCATCAGTCCCCTGCAAGTGTGTTTTTATATATATATAAAAAAACATTTTATTTCTTATGTTGTGTGATGGTGCCCAAATGTCCTTAAATAAGTATAATACCTTTATATCGATATATTTTGTGTGAAATATGTAAAAATTTTAATAAAATTAAAAACAAGTGTTTTTCAGTAATCTAGAAACTTAATTTTTAAAAGAATATTAATGTTCTTTTTCCTTCATTAAATGATTTATAAACATAAACACATTATATGTATATAAACATAAACACATTATACACACACACACACACACACACACACACACGTGTGTGTGTGTGTGTGATTTTTCAAGATAACATACTTTCACGATTTGTCTCCTACCATCTTACCTGCTCCTTCTCAGCTTCTGTGCTGGTTTTTCTTTATAACATCCCTGTGTGCTGATTTCTTTTTTTATACACTCTCTCTAGGTGACCTTATTTGACATGCCATCTTTATGCTGATGACTCTATATATCTATGCTGATGATTCTCAAGCCTACATCTCTGAACCTGACTTCTCAAAGATGAATATATCCTACTGCCTATACATCATTTCCACTTTGATACCTGGTAAACATCTTAAATGAATGTGATTTAAACTGAATATTTTAGCTTACTAAGCTAAAATAAATGGTCTTTCCCAATGTCCACATAGCTTTTCCCCATGCCACTCCTATCTCCATGCATGGTGCCATTTGCCCAGTAGCCCAAGCCATTTATTATAGTCATCATTGACCCCTTTCTTTCCTTTAAAACTCCACTTATAACTCATTATCAAATCTTTTGGTTCTACTTCCAAAATTTATCTTGGATCTGACTATTTTTTTTTCTGACTATTTTTTTAACCATTTTCACTGCCCCAACTAATTCAAGTAATCAAAATTAATTTTCTAAATGAGCAAAACAGCTTTGTAAAAGTCTTTCACTCTTCATATTTAAATTTCCACAGAAAAGTCAATGTTAACTTTCTAAAGTGTATATCAGATTACGTCTCTTATTTAACACCATCCAATACATGCTTAATACATTTAGAATAAAATCAGAATCCCTTACCATGACCTAAGACTATATGTGATCCGACCCCTGACACCCTCTAGTTCTACACTGTAATTACCCTGTGTGTGTGTTTCCCTGTCCCTTTGGACCTCCAAGTTTGTTCCTTTCTCACTATATTTGCCCTAATTCTTCTTTATGCCTCTTCTATCCGCCCCGCCCCCCTCAGACCATTATATAGCTATCTTCTTTTCACATGCAGATTTCAAATTCAATGTCCTCTCAGAATAGCCTTCTCAGCTCCTACTAAATAATCTCCCTTCATGTAACACCATATCAGCATACTTTATTTTCCATTTGGAATTTGTCTTCTTATGAAATTATCTTACTTTTTTTTTTTTTTTTTTTTTTTTTTTTTTACAGATTATTTATCTTTATACTGGAATATAAGCTCTTTGAGGGCAGAGATTTAGCTGTTTCATTTTCCAATAACCATCCTCCATTGCTTAGAATAATGCATCACACAAATATTTGCTGACTGGCTGTGAACATTGCCAAAAGTGATTAGGTGAGTAGAAAACCTAATCTCATTTGCTTTGGGGGTATCTTTCCTCTTCCTAACAGTCATGTAAGGGTCCTGAGAGGCTTAAAAAGTATTAATGGAAAGAACCTTTTGTTCTTCAGTGTATACTAGGGTGGTAGCTAACTCTAAGGTGGTCTCCAGTGATCCTGATCTTTTGGAATTGACATCTTTGTGTAGTTTCCTCCCACATTGTATCTGGGATAGTTTATGTGACCAACAGATTGTGACAGAGTGGCATTGTGTGACTTCTAAGCCAAGTCGCAAGAGATATTATCACTTTCACCTTGGATCACTCACTCTATGGAAAGCCAACCATCATGTCATGACAATTCTAAAGCAGCCCCTGTGGAGACTTCCCAGTGTTGAGGAACGGAAGCCTCTGGCCAATAGCCAGCCACAATGTATTAGCCGTAGTAACTCGCCATCTTAGAAGCAGATCCTCCAGCCCCAGTCCAGTTTTCAGATGAATGCTGCTCTGCACAATGTGACCACAACTTTATGAGAGACACTGAGTCAGAACCACAGATCTAGGATGCTCCTGAATTTCTGATCAACAGATACTGTAAGATTTAAGATTAGTTATAAGACAACAGTACTTAACTAATAAAATTGATCTCTGCTGATGCACATTTCTTGAGTCCCTAAATTTCTTTAAAGATTAAGAAATAATATGTGGCCGAAACTGGTATGGCTCAGTGGATAGAGCATCGGCCTGTGGACTGAAGGGCCCCAGGTTCGATCCTGGTCAAGGGCATGTGCCTTGGTTGCAGGTACATCCCCAGTAGGGGGTGTGCAAGAGGCAGCTAATCAATGGTTCTCTCTCATCGATGTTTCTAGCTCTCTATCCCTCTCTTTTTCTCTCTGTAAAAAAAATCAATAAAATATATATTTTTAAAAAGAAATAATATATGAAACAACAGCCTTGCTGCTTCTATGTCCTCCTTTCTCCTCCGTTGTCTCACTGCTACTTCTTAGAATGTTAGCACATCCTTTCCTGCAATCTTTCTATCTCACGAGCCTAGGATAGTCCACTTAGAGACAAGAGAGGAGCATCTTCTGAGGGTCTGACAACCTCACTTTAGCCCTAAAACACAAAGGTACCCCATGACAGATGCAAAAGTTGACTAGCTTCTTGAGAACTAAGAAAGAAAGAAAAATCAGAGATTTAAAAATTCAGCTGTGCACATGGTAAGTGAAACTAAAAGAATAGCACCTATTTTATAGGTATTTTGAAATGAATGATTGAGAGAATGCATATAAAGTTCTTAGCATGGTGTCTGATCCACAATGAGTATTATATAAATATTGGCTATTATTATTGACATTTGTTTAACTCCATTTTTATTGGAATAGGTTATTAATTTACTAAAATAAGTTAGTAAAAATAGTGCTTTATAAACTCCTAACACTGCACAATAGCTAGTGATTTATATGAGAGAAGTGTTTTTCTAAAATCCGTTATCATAAATTGAGAATAGACTTTTTAACGCATACATTTGCAGAGAGAAAAAATAGGCTGAAAATTAACCAAAGGCTATGTTATCTAAATTATAATAAAAGAATGTCATCTTAACATATTGAAAACTAGAGAGGGATGAGCAAGAGACTAAAAATGTTATAAGAAAGTAAAAGCAGCAAGAGATTGACTTGAATGTCATTATCTTATTGCCTTTTGGAACTAAAAATGTATTGTTTCCCATAAAAAGCAAAGCACTGAAAACTATTTGGCAGCAAGGTTATTATTTCACATATAATTACATCTCATACGGAGGTACATTGGCAGACGTGTGGTGGCTAAATTGTCCATTTTCAACTAGAAAAAAGAAACGTAGTTCTTTTTTCACTTACATCAGTCAAGAAGATAGCCGCCCACAGGAAGAGATAAAGACTTATTTGACACTAGATCTATAACCAATGATTTTAGTTATCACTTGAAATTAGTGAGAATTTCAAAATAGGCTTAAGATTTTTTTTCTTTCTGAAGAGCAACTTGGTACTACAGTGAAATAGCAGCTGAAGTGGAAAAGTGAAAAAAAGAGAAGCCCTGCTGGTATTGCTCAGTGGTTAAGCATCGACCTATGTAGGAACAAGGAGGTCAGGATTCGATTCCGGCCAAGGGCACATGCCTGGGTTGTGGTCTCAATCCCCAGTAGGGGGTGTGCAGGAGGCAGCGATCAATAATTCCCTCTCATTATTATCTCTCTCTCCCTCTCATTTCCTCTCTGAAATTAATTTAAAAATATATTTAAAAAAAAACAGAGAAAATGCTGTTTTCATTCCATAACTGTGTTTGGATTTAGAGATTTCTAAAATATGATTTCTCATAGACAGATAACCTTGAAAGCACAGATGTATTAATTTACCATATTTAAAAATAAATTAAGCATTTTATTAAATTGTCTTCTAAATATACATCAATTAGATAAATAGTCCTGAGTCAGTGAATATGTTTAAAAATTATCCAGGGTGCCAACAACTAAGAGTAGTATTTATAAAAGCCAGCCAACTAAATGCTAAGTCTAAGCTGCCTGTTTTGAATATTTATTAAATCATCAGAAGAGCTCTGGTCATTGTAATTTTGGATAAGTGTGGTCTATGGGTATCTATAACGGAGATATAATACCTAATATTTATATGCTTTAGAATTGGGAGAAAATTGTCCACATCTGATTTCCTTTTAGAGAGAGCAAATACCTGTGTGGAAGAAATACTTGGGACAACTAGGAGTTGGAGGGTTATAGTATACTTTATGTTCAAGTTATAAAAAATGCATCAGTAAGTTGCTACATATGAGATATGATGAGGAATTTTTATTTTATTTTTTATTTTTTGAGGCGGAGAGGAAAGAAGAGAGAAGACGGAGCTATGAGGAGAGACTGGAAGCGAGGAGCTGGAAGAAGGTGTGTGCCGTGACAGGCCTCACAAACTCCCACATTTAGAAGCCTCAACCATATTCACAACCTGTGGGGGGAGTGAGTGTGGGTGCGTGCTGGCAAAACATTTTATTTTCAAGAATATGGAAGCATGTAGCAGAAAGGGTTACATGAAGGTAACCTCAGAAACTTCTCATGAATCATGGGGAAGGATAGCTTTGGACATTCAGAGATTCTACACCTGAACATCTGAGATAAGTTGCTCTTCAAGGAACAGAGAGGCACCAATCACCTATATAGTGCCTGATCCTCCATAAATAGTTGTGTGTGTGTGTGTGTGTGTGTGTGTGTTTTACTTTCCATCATTAAGTAAACAAGCTTTTAGTAATGTCTCTTACTTCTCATTCCATGAATTCTATAAGAGTTTTCGCTGTATAGTTGACGCTCTAATTATACAATTAGGCAGTAGAAGGAACTATTAAAGTGTAAAAGAAACTTTGGGGGAAGAAAATCAAAGTACCTACAATAAGCAAATAAACATAAGGCTGCGAAGAGGTCACAGAGTGAGCAATTTGAACAACTTCATGCTGACTTTGAGCTTGTTCTCCTAAGAGATTGCTTACCTTCTGAAAAGTTTCAAACCCTCCCCACATTCCCTGACAATTTCCAAGTGTTTACATTGTCATGGTTACTTTTTTTCCCAATTTTTTTTTTATTAAATTATTATCTGTGTACATATTTTAACATTGCCCCCCCTCCCATACATACCCTCCCTCCCCAGAGTTTTATGTCCATTGGTTGTACTTATATGCATACATACAAGTTCTTCGGTTGATCTCTTATCTCCCCCAGATCTCCCTACTCTCCTGGCTATAATTTTATAGTCTGCTTGTTGCTTTACTGTCTTTATATCTGACTTTTGGTTTGTCAGTTTATAATGTTCTTTAATATCCATAAATGAGTGAGGCCATGTGGTATTTCTCTTTCATTGACTGGCTTATTTCACTCAGCATGATGTTCTCTAGTTCTATACAGGTTGCTGCAAATGATGAGAATTCCTTCTTTTTTATGGCAGCATAGTATTCCATTGTGTAGATGTACCATAGTTTTTTGATCCAATCATCTGCTGACGGGCACCTAGGCTGTTTCCAGATTCTAGCTATTATAGATTGTGCTGCTATGAACATAGGGGTGCATATATCCTTTCTGATTGGTGTTTCTAGTTTCTTGGGATATATTCCTAGAAGTGAGATCATTGGGTCAAATGGGAGTTCCATTTTCAGTTTTTTGAGGAAACTCCACACTGTTCTCCACAGTGGTTGCACCAGTCTGCATTCCCACCAACAGTGCACGACGGTTCCTTTACTTTTATTCGGTGTCCTTTTATCTACTGAACTCTCAATCTCACCCTGCGTCCCCTCCTCCAGTTTGTATGCACTATTAATAAACCTCGCTATGAAACACATACCAGTTTCCTGATTGCAGGAGTCTGGGGGGCTGTATATGTGTAGAAAATATAAATGAAATTTATATTTTACTGAAGGTTTTGTATAATTGAGGATTAAATTTTAGAACCACATAACAAATGCCTGACCTTGTAATACTAAACATTTTTGGCCAATAAGAAATGCCATGACCTATGCCATGCAGCTATTCTGACTTGCTCTGAGCTCTCTTCTTTCTTCTTTATCATCTATTTTTTTTTATTTATTTATTTATTTATTTATTTATTTATTTATTTATTTATTTTGCTCTTTCACCTTCTGATTCATCTTTATTTCTTATGTGGGGAAACTTCACTATCTTTTTGAATGGGTCTCCCTCTAAACCTTACCCTAGAAACCTTATTTTCTAATCAAAACCATCTACATTGGAAACAAATCGCACCTAGGGGCAGAACTATAATAGATTTTAAAGTAACACAGTAACATTTTCCCCTCTGCTCTACATATTTCTTTTCTGAAAGGCAATAGCAGGACCTGCATTTTTAGTATGTTTCCTTCAGCTTCACACATTACAGAGTTTCAAGGCAAACAAACACTTGCTAAAGATGTAACAAATTTGGTGGTCAGATTCAGAGAAGAAAAAAAAAAAAGCAAACCCACATGAATTCTATTTATCTTTAGCTTGGCTTTGCTACTTACTAAAGGCTAATTACTTGATTTTCTTAATACCTCATATTCTTCACCTGCAAAATGGAAATATATCTTAAAGAGTTACTTTATGTATAAAATAAATATAAATAAATATTTATGTGAGGTTATTTTGAAAACTGAGAAGCCTCCTAGGAACATTTGGCAAGGTTACTAATCTGTATTTTCTACACTGCAAGTAGGGCTGGTACAGAGAGTACATCGCATTTTGTGAGGATAGAAGTCCTGCTTTTGTAAAGAAAGAGGGAAAAATTAAGCACAAGCCTGTTTAAAATATAGAGTATGTTTTTGATAAACCTTTTTTATAAAGGTTTGTAATTTCCATTGGAGTATTGTAATTTATCAGTGGAGTTATAGAATGAAAATAAACATGACCATCTATGAATGTGAACTCAGAAACTGTTCCAATAAGTGACTGCTTCTGTGAAGCCAGGTAAATATTTAGAGGAAATAAGCCCTAGTCACTATTGTACGCACAACAATCCAAATGTATTTCTCATTTACTGGAAAAGCAAAGAACTAGGTGGGGCATGTTGTTTATTTGTTGTTTAGTTTAAAAAAAAATATTGTTGAAAGTATTACATATGTCCCCTTTTCCCCCATTGATCTCTTCTAGTCCACCAAGAATTAGGTCTTTTCCAAAACACAAAGCCAAGTGCGGAAATCTGTAAATTATGATGACAAGCATATTGAGATAATGCTTCTGGCGGTCCAGTAGTTCTACTTCTTCATTTGTATCCTGCAAATGTGTCTCTTCAGGATCAGTGGCATTTTACTTCTGAGCTGAAATTGTATCAGCTCAATATCACCTTTCTTTAATTCTCCCGGGCTGTGTTTTGCTAGGTACCTAAGAAGGACAAAGCTGGAACACCAAAGGCCCCATCAAGACATTTCACAGGAATCTGGGATAGAAGGAAAGTCGGGGGCGGAACCCATCCACAATTAATCACGGATTGTGATGTCTTTATTGGCTACTGACCTTGCAATGAGTCACATGAGTTATAAGAAGGTTCTCTGTTACCCCGATCCCTATTTTCCTGAAGGAGGATATAAATCACTTGAGCCTCATGAATTTCTCATAGTTACAAAGCATACCTCCAAATTTTCCACAGAGGATGCAATGTAACCACTTATTTTCCCAATTTAAAAAAAAATAATTTTTCAGCTTGTTCAGATGTCATATAAGGAGGCTGATGATTGAGATGATCTGACTGAGAGTGACCTGAGGACCCAAAGTGGATGCCGGCGAGAAGCCCAGAGAGAAGCAGATAGCTTCCATCATCCGCACTTGGAGGTTGTTTGCATTACTTCTTCTCTAACCTTATGCTCGAAGCAACAATCATGGTAGATTGCCTTATTCTGTTCCATGAGGAGCTGAAGCATGTGATAAATCAAATTCCATAGTGACAGATCCTGTGTCGGTGGCATGATAAGTTGCTTCTTGGCTGAAATTTAGATGAAGAATATCTAGATTTTGCAAACATACTTCTACATAGTCTCTTGAAATATAAGTATCATATGGTGTTTGAAAAAAATGAATGAAAAGAGAGAAGAGAGAGGGAATGCTGTTTTCAGAAATATATAGAGATCCCAGTGGGCAAAAACTGTGCTGTGTATTTTGAATATTATTCCCATATATATAGATAGATATATATGGAGAAAATAGTATAAAAATATTAAACCTTGCTCTTAAACACTCTACACATTAAATGTAAATGTCCACACCATTACACATTAACATAGCATATAAAATGTATACTGTACCCTGTAGAAAAATCTAATTTTACCAAGATAGGATTTTTTCTCCCAAGAAGAAGTTATCTTAGTTTTGTTTGACTAAATCCAGGGGGAATCTGATGTTAACAAAGACAATATTAAAGAACTTCCAAGCAAATGTTAAAATTTCAAGCTGCACAATGGAATCTAATCACAGGCTAACATGAGAGTCCCATTTTGAAAGATATTGTATTACAATATTGTCATTAGACATATAGATCTTTTCCACTATTCCCTGTGCATGATTGCTATTTTGACACATTGAGTGGCACAGCAGCATGGAGAATTTCACGCTGCTTTTAAGGTATCAGCCTTCTGTGGACAGAATTAAGACAATTAGAAAACAAATTCTAATTATATTTACCTGTGCGTACAACTAGAATACAAAGCCTGAGAGAAGCACTTCGATAAAAAAGTGAACCATGCTCTAGTCATTTAGAACATAACATTTAGTTTAAATGGTTATACAATACAAATTTTCATAAAGTAAAAGCATCGGACCCTGTCCTTGGAGAGGAGTGGTAACTTGATGGGCAGAAACAGTGAGACATATCAGGCAGTAACAGCAAGAACAAAGTCCAGGGACATTTAGTGAGCACACGCTGTATGCTGGCCACCACGCTAAGCATTACATGTCTTAACTCACTCATTCTCACAAAAGCCCTCCGAGGTGGGTGCTCTCATTGTCATTCCCATTCACCAGATGAGGAGCGGAGGCACGGAGCGAGTGAGGAACCTGCCTCAGTGAGTGAGTGTTGAGTTTAATACTCAAACTCAGTCTGGTCCGTACTCTTGCTGTTTTCAGCGAGGTTCAGTGGAACAACTGGGTTTTGAGAGAAGGGTGGCATAACGCTAAGCACATACTGTATTACTGTGCAGTCTCTGACAAGGAAGACCCGCTAATTATTCTGAGCAGAGAAATGACTAAAAAGTACTTTAGAAAAACATCTGAAAAAGAACTGGGTAGGGAACTATTGCAATAATCCAAGATACTGTAGAAATGAGAAAGGGCCGTTGTGAAGAAAAATGAGTAACTGCTAGTATATAGTCCAAGCTTCCTCCCACCTCTATCACAGAGTTGTCTAGACTTGACAGGATGACAGGACAGTCCATCAAATAGTGTAGACTTACTTTCTTTGTGAGTTGATTCCTCAGTGTAAATCACAAACTTATGGAGATTATTACTTAATTGCACAAAGGTAATAATGTTATAGCCATGCATGCTTAGTGACCTGAAGGAATTAATGTGATTTTGAGGAATTAAATAATGTGTATGCAAAAAATAAAAACTTACTATTAACATACAAGCATGCTGGATAAATATTTTTTTGCATTGTCTTGAGAATTATCCACATTTTAAAAAGTTTACAGAGACAATTCAATACTGATACTCAGTATTCCATTTTAATGGCAATAGGTATTTTATGTCTCTTCATTTGTTAAAAATAAGGTCCTAATGAATTTTGTAAAATTCTTATTCTAACATTTCCTTTTAATAGAGTTTTCTGACTTGATAGCTTCTTTGTAAATGTTCATGTAATTGTGTGTGTGTGTGTGTGTGTGTGTGTGTGTGTGTGTGTGTGTGTTTTCTGTACTTCAAAAAAGCGCAGGATTTCACTGGTTTGTTTTTGGTGCCATCTGTGTTATGAGCAAAGAAAAGCCAGCATAGGCTTAAGACAATACAAGAGAAAACTATGCAAAATTAAGCTAAAACTGTCACAATGAAACTGCTAAATTTCACAGAGATCAAATTCCAGTACACTGAAAATATTCCTTGGGCCTGCCTAGAATTTCTCACCTCATTAGGTGTGAAAAACACAAATTGAGCGACTATTTTTGTTGTTCAAAATTTTGTCCATGATGAGAACAGTTGGGGAATGAAACTCTCTATAGCCCTTGGGTCTGGGATTTGGAAGAGGGAGGGAAGTGATTGAAAGCTGCACCCTTACGGAATCTGAGCACTTGTTCAGCGATGGTGTTTGAATGTTCAAGTGGCTTAGGAAATAATTAATTCATTCCCACATTTCCATTTCTTTCAAGAACACAAAATTAGCACTCTCTTTATTAAAAAAAAAAAGAAAAAAAAAAAAAAAGAAAAAGAAAAAGAAAAAAAAAGAGGGAGATTGAGAGTCAAAATGCCAGTCAGATGTAATGCTCCAAACAAAACCAATGCTCATGTTTTCAGCTCTAGATACTGCATTTATTTAATAGTCCTATCTTTAAGTTTCAGTAATAACTCTGCTTGCCAGACATCTAGGTGGGATTTAGCTCTACGTGAATATTAATACGTTCAATTTATAAAGGTTGAAAACTCTGACTCATTGCCCATCAAGTTAAAGCACAAATTCAAGACTTTTTTTAAGTACTTAATCTGTACCATGTAATGAGATTTATATTATAAGTAAAAAAAAAAAAAAAAAAAAAAAAAGTAAATGCACTTAGGATACAGTCCAAAATAAAACTACCTAAACTAAGTGTGAATGTGTGCTTTACTCTTTCTTATTGTCCACACATTTCCCCCAGTGTCTGTAAATTGAACATCTTTTATTACCTAATCCTGTACCACAACATCTTATTGTCTTGCATGCACTAGCAAATGCTACATCATACCACCCAAAATTGTGCATTTTTAAAATGATAATGCTTAAGAGCATTTTGTATTTCTCCTTACTTAATATAATGATAAAGACCACTGAATGCACACCCACATTTGATACATATAACCATCATACATTTTCATGGCAACTTGTTCTTCTTTGCTGCAAAAAAAAAAAGAAAGAAAAGAAAAGAAAAAGAAATATGGTTCAAAAGTGAGTAATAAAGATAATTTCATCTTCCAATACCCAAAGTATTTTGTACCAAACCTCCCACACACTACCACCCTTAAAACCAAAGGACCTTTAAGATTGAAATAATAAAGGATAATTATAATGGAGTTTAATAAAGTTGGAAACTAAGGTATTTTATATTAGTAAATGTGCTATAATTAACTCTGGTAAATGATACCAAAATGAGCATTTAGCTCTCACTATTCTAGGCAAAAACCTTAAGGGAGAGATCAATGTAATCATGTTTTTGTTCATAAAATAAAGCAAGAACTAAATCTCTGCTAGTTTTCTAAAATACAGTTTCTAATATATTGTGTTTAAAAAAAAATACTGCCAAGGAGGAGCTATCTCAACAATAGCATTTGTAGAAAAATCGTAACTTCCAGCCAATGAGGTTAATATTGATAGATAATGTCCTATGGATATTTCAGAAGACACAGTATTGATCCATTGTCTGCTTACTTATCCAGAAGATAAGAGTTTGGCTTCATGGGGAGGATGAAACAATCAGAATTGTAACTTTTCTCTAAATAAAAGCAAACTACTTTTATCAACTGGAGAGGAAAAGGGGTCAGGGAGGGTACACTTTTATTGCCAATAGGGCCACAAACAATGAGAATAAAAAATGTATTAGATAATCAATAATGTACTAAAATTTGTGTGACAGCACAGAAGGAATTGTTGTCCTCACTGAGCTTATACTACCTGGAAGGAAGCACAAAACCAATCCTATATAATAAAAGGCTAATATGCAAATCAACCAAATGGCAGCATGACCAGTCACTATGATGCACACTGACTACCCTGGTAGTCAGTGCACTCCCATGGGAAGCTCCACTCAGCCAGAAGCTGGGATCATGGCTGGCAAGTGCAGCAACACTGGCAGGAGCCCCTCCTGCCTCCACAGCAGAGCTAAGGACCCCTTGGGGAATGCCCGCCTGACAGCTTAGGCCCACTTCCTGAGTGGTCGCAGACTGCGAGAGGGTGCAGGCCAGGCTGAGGGACCCCTACTCTCAGTGCATGAATGTCGTGCACTGGGCCTCTAACACTGTAGAATACTTACAATGCAGCCCTTCGGTATGTTTAGGGGCCTTTTCCCAGTGATAGTTCAGCAAGTGCCCCTGCCTCAAGATTCTCCGTTGAAAGGATGTTTACTAAAACAGGAATCCTGGTAAAGAAGGTAAGTTAGGAACTACAGGATTTTATTTTCATTTCAAATGTCTATTAGTAGAATGCAATGTTGAGACCAGATACCTAAATAGAAACAATCACGTCATCTTTCTGCTGGTTCTAATCCTATCTAATAAAAGCCCACTGACCAAGCAGCAGAATGATCAGAATGACCAGTTGACCAATTGCTATGATGTGCACTGACCACCAAGGGGCAGATGCTCAATGCAGAAGATTCCCCCTGGTGTTCAGTGTGCTCCCACAGTGGGTGCACCACTGGGCTGACTGGGATAAGCTGCTGCTCTCTGCAGCAGGAATGGTCACTCAGAGGGTGGATTCACAGCCACTCGGTGACCAGAATGAGTGGCACTCCCACAGTGGGCTAATCCCCACAAGTCACTCCCCTCACCAGTATATGAATCCTGTGCACCAGGCCTTAAGTTATAATTATAATAATTATATCCTATACAATAAAAGGGTAATATGCAAATAGACCGAATGACAGAACAACCCAACAACCAATCAAAGCATAATATGCTAATGATATGCTAAGGTTGCTCAACCGCTTGCTATGACATGTACTGACCACCAGGGGGAAGATGCTCCAATTACTAGGCTAGCTTGTTGCTGGGGTATAGCCAATCGGGACTAAGCGAGATGGACTGGACACATCCTGGAGTCCTCCCACAGTTCCTCCCCAGCCCAACCGTGCACTGATGGGGTCCCTCAGCCTGATCTGTGCCCTCTGGCAATCCACGACCGCTTGGCGATGTTGGAGAGCCAGTTTCACCCCAATATCACAGGCCACTCCCCTTGGGAGGGTGACAGACACAGGGCTCATGGCTGGTAAGCTCAGTGCGAGCCTCTCCTGATTGGGACTGATTGGGTGCAAGCCTGCCATGGGTCTGGGATAAATCAGGTGACATTGGACTGCAGGTTTCAGCTTCATCCCTGCAGGCCACCCAGATGGACCCCATCTATGTACTAATTTGTGCACCAGACCTCTAGTATTTATATAATATAGAATATGCCCTTTATTAGAAGCATTCATATATATATATATATATATATATATATATATATATATATATCCCTAATATGCAAATAGACCAAACAGCCGAACAACAGAACAACCAGTTGCTATGATGTGTGCTGACCACCAGGGAGAGCGCATGGAACATGGCCAGCGTTCACAGCTGGTGGCAGAGCACAGAACAAGGTGGGCATCGGCTGTGGCGGGATGGTGGAGCAGGTGAGCGGGGGTGCCAGACCAAGTCAGGGTGCCAGTTGCTGTCATTGGGGGAGAGCCTCTGGTGGTTACTGGAAATTCTTTGCTCCTGCTCACCATGGTCCCCCTGGCATTTGCACCTCCTGCTGGTGACAGCTCTGTTCGCACTCATGTCTGGCACTGGCCCCAATTGCTCCTTACTGTCAGCAGATGAGAGCAGGGCTGGTGCTGTCAGCACGTGGGAGCAGAGGTGGCAGGAGCAGGGCTGCTGGCAGACAGGGGACCGGGGGCCACCGCAGGAGGGGCTGAGTGGGGGCATGGAGGATGGGCCGCCCGCCCCCTGTGCCCACTACAGCCTCGTGGCCCACAGTTCCTTTCAAGGTGCATGAGTCCATGCACTGGGCCTCTAGTATATATATGAGCCACTTCACTAAATCAAGTTTTCAACTTATACCATGCATGGTTCTAAGTGTTAAGTATTAATTTGTTTAACCTTCACAGCAATCTTATGAAGTAGTTAAAGACACAATTCTTTTTCTCTTCCTGTTAATCTCTTGAAAACTCACACAGTCATTCTTTTCAGCAAGAGGTTCAGTTTCTCCTTTGTGGCTTCCCTGGTCTGGTTGCGCAATCATCGTGATCCACAGGTGGGCCTAATACAAGCCAACCTACTTTCTTTCTTTTTATTAACTTTACTGGGGTGACACTGCTTAATAAGGTTATATACCCTGTTTCCCGAAAATAAGACAGTGTCTTTTATTAATTTTTGCTCCCAAAGATGCACTAGGTCTTATTTTCAGGGGATGTCTTATTTTTCCATGAAGAAGAATACGGTACACATTTATTGTTAAATGAAAATAAAGGAAATTTATTACCTGTATACGGTACGGTAGTACGGTAGTTGTCAACACAAACCAGACAAACTGTGAATCCTACAGTATCAAGAATTTACTCATTTATTCTATGACAATCATGTCATCATCTTCTGGAACATCATCATAACAATCCAATTCCTGAATTTCCTGGTGAATTTCTTGTGACTCCATTTCTTTCAGAATCAGTGGACCAAATCTCTCATGTTTAGCAATAGCATTCTGAGACAGAGCCTAGGGGGGCCTTATTTTCGGGGGATGCCTTATATTTCACTCAGAAGGAAACCTGTAAGTAGGTCTTATTTTCAGAGGATGTCTTATTTTCGGGGAAATACAGTAGGTTTCACATGGACATTTCTATGATATATGTGTGCCCACTATCCCACATCAAATTATCTTCTGTCACCCTATATTTGGTCCTCTTTATCCTTTACTACACCACCACCCCACTTACCTCTGGTAACCACCGTATTGGTGTCTATGAGTTTCAGTTTCATATCCCACATATGAGTGAAATCGTATGGTTCTTAGCTTTTTCTGACTGACCTATTTCACTTAACAGGATATTCTCAGAGTCCATCCACGTTGTCACAAAGGGCAGGGTTTCATCTTTTCTGAAGGCTGAGTAGAATTCCGTAGTAGATATGTACCACATCTCTTTATCCAGTCCTCTACAAAAGCCACTGGTTGTTTCCATGCATTGGCCACTGTGAATAGTGTTGCAATGAGCATAGGGATCTATATATCTTTGTGAATAAATGTTTTAAAGTTTTTTGGTTAGATACCCAGAAGAGTGGGTATTGTTAGGTCCATCAACAACAAACAAAAAAACCCTGAAGAATCTGTTCAGTGCATTACTACTACTGTTTTTCACATATATCATTGTTGGGAATTGATTGTGTAGTTTAACAAATTTTTCCATAACTACTATGGGTCTCAAGCTATACTGGGTTTATGTTCACATGTACAGTAGTTTCCCTGTATGCACAATGCAATGCCAGGAGTCCCTAGTCCTAAGGGCCCATAGCCTTGGTCACCCAAGGTGTCAGGTCTGCCTTCCCGCTCAGCACTATGTCTTTGGATTGTATTTAGATCACTGAGTTACAGTTCCCTTTTGGAGTTATTAGTGACTTCTACTCCCTGCAGCTTGGGTCTTAGCCATGACAGTCCACTCCAGTGGGTTTCCCTAACTTTTGACCCTAAAGATCGGGAAGTTGAGATCTCTGTCCCATTTTCCAGAAGGTTCCTGGGCTTTACATGCAAACTGTTCTTTTCTTCCCTATATTAGCATATCAAGTGGCATTGTGTAGGATTTACCTTTGTCAGGGTACAGAAGATTCTATTACACTTTTCTCCAGGTCTAATGGGTGAAGTGGGATCTTTATATAACCAGGAGGCTACATGTATTACTTCTATGAAAAAGACAGATGATTTGTTAAGTCCTTCTTGACCAAAACCCTCAAGAATCAATTCGTGACATTTATATTACACCACCAACTTTACACACATTCATTATGTTAAATTAATTAATCAATTAATGTACTTATTTCAATGCCCTCCTAAAAAATGGACCCACTTTTTATGCACTAGAATTACCCAGTTAGGCCAAGATGAAGGATTAAAACTAGAACCATGTTTAATTGAGGAGAATACACAAACTGCACAGTTCAGTCATACTGAGCTACCCCTTTGTATGACCAGGCTTTCTCTTTCCTCAGGCTTTTATGCATGCTGCCCAATTTGTCTCAGACACTTTTCCTCTCTCTTCTTTTGGCCTGATTTTATCCCATTCACTCAAAGATCTCAGCAGAACATCACTTCCTTCCCTGGAGGTAGGGAACATGACTTTTTGCAGTTGGATCTCTATCGCCTTGCATATTACCTGACACATGTTGAGTGAGTTAATAGTCTGCAAACTGGCAATCAGATTCCCCCAAGTGACCCCAGTTGTATCAACACCAAATTAAACTCTCTCATCTTCCTCAAAACTAATTCTCCATCTACACTTCCTAACCAAGAAGACAGGTATTCGCCTTGTTTCTCTGAACCAAAACTTTCTAATCATCTTTGGCATATGACTCCCCTTCATCTCTTATTCCAGTTACTTGAAAATTTTTTATTCTTCCTTTATAATGTCTTTTGGATTCTGTCTTACTCTATTCTGACTATGCCATTATGCCCTTGTGATCTAATATATAAATTACTGCAATCATCTTTTAAATGGTCATCCAGGTTTAAGACTCCACCAATATTCCAAATGATTCTAAATATCACTGCTACACTAATTTTCCTAAAATACCACTTTCATTATGTCACTCATTTATCTACTAAATCAGGAGAAAATGCCCCTATCATTTAAAGGACCTTCATTATTGTACTCATGCAAGTCTCCAAATTACTTTTCATTTACACCCTCAGTCTTGTGAAAGAAATTTGCTCACCGTTCCAACACACAGAGCAACCAGTCTCACTTTCCCCCCAATATTATAATATGGGGTGACTACTACATATTTACTCTATATTGTAACATATGTAATGGTTACTCTGTCTTGCAATATATATAGCATATGAGACATTATCCAAGGCTAAGCTCAAGTGCAGTGCCTCCATAAAAAACATCTCTTGTTAAATCATTTGACTCTCTTGGTTATCTCAACACATCTATCAAAAGACTCATTTTCTACAGCAATTTTTCTGCATTTCATCATAGATTGTCCTTATGCCTTTCTGATTACTACATATGATCTAAGCATGGCTTTTTGATATATACTATCTTGCTATCACTAGTGTGATATTGCACAGAGGTATTCCAAATACTCTTGGAACTGTATTATTAATTCAGTAAATATTCATCAAGTAACTACTATATACCAAGCAGAAAATGAAACTTATGTTCTAATAGTGAATATTAAAAACACAAAAGAAAACAAATAAATAACATTTCAGGAAGTGGTAAGGATTAATAATACATTCACATTAAATCATATGGCCTTGCAAGTAAAATAGAAGCCTCTTGGACTTACGTGTTATACTTGACAATTATTACCTCCTCCTGCCCCCAAACCAGCCTCTTCTTTCATTGCTTTTAAGGCATGGATTTGTTTCTTATTTGTGCAAATAAACTTTGGTGAGAACTAATGTCTTCAAACCAGAAAGAGACTAAAATATTATTTTTTAAGAAATAATTAAACCTATGCCAAAATTACATTTTTTTAAAAAAGAGCTCTGGCATGCTACTCTGCCAGAATAGAAATAGACTTTGGACCCAATTCAGTTTCTAGTAAATTAATGTCCAAAAGTACACAGGAGCAAATGTTCACGTTTGCATTCTCAGCAAAGAAGCCAAAGTGCATATGGACCCCAGAGCTTCATCTTTCCCTCCCCTGCAGAAAGTTATCTCCTCCATGGTCTTTCTGTAAGGTCTACCAACCATGCTCTCTATGATGCTTCCTAACCCATTCTTTCACATAATTCTGTGTACATGAACCCTAGTTTACAGTTTTATTGTTTTTCCTAAGGGATATAACAACCCCTTTCTAGATAGTGAAAGGGAGACATTGTTCGAAGCTACCCATTGCCTTAACTAGCAGAAAGAGGTGGACAAGGAGTCAGGAGGGCTGGTCAACCTTGAGGCTCCGGCAAAGGTCAGAGCAGTACACCCACCATCTGGTGGAGACAAAGGGAGCTGAATCAACTTCCACCTTTTATTCTTATGTAAATCCTTACCAATAGGCTATCACCAAGCTATTACTGGAATTGCCTGCCTAAGGGCTATGGGTGTATCCCAGACCTGAATAAAAAGGATGGCAAAGCCAGAGCAAAGCCAGTCCTCTCTGGGGCTTCTGCCTGGCCCCCAATTTCCAAATTAGTATTTTCTTGTCTTGTCTCTTTCATTTGTGTGCAGCCTCCTCTAGAAGCTGAACCCTGAACCACAAAGGATGTGGGGGACACATGCAAAACATGCTTTGCCTCCATAAAGAGCTGCTGTCGGAAGAGTCAGAGTGTGTGTATGTGTGTGTATATTTGCATTTCACCACATCTTACTAGGTCATGACTCAGGCATTGTGCTCAGCTCTGAGGATGGTGATATTAACTGTTAGGATTCCTGCTCCAGAGGAGGTTGCAGTCTAGTGAGGATGACAAAATCCTCTAACGATTGACTATGTGTTGGTGTTGGCTAACATGTGCACTCTTTGAGATAGTTTCACTTTCAAAGAATTTTAGAGCTAAAGAAACCTCAGTACCACAGATTCCAACCCAAGGGAGAGAAAGGAGGTCCCATGTCCAGTCTGTTCCTAAAGGGCAGCTGGATCCTGGCTCTTTTGAGAACAGGTAGAGCTCCTGCTGCTCCTGCTTCCTCATACAGCTATTTGCTAAACGGCCCATTGGTTTCCTCAGATCAGGTGGTTTGCACAATCAACAAATCAATGTAAATGTATGAAACAGGCTTTAAAATGTATGAAAATAGTGACACAAAATTATGTTTTGTTAATATCTTTTCAAAATATGATGATAAATATTGTTTGATATAAGATGTGTTACAAGATCTGTTATTCCTGCCCACTTTCCTGATTTCTTCCACTGTTATGAGTTCAGCAACTTATTAAATTAACTTCGGGGTTTAGTTCACACTGAACCATCAACAAATTCTGTGACAGAGGGAAAGACATAGGAGTGGTTGTATATAAAACTACTGTTGGGTAAAACAAGTGGTTGGTTTGGTCATAAAAAATGCACACTCTTCTAGTGAAATGTCATATATATATTGATATATATAAAAAATATTTGGGGGTTTTGTTCTTTCATAATTAACCAAAACTATCCAAAATGTTGTTTGCATGTGAGTAACTCTGATATATGTGCATATGCATATTGTGTATAATTTCAAGTCCAACTTTACAAGTTCAGTAAGAATTTTTGTTATGTTTTATAGGAAATCCAAGACTAAATTGACCCATTTTTAATAAGATAACTATTATAATACTGTACTCAATTTATTAATGCAATTTTGCTAATGCTTCCTTTCAGAAAACAATGCTTTCTGATAACTTCTATGCTTAGCTTTTAATGGAAACTATTTGGGTGACATCAGTTAATAAAATTATATAGGTTTCAGATGTATAATTCCATAATACATCATCTGTATACTGTATTTATTCACCACTCCAAGTCAATTCTCCTTCCATCACCACTTATGCTTACCTTTTAATGAAGAATCTTTTTACATGATTGTTTCAAATTTTAGCTACTTAACCTTTTATTTGCAACACTCTAAATGAGCCACACAAATGAGTAAATGTGTGTGTAGTAGTAATCATATCAGAGAAGACAGAACAACATTGTAAAGCAAAAGAGAAATATCACTTATTCAGGAAATACTAAATATTTTCTTAACTGATAGTAGAGATTTCCCAAAAAATGGCACTTTAAGGAAGAATTATATATTCCAAAGGATGTTTTTAGAGCATAAACTAAAACAACAGAAACTAATTTACTATCCCATTAATTCAAATCAAGCATCTTGTAAAATATCCAGATAACTGGGGTAATTTAAAGGAATGTCTTTTAATTACTTGGGAAATTGCCTCAATCTTCCACCTCAATCTTCTATTTCACTCTGCAGATTAAACAGTCCTTTAAAAAAAAAATAGAACTCTTTCCTCCTATCACTCCTTTTGGGTCCTTGTCAGTTCCCTGTGGAGTCATAAGATTAAAGGTGTCTAGGATGTGCAAGGAGAGCCCAATATTAAATAAATCTGATTTCCAGATGACTTCCTGTTTTAATCAGGTAATTACCATATCAAACCTTCCTGTCTGTTTCCCCAAGCTATGAAAAAATGGAGTCCTGAATAGTTTCCATGGTAACTCCTACATGTCTTTACATTTTTTCAATATAATGAAGTTTGCTTACACACTAACAGCAAAAATATTAGTAAAACATGTATTTTTACTGTTATCAATTTTAAGTTAAAATGCCTCCATTTATAAAATCCTTAAAACATGTGCTCCCAACGTTTCCATTCTGTTCATTGGGACAGAGCAGCAGTCATTTTGAGGCCACGGGCACATCTGTAAACTCATAGGCCACATGATTATAAGTCTGTTCTTCAGAAAGTAATATTTGAAGAGTAACAAAAATCATAGTTTATCTGACCTGCATATAAAACCATTGAAGTATGCTACATTTATCATATTAAAAATGCATCATTAAAATTTAAAAGCAGGTGCAGTTGCTCAATAAGCTAATGGTATAGTCTGAAAACTCCAGTCAAGATTGTATTGTTGAATTCCCAGTTGAATAAAGGAGAAAGGGGTGGGGGTGGAGAGTGGGGGGTGGGGAGAGGGATGTGAATGACCTTGTACCAAGGTGGCAGGGCCCTAAGATACTGTGCTGTAGGCTGTGGCTGAGCTCCACTCCGAGGATCTTTAATGCACTGCATTCTGACGGCTGAGAATGAAAGCGGCCTCTAAACAGATGAGCTTGACATCGCTTCACCTCAGAGCCGAAACCTCTGTGTCTCTGCGAGCATGTGAATGCGAGCGCATCATTGTATTTATAGGGTGGATTTATGGGCTGTTTGCCGCGTGCACCAATGACTCTATGCTTGTCAGAGAACATGTTGTAGAAAATGGCATAAAGAAGTTTAACGAGAAAAAAAACTGGTGGAAAAAGATTTAACTTTCGTAAGAGTCATGTCAGTCTATAAACTATTAAATGATCACCTTTATTACTGGGTGGTTTATTCACCTCACATCATCTTGAGAAGAGCTAGACAAGATTCCTGAAATCTATTAATTAGTTTCTTCTAGCAAATATTAACTCAGCAAAATTCTATTCTTTCATTAAATATGTTTAGAATTTTAAATTGAAATATCTAAATCTGTACATTTATTTCCTGGTTAGATAAAACTAACTTGCAGAATCTTTATATATATATAATTTAATGTCAAACTTGTTTAATTGGTTTTTATAATTTTTTAATGAATTGTGCACACCTAAATTTATTATAGCTAACATAACTACTCATTGGTAGCAAGAACAACACAAAATAATAATAAATATAATTTTCACCTAAAATCTTTCATGGAGAGATGACCACAGAGTAGAAATTAAAAAGAGAGAGATAGCCAAAACAGGTTTGGCTCAGTGGATAGAGCTCCAGTCTGTGGACTGAAGAGTCCCAGGTTCAATTCCTGTGAAGGGCATGTACGTTGGTTGTGGGCACATCCCCAGTGGGAGATGTGCAGGAGGCAGCTGGTTGATGTATCTCTCTCATTGATGTTTCTAGTTCTTTATCCCTCTCCCTTCCTCTCTGTGAAAAATCATTTGCCTTTTTCCTCCTTGAGACATAGTTTTCTAAGTGGTGGCTATGACATAAAATAGCTGGTAGGTCTGTGTGGGGTTTTTTGGGGTGACACTTTCATTAAGATACATTTTAAACATATTATAGGAAAATATTCATCATTCCTCCATCTCTAATATAAATATGGAATGTAAGTCCAATTTATGAACTATAGAGAAGTAGATCTACTTACATATTTTTTATCAGCAAGAATCCCATTAGCTTTTGGTGACTATCTTCAATTATTAAAAATTAGAGGCTCAATGCATGAAATTTGTGCAAGAGTAGGCCTTCCTTCCCCTGCTGCCAGCACGGGCTTCCCTCTGGCAGTCGGGACCCAGGCTTTCCTTGCAGCCCTGGCTTCATCCGGAAGGTCGTCTGGAAGGATGTCTAGTCTAATTAGCATATTATGCTTTTATGATTATAGATAAGAACACCACATCAAATGTTTGTTAAATTACTATGTCATCAAACTGTCAGAAATAGTATTCATTACTTTTTGGATAAATCAGTCTACATTTAGAGTCTAGAACACTGGAATAGTATTTCAGGGGCGAAAGCCTTAAAAATCTAAAGTCTTAAACTGTTTAAAGTAAGCCTTTTATTTTTCCAAGTGAACTAACAGTTTCCTTGGTCTGTTATTTTTGCTTTTAGTGGTTTAGGTTCTGCTTCTCTTTCTTCTCATATATGAGATTGTCTTGATCTCTTTACATTCCTCACCAGGTTATTCTCTGTAAGTAATTATTCACTTACCTTTATAAGCTGATCAATAACCCACTATGAGATAATTTACAGGTCTTATGAAATATCTACCTATGTGTAGACTTTAATGTAATAGATTTAAGATATATGCAGCTTGAAAGATAATCTTCAGCAGTTGCATATTATATTAAATATTAGCTATGCTTGCTGTCTAACACTGAATACTCCAACATCAACCATAACACCATTTTTACTTCCACCAATTTTGTATCTGTCTTTACACGCATAGCAAAAAGCATGATATCCCCCCATTTGCACTCTCAAATAATTGTGTAGACTTCATGAAATATCTAAATATTCGTAGTTTTTTAGAAAAGGCAAATGTATTATCAAATGTGAAAAATTAGAAAGTGATTGATTGTTTTTTCCATTGACATATATTTGTTGGTTGCTGTACTTTGTTAGTAAGAACTAAGTTCTTAAAGACTTTCTGTGGCCAGTGTTACTTGGTTGGTAGAGTATTGGCCTATGCACCAGAGGGTCACAGGTTCAATTCCCAGTCAAGGGTATGCACCTGGGTTGCAGGGTTGATTCCCATCCCTGGTTGTGGGGCATGCCAGAGGAAACTGATGGATGTGTCTCACATTGACATTTCTCTTTCTTTCTATCCTTCGCCCCCCTCCATTCTACTCACTGGGAAAATTGATGGAAAAAAAAAATATCCTCACTCTGTGGTGAAGATTTAAAAAAGCAAAACAAAAAAATTAATAATAATTTATGACTTCTAATCTTGCTCACTTAGACAAATTATTTAACCAAAATAAGACAAGATTTTCACAAAAGGAAGATGGGCTGAATGAACAAAACATGCATCCATTCATTTACTTTGTCTGCTAGTTCACTTAATAAACTCTTTTTTTTTAATTTATTGATTTCAGAGAAGAAGAGAGAGGGAGAGACAGATAAAATCATCAATGATGAGAGAGAATCACTGACTGGTTGCCTCCTGCACACCCCCTACGGGGGATCGAGTCTGCAACCTAGGCATGTGCCCTTGGCCAGAATTAAACCTGGGACCCTTTAGTCCACAGGCTGATGTTCTATCCACTGAGCAAAACCAGCTAGGGCTTATTCTGCATTTTCTAAGTGCCTGGATTATGTATGACAGCAAAAGAAACCATCAACAAAACAACAAGAAAACCCACTGCATGGGAGAACATATTTGTCAATATTATCTCCAATAAAGGTTTAATCTCCAAAATTTATAGGGAACTCATACAACTTAACAAAAGGAAGATAAACAACCCTGTCTCGACGCGCAGGGCAACAACGGGGGTACGCAGGAACCACCTAAGAGAATGAAACAAACAAGGAACGCGGAAGAATGGAGGCAAGACAAGGTTCTGATCAAGTCTCAACTTTATTCTTTGAAATGGCTGTATATATACAGCAGAAACAAAGGGGGGCAGGATTGCCTATGCAGAGGGGTCTTTGGCATTGTACAGTTGGTTTAGGCACTGAGTGGCAAGATGGTAAGGTATCTGGCAACACAGGATTGGCTAACTGCCAGGGTGGGGTAACATTCCAAGGTGTAACATTCCAAGGCTGGGCTCTCTATGGGGGAGGATCAGGAAGGGGAAGTTGCAAAGATGTTAAGCGGCAGGTTAATCTTATCTTCTGGCCAAACCCTCAGAGCACTGCATAACTTCTGCTAGAAGGAACTAAATTCTATTTCCTTAAGACGGAGTTGCTTGTCTCAACTCTGATGGCTCCCAACACAACCCAATCAAAAAATGGGCAATGGACTTAAATAGATACTTTTTGAGAGATGATACAAGGAAGGCCAAGAGGCATATGAAAACATGCTCAAAGGCACTAATCATAAGAGAGATGCAAATCAAAAAAACAATGAGGTACCATCTCACACCTGTCAGAATGGCTATCATCAACAAATCAACAAATGACAAGTGCTGGAGAGGATGCAGAGAAAAAAGAACCCCGTGCACTGCTGGTAGGAATGCAGACTGGTGTGGCCACTGTGGAGAACAATATGGAGTTTGCTCCAAAAACTAAAAATGGAACTCTCATTTGACCCAGTGATCCCATTTCTAGGAATATATCCCAAGAAACCAGAAACACCAATCAGAAAGGACATATGCACCCCTATGTTCATAGCAGCACAATTTACCATAGCTAAGATTTGGAAACAGCGTAAGTGCCCATCAGTAGATGGGTGGATTAAAAAACTGTACATCTACACAATGAAAATCTATGCTGCTGTAAAAAGGAAGGAACTAGTACCATTTGCAACAGCATGGATGGACCTGGAGAGTATCATGCTAAGTAAAATAACTCAGTCAGAGAAAGAAAAAAATCACATTACCTCACTCAATTGTGAAATATAATGAACAACATAAGCTGATGAACAAAAACAGATCCAGAGACAGACAAGCATCAATCAGACCATCAAACCTCAGATGGAAGATAGGGAAGGGTAAGGATGAGGGGGAGGGGTCAATCAAAGGACTTGTATGCATGCATATAAGCAGAACCAATGCATAGAGACATCAGGGGGGTGAGAGCATGAGCAGGGTTGTGGCTGGTAAAGAGGGGATAAAAACACATATGTAATACCTTAATAAATAAAGAAAAAAAATTTAAAAAGCTGTGCTACATTTGCACAATGGAATACTAAGCAGCTATAAAAAAGAATGATCTCTTATCCTTTGAGACAGTATGGATGGACCTGGACACTATTATGCTAAGTGAAATAATCCAATCAGAGAAAGATAAATATCACATGATCTCACTTATTTGTGGAATCTAATGAACAAAATGAATTGATTCACAAAATAAGATCTGAGGCATGAAATAGATTGACATATCTCAGTGGGTGGGGGTGTCAAGAGAAGGAGAGAGAAGAGAAGAGATAAAACAAAGAACTTATATACTTATTAGAGGCCTGGTACATGAAATTCATAAATGGGGGGGGGGGTTCCTCAGCCTGCCTACACCCTCTCTAATCCAGGACTCCTGTGGGGATGTCTGATTGCTGGGATTGGGCCTAAACTGACAGTAGGACATCCTTCTTGCAGTCTGGCACTGCTGGCTCCTAACCACTCACCTGCCTGCCTGTATGATCACCCCTAACCACTCTGCCTGCAATCCTGGTCACCTGTAATTACTCTCCCCTGCCAGCCTGGTGCCCCCTAACTGCTTTTTCCTTGGCCCCTAACACCGTGGCTTTGTTCAGGACATCTGGAAAGATGTCTGGAAGATGTCTGGTCTAATTAGCATATTACCCTTTTATTAGTATAGATATGCTTATATGCATAGTCCATGGACACAGACAATAGGGTGGTGAAGGCCTGAGGGCGAGGGATAGGGGCTGGAGGGGGGAGGGAAAGGGAATAAAATACTATAATACTGTCAACAATAAATATATACATTTAAAATTAAAAACAACAACCCACACACACAATAGATTACGGATGTGAAAGATGCTTGGAAGCACATAGTAATAACTATTATCCAGGTATCAGAGATTTCTGTCTTAAGTAATAACTTGAAATCCTAGAGATGACTAGAAAGTATTCAAAGAGGGAGGGAAAGATTTCCAGGGGGAAGCATATGGGAAGGTATAGAGATTAGAGAGATCATGGGAAATAAAGAAACTAAAAGGAGTTAAATTTAAAAGAACATCAGGGACCCATAATAAGTGAGCACATTTTTGTGCAATTAATGTGTGCCAGGCACTTCTGATTTTTCCCACTTAATTTTTGAAACAATGTCATGAGGGATACGACTGATCTCTATATCTGCAGTGGAGGAAACTGAAGAACATAAAGGTTGAATCACACCTGTGGTAAGACTCCTGGAAAATACATAATTTATTTTGAATGTCAGAAAGATTCCTTTAACAGCAAAAAGGGGAGTGGATCAGAGGAATGTAAGACTGAATGCTAGGAGACAAATTAAGAGATAATTACATTAGAGCAGACAATATTTGATGAGGACTTAAACTAAGGCCATGGGGCTTATGTAATGCAGAGAAGAAAACAGATGCGGGAGATATCTCGAAAATAGAGCCATAGGCTGAAACCGGTTTGGCTCAGTGGATAGAGTGTCGGCCTGTGGACTAAAAGGTCCCTGGTTCGATTCCAGTCAAGGGCATGTACCTTGGTTGTGGGCACATTCCCAGTAGGAGGTGTGAAAGAGGCAGCTGATCGATGATTCTCATCGATGTTTCTAACTCTATTCTCTCTCTCTTCCTCTCTGTAAAAAAATCAATAAAATATATATTTAAAAATAAAATAGAGCCATGGGATACAGTCATAGAGGAAAAACAAAATGTGGAAAATTAGGACACAAGATGGTTACCACAAGATGGCCAGGAGGGGAGGGCAGTTGTGGGCAATAAGACCTGCAGGGGAGGGCAGTTGGGGGTGACCAGGCTGTCAAGGGAGGGCAGTTGTGGGCAACCAGGCCATCAGGGGAGGGCAGTTGGGGGCTATTGAGCTTTCAGGGGAGCAGTTAGGGGGTGGTCAGGCTGACAAGCAGAGGCAGTTAGGTACAATCAGGCAGGCAGGCAGGCGAGTGGTTGGGAGCCAGTAGTCCTGGATTGCAAGAGGGATATCCAACTGCCCGTTTAGTATAGGGCCTAAATGGGTCCCAGATTGGAGAGGGTGCAGGCTGGGTTGAGGGACACACACCACCACTACCCCCCAATCCCATGCACAAATTTCATGCACCAGGCATCTACAATACTACTTAAAATGAAAAGGAACAAGGTTATAAGAAAAGATACAAGGACCCCTTTAGAATATGACAACGGTCACTTAAGGGGCATGAAGTTTGAAATGTCCAGGAAAGCTAGCCTGGAGCTGAAGATGAGGGAGTTATGAGCAGAAGTGAAGCTCTTTTTTTTGATGAGAGGGGATGGAATCTTTGAAGAGAGTGTATCACATTGCAAGTCAAGAAAATCAAATATAGAAGCCTGGAGAACATCAGCATTGAAGGGGTAGACAAGCAAATCAGAAAAATGACAAAGGAGACAGGAGGAGAGGCAGAAAAAATTATTCTAATTGATGCTAAGCAAGAACGAAATTTCAAATTAAAATGGAAAGATATCATCAAATATCATAGATGGGCTCCAAAAAGTGTCTTTCAGGCTTGGGGATTTCAAAGTCATTGATAAACTTTTGTGTCCCATATAGGGCCAGATTTCTCCATGTAGGGGAACATCCCTGCTCTTTATCTGTAAAAACAACTTCCAAAGTCTTGGGCAAGTTGTGGGAGTGGGGGAATTTCTGGATCTGGTTCTACACCTCCCAGTAGCTGGGGACACGTGGGCTGAAGGAAATTTATGAAGACATAAGTAGGGTATGATCAAGGCAAGGTAGTGAAGGGGGAGATGGCAATGAGCTTTGCAGCTGCTAATGGTATTCAACTGAAGATAAATGATTAACCTGCAAAGATCCTAGGCCATGCAGGACTGTGCAAACCCAGATTAAAGTACAAAGCAGCTTTGGGGAAAATGAGTCCAGAGACACTGGTCCTCAGCTGAAGCTGCTTACTCAGTTCTTTATGATCTCTTTAATTCATAATACTGCAAAATGCCCAATGTGAGAAGAGTCACCCTCATTCAAAGGTGAATGACCACTATAAAAGAACCAGCAAAAATTATGCAAAAATAATTTATATAAAATAAAAAGGAAATTTTATTACAAATAAAAGTCTTTGGGAGATTATATACCAGCCAATAAAATAAGCCAGGAAACAAATAAATATTTGAAACAATATTTCATTATTTCAACAATTAAATAGGCAATGAAGGGTAGTGGTTTAACACATGGACTTTCTTCCGGACTGCGAGGGTTCAACCCTAGTTTTGCAGTTTATTGGTTGAGTGAGTTTGCAGATTGCTTATAATCTCTGTTTCAACTTCTTTGTCAAAACAAAGAAGAGAATAATACTACCTACCTCATAGGTTCTTGAAAAAAAAAGAAATTGTGTAATAGAAATGAAGTGCATGGTGCAGTAATTGGTAAATACTACATACAATGTAAATGTGATCACTTACAGCCCAGCTGGTGTGGCTCAGTCAATTGGCTGTGCTCCCAAGCACCAAGAGGTCACTGGTTCAATTCCCATTCAGGGCACATGCCCAGGTTATGGGCTCAATCCCCCGTGGGGGGCAGGCAGGAGGCAGCTGATGGATATTTCTCTCTCATCGATGTTTCTATCTCTTCCTCTCCCTCTCCCTTCCTCTCTCTCCAAAATCAATTTTAAAATATATTAAAAAACAAATAAACTAGTAAATGTGAGCACTGTTTTTATCTACTTTGAAATAAAACCCCAAATAAAACATTTTAAAAATTGCATAACAACAGAGAGGGCTTGAAAGTGATGCAACAGAATTTATGGGAAAAAGTAGTAAAAAAACAATCAAACCAAAAAGCAAATAAATCATTGCATAAATTATAAGCTAGCATGGCAAATACATAAATATTGGAAATAGGTCTGTGCATTGAGACATTAGAAATTATTTTAAAATATCCAATAATTATTTAGAATTTGTTCAATGTAAAATGTATTTAAGGGTTTTATTTCATGTTCTGTTCATGGGGCTATAGAAAAGTTATATGCTTCAGATCTTTATACATCCCTTCAAAGCATCAGTTTAAGTGCACAATCTGAGGCTCTTCTTTTCTATGTTAATAAGCTCTTTTTCTGCACCTCCATCACTAAAATGAAGGAAGAGGAGAGAAAATCACAATCAATCAGTGAAGGCACTAAATCATCATATTTTTAGGTCAAAGCTTTTTCTTTTCCATCAATGGCAGCTTATTAATATATTTAATTTGAACTTTACCTTTTCAACAGAGATTTAAGAAATAAACGAAATAAGAAACTCTCATCTTAGCACCTAAAAGGCATTCCTAAAAGCTAAAGAAAGCACCTCCTGGAGAAACATGATTCCCTTGAATGAAATTTATTTATTATTTTTAAAACATCTCACAATTTGATGTCATGTATTTCATTGATATCTTATTTTGAAAGAATTATCTGTTAATTTGTAAAGTGGGATGATAAAAATTTTAATTGTTCTTTTTGTCTATCTTTATCTCATTTTTATACCTATTTTACCTTCATGTCCATATTTTAATCGTAGAACATTGTTTTATTTGTACTTTTCTATGATATTATATAGTCAGTCTTAGAAACATACATGAATTTTAAAAGTCAGTTAACTTAGTTTTAATTTTGTATAAAAAATGTGATGCTCTAGCTATCAAGCAATCTGACCTGAAATGTGCATAATGGAAAACTATATAAAACAAAAATATCTTAATTTTGAAAACAGATGATTATTATTTTCCAACAATGTGACATACTCTGTTGAAATTAAAAAGAAAAACTGAAAGGTTGACACAATTTTTGTCAAAAATATCTTTGAAAAACTTTGGGAATGTTTTTCTTGCACCCACAAGAAAATTGACTGCTTTTCTATAAATCATACTAAGAACCTCATAAATTAAGTTAAACATGTTACCTGATTTTCAATGTAATTTTTTTAAAGGATACAAGACACAATCAAACTCTTCAACATCATGTGAATTCATAAACAGCATTGAGTGTAAATACTCGTTGTAGGTGAGTTGGGTTCCAGGTAAAGAAAAGTTATATGTTAAACAAGGTCAATCATCAATGAAGACTTTCTGAACAAGCTGAGTTTGTTGGAGCTCTCTGAACAAAAGACAGGAAATAAATTCCTGGCTTCCTTTGAGCTGGTATTTGGATCAATGTAAGCAGGTGAGATCACCCAGCCAGAGTGTGAATTGAGGTCAAAGTGAGAAGTGTGAATTGAGAAGTAAAGGGGTCCATGGAACTTCCCAGGGGAGAGACATTTTTAAACATCAATGACAGAGATGCTAAAGAAACTAAAGAGGAGTAACTAGAGAAATGCCCGAAATGGGAGAAAGAAGTACCTTGAAGGGAAATGAGTGGAGCAAAGAAGCATCTGGAGCAAAGGGAAAACAGATACTTGGAAAGAAGCAAGTGCTCAACCTATACTACCTTCAAAGTCAGAAATGTGTTTGTTGTGGAATAACGTGGAGCACGCAGGTCATCTTTTATCAGGGGGAGCAGTTAGTGACATCAAAAGCCCTATTTCAAGGTGATTGGCACTAATAATTTTTGCTGAGCAAAGTGGGAAATAGATAAAACTATTATAGAACAGTCTCTCTTGGCTGTGAATGGAAGGGGATAACCATGAATGGAAATAGGTCCCATAATCTTGAGGTAAACATAAGGTCACAGTGATGGTAATAAAATATTATGTTTAAAATCCTCAAAGTCTTTCCAACATGTACCATTTGCCATCAAAACCGTGGTCCTTGGGCTCCATCAAGGGTTAGCACAGCGCTCTCAGCTCTGACAGCCCCAGTTTCCTCTCCTGCTGTGGCTGCTGTTGCTATTGCTGCTGTGTTACACCACTGTTTTATTTATTTTTAATGTATAACACTACTTAGGTCACTGACTACTCTCCTCCTCCCTTCTGATGTGTGCTATCTTCTTCCATATCTTTCATTTCTGCTTTAACAGCATCTCTCTCAAATGGAGAAAACACTCCCCCCCCTCCCCCCATTTGTTCTGTCTCTATTGCATGGTCAGAGTACCTGGGAATTTTTTCTGAAACTAGTGTTATGTTACGTTGAACATTCTATTGTCTCAGGCCTTGAGCAGATGGTAGAGCTAATAACGGAACCACAAAATAATCTGAGCAGCACACATAGAATCAGTACGGAGGGAGCAGAGAAATGTAGATAAGCAAATTAAAGCTAATCTCATGGCCTTTGGAGCACAGAATGAGAAGCCGTTTGGAAATGCATGGGGATAGATGGATTGAGAATGTTTATGCTTTTCTTAGATTCTGTTTTTGGCGCTCTCTCTCTCTCTCTCTCTCTCTCTCTCTCTCTCTCTCTCTCTCTCTCTCTCTCTCTCTCTGTGTGTGTGTGTGTGTGTGTGTGTGTGTATGTGTGTTTTGAGTGTTTATTGCTTTGGAAGAATTAGGAAAAATAGATTTTTCTCAGTAAACTCCTGCATCACCTAACACATTGCAGTGGATAGGCATTCAATACATGTTTAGAGACTAATTTACCCTAAAAGACCCAAATATTCTATTGACTGAATGAGCAAATTAAAGTGCAATAATTAAATATCCAGTCAATAAAGTTATTCCTAGTAAACCAAAGCTTAGAAGTCTCAACATTTCAGAAGAATTTCAGAATTGCTGCTTGATAGGCTAAGACAACATTAGTTCATTCTCATTAAAATACTTAAATTAAATCTTGTTAGTTTTTTAATCAACATGAAATTAAATGCTTACTTTTCAAAATTTGTAGTAATTATTCACTAAAGAAAATTAACAGTTTCATTATTTATCATTAGTGGCCCATTTATATAATGTGACTGGTTGACATGTTGTGTTTTCATCTTTGAAAAATTAGCAATGAATTAGATTTATTTCAAGCACCAGGCCCTTATATTTATATATGAAGTAGTCCATAGAATCTATTTCATGTTATTTTTTCTGAATATAATCTTAAATGAACATTACTTAGCACTTTCTTCCTAAAACCTTTTTATGTTCTTTGAAAATTCATATCCAGATGATTTATTATTTGCTGATTAAAAATGAAGAAGACCATAAGTTTATTAATTGTTAGATTTATATCTATGCCCTGAAAGTAAGTGAATCTAATGTAAATTCTTTGTCATATGTAAATGTAAAGTAGATTTATATAATCTAACACATTTACCAAGGAAATTTAATGGTATGCACTAAAAATTATTTTCCAGTACACATAACATAAAATTTGCATTGTAAACCAAGGACTATCTGTAACTCACATATACACTAGATCATGGCTGTAGCATGCAAGCCACTTTAATCCTACAAGTACCCATAAAGAACTTTAGAATAGGGAGAAGCCATGTGGTTTGCTTGAATGAAAAGTATTAACTTTAAACCACAAAACCAAATCAAATTCAATCACAAACAAACCTAAAAATCTAGAATCCCTAATAGTCACCAAAGATGTACCAAATTCAAATACTATATGACTGCACAGATACTCTGGATCATAGAAAATGGTTGTCATTCTCATATCACATGAGGTTCAATGTTGTAAAAAATTTACTTGTAATGTTCACACTTTCTCTTGCTTTGCTTTAATTTTGGTTGTATCTACTTTAGAAAAAAACAGAGGTGATCTTTCACTTATTTAATATGATACCTATTTTATGTAGAGCAAGTAATTTCATACTCTGTGAAAATTAAAATGTGGTAAGAGACTTTTAATCAAAATCAAGATCTATTGTTCAGAGACACTGAAATAATGCTCTATATCTTTATGGTTATCCAGCCAAAGGGTAGTTTGGTTTCATAGATAACTATGTTCATGATTATTTTTAATTTTCCTATTATTAGTGTAGCTTTATATTTAGAAGAGTTAGTGAATAAAATAATTACCCATCTCAAGTAAAGAGCTTGTCTTTCTAACTGTCCTACATAAAATCTTTAGACAGAAAAAAAAAAATCAAAGTCTTGTATAACAAATGAATTAGTTGTAAAATTAATTGGGCCATGTTTCCACTTTAAAAAATGAAGTTACAAAACCAAGATGGCGGCATAGGGTAGACACCCGAATGCAGCCTACCACAACAAATTTGAATTTAGAACTGAAAAACAGGGGAAGCATTGCTCTGAAGCGCCAGACGGCTGGCTGAGAGGAGGCTCTGCCATCTGGGAAGGAGAGAGAAGGCACGCTGAACCTCAGGAACTGTGAAGGTACGGAGAACTGTGTGCGCGAAAAGGCGCTGGCTTAATCCCTGTGCGGAGAGGAAGGGCCGGGCCGAGATTGCTGCTGGCTTACTCCCTGCACGCAGAGAGGGCAGGCCGGGCTGAGTTCGCTACTGGTTTACTCCTGGCGCAGAGAGGGCGAACAGCTAACGCGGCTGGCTTTCTTGTCCGAGAGGAAAACAGAATCACCCTATTCCTCTGATAAACGGCCCCAGACAGGGAGAGGCCAGACTGTCAGGCAGTGGGCAGAGATCTCTTGGAGGTGTGTGAAGCCAGAGGCCATTACTGCGGGACTTGGGGAGGAGCCGAAGGGAAAACAAAGTTTGTCTGCACCAACCCGAGACTCCGCCCTACCTGTGGCTGAGCACAGCAGCTCTCCCAGAGGCTGGCTTTCTCTAAGGAGGGACTTGCAGGAATCCAAAGCTTGTCTGCGCCTTTACCAAAGAGGTGCGCGCGCCTGCAACCAATCTTCCAAAACTCTCCACAAACAGGACTTTTCTAAGGTGAGACTGACAGGGAACCAAAGATTGTCTGCTCCACCCCGAGACCCCGCCCTATTCAAGCAGAGTACGGAAACCCTCCTAGCTGAGACACTGCTGATCCTCACAGCCAATTGGCTTGGAGATCAACGCTTCCCAGTGATACCAACAATAAGCAAGGCTTAACAACAAGACTGCACACACAGCCCACAAAGGGCTACACCAAGACTGCCCACTGCAGGTAACTGAGAAGGCTGTGCTACTAGGCTCTACCAGAACACCTAGCACACAAAGCTATTCCATCAAATCAGGGAAACAACTAAAATGCAGACAAGAAGAAGGACACAAAGGAAGGAGATGGAGGAAAAGAAAAGATTGGACATTGAGTTCAAAACTACAGTTATAAGGTTATTCAACAATATCCTAAAAAAGGCTGATAAAATAAATGAGACCTATGAGGATATGAAAAGGGAGCAACTAGAAATAATAAGGGATCAACAAGAAATGAACAAAACATTGTCTGAAATAAAAAATATTATACAAAGTCCTAAAAACAGACTGGAAGATCGCAAGAATCAAGACAAAGATTTAGAGCACAAAGAGCCAGAGGACACTCCTCTGCAGAAGGGAGAAAATAAAAGAATCCAGAAAGTTGAAGATAGTGTAAGAAACCTCTGGGACAATTTCAAGCGAACCAACATCAGAATTATGGGGATTCCAGAAGAGAGAGAGCAAGATACCGAAAGAGTACTAGAAGAAATAGTGACAGAAAACTTCCCCCACCTGGGGAAAGAAATAGACTTACAAGTCCAGGAAGCCCTCAGAACCCCAAACAAAAGGAATCCAAGGAGGACCACACCAAGACATATCATAATTAAAATTCCAAGAGCAAAAGACAAAGAGAGAATATTAAAAGCAGCAAGAGAAAAGCAGGTAGTGACCTATAAAGGAGCACCCATAAGATTGTCAGCTGATTTCTCAACAGAAACCATGCAGGCCAGATGGGAATGGCAAGAAATATTCAAGGTGATGAATAACAAGAACCTACAGCCAAAAATAATCTATCCAGCAAAGCTATCACTCAGAATCAAAGGACAGATAAAGAGCTTCACAAATAAAAAAAAGCTAAAAGAGTTCATCACCACCAAACCAGAATTATATGAATTGCTGAAGGAGGTTATTTAGGAAGAGGAAGAAGATAAAGATAAAAATTATGATCAACAAATACGTAGCTATCAACAAGTGAATCTAAAAACCAAGGGAATTTAAAAATCTGATGAATAATATTAACTGGTGAATATAATAGAATCAGAGGTATGAAAGGGGAGTGGACTGACGATTCTCAGGGAAAAGGGGAGTGGGGGTGCGAGAAGAGACTGAACAAAAACTGTGCACCTATGGATGAGGACAATGGGGGATGGGGAAAGGACAGAGGGTGGGGTGGGAACCTGGTGAAGGGGAGCAATTGAGGGGGGGAAGAGGATCACATTTGTAATAATCTGAACAATAAAGATTTATTTTAAAAAAAATGAAGTTACATTTTAGTGAGTCTGTGAAAACTTTTACCAAAAAAGAAATCCATAACTAACCTGAGTATACTAATAAAATTGGCTCCCTGCAATTTTTAGGTATATTTTCTGCATCTTATCTAAGATGTTTAACATATATGATAAAGCAAAATCAAGAAAAGTTATTAAAAATAATTGTGAACTATTTTATGATTCCCTACAGATATGAAATATCACTGATTTGTTTACAGTATTAGTGCTTTTTTCATTAACTTTTATTTAGAAGGCTCAATTTCCAGAAATTTCACATTAAGAAATATTTTAGTTCTTATTAATACTAAATCCATAACAAATGTGTAAGAAAATATGCTTTGTATCCAAATTGGATGACATTTTTTCACTTATTTTTAAATCTTGCTTTAATATTTGCTTCACAGCACTAGGGGCATTAACTGAGGCAATGCAGAAGAATTTGGCAGCGCCTTCTACAAGGTGTGTGTGTGTGTGTGTGTGTGTGTGTGTGTGTGTGTGTGTTTTCTAAAAATGGAATCAGAATGCCTTTCTTGTGCCCTTTAATGAAGTAAATATTACATCATAGTTGTTTTTATAGTGAGCTTCATTGTGCTGAGAATTAGAATGCTGACTTTAGATATAAAGTTCAAGGTTATGGTACAAAGAGTCAGAACTGTTATATATATATATATATATATAAAAAAGGATAAAGGAAGGGGGAAAGGAAGGGAGGGGAGAATAATTTATTTCTTGCCAAAATATCTATATTTTTCTTACATGGCTACATGTTTTAATTTTCCTCTCTCACATTTATTCTCCTCTGTGGTTTCTATGAGATGTCCTCAAAAACAGCACTTTCCTAACCATTTCCTCCACCAGCACAAGCCCTGAAAATGTGAGGTCTGGAATACTTTAACACTCCCACATACACAAATATAGAAAATAAATAAATCACTATTTTTACAAAGAGTGTAACAAATCATAAATATTTACTGGGAGTGAGCAGAGCTTTAAAATGAAAGTGTGGCTGTGAAATTGAGGTCTAGCTGAGTTGTATTCTAACGTTAGTACTTAATTGCTGGGAGACTGTGACCAAGTTTATCATTCCCACCACTGCTGTTTGGCATGATCTCTGTCTTCTTGATTTAATTCTTGTTTTAACTAAGATTAAAGCCTGGCTCCAAGTAACTATTTGTTAAATGAATTAATGTATAATCATACTCCAAAGTTATAATCCAAATAAGAAAATAGGTGCTGTGACAGATACAATTAAAATTATGGCTAATGTTTTTTAAATGAAAGAATCAGATATTTTTGAGGCAAAATGGCATTGGACAGTTGATAAGACTGAATCAGAGGTAAGAAGTTTGACTACCTTGAGGTAATTGAGTGTACTTATTATAATATCAATAGATAGTGTCTTCACTTCATCTTTATCTGTTACTTTATCAGGAGTACCAGACAAGAGCAGTGAATCAGGAGAGGGGAAAGGTCCAAAAGAAAATGCTTTTTTGGTCAGCTTAAACAGGAATTGTTCAAACTGCAAGAACTTTCTCCAAGAACTAAATAGATTACAATTTCGGCTAGTTTGCATCTAAAGGAAGAAATGAGAAAGAATCAATCCACTTGCTCTGAGTCAAAAGTGTGTCCAAGGTCCATGAATTCTCTTGAACTTCTAACTTTGGCTTGCAACCCTGAGCAGGACAAACATCCTTCCAGCCCTTGTTAATAGGGTAGCCCTAGAGTCCCTGCAAGGGGCATATATCCCTGGTTTGGAAGTTGTGCAGGAGGTGTTGCATTGAGATTGTGTAGTCATGAGGATGATACAGTCAGAATTACTGTGTGGAGTGACAAGACAGTTGTTCTGGTACTCATCTAAATTTTTATGACACCGAAATCTAACCTGGGGGATTATACCACTGAGATTATTTTAGGACTTGTTTGCTATTGCTGCAGCATGATCTAGCTTATCCAGACCCATGGTCGGCAAACTGTGGCTTACGAGCCACATGGGGCTCTTTGGTCCCTTGAGTATGGCTCTTTCACAAAATACCACAGCCTGGGCGAATCTATTTTGAAGAAGTGGCATTAGAAGAAGTTTAAATTTAAAAAAATTTGGCTCTCAAGAGAAATTTCAATCCTTGTACTGTTGATATTTGGCTCTGTTGACTAATGAGTTTGCCGACCACTGATGCAGACTAACACAGAAATTGCATGGGAAGCAGAGTGTTCCAATAACAAAAAATTAAAAATGTGTTGTTGGCTTAGCAATTGAGCAGGCGCAGTAAAGGAACAGATATTGGGATTTGGAAAAATGGCAATCCATATTTTGCACAAACAAAATATTTGGTAAAACTGTTGTTTTCTATGATTTAGAAAGTAACATGTGTTGATAAGTTTGTAGTATCAGGGAAAGAGTTGGAGAATAGACAGAGTGTGTTTTTTTGTACAAATGGCTGTTTTCGAAGTGACATTAGAAAAAAGAGGTGCATTCAGGAAATAACTATCTATAATAAAGCAGGGATGAAAGTGATCAAGAGATTCTGAAAAAATGAAACCTACAATTTTTAAATTGATGACTTATTTGAGAATAAAAACAGTAGATTTTGTGACAAATGTCAAAAATCAGACTGAGGAAATGACCTTCACAGTTACTGCTTAAACTGTTTAAACTGATGCAGGGAAAGGATCTGGTTAAGGTGTTAGTTTTACTCTGCAAGCTGACTAACCTCAGAGGAGCCTCCTTCCAATTGAGAGACAAGAATGGGGGTGAGAAAGCAGATAAATGAAACAGATCTATAAACTACTGAAAGAATATATCTGTGGTTACTGGCATGTGGAACTAAATGGAATAAATTTTTGAAAGAGTAATACTGCCAAAGAAACTGTGAGCCTGAACTAAAATATTCTGTGATTGAGAGATTTAGGTGATTCTTGAGCCCTCAAGTTCTTGAGCCAGAAGTTGCCTGATAAATATACTAATTTATTAGGTAGAGCACATCACCAGTACCATTTCTGATGTTCAAGAGGATAATAAAGTAGGGAAAACCTTCATCAGGGTGAAGCCAGGAGCCAGGGAGATAAATCGACAAAGCAGATTATTCCAAGAGAAGAGAATTGTGTCTTGATCTGCCCTGAAGACCTTTAATCAGAAGACCTTCAAAGTTGCTATAGACAAGAGACTGTTCTCCCATTCTATATTTTATAATCATAATTGTTTATCACTGTTTTTTTTTTCTGCCTTGTTTCATCATTGTCTAGTGTGTAAACATTGAGAAAAGGCAGACAACTTATCGTATAGTACCTAGCAAAACTATGTCACCTAAAGATCCCAGACTTCAGTCTCCCAATGTGACTGTATGGAGTTTAAAGATGGAATGTTAGATGAGAGTTTCACTGCTATAGATCAACTCAATGTCACCTAAGTTCCCTTGGCTGCTCCATCGCTGAAACTTTCCAATACCCTTCTGGTTCCCAAGTCCGGTAAACTAACTACATGTCATCATTCAAAAAAAAGATGTCTTGGTTTCCTCTCATGTGCAAAGTACTCTTTTAAACAGTGTAGATGGCAAAAATAAAATAAAGAGAGCCAAAGTCCCTGGTTTTCTGGAAGCAAATCCTTATGGGAGTTGCTATAGTTTTTAATATTTGTATCATCCTATATATTAAAGAGGTAATATGTAAATTGACCCTCACACAAGATGGCCACTTCTATGTGGTCAAAGATGGCCACCACAAGATGGCTATCAGGGAATGGTAGTTGTGGGTAATCAGGCCAGCAGGAGAGGGTAGTTAGGGGTAACCAGGCCAGCAGAGAAGAGCAGTTGGGGGCAGGGGAACCAGGCCTGCAGGGGAGGGAGCAGTTTGGGGGGACCAGGCCTGTAGGAGAGGGCAGTTGGAGGTTACTGGGCCAGCAGAGAAGGGCAGTTGGGGGCAATAGGGCTGACAGGGGAGCAGTTAAGCGTCAATCAGGCTGGCAGGGGAGTGGTTACGTGGTGATCAGGCTGGTAGGCAGGTGAGCAGTTGGGAGCCAGCAGTCCCAGATTGGAGAGAGTGCAAGGTGGGCTGAGGGACCAACACCCCCAGTGCATGATTATATGCACCAGGCCTCTAGTAGAAATAATAAAATTTATGAAAATAATACACCCAAATGTACACATGTAAGGATGAATGGATGCAAGTATATAAAAAAACAAACAAACATATTAAGTATTGTGCCGATAAGTAGGATGAGAAGATAGGAGTAACAAGGAGGTCAGGGAAGGCCTCTTTGAGGGGATGATTTATCATATTTTGATACATCATTGACATTTTTAACTCAAAATTCCAAGTTTATGACATTGCACTTTTTTTTTTTTTTAACTTTTTTAATGGAGATTTTCCTCAGGTATCTCCACCTCTTCTCTTTTATTCTTTGCATTGTCTGCCTCTGAAATATTTGTGAACCTTGATGTTCTGTTCTTGGCTTGTTTACTTTTCTCCACCCACCACTCCCTAGGCAATTGCATTATTCACTCACTCACTCATTCATTCAGATACACTTTTGAACTATTTTCATATGCCAGGCACTGTGCCAGGCTCTGGGAAAACAATATTTGCTCTCATTGTATTTACAACAATAAAAGATAAAGCTGTTAAAAATGGTTGCATAAATTATTATTTGATTACAATTGTGATAAGTGCAGAAAAGGGAAAGTGCAGGATGTTCTGAGAGAATGTTAAAGACATCTAGAGAGGATGAGTAGAGAACAGTCTGTGCAAAGACCCTGTGGCAGAGAGGAGCCACTTCTGGATCAATAATCCATTAAAGGTAAGAATAGAGAATGCCTTTAGTTCTTGTTTGTATCTCCAGCACTTGCACAACATTTTTTAAGCAAAGCAAACACTCAAGAAATCTTTCTTAAACAAATATCTTAAATAATTAGTGGTGAGAAAAATTAAAGTCAGTGTAAAGGCAATTGGAATAACTGAATAAATAGTAAGGATTACATATAGTAAAATTTACATAATATAAGTTACTAATGAGATTCGATTAATTCCTTTGTTAGGGCATAATATAATTTAAAAACAAGTCTTAATTTTACAAGGAACCCATGTACTTTATAGAACTAAACTAACTCTCAAATTCAAATTCAATTCTCAGGGCTTATAAAAGAAATTATTTTTCTTGCTATCTGAAATGAATGTATGTTAAAAAGAAATATGAGCTGGGTTTACTTATGTAGTACTTCTAATATAAAGTTGGAATTTATAACCTACATTAATTATATAAGCTATAAAACAATAGTTCTGTGCTTTGCTTTTAAAATTCACTTCTACTCCACAGTAGCACAGTGGGGGTTTTGTTTGTTTGTTTGTTTGTTCTTATATTTTGTGAAGGATATAGGGAGAAAAAAAAAGAATTTGAGAGTCCTTCATTTTCCAGTCTAAGATCTGCTTATTTTACATTGTGCAGTAAATTTTAATTTCAAAATTCTTCTCCATATATTACCTCAGTTAATCCTATCCTTGGAGAAGAATGGTGTATTTATATTATGTTTTATAGCTGAATGCTTTGTAGATTCAGATTGGGTTATATGTGGTTGCCAAGGTAAATCAATATTGTAACTCTTCTAAATATCTCTTTGAATTCTCAACATTGCCAGGTATTTACTGATATTCCTCTTCAAGCTCCTAGACCTTTACAAAAGTGTCCTAACTTCTGTTCTTGAGAGTAGTTTTGTTGCCTCAGTAACTAGAATAATTATTTCTTGATAAATCCCTAAGAATGTTATTTCTTCTTTTAAAAATATTCAGTGGAGCTGAGAACAACTCAATCTGTAAAGACAAAGGAAGAGGAGTCTGGTTACAGTAAGTTAGGAGTAAATATATAGGAAATAGAGGCAATGAGATTACATTTTTTGTAGGTTTGATCAGAAAGAAAATGAGAAGTTGAAAGAACAAAATAACCAAGAGAAAAATGTGCTAATTATTGGAAGAAGGTCTTAGTGGGTTTAAAGGAATGGAGGGGAAAGGCATAGGTGAAGGTGTTAGTCTCAGAGAAGAATGAATGAATAGGGTAAATACCTTGCTTATAGAGGAAAGAAGTAAGAGATGATGCAGTGATATTAGAAAATTGAAAAAGGAAAAATAGGAAAAACATATTGGATGACCTTCATCTTCCCACTTAAGAGGGAATATTATTCATAGAAAAAAATTATAATGTCCCTAATATTAAATACTATATGACCCCCTAATATTAAGCAATAGTTAAAATGTCACTACCTTTATTAAAACTGAACAAAATGTTTTGTTATTTTGCTGTGAGACCAATACCAAACAACTCTTTTAGATGTCTTTCTCAGTAAACCTTAAATGATAATGAGCACAAACTATGAATATAATACAATTAGAGATGAATTACATACTTATGCTATTACCATAGGGGAAAAAAAAAAAAAAAACATTACAGAAGCCAAGGTTCTGATCAAAGATTTGAGTCTAAATTGAAACTATGCCCAGATCAAATGTGGGACATTCGTAAGGTCATTTTAATGATTATACTAATAGTTAATGTGTTTTTAAATATTACATTTAGGGTAGCTTATTTCCTTTAAAATAGTAAAAATTATTAACATTTACATGATGGGAAAAAATGGACAACAAAGTCTGAACAATGATGATTATAGGCAGTAATAATATCATTTAAATTAGCATAAATCATTGATTATAAACCTGATTATAAAACATAAAATCTGATTATAAAAAGGCAAAGTAGTTTACCCATGGTCTTATTTCACATCATAAAAGTGAAAAATTATAATTCTATTGTCTATTCTTTCTATGAAAAGTTAGCTCCTTCAGAAATGTCTTAATGAATAATAAAAGTGACTTGATTTTTCCCACTGCAGTCAACTTTTCTGTCATGCTATTAATGATTAATAATGACTGTGTGCTCAATCGTTTTTTCTTCCTCAGATAAAAGTAGCATTCTAACATAAGACTTTTTTAGTTGTGCAGAGGGTAAAAAGATACTCTTAGCATACAGAAGAGCTGAAATAGAAAGAAAAAAATGTCAATCAATATCTCCATTCTACTCAAAATAGTTAACTTATAATACCTAGGTTTCAGTACATTACTTTATCATGTTCTAGAAGAGATGGCATATTTTTGCATGTATTACATTATCTTTATTGGTATTTTTATATTATAATACAATAGATTTGAACTTAGAGCTAGACATCTTTAATAAGAAAGTACAGTGGCATTCAAGAATCTCTTAGCTGAATAAAAAGTGACAATCATATATTTTAAAATGTAGGAGTTCATGCTTGTATAAATACTTCTCTACATATTTACAAGAACAGCATCCTTTGACAAAGGTCTAAAAATGTCTGTGAAATCCAAACATAATAACATTGTTATTCTGCTATTTATTAACAGAACAGTGCATCCTATAACAATTAGATGTGAATATTGCAAACTGAATTTAACATTAAGCTATCTTTGAAATGCCACTTTGCAGCAGGTTTACAAATGCTTAAAGCACAGCAGGAGATTAACTCCATTTTCAAATATTAAAGCAAAACCTTTTTTAACCTGATAAATCTTACTGAAAGCAGGGCTCCTTCTCAAGAGAGAATCATTCATCTATCAGAAGAGAAAATGAAACCTCCCAATAATTGTTATCACATGGTCTGTTTCCACAATGATATACAAAGATAGAATGACTAGGTGATAGATGATAGATAGATAGATAATAGATAGATAAATAGATGATAGATTAGATAGTTTATAGATGATTATGATAGGTAGGTAGATAGAGAGATAGAGAGATAGAGAGATAGAGAAATAGATAGATAGATAGATAGATAGATAGATAGATAGATAGATAGATAGATGATAAACGATAGATAGTTGATAGATGATAGATGATAGATAGGTAGATAGATAGATAGATAGATAGATAGATAAGTAGATGCAGTAGTGATTAGACTTCTAAATTGGTTTCAATGAACATGTGTTTGCATGCATGTTTTTTTGACTGCAGCCCATTTTTATCTTAAAATGGTATTTAATCATTTAATTTGTGCTATGTTTGCATGTTACCACCCATATACATAAGCTTGATGAAGGTCTTATGTTTATTTGCATTCTTCAAGGATGCCCACCTTTTACTGATTTGGTTGTTCTGCATAAGCTGTTACATATATCTATACTCAATATAAACATACCTACAAATTTAATTTTCTATCTACTGACATCTACCTCCTATTCATCCATTTAGCTAATTAATTACTACTTACCTATGTATTCATCATTAATTTTTTCTTCTCTGCAAAGTGAAATTTCAGCTGAGGTGACAGTGTTTAGTTTTTTAATTCATCTCATGAACTGTAAGAGTCAGCCATTAATCATTTTGCACATGTGTCAGAGGCAGACTGTTGTCATACTGACTGGCAGCCTAATGTGGGTAGTGCCAGTGCTCCATGTTAATTAACTCCCTGTGGTGCTGGAACTCTTTCCTGACCTCTTCCTTCAGAACCATCTATGAGGAGGCTTGAAATAACTACTTCACATGCACTATGGGAAAAATGCAATAAAAAAAAAACAGAATAAACACATTGCCAAAAATTGCTAAATATTTTAAACAAAGAATCATACCTAAGTCATTTGAGTTTAAGAGAATTGCTAATATAACTTTACTAACCACTTAAATGGCACTATTTTTTCCCCCTCTGGTTTTGCTAATCCTTTCCTTTAATTTTTTTCCAGTAGAGAAATGCCAAATGTGGACCAATTGAAGAAATTATTTTTAAGTAGATGTTTATTTCCAAGAATTTATAATGAGATGATCAGCTTTATTTCTTAAAACCAAATAGCTCTGTGATATATGGTAACACCTCACCCCTAACTTATCAAATATAGAAAGGCAGATTCACTTCCTACACACAGCTATTTGCTTTCTCTATTTTATGGGCAATGCCACTCTCTTTAAAATTGAGTCTATAAATAATATATAAGTGGAAATCTTTCAGATGTTGCTTGTTTACTTGTATAATGCTAATAATTCAAGATTTATATCTTGTATTTTAACTGAGAGAATCTGATTAAATCATAGAGCTACTGAATATAATTTTTCAATTCTATGGATTTGGCTAAAGAAATTAAAGTTACAGAGATGGAATAGCTTTTCTAGTTGAAATAAAAGGCTGTAGTGGAAATTCGAAAGTGGTTTCAGAGAATGATAAACATGATTCTCAATCTTGGTGAAGCCAATTGTCAACTCTATAACATGAATCCAGTTTTTTAACTTTCAAGAGAACGTTCCTTAATCTTCCTTAACCTTCTTTATCTCTAAAACGGGGGTGCAATAATAGATTCCTCATGGAGGACAGCTAAATATCAAACTTGGTAATATTTTAATAGAATATTGAACAGCATTTTCACGTGCCCAGAATTAGCCATTGCTGCTCAAAGTGCAGATGGATAAGGCATTCAAAAGTCTGCTTTCTTAAACAAATCCACTAATGCTGACTAAAGAAAAAGCAGAACAGGTTCTACCACCAGCAGCAGCCATCCAATCCCACATTCTCTGGCTATGTAAGAACAGACTGGAGAGGAGAAATGAGTTTTATTCTGCTTAGGAAAAAGTGTAGTGTTTGAGGTGAGAAGTTTTATTTATTTCAACTCTTTCTGTGAGGGAAATAGGTAGGGTGACCTTAGTTTCCACAACGAGGATTTCAAGACTAGGGCCTTCTAAAATCATGAGTGCTTGCCCAACCAGAATGCCTCAGTTGATTGAGCATTGCCCTATGCCCCAAAATGTTGCAGATTCAATTCCTGGTCAGGACATATACCTGAGCTGTGGGTTTGGTCCCTAGTTGGGGCACATACTGAAGGCAACTGATCAATATTTCTCTTTCACAAAAGTGTTTCTCTCTACTGATCAATATTTCTCACATCTATGTTTAACTCTCCCCCTCTTCTTCTTCTCTCTAAAATCAATAGAAATATATTTAAAAAATAAAATAATGGAATAATGGGAGCTTTTTGGTTGGATGCTCACTAAGCTGAAATATCTGCTGACCCCCTCTGGACCTTAGGAGAGCTTGATAACATCTCCCCGATTTGGATGGTATAATAATTACTGACACTGATGTTTGCTTAAAGAGGTGGTCCTCAACCTTTCTAATGCTGCAACCCTTTAATACAGTGCCTCATGTTGTGGTAACCCCCAACCATAAAATTATTTTTGTTGCTACTTCATAACTGTAATTTTGCTACTATTATGAGTTTTAGTGTAAATATTTGTGTTTTCTGATGGTCTTAAGCGACCCAGCTAGTGGTTCTCAACCTTTGGAGAGAACCGCTGCTGTAGAGCCTAAGACCATCAGAAAACACAGGTATTTACATTATGATTAAAAAAATATAGGAGGATATCTTTAGAAAGAAAGATTAAGACATGTGTCAACCATTCACAATGTATAGACTCTATTTGGATTCTTGATAAAATAAACATATGGCAAATATATGAGATTATTCAGTCATTTGATGATAGTAAGGTATCATTAGGTGTTTGTTTTTTTTAAGTATGACATGATAATGTGTTTATATTAAAATAAAGAATCATTTTATTTTAGAGCAGTATATTAAAATACTTATGGATAAATTTACATAAATGTGGGATTTGCTTAAACAGAGTATGCAGAGGGGGAAAATAAGTGAGAGAGAGATAGATCTGATAGATTATGACAACAATTGTTGAAGCTTAGTGATGAATATGTAGAGTTCATTATACTATTTTGTTTACTTTTATATGTTTGAATTTTCCATGATAAAAAATATTTAATAAATAACTATAAAAATAAATTTAAACAGAAAAAAATTATTTCTAGTCTTATAACAATGACACATAAAATATGTAAAAATTAATTAATTAATTAATTCTCTAGTCTCATAAATTATTATTTCAAAAATATTTGAGGGTGGCCAATCCAAAATATTTTATGCTAATTTTGGTAGGCTACGATTCTAATGTATCATATTTTTCTGATTTTTTTCCCAATAATCCTTGATGGCTGTGATGGGATGGTGGTGAGATAGGTCATTTTTCTATAGCTCCAATGAGATTATTAATATATATTTATTGATAGAAACCATCAATGCATAATAGAGTTAGGTGTATACCAGAGTACATATAGTACATTACTTTTCTATTTTATCTTAACAATACAGTTGCTGATAATGCATTCTAAACTAAAAATAAATTACATAATTACATAATAATTGATTATATAATTATGAATAATTTTGAATTATATTCAATTACTAAATTTTTTGCCAGAGAAACAGACATTAGATTCAATAGATTTAATCTAAGAATTTTTGCTGTAATGGATGAATCTTTTAGTAGATTTTGAGAAAACTGAGATATAGATTCATGAAAACAAAAAGTTTTCAAAGGATGCTGTATAATATCTAATTTTGTGTTTAAAATGCAGTTTTTATAAGGCTAATCTTAAATATTGTGATTTTATGAAATATTTTAACTTTTTTAAAAAGTAATTAAAATTTGAGAATTTAGAAGTGTTATTATTCAGGCATGTATAAATCTATCCTATATAATAAAGAGGTAATATGCAAATTGACCATCTCTCCAACACACAAGAAGGTTGTCTCCATGTGGTCAAAGATGGCCACTACAAGACAGCCAACAGGGAGGGTAGTTGTGGGAGATCAGGCCAGCAGGGGACAGTAGTTGGGAGGGACCAGACCTGAAGGGGAGAGCAGTTGGGGGCGATCAGGTGGGCAGGGGAGGGCAGTTAGGGGTGACCAGGCTGGCAAGGGAGGGCAGTTAGAAGTGACCAGACCAGCAGGGGAGGGCAGTTCTGTGCCACTAGGCCTGCAGGAGAAGACAATTAGGGGTGACCAGGCTGTCAGGGGAACAGCTAGATGTCAATCAGGCTGGCAGGGGAGTGGTTTGGGGTGATCAGGCTGGCAGGCAGAAGCAGTGAGAGGATATCAGGAAGGCAGGCAAGCAGTTGGGAACCAGCAGTCCTTGATTGTGAGAGGGATGTCCCAGATTGGAGAGGGAGCAAGCTGGGCTGAGGAACACACACACACACACACACACACACACACACACACACACCTGTGCACAAATTTTGTGCACCAGGCATCTAGTATTTTATAAAGACAAATAGTTTCTTATTGCTGCTCTAACAAATTACCATAATCTTAGTGGGTTAAAACTACACATAATGATCATCTTATAGTTCTAGAGGTCAGAAGTAAAAAGTGGGTTTCACTGGACTAAAATCATGGTGTCCACGTGGCTGTGTTACTTCCTGAAACCCTAAGGAGGCAGCAGGTTCCTTGTCTTTTCCAGTTTCCAGAGGCTACCTGTTTTCCTTGGCTCAAGGCACCCTTACAATCAAAACCAGCAACAGACAATTGAATCTCTTTCACATACGATTGCCTAACACTAACTTTTCTGCCTCCTTTTAAGGTATTTAAGGACTTTTATAATTCCATTGGGACCACCCGGATAATCTAGGATAATCCTCCTATTCTAAGGTCTGCTGATTAGCAAACTCTATTCCATCTACTACCTTTACTCCATCTACTACCCTAATTTAACAACATAGCCTAACAATATTCACAGGTTTCAGGATAAAGGTGTGGACATCTTTGGTGGGGGGGGATCAACCCAAGATGATAGACTCTGCCTACTACATAGCCCAACTAAATTCTATAATGTTTAAGACTTTGTTCACAGATACTTCTTTTTCACAATAAGAGTATGTTGCATTTTACTGGTAGAAAAATATGGCTTCTTACAATTAGTAGTGCTGCTGAGTTCTTTCAGGTGACTTACATAAAAAGACCTACAGAAGCCATTTTGAATGCATATCCAAACTCTGAAGAAATGTTTACTGATGTGTGAAAGTGACATATCCATAGTTTTAAAACACCGAACGAAGTTCAGGGGTCTGGGGAATACCCTTACCTTAGCAGGACTTGTTTAAGATTTAGGCATAATGCGCGGTGCAACTGGGGGCCTTGTGATTTTCCCAAACATCTAACAGGAAGACGTAACATTGCTAGGAGCCTATTCTGAGGTGTCAACGCAGATTCAGGCCTTGGCATCAGCGCTGACAATCCTGGGTCTTTTGCTGAAGAGGCTGCCAGAGCTTCTCAGAACTTGCTCTTTTAACGAAATTCACTACACAGGACAAAGTGCCTTCAAAGAAATGATGGAGAAATTCCCATTGGTCCTCAAGATAAAAAGTCCAAAATTATACACAATGGCATTCTTCAAAAATATTATTTTTCCTACAATAGTTGGATGCAAAATTATATACTGTGTAGTGAATTAACATATCTTCTGAAAATTACTTTGATACTTGAGCCAGGTGGGTACGCCTAGACTCCTGCCTGCTTTCTTATTTCGACGTTATAGTTTTCTGTAAGTCTTTCCATTTTAGATCCAACAGTCATAATGATTGCTTTCAAAAATATATTTCTTACATGGGCCTAATGGTCTGCTCCTAAAGTACTTGCATTCCGATGGTAACTCCTACAGGTCATTTGATGAAGTACAATAGAGAAACACATTATATGTTTAGCTAAATCCACATTAAACATTCAGTATATGGGGAAGATACAAAGTAGTGTAATGGATATTACACTAAAATTAGAAGCCTGGTTTAACAACAGAGGTCCTCTCCACCATTTAGTCTTGTCAATTGCTTTAGTGCTCCAGAGTCCATTCTGTTTACTTTTCTTCTTTTCTTCCAGAGAAATCTATCAGATTCATATCCCAGATTTACCTATCTGTGCATATCTGTGCTGGCTATTGAATAAAGACAAATTCAGAAAATTATCATTTAATGTGATATATTTTAACTAACTCAACCCTTTGCTTTCCTAAGTTCTTTCAATGGCACCACAATTCTCTCAGTTCCTGGGAAGGAAGACTTCACCCATCTCCCATCTTCTCATCTTATCCCCAGGAGTAACAATAGTAAAATAATGATGTTCACTGCAACCTATATCCTATATTCAAAGTGATACAGTCTCTCTAATGCTTACACTATTTCAAGGAAGATGTTAGTACCGTATTTTCCGGCGTATAAGACAACTTTTGAAACAAAAAAAAGTCAACCGAAAATCGGGGGCAAAAGACCAAAATTGCACAGAAATTACCTGCAGATCTTAACGGCAAAGTAAGTCTTTTCTTTTAAGTGGGGGGGTAGTCTTATACAGCGAATATAGGCCTATGTAAACCTATGTTTTAACAGTAAAAATTAGGGGGTCGTCTTATACACCGGAAAATATGGTATTCCTTTTTGACAGAGGAGTATCAAGAACCTTTAGAGACTTACCCAAGGCCTTATAGCTAGTGTATACTGGACTTGGGATTCAACCCTAGCAGGTCTGTTTGTTCAAGTTATAAGCCAGTTCCATGGAACAATGGTGTCTCTGGTCAGCCAAGACTGTCTCTGAAGTTATCTGGAAGGCTTCCTCCCTCTCCAGTCTTACTGCTTTGTTTCTTGTCCGGGGTTTTAGCACCTCTTATTAAGCCTCCTGAAATAGCTTTTCAACTGGTTTCTGCATCTCCAATATTTCAACTTTTTAAAGTCAGATTAAACAACTTTGATCACATCCCTGCCCTGACAGAAAAACCTCCAATGGTGCCTCATTGCTGGTAGGCGGGTTTTCCAACAGACTGATCACAGACCTTCACCAGATGGATCATAAAACCACATTGCCACATTCTTTGCTGTCTTCCTCCTCTCCCATGTTGTGACTCATACATTTGAAAAGACAGGGAGAGCTGCCACACCAGTCACTTACTTGCATTTCAAATGCCCCAGATTTCAGAGAATCGGAATGCTTAGGAGCTTTCAGCGGGTCCTTCTTCACTGCCACTTCCCATTCATTTGGGGAAGTTGTCTAGAAACCACACAGATTGAAAGACCAAAGACTGCCTGAAAGCTTTTAATTCCTCCCTTGTCCATGTGGTTCTATGACAGAATTTTTCTTTTGTCAAAATATCTGATAGTGTCTCAGTTTCTTGACAGAATTTCTGAACAAATACTTAAAATATCAGACTGCCTGATTCAAAATGCATGCTCACAGACTATAGGATGCAATACAAACTCCTTACCCTATATTCAAAGCTCTTTATAATTTGGGCTCTTTTAGGTTTATTTCCACTGCTTTCCAATATTCACCCTGATCTAGTGATCCTTGGCTACATCACCATTATCCACGTGCATTCATGCTACTAGACATTCGCTTAAAACAACTCTTTTGCTTAATTTGTCACTTGCATTTACTTGAATGTGAAACAACTTTCTCTGCTTAACTGAAGCTGTAAAACAGAGAACGAAAGCCTCCAGTGAGGTAATGGCCCAAATAGTCTCTGTGGTCCAATCCTGAGAACATGAGCTTCTAAGTGCATCCTACGGGTTAGTATATGGGGGTAGGAGTGCTTCTCAATAAACATTGCCAGGAATGAGAATATCTAGAGCACTCCTTGTTTATAAAGTGAATGACCCATTTCCAGGATTATAGAGCTGGACAATTTTAGAGATAATCTCATCCAATCCTCTCACTCAATTGACACATATTATAATTCTTTTCATTGATAGTTCTTGTGTGTGTGTGTGTGTATTTATGTAAGTTGGATTCTTCCCTTAAGGGAGAAAATGTGTTATATACAACTTTGTAGTTCCTAATCATAGATGTTGAATTATTTTATAAATGATATATTGACTGAATGAAAATGCAGGATAAAGTAAGTGAATAACTATTATCAGAATTTACATAAAGCGTTAAACCTAATTAAAGAGTAGATTGTGCCCACAATTAAACATGGAAATGTCCAAGAAGAATAATTGTATAGATGAATATGTCTCACATTTTTTCCCAAAAATCTGAGCACAATATATATATACAAAAGAAAGCTTATGAAAAAAGAGTAAAAAATTAAAATTTGGTTATTTTTTTGAAATATGACTTTAAGTAAAATTGCAGAATAACATCAAAATAAAGCAATAAGAACAGTGTATTAGAAACAGTGCAAGTTTAGTACAAAACCTGAGAAGATAAAGTTTAAAAATTGAAGTCTCTTTATGAAGTTGAAATTTTAACAAAGCCACACATAAAAATGCTAGAAACAATTATCTATAATTTTCACTAAACTGCTTATTTTAAACAAACAGTTGCTATTCTAAGGTGAATTAATTAGGATCTATATTTGTTTTCTTTGGATGTACAACTGCAACCAAGTCATGTGTAAAGTTTATTAAGGCTTGGTAAATTTTTAAAACATTGCTTCAGGCTCTACATTCAATCTGAATACACATATACCAAAAATATCCACATCTACTTCAAGTTTAAAGTCTAAATGGAGTGTAATTGTACTTTCATTACTCAAGGTGTGTTAAATATATTCTAAAAGTTTGATTGTCAAATTTGCTATCTTAGAAAAAAAGAAATTTATATTAAAGACAAGGAGCTCCTAATACTGAAAATTTATCAACATGTAACTAGGTACCTTCCATCATTGAATCTTAAGTATGGGATATAGGGTCTCTTCTCAGCTACACTGGGAGGAATTCAGGAAAGGGCCATGTTGTGCTTGACAGGAGGAGCAAAGAGCAGAGCAGGCCATCTCCCTGAGACCAGATGGACAATGACAATGGGAGTCTCTAGGACAATAGAATATGAGACTGGGCTGAAGTGGGGGCAGGTCATACAACTTGAGTTTCTATTTTTTCTCCATCTGTATAATGGTTAGCTTCAACTCTAATTATCAGTGTTCTTTGCACTCAAGCAGCCCTAACGTCATAGAGCAAGGTTGGATTGCTCTATGTATAGTGATGTTGCCTGGCTTGAAGACTAATTATTAAATAATTAGTCTAGGAATCTACAGAAATATTCTGAGAAATCTTTCAGAAGTTTGTTGTAAAGATCAAATGTGATCATTCTGATCAAAGAAAGTTGCTTTGTTTGTTTGTTTGTTTAACACAATGCCATATTTGAAAATTCAAATTTCTTTGCCCATATAGCAGGTCCATGAATAACATCATTTCATTCAGTATGCTTCATTATAACATTGATGAAATGCCATAGGAAATCAACTCATTCATATCAATTAGCCTATAGTAAATCTGATTTCATTATACATTGTATTGCTTAGAGTGGGAGAACTTATTGATGTTGTTATGTGAGGACTTACTGTTTTGCCATGCCTGGTATTGTGTTAGTGCATAGAGATACACTGATAAATAAGACATGTTTTTATTTTCCCTTTAAACTCATAGTCTAGTGGGAGAGCACAGATAATAGTAAAGGAATATAATGCTAGAAGAACAGTCAAGGGTTTTATGGAAACTGAAATTAGGCATGAGTCATTGAACTTTGAGAAGGTATGTACAAGGCAAGGGATCACTTGGCCCAAATCTCAAGAGATAAACAACAAAATGTGAGTCGGAAAAAAATGGAGAGGAAAAGGCGATGTAGGAAATGGGCATCAATATGTGCAAAGTATTGGAAACACAATAGCATACGTTGCAACAGGTGTAAATTTGCTCACAACTATAATACATACATAAAAATGTAATTTTTAGGATTTTTTTAAATAAATTTATTTTTGCTCTAAATATCTCTCCCACCTCCTACCCTGTTTGCTGATTAGTAGAAAGAATACTGAAACAGAATTACTCGAGGATTTGTAAAAGACCCTCTGCCCTGAGATAAACTAGATCTCCTCTTTGAAATTTGTTTCAAGGTTTCCCCACCCTTCCCCTTCTCCTGTGCTTCTCCTTTGGTGGCCTCCAGATGGCGCAGAGAAAACTCAGGCCATTTCATTGTGGAAGAAAAGAGGGATCTTATCTCTGTGTAGTCCTCCTCCACAGGCTCCTACTGTTCTCCACTTGAAATGTCATTTTCTTGACTATCTGTAGACATCATCCAGCAGCTGTAACTTGTGGGAATTCTCTCTGTATGGACTGGGATGAATGAGTATGGTTCCTGGAGAACTCAACTATTTTCTGGGTTGAGTTCCTTGAAACATGGCTCCATATTTATGTGGCCAATGATTTGGAGGGTCCAACTCAGAGCCTTTGTTATGGAATTCACTCATGTACACACGTTGGCTTCCTGTTGGCTGACACACCTGGATACTCTCTGAGACTCCCACAGCCTCTCTCCTATGAATTTCTCTCAGGGCATTTGGAGGCCAAAGGAAATGAGTTGCCCTAAGTCAAGTTATCTCACAGTCTCCATCTCACCCTGCCACCATTTCTGCTCTAATTCAGGTACATGGCCTCTCAAATGACGTTGAAATTTTCTCATTCTATGCACTTGGGGTCCAGAGGAACTAAATCTAAAATTGCCCCAAACCATTCTTCTTGTTGTTTTTAAATATGTTTTTATTGATTTCAAAGAGGAAGGAAGAGAGAGAAAGAGAGAGAGAGAGAGAGACATCAATGATGAGAGAAAGTCATTGATTAGCAGCCTCCTGCACAACCCCACTGGGGAATGAGCCCACAACCTGGGCATGTGCCCTTCAGTCCGCAGGCCGATGCTCTACACCACATGTGTCAAACACAAGGCCTGCGGGCCAAATCCATCCCGCCAGGCCTTGCAATGTGGCCCGCACCGCGCTGTCATCACTGCACTCCGCTGCGTTTCCATCACAATGACAGTTTATGACTGTTCAGTAAACCATTCGGCCCGCAATTTAGGCTGGATTTTAGATTTTGGCCCCTTCTCTGATTGAGTTCGACACCCCTACACTACACACTAAGTCAAACCAGGTAGGGCCATTCTTGTTGTTTAACAGACTTCACTTAAGTGGGTAAAGGAGTTCAAGACAAGACATTCATGGATAATTGATTACCCTTAGCTTGTTTGCTCTATGACCTTTCTTTTAGAGAAGGATTTCCTTTGTATTCTTTTTATTATTATTTTCTTCATATTCTCCCACCTTTGTCTTAAATAGAGAAAATGCTGCAGGAAAATATGTTAGATTGCTAAAAAAGGGAAATAAATTGGGAAATATTTCAAAAATATTACCTTCATCAAACATATTTGGGGAATTATAAGTAGTTTGGTATAGAAACCAATTAATTCCTAGAAGCACAGACAACTGAATTGGGAAATAATGTGACTGGGCTATTTTAGCTGATACCATAATCAGGAAAACAGCTTTACAGTGACACATTTTCTTGATCTAGGGAGGCGGTTTAGTGGTTTGGAACATATCATCTGAGCTTAAATGCTATATCCACCACCTACTTACCATGCACTCCTGGGAAATTTACATCACCTTTTTTATGCTTTAGTTTTCTCATCTATAAAAGAGCAAGAGGACCAGTATCTATGTTGGATGGTTGTTATGATAATTCATTGATTGTGTATAAAAAAATTAGAAGAGTGGCCAGTGTGCCAAGAACACTCAAAAGACGTCAGATTTATTAACCTTGATAAACTGAAAATAAAACCTGTTGTTTTCTAATCCAGTGAGTAAATCCATCATGGCCCATGTTGACTGTGGTATGATGAATCCTTGACCATTAAAGTTTTCCCTTGGAATTTTGTCCCATTTTTCTTTCAGCAGAATAAGAATAAATAAGCAGGATGCTGAACCACATCAATATTTAATAACACAACCTAGAATGACAAGGCTTAGTCAAGTCAGTGTTAGATTTTAGATATCAGCATACATGTTTATTTCCCTGGAAGGCAGTGGTCACCCAGTGCTTTTATTTTTCTCTTTCCTCAATTTGAAAAATAAATTCTTCCCGCTGATGTGTGTTCTCAACTTCCATTATTAGAGTTCATGGAGGCCTTGGGGTCAAGCCAGAAGGCAAATTTGGCCCCAGGGGATATTAGACAATCGTCCATGACAATTTGTATACTTTTAATCATGTAGGACAACCTGAACAAGTATTATTATTATTGCATAGTTTGTTCCCTAGATGCTACTATAATATAACTGGTGAGGCACCTTGAAGTTATCCTGCAAATTTGTTTTAATGAAGATTTTTGTATGACTTCACTTATCCGTGATTATACTTTAATTTCTCTTTACTACTCTATTTTCTACAGGGATTTGATTTTACAGTTAGCCCCCTTTTTCCATCAGAAAACTCTAAGAAATGGTGAGAATTTTTTTAAGCATGTTGATCTCTGAACAATCTAGAAATTTCCTTAATGAAATGTTAATGTGAAAGGAAATGAAACAAACAAACAAACAAACAAACACATAATGGCCATTAAAAGCTGTGGAAATGTAGTAATAAACCCTTTAAAGAAAGACAAATAAATAACTGACATAATTTTCTTTAAAATGTTTAATATAATAGCGATTGGATAACTAAATGCCAATACAAAAGATTAAAATAATACTGCATAGCAAAGGTATTTTGAATTTTGAAAAGTAGGCAAGCAAGATCCCTGAATTACCTGTATCAAAATTCAGCAAACTAGACGACTCTAACTATAAACAATAAAAGGCATTGAGATGTGAAGCCAAACTTTAAAGGTGAAATTGCTGTAAAAACCTACATTATTTCTACAGAATGGATGATTTGCCGAATAAAAGATTTACAGGCAAGAAGTAGGTTGCCTCATGCACACTTAAAGATGTTTTAGCGTGATAAAGTTCTTTCATTCTCACAGAGAGTAAGGAAATTCTCAGATTTGACACAGCAGGTTTAGAGTGGACTGCTCACGAAGTGAAATTTCTTGTCTCTCAATTGTTTTTTTTTCCTTTCATGTCGTATTTTATAAGTGCCAATATAAGCCTCTGGGAAAGCTTTGCTTCACTTATATGAATATTGGAAACTGCTGTGTATAAATGGCTTAAAGATAATTGGTCCAATCCTTGAGAAACAGATCAGACTCTTCACTAATAAAATTTGATAACACATTAGAAGTTGCACTAGAGCTCTATGCTTAGTAGAAATAATCGAGGAAAGTGTGTTTTATTGAATGAATGAGGAAAAAATAACAATTATCAATCTGTAAAATTTAATACTAAAACGCAGAAGCATCAAAATGAAAGCACATATTTATACATAACTGGAAAAAAGAATGGAACTCTAGAAATAAGAAGTGTTTTCGGATATTTGCCATTCCACCCTGAAAATGCTATACTTTGTCCTGCTTAATGAAACAGAAGGGGTCAATTAAAAAAATTATCTTTATTATTGAAGGTATTACAGATGTCTGCTTTGCTTTTTTTGTTTGTTTTTCCCCCTTGACCTCCTTTTCTCCACACCCACCCTTCCCAAGCCTTCACCCACTATTGTCTTATTGTCCATGTCCTGGGCTGTGCATATGTGCATATACACAACTGGGTTAATCTCGGTTCCCCACCCTTCACCCCCTCCTTCTTGCTGAAATTCATCAGTCTGTTCATGGTTCTATGTCTTTGGATCTATTTTGTTTATCAGTTTATTTTGTTCATTAGATTCCACATATGAGTGAGATTATGTGATACTTATCTTTCTTACTGGCTTATTTCACTTAGCATAATACTCTCCAGGTCCATCCATGCGATTGCAAATGGTAAGAATTTCTTGTTTTTATAACGATTTCAGACAAAATTTAGATTAATTTTTTAGTGTCTGGAATAAGCTGAGAGTTTTCCCACAGCCTCAAAGTCTTTTATGCACTCATCAAAACATGAGACCATCAGTTTACTACACTGGAATTACTTATTTTTGTCTCCAACTACTGCCCTACCACTTTACTAATCCTACTCCCCCAACCTTGTAAAAACACATTATAAAAGAATTAATGCTTAATTCAGACATGTTATATTAGTTACAATTTTTTCTCCAAACTGTCCATGTCTTTACTTTGCTTGCTCTTCTGTAAACTGACACATTGTTTTCAAACTCCAGCGTGTAGCAATTTGTTGGTCACATACTCTTCTTAAAGCACCCATTCTTGTATATTTTCTTTCTTATGCTATCAAAACCAGTTTCTAAACAGTTAGGACAAATGAAGATATAAACACAAAAAGAGGTATAGGTACAAATGTGACAATGCCAACTGAAAATAGCACACTAAAAGTAGTCTATGAGCTAAAATATATAGAAACCAGAACATACCTCAAAATCCTTTACCTTAATTACATAATTTTCATTAGAAATTGCTCAAGCATACTTTATAATCTGATGCACTATCAAACAAGACTAAATTCCCAACATAATATAATAATAGCAAGTCTCATAAAACAAAATATATTTACCATCAGTACAACTTCTCAAATAACAGGTTAACAGGAAGATGTAGATAATGGTGTGGACAAAACAATAAAATCAATTTATTACACTATGTTTGCTTGCATTGAAATCAGAAAAAAAGGTAATTTAAAGAGTTATAAAATATGAAGGAAAACATATTTCTAACATTTTATTTTAATCTGCAATAATATCTCTATACTGCATTCAACTTATGTGGAAAATCACTATATATTTTCTCCATATACTTGCCTCTTATTCCAAGCTATCTTTTTTAAGCTTGCAAAAGTTAAGGTATTTTAAATGTTTCTTAAACTCATTTGACCAAAACAGTCAAAAACACTAAGAAATATTTCTTGGGCCAATCATTGTAACCTAACTATATATTACAGCTTGGACTAACCAATCAAAATGCAAAATATTAGCAAGGTCATAGTAGTATAACAAAACATACTACTATATTTCACAGATTACAAAAGACATTAAAATTCTGATACCCCATTCATAAGGAAAAGATTGTAATGAGAATAGAAAATGGCACAACATTAATTCATTGTGTGACAAAGAATATAATGAGAATGGGAAATAGTACAAACATAACTCATTCTTGTTACAGTTTTAAGATTGTAATGTCATGGTTCATATCACATACTTAGCAAGAAGGTGGTAGTCAACGTGTTGCAATATTCAGTCGCTATTCTGGGTTTAGTAAGAGCATTATTTTAACTATATATTTATGAATATATACACACAATGTTTAAAAATTCTTATTTTCAGGAATGCATATGTTTAAATATTGAACAATGTTGCTAAAAAGTTTTATTTGAAAAGATAGCATGTGTATGATTAAAATATGAAGAGTGTGTTCATAAATCCACTGGACCAGTGAAAACATGAAACTAAAATGTACTATTGGATACACTCTAATATTTTAAAATGGAATAAAATATATTGGTAAGCAATTCCTTTAAATCATATTAAAAACCAATGCACAATTTTATAAAATATTCAACTATTAATATTACATTGCAAAGTCAGGAATGTTTGCAATGTGGTTGCAAAATCCTCACTAGAAAATCAGTTCTGCTCTCTGACTTCTCTGAGGAGAACAAATATTTTTTTCTGAAAAGATTCTAGTAACTGTGGATCACTGGGAAAGCAAAGCTAGTATTTTGTAATAAACATATAATATTTAATAGCAATGTAAAAATATCTAATGAGCACTTGTGACCAGGAAGATTTTACAAAAAGGGTCTTTAAAAGTTGCTTTAAAGTATTTTAATTATAAAGATTAAAAAAATGATAACTCCATCTCATCAACTTTAAATTATCCATTCTAGTAGAGAACAGAATGTTGTGGAGCATCACAAATATTTCGTGTGTGTGTGTGTGTACTTAAAAATCATTCTTATTTTTCCTCGAGTTGATTATACTTTTGTAATTACATAAGCAGTGGTTAATATTAAGATTAGATTTAAACTTATTTGCATTTCTTAAATAAATATCCAATAACATGCTGAGATGTGGGGGTCAAATTTAATTAACCCAGGATTTTAAAATTGACATGAATTATCCCCAAAATAGATAACCCACACATTTTTAATTGAGTAGTTGGCATGGGAATATTCCATTTTTAAACATCTTTAGTTTATGGAGAAAGTTGAATGTAAAAAGAATCTTTGTTAAATGTGTCCAGTGAGAGAAAATGCTAATTCCATTATTAAATCAAAATTCACACCTATGAGCATGCATAAAACCACATTTACTATTTTTTTAAACATAGTTAAATAATGTTTGCGTTTTTGTTTTTGTTTTTTTTAATGTTTTCTGAAGTCTAAAATTTTGGTAACTTTTAATGTTTCACTAATTATTTATTATGTTGAAAAAACATTTAAAATAATAATGTCTTTGCTCTATCAATTAGATTTCTGTGTGATATCTAAAAATGACATAGAAATGTAGAATAGTTTTATTGGTTATAAGGAAGAACATTACTCATTAATTAGATAGGTTGGAAAACTCTGATTTGGTGAAACTAACTAATATTGGTCTGAGGAGAATTGTGTCAATAGATTTGAAAGGAGACTTTAGAATTTAGGGATTATATTATCTGAAATTAATTGTATATCCAATGAATGGTCAGCATCTCTTTCTTAACAACTACTAGTAATGGTATTTCACAGAAAAACTCCTAAAAATTATGGTTTGTAGAAAGCGAAAGTGTGTTTTTATAAGGATCTCAAAGTCTGAATTTCAAAAAGAGAGATGATTCCAATATTTAAATATCCTTTGGAAAATAAATTAGTTTTTCTAAAAAATTTAAAGGAAAAAAAACAGAATAATGTCAATTGTGATGTATGTAAATAAACACTGCAGCTATGTGAAGAGGACTCAAAGCCAAATTTGATGTATAATTACAATGCTTAAAAATAAACATGCTTTTTTGTTTGTTTGTTTACTAACTGTGCATGTTTTGAATTTGCTATGGGTAATCGGACACATGCTTCTGTATTGCAATATGGACTGAAGATATCTATTCTAGTTTTCTTCATTTTTCCAAATAAATGTTTCGAGGTAAGGTAATTTCACGCAGAAAATAATGTGACGCTTTCTTAACCATGGAATATTGGGCTCTAGTTGATGCACATAAGCAGGTTTATGTATCTAACATGACTTAGGCTCTTTAACTTTTAATGCACCAATTAAGATGTTCAAACCTCAGATTTAAGTAGCTGTCTATGGCTGCTGACGGTTGATTTATTTCCTGATAATCATTGGAGCTGCTAAGTGAAAAACCAGAGGAAGCATCTCTTTAAGAACACTGCTCTTCTGCGTAACGCTTGCTGAACTCAGACTCTGTGATTGTGACAGGGGCAAAAGGCACGTGTGACATCTAAAACATCTGAACAGATTGCCCCCTTTCTTGGTGAATTGTTTTTTCATCACATAACATATGTTTTACCATTGTTAATATGCTGACTATTGCCTGGGGTTTGGAATTTGATACTGAACTTGGGATAGTAAGATTGGAGATATGCTACACGGTTTTAAAATTTCAGATAGGCTATGAAGAAGGGAGTGTTGGTAAATCAACTTGAACCTTCAAGTAAGCAAAATATATTCATCCCTGTGGTAAGCAGAACAAAAGTCCTTCAAAGATGTCCACATCGTGATGCCAGAACTTGTGAATAGGCACCTTAGATGGCAAAGGAGACTTCGCCTACATCAGTGGTCAGCAAACTGCGGCTCGAGAGCCACATGTGGCTCTTTGGCCCCTTGAGTGTGGCTCTTCCACAAAATACCATAGCCTGGGTGAGTCTATTTTGATTAATTGGCGTTAGAAGAAGTTTAAGTTTTAAAATTTTGGCTCTCAAAAAATTTTCAATCGTTGTACTGTTGGTATTTGGCTCTGCTGACTAATGAGCTTGCCGACCACTGGCTTACATGACTAGGGAACGATCTGGAGAAGGGGACCTTCTCCGGTGTAATCCAGGTGAGCCCAATGTAATCACAGTGGAGACAGAAGAGTCAGGGATTTATAGGTGCTTTGAACACGAAGGAAGAGACCAGGAACCAAGGGCTGCAGCTGTAAACCTCTAACTTGGTGGTTGTTACAACAGGAATAGGAACTAATACTGCCCCAACACTTTTTAAAGAGGAGTGGATGTCTTTGAAGGGCCAATTTCAACATACACTTTTTAAACCATGCAAGCAGATGAAATTATTTTAACTACAATTGTGCAAATAGTTATATTACACTCATCATCACTACAGAAGACATTTTGCATTTTAGAAATGAAAAATTCTTACTTCTTAGAATTCAAAGGATGATTTAAAATTAAGTGTATATTTAAATGTCTTCCTTTTGAAAACCAAATTGTGAAATTCCTTCCATTTCTTCTTCAACATAGTGAATGAAAGATATTGTAATAACAGAATAAACCACGTAAGAAACAAGAGTGCTATTTTTAATTCCTCTGTAGCTGCCTTGCTTATTCGTTTGCTGCACTAATCCTTGGTGAATACATCTCATCACCTGATTGTACCCTTGGTAAATTTCCTTATTTTGCAGTCTTTATAGAGGAAAGATACCCATCATCATAAATCTTAAATATCTTTGCAAGTACAAGTGAAAATACAAGCTCATATATGTTAACAGCTGTACAACCGCCTCTTGGGATAAATGTATTATAGATGTAGAACAGTCATAATGGCACTCACAATTTCATTTTTCCCATTTCATAGGTTTTATACCTGTGCCATCTGGGCAATACACCTGGATGTACTATGGGATACTTACAAGGCCTGGCTTCCTAAGTGCCCTTAGCTGGCCTCTGACTTTTGTGGAATAATTTTAATTTTTTTATTCACACTAAACCTAAGTGCCTTATATAAATATATATATCATCATGCATATAAATATTAATATTACAAGGATATTTTGTTGTGACAAAAAAGAACATAGGATTTCATCTTATGAGACACCACGAACTGAGATCAGGCATTTTCTTTCATTCTCTTTATTAACAAAGAAACTTTGGATAAGTGTTTTACCTAATTGGTGCTCATTTTCTCTCCTTTCTTTTCATTAGAAAAACAATTGAGGTTATTATTAGTATTAAATGAGATAAATGTGCCTGGAAGGTACTTTTGAAGTAATATTTACCTATTGTCTTATGTTATTTTATTGGTAATATTTCTTCAAATTAAATACAATGTAGTTGTAGAAAAAATACTTTTACTTACTTTACCTCTCTCCAATTTTCCTTTTATTCGTCAAGTCTTTTTTCTTCCCACCCTACAACTACATCACTACCATATCAGTTTTCTACATATTCTGGGTAGAAAAATTAGAGTTGTTAAAAATGCAGGCTTATGCACCCAAGTGAACATAAATCAACTGTAAAATAGTTCTTCGTCATCAGCTATTCCTGCTTGGCTCTTATAAAAGAGGCAACTTTATGACCTTCAAAGTTAACCTGGCTTCAAGAAATGTCTGTGCATTCAAATACGGGCGCTATAACAGCATCATTATTTCAATTACACCATGTCTGGTGACGACAAAGTCGAATATTCATTTTAACAGAATTGGTCTATGGTGTCCTTTACCTTTATTTGGTTCTGCCCTTTCATTTGAGTCTTTCTGCTCTTGCAAAACTTTACATCTCTTGGTGCCAGAGTCCTTCAGCTGTCCTTAAAGCCCAAGGCCACACATTTCCTCCAGAATAGCTGCACTAACAAATTCTGCTGGAGGAGATCAGTTCTTCAAAATGCTAACTGATTAACAGGAAACAAGGCTCATAAATTATGTCCAATCTTAATTCATGTGTTGGACCTGGCATGACATATGACCTAATTTTTCCTACTGGGAATAATTTTAAGGAAATTAATTGTCCTTTAATTTCTAGAAATAAATATTAATAAATGTAATGTTATTATTTTTATAAATTATGGTTATAGTAAATAAATATCTTGTGGTGGGGAGGTGTGCAAATGAACAGCTGAATCAGCATCATTGTTTTCTTGAAGTAAAAGTATACAGGCACATAATTTTTTAAAGCCAGCTTTCAGGGGAAAAAATTATCCATTATACAGCATTTAAAATGTTTATCTTCAAGATAACAATGCTTACATGAGAGTCAGTATTGACCCTACGGTTTTACCTCTGTCCTCCACTAGTTGAATGTGCAATTGCTGGTCATCGTCTCATCTACTCGGGGATTATAATGCTGAAAAAACAAAACAAAATAAAAAATCGAGAAAACAAACAACAACAACAAAAAAACAAACAGCTTTCTCCATATTACCTGCAGCCCAAGTCCTGTTTGCAAATGTTATTTATAAGAAAGGCAGCAGGACTGGGAAACAAACCAAAGAAAATAATGTTATTGTAAATGCTTCGAAGGAGACTTGTCGCTAATGGTTTTTGAGAAACCATAGGGAGTAAGGGAGTAACACTTCACTCCGTTGAGCGGGCTTCATTTTTTAAAGGCCTGTGAACTATTCGAAGAGCTTTGTAGAATCTCACTTCTGAATCAGGACTCTGTGGTTTTAAAAGTGGCAGTTACTATTCTAATAGCATGAGTGGAAATAAGGAAATAGGGGGAAAGTTTCAAGGTGTAACTTGTGGAAATGCATTGGCCATTTGCATGGTGGTCAGGCACACATCCAGGGCAGCAAGCATTCCTTCATGGTGATAAATATAAAAGATGACTTTGAAGAAAACTATGCATGTAGATGAGGATCACACTAGGACAAAGTCATAATTTTACGAACAGCTTAGGGAAAAGGTAGTAGTTCAAACTTTCCTAGACACCTCTTTTAAATGGATATACACCATCCAAATCAGTCCTGCAAATCATATTGGAGGGTTATTTTTACTCAATTTTTTAATGTTATTTGAGTTAACATATATAACTCAGGTGGGGTCAGTTAATGAGATAGTAAGTTCAAATCTTTTGTGTGGTGCTCATACATTACATAAAAGTTGCCTGTTTATCACTCAGGATGTTTGTATACATTTAACAAAATATTTATCAGAAAGGCATATGTGGTGAAAAGAGGGAGTCAGAGGACTTTCGGCCTAAAGATTTGCTGAATGAATGTATCTGCCATGAGCCAACGGTGTTACTCTGAGGGAGTCATTTCACTCTCCTCTTCTGGATATTTCCATGTGTGAAAGAAGCCCTTTTTAAATCAGTTACCTGTGCCTCTCTCTCCAGAATTCTATGGATTTTATAATAAAGTTGTTATTTCAAATTAGTATAGACATTGAATTCAGGGTTTTGGAGAATAAGTTTAGAAAAATCAATTTTCAAACCTGTCAGTAAGAACAAACAAGTAAAAGATCCTTCCTTGGGTTTTCCCACCCTATTCTGGTTTCTGGATCTAGCAATCTACACTAACACCTCACCTGTGTCTCAGGTCTGCCACCATGGTCTGTGCTACACACAGTTGTCAGGTCATTTTAAATAATAGATACTGTTGTTACTGTCGTTGTTTTTTTTTTGTGTGTGTGTGTGTGTGTGTGTGTGTTTTCCTGTGACTTCCCAGCAAGACTTTGAGATATACAGTACTTGAGCAAAAAATTGTGACGTATTTCTAATACAGTTAACTCTAAGAATTTTTTGTTTCTAATCAGTACCCAAAAAAAGCTTACTTAAGAAAAGGAAAGAAGAAAATAATTATAGAAAACTAGGTTACTTTGCTTGTAAGTAAATACTATCTCCTCAAATTCATGCCACCAAAATTTACAGATTTTCAATTCCATTGAAAACAAATAATTGAGTTGAAAACAATTTGACTTACACAGGCCCAGACATAGTGTATTAAAGGGATTGATACTAAGGAAGATCTGTAGCCCAAAGGTACAGATTTTTATCTCATCAGTTCCTAAAGAAATGCTTGTAACTTTGAAGTGGGCAATTCTTTGAATAATATGATCACTAACTAGTAAGGCTTTACTGAATATCCATTTTGACTTCCAGGTCATTAATTCTCAGTGTTCTGTCCTCAGAAGAAAGTAAAATCTGGTAATGATTATTTAAAAGAGAGAGGGGGAAAAAAAAAAAAAAAAAAAAAAAAGATGGTCTATCTGAAGTTCAAGTGAATATGAACTTTTATGGGGTGTCTGGAATTTCCTTCCCGTACTAAGGAATGACAATAATGGAAGATAACTAAAGAAATTAGAAGAGTTTTTATCTTCTCTGGGTGTGGAAGCTCAGTATTCTAATATGAAAAATGCTTTGATAGTTGGGTGAAACACAGAGTATTTATTTTATGATTTTAATTGAGCTTCCCAGGTCATGCTTACTGAATTTTGGATCTTCCCCCAGTCATTCGTTTTTTTGATCTTATAACTTATATTACTTCCAGAAACTTTCAATAAAGTCAACAGTGAATTGTTCACTTGGGTAACCTTATTCTTTTCTTATAATAAAACCAAGGAATGTTCCCCAAAATCAAATAGTTAAAAAAATGTTATGAAAGATTAAAAACAGAATTTAGTTTTAAATCTCACATATATATTGGATATTAACAAAAATTAAACATAGAATTATTTCATATAGGGGTAAGTATTTTTTGTTTTAGATTCTATACAAATGGGAACTTTATAGATAAAATTCTATTTTAAAGCAAATATGATATGGCAGTTATTTTCAATGGGAAGAGATGAGGAAGTAAATCAAAGGAAGAAGGATCTTTCATGTTTCCCACACTCTTCCTCTTTCTCCCTAAGATGTTAATCCATCTCGCCTTGGTCACATCCCACCAGCCACCTCAGAATACTACCATTGTCACTAATGAGAGTTTGTACTGACCTCAAGTGTGATGAAGAAGCAGGTAAGTAGAGACTACTGCACCTACACTCCTTGCACATTTAAATGCCTGTGAAAACTAGACACAATCTAAATGAAGGATTTGCGTGGGAGGGGTGGGGAGAGAACTTTTTTTTTTTCCTTGAACTATGATTTTGCTTTTCCAATACTGAGAGATCCATGGGTATAAGAACTATTTCCATTTCCTCTGAATGCACCCTTAGAGAAACAAAAGAGAAGGAGTGAGGAAAACAGAATTGCCACTTGGTCTCAGCCTTGTGGGCTCAGTGGGTTCAAGGGGCACTGGAGGACAATGTTTAAGGACAGGCAGCTGCTACTCATTTCCTACTAATGATTACCATGAGGAAACATGGGCTCAGGATTGCCAGATTTAAATTTTTTCAAGAGTTACTATTTATAGATACTTTTCAATGAAATCTCATACATTTTTTTAATGTTGACTATTAATTCAAAAATATTTTAATAGTGTAAGCTAGACAAAGCTTGACTGCAGGCTTCCTACTGAGAACTTCTGATCTGTAATCTCATTTTTAAAATTTTCTCGTATTATATTAAGTGTGTGTTATACACACATATTATATATCTATATCTGTATCTATATCTATATCCATATCTAGATAGATAGATAGATAGATAGATGATAGATAGATGTTATAAGTCCTCAAAATCAGGGTTCAAAGATCAAGGAAATTTTATGTAAGAGAGAAACATAACCAGAGTTTAAAAAAATGACCTGTGTAATGGGTTATCTTAGACAAGTTATAATTTTCTGTACCTCTATTTCCTCTTCTGCAAATAAAAGAGTTCGATTAAATGACTTCTAAACTATATCCCACCCTAATTTTTATAACTTTGACATCCTGGAGGAGTTCTCCATAACAGATTGGAAATGCACGAGTGTCCAGGTAAGTGCATGTTTTCACTGAGGTCAGGATTTACAAGCATAGATGTAAAGATGGACTTAATAGCAGCTATTAGTCCAATCTGCTCTGCTATTTTTCCTTTGTATTAGCCAATGTCACATGTCCTTTAGACCCACACATTCTTAGCTGCTATGCCATACTGTATTAGCTGCTCAAGCATCTATGGAAAGAAAATAGAATTGCTTTTCTATTTCATCACAAAAAAAAAAAAAAAAGTTATTTTAGATGTTAATTTTTACTTAATTCTTCCTCCCCCCAGCCCATGGTCACTTCTTCTCCAGCTGCTCCAGTGGTAGGTTGTCTTCTGAGTTGGGGGTTTTAACATTGTCAGTCCTGATGATGCAGGTGGGGCGATGCTGTTTGAGCATTAGGATGAGCTGTTGCCGCTCCTGCTTCAGCTCCTCCATCTGGGTTTTCAGCTCCGCACTCATGAGCTCCAGCCACTCAGATTCCCGCTGCGGACACGCCTTCCGCTCCTTCTTCCTGCTCCGGCGTTAGGCTGCCGCCACTTCGTTCTCTTCCGGCGCTCTTCCCTCCACTCCTCTTCCTCATCTAGCTCACTTTTCACAGGTTGAGGCCTTTTGCCCAGTTTCACCTCCAGGAAGTGCAAAGGGGCGATCATGGCCCCAATGTGTGGGTGTCAGTGTATTTCAGCCCCTCTGCAGTCAGGGCTGAGCTGGGGAGTCTGGTCAGGGGGCTGAGCCTTGGCAGAGAGCCCACAGTCATGGGAGGGTTCAGGATCTGCCCAGGAATCATAGCAGGAGGAGTGGCAGTCCAGCCCTGCAGAAGCCATGGGCAGAGGCAGGACCCTGGGGCCTGGGCCAGGCTGCAGGTGCCGTGCCTCTCAGGAGCCATCGTGGTGCTGTCCCTGCCCTGCAGCATTCATTGCCACCAGCACCTCCAATCACAGCCACTGAGCATCCCTCCCGAAGGCTGTGGCTAGCGGCCTGGGTCTCTCTCTTTGAGGTGATCGATCACAGGGTTCTGCCTACCTGCCTGATTTCCCCTAACCAGTCGCCTGCCTGCCTGATTATCTCTAACTGCTCACCTGCCTGCCTGCTCACCCCTAACCACTCACCTACCTGCCTGATCACCCCTACCCATTTGCTGGGAGGCGGGGACAGTCCTGGCAAGGGGCTGTAGTCATTCTGGTCGTTCTGCCATTTCAGTCTCTGGGCTTTTATTATATAGAATATTAGAGGCCTAGTGAACGAATCCACGCACGTGTGGGGTCCCTCGGCCTGGCCTACTGGATCAGGCCAAAACCAGCTCTCTGCCATCCCCTGAGGGGTCTCGGATTGCAAGAGGGCACATTCCAGGCTGAGGGACCCCACTGGTGCATGATCAGGGACAGGGAGGGACATGGGAGGTTGGCCACCCGGGGAGGTACTGTATGAGGGCTCTAGGGCAAGTCCAGCCCATCTCATTCAGTCCTGATCTACCAAACTCCAGCAGCAAGCTCACCTATTAGTCTAAGCACCTCCCCGCTGTGGTCAGTGCATGTCATAGCAAGAGGTTGAGTGGACTTAGCATATCATTAGCATATTATGCTTTGATTTGGTTGAACATCCAGACAACTGGACACTTAGCATATTAGGTTTTTATTATATAAGACTAGAGGCCTGATGCAGGAAATTCATGTACGGGTCAGGGGTGTCCCTCAGTTCAGCCTGCACCCTCTCCAATCTGTGACCCCTTAAGGCATGTCTGACCCCAAATTTAGGTCCAATCCCTATGTCCAACCACCTACTTACAACCCAGGACTGCTGGCTTCCAACTGCTTACCTGCCTGCCTGCCTTCCTGATTGCCCCTAACTGCTTCTGCTTGCCAGCCTGATCACCCCCTAACCACTCCCCTGCCAGCCTGATCAATGCCTAACTGCTACCCAGCTGGCCGGATTGCCCCTAATTGCCCTTCCCTGCCAGCCTAGTCACCCCTAACTGCCCTCCCCTACAAGCCTGCTCCCCACAACTGCCCTCCTTTGCTGGCCTAACCCCCTAAACTGCCCACCCCTGCAGGCATGGTTCCCCTCAACTATCCTTCCCTGCAGGCCTGGGTCCCCACATTTATCCTCCCCTGTTGGCCTGGTCTCCCCCCAATTGCCTTCCCCTGCTTTCCTGGTCACCAATAACTTCCTCCCTGCTGGCCTTATCACCCACAACTGTCCTCCCCTGTAGACCTGGTCTCCCCCAACTGCCCTTCCCTCCAGGCCTGGTCCCCCCCCCCCAAACTGCCTTCCTCTGCTGGCTTGGTCCCCACAACTACTCTCCCCTGCAAGCCTGGTCCCCCCCAACTGCCTCCCTGCTTGCATGATTGCCCACAACTGCCCTCCCATGAAGACCTGGTCTCCCTCAACTGTCCTCCCTACTGGCCATCTTGTAGCAGCCATCTTGTGTCCACATGGGGGCAGCCATCTTTGACCACATGGGGTGGCCATCTTGTGTCTTAGAGTGATGATCAATTTGCATATTACTCTTTTATTAGATAGGATTTGGGCCTTATCCCTAAAGATTTGATTTCTTGTTTAAATTAGGGGGACCACTTTTTTAATATAATACTTTTATTTACAGATGAGGAATTGGTTATGTAGTACTTTTTTACCTGGGTACCTTCAAATTCAAATCTTTATCTAAATTTCTTTACAGTTGACTTTAAACTCAAAAAAATGAATTCTTTCCAATGAATAATTTTCAAGTGAATCATACTCAAAGGCTTACCATCACTGTTTGGTGACATAAAAATTGGCAATACATATAAAATGCATAAAGTATTAGTTTTAGGCTAAAAATCTGTCCTCCCAAAATCTGTATGTTGAAGCCCTACAGCCCAATGCCTCAGAATAAGACTCTTTTAGAGATAAAGCCTTTAGATAGGTGATACTTGTGTAAGGACACTAATCCATCTGACTAGTGTCCTCACACAAGGGGAAGATTTGAGCACACTAAGCAGTAGGAGGGATGCACACCTCAGAGGAAGGACCATGTGAAGATACAGTGAGCTTCCTCTCTCTGCCGTGTAAGAATACAAATGAAGCTCCAGGAAGAGGGCTCTTACCAGAACCTAATCTTAGCCTTCCCAGCCAGCAAAACTGTGAGAAATAGGTGCCTCTTTTTTTGAGCCATCCAGGTTATGGTATTTTGTTGTAGCAGCCTGAGCTGATTACTTCAAAGGCTAGGTCACAGATTCTATTGAGCTTCCTCCTCTCCCTCTCCCTCTCTCTCAGAAGTACTGCATGGGCTCCTGAAGTTCACCTGTAGAAACCTGGCTACCCTGAAGCCACCATGCTGGAGAGGCCACAGGGGGAGACATGAAGTCAGAGGACAAGGTCTGAGGAGAGCCAGATATTTCAGCCCCACCTGCCTGAGTCTCCCTAGCCCAAGGGATAGACATGTGAGTGAGTGAGCCTTCAGGTGTTTCCAATCTCGGCCTCCCTGCTGCCCAGTCTAATACCAACTGGAGCAAAGCCGACCCATCCCCAATGAGCTCTACCCTAATTTCAGACCCATTAGTGAAATAAATGCAGTGGACATTTTAAGCCACAGTGTGTAGGGGTAGTTTGTTACACAGCAACAAATAACTGGAACATTCTCAATGCATTTGATCTCAGCAGCCCTCCTCTTTCTGGAATCTGTTTGTGTTTGGACACCAGGCTTTAGGTCTCCCCTCCCCAGCAGCATATAAATGAATTCTGGATAATAAGATGGTAATGCTGGGTGTCCCCCAAAATTTTACATACACTTTAACAGCTGGTAGCTCAATTTTGAAAGTGAAATGTATTTTAATAAACACTGCCTTTATAATTATTCAAAGTGCATGTGTACATTTTGGGGGGAACCCTACATTTTGCAGCATTTTCTATTCTACCATACTGTATTTTTCACAGATTATACTACAATAATTAACTATGGGAGGGTTGTTAATACTGATTCTTCTTTTTATTATATAAAAATAATCTGATTATAGAAATAATTCCTTAAATGTAGAGCCCACACCGAAGACTATTCTAGCCACCTTTGATTTGGGGATCAGAGATTCCACAGTGAGGATACAAATGCATTGAAATCTTTGCTTGTATTCAATTAAGCAGCTTTTAAGGACACGGTTAAAACATGAAAACAGAGTAAGAAAAAAAATAACTTTCCTGTAGGACTCCAGCTCTCCACAGCAGAGTCATTCACTTTTTATTATCGTTATAATTATTAGTAGTGACGGTGATAACAATATATCATTTATATGGCACTTTAGAACTGCACAGAGCTTTTCCACCATCATTTATTAGCTCATCGGCAGAACACTCTTTAGTAACAAGTTAATATTTCTGCCTCCATTTAACAGGTAGGAAATTGAGGCACAAGGGCTCAGGTCACTTGTCTAAATTCAGTCAAAAGTCAATCGGTGGCCTGAATTGTACCTTCAGTAATGTTTGTTCAAGATAAACTGAGGCATATTTAAAAATATAAGAGTTTGTTTTGAGCAAAAAAATAAATTCAAATCAAGCAGCATCCAACCGAACAAACAGAAAGGAGTTCTAGGGAACTGTACAAAATGTGAGTTTGGTTGGCAGAAGGAAACAATAACAAGGAAGCTGTACTAGGCAAAAATCTGGTTGTTTATTGCAAAATTTTAAATATCAGGCAGATACGTAACCAGTGCTGATAGGGCCATTTCTGATCGAAGGGCTTAAGATTTCATTTTTGGGAGAACTGAAACAAATGAAGTTAAGTCTTCGTTTTGTGAAGTAGCATAAGTGACTACATTTTGGACTTGCTGTCTTGTTTTCAACATGTTACTAAAAGCATCATCCTTCCAGACCAGACTAAACCTCACTCAGCAACTCTCATTTAGTACTTCAAACAGAAGTGAGAAACTTGATTTTTAAATCAGATTCTCTGATATTTTAGCATGCAATCCTCATAAGATGCCCCCAAAGTAAAAATTTTTCTCGACTGAGAGGATAATTTGAAGACAAAAATAAGTGTGTAAGCTACACTCTATCTGTATAAGGTACATTACTTAATAAATAAGCCTTTCAAGGTTAATGCCAGCACTCTTTGAAAGTAATGGGAGAGTTGAATTTACATACGTGAAATGTATCCAGTATAACCTAGAGAAGTCATGGGATTGTCCTACTTAGTTAATTTTAAGAATAGCCTACATCTTCCTCAATAGTGTCTCATATACAGTTAAAGGATATATAACATTGACTGACTAGTTTAAATAGGAAAAGTCTAATTCAATGGGAATGTTAATGCAATGTGCAGGTCAATACCAGAGGCAAATTTAAAAATCTCTGTTGTTAAAGATACTAAAGTTGTCTACATTTTACTAATATGTGCCAGGGCTATTAGCCTAATTATTCAGTTCCCAATATATCACGTATAGCAGTGTGTATACTACCTTGGGAAAGATTTCTTTATAGAGAGAACTCTACCTTTTTTTTTATCTCTCCCTCATGTCCTATCCCTCTTCCAATTATTGCAGCCTAATCAGTATCTAGCTAGAGTGGACCACCTAGGTTTCCCCAAACCAAACTGACATTCTGCTCTCAAACAGTGGAACAAAATAGGATATCTTAATATGCTTTTGCCAAACTCATTGAAACTTGGCATTTGTGCTTTTAGCACAAAAATGACAAGTCAAGGACCCCCTCTCCTGGCCTCCCCCTCAGAGCTGCCCATCACCCAGCATCCATTTCATGTCTTGGGGCTGACACACTAGCTAGCCCACACACACACACAATCCTGGCACAGTCTCTATGGAATCAGAAGACGTCCTTTCTTTTGCTGGCTTCCTCATCCTCCAAGCAAGAATTCAAATGTCAATCACTTTTAGTTGGATTTCATGGAGCAGCATCATAAAAATGGTCACCAGTCCAATTGCAAATCACTTGGTGAATCTTCTTTGAAGAGTTGCCAATAATGCTAATCGTCAAATGGTTGAATCCAGCTTTGTAAAGATGCGTTTGTGAAGAACAGCAATCTCTGTGACTTTGACAAAGGAACTGCTGACTTGCATCACTGTTTGTATTTTGATGTGAAAGAGCAAATCGATTTATAGAGCTTGTGCTTGCAGATGTAGGATATGATTAGTATGCAGAAAGACCTTTCCACAGTGTCATTTGTTTATTTAGCTGCCTCTGCACTCGGCTCTGATTGTGTGTACCTAATTAATGTATACAAAGCTAAAAGGAATAAAACCACGGCTCCACAATCACAGCGCACTGAAGAGCATGGTATTTGTCACCTTTAGGTGGGTGGGGGCATTCCAATTTTACTAGCTGCACACCAAATAAAACATACAGATTTATAAAACATAACAATACAGAATGCAGGAATTTTTTCCCCCCATCAGTGTTCTTCTTAGCTATTTTAAACTCGAATAGGTGCAAATTAACCTGTTTGAATATGAAAAGGACGTGCTTTCTTTTCTGTCTTGTATTTCAATTTTTATTCAAAGCAGTTGTTGAGTCTTTATGAAAAGTACCCGTGATTTCTTCCAGAGGTCAAAGTACTTTGTAAAACATCCTGTGAGACCTGCATCATCCCGTTCTTCAAGCCCTCACTATTCAGATGCTTGGAAATTTTAGCTGAGAAAGAGTTTACGGTGAAAAAGCAAAGACGCTGGAGACCTTCATGTCAATAATGAATGATCAATAGAAGACACACACTCGAAAATTGACATTCAGTCAGCAGTTCCCTGTTATTCATGCACATTTCACATCGTCTATTCAGGTCCTGTAAGAGGCATTGGTATCAAAATGGCAAAGTGGCTGAAATCTTTCAACTACCAGATAATGAAATCCAGAGTGACATCTAGTGACATCCTACATTAGAAGCACTTGTTTTGCACCTTGTAAGCCTGGCCACATTACCCAGCACCATCCACTACGTAGGCTTTCTAAACAGGGACCAGCGCTTTCTGTCTCATAGCTGGCAACACTCTGCAATCATATCTTAAATACTAGTTGCCTCTAGTATTTGCCTTGGCCTGATACAAGCTTCTCTTAATTTTCAATCACCAAACTATGGAAACTTCCATCATTGATTACAAATTGAAATTGCTCTTTGAATTTCTCCACCGCTATTTCATCCTTGGAGAGCAAGCCTCTCTCTAGGTCCTGCCTGGCTCTCGTCTCTGTGTCTCTGCTGCAGCAGGAACAGCAGGCCAGAATCATTGCCTTAAATCATGCAGTGAGCTGCCGGAACGTTCAAACCTCTCCCGGAGCACAAGCCAAGGAAGCTGTTATCTTATTGCTGAAACCCAGAACATGCTATCCCATCTAAATCACGGGTGTCACGTCTCATTTGCAATAAAATCCCTTTGATCTTTTTTTTTTCCCTAACGTATTAGGGATTCTCCCCCCAAGGAGGGCTGTTCTGGATAATTTGGCTACTTTAGAAAGAGAAAAAGAAAATTTAAATGAGGGGGTGAAACTGATATAGTGTTAAAAATAAAAGATCCAACACATGTTTTTCATGAACATAAGGCTTTTTACAATGACTCTTTAACCTGGTGTGAACCTCACTTGGAGTATAACAAAGGCATGTTCACTAAACTTCTCAATACAATGGCTGTCTTTTTTTTTTTTTTTCCCTTAAGTGTCTTAAACAGAGCTGTTCTCTTTTCCCTAGGCTCCTCCTCAAATGGGACATGAAGAGCGTGACACACATAAAATTAAAATAAATAAATTCCCAAGTGGAAAGCACAAAGGTCTGAGGGCAAGACAAGTTTCCTGCAATAATCATAATTAAGACAGAATGATGTAAATCTATCTTGTGATTCTGTAAAAGGAAAAGAATTAAACAATATTTTCTCCTAAATACCATTTTAAAAAGTTGGATGAAGAAGACTATGATAGCATTAAATTTACTTTCTCTAGGTTTTCAAGTATGAGATTCATGCATTAACTCATTGGGGTTGGGGGGGAGGTGCCTCAGAATTGGGCCTAAACCGGCAGTTGGACATCCCCCAAGGGGTCCCAGACTGGAGAGGGTGTAGGCTGGGCTGAAGGGACACCCCCCCGCCAATGCATGTATTTCATGCACCAGGCCTCTAGTATATATATATATATATATATATATATATATATATATATATATAGAGAGAGAGAGAGAGAGAGAGAGAGAGAGAGAGAGAGAGAGAGAGAGAGATATTCATAGCCCCTCTAATTTGAAGGAAGCAGCATTTTATAGGGGGAAACAATGACATGAGAGAGAAAAATATATTTGGTTTGTTATTCTTATCTGTTCTAGTAAATATTTGGGAAATTCTGAATACCTGTTTTATCTGTTACAAAAAGACATTCATGCTATGATCTCTAAAGTCTCTCCTACCTTTATATATTTACCCTTTGTACCTAATCTACATATTTTGGAATTTTTAGTGTATAGTATAAAGTTTGTTTCTCACATAACTAGACAATGATTTAAGCTGTATACATTTTTAAATATAGTGGTGCAGATTTTTCCTGTGAATTTTCTCTAATATTGAAGTTGGAACTGCTCACTGATTGAAAACTTATATTCAAAAAATGAGCAACAACTAATTTGTCATACATAGAGAAGATGTTTTCTCCTTCATCTTGTATCTTGCCAGTTTATTTCATCTCCTTGTTGACAAAATCATTCACACAAATTTTTGTCTACTATTTATGCACTTGCTTAATAGGTAATGAATGCCATTCTCATTCTTCAATATCTTTTCAATAACAGATAGATTGGTAGTGTACTTAACTCTCTTTTTCATCTTTATATCTCCACAATTTAGAAGAGTGCTTGCTCTTATATATGGCAGGTATGCAACCTGATACAATAATAAATGAATGCACAAAAATTAGGACCAAAAGGAACTGTGGCATTACTAATCCAGCTGATTCATTTTAAGGCCATATAATCATTGAGTCCCACAGAGATTCATTGACTTACCCAATGTGACATAACAAAGTCAATAGAAGGACCTCTTGACTGATAATATCATATTCCTTCCACCATTTCTTTGCTTTTACAAAGGTACTTTGGAAACATTATTTTAAAGCATTTCCTATGTGAATGATGCCTAGCTATTTTCTTCACATTAAGTTCCCAAATATGTTTCACATATCTATGCTTTTCAATATATAATTAATAAGCTCATTGATACTACTTCATCAAGCTGGGAGTATGGCACATGTGCTAGGCTGCATAATGGTAAAGATATGTAGATTGTAACGTACAGAACCCGTGAGTGTTCTTATGTGTCAAAAAAAGATGTTGCAGATATGATTAGGTATCTTGAAATGGGAGTTTACCTTCAGATAGATTATTTGGATGGACCCCTGAATTTCAGAAGTGTCCTTATGAGCACAAGTTAGAGGGAGATTTGGCTATAGAAAAGAAGGTAATATGAGGGCTGACACAAGATGCTGCATTACTAGCTTTGAAAAGGGAAGGAAGGGCCAGAATGTTTCAAAAGATGATATGTGACCAAAGTTAATTTCCTTCCTAAGACCTAAATAAAGAAAAAGCAGTTTCCCATAAAATAAATAAATGAATACATGCTCAAGCTAAAATGGTCTTCTTGTTGGTAGAGTATTAAATTTGACAGTAAAATAGTAATCAAGTTTTCAGATTAATTTAAATAGGCTAATTGAAATAAGTGAATATTCAAGAAAATTTAATTGTACTGGACAAAAATCTGTTCCTAAAGTAGTAACTAAAATTTCTATTGGTAGTTCATCTCATGGTAAAATTCCTGAACAAGCAATGAACCTAAAGCAGTCATATTTTTGTTCAAAAAATTAAAATTTAAAATTATTAAGACTGCATTATAAAATTTACAAAAGCATCCATTAATAAAAAAGGGGGGAGGGGATAGTAGGGTAATATCATGTAAGGAAAAATATCCTATAAGTAAATTACATCTAGAAAATTTTTACTTTACAAAATTAATTTTCATTTGTAATGCTAACAGCAAGACACCCATGAAAAACACACATAGTGTCTAAACAAGACAACGGAAAATCATTTGGGCAAAAATAAAAAGGATCCCAAATCAATTATAAAGAAAAGATTCCTTTATTAACTTTTGGTCAAGAATATGTTTGTATATTTTGAGAAAACTATTCCAAGACCATGTGGATTCCTGCAACAGAGAAGAATTGACAGGAGTGCTCCAACCACGAAGACCAGAGAAGAAACAGTCCAGAGATGGAAGATGCTGATGACGCCTGGCCACGCTAGCAGTCAGCAGCTGTGAGTTGCTGCAGGTTTCCTAGGACCAAATCAGAGAGGGTCAAACCTGCATTGCCACCATGTGCCCACCATCCAGATATCATTGCTGACATGTATACATAAGCAACTGTTTGACATTGAAAAAGGAACTCAGAATTGTTGGACATTGAAATTGAGACTCAAAATTTTTTTGTTATTATATGTTTATTTCTAGTTTGCAGAGGCATGATTTTTTAAAGGAAAGAAACGGGGGGTGGGGAGGGGGTGGGAATAGATACAGAGGCAAAGAAATATTGAACAGACTGCCAAACTATAGTGGGAAGGCAGGAGAGGTTGGGGGCAGGGGGGTGGGGTTGTAAGAGATCAGCCGAAGGACTTGTATGCATGCATATAAACATAACCAATAGATACAAGACACTGAGGGTGGGGGGAGATGGGGGGAATGGGGGCAGGTGAAGGTATATGCAGGGGGGGGGTGGTAGGGGAGGCTGGGGGAGGACAATGGGGGGGAAGGAGACATATGTACTACTATTTGTAATACTTCAAACAATTAAGAGAGAGAGAGAGAGAGAGAGAGAGAGAGAGAGAGAGAGAGAGAGGGGGGGGGGGAGAGAATATGCTGGGAGAGAGAAAGATGTGCATTGGGAGAATATCCGTGTTTTCCAGAGAGAGGACATGAATGTAAGTAATGCAGCTCTAGAAGACAGAAAATTTAGAGATGGGTTATCATAGAGCCCCCAGAAGCAGCACAACCCTGTGGACACCTTGATTTTGACCCAGTGAACCTGATTTTAGACTTGTGATCTCAAAACTGTATGAGAATAGCCCTACTTTGTTTGGCTCAATGGATAGATCATCAGCCTGGGGACTGAAGGGTCCTGGATTTGATTTCATTCAAGGGCACATGCCCTAGTTGCAGGCTCAATCCCAAGGAGGAGGCGTGCTAGAGGCAGCTAATCAATGATTCTCTATCATCATTGATGTTTCTATCTCTCGCTCCCTCTTATTTCCTCTCTGAAATCAATAAAAAATTATGTTAAAAAAAAAAAGAACTGTGAGAGAATAATGTCTGCAATTTTAAGTCACTGTTTCTGGTAATTTGTTACAGTAACAAAGGAAAGTAATACAGTAGACACAGTGTTGGTTGGGGAGACAAGACCTCTGGCTTAAACTTGGCTGACTTATGCCATCTCTAGATGTTAGTTCTACAAATGCCTTTCTGTGGCTCCCAGGAGTATAATGAAATTTCTCAGTTCTGTATTTTTATTCAAGGTCAGAGAACCATCTCAATGCAAGAAAACACTTTATCCTCTGGAAGATAAGTCAGAAAAAAAGTCTTCAGAGGAAAAATAAAGCCCCTTTCTTCATGAAACAGCTGATCAATGATTCTCTCTCATCCTTAATGCTGCTATCTCTCTTCCTCTTTTAAACCAATAAAAAATATTTTTTAAATATAAATAAATAAGTTTATTTACTTTGAGGTCTCATCCAGTTCTGTGGGAATGGGGTGGGGGGAAGAAAAGATGATTTGTTGGACACTTTGATGGTGATTTAAGCAGGACACAACCTCCCTCTATTGATGACATGTTGAATTATGAGAAACTTGATAAACCTCAAGGGTTAATCCAAACCACATATTTGTTTTAGGCTTTCCTCTACTGTGGAGTATTATTTCAGTGTGATGTTCTGCTTGAGAAAATGATAAGTTGGAGACAATTTAATGGAATTAGTGTTTACAAATTTTTAAAAAGATATATTTTATTGATTTTTTTTTTACAGAAAGGAAGGGAGAGAGATAAAGAGTTAGAAACATCGATGAGAGAGAGTCATCGATCAGCTGCCTCTTGCACACCCCCTTCTGGGGATATGCCTGCAACCAAGGTACATGCCCTTGACCAGAATTGAACCTGGGACCTTTCAGTCCGCAGACCGACGCTCTATCCACTGAGCCAAACCAGTTTCGGCAGTGTTTACAAATTTTATAAATAAACTTAAAGTGTGTATACACAATACCAGAAACAATAGTGTATTATAAATAACTAGAGGCCTAGTGCACAAAATTCATGCATGAGGGGTGGTCCCCTCAGCCCAGCCTTCACCCTCTACAATCCAGGACATCCCTCTCATAATCCGGGATAGCTGGCTCCTAACTGCTCACCTGCCTGCCCGCCCGATTGCCCCTAACTGTCCCCCTGCCAGCCTAATCCCCCAAATGCCCATCCTACCAGCCAGGTAACCCCCAACTTTCACCATCCACTGGCCTGATCACCCCTAACTGCCCCCTCCTCCTCGTGCCAACCTGGTCACCCCTACTGCCCCCCCTACCAGCCTGGTCACCCCTCACTGCCTTCCTCTGCCAACCTGTTTGCCCCTAAATGCCCCCTACTAGCTTGGTTGCCCCCAACTTACCCCTGCTAGTCTGGTCAACCCCAACTGACCCCCTGTTGGACTGGTTGCCGCCAACTGCTCCCTCTGCTGGCCTGGTTGCCTCCCACTACCTCCTCTGCCAGCCTGGTTGCCCCATGCAGCCAGCTGTTCAGTCATTACTGTGAGGGTGTCCTGACCAATTTGCATATTACCTTTTTATTAGTATAGATAGACACAATTGTGATTTGAAGAAATGACAGAGAAGTATGATTACCCACAAAATTTTGAGTTGCTTTCTTTTATAAACTTATAGGATTTTGAACAAAGCTCCTTGGCTGTGTTTCCTGGAAAAGTTGTTTCCTTTGACAGTGTGGATTATATGATTTGCAATACACTATTATGTTGTATATTCTTTTTTAATATTATAACCAATTTTAGACCAACAGGCAATCCTCCCAAGAAAACAATGGCTATGTGACATCCATATTCTAAAAGAAAAGTAGTATTTTATCTATAAAAGGCATCACTAATGGGCTGTTCATCCATTCCAATATTTTGAATACTATGGAGGAATTATTTTTAATTCAGCTTAAATAATATTAATACAGTTTTAATTCCTCTATGACAATTTACTTGGTATATATTGAATTCTCATTCAATTCTACTAGCCTAGAGTAGAAGCTAAGAGAGTCTTCTAATATAAAAATTGATAGAAGAGATGAAAACAATTTTCGTTACCAGAGATTGTTCCAGCTGGAGTGGAAGGGAGGATGTACATATAATTTACCATATATAACTCATAAAGCCCAAGTCTAAAACTTTTTTTTTTTTTTTTTTTTTAAATATATTTTATTGATTTTTCACAGAGAGGAAGAGAGAGAGATAGAGAGCTAGAAATGTCGATGAGAGAGAAACATCGACCAGCTGCCTCTTGCACACCCCCTATTGGGGATGTGCCCGCAACCCAGGTACATGCCCTTGACCGGAATCGAACCTGGGACCTTTCAGTCCACAGACTGACGCTCTACCACTGAGCCAAACCGGTTTCGGCCCAAGTCTAAAACTTTAAGATTAGAAATTGCTAAGATATGTACACCATTTAAAGAGTAGTGATGTAGCTGAATACTCTCACTTTCATTTCTTCTCACTGCAGTGTTCAGGCTTTGTGCTTGCCTTGGAAAACAGGAGCATATAACAGATAAAGAGATGTTTGTACATTAAAATAGTAACTTGCAAATAAGCAAGAATTTTTGGATATCAGAATTTCCTCCAAATTTTAAAATGAACTATAGATGTTTGTCCATTGAGAACTTGGAAGGCCAGGAATGAACTGAATGATATGGAGGTCCCACCTACTTCTAGACTGAATTATGTTTAGCAGACATAATCTGTACTGCTCATCACTGACTGTCAGAATCTATGTGCATTTTACTTTCATATTAATTATATTAAGACTAGAGGGTCAGTTCACAAAATCCATGCACGAGGTAGGGGGTGTCCCTCAGACCAGTCTACACCCTCTCCAATCTGGGACCGCTCAAGGGATGTCCTACTGACGGGCCTAAATGGGCAGTAGGACATCCCTCTCACAATCCAGGACGCCTGGCTCCCAACTGCTTGCCTGCCTGCCTGCCTGCCTGATTGCCCCTAACCACTTCTGCCTGCCAGCCTAATCACCCCCTAACCATTCTCCTGCCAGCCAGATCAATGCCTAACTGCTCCCCTGCTGGCCTGGTTACCCCAAACTGCCCTCCCTTGCAGGCCTGGTATTCCCCAACTTTTCTCTCCTGCTGGCCTGATTGCCTACAACTGCCCTCCCCTGCTGGCCATCTTGTTGCAGCTATCTTGTGTCCACATTGGGGTGGCATCTTGTGTGTTTGAGTGATGGCCAATTTTCATATTACCTTTTTATTAGATAGGATTTATATTGAGTATTAACATTAGCAGATTGTATCTATTTGTCATGCTGTGTTATCCACCAGCATGACTTACTGTTCTATTTTTCCTAGGAATCAGGGTATAGATGAGGAGAAATGAACAACAAAATTTTTAAATTTGTAACATTTTAAAAGGTAAATATGGTGTTTTACTGTGTTTATATTTCTATGATATTGCTCCTAAATGCCCAATGAACTTGTGAAGTTTTAAATAGAAGTATTAGATTTAGTTTGTGGGCTCATACAGTGTGTCAGACAAGTGTGTTAAATGATGCTCTTACATAAAATAGCTCATTTAATTCTTACAACAACCCTATAACTTAGGTGTTCTTATTGACCTTACTTCATAGATAAGAAAAGTAATATTAGATTAGAATGATTTATGTAATGTGCTGATAGCTAGTTAGTAAGTGGCAGAGCTGGTACATTGCTCAAATTCAAGTCTCTCTGATCCCAAAGAACATGTTGGGTTTTTTTGCATTACTGGTTACTAGTTACTTTTAAGTTAGAAAATTCATACTCAGTAAAAAAGCAATTATAATTATTTGGTACAGTACTTGTTACAACCAGTACTAAAAACTGTTACTTATTTTGTGCAGCATTACTGTATGCATATTTGCCATAGAAATATTTAGTTCTTATGAAGATAACTTACAGCCAACTAACTTGTAATTGGAGCATTTTTTTCTGTACCAAATTAGGCTATCTTTATTAATAAAAATATCTTTCTGGCACACAAAAATGAAATGTGTGTACATATCAGAAATTTGAACCTGTGTGTTATATGCCCTGATGCAGTTTTCTATTGAAATGTTCTTCTAGTTTTAATTTCTCATAATTGTCAGAGTCTGTATGGTGGTCCACATTCTATTCAGTTATTCCTATATTAATGCAATTCCCTGCAAGATTTTTGAATAATGGTTTAATACCTAATATGTTGCATTAAATGCAAAGTATCTATTGGTGATGTTCTAAAATAAATACGTGTGATTTAACTAAAATATACACTGTGAAAATAAAAGCTGTTTATAGGGGAGGCATGCAAATGAGTTGCTATCATTACTAAAAACTGTAAACTAGACAGTAGTAAACATTTAATTTTGGAGATAATATCAAAATGAAATTTCAAATGATCAGATGAACTGGCAGAAATACTCTACAGACATTAACTTTAATAAAAGTATGGAAAGGAGTTAAGAAATCTTAGTTCATGATGCACCAAGACCTCATCACCTTTTTTGCTCAGGGCTTATACTTCAAGAGCTAAGAAAGACAAGGTGAGAGAAAGTGAGTGGAAAAACTGGGATGATGTCTTCACTTTGGTGTATTTTATCCTTCTTCATTGTCCTCTGCTTCCACCTTCATCTGTCTTCCCTTTCTCATGTATTTTTAAGAAATGTGACAGGACTGAGCCTTAGAAAGGTCTAAGTAAAATTTAATCTGATCCTGAAAATGGTGTAATGGAAGCAGGATGGCCACGCTCCTTGACTTATGTAAAGTTTATTCAAACCTGTCTTTCTCCCCTTTTGGACCTAGTAGTGAATGGATTTATTAATGATGTGCAAATTTAGAGGACTTTATCAAAGACTCAAAAGGCTATAGTCCATGCAAAAAAAAAAATAACTTAAAGAAAGTCTGTAATAATTTCAGGAGAAATATAATATACTGCATCATATACGTATATCTAGAACAGATATTTAACAAAATATCCCAGCTGAATAGTTTAAATGATTGCATTTATCTTATAATCACCCTGGAGGAACATCAAAATTAGATATTCCCTGTTAAACTCCCCACTATTAAAACTCCATTCCTTAGATTAATATTGGAATAAAAATGTTTAATCTCTATAGAAGTAGGTATCATAATAGTTAGGTTTTCGGAATCATATCAGTGGATCTCTCTCACTGTGGTTCTAAACTATCATGTAACTGAAGTAGGCATATTTGGGTTATGATATTAAAAAAGTGATTCCAAATTTCAACTATATTCCACAGAAATGTTTGGAGGGAAGTTGGAGGTACAGAAAAGGAATTTAGACAATTTGATTTCAGAGACATTCAAGGTCATCAGCTATGTAGATGAGAATTTACCCAGAAATATATGTAAGTGCACCCTGAAAGAACTAGCAAAGAGAACTTAGGGAAAAGATTGATCAGATATATAGGGAACCCAAAAGCACAGTATCTTAGGGTTCAGGTGAAGAGGACACACAGCCCTTTTGTTCATTGTGTTTGGTTCACTGTTTGCTGAACCTGTCACTGTGTGAGTCCTGGAAATTGACAAGGTTCATTCTCAGTATAAAAGATGGAAGACCATATTTTGTTCCTCTCTCAGCCCTGGTAGTAGACCAGGAATGGTGACCTGTGGTTGGCAAGCCAGAGATTCCCAAACAGGAAGGAGTTTGAATTGGAAGCAAGCTAAGGAAGAAGCAGGTGCAGCTTAGACTCCTCCCCTGGTGGCAGTGAGGACAGCAGCATTGTCTAGCCATCCTTTTCCCACGGCAGGTTCTTCCCCGGAGACTGAAGTACCCAGGAGTTCCTAGAATTTTCCAAGACTATTTATTGAGGCTTGCCCTTGACCATTAGCCACTAATATCCTTCCAAAGAATTCCTTCTCTGTGTACGTCTGCAATCAAAAATGCTGACCAATACAGGGTACTGATGCAAAATGAATGTGCATGGCCTCCTGGTTAAAAAAGAAAATTAGAATTTTAAGGTAACAATATTCAAGCATTAAAGCAGACATCAGAGCTTTCAAGAGTGGGGCCCTGTGCAGCTGTACAGTCTGTGCGCCCATGAAGCTGGCCCTGCTGGCACATCACAGAAGCAAGAGCACTTGATCATGTTAGATGAAAAAAAAAAAAAATCCCTGAGAAAGTGCACCCCCAGTGCCCTGTGTGAGTGTGTGTGTGTGAGAGTGTGTGTGTGTGTGTGTGTGTGTGTGTGTGTGTGTGAGTGGTTGGTAGCCAGTGAATGTTACAGTCAGAATCAAGCTATCAGTTACAGCCCATTCAGAGCTAATTGAATTGCCAATATATTAGTAAGGTTTGGCAGAATGTGCTGTGTCTTCACAAAACAAAGTTTTTTCTTCTGTGCACACACATTTCATTTGGAAAGTTCTTGGGTGTGATTTATAAATGTGGAGATGGAAAAATTGAAAATGAGTCAAGGGTATTTTGAAAAGTCCAATGCAAGCTCCGCCTTTGTGAGAAGCACAAGCAGTGGGGCCCTGTACTCTGCCCCCGAAAGATGCCCGGGCGTTCGTGGTAGGCCACACGGCTGCTGTAGACACACTGCTAATGGGTCCTCTCCAGGAACACTGAATCCCACAGTGCCCAACACAGTCATCCAGGGCACAAGGCAGCTTCAACCAGCAGATTTGCTTTTTGAGGGCAAGCCATCTGTTTGGATTCCTACCCTCATAAAACTGCCCAACTTGGATATGTTCACCCATAAATTTTGTGTCTGAGCTTAAAATTCCATGGGACTTTGTATGTAGTAGAAGACAGTTTCCACAAAATGGACATCAAGTGAGAAAATCCTGGTAACTATGTCTTAAATCACCTGATGGCAGCATGTCAGCCACACCCAGGAGTCTATCCAGCAGCATCTGACTGTGCAGCCTGGGAAATGGATGGATATCTAACAACATACAAATGGTCCAAGTAGCCACAGTTATATTTTCTACTGTCAAACAAGTGCCTCCTATTTAGCCCCTAGAGAGTGTTAGACCAGGTCTCACAATCTTTTCATTAATGGAAGGGGAAAGGGGCAGAAGCCTGCAGGAGTGTCAGTGGCTGGCAGAGGCGGTGGCAGTTTGGAATCCCCCTATAGCAACATGAAGTCTTTCTTTTTTCTTTTCTTTTTAAAAAAATATATTTTATTGATTTTTTACAGAGAGGAAGAAAGAGGGATAGAGAGCTAGAAACATCGATGAGAGAGAATCATCCTATCAGCTGCCTCCTGCATACCCCCTACTGGGGTTGTGCCTGCAACCAAGGTACATGTCTTTGACCAGAATCGAACCTGAGACCTTTCAGTCCGCAGGCAGATGCTCCACCCACTGAGGCAAACCAGTTTCAGCTACATGAAGTCTTTCAACACAGCAGCACGGGTTTAGCAGACACATCGGAAGAAACCAGCTCTGCTGTGCAATGAGAAACATGAAAACATGGCCACTCCTTGGCCCATGGCAGAGCCACTGAAACATTTAGCACAGAATAGAAAGAGTGCTTATGTGCCTTCCTGGCCTTTTCCTCCGTCTCATACAACATCCCTGAGTTGATGCTGGTTTGTGCAAATGAGTACACAATTGAAACAGCTGCTATTTTATAGGTGACTGGAAAGCTTAATATTATTTGGGAAATATGCAAAATTAAAGGAGTTAACGTAATTCAATATCCATTTTTTCACATTCATCTTTTCCTTGATTTTAATTACATAAATAACTATTTTCATGGAGCATCTACTCCATACTAGGCTTCATAGTTTCAAATGTCAAGTACTTTTTCTGTATTCATTTATTCCTCCAAGTTCTAAGAGCTAAATATTAGGGCACTAAAACATATAAAAACTTGAGTATATAGAAGATATATAACTGTTCTACAGTCACACTCATGGATGAAAGTGGTAGAATCCAAACTCACTTCCTGATATTTTTAAAGCTATTATTTTGCTACTCACCCCTAACATTTTTTTAAGTATCTCATATATATATATATATAAAAAAAACAAAAAAACATCCTGATAGGAGCTAAGAAAAAAAATCAATATGAAAAAAATATCCGGGGCCTCTAAGGTATTTATCACAATGAGAAAGAGATAATAATATTTATAAAGTCACACATATGTAGCTAACTAATTCTTGACAAAGGTCTAAAGGTAATTTAAAGAAGAAAAGGTAGCCTTTTCAACAAGAGGTTCTTAAAAGTGGATATGTATTTGCAAAATTTATTTTTTAAAATGAACTTCAACCCATATTTTAAACCATACACAAGAAATTTAATTCAAAATGGATCATAGATCTAAATAGAAAACCTAAAGTCTAATATTTTTAGAAGAAAAGATAAAGGGGGAAAAAACTTTTACAGCTTGTGTTAGACAAAAGGCCTTATATTCAACACCAAAAGTCCATACATAAAAGAAACAATTGATAAGTTATACTTTATCAAAATTAAAAGTTTAGCCCAGCCAGTATGGCTCAGTGGTTGAGCATCAACCTATAAACCAGAAGGTCACAGTTCAATTTCTGGTCAGGGCACATGCCCAGGTTGCAGGCTTGATCCCCAGAGTGGGGTGTGCAGGAGGCAGCCAATCAATGATTCTCTCTCATCATTGATGTTTCTATTTCTCTCTCCCTTTCCCTTCCTCTCTGAAATAAAAACATATTTTTTAAAAATTTAAAAAGTTTAGTTCTTCAAAGATACTACGAAGGAAATTAAAAGTCCAGCCACAGATTGGAAGAAAACACTTATCAACTCAACATCTGATAAAAGACATATCCAAAATACATTTATAAATACATAAATTCACAAATAAGGAAACAATTCAATAAAAATAAATGGTCAAGCCGAAACCGGTTTGGCTCAGTGGATAGAGCATCTGCTTGTGGTCTGAAGGGTCCTGGGTTCAATTCCAGTCAAGAGCATGTACCTTGGTTGCGGGCACATCCCCAGTAGAGGGTGTGCAAGAGGCAGCTGATCAATAATTCTCTCTCATCCATGTTTCGAACTCTCTATCCCTCTCTCTTCTTCTCTGTAAAAAATCAATAAAATATATTTTAAAAATAAATAAATGGTCACAATAGCTGATGGGTACTTCACAAAAGAAAATACATGGGTGTAAAATAAGCACAAGAAACAATCATTAATCATTATTTAAAAAGTCAAATTAAAGTTATGCTCTCACTACACACTTTCTAGAGTGTCAAACTTATTTTCTGATGACAATACCAAAGTGCTGGAAAACAGTCTGGTAGTTTCTTCTGAAGATAAACATCCACTTACCATATGATTCAACAATCCCACTGCTAAGAATTTACCCAAGAGAAGTGAAAAGTTACATTTAGAAAAACAACTGTATGTAAATGCTTATAACAATTTATTCATAGTCTCCCCAAATTAGGAAAAATATTAATGTTCACCAACTGGTTAATGGGTAAATAAATTTTGGTTATACCCACAAAATGTAACACAATTTTACAAGGAAATTAATAAGACATTGATACTTGCAATAACGACATGACTGGAAATCATTCATACTAAATAAAAGAAGCCAGATTTTTAAAACTTGCATCCTTTTATATGACATTCTAGAAAATGAAAAACTATAGAGACAAAAGACAGATTCATGATTTTCGGCAGGTGAGAATAGGAAACGTGCCCACAACAAAGGGCACGGGGAATATTTTGGGGTAATAGAAATATTCTCCATCTCCATTTTGGTGGTTGTGCATGAAGAGTTATATTTGTCCCTCTGAGTCATAGAACTGCATATCAAAAAGGGGAATTTTGCTGGCTGTTCATTATATTTCAACAAACCTGACGTTGACTATCCAGCATGTCTACAACTGAGGTGGTTCTCTTTCTGCCTGAGCTTTTTCCCTTCCCAGCACCATTTCCCATCCACCCCACCTTCATCCTCCTCTCACATTCCCAACACGGTCAGCTTTTCACGCCCAGGAAAACCCATCCCCGGATATTTCTCAGAAACATTTCTTGCTCCCCATTCCTGTTGGCGCTACTTTGTTTGTTCCTTCAACATTCCCAGCCTAATTTCTGCCAAGACCTCGTGACAGGTTTTCTTCCCTGAGTTCCATTCCCCCATACACTCTGGCCTGGATGATCTTTAGAAAGTGTATTCCTCATTTGGGAACATTTCTCAAAATCTTTACAAGCTTCCTGTAGGACAAAGGCCCAAGTCCTTCAACTGCACAGATGCCCTGTCCCCTGTATCCTCTGCCACTCCTGCCTGCATATGTCATAACCCAGGCTTCCTGGGACACACCTCCCCGTTCCTAAAGGCTCCCCATTGTTTTTGTTCGTTTGTTTGTTTTCCTTTCTCTGTGTCTTAGCAAATTTTGCTCTTTTGCCTGAAATGAAAATCCTGTCTTTAGTGAAAACTGCTCATCCCTTGAGACTCTCCTGACCTCGTTCCCCTTGCCCCCATCAGGCTGAGTTGGATGCCCCAGTCCTAAGCTCCAGAAGCACAGCTGGCACAGGGCACTCCCATCCCTGACTTACAATGAAGGGTGCCTCAGTCTAGTAGCCCAGTACATTGTGTGCCTCTTAAATGAAGTGGTCATGTATCTTACACTCTTGAATCCTCAACCACTAGGGACATTGGGTACATATCTTTCTGAGGATTGAGCAAATGAACATAAAAATACATTATATATGCAGCACCAGAAAAAGAAATCGCTTGAACTTGTTACCCTCCTGACTTACATCCCTTGGTATTTTGGCTCTGGGTTGATTGCTTTCTGTGAAAAGATCACCTCAGCAATGCTAACACATGGTCCCAACAAATCCTTGGGGTTATAAAAGAGCAAATGTGCTAAGGCAGGCATAGTATATAAAGCAGATGAACTCTGAGGAAAATACAAGAAGTCTCAGTAAGGACACTGTCTGTCCTATATTTAAACTCCTCAATAAAGGTGTCCATAGGCTATTCATGCTATTCATACATAGGTCAGTCCTACTCTGAAGTGAGACAAAATTAGTTTCTGAGCTGGCTGTTTGGGGGACCGGTGGACTCAGTGACAAGAGGTTCTTGGGGGACATGCATCTCTATTCATAATGCTCTGATAAGCATGGGCATTTGCTGTTTGGGGGCCAGAGAGTAGAGGCTGATTTGGGGGGTATATGTTTATGTGGCTGTGCACTGAAAAGGGAGTAGAGATAAAGAGAATCGGCATGGTGTGCCATCTGACACCTGTTCGGCGTGCACCTCGGAGTTCATGCTGATGGAGAAAGGAGTTAGGGACAAGCACCGAATGAAGTGTAGTCAATAAAGCACGGTGCATGGGCTCCTGCGGTGTCTCGGAAACATCAATCCCACCGTAATGGGAAAGGAGGGGCTGGCCATCCAAACCCCTGATTCTGCTGCCCACCACAGGGATCAGACAGAATGGATGAGAGCAAACTCAGTTCCTGCGAGTAAGTAAGTGCTCCTCCCTCACAGGTTGTTGTTTTCTGTTTTCTCTTTTCTTTTCTTGGAGGGGGAAGATGGGACTAATTAGGAGACGATAATGCATTTGCCTCACTTGATTCATCTTACTCAATGTCTTCTCTTCTTTCCCAGAATCCGAGAAGTGTCTTCTCTCTCTCTTTCGTGTTGCAATTTCTAATTCATTTTCAGTCAATCTGCTCTCACTGTTTATTCACTGGAAATGAATTAGAAATTACAAAAACTATAGATTATTCATTTCCAACCAAATCATTATTTGAAACAAATTGTTGCGCGGAGCAGCTTGATGAATTTTAATCAGATTACATTGTGTCAAGCTGGAGTCGGCGAAATCACATTTTATAAATGGGTCTGGGGTCAAATTGATTAACGATGAACCCCTGGTAGCCCTCCTAGTGGCCCCCGGCCAAGCACCTGGGGCCCAGCGGAAGCGTTGGCAGAGCGGCATTAACAGAGGCTCCTCAATGGGGCAGTGCTGACAGCCCATGCAGCTTGTTCCTTTTGTATTTGCAGCTACCCCCTCTCGGCTCCCGCCCAGGAACTCCCCAAAATATACGAAGGAGTCTACATTGAAAAACATTATATGCTTGTTTCCTTCTTAGATTATATGGTGGGTATCCTGGGTAAGGCTGGTTATAGTATAGGCAGAGCTCAGTGCAAAAGGAAACTGCAGGGCCCTTATTCAAAAAGCAGATAAAGTACTGATAATTTTACTCAGATCTCAGTAAACACACACACTTTCTTCTGTGGTCTCTCAATTGTTATGATATTTTTTATTTGCTATTTTATGTCATTCTAATTAAAGAAAAGTTAAAATTTTGCAACATTAGGATGAATTTTGCCATTCTTTTTTATTGTATATTATGCAATGCCTGTTTAAAATGCAAAATAAAGATTTGTAGTGGAATAACTGAAAATTGCACAATGTGCACTTTGTAGCTTGTGCATGTATAGGTATCTGTCCTTTCCAGAACAGATAAAAAGCTGTACCAAACTAATTCAACTGTTTTTATTTTATTTCTTGATCATTGTATATTTTCCCAAGTATCTGTACCCTAAACTTACTGATAAGAAAGGCCTGAAAGGTAAAGGACTTATGGGTGGTCCTATTATTTTTATGAGGTCTATCCTTTTTACTGTAAGTGGTTGGCTAATACAGGAAAGTAATATGTTTTTTTTTAAAAAGATACGACAGGGTTACTTAGCTTGCATTTAACATTGCCTTCTTTTCACATTTGAAGCAAGTTGCTTTCAAAGAGAGACTTGACTCAGAGCTGTCAGCATGCCCAATTTACTCAGTCTCATCGTAAGAATAAACAAAAGGTCAAAAGAACAGATTTTAAAGACATTTCAGAAAAGAAACAAAAACTGGAACAAACTCAATGTCTTTCAACAGAATGGAGAGGCTAGATATCCATGCAATGGAATATTACTTGGCACTGAAAAGGAATAAATTGATATGTGCATCCACAAGGGTGAATCTCAAAAATATTCTGTTGAGCAAATTAAACCAGGCACATAAAAGCAGGTGCTATCTGATTCCACATTTATGGGCTCCTGGAACAAGGAAACCTAATCTCTGGGGATAGATATCAAAGTACACTGCTTCCTCTACAGGGTTCGAGGATAATGGGAAAATGTCCTGATGAAACTTCCTGGGGTGATGGAAATAGTCTCTATCTTGATTAGGGTTTGGGAGACATATGTGTATCCTTTTATCAAAAACTCATCAAAGTGTACAATATGGAATCTCTGAATTTCACTCTATATAAAAACACCTCAGTAAATAATGTTACTTTGTATATCTCTAAAATCTTATTTATTCTTGTACCCTTTCTCTTTTTTAAGACCAAATGGTCAAATGCCATAAGAGTTATGTTAGGACTGGGATTAAAAAAGCATTCAGTTTGTATATTTTGGGGGCAAAAGGCATTCTTATTATAAGTAATCTGAATCATATTCTTTGTTAATAAGGTTTTTATAATATTTGATTTCATTAAAATTATTTCTAAAGAGGATTTTCACAATATGGTTAGGTTTATTTACAGGTTGTTTATAAGTTGGCGTATTTTAACGTGTAAATTGATTCCGCCATTGATTTTTTTATTGACTATTTCTGGCAATAAAGAAATTAATAACTTTTAAAGATTTGACCACCTTATTACATGCTAGTATTAGCTCTATATTTTAGTTGATGCTCTGCATTTTCTGCATAGTCAATTTTGATTTATATCTGCAAGCAATAACAATTTTTCTAATATATTACTATTCATCTTTCACTCTGTTGTACTGACTAGAATGACTACATATTAAATAGTACAATATAAAAGAGAAGTGGTAGAAGATGGCATCCATGTCTCGTTTATGAGGATATTTTTATTATTTTGCCACTAAGATAGTTGATCTGAGTGTGTAACAAGCATATATTAGATTTTTAAAATTTCTTTTATTTCTGTGAAGCTTCTTTCTTGGTTTTCTTGTTTGTTTAAGTAAAATGGTGATGAATTTTATCAAATTGCTGTGGTAATTATCATGATGCTCATTTTTTGTATGTTTTTTAAAATGTTTGTGTGACAATCTGTATTAATAAAGAGGTGAACTTGTAAACATATCTAATCTCTGAAAAACTACTTATCAATAATATACTGGTGTTTTAATAAATTAGTGTTTTAACATGTGGGCAGCTTTTATTTGTTGAGATTTTATTTAGGAAACTTGCATTGGTTTTTATTTTTTAGATTGCTATTTGATTTCTAGTTTTTCTCTCAAACTATGTCTGGCTTTGATTTAGGACTATATATGCCCTCCGTTAACTTTGGGATGCTGCCAATTATTTTCCATTTTTGAAAGGATTGAAATACAAAAGAAAATTTGGCACAACTTGTCTATGAAATTATTTAGGAACTGTACTTTTGTTAGAAATTACCTTTTTTTCAATGTCCTCGATAATTATTGGCATATATATATTATTATTTTTTCTTTATATATTTCTAGGAAATCTTTCATTTATTTTAGTTTTTCAAAATTATTGGCATAAGTGTAGTTGTAAAAATTATTACATCTTTTTCTCATTTATAATGTTATTACTTTTCCCTTTTCTTTCAGAAAGTCTTGCCAAGCTTAGTCTACCTTATTTATCTTCGTACAGAACAACTTTTTAGTTTCATTGGTCAAGGCTATACTTATTTTTTTTATTTCATAAAATTCTGCTTTTACCTAAATTGCATTTTTCTTTATATTTTTCTCTTTTATTTTTGTTTTGTTCTTATCTATTGATCTGAAAATTTCAGTCTATTTTACTCAAGGAAATGCATTACATTACTTTCTTTTTAAATTAAATTTATTGGGGTGACATTGATTACAAAATTATATAGATTTTAATGGGGTTAACTATATGGTAACAGAAGATTTGACTTGAATGATAAATACACAATGCAATACATAGATGAAATAGCATAGAAAATGGAATGCATTTTAAGATTACAAATTCCCTCTTGAATGCTGCTTTGGCTGCATCCCATTGGTTTTAATAGGGTCATTTTTCTTAGTATAATTGATAATTTGATATAATTTTTATATCATAAATATTATTTTTATATCATAGAGATTATTTTTAAATTATTACAATGTGATTACAGAATATAAATTTTATAATTTAGAGCTATAGATTTAATTGGATTATCTTTGCAATGAAGTATATGTGGAGAGCTTTTGTAACTGTCTCATCATGTCCCATCATGTATGATATCCATTTTTCTGGGAAATATATTTTCACACATAAATTAAATTATTCAGATACTTTTTATTTTATATAATTTCCATTTTTTGTCATTTGATCAGTAAATTATGAAAAAGGTGTTTTCTAGCAGTTTGACATTTTATATTCGAAAGCTACATCATGATGTTACTCAATGCTTATGGCTTTTCATACATCCTTAGTAGATTTTTACTCATCATGATTTGCATTTAAATTTTTCTGGTATCCCCGCTTTCTTCATTTTATATTTGCCTGACACATTTTTTTGCTACTTTTAAAATATATTCCACATCTTTTTATTTTAGAAGTGTCTTCAAATGATCACATATTTGTATTTATTCTTTTTATTCTACAAAGTTTTATATCCTTTGAACTTAATAGTAAAATTTTACCTTTTTCACATTTTATTATTATTTTTTCATTCACATTTATGCCCTCTTCCATCTCTACCCACCCACTTTTCCCAAAAATATTTATGATTTTTTAATTTTTATACTAGTATATTTCTAAATGTCTAAGTAAAATTGTATATATTTAAGGTGTATAATATGATTGTCTCATATACATATACATAGTGATAATATTACTATAGTCAAACTAATTAATAATCCATCTCACATAGTAGCATGTGTTTGTGTATGTGTGTATGGTGAGAGCTCTGAAATCTATTCTCTTTGCAAATTCCTAATACTGAATACAATATTATTAATAGTAATCATCATGTTATGCATTAAATCTATAGAGTTATGCATTCTATACAACTGTAACTTTGTGCCCTATCACATTTTTATTTACTTACAACATTTTATGGTACATTTTATTCTTTAGAAGTGTTTTTCTTTTCTTTTGCAGTTTCCAATTTTTTGTGTGTGATTTTTATACGTTTTGTTGATGGACAATTCTCCATGAATCTCACACATTTCTGCAAATCTTGTGAGCAAAGCTGTAACTGCCCTTTGTTCCAAACTATCTGTTCCAGAATGTTTATATAGTGAGCAGCCTTAGAAGAAAGAAAGGCAGGATTCTTCTCAGGAGCAAAGGGCAGGTTTGATTACCACCATAGAAGGTAGAGATTGTTGTTTCTTTTGGAGGCAGAGAACAGGTGTGTTTACTGTCCATTAAAAAAGATTCAGGTTCCCTAAACCTATGGTTCCTCTTCTGTAATAAAGATCATTGCATGTGATTCTGCAATGTGTTATCTAGTTCTCTTCATGCCATCCCCTGGGAATTAGAGCTCAACTAACAGGACAAATATATATACGTTTATTCTACTTCCTATGAGTAATAATGTGCTTTGCCTTTGACCAATGAGTTTTCTGTCTTCTACCAGCATCCGTGAAATTTGGCAGGCTAATTTGTTAGCTTGCAAGTCAGCTAACCTCTCAGACCCCTCACAGTTCTTGACAGCTTGTACATATAATTTCTAGTCCTCTGTTGCAATATTTCTTGACATGAGGTATGTGGACCATGGGAGCACTTTTGTGTCTAAATAAGAACATTTTGAGTGTGGTCTCTTGAAGAAAAACGTCCATTAGGACCACGAGATCCTCTTGGGCTAGCTTCAGATGGACTGGAGCAAATGGCAATAAGAGTCTGAATGAATTTGAAAGTATGAATTGTCAGGAATAAGAAAGTTCATAAACCCTAAAGAGAGACAGCCCTAGAGTGGGTAAAGTGAGCAGTAGTGATTCTTCATGAGAAGATGAACAATCATCAGAGCAGCAATGGGCGTTGTGACTTACTAAGAGCCCTGAGGCTGGACACTTTGTGGTCTTACACCCTCCAAGATAATCAGGAGTCAGAAGACTCAGGGTGAGGGCAATGTCTCAATGCAGTGCTGGTTTGGGTCCCATTCTTAGGTTTATACTAGTACATAATAGATAATTTGGACCTAACTATCAACCAGTGTTGTGATCTAGGTTTCTCTGTGACAGCTTCTATGGTTTATTATAAAAGGTGTATGGTATATGGTTATACATATTTACAGTATAATACTGTTAATGTAATTATTATTTTTTTAAAAAGGAGTCTATTTGAGAAAGGCAGCCTGGGTCCTTCTCAGAAAAGTGGTTGCAGAATAGAAATACAAGCTGGGTCTGAGTAAAGGGGGGAAGACAAGTTCCTAAATTGTTGGCAGAGTCAGCCCCATAGCTGACCATGTGGCACAGACTAAGCGTTCCTGAGAGGAAATTGCCAGAGCCAGCAAATTCCAGACTCACTTTCTTTCCCCAGCGGTACCTATAGGTGATCCATAGTGATACTAACTATAGTGTCAAACCTGGAGATTCACTCTAAAGTTTTAATGGGAGATGCTTGGCACCCAGCTCCAGGTAATGCTAATGGAAGCCATTATCACTTGTTGCTTGTGAAAAAGCAATGACACACAAGGACTGGTTCTGGTGTTAGAATACCAGCAATGAATGGGCTCCCATTCTACTGCTGATGCCACTGCAGGTTTCCATAGTTACGGGCCCTGAGGCTCTGAAACACACATCCTGCCATGTCTCCATCTGGTGCCATTTACATTCCCTGTACTTATGCTAGTACCTGTACAAGTACCACTGGTTTCCAAGCCCACTGGATCACATGACAAAAGCTAAAGGATTGTAGCAATTGAATAGATCAACGACCCCAATTATAATGAATGAAATGGACCTCTCTCTTGCTGCCTCTGGAGGCAAATGTCTGAAGCCCTCCTTACTGAGGTTGCTGTTTGCTCGGAGGTGTGTTAGCAGAAGTACCTGAAACCTTTGGTTTTGAAATACAGGATCTGAACTTGGATCTGGCCACTTTGGGCTAAAGAATAGGAATCAGGCAATCAAGCTAAATGGCTGATGGTGATTGTTGGAAATGGAAGGCATACAAAAATGAAAGTAGCTTAGGATAGCACATAAAGTATAATTACTATTTCTTTTTTCGTTACTGGAACCATCTACAATATTAGATCTATGGGGCTGGATCTTACTGCCCATCTGAGGAAACAATGGGCTCTGGACAGGATGCAGGAACGTCCCTAAAGTTTGAAGTTGCCTTTCCTCCAGGATGGTTCAAAAAAATCCTTTCTCATTTCAGTCTTGCTACAATAGGGGTGGAAGCAGAAACAATGAGATGGAGATGATGATTGATTCAAATTACTGAGGGGCAGGACAAGGCACCTGCAATGGAAACCTTATTAATGCTGTCAGTCTCGATGCACTGTTCAAAATCACCAATAATTGCATTCATATATCTGTAAAGTATTTTTAAGCTTGGATTTATTTCAGGACATAAAAGAGACATTTATAAAAAGGAGCATGTAACCACGACCAGAAATGAGCCAAAAAATTTTGTAAAGAAATTAATCACCAATCATAGGTACAACTTCATCACTTTTTTCTAGTCATAGTTAATTGTTTGGGTTTGATTTGTGAGAAAACAGGATTGCCTCTGCTTCAAATGGAGTTATTTTCCATTTTTTTCTCATTTGATATAATCTTGGGGAAAAACATAGATATCCCTTAAGAGAGACAAACAATTCACGTCATGAAAATGGGCTGCATAAAACTGTAATAAATACATATTCAAGGGCATAAATATGTAGTAACACATTGCAGCTAAAAATCAAATATGTGGTGGGATTTCCTCCAGGGAGGAAAACAGGCTGCATCAAAAGCAATTTACTCTTCCCCTGAAGGCCCCGAATGTCCCACGTTCTCAATTCACACATCCTGCCTTCTGGACCACTTTTGACATTAAGAATTGGTAATATTTTCATGTGCTCTTGTTCCCAAATCATGGTGTCACTGCTAGGCAGGTGGGGTACAAATTCGTATCTCTTACAGTAATAGCTATTGCCTCACTTTCTCTAAATGCTCAAGACAGTAATTTACATCTTTCTTCTCAGGGTGTACAGCATAGATTTTCATCTCCCATGCCAAATGAAGTTTTATCTTTCTGTCCACAGTGACAATGGGAAGAAAGCCAAGTTAACTTTGCTTTTCATACAATATTTTCCTCAACTATAAATCTTTTCAATTACACACCACATAGTAAAACAATTCTTTTGCTATAATTCCATGTTACAAGCTCCAGTCATTTCACCAGACACCAATTTCTAAAAAAAAAAAAAAAGCTGTGTAGGTCAGGGCTGAGGAAAACAGGCAAAGTGCAGGAAAGCTCATGACTTTGACACAAACAAGGCAAAGACTTGGGTCCCCAGCCCAATAGATCTTGGTGAGCATTCATCCTTCCAACTGCACCTGCACTGTCTCCCCTAATACTTGACTTCTAACCTAATCCCCAGCTTCTCGGACTTCAGTTAAGTGAGATGGTTATGTGGTTGCCTTTCCTACCCACCAATAAAGTTCAAGTGAATGCCTGGTTCAAAAGGTCCACCTCCCTTGCTGGGCCATAGAGTTGTTCTGATGATGGGAAAGTTAAATTTTTTTTAGATTCTTAATATGATGCAATATAGAAGTTAGCTGCTGTCAACATCATCATTATTAGTGCTATCATCATCATCATCATCTCACAGCTCTCTTGTGTTATAGTGGGTTTTTTTGTGTTTTTTTTGTTTTGTTTTGTTTTGTTTTGTTCTTTCTTGTTTTATTCTATTGCATTCTAACCTTTAAATCTTGACCCTTTGTTTCAAATTTCAGGATTGAGTATACCTTAAAAATATAGCCTAATGTCTTGTTTCATCAGGCTCAACAAAATTATGTCCTAATTTTGTTTCTTAATATCTTATTATTCCATAAGAAATCATCCTTATCTCTTCTCTTGAGATATATTCATCAATGCTTTCAAATGACAGATGAATAGATGCTGTACACAACTTTAACTTGATATTAAATGTTTTCTCAAAGAAATAAAGAACAAGTAGCAAAAGTAAGAGGAATCATTATGACTAGATTAAGAGGTTTAGAAGAAAAAGAAACCTGTAAAATGGGATAGATTGACATACTACATATAGACAATTAAGTTGTATGCTGTAGGACCCTTTTGAGTGAAGGCATCCTGATTTTGAGTGATGGAGGAGAGGGGTCAGGTAAGGATTTTCATTTCAATTTCATATTATAAAGTTGTGATATATTAATTTTAAAAGATGCTTTAAATATTTGATTTAAATGTTTTTTCCTGCTCAAAACAAAATAAAATAATATGTCTAATCCTGTTTTTTATGGGTAATTAATTTTGTACCAATTGGTAGTGCATCCCCTTTCTCCCTATAATTCATCTTTAGTTGTTGCAGAATTTTTCTTTCTGAAACAGATTATGCCATTATCCTGCTTAAATGCTCCACAGGGAGTACATAATGAAGTTCATCCTCTTTAGAAGAGCAGGTATGCTTTTTCATCAGCTGGGTCCAGCGTCTCTTCTAGCCTCATTCCTAACCCCCTTTCTGCTTTTCCATGCACACTCCCCATCAACCACTGCATATGATTGGACAACGCCATGCAAACTCATTAGTCAACAGAGCCAAATATCAACAGTACAATGACTTAAGTTTTTAAACTTAAACTTCTTCTAATGTCACTTCTTCAAAATAGACTTGCCCAGGCCGTGATATTTTGTGCTTGAGCCACACTCAAGGGGCCAAAGAGCCGCATGTGGCTTGAAAACGGCAGTTTGCCAACCACTGCCATAGGCCTACTCTCTTTAGGCTATTCCCCAGCCTGAAGAGTTCTTCATACATTTGCCTATCAGGCAAGCACTTACCATTTTTTAAATTCTTACCCTTTTACCATAATTTTTCTCTGCATTTCTCTTAGCAATTTTTTGACTCTTCAATCCTCCACCCCAGGTGATAAATTGTTCTAGTAGTTATATACATAGCACTACTGTAGTATTTACTATACTGTATATTGTTAATTTTGAGGTATAATTTTTTTACATTTAACATCTCAGAAATCAGAATGGGTCTTATAATGGCAAAAATGTTATTATTTGGTATAATTTATTTCTTAGTGTCACATAAAATAATGATGCATCTTAAGTTGACGACATCTTAGATTAGGTGAAACATGACAGTTCTTTATTATGGGTGTGCCTCTACTTCTAGACTGTGGATCACTTGCTTATATACTGCAATACTCTAAATAGCATGATGCACAATATGTATGTATTCCATAAATAAAAATATTCTCTAATTGAGTGAGTGGTACATGCACTAAAGCCCAGGAAATAGAATAAGTGTTAAAAGACAGTGTAATTTTGATTGGCTAATTCTGAATAAGTTCTGTGGTTTGTACTGATGTCTGTTTCTTATCTTTAATATTGCACTGTAATTGTACAAAATGTTATTGTTGGGGGAACTATGATTAAGGAAACATGGGATCTATCTAAAACATATTTTGCAACTTCCTGTGGACCCAGAACTATTTCTAAACTAAAGCATTTTGTTAAGAATAAATCCAGAGAAATCCATTCAGAAAACAATATAGTTTTGGTAGACTGAAGTCAGAGAGACGCTCCAGATTTCCTGCTGGTAAGGAATTTTGCAGACCTGATACCTTATCTACCTTGTTCATATAACTGGTTAACAGAATTTATTGGGAGCCTGTACAAAGCCTCTAGGTATAAAAAGACATTCTTCTGCCTCTGTTCTGTGCCACTTAAAAAACTAAAAGTCCTAGCATCACTTTTAATCCAAAAAAAAAAAAGTGGTTTAATCTCAGTAGTAAATGCACTGTCTGTGTAATAGTTAAAATTCCAAATCTCACGTAATGTTAAAGCTTTGCCTGCTGGTTGGGTTAACTGCAGTGAAGAGGGCTGATGACTGTTTTCTGGTTACTCAGCTTCCACTCACATCTCTTGCCCTTTCCTCCTCGGGAACTTCAGGATGTTCTAGGTTGGTGGGAGAGGCAGAGCAGGTAATAGGTGGGAACAAAGTCTATACTTGACTGGCGCCATGGCAAATAGACGATGGGTTCTTCTGCGACTGGAGGGTTTTTAGAGCCAACACTCTCCAGACTTTGCAAATGAGCCTACCTGACTCTCCTCCTCAGAGGTACATTTATACATAGATATAAACATAGATGTAAATACACACACACACACACACACACACACACACAAACACACACACACACACTAGGAATAGACCTTGCTCCTACTGTGTATTGAATTTTTGAGATACCTTTCTGAAGTGGCTTTGTGTTTCCAGGTTGGGAGCTTCCTGGAAGTTCTCTTGGTGAGGGTGAGGTCTCTGCTGAATGCTAACTGCAGTAAGCCCTCCATGCAGCTCATTTCTCTCTGCTCTGCTCTCTCTTGGCCTATCACAGCCTCTTGCCTTGGAGGCGTCTGCAGGTTCCACACCAGCCCAAACATGAGGAACACTATCAATCTTCCCAATCTTAAAACTCTGCCTCCTGCAGGAATGCGTACATGTTGGGAGGTGGAAAATGGGGGAAATGTTACACTACTCCAACAATTTCCAAAGTTAGTAGTCTCTTCACTTTCCAACTTTGACACTTTCGTACGTTTGCAGAAGCTGTTTGCTGAGGCTTATGAAATTAGTAGTACACCAGCTCCTTGACAAGTCCTGCTGTTTCACTGTACCTGCCATCCATGGCCTAGGGCCTCAGCCTAAATAGAGGACAAAACACTGCCTTGTTTGCAGCCACTTCATCAATTTGTTTTATGACACAAGAGTATGAAACTCTGAATATCAAGATATCCTATCGTTAATAGCAATGTACTTTCCAGACAAGTTTTTTTTTGTTGTTTAATCAGCAATCTAAAAAAGACCCATTTCTTTAAGTTTGTTTACAAATTATGTCATGTATTCATTTAGGATACTTAATCATTTTATCATGTTCAAGAACAACTATATTTCTGATAAATAGAACAAATACAACATGAGGAGTGAGGAAACTTCAATTGTAAATAAAATAAGATTAAATCAAATAGAATTAACAATGTATATATGCACATATATGATATATGTTATTTCTATATTTTAGCTGGCATTATACTTTAAGCAATTTTATTAAAAAGACCATATCTTCGCCAAAACCAGTTTGGCTCAGTGGATAGAGCGTCGTTCTGCGGACTGAAAGGTCCCGGGTTTGATTCCGGTTGAGGGCATGTACCTTGGCTGCAGGCACATCCCCGGTAGGGGGGTGTGCAAGAGGCAGCTGGTTGATGTTTCTCTTTCATCGACGTTTCTAGCTCTCTATCTCTGTCACTTCCTCTCTGTAAAAAATAAATAAAATATATTTTTAAAAAAATTAAAAAAAAATAGCCGAAACCTGTTTGGCTCAATGGATAGAGCGTCTGCTTGGGGACTGAAGGGTCCAGGGTTCAATTCCGGTCAAGGGCATATACCTTGGTTGTGGGCATATCTCCAGTAGGGGGTGTACAAGAGGCAGCTGATCGATGTTTCTCTCTCATCGATGTTTCTGACTTTCTATTCCTCTCTCTTCCTCTCTGTACAAAATCAATAAAATATATTTAAAAAAATTTTTTTAAATAAAAAACACCGTATCAAAAAAAAAGAAAAAGACCATATCTTCAACAGTGATATTTCATCAGTATTTCTAAATTTGAGATATAAATACTAAACATTTTTTAATGTAAAATAAAATCTACACACATTTGTTGATGAGTTTCAGATCTAATTCTTTCAAAATAAAAATAGATGTGTGTACATATATATATATTTTTAGTGTGTGTGTGTGTGTGTGTGTGTGTGTGTACACACACACACACACACACACACACACTAAAAATAGACCTTGCTCCTAATGTGTATTGAATTTTTGAGATACCTTTCTGAAGTGGCTTTGTGTAATTTTGATGATCTTGTTTAATAAGGCATTTAAAAACAAAACAACAAATCTGAATTAAATATCCACTCTTTAAAGTCTAAGTCAAAGGCTATACACATGGAAGGCTGAAAAATAACCAGCTTTTAAATTCTGTCCTTTCAACAATACAACTGCACTTTCAAATGTGCTTTGTTGTTTTCTTTTAATTCACTAAAATTAATCTTATAGATGTAGATGCCAGATTTGCATTAATTAAAACTCTACTGTAGAAGCCAGGCTTAATTGCAATCAAATTTGCTTAATTATGCATGGCGAGAGATTCCCAAACGAGAAAGGTTTTAGTAAGGATTTTGGTTTTTTGCATTGACAAAATAAATTGAAATTGTCATTTTTTTGTGTTTTATGTAACACTTGTAAATAATTTGTGGAGCACCTTAAGTCTTCTATGTAAAGCAATGTTATTGCTTAAGTAATTATAACAATCTGCATTTTTCATTGTTAATTGTGGGTGTCAGACTCATTAATTTTAATTTAGAGACTGTAATGAAATTAAGAAAATTTTATGCTGATCTGCTGAAACTTGTCTTACAGGAAGTTGTTTAATACAACTAAAGTTTGAAAAAGTCAAGCTTATATTTGTAATTTGTATTTCAACCAATATAATCATTCCTCAACAGTTTTTTAATAAAATCTGGTTTTGACACTAACCCAGATCAACTTTATGAGTAATTTTGGTTTTTAAAAATCATTTGATATTTCAATAAAGCAATAATTCAATTTAAATGTAATTTAGAATTATACATTTAGTTAAAAAAACTGCCAACATTAGAATATAGTTTTAATTCTATATTATCGTTTTCTATAGGAAATTTTGTTATTGGGAGGGGAAAAAGACAGACATGACCAAAATTAATTTACTCATTCTTAGATCAATGGATTATCAGTGCTATTTAATTCACATTTTAATGTGAAACATTGTAATTATTTTGTCTCAGATATCTGTCACACACCCATAGCTTTAAATACATCTGTAATCTTACTTGATTTTTAAATATGAATTTAAAACAAATTAATTCATTTGGAGATTAGCAAAGCATACATTTTAAATAAATAAGTACTAAATGAAAAGGAAAAATAATAGATCTTTTTTATTTTCATGTTAAGATGTTACACTTTGCTCTTGAAGCCTGTTTAAACTTTAAGTGGTAAAATTATTAATATAAAAACATAATGGAAACATAAAGTATCTTTCATGCTTATTTTAGTAACAACTCAACTCGTAAGGAAATTAGCTAAAAAGCATTCACCTCAATTATTATTCATCCAATTAAAAATTCCAAAATAATTACTATAAGTCTGCTTAAAACTAAGCATGAAAGTTTGGGAGTCAAACACACTTAGAATTGTTGACTGTCTCAAGAAGAAAGTGACAAAGCAAAGATTATTCCATAATTAGGGTTAACCTTTAATTATAATTCTTTTTAAATCAAGTTATTCTGAAGAGGTACATAAATCACAAGGGTCTTGGCAGTGCTTCACTGCATGAAATATTCCAAAATAAGGTACTGGTGGGTCAAAACTTTTTCCTGTTAACTCAATAGCAGACATAATAGAAATAAGAAACACATATGCAAGATCCCCAAATCCTCAAATTGGTACCAAGCACCTCAAGATGCTTTCCCATAACTCATAAAACAATGAGAAAAAGACAGTGGGGCCCAATGTTTAAAAAAATTGATAATGAAAATCCAGAACATTTTTTCACCCAAAACTTTAGTTGGAGGACTACTTTTGCATTTTGTTTACCCTGACAAAAGCCTTGACATCTATTCATCTCCTATTTCCTCACAAAAACATTTAATCCCTATTCCATTTTTTGCCATTCTTATTTCAAACCAATATTTTTTTGTTTGTTAATCCTCACCTGAGGATATTTTTTCCCATTGATCTTCAGAGAGTGAGAGGGAGGGAGGGGGAAAGAAAGAAAGATAAGTATCAATGTGAGAGAGACACATCAATGGGTTGCCTCAGGCATGCACCCCAACCAGGGGCAGGAAGCAAACCTGCAACCCAGGTAGTACCCTTGACCCAGAATGTAACCTGAGACCCTTTGTGCCTGGGCTGATGCTCTAACCATTGAGATACACTGGACAAGGCAATTCTAACCAATTTTTACTAGCCCCTGAAGAACAAGTAGACTACTGTGCCAAACTAATTTCCTATGGGTTTCTGTGCCTGTGCTTAGGATATTATAGAGGACTACTTCATTGAGATGCAGTCAGGATGAATAAGAAAGATTTAATATTCTATTATTTTTCAAAGCTCAGGTATAGTTATGTATCAGTGCACTAGCTGAATTTGTTTTCTGATGCTCCTTACTCTTTAGGATAATTTTCTCTCTTAGTTATGCTTTGGTCTCCATTCATGTTTACTCCTTCATGTTTTTAGTTTGCTTTCTCATTAGGAAGTCACTTCTTCTCTCTGTTACCTTTCTTTCCACTCTCTGTTTCTAATTCCTAGGTACTTTTTTCCAGCCATATTTTTACCCATTCCGGTCACTCTTTGTTGCCCATATTCTCTATTCTATTCTCTGTCCCATTTCATCCTGTCCTCTCTGCCCCTGGTTTCACCCAGAGATGCTATTATGGTGATTGATTTACACAGTGAAGAACATTCCATAGGTATCCTATTGCTATACAACATACACATCCCATACCACAATAAATCTAAAAATAACTAGCAAAAGGAGACGTTTAAGTTGAGAGTTAAAAGTGCTCACAGGGTCAACTGGTACAGTCATTGTGTGGATGGTGGTTTCACTGCCTTGGAGACAAATGGGCAAAAGCCAGTGGAGCTGGGCACTCATGATGAAATCAGTAATAAATCAGACACAGAGTATAAGCATGAATCAAATTACTATACTCAAATAAGAGCTAGGCACAGACTTGAAAGGAAAATATGTCATTTCCTTCCCTTTCCCACCATCTGACTTCTATCCATCTTTTGTCTCACTTACTTGATGTGTGTCTTTCTTATCCCGCTTTTATTTTTGTTTCTCTTTTCTATAGTTTCCTTAAGAAGCAAGATTTATATCCTAATCCTGAAATGTCGGTGCTTTTTTATTAAATGTAATTTGATGTGTTAAGACCCGATTTCAGTTTTCTAAAGAGTCAGGTGTGTAATGGGGAATAACATTTGTATATCTCAAGACATGAAAGCCTGTTCACAATTCAGAAATGAACAGACATAACATCCAAAAATAATTTGTAATCTTTGTATGAACTCTAATAAGACACTCTATCACTTAGGAAAAGATGTCACTTTTTTTGTTCTCTCCTCTTCTGTTCCTAGACTCACATTATTTTAATTGTTCTTTCAATCATTCAATAACCACCCTCTCCTCAGATGTAGCCACAAGTGCATCTGTGTTAAACCACTTGTGAAACATATTAAGCACAACCTCAAAAAGTGCAGTAGAAATATTGATGAGTTGGAAACAATAACACCAGACAGAATGAACTAGCTGTTCCCTTAAATGGGCCACTCATTTTAAGCCAAAACCCAGGTTGGCTTTAGAGAAAAAGAAGTAAAACAAAAGCAGATTTTTTCCAACTTCTGGGCTTTTCCTTAAGCACCCCCCCTTTTTTTATTATTGATTTAAATATAAGAAAAAGTAGAAAGAATAGGAAAATGAATCTTATGTACCTATCACACAGCTTTACCACTTATTTCCTCTTTCAAATCACTATGTCTCAGCCATCTACTGTATAATTCATAGATCCCAATGCACCTTTCACCAAGAGTTCTCTTTGATTTAAAAAAGAGCCCTTTATCTTTCAAACATATTAAAATTTATTACAAAATGGTGTCATTTCAAGTAATAAAAAAAATATTTGTCAACTGTCTACTGCGTACAAAAATCTAAGTGGGCCATTCTAGGGAGGCTCTAGAGAGTTTAACCAAAACTCTTTCAAAAGACCAACTATTCCTCCTACCTGCAAAGTATCCTGTGTCTCCTACTTTGAATCTATTTAGGTCTCCTTCATGGAAATTAATTTGCATTTGTTGGTTTCCTTTGGTTTAAAGCACAGTTTAAAAAAAAAAAAATCTAGACCTCTCCAGTTTTTTTTAATTTAGTTGGTATCACTTCTACGACTGTATCATATACACTTTCTTTGTTTTTAAGGATTAAACCTCTTTTATTCTTCTATTTTCATTTAGCTAATTTCAGGAATAGCTATGTTCATAAGCCAATTTTCCATGTCCTCACTTTAATGTTTAAGCCATTTTTAATAGGACATTGATACTTAAAGCTTCTAGCACATTCAATGTGATAATGGTGGGATTTTGAGTTGACAAAGAGGAGAGAACAGAAAAGTCAGATTAGAGAAAAGGCATAGGAGAGCATTGCTTATATACTGCTAGTAATTTCTTTGTCCTATATCTGATATGTTTATTTGCATTAACAAATCCATATTCTGTATTTTTAAATATATTTTATTGATTTTTTTTTACAAAGAGGAAGGGAGAGGGACAGAGAGTTGGAAACATTGATGAGAGAGAAACATCAATCAGCTGCCTTCTGCACATCCCCCACTGGGGATGTACGCACAACCAAGGTAGATGCCCTTGACCAGAATCAAACCTGGGACCCTTGAGTCCACAGGCTGATGCTCTATCCCTGAGCCAAACCAGTTAGTGCCTATCTCTGTATTTTGATTGATAATACAATAGCAATTGTGGAGAGATAGGCAAAGAGAAATTGTAACTATTCCATGTCCTCCATGTAGTGTCTTTTTTTTTTCTGGAAAAAAATGTCATCTGCAAAGCACGCTGTCCTTTTACACTATTTACAATGAACATCTATAATAATAGCCTAAGCGACCATCGCAATGGAATGGACAACTGAACAGGCTGTGTGGGGCAACTAGGCTGGCAGAGGGTTAGTGAGAGACAACCAAATGACTGAACAGCAGGCTGCGTGGGCAACCAGGCCTGCAGGGGGGACAGTTTGGGACAACCAGATCGGCAGGGTGAACAGGTCAGCAGAGGAGCAGTAAGGGGCAACCAGGCTGCCAAGGGGGGGGGGGGGAGGGCTGCAGTTAGGAGTCAACAGGCCAGTGGAGGGGCAGTTGAGGGTGACTAGGCTGGGGGGGGGGGGGAGTTAGGAGCAATCAGGCAGGCAGGTGAGCAGTTAGGAGCCAGTGGTCCCAGATTGCCAGAGGGATGTCCGACTGCTGGTGTAGACCCAATCCCCAGGATCAGGCTTCAATTGGCAGTCAGACATCCCCTGAGGAGTTTGGGATTGGAGAGGGTGCAGACTGGGCTTAGGGGACACCTCCGATATCCCTCCCCCCCCCCCCCCCCCCGCCTCCATGCACAATTTTTGTGCCATGGGCATCTAGTTTTTCTATAATATCTGTCTCAGGGAGATGTAAGGTAGGAATAATGTGTGGTTGATATGAAACCATCAGCTGTATAATACTGGAGGAGGAAAATATCTTAACAGAGCAAGCTGAGGGTGACTTGTCACTGCATTTGAAGCAGTTAGGAGGGGAGATGTGTCCTAATAGGCAGGCCTTTCTTGCACCTCCTTCCAGGGCAAGACTGGAAATAAAACTAAATTGGGGAACATTCACCCAGAATTACCAATTGAGGTCCAGCTGAGGAGGAGCCTTATATCAAGAAAGGACAGAAAACACCTGGAGAGCGGTAGGAAGGAAGGCGGAAGTCAGAAGAGGGGCTGACCCAGCTTCCACGGGTGGCAGGCCAAGCCTGAAGAGGGGACGCTGAGCTACCTGAGGGTTATTTCCCCAGAACATTGAGACTCGGAAGCCCAGAGCATCAGAGCCAAGAACAGCAGCCCACCAACATCCCGCCATGAAAGGCAGCAGGCTTCTGGTCACTGGGGAGGCTGAAGAGACTGGAGCTGGTCAGAGGTAAAACCTCTGTGTGTATGTGTGTGTGTGTGTGTGTGTGTGTGGTGTATGTGTATGTTTGGGGGAGGGAGGGGGCTGTGCGTTTAAAACCCAGAGCACAGGATTTTTGTTTGCAGCTACTCGCCTGAGGCTTTGGTGCAGAGAGGGCTGTGAGGACTGGAGCTGCCCAAGGAGAGGCTGGGATGGGAAACATTGAGGAGAGACATGGAAAAGCCACAGCGAGGAAACCTGCCTTCAGTCACAACCCCCCCCCCCCCCCCATCCCTTCCAACCAAATCAGACATTTTTCCTGAGAGGCACATGCCCCTCCCAGAAGTCATAGCTCAGGAAACAAACAAACAAACAAAAAAACAACAACAAAAAAAAACAACCTGCCCTTGGTGATAAAACCCACCCCACCCACTATTTCAAGAACCTGACTGGTGCTTCCGCCTCATGGGAGAACAGATAGAAACTCCATGTTTCCAGCTGGTCCCACTGAACTGCATAGAGCACATGTGTCAAACACAAGGCCCGCGGGCCAAATCCGTCCCGCCAGGCCTTGCAATGTGGCCCACAGCACGTTGTCATCACTGCACTCCGCTGCGTTTCCATCACAATGACAGTTTATGACTGTTCAGTAAACCATTCGGCCCGCGATTTAGGCTGGATTTTAGACTTTGGCCCCTTCTCTGATTGAGTTCGACACCCCTAGCATAGAGGGTCCCCACCCAGCCTGGGGCAGGGAACTGTTCAGGGACACTTCGGAGGAGTAGCTCTGGGACAGGGACCCACACCCACCTCGAATTCCTTTCCCTGGAATCCGAACAGCACCTCCCCACCACGGGAGACCCAGAGGTCTAGACTCCCAATTCTGCCTAAAGGCCTTTCAGAAACAGACTTTGGAGTGATGAGATTGACAGCTGGCTGGCAGGTGAAGGCAGAGCCTGGGGAACCTGGAGAACCTGGGGAAGTTTGCTGACCCCTCCTGTGTGCTGCCAAGTCCTGTGGAGACAGACACAAACTCTGGGTTACTGGAAGCTTCAAACAAGTTGCTGAGATCAAAGGAGGACAGTTTCTGACACTGGTTAGCACCTATGTACCTCCCAGAAGCCAATAATGGGCAGACAAAACAGTCAGCCACAATCCTTAGAAGAGCAGGACCCAGAGGGAGCTCCCAGAAGGCACTGCACTCTGCTGAGATACATGACACTTCACCTTTTTTTTTTTTCCCCATTTTATCTTCATTATTTTTCTTCTTTATTAATTTGTTATTATTTTAGTCTCTATTTTTTCTTTGATGTACCTATTCTTTTTTTCTATTTGCTTATTCTATTTTTTTATTTCTTTTGTTCTTTCACTTGCTTTCTTTTTTTTCTTTTTCTTATTTTTGATCTATCTGTTTTCTCCTCTATTATCTTTTTCAGGTTATTTTCTTGCTTTTTTCTTTTACTAGTATACCTTTTCCCTTTCCCTACTCTTTATTCTTATTTTCTTTACTAGAGGCCCGGTGCACGAAATTTGTGCATGGGAATGGGGAGGGGGGTGTCCTTCAGCCCAGTTTGCACCCTCTCCAATTTGGGATCCCTCTCACAATCTAGGACTGCTAGCTCCCAACTGCTCGCCTGCCTGCATTTCTGATTGCCCCTAACCACTTCTGCCTGCCAGCATGATCACCCCCAAACCACTCCCATGCCAGCCTGATTGATGTCTGACTGCTCCCCTGCCAGCCTGTTTTTCCCAAACTTCCCTCCTCTGCCAGCCTGTTTACCCCTTAACTGCCCTCCCCTGCAGGGTTGATTGCCTCTAACTGCCCTCCCTTGTAGGCCTGGTCCTTCCCAAGTGTCTTCCCCTGCTAGCCATCTTGTGTCCACATGGGGGCAGGATTTTGACCACATAGGGGCAGCTATCTTGATCTTGTGTGTTGGAGTGATGGTCAATCTGCATATTACTCTTTTATTAGATAGGATAGAGGCCTGTTGTATGGGAGGGGGCCAGCTGGTTTGCACTGAAAGGTGTCCCGGATCAGGGTGGGGTTCCCTTGGGGTGTGGGGTGCTTGGGTGAGGGGCCTGTGGTGGTTTGCAGGCCGGCCATGCCCCCTGGCAATCCAGGCAGAGGCCCTGGTATCTGGAATTTATTTATCTTCTACAATTGAAACGTTGTAGCCTGGAGCAGAGCCAAGCCTCCTGCTCCATCAGTGGCTGCTGCCATTTCTATAATTGAAACTTTATATCCTTGAGTGGAGGCCTGAGCCCACCAGAGTGTGTAGAAAGCTTGGCTTCCTCTGTTGCCTGGGAAACCATTTCCCCTAAGAACAGGAACAAGAAGGGATGACCACTTTCCCCATTCCTGTTTGAAATAGTACTGGAAGTGCTAGCCATAGTGATCAGACAAGAAGAAGAAATAAAAGGCATCCAAATTTGAAAAAAAGAAGTAAAATTATCATTCTTTGCAGATGACATGATATTGTACATATAAAATCCTAAAGACACCATCAAAAACTACTAGAACCAATAAATGAATTTGGCAATGTAGCAGGATACAAAATTAACACCCAGAATTTATGGCTTTTTTATATATCAATAATGAACTCACAAAAAGAGAAGCTAAAAAATCCCATTTACCATTGCAACAAAAAAATTCAGATACCTAGAAATAAATTTAACAAAGGATGTAAAGGACCTGTACTCAGAAAATTACAGGATGCTGAAAAATGAGCTAGAGGGAGACATAAACAAATGGAAGAATATACTATATTCAAGGACAGGAAGAATAAACATCATTAGAATGTCTATACTACCCAAAACAATCTATAGATTCAATGCAATCCCCATTAAAATACCAACAGTATATTCCAAAGACCTAGAACAAAATCTCCAAAAATTCATCTGGAATAAAAAAAAAAGACCCGAAATAGCTGCAGCAATCTTGAGAAAGAAGAACAAAGTTGGAGGGATCACAATACCAGAGATCAAGCTATATGACAAAGCCACTGTTCTCAAAACTGCCTGCTACTGGCACAAGAACAGATCAATGGAACAGAACAGAGAACCCAGAGTTCAACCCAAGCCATTATGCTCAATTAATATTTGACAAAGAAGTCAAGAGCATATAATGGAGTCAAGACAGTCTCTTCAATAAATGTTGTTGGGAACATTGGACCAATACATAAAAAAAAAAAAAAAGAAAAAAAAAAGGAAAAAGAAAGAAACTAGACCACCAACTTACACTTTACACAAAAATAAACTCAAAATGAATAAACAACTTAAACATAAGAAGGGAACCATAAAAATCTTAAAAGAAGCCATAAGCAACAAAATATGAGTCATATGTTATAGCAATATCATTATCAATACAGCTCCTAGGGTAATGGAAATGAAGAAGAAATTAATCAAATGGGACTATATTAAAATAAAAAGTTTCTGCACAGCAAAAGAAACCATCAACAAAACAACAACAAAGCCCACTGCATGGGAGAACATATTTGCCAAGGTTATCTCTGTTAAGGGTTTAATCTCTAAAATTTATAGGGAACTCATACAACTTAACAAAAAGAAGATAAACAATCCAATCAAAAAATGGGCAAAGGACCTCAACAGATACTTTTTGAAAGAAGACATAAGGAAGGTTAAGAGACATATGAAGACATGCTCAAAGTCACTAATCATCTGAAAGATGCAAATCAAAACAACAATTAAATATCATCCCACACCTGTCAGAATGGCTATCATCAACAAATCAACAAATTACAGATGCTGGTGAGGATGTGAAGAAAAAGGAACCCTTGTGCACTGCTGATGGGAATGCAGAGTGGTGCAGCCACTGTAGAAAACAGTGTGACATTTCCTCATAAATTAAAAATGGAACTTCCATTTGACCCAGTAATCCCATTTCTAGGGCTATATCCCAAGAAAACAAAGACACCAGTCAGAAAGGATATATGCATTCCTATGTTCATAGAAGCACAATTTACAATAGATAAGATTTGGAAACAGCCGAAGTGTCCATCAGCAGATGAGTGGATGAAAATACGGTGGTACATCTACACAATGAAATAGTACACTTCTGTGAAAAGGAACTCCTACCATTTGCAACAGTGAAATAAGCCAGTTTGGGAAAGATAAATATCACATGATCTCACTCATTTGTGGAATATGAGTGAGATCATGTGATATTTATAATGAGCAACATAAACTGATGAACAAAAATAGAACCAGAGTCATAGAAGCATTGAACAGACTGTCCAAACTATAAGGGAAGACTGGGAGTGGTGGGGTAAGAGACCAGCCAAAGGACTTGTATGCATGCATATGAGCATAACCAATGGATACAGATGGAGGTGTGGGGACAGCCAAGGAGTGGTCAATGGGGGGAAAGGAGACGTATATAATACTTCAAACAATAAAGAATTTAAATTAAAAAGAAAAAAATAGAGCTACCATGGAACAAGCCCTCTCCTGGGTATATATACCCCCAAAACTTTAAAATATGTTTTCTCAAAGATATATGCACCTCTCTATTCATTGCAGTGTTAGTCACAGTGACCAATACATGGAGACAACCAACTTGTCCTGCGATAGAGGACTGAATAAAGAAGATGTGGTACATATACACAATGGAATACTACTCAACCTTATGAAAAAACAAAATGCTGCCTTTTCCAACAATATAGACGGACCTTGAGAATATCATGGGAAGTGAAATAAGTCATGCAGAAAAAGGAAAGAACCATATGATTTCACTCATATGTGGGATATAAAACAGAAACTAGTGGACACATACAGTAGTGTGGTGGTTGCCAGAGGGAAGGGGGCGTGTGGAGTGGAGGTTGAAGGGGATCTAATACATGGTGATGGAAGATGATTTGACTTTGGGTGAGAGGCACACAGTACAATATACAGATCTTGTAACATAGACATTCATACCTGAAATCTATTGATTCTATTAATCATTGTCATTCCAATAAACTTAATTATATTAAATACTGTTCAAATTTCCCTCTTCCTCCTTTGTATTAGGATACGTGTGATTACATTTAAAGACTACCCTCATAATACAGTATCATCTCAACATCCTTAACTTAATCACATCTGCAAAGACTATTTAAATACAAAAAAACATTTGCAGCACCCAAGTATTAATATATATATAAATCATTGGGAAGGTGATTTTTCATCTCAAAAATATTTTCTATATTACAATATCATATTTATTGACTTATAATTTCTAAAACAATCTATATTTGTCAAAATAAACTGTGGTGACAATAACAAGACAACCTGAAATTTCTATGGCTTCACATATATGACTATCTCCCACTCATGTGCCAGTCCAATAGAGAGAGAGGATTCTGCTCCATCTCATCTTTCAAGAACTCAGGCACCTTCCATCTTGGTCCTTGATACCCTTTCCAGTCAGTTGGCTGGAAAGAGAGAGAGGATCACACATGTGAGGTTGTAAGATGAACACTAGCAACCTTATTCTTCATGGGGTAGACTATGTTCTTATTCAAAATGTTCACTGCCCCACACTCAAATGCCCCACTCTTTAACACCCTTACTTGGAGGATGACTGTATATCTTCATTCTATTGAACTCAAGCATGGACTTAAACTTTCTTTGGCCAATGAAAGGTAAACAAAAGTGACAACTCTGATCAAATGAGTCTGGCCGTGGCTCACTCCTACCTTTCAGAGAGGCCAATAATAGTCTAGCTGTGTAATTGGGAAAAAGAAGAGAATGCAAATATTGGTGAACCTCAGCATTCTCTGCTACAACATTTAGTCATCTTACAGATACCTCTACCTTTCTCCAGGTCAGGGATTTTATTACATACAAAATAGTCCGTGCCCCTCCCTCCCTGTGGCATCTCTCCTTGAGGGAAGATTATATATTTTCACTCCATTTAACTCAAGCATGACTGTGTAGATTGCTTTGGCCAATGAAATATGAGCAGCTGTTATATTTGTCATTTCAGGAACTAACACATGATTCAGCCATCTCTCTTTTCCTTCTTCAAAGAGACAGTCAATGTCCCAGGTAAATGCTGCTCCACCTACCTGCTTAGGTCCTAAAATATAGGCATGGGACAAAGTTACAGCCAACCCACATGAACATGTTACACGATTCAGAAATTAAACTTTGAAGTTGTAAGCCATTCAAACTTAAGGATCTTTTGTTAGAAGATAACAAAACACAATATAAACTGAAAAATATAGTCCATCATTTATCATCAATAAGTCCATGAAGTAGAGATAAACTAAACTCTAAGAAAATAGCTAGATAAACTAAACTCCAAGAAAATATTGTCATCTCACACCTAGATTCCTGAATGTGTCTTTACCTTCTTAGATATCTACAATTTTTCTTTCTTTAATATTTCATTTCTTTATTTGTTTCTTCTATTTTGTCTTTGTCAAAATCACTAAAAATGTTCTGTAAGCATTTAAGCACAACCAGACATTCAAGTTTACAAATCTGTCATTTTTATATCAGGGACTATTTAAATATTTTAATACTCTGCTTCAATGGTATGCTGCAGCAGACTCATATCAGATCACAGACTGGATCACTAATTTTTCAGGAATTTTGTAAATTGTTTTTAAAAAAGGCCATTATGAAAAATTAAATTATATACAATTAAAGTAATAAATAAATTTTTAAAAATGTTAAACAGTAATAAATAATTTAATACTCATTATTTCCTTATAATTTCACAAGAGCTTACTATTGTAAATTCTCTTATGGTTGTCTATTATATCAGTATGGTGGCATTTGTAGGTCATGATGTGCCACTATGCTACTCTTTCGAACTCTGCATTTAGTGATTTTACATTGTAGCTTGAAATGAGGCATTCTGGGAGTATTTACAACACAAAAAAATCAGAATGCTTTAAAAATCAGGGCTTTTTAAAAAGCTTTTACCAATACTCCACTGCATATATTCCTAGAATAACCATAAATAGCTATATAAATCTTCAGTCTAAAACTAAGCAAGGCTTAAAGGGTTGTTTTCAGAGAAATACATTCTTTTACCTTACAGGAGATACTTTTTATATCTTCATGAAGATATCTATGGAATACCATTTTCTCCTTTAAAATATGTCTGATTTTATGGGAATGCTTTGATATAAGTACTAAACAAAATTATATCAAATACTTTCATATAAGTACTAAACTGTTAGAACTAATTCACTGCTCAAGAAGAGATCAGCAGAAAATAAAGTGAGATAAAACTTACTGCCACTAATAAGATGATTGAATTTTCTGGCAGGGTTAATTCATTTGTAATAATAAAGAAGATTTGGACTACTGGAGGGGAAATAAGCTTTTACCATATAGGAAAGTGTTTGCATTACATATATCTATTGCTGTGATTTCAATCTTTGTTTGAAAAACTAAGGCTTTTGTCAACTAATCATTTTTCTTATCTTATTATTCTGGCAAATTAGTAATTATAAGTCACTTACTTTAAGTCAGGATCTAGGATACAATGAGAATTTTTTAAAAGTTCAATCAAGTTGGGCTGTTTGCCTAGAAAAATTAAAAAGTTAGTTTAACACTTCTGGGATTTCTATGTATGTCTATGTGTCTATGATTGTGTTTAATAGACATAACTAATTGAAAATAAAAGATAAAATGTCTGGAAATTAAACCTCAAATCATGTTAGTAAGAGATAAGAAAACATTGTTTTAATCAAAGTTCAATGGACAAAAAAAAGTCTAGCAATTAACTTAATTCACGATTTCTTATTAAAAAGTTTAAGATCTTTAACTTACCTGCATTTAAAATTAATACCTAGACACAGAAAACTTACTCCACACACTAGCACTAAGAAATGTGTTTATTAATTGAACCAGGTATAGGAAAGGTGAAAAGAAAGAGAAAATAGGAACTATTTTTAAGAAGAGAGAAAGATAGCAAAGGATCTTGCAGATGGAGACAGATGTACAGAGCAAAAAGAGGAAGAGAGTAGGGAACATACTTAGAATACATTTCAGGTAATATTCTAAGGCTATGAGCATCACAGTAGATTGCCTCTTTGCCTTTGTGCAATTTGACCAGTATGGTCAGTAGTTTCAGTGTCTAAGCTCCTTGAAGGCCACCATAGTCTTTGTTTTGCAGTGCCTAGTGTTCTGCTGTACTGTCAGTGACCCCCCATAATTTATCACCTAATTATTAGTATTTATTCTGGAAATATAGATACTGCTTTAAGTGGGTTAAACCAGGAAAGTCAAACCAGTGAGAAAGCACACACTAGAATTATCTTCGGTGACTGCAGTGTTTCCATATGAGACACTTACAAAAAATTAAAATTAAAATTTAAAAAAATCTACCCGAAGAAGAACCAGCCAGAAGGCAAGAGAATGGCACATTGGTCTAGAATAAAAAGGGTTATAACTGAACACGAGAACTGTACTAGACAGTATGATGATTGTAGCATAATTTTTTTTTTAATTTTTGTGATATCTTTACCCAGTTTTGAGGCCCTGACTGGAGGTCAGTTTTCCTTCTTAAGGACCTAAATGCATACCCTAATGATGTTTTTCTAATGGAACTCTTACATGTTAGGGCCACTCATCACTTCAGGGCTGAACTACTAAGGAGACACTGAACTATTAAGGAGAGCTCCAATGCTCTGGAGCCTGTGAAATTATTCACAATTAGCCTATCACAGGGGGTGGAAAACTTAAATAACTCCATCTCAGGTGCCACATAGAAGCTGTACCCTGCAGCCCTAGTTTATTCTTATCCTGTCCCTGAGCAATGCCTTGTGTGGCCCTGCATGGCAGCCTTCTTTCATTTGGAACTATCCTATCTAATAAAAGAGTATTATGCAAATTGACCATACCTCCACCACACCAACAAGCCATGACCACCAGCCATTCAAAAGCAAGTATACAAATTAATCCCAAACAAAATAGCTGTGGCCACAGAGAGAGCAAGAACTTTGGGTCTTCCCAGCAATGGAGGAAGCCAAGCTTTCCACACACCCTGGAAGGCCCAGGCCTCCACTCAAGGCTACAAAGTTTCAATGATAGAAGATAAATAAATCCCAGATATCGGGGCCTCCTCTTGGGTCACTGGGAGGCATGGCCAGCCTGCAAACCACCACAGGCCCCTCACCCAGGCCACCCCATCCCCCAAGGGAACCACCACCCTGATCCAGGACACTCTTCAGGGCAAACCAGCTGGCCCCCACCTGGGCACCAGGCCTCTATCCTATATAATAAAAGAATAATGTGCAAATTGACCATTATTCCAACACACAAGATGGCTGCCCCCATGTGGTCAATGATGACTTCCCCCACGTGAACACAATATGGCTACCACAAAATGGCCTGCAGGGGAGGGCAGTTGGGAGAGATCAGGCCTGTAAGGGAGAACAGTTTGGGACAATCAAGCCTGCAGAGGAGGGCAGTTAGGGGTGACCAGGCTGGCAGAGGAGGGAAGTTGGGAACAACCTAGCCTGCAGGGAAAGGCAGTTGGTGGGGACTCAGGCCTGCAAGGGAGAGCAGCTGGGGGTGACCAAACCTGCAGGGGAGGGAAGTTAGGAGCAAACAGGCTGACAGGGGAGTGGTTAGGGGGTGATCAGATTGGCAGGCAGAAGCAGTTAGGGGCAATCAGGAAAGCAGGCAAGCAAGCAGTTGGGAGCCAGCAGTCCTGGATTGTTAGAGTGATCCCAGATTGGAAAAGGTGCAGGCTGGGCTGAGGAACACATAACCCCTTGCACAAATTTTATGCACCAGGCCTCTATTCTATGTATATAAAACCCTGAGCAACCAGCCGACCGCTGACTGGTTGAGAATTTGACTGGTCACTATGATTCACACTGACCACTAGGGGGCAGGCACTCAATGCAGGATCTGCCCCCTGGTGATCAATGTGCTTCCACAGTGGAAGCATCATTCAGCTGACCAACAGGTGCCAGACTCCTGGCTCACAGCTGATGAGCACGCAATTGCAGCAGCAGGAACCTCTCTGCCTCCACAGCAGTGCTACTGAGCGGCGGCAGCAACAGGTGCAGTGGGGCGGGGATGAGCCAGAGTAGCATGGTGCCTGACCTGAGCTTGGGCTCTTCCCTGGCCACCTGCCACTTCGAGCACTACTACATCCCTCAGGGGATGTCAGACTGCTGGTTTCAGCCTGATCCCCAAGGGTCCCGGGTTGCGAGAAAGCACAGGTCAGGCTGAGGGACCCTACCAGTGCATGAATCCGTGTACCAGGCCTCTAGTAAGTAAAAAAAAAAAAAAAAAAAAAAAAAAAAAGGTTTGCCTTCTGTCTACATCCAGCCATCAAAAGAATCTTTAAATCTTATGAAACAATTGACACATTTAGAAAAAAAAAAAGATATAAGTGAAGAAACCTAACCAATCACAGAAGTTACATAAGTCACATAAGTTAGGTCTAGTAATAATTAATGTCGTTTTCTAATACTTTTTTAAATCGAATTTATTTAAACCACATGTGTCAAACACAAGGCCCACGGGCCAAATCCGTCCCGCCAGGCCTTGCAATGTGGCCCGCACCGTGCTGTCATCACTGCACTCCGCTGCGTTTCCATCACAATGACAGTTTATGACTGTTCAGTAAACCATTCGGCCCGCGATTTAGGCTGGATTTTAGATTTTGGCCCCTTCTCTGATTGAGTTCGATACCCCTAATTTAAACAATACAACAAAATTTAATCAACAATATAGTTGCCGTTGTTTTCTACTACTTGTGCCCAATGCTCAGGAAGCATTTTAATCCCTCTGTTGTAAAATTCTTGTGATTTTGATGCAAAAAATTCGCTCAATGCATTTTTGAGGCATTCTTCATTATTAAATTTTTTTCCAAGAAGAAAGTTTTGCAAAGAACGAAACAAATGGTAATCGGAAGGGGCAATATCAGGAGAATATGCAGGTTGAGGGAGAACTTCCCATTCCAACTGGCGCAGTTTTTCAGCAGTGATTCTTGCAATATGCGGTCGTGCGTTATCGTGGTGAAGAATTACGCCCTTCCGATTAATCAGCGCGGGTTCTTTTTCTCTTAAAGCTTGGGCTAACCTTTCCAATTGGGCACTGTACACTGCACTTGTAATGGTTTGGTTAGATGGTAAAAGTTCATAATGAAGAATTCCTTTAAAATTCCGCCAAACACACAACATCACTTTTTTCGCATGCAAGTCAGGTTTTGGCGTGGGCTGCGGAGCCTCATTTTTGTCCAACCATTGAGGCCGCCTTTTCAAATTAACATACAGCACCCATTCTTCATCTCCGGTAACAATTTGCTCTAAAAACAGCAAACGGTTTTGACAAGAGAGGAGCGAACTGCAAATTGTGACTCTTTGATTACGGTTGTTGTTGGTCAACTCATGAGGAACCCATTTTCCAAACTTTTGGATTTGCCAAGTGCACGCAATTGATTGGAAATTGTTTTTTGTGAACAATTTAAAGTTGTCGCAAGCTCTTGTTGGGTAATTTGAGGATTTTGCACCAAAAGAGCTTAAAGAGCTTCTTGATCAAAACTGGACACACGGCCTCGACCACTCTTGACATCTAACAAAAAATTTCCCTCGCGAAATTTCTCAAACCAACGCTGGCATTTTCTGGCGCTAACTGCATCTTGACCAAGAGCACTACAGATGTTTTTTGCAGCCTCACTTGCTTTTCTTCCTAATTGGAACTCGTAAAGCATGCAGTGCCGAATATGCTCTTCATCCGCCATCTTCTTAACCCTAGCTTTGCAACAAAAACCAAACCAAACACAAACTTTTTCAAGCAAAACTTGTTAATTGCACTTCACACGTTCTGTAGATACCACGTGTTTGAAGGTTATGTCAATACAAGTCAACGCCAAGCAAGATTTTAAACGAATGTTTTAAAACGACATTAATTATTACTAGACCCGATATTTTAATCAATATTTTACCAATATATTTTTAACAATATACTTACAAATATAGAATAACTTAGGCCTTCACAACCAAAGTAAGTAAGAAATGGCTCAGTAGTCCACATCTGTTGACAATATCTCTCAGTTTTATTCTCTTCTTGTAGCTACCAGTCAGAAGAGAGGAGCCCCAGAAAGAATTGATAAATTGCAAGAAAGAACAGGCTAGGCTATAAAATTGTCCATAACTCTCATGGTTGTTTCTATCTTTAATCTCCCAAAACCAATCTTAAACTTCTATAATGTTGAAGGTCAAAAAGCATTTTGCTCTATTCTGGGAAAGAGGTGTAGGTAACCATTAGCAATGGAAAAGTAATTCCAGCTTTATTTTTTTTAAGCCCTTAATTTCCTTAAGCTTTAGTTCCTCTTCTATAAAACTTGAAGAATGGTTTCTAGATCACTAGATTAATGGTTTCTAGATCACTAGATTAATAGAGATGACAAATATACAACAGTTATACCAGTTCTTGTAACAAAAACCTTTCATTTATGGTAGCCAAATCTATAATAATAAAAGGGTAATATGCTAATTAGACCAGTATCCTTCCTGATGACCTTCCAGATGAAGCTGGGCTGTGAGGGAATCCTGTGTCCCAGGTGCCAGAGGGAAGCTGGTGTTGGCAACCAAGGGAAGGAAGGCCTACTCTTGCACAAATTTCATACATCAGGGCTCTAGTATGAAAATAAAACTTCTACTAATGCCTGGCTGGTGCGGCTTAGTTGATTGAGTATGGTCCCCTGCACCATGAGGTTTTGGGCTCCGTCACCAGCAGGGGGCATGCAGGAGGAAGCCCCCTTTCACTAAAATTAATAAATATATTTTTTAAAATTCTGCTAATAATGTTGCATAATCCTTCAAGTTATCTTTCATGTCTACTTCTTCCATTTTAGACCCATGGTTCTTATCAAGTCCTTTTCACTTCAAGAGCTAATTTATATTTCACTCCAATGTCTCTGTTCTTGTGATTATTCTACATAAAACTTCCTGGTGTATCATTTAGGAAATTCTGATTCTTTCTGCTTCAAAGTTCAGACCCCCCTTCCTCCGTTTCAAGATCAGTTTCCCAGTTCCTTTTACCACTGATTACTTCAACTACATATCTAGCCAATCATTCCAGATCACTGAAATATGCATCTACTAATCAGCACAACCTAATCCTGAATTCTTAGTCTCACTATTAGGCTTTTTCCTTTTCTGCAGTGAACTCCAGGAAGACCCGTTAAAGAAAAAAAAAAAAAAATCTTACTCAATTTGCAAGGCTGGTGTGACTTTCTTTTCTCTCTTCAGGGTTATCTTTACTTGTCTTTAATTCTCCCTGCCTTCTTTCTTCTTTGCACTTGTATCATGTTTCATCGATACCATGCAGTCTGGAAACTTATTTTATACCCCCAAGAAAATTATAAACATTATTAAGGCAAAAATTAATCCATTCATTTCTTTTGGTGTCTTAGCACTTGGCACTAATGGTATTCATTAAAATTTTGGTTGCCTGAAAATAACATGCTTGAAATGAAAGCTGGCATTGATGGGAGATTTACTTTGTGCCTGGAACAAGCCCTTTACATGTACTAGTAATCATTGTCCAAAATACTTACTGTGATAGTTATGAATTATTGCCACTTACAGATGAGGAATCTGTATCGTTAGGTCATGTGTCCTAGGCTGCAGCATCAGTGAGTTCGGCAGCAATCATTTACTGAGAGTCTGCCTTCCTCTTCTGAGTCCTTAAAGGAGTTGACTAGACACATTGGTCTTTCTTCCCTTCCTTGAAGAATCTAAGTTCATTCTTGTGTTAGATCCCTTCCACTCTTGGATCCCTTCCACTCCTTAAAAGGTTTTCCTCATTTTCACATCACTGCTCATGACTGAGGCCCCAACACAATGTATTTCATCAGAGAGACCTTCCCAGCTGCCTAGGACACAGAAGTCCCAATTAATCCACCATGTCGCCCTATTTAATGAAGGCCCAAATTTATCTATTATTGTTTCTTAATTAGGAATACAATGAAACCCGGGCTATTACAGAATGCTGTACATTGTACTTAGGCTACCAGGCAAAAGTTTGCTCTCTGTTGCTAAGATTTACTTCTTGAAATTATGAACCTGAGTCATAGAAGTGGTTAATATCTTTTATTTTTAATAATAAAAAACACAATTTTATTAACTCTTTTTGTTCTATTTGCCTTTTAGTAATATTTTTATTTTCAGTCAAAATAAATAATAAAATTCTTTATGTTACAAATACTTTCATGTATGTATATGAAAATGCTATCTTTATAGGAAGAAAATGGAATAATATTGGCAATTTCATAAGGTTCAACCAAATAAACTAGCTTTAAAGACTGATCATCTTTAGACTCTACTTGCAGTTTTCTAGACCCCAGATTGCTCTTCCCTGAGTCAGCAAACTTGAAAGGAAATTACCTTCTATGATAGTGTACTTTTCTAAACAAACTAAAGATACTTTCTTCATCACTCAAAATAAAAGGCACACACCAAAAGAGAATTCTGGTTTAGCTTTATTAGATTTTATAGAAGTATATATTGTGAAAGAGCAAAACATTAGCTTGATTGTGTAGAGAGAAAAGGGAAAACACTTTGAAATAGACTTGGTTAATGGCTTCTTTTTTTTAAAAGCGAAGTCTAACTATAGGTAGATACATACTGAGACACGGTGCATCCATCAACCTTAGAAAAAGGTTTCTGTTCTGAGTATTGACATGCAAGATAGTGGCAGAGCTCAAGATAATGGAGCAGCTTTATTCCTAGAGTGATGCTTTCAACTGTGACTTCATTGACGCGTGTGAGGTTTTCGAAGAGAAAATAATAGATAAAAAATGGCTGGATATCTGGAATTCACAGGAGACAGTTTTCTTCATAGACAAATATGTGAAATTTCCCGATAGGTCACTAGATTTTACTAGCTTTCACTTCAGACAACTCTAAATTATTTATATATTATCTAATTTGTGGGTTATTTATTCCTTTTCATTCTTGCCTAGTGTTTATCTAGCAACTAACTACTTCTGAATCAGCCCTCTTTTCTGCCTAGCCACCAACATGAATTCATGGAATCACAGCTTAAAGAAATCCAGATTAAGAAAACAAATCTTCCCAATTTACAAATACATTATACTCCATAATATTTTTAAATTTGTGTTATGTTAGTTCATTTGTGACTCTATATTTCTTCACTAGGATATAATTTTAATCTCTATTTTAATCTTTTAATTCAACATTTCAAATATTTAGTTAATAGCTTCAAAGAAATACATGAAGGTACACCTAGTAGAGGTAGGTATCATAGCAAAAGTTAATACTGCCTGTTTTAGATTATAGTCCCAATTTACTAAAATAAAACAGTAAACTTCTACACACACCAGTTTTGTAAACATCATAACTAAAAAAAAAAATACTTAATAAAAATAGCTGAATATGCCTAACCAGTTTGACTCAGTAGATAGAGCGTCAGCCTACAGACTGAAGGGTACCAGATTTGATTCCAATCAAGGGCATTTAACTTGGTTGTGGACACATCCCCAGTAGGGAGTGTGCAGGAGGCAGCTGATGGATGTTTCTCTCTCATTGATGTTTTTAACTCTCTATCCCTCTCCCTTCCTCTCTGTAAAAAATCAATAAAATATATTTAAAAATAGAAGAATATGAATAATTTTGCCAAGGACTATGTTTAAGATGTAAATCAAAATAAAAAGAAATAAAAAAGAAACTTAACACTGATTCAATTATAGTTCATTGAAGTTCATTGAGAAAGCCATAATTCATATCAAGTAAAAAGGATGCATTCCAAATCACAGAATATTTTCAGATTTAGGTATTTCTTGAATTTGTCCTTGATATGGGTTTTTATACATTTGAATTTTTAAAAGTCTGACACTGCAGATTTTTTTGTACTTATCTAGAATCTAATATGAAAATATTCCTGAGAGGGATTCTTTACAGGTTGAATATGTTAGAGTCAGGGCCTGGTACTTGAGACAGAGAGAAATGTGTGGAATTGCTTTCAAGAAACCAGAAAAACACTCACACATGTGTAATAAAACTTGGTTTTTCATGTTCCAGAGTGGTGGCAAGGATAGAAAGACATAGGAAAATACACAAGCTTTGTGAAGCCATGTGCTGTGTTACATGTTGTTATGGCTTGTGCCCCACCCCCAATTCATATGTTAAAATCCTAGACCCCCAGTACTTCCATTACTGCTGATGTCCTTATAAAAAAGAGAAATTTGGACACAGAAATGCATATAGTCATTAACCATGCCTATTTCAAAATGTCATGTGTACATGAAGAACACCATCTAGAGTTCATTCCCTCACAGCCTTCAGAAGGAACCAACCTTCTGTTAAATAAATTACAGTCTCTATACAATAGTAGAATCATATGCAAGTATTAAAAATAAAGAACAAAATAAGGAAACAAACAAAATAGAAACAGACCCATAGATACAGAGTATGCATAGATGGTTGCCAGAGAGGAAGAGGGCTAGGAGGCTGGGTGAAAAAGGTGAAGGGATTATGATGTAAAAATTGGTAGTTATAAAATAGTTATGGGGATGTAAAATACACATAGGAAATAGTGTTAATAATGTTATAATAACTACTAGAGGCCTGGTGCATGAATTCATGCATCAGTGGGGTCCCTCAGCCTGGCCTGCGGAATCGGGTCAAAACTGGCTCTCCAACATCCCCTGAGGGGTCCCGGATTACAAAAGGGCACAGGCCAGGCCGAGGGACCCCACTGGTGCACAATCAGGGCTGGAGAGTGACACGGGAGGTTGGTCAGCCAGCCGGGAATAGACCATGGGAGGGCTCCAGGGCATGTCTGGCCTGTCTTGCTCAGTCGGGATAGGCCAGACCCCAGTAGCAAGCTCATCTACCATTCAGAGCATCTTCCTCCTGGTGGTCAGTACACGTCATAGCAACTAGTTGACTGGTCAACTGTCTAACCCCTGGTGGTCAGTGCACGTCATAGCAAGTGATTGAGTGGCTTTAGTATATTATTAGCATATTATGCTTTGATTGGTTGAAAGGCCAATCTACATATTAGGCTTTTATTATATAGAACTAGAGGCCTGATGCATAAAATTCATGCAAGAGTAGGCCTTCCTTCCCTGGCTGCTGACACCAGCTTCCCTCTGACACCTGGGACCCAGGCTTCATCCGGGAGGACATCTAGAGTGATGAATGGAATGACATCTGGTCTAATTAGCATATTACCTTTTTATTATTATAGATGTATGGTGCCTGGTGGTACTTGAAATATCGGGGGAATTATTTTATAATGTATATGATTATCTAACCCCTAGGTTGTACACCTGGAACTAATACAAAATCACATTGATTGTAAACTGTTATTTCTTCTCCTATTTTCAAGATGGTTTTTTGTTTGTTTGTTTGTTTGTTTGTTTGTTTATAAAGGAGATTGAACTTCACTGTTATTCTTGGGGAAGAAAGTGTCCGATAGTTGAGACATATTTCATAATGTCCCAATATACAGCCAAATCTCTCAAATTTTCAAGTGAAAACCCCTTTCAAATTTTTAGGCTAAGACCATTCTGAAGACTCAAATTTGAGGATAAAAAAAAATTGAGGCTGAGTGTATGTATGGAGGTGGTGATGGGTCTTGTTCAGGTTAATTTATGTGGTGAAGAGGAATAGCATATTTGGCCAGGACCTTAACTCCGCTTTGCTGGATATCATAATGCAGTGTACAAATTTTAGAAAGGAGATAGCTGAGGAGCTGGAGAGACAAGGTAGTCAGGCAACTGCATTTTTTTTCTGGGAGGGAAGAAAAGTTCTTATTTTAAAATTAAATCACATTACACTTTGGTACAATAAAGTAAGTGGCATAAGCTTCAGTTGGAGACGTCAGCGAGGCTTCCTTTCTGTCAGGTTATACAACTCCAGGCACACCATTCGCACAGTGTTTTATATGAGGAGCATCCCTGGAAGCACAGCACTATTCACATGAATTACAATGTGAATGATGGCCCTGCAGTTGTGTACACAGAACTCTGAGTCTGGGTGAATTCCATCAAGACTAAAACAAAACTGTGAGGTAGGTAAGTTTATCAACACCTAACCTAGTAATTTTATTGACTTTTTGGCATGACTTCCTCCGACTGCATCCATATGCTACCTTAAGATGCTCAAATATAGTTTCTGCAGTCTGTACCCAGATGTTTAGATGCCCTCACTTTAGACCTAGACCATCTACTTCATTGTCTAATAAATTCATGCCACTGTAGACAAGTATTGTGTTACTTCTCCGTGGTAACTGGTAAGATGTTTTAACCATTGAACTCTATGGATAAAGGGTTTATAAGCAATGTCCATTCAGTAGTTGGGTTTGAGGCACCTTGGCAGGCTGCTTGAGTAAGAATTAAAAAGCCTTTAAAGTGGGATGCCTATATGGAAGGCTTTGTTGTAGAGAAATCTACATTCAGGTATCACTAGTAAATTTTATAATATTAAAAGATTTCACAAGCCCTGGCTGGTTTGGTTCAGTCGGCCTGTAGACCTAAGTGTCCTGGGGGTTTGATTCCAGTCAAGGGCACCTACCTCAGTAGAAGGCTCCTCCCTGACCTGGCCCTGGTTGGGGCGCATGCAGGAGGCAACCAACGGATGTGTTTCGCTCACATTGATATTTTCCCTCTCTGTCTTTCCCTCTCTCTTCCACTCTCTCTAAAAATCAATGGAAAAGTGTCCTGGAGTGAGGATCAACAAAAAATTAAAGATAAATAAATAAAATAAAAACAAAAATCTCACATAAAATTTATCTTTATAGGCCCCTCTGTTTCATATACTTTGCCCTGAATAACTAGATAAAATTATGGCTGAAATCTCCCATATACCCAGCCTGTGGACATTTATAGTGCTCCATCATATCTCTTTTTAAGATCTTAACATTTGCTAACTTGGTTTTTAGTTTTCTTTGCTAAGTTCCCCCGCATCCTTCTTCCAACTGCCACTCAAACAAGTGTATCCAAGGAGAAAACAGAGACATCCCGGCACCTAGGGTCTTTTTATTTTAATCCAGCTGTCTAAACTAGTGAATGTTCTAGAGGTTAATTACACGAGCACATCTTATGATTCAAAAGAATAAGAATTGCTATTAATTCAAGGAATAGGGTGGAGAAAACAAGGCAGAATAATGGTAGGGGTGGGGGGGAGGAGGAGGGGAAAAAAAGAAAGCAAAATGAGCAAACAGAAGTAGTAAAGCTACAAAGACCTTTAGTATAATTCTTTGATGAGCAATTGTATGCATGACCTTCAGAGGGAACTCACCTATTTCATGATTTGTTGACAGGCTGGTGTGTGACATTTTGACTAAAGGACCTAGTTACTTTGTGAAGAGAGGAAGGTACCCTTTAGGTAAGGAATATAAACAAATGTCTTCAACTCAGACATTTTTGAAAGAGCTCAAGAGACTCCTGCTAAAGTGCAGGAGGATGACATCCTGGAGCAGCTTTCAAACAGAAAGATATTTTAGAATCTGTGAGCTTAGTGAAAATCTCTTTCTTTTATTTTTCAGATTTAAGGAGAAAAATGTAGTGGATACAATTTGATCATTTAATACAAGAACTAGAAAAATGCAGCTACTCTAAAGAAAGAACATCTGGAAAACAAAAAGGCAAATGAAGTATATAAATGGAGTTTTAAAATTCCAACCTGTCTTTCAAATATACAGAAAGGCCCTTGAAATTTCTAATCTAGAATAAAGATAAAAAAAGGGATATTGGTGTTTATATTCATCTTTACCATAAAGGACATTTGGATTGCTCCTGCTTCAAAGGCTTTGTTTAAGGAAAATTAGAATATTTGACAGAGATTGAAATCTCTAAGGAGAAAGTTATGAAACATCTTGAGAAAATTCAGGATCACGAGAACAGCAGGAGTGGATGACATTTAGCAATTAACTCCAAGGAAATAAAGAAATGTGCAATAGCAAAATGGCTGATAGGATTTGCATAAAACAGAGTAATCTATTTGGCCTTGAACAGCTGTTAAAAGTTCTTTGAAAGTTACTAGCAATCAGCTGAAATTTCTTTCTATCATCTATGGAAAAAAAAGGGGGAGGGGAGGTAAGATGAATACCTTACAGAGATTTGTTAGAAAGATATTTTTCTTAGGGATCCAAAATTTAATAAAGGATTCTACAGAAAGCTTTGTGGGCATGCCTTTGGGTCTCTGTTCTCCAAAAGTAAAATGCACTTGCTTGATAATTTTATCTAGCACATGAACCTTTCCTAGAATCATTAGTTCCTGCAAGATGAATATCCTGGACATTTATGAATGAGATGCCCTAATGGGCATCTCAAATTCTCTTGCTAAATATTTTATCTCATATAAAAGGAAATTCATTAAAAGTATGTTAGGCATTCTTTTATTAGAATAATGTTGGAGAGCTGATATCAAAGAAGAGCAATACTTTAAATGATTTAAATTTTTTATTGCTCTTTATAAGCCAAAAGTCATTATCAACTAGCTGAGGGTTTCATTTAATCACAAGTAAATATAATACAGCAACACAAACATCAAAGCAAGATCAAACTTCAGACAGAGGCTCACAAAAAGTTTCTGATTGTGAAAAGTTAATGTACTCTAAAAAAGATTTTTTAAATTATTTTGGTAAAAACCATGCCCAGCCAGTAGATGAGTGCTGACTTGTGAACCAGGAGGTCACAGTTAGATTCCAGGCACATGTCAGGGTTTCAGGCTTGATCTCCAGTGTGGAGCCTGCAGGAGGCAGCCAATAAATGATTCTCTCTCATTATTGATGTATCTATCACTCTCACCCTCTTCTTTCCTCTCTAAAATCAATAAAAATACATTTAAACAAAACAAAACAAAAACATTCCATTGCTAGAATTTAAAAAGTTTCAGCATGTGTCTTTGTGAATATTGCTACATGGTTAATAATAGATTTTCATAATCAAAGATGTGTTATTCATTAATGAACATGAATAAAAGTAAATACATACTAAAAGTATATATTCATATGTAATTATGAATAAAATTATATATTTTCATTTGTAATCAATGTAAATTAACTGTTACTTTCTCCTATGGTATAACCATGTAGAGTTATACCAAGATTGCTCTATGAAGATTAATTTATGAGCCTTTATAAAACATGAGTAAAACTAAAAAGACCGTTTTAATAAAGCATCTATATCAGATCATTCCATTCCATGCTGGACCCACCTATTCAAGATGCCAACTCTCTATTCTCCACTTAACTACCCTTCAAAACTCTCTCAAGTTCACCTTCTAATTCACAATGATCACTAATTTCTCTGAAGCCAGGGCACTTAAAATTTATAGCACTCATTTGGTAATTAATCATGTAATGACCTGTGATATTTCTTTAATTGATATTATTTAATCTCTCTCTCCCTCTCTTTCCTCCCCCTTCCCCCATCCCTTGTGTCCTTTTCTCAATTTCCAACTCTCTCTCTTTCTTATATTTTAAAGGTTTTGAGCTTTTATGAGCACATGTATGCAGTAAATTGCCACATTAGACATTAATTCATTACACACAACATCGTCTTGCATTCAATAAGTGCTCAATAAAAGTTTGTTGACTTAAAAAAATTAGTTTCAAAACTTAACCTTATGCCAGAGGCCTGGCAGATATGTTAAAGACTCAATTAAATTGATGAGCTATGATTTGAAAGATGGGAGGTGATAGGTAGCTAGACAGTAGGGTGTAGTGAATCTTGGCTATCTTTCAGAGATGTTTTGCCAAACTTTCATTCATCTGCTCCTTCCCAAGGTCAAACTCATGGTAACTTCTTTGGGTGAAGAAAGCATGGCAGATTCTCACAGATCATTCACCCACCTGCTCCAGTAGAGACCACTGTAGTATGAAAGTTCACAGGGACTCAACTTCTAACAACCCTGGAGAGAGAAAAGGAAAAATTAGAGGCTTCTTTCTTTATCTCTATGTTTTTTTAATATCTAAGCACTCTGAGTCAGAATCCAAATTATCAGCAAAGAAGGCACAGAAGTATTCATATACAACCAAGTGAGAGGGAAACAAGACACTTAGGGGCATGAAGAAGTTTCTGAGAGAAACTTGGTATCTAACTGACTTCTTTCCTCTCCTTTTGCTTGTAACATCAAAACCATCTCAAAACTATCTTAGACATTTAAAAAAAAGGCACTTAGGTAATTTTATGAGTTTTGCCCCCCAAATATCAAATTAAATAAAGAAAAACAGGACTAACTGGCAATTGAAATGTGAAACCTTGCACAAAGCTTTTAATTATACTAGCTTTAGCCATTGGTTATATTTGTACTTTGCAAAATTACATAAAATAGATGACCTCACTAAAAGATTCACTTGTTATTTAGTCAACAATGGTACTTCAAATTTAAGATCATAATAGGAGAGCATAACCTCCATGTTCATTTTCCAGAATGCTAAGCAGATTCTGGTAGATCTTGAATCAAATGTTTGTAAGTGTTAATATGCTTTAAACCACTGGAAACCACTTTAGTTTTCTAAGGGAAAGAAAAGAATCAAAATTATAAAGATAATGGAAAGTAGGGATATGTACAATTATATATAACTAGAGGCCTGATGCACAAATTCGTGCATAAGTGGGACCAATGAGGGCCAGGCTGGCCAGAGGGAGGGGCCACAGGCAGTTGGCCAGCTGGCTCCTCCTCTGATTGGGGTGGGAAGACTGATTGGGGGCAAGGCCAGCTGGGGGGAGGGGCCGTGGGTGGTTGGCCAACTGGCCCTGCCCCCAATTGGGGTGAGGGGGGCTGATCAGGCCCACAGTGCTCATCAAAGCAACTGGTCGTTCCGGTTGTTCCAATTGTTCTGGAGTTCTGGTAGCTTGGCTTTTATATATATAGACTAGAGGCTGGGTGCAAAATTCATGCATGGGAGAGTGGGGGATGTCACTCAGCCCAGCCTGCACCCTCTCCAATCTGGGACCCCTTGAGGGATATCCGACTGCTTGTTTAGGCCCGATCCCACCTCTGACTGCCCAGGGCCTAAACGGGCAGTTGGACATCCCTCTCAAAATCCAGGACTGCTGGCTCCCAATTGCTCATCTGCCTGCTTTCCTGATTGCCCCTAACTGCTTCTGCCTGCCAGCCTAATTGATGCCTAACTATTGCAGGCCTGGTCATCCCTAACTGCCCTCCCCTGGAGGCCTGGTCCCCCACAACTCTTCTCCCCTGCAGGCCTCAGTCCCTCCCCAACTTCCCTTCCCTGCAGGCCCACTCGCCTTGAACTTCCCTCCTCTGCTGGCCTGTTCACCCCTAACTGCCCTCCCTTGCAGGCTTGATCATCCCAACTGCCCTCCCTTGCAGGCCTGGTCCCTCTCAACTGCTCTCCCCTGCTGGCCATCTTGTGGTGGCCATCTTATGTCCACATGGGGGCAGTCATCTTTAACCACATAAAGGCAGCCATCTTGTATGCTGAAGGGATGGTCAATTTGCATATTATTCTTTGATAAGATAGGATAGATGCCTGGTGCCTAGGTGGGGGCCAGCTGGTTTGCCCTGAAGGATGTCCTGGATCAGGTTAGGTGTTCCCTTGGGACATGGTGTGGCCTGGGTGAAGAGCTTGTGGTGGTTTGCAGGCAGCTATGCCTTGTGGCAACCCAAGCAGAGGCCCTGTTATCTGGGGTTTATTTATCTTCTATGATTGAAACTTTATAGGCTTGAGTAGAGCCAAGCCTCCTGCTTGCTCCATGGCCATAGTCATTTTTGTTGGGATTTATTTATCTTCTATAATTGAAACTTTGTAGCCTTTAGTGGAGGCCTTGGTTAGCTAGGGCAGGCAGAAAGCTTGGCTTCCTCCATCTCCAGGGGTAACTCAAACCTCCTGCTCTCTCCAGCTCTGTGGCTGCTGCCATTTTTGTTGGGATTCATTTATCTTCTATCATTGAAACTTTGTAGCATGGAGTGGAGGCCTTGGCCAGCCAGAGCAGGCGGAAAACTTGGCTTCCTCCATTGCCAGGGAAACCCAAGCCTCCCTCCTGCTCTCTGTGGCTGCAGCCATGTTGGTTAGGTTTATTTGCATATTCACTCCTGATTGGCTTGTGGGCATAGCAGAGGTGTGGTCAATTTGCATATTACTCTTTTATTAGATAGGATTATATAAATTTGTTTATGACTTCTTTGAAAACAATAACAATCAATTTAACCAAGTATTTAACATATAGTTTCAAAGAATTCAAAGGCCCACAAGTGTAAAACCCATAGGAGTCAGTAAACTTCTAATCAAAAATTTGTTTTTGCCGATGAAAAGAGCAACTACATGGAGACTAGTGGGAAAACCATTGATGTTCTCCAGGCATGTAGTATCTCTCCTATATCAAGGTACAGCTATGATGGCATAGTTACCGTATTTTCCGGCGTATAAGACGACTTTTGAAACTAAAAAAAGCCTGCTCAGATTGGCCAGAGTCAGAGAGGTGGTCTATTAAAAAAAGAACTGGTGTTGCCTCAGAAGAGGGGGTAGTCTTATTCAGCAAATATAGGCCTAAACCTATGTTTTAACTGTAAAATTAGGGAGGCCGTTTTATATGCCCAGTCGTCTTATACGCCAGAACATACGGTATTATAAATGCTGTAGATTTACTCTGAGTGAATATAGGTTTGGTTGGCAGAGTAATGGCCCCTCAAAAATGTCCACATCCTAATCCCTGAAATCTATGTATATGTTATCTTACCTGGCAAAGGAGAATTAAAGTTGCAGATGGAATTAAGGTTGCTAATCAACTGACCTTGAGGTAGGGATATTAATCTGGATGATCCAGGTGGGCCCCATGTAATCAGAAGGGTTTTTATAAGTAAAAGGTGGAGGTAGGAGGGTCTCTGTCAGCGTGATACAATGTGAGAAAGACTTAACCATCTTTTGCTGCCTTTGAAGATGAAAGGAGGCTACAAGCCAAGGAACCTAGGTGGCCTCTACAACCTGGAGCAGGTAAGGAAATAGCTTCTCCCTTAGAGCCTCCAGAAAGAACACAGCCCTGCCAACATCTTTATTTTAGCCCCGTGACACCCATTTCTACATTTGGGACTTTGCCTTCTAGCATAGTAAGTTAATAAATGCATGTTGTTTTAAGGCAATACATTTGTGGCAAATTCTTGCACCAGTAAAATAAAACTACTACAACATTCAAGAAGAAGAGAAATAAAATAATTATGTGGCTGCTAGCCTGAGAAGCCAGGGATTGGTATAGGAGTCTTTTCTAGGGAGTGTTCAAAAGCAGCAGAGAGAATCAACATTACAGCATTCTTGGAAGATTTTATCTGAAACCTGTTCATTAGGGTGGAAAAGTTAAATATAAGTAAGTAAATAAACAAATAAATCTAAGATAAATCAATAGCACACTTCAATAGGCAATTATTAAACACCTGTGGCTGGGGATTCAAGGTAAAGTACGCAAGATCAATGCGGGTGGGATATTCCCTGAGTGCCATGATGGGAACTTGGCCTGAAAGCTTCTTTTTTATGGTAGAAAATAAAAAAATAATCAAAGATAAAAATCAAGGAGAAAAAGTGACCAGTTCCCATTTGCAGTTGCTGTCTCCCACACATCCATACATTAGCCGATTTTCTACCAGAGGTAAGTTACTCAATTATGTATAGGTGTGGCTGCAGGGAGACTCAGAACAACTTTCCTTACAAAAAAATGTATTTTCCATAAACTTTGATAGAAATCCTAGAAGTGGTTTCTTATATTACTGATTGTTTTTCTGCACATCAGTCTCCTTTTTATCTTTTCTTTATGTTTGCAAAACTCAACTTGATATCAGTACTTACATGGGCAGGTTCTAATAAGCAGTCAAAAACATATTCCTTTCCCCAAAATCCATAGACAAACATTAAGTGTCAAGGACAGATTTTTTTCCCCTATAACTTTTGAGGACCACCTACAACAACCATGACAGCTGTGCTAATCGAAAAAGCAAACGAGGCCACAAAGGACTGTTCTTTGACCATGTAATCAATTTTCCACTCAATGCATTGTTCATTCTTGGAGACTTTAATGCCAGAATTGATTTTAACAGCCATTATAGAAATACTTAAGTCAAAGGGCTTGCAACCTTTTTTAGCATGACCAATGGAATTTTTTAAATAGATATGTGAATAAATCATTGAGTATGATTCATATGCTTTTTTAAAAAGGTTCTTTGAGTCACTGTCCAGACCCATTCTTTACAAGTAGTCAAGTGGACTAAGTAAAATCCCATACTGAGAAATAGTGCATTAGTTCAGTTTATGCTTACAAAATTATGTTTGAAACATTTGTATACCATTTCAGCAGCTCCCAGAAAAGCCAATAGGTAATCAGTTAGCTTATAATGGGTGATCACTCTTCAACATGAAATCTGAAGAAGAAGTTGTGTAAGCAGTCCTGATGACAAAATGTGACCTTAATTTGTGTACAAGGCAGACATTTAAAACCTCAGGAATGGAGAGATATAATAGAGAAATAATTCATTACTGTTCAAGGTGATCGAGTTAGGAGTTCTTCCATAAGAAATAAAACATTGAAAGAATTAAATGATTTTATATCTTTTTCAAACATTCAAAGAGAAAGTAAACTAACTGAAAGCCTTTATTTATTCATATATCCTCTAATAAGAGTTATTTAGGGCATCCTATGACTGCAAATAAAAATGTACATAAAATGAAATCTAAGTCATAATTAACACAAATAGCAAGCAATCTATTGGAAAGGATAGGGATTTATAGACAACTTAGATGTTAAAACTTAAAAATGATAGTAGAACTTTTAATTTGTGCTCTCCCGGTAGAGCAACTTCTGATAAATTAGGGTATATTTAAATCATCACAAAATAAGATTACTCAATAAGAAATTGTTTTTACCAGGCTTTTATAATATGTTGAATTCATACTTGACAAATGACATAGAATTTCAATCATATGATTGGAACATTGCTAGCTAAATTTCATGATTAGGAAGCCTCTATCCACCAGCTTCCAAAAGACCTTTGAACCTCCACTTTGCAGTATATCAGGGCTCAAACACTGTCATCATAGGGCCTATGCACAGAGTTTGTTTAGCAGGCAGTTATTGTCCATGGAATGAACAGTGTTATTACATCACAAGCAGGCATCCATCAGAATTCTCAGCAGCACACCTGTCCTTAAAGAAATGTCCTTATGTGTGATAGGGTGCCTGGATAACACAGACATGACATCCATGTTAACAATCAGCATTTATCTGGAGTTCTGCATGCATCATAAAGCACAGCTTTAATTCCATCTTTGGTTTCAACTGGGAACAAAGAATAGGCAAAGAATGATGTCTTTTCTCATCTTTGTTCAATGTCAGTTGTGAGCACCATTCATCTTTCAGCTTAATGTGCCTTCTTTCTATTTGATAAAAACAAGACAGAAAATATTTCTAGTATAAAATAAATGCACGTTCATTCCAGGGAAATGTAGAGTTAAATTCCTTAAAAATGTTCATTCTTAACATGTGCATAATCCCATGAGGAGAAAAACAGTATATTTATTGACTTTATAGTCAATAAAAACTCCCAAGTTGAATACACTATGAACTTGCCTCTGACATTGTGAAAGTTATTGATATTAAAACTTCGTTAAAAGTCATGTATAGAATATACTGAATAAAAATTTCAGGGAAGGAAATAGTTTGAATTACTTTCTCTTGAAGATCAAGAGAATAAGTCAGTTTGACAGATAATAGTAGATGACTTAGAGTCATGAACAAGATCTATTAAAGCATGCATTAAAAATGGCCTCCACCCTCCTTAGGCCCCTGACTGACATAGGAAACTGTCTCAAACTGAAGATTTTCAGTAATCTTCAGGAAATTTATTTGGTTATTTTTAGTCTTTATCTCTGATTCTGTAAACAAACAAAAAAAGCATTTAGAAGCTACCTAATCATCATTTGAGACAAAGTGCAGCATTCAAAAATCAAACATACATTCTTCTTATACAGTACCAGAGGTACGGTGCACAAATTAGTGCATGGATGGGGTCCGCCCAGCGCAGCCCCAAAAGGGGAAGATCAGGGCTGGGCCTGTTAGGAGGAGATGACAGGAGGTTGGCTGGCTGGCCCACCCCTATCAGGGCCTGATCAGGGCTGGGATGGCTGGGGAAAGGGGCCATAGGTGATTGGCTGGTGGGGCCCACCCCCAGTTGCGGTTGGGGGGCCAGTTGGGGATGGGGCTGGCCATGGGGAAGGGCTGTGAGCAGTGGACCAATCAGCCCACTCCTAAATAAGATGGGGGGTGCTGATCGGGGGCTAGTGGCCAGTGGGAGGGGACATAGGTGGTTGGCTGGCCAGCCCTGCCCCTGATGGGGTGGGATTGAGTTTGGGGAAGGGAGGTTGGCCAACCAGCCCCACCCACCCCCTATTGGGGTGGGGGGTGCAATCAGGGGTGGGAAGTCAGGGGGAGGGGCTGTGGGCCTATTGTGGTGGAGCAGGCTGATCAGGGGCAGGGCTAGTGGAGGGGCCATTGGCTGGAGGCCAGCTCTTGATTGGGATGGGAGAGTCCAATTAGGGACAGCTGGCAGTGGGGAAGGGCCACAAGATTGGCTGGCTGGCCCCACCCCTGATCAGCAGTTCGCTGGCCACAGTAGGCATCTTAGCAACTGGTTGTTATAGTCATTATGGCTGTTACAGTCACTGGCTTTTTATATATATAGATTTCCTTCGTACTCCGATTATCATTTTCACCCTTAAAGGGAAAGTATACTCTTGATTTAACCTACACAATACTAAATATAAGATCAATCATGTATTCATAAAACCATTTAGTAGATTGCTGAAGTATCTAATTGGCAATGATGCACATTTCCGCATTGGGTGGATGTATTTTGGATAGAATGGGTTACATGTTCTGGTTCTTATATAACCTTAAAAAATGATCCATGTCCAGTGAGCTCTATATTATGAGCTTCAATAAATACTAGAAACTTAAAGGTGATGGATGTGGAGAATATTCAGGATAGCTATTTACAGGATTTTCAGAGAGCCCTTTGTCAACCAGGTATTTAGGAATTAAATGTATTCTTTCTAAATGAGAAAATACAAACATTAGTGATGTGTAAATCAACTTTTAAGTTTTCTTAGCCTTTTTTATAAGCAAGTAAATGCCCAACTTTCCTTTGACAAGTGCCTATATTAGAGTGCTCCATGCATTGATAAGAACAAATGGTATTTGAGATACTGTTAGGAAATGGAGCACAATTAAAGATATAAAGACTGACCCTTAAGGTATTCCTCAAGTTGACTATGTACTTCTTACTCTTCAGCAAGCAAACACTTATAGATAAAATGACTCCATTACAAACCTAACCTCCTTTGGTAATAATACTTTGGATTCAATAATAATTATTTTGTGATCCTCTTTATGTTAAAACACATTCCATATACAATGTTTTTAATTCTCACTACTCTATGAGATGCACCATTATCATCATCATTTAAAAAATATATATTTTATTGATTTTTTTTACGGAGAGGGATAGAGAGCCAGAAACATTGATGAGAGTGAAACATCAACCAGCCGCCTCTTGCACACTCCCTACTGGGGATGTGCCCGCAACCCAGGTATACGCCCTTAACTGGAATCCAACCCGGGACCCTTCGTCCACAGGCTGACGCTCTATCCACTGAGCCAAACCAGTTTTGGCTCTCATCATCATTTTTATTGTATAGATTAAAACACACACACACACACACACACACACAAAAAAAAAAAAAAAAAAAAAAAAAAAAAAAAAAAAAAAAAAAAACAACAACACTGAGGCACAGAAAGGCTAAATAATTGCCCACAATCTCACAGCCAAGAAGTAGTAAAGCTGCAATTCAAATCCTGCTCCCAAGTCCATATTCTTAACCACAGTGCTTTGCTGCCTTTGAGCATTCTTTCTTTTACTGGCAGTTCTTTCTTCTGCTTTTGTCATTCAGGGTTATATACAGCCGTTTAAATATTGGTTAATTTCCAGAGGAGTTCGCATTAATGAGAAGCTAGTTCAAACTCCTTCCCCATCTCAAAGTGCTCTCTACCACCATGAACAGACCCACTTCACCACTCTCATTTCTTGCTTAATCAAGCATACAGTCACTTAAGTACATCTTATGTTTGCTCTGTATGAGCTTGACTTTTAAAGAAATAGCATTTACTGGTATATACTAGTAATCCAAGAAATATAAATAGAGACAAAAATATGTGCTTTCCCATCTTTGTCATTTGTATTTTAGAGTGGGTCTAGAAGAAATAAGAAATATTTCCTTTTCCTTGTGACTTTCATTTTATTTTTTAAATACATTTTTATTTATTTCAGAGAGGAAGGGAGGGAGAGAGAGAGAGAGAGAGAGAGAGAGAGAGAGAGAGAGAGAGAGAGAGAGAGAGGATCGTTGATCGGATGCCTCTTGCTTACCCCAATTGGGGATCCAGCCTGCAACCCAGGCATGGACCCTGATAGGGAATCAAACCACGACCTCCTGGTTCATAGGTTGACTCTCAACTGATGAACCATGCTGAGCCAGGCTCATTTTAAAACCATCTTTTTTATTTATTTGTTTTAAATCATTAAGAATCACCACCCTCCAACTGGAGGTGGGCAGAGCAAGATAGAAAAGGAAAAATTCCCAAAGGCTTCCCAGAAGCTGTATCATACCAGAATCAAGAAAATCCTCTTTATTTCTTTTTATTTGTTTGTTTGTTTGTTTGTTTGTTTATTTTCATTTCTGGCCAGATGTGGTCCTTCCTTACTGGGATGCCAGGAAGAGGAGAAAATGGCAAATAGTCACAGCTTCAGGCACCCACCCAGGCAGAATAAAGCCTAAAGGGTCTGGTCTGTAAGTCAGCACTGAGCACTGCCTTAGGGAGCAAGCATTAGGGGAATGCAAACACTCCACCCACTTTAGAAAAATGTTTAGGAAAACAAATGCTGCACCTCAAGAGTGGGAGAGGAAACTGGGATCCTCCAACCAGGGCCAGCCATGCCCACTTGCCTCCACTCTTCAGTTCTCTCTGTAAACTCTCCTTCTTACCACCTCTTTACTCTCAACCAGATGTTTTCCTTTTCTTCTTATGTCTTTTCCTTTAGTCCCTGAGATAGAGTCAGCATATAAATGATTAGAGCAAGAAATCAACACATATCTTGTCCATAGAAGTTAGTCCTAGAAAATATATTATTGAAAACGTTTTTTTGCAGAGGAGGGAGGCCAGGTGTGGCTTCACACAGCAGCAGAGAGGAGAGAGAGACTGTGGGATTCCTCTAGCTACTGGGCCAGAGGAGGCCAGGTTAGAAAAGCACTTCCCCCAGGGCATAGCAACCCATCCCCCTATTCTGGTGTGTAAACTGTGCCCTGCACAACAGCTTGGGCTGCCCAGCCAACACATCAGAGCCAAGCGCAGTTGGATTGAGATGCTAAACACTGGAGGTCCCCAAACAGGCTCTCCGCTCTCTCAGTTGTCCATTGATTGACTTCTTGCACTGGTCAGCTTCCTCATTTGTTCACATCAACAAAATCTGGGCCACATGAATAGAAATGAAATATTTGTCCCCTCCTAAAATAATTTAATATGGGTCCCTAAAAAGGGGTCCTGATTAATCTTACCTACAAATTAGACATTTCTATTAAAAATACATAAAAAGGATCATATTTTTTAAACTCAGTTTCTCTTGAGTTTTAACTCTGCTGCCTTAGTTTATATTTTAATGTAAAATATTTTCTTATGAATGTATAAACATGTTTGATATAATGTACTTAGCAAACCAAAGGGGGGAAAGTCATTCAGATGAAGAAACATAAGCGCAGATAGTATTTTCATAACAAAACATTATAATCCTTAAGTACAGGATTGTTACAGGAGACAGGAAAATATGTTTAATTGTTCTACTGTTTTTAAAAACAGTAGTGATTTTAGTTGTGAGATATCATCTCTGAAATGCCTATAATATTTTTCACTATAGTATTTGCTTTAACATATCCATTCCCTCATACATTATATTATTAATATTAAATTGTTGGACAAATTTTATATGAATTTTTTTTTCAGTTTACATCTTAAATATTGGGGCAAAATCATATAACATCTATCTTAATTACTTTATACAATAAAAATTATATGAAAAGCATTCAGAGTGTTTTTTAAAGCACCAGACATTTAAATTGTAATTACAATGTCAATTTTGATTTAATTTCATTTGGAATATAATGTGATATTTGTGAAAATTATAAACTATATAACATTTCACCTGAAAACATTTAAAATAGTCAAATTAAGAATTCATCTGTGTACTATTCATCTAATAGTTTCCTCATATGCTTTTCTAAATTGTCTAGCATAAATGCTATACTTTTTCATTTGAAAAGATATTATAAAAAATTAAATGAATAAATCCTTTGCAATATTTCTGCTGCTTTTGAAACCTACAGAAAAAAAAATATATATCCAAATTAATATTTTAAAAAGCCACCAGACTTTAATTTCTAATATTTTAGTGGACTGCATTAGATAGTTATTTTTCCCATGTGTGACATATATAGTAATCATGGTAAACTTGGTAGTAAACTTTAAGCCACAACGCCTGATCTTTAATTCTTCAAGATTGCACAAACCTTCCTTCACTATACTTTCTTATTCTAAATAGTCTAAGTAACAAGTTGCCTTGACCACTATTACAGCCATATAACAGAATCCATCTAAAACCAGAATTGACAGTTGGCTTGCCTCAGTTTCAGGTATCTTTCCATTTATTCCTCCAATGGGAGACTTCCAAAGAAAATAAAATTCAAAATCACCCCAAACTAAAATTGCCTTATAATTTCCTAATATTTAAATAATTTAAAAATATATGTTTAGCCAGAAATTTTGCTTAACACAAATTGTAGAAAACACAAATAGCTAGCTCTTTTGCATGCTTTCAATTTAAACTCTTCCATAAGGTCCCATCTCCAACTTTCACTCTAAAAAGTGAGCAGCAAAATACGGATGTCTCCTTTTTAAATGGACAAGTGACTTTGCTTCCTCTTTTATGGTCAACTGTTTCTTTTCTCCCCCCCCCCCCTATGGTTTATTTATTTGTTTATTTGATTATTTATTTAAATTCTTCATTGTTGAAAGTTTTACATACGTCTCCTTTTTACTCCATTGACCTCTCCCCAGCCCTCAGCACATGCCCCACCCCCCTATTGTCTGTGTCCATTGGTCATGCTCATTTGCATGGATACTAGTCCTTTGGTTAATCTCTTACCCCACCGAACTCTTTGCCTTCCCTCTGAGATCAACTGTTTCTTTAAGTTTGTCCATGGATTCTGACCTTCCTACTTTGTACACTTATTAAAATTGCAAATGAGTTGTCTTCTGATGTAGACTGTTGTCACATGACTAATACTGATGCACTATCCTACACAAGAGTTGTCATCCCAAACAGCTTTCCATATCTTTCCACTTCATCAAATCTTCACCCTTTGCTAATCCCAAATGAGAGCATTTTTTCCCATCTCAACCAATAACTTCTGTCCAGATTTAATTCCAATGTTATTTTAACTTTAAATGTTGGCCATTGTAGCATGCAAATAAAAGCTATGTAAATTAAGCATTATTGTCTTTATAATACACGTGAAAAACTATGCAGTAGTTATGCAGCCAAACCAGAGATGTGTGTAACAGTACCTCATCCAAAAAGAAATGGAAGTATCCATCTTGACTAACTTCCAATAGACATCTTGACTCCAAACTCAGAAAGTTTCCTTTACCTGTAAAAATGAACCATGCTGCATGACAAAAGGGTTATTATTTTGATATTATACATAAATTTTTAAAAAGGATGTGCTTAGAATACAGCATTGTCCAAACTAAAATAACTCCCTTCTGTGAATAAAAATATTTAGCAACCCTATCAACTACTTTGTTATTATGCTAAATCATTTCTGCTACTTTCTAATGGATCAGCTAAAATTACTTTCATTTTTATCTCATCAGCAAATTCCAGCTCCTCTTTACGATTGAGACACTAGTTATTTGACCTCATAAGAAGAGTATCATGACAGTTTTGAAGCAGATCATTTTCTAATGTCAGTTATAGGACACAAGATTTCTGATTGATCACAAGCTTTATTTTGTGAAAATACACATCAGTAGAAGAACTCGAGAACTTATCAAATGCTGAATTAAATATTTCAATATAAATCTGTGTTTACTGTCTTAAAGTGCTAAAAATTCTTATCTCTTTACTTATATGGGTGCTATAAATTTCACTTTGAAATGTACAAGTACTCTCTTTTTCATACAAATGAGGTCATTATTGATTGGCCTAGGAAATGGACTCCAGAGTGTTGATTTAAACTCCATTCCCTTAGGAAATTAACATTTTTGTAACAATAATAAAAATAAAATATTTTAAATACAGAGTTGTATGTTTCCTCCCCCTCTCTGTTCTTTTCTGAAAGTCTCTTAAGTATAGCTTAATAGCTGGCTTTAGTTTTTTAAAAAAATTAAGATGCCTTGGGTCAAAAAAAATCAATTTTTGGAAGTAGTAATATCAATTTCCTTGGCAGAGTTGCTGAATAGAGTTTTTATTGACTCTGAATCTAACTTACTAAGAAAAATTAGTGATAGTAGCAAATGGTTGTACTATGCAAATCCCTATGATAAAACAGCAATGGCTCGTTGTTCACAGGATGGATGTAAAAACATATTTGAACAGTCTGAAGTAATATGCTTTGTTGCTTAGCATGAGATTTTGACTTGAAGAATAACTTAAATGACTTAAGTATTTATTCAACCTCTTTACCACCACCCAGAGTTTACGTTTTCTTCATCTCTTAAAAAAAATAAATAAATAAATAAATAAAAATAAAAATCTGAGACCCCTACATAAGGAAGTAAAATAAAATGTTCTTTTCTTCTTCCCATTTCACCAAATGTAGCCTGATAATGACTTTACCCAGCAAATTTTTCTTGCCCTTACTCTTAGATCCATTATCTGTAAGAATCTAAGTTATGGAAAAATTTCAGTCTACTTGTCTCCATCAATGTGCCTGCTCATGGAAAATCTCTTGTTGTGATGAGTTATCAATCTCTACCAGATGGACATTTTTAAATTATCCTTTATCCTTTCTTCTTGCTCACTCCAAAATTATTTTTATTCAGTCTCAAAATCTCCAAAATTTGTCAAGTCCTCCACAAAAGCATTCCTTTCGGAATGCAAACGTTGGCCGGTGAACATTTAAGGATATTCTCTTTAAATTGCTTCGAAAATGCCATGATGGACCCCAAGGAATCTGTTCCCTGAGCTGTTGTTAGAGTGATGTCAAAAGAAGATTGACCTTGCTATTTCTCAGCATAGGCTCCTTCAGAGACTCCCTGTAACACTTTGGATAGAAGGCCAAGCTTGTCATTGTAAAATGAAGGCATTCAAAACATGACTTTCTGTTACTCTTGACTTATACTGTACAATCATTTCTCTTTGCAATTTAATAATTCTCATAGCTTACCATTTGAACCACTTTAAATTATCAGTCCAAGCTACAATACATTCCCATACATTGTTTCCTATATACAGAATGCCCGCCCTGAATTCCATCCTCATGTCACACCATGATTTTGTAATTAATGTCTGTAGATTAACTTAAAGATACTTTTTAAACATCATTAACTATAGGCAGCCTTAACTGATTCTTCCCCACAGGAGCAGTTACTCACTCTACTCTATCCTTTGTAATTCACAGCGATGCATACATATACATATATCCCTATTGGGTTACTGGTAATGTTGACTGTATGCTGTTATTATTCAGCATGTTGTTCTCTCATATTTTATCGTGATCTCTCTTAAGTCATTTATCTATATTGCTTCAGCAGCTAACATAGTACTTAATACAGAATAGCCACTAACGTTCTGGAGAAGCGTAGGGATCTGATATGCCAACATCATTTTTAGACTACAACTTCCACTGCCAAGTCATCCTTCTTAGTTCCTTTCTCCTTTCAGTCAATAAATATGTAGTGAGTGAAAATTTATGAAGAATATTTATTTTTTCTATAATTGATAGACATTTAACTTTTTTATACCATTCCTACATCCCTTCTCCTTGAGCACTAAGTTTTAGTCTTTCAATTGGGTACACTTATAATGATAAACATATGCAAATAGCTTTATTTATTTATTCTTTAGTAAGCCAATTACCTGACTCCCTCTGGTGAAAAGGGGTGCCAAAACTCCTTTCTTTACCCCTTTCTTTCAATTCTTCAATTCTTCTATATATGCTTTCTCCTTAATAAGAGTAATGGTATTTATGTTTTTATGTTCTGTGCTGTAAAGCATAATAGTCCCTCAGCATTGTTTTCATATATACAAAATATCAGGGGTTATATTGCTTGAACTATGGAAATATTACACACTGCATAACCAATAATCCTATATAATAAAAGTGTTATATGCAAATCGACCGAATGGCAGAACAGCTGAATGACCATCCGGATGACCATCCAGGACTACACTATGACACCCACTGGCACCAAGCCAGCCAAGGCAGGTGTGATGCGATTGGTCAGGGGCTGGCCATAGCCCTATGATTGAACCACAGAGGTAGGCCCAGGCCACAAGCCAGCGGGTCGATCAATCAGGGGGCTCCAAGATCACCCCAAAGAGGGAGGCCCAGGCCACTGACCAGTATGGGCTTTGGCTGGTGGGCAGGGCCTCCCTCTGTGAGGAAAGCTCGGGTCCCAGGTGCCAGAGGGAAGCTGGTGCCAGCAGCCAGGGGAAGGAAGGCCTACTCTCACATGAATTTTGTGCATCAGACCTGGAGTGTACTGTAATTGTGTTTCCTTTTGTATATATTTATTGTTTTGCTTTGTTTTGCTGAGTTCTGTGTTGTTGTTTTTTGTTTGTTTGTTTGTTCTGGACTTTCTACTTGAAATTTTTTATTAATTGTCTCTTCTAGGTCCTTAAATTGTTCCAAATTTATACAGCTAATATTAAATCTTTGTGATTCCCTTTTTCCCAGAACCTCTTCCTCAGTCCAGCTCCCATCTGAATTATTGCTCTCCTAGCCTACTGTACTACTAACATTGTGAGCCACTCTTCAATAAGTCCCTGGATTCTATTTCTTCCTCTTTTCTAGTTTAAATGCCAGAAATCTGTCTTCCAGTAGTTTCTAAAGAAAGAGAGATAAATCTGCATGCCTTCCAAACATGAAAATAAGTCTCTTTTAGCTTCAAATTTGATCGAGAGATTAACTGAGTATGTAATAACCATTATTTCTCAAACCTTCAAAGTTATTGCTGTATTAATTGCTCTGTATTAATTGCTGTATTAATTGCTGTATTAATAGGTGTGCAGTTGATGCTAATCTGTTATTTGTTGCTTTATAGATGAACTCTTTGTTTCTTTTAAGAAGCTTTAAAAGTCATTAAATTATTCTTTGTGTTGTGGAAATTTCACAATTATGGGTCTTTTTTTTTCACTTTATTCTGGGCATTGATCAATCTGTTTAAGAAAACTATCTTTTATTATATCTTTGATGTTGCTATTAGTTGGATGTTGGCCCACTTGTATTGTTATATACATAACAGTAATCTCCAATGTAATTGTTAGGCACATTCTTGCACTCCATTATGCTCTGCTGGGGGCTCTTGCCCCTCTGCCAGGGACAATTGTTCTGTTATTCTCATTATAAGTTTCATGATTAGTGGCCTTCGGCTTTTAGTAAACCACTGTTTCCAGTGGACCGCCTATACCTGATCCCCACCTGCAACTGGTCCCACTGACCATTACAAGAGACATAAATATTCTGTTCCCCCTACTCTGACCCATTGATGCCATTTTGGCCTCAGCCCTTCTGCCAGCAGATGTAATAATGACCAAAGCAACCAAGCAACCGGAACAACCGGTGGCTATGACTCACACTGCGGCAGCCAAGCAGCCTGATCCAGGCCCTGATTGTCCCCCTCCCAGCCTATCCCACCCCCAATCAGCCGCCAACACCCCGATCAGGGGCAGGGCTGGCTGGCCAACTGCCCATGACCCCTCCTCCCCACCGGCTCTGACAAATGGGCCCCTATCATGGTGAGCCAGCCAGACCCCACTTGTGCACCAGGCTGCTAATAAATGTATAATTCTTCTCCCCTTTTGTGTTCATGTGTTCTTATTTCAGTGACCCTACTACTGATAGCTTTTCATTCTTTGCTCTTTGAATCTATTTTCTAACTTATTCCTTTACCTTTATTTGTCAAAGCTTGTATTAAAATTCAAATTTCTGCAGCCATATTGCATTTCCAATATATTGCTTCATTTAGAGTCCCTAGTTTGTTTATTTTTTTAAAATATATTTTATTGATTTTTTTACAGAGAGGAAGAGAGAGGGATAGAGAGTTAGAAATATCGATGAGAGAGAGTCATGGATCAGTTGCCTCTTGCACACCCCCTACTGGAGATGTGCCCGCAACCAAGGTACATGCCCTTGACCGGAATCGAACCTGGGACCCTTCAGTCCACAGACCAACGCTCTACCACTGAGCTAAACCGGTTTCGGCTAGAATCCCCAGTTTAATTAAATAATAAATAATCAAAAATTAATCTAGTTAAATGTTACCATTTAATGTAATAAAACATTATAATATTTTACAGAGCAAAGAAAATTTCTCAACTTAAAAGAAAGTATAAAGTGATCATCAGCCATACTGATTACTTTTTTCCATTTATCTATTTAAATTGTATCTTTATTATTGAAAGTGTCACAGATATCCTCCTTTATTTCCCCACTGACCCCTCCCAGGCCTTTCCCACACTATTGTCTGTGTCCATGGGCTAAGCATATATGCATATAAATTCCAGGTTAATCTCTCCCCACCCACCTTCCCCCTGAGATTCACCAGTCTATTTTATTTCTCTGGATCTATTTGTTCCTCAGTTTATTTTGTTTATTAGATTCCATATATGAGTGAGATCACATTTTAATTTGATATTACTAATCAACAATAGACTAATAAAATAAAAATAAAATCAGAATAATTTAGCCTTTTAATAAGAATTTTAATGCCAAAATATATTGGGAATTTGTTTCTACCCTCAGATTAATTTTTTAATCTAAAAAATAAAAATTAAATATTGTGTAGCTCAGAACTTATGAAAAATTTTATATTTTTGAGGAATAAAAAAAATTAAGTTTCATGTTTATTTCACTTGCATTACATTGTTGTATGATATCAATCTTATAAAACTTTGCATATCTTATATTCATCAAACCACTGATACTGTTTGGATATTGAACTAATATTAAGTAAGAAAAAGGTTTTAAAATTCTAGTGATTGAAGCTAAAATTTGCTTGATGTTTCGTTTCATAGTCATGTGTATACTAATTTATACAATAAGAAATCCAATCCAACTTTATTTCATTATTTACTCTGTACTTGTTTACAAACTTGCTCTTTCTAAAAAAAAATTTTTAGAAAGTGAAACCAGAGCAGCAAAAGGATGTTGATTAGATTATGATTTGAGCCAGGTTCCCAAAAGTCGACACTGATTCTTTTTTTAATTATATTCAGGGGGAGAAAAAAGTAGATAATGTGATCCCTGTTTACAGTAGTTCATCTTGGCCTTTAATCATTTGTTTATCCATAGGAGTATTGATTGCTGCTCCAGCCGGGAGAACACAATGACACAGAGGCAGGAAGGGAAGCGGTGTAATTCTGTGCTGCTGGCTGTTCCGAGAGATGAAACTATAATTCACAAAGTGATAGATAACAGAAGGTAATTTTATGGTTACTAAGAATGAGTTTGCATTTGTTTGTGTAGTTACTACATAAATTTATAGATGCATTTTGTTTGTATCGCATTTTAAATTTTAGTGGCTGAGAAGGAAGAGGATTGAAGTAGTGCGAGGAGTATGTTCGTGAACCCCTTTAGCAGCCACTTGTTAAGGGGGACTGTAATTCAACATGAAATAGGTTCAGAATGTTCCCACAAACTCATTATAAATCAAGCTGCTCCGAAGGTATGGTGTTATTAAGTTTTGTTGTTGTGTGTGTGTGTTTTTTTCTCTTGCCCTTCCTCCATCATCTTATCTAGGGGAAGAGTTTTGAAAGCAGGGAAAGTAATACAGCAAGGACCCTCTTTTAGTGGCTGAAATAGAGTCTTGTTGATACATTTCACCATACATGCAGTTCCCAGAGCCTGGCACTTTCCTTTTTGCCATATCATTGACTGACTTTGTCATCTGCTATCTGACCAAGTTTGATAATGAAGCAGTAAATGCATGCGTGTGAAATTAGACTTGCATTTTGGAAGCCGCAGATTAATGTCACAGGAGTCCTGTGGTGAACCTCTGCACATTCTAATAATTATGCTGCCATTTGCCTCTTGTACATTAAGCCCCCCAAAAAGCAGGTCAAGAGTTATAAAGGTTTACTTTTTTGTTCTGGCACAGAGGCTTGAAAATCATTTTGAGATATGCCATTGTGTTTTTTATGTTTAGGGAAGAAGCTTCAAGTCTTATTTGCAATAGAAGTAGAATCAAACTTAGAACAGGCCCTAGTCTACACCAAGAGAACTATACCTATATCATTACTGATTAATCCTTTTAAGACTGCAGTGAATTTTTAAAAAATATATTTTATTGATTTTTTACAGAGAGGAAGGGAGGGAATTAGAAACATCGATGAGAGAGAAACATTGATCTGCTGCCTCCTGCACACTCCCCACTGGGGATGTGCCCGCAACCAAGGTGCATGCCCTTGATGGGAATCGAATCTGGGACCCTTCAGTCTGCAGGCCAATGCTCTATCCACTGAGCCAAACCTGTTAGAGCTGTAGTAAATTTTTATGCCTCATGTGTTACAGTGACTGACACCCAGTGATGTTCAATGTTTGTGTATTGAATAGGAAAGAAATGAACTTTGAGAAACCTGTTTTGTGTCATGAATGGTTCTTCCTAGTAATTTTTAAGTTCTCAGTGCACATTTTTACCTAGTAAACTATGAAAATTTGTTTCCCCTAGGTTTTCTAATCCTTATGCCAGAACTTGGCATAAAATTGGTACTAAATAATTATTTACTAAACAAAGAAGATTACATTAAAAACATGTGGTAGCCATAAAGTATCAAAAGTTTAATGATTAGAGAATTGAAAAAGTATACAATGTAAAAGCTGCTTTCATCTACAGCATGAAATTATAATTATTGCCCATTCAGCTAATTATTTAAGCAGTCTGTAAAAGTAGACCAAATGGGCAAGAGACTTTACATTAAGATCTGAAGAATAAAGGTGATATATAAATGCAAAATATTATTAGAAAAACATCTGTTTAATAAAATTAAACTAATCAAACATATTTATTGAGTGAATATTACAGGCTTAGTGTATATTACATTCTTTAGGCCATTTTAATTTATTTTTAATTAATTTTTATTGAATTTATTGGGGTGACATTGGTTAATAAAATTATATATCAATAGTTTTCAAGTGTACAATTCTATAATACATTTTCTGTATACTGTGTTCTATGTTCACTTCACAAAGTCAAGTTTCTTTCCATACCATTTATTCTCCTCTTTATCCTCTTCTACCTGCCCCGACCCCCTTACCCTCTGATAATCACTATACTGTTTTTTGTGTCTATGAGTTTTTGTTTTTCTTTTTTTGCTGAATCCCTTCACCGTTTTCATCCAGCTCCCAGCATCCTCCCCTCTGATAGCTGTCAATGTTCTATGTATCTGTAAGTCTATTCCTATTTTATTTGTTGGTTTATTTTGTTCATTAGATTCCACATGTATGTGAAACCATATGGTATTTGTCTTTCTCTGACTGGCTTATTTCACTTAGCACAATAATTTCTAGGTCTTTCCATGCTGTCACAAAAAGGTAAGATTTCCTCCTTTTTTATGTCTGAGTAATATTCCATGGTGTAAATGTACCACAGCCTTTTTATCCACTCATCTACGGATGGGCACTTTGGCTGCTTCCAAATCTTGCCTGTTGTAAATAACACTTCAATAAATACAGGGGTGTATGTATTCTTTCAAAGTAGTGTCTCAAGTTTCTTTGGAAATATTCCTGAAAATGGAATTGCTGGGTCATAAGGCAGTTATATTTTCTTATTTTTTGAGGAAACTATTCTGCTTTCCGCAGTGGTTGCACCAATCTACATTCTCACCAATAGTGCACAAGGGCTCCCTTTTCTCTGCATCCTTGCCAACACTTACTGTTTGTTGATTTGTTGATTATAGCCATTCTGACAGGTGTGAGATGATATCTCATTGTGGTTTTCATTTGCATTTCTCTGATGATTAGTGATGGTGAGCATCTTTTCATATGTCTATTGACCATCTGTATGTCCTCTTTGGAGAAGTGTAGAGAATACACAGAGGTGACTTCAGGAATAACAAACAGGATTTGAAAAAAGCATGAAAGCGAAAGGTATTTGTATAAATGACTGGAAGTTTAGAATCATTTAATGTTGCAATTTGGAAAGGCACTGGAAATACGATTGGAAAATGAGATGAGGTAGATGTCAGAGGAGCCTGATAGCTGGGCACAGAGTTTTGAACAGGGAGGTAATTGAAAGATATTATAATCTCATAATCAGGAGAGAGAGAGAGAGAGAGAGAGAGAGAGAGAGAGAGAGAGAGAGAGAGAGAGAGAGAGAGAGAGAGAAATGAGGATTTTAAGCATAATCTGGCAGCAGAGCAGAGCATAGTACAGAAAAGAATAAGATTGGATGTGACCAGCTAAAAAGGTGCCATAGTATTAAGAATGAAATAGTGAGTTTCTAATAAAGGAGAAAGCAGAGGAGAGTTTGAAACGTATGCAGTATATGGAATATGAATTAAACATGTCAGATAAGGACTTGGTGAGTTTTTGTATATAGAATAGTGATTTCCTGTCTTTCAAATTTATTATCACATAAAACTTTTTATAGGACTGGCATGGTTTTGTCAAATCTTATTTTGCCAAGTAAAAACATTAAAATGATAATGCACCATCTACCACTGCCACGTTTTCATGAAAGAAAAAATACTTTAACACTAAAACATAGTGGGGACTTTCTTCATTCTCTCTTACAGCCTTTGCTTGATTTTGGTTGCCCTGGAGTGGCCCACCTACTCTTTGAAACTCCACTCATCCTTCAAGATCACCTCCAGAATCACTTCACAAAGCTTTTCATAACTGCAGGTAAAGAGAGTTGAATATGTTTATTTGTTCCTTAGCAGATCACATTCTTCCTCATATGAAATTTATTGGCATAATTACTTATGTTTTTACAATGTACATTATCTAAGGACAGTCACCTTTAAATATTCCTCACTGAGTAGCTGACACAGAGTTGGTACTAAAAAGACAAGAATGTCTAACATCAGAGGCTGAAAGCAGTGATGGCACTGAAAGAAACAGGAAGGTTCGTCCATTTTTGATATGTTAGATTTCAAGATATGAAATAAGAAACTGGAATAATAACAAAAAATACTAGTAATTTGGGGTATGAGTAAAATTTTAGACATTGGGTTATATTAGGAAGTTATCTTCATAGAGGGGGTCAATGAAATATGTAATATCATGCTGAATATATAAACCTTGGGGGGGGGGGGAACATCTCCTAACAGCCATTTCTGCACAACTGCACTTCACAGAGAAGTCTGTGCTGGACTGCTTGCCTGTGCTGTATTTCTGCCATCTGAGCCAGCCCTTATAAAGGACTTCCTGAAATTCTTTTTCAACCAATAAGACTGAGGCTTTCCCCATCCAGTTGAAGCTGTGCAAGTATATCCAATCAGAGTGGTCTATTCTGACACACTGAACAATTAGGACAGTGCTTTTTGGACCAATCATATTACAAGGATTTGGAATCTTTATTTGCATGAGGATAGACAAGTCAGGGGCCAGGGGTGGGGAATTCTGTCCATATACCCTGTTTCCCCGAAAATAAGACAGTGTCTTATATTAATTTTTTCTCCCAAAGTTGTGCTAGGTCTTATTTTCAGGGGATGTCTTATATTTCCATGCGCTAGGTCTTATTTTCGGAGGATGTCTTATTTTCAGGGACACACGGTAGGTTAGCCAGTTCCCCTCTGAGAGTGCACTTTCCCTTTCCGCTGAAGACTGAAGACTGCATCTCCTGGCTGAGCTGAAGTACTGAAATTGTCTCGCCAGAGGAGAGCAGACCACTGCATGGCAGAGAAGACGACAGACACGGAGCACAGCAGAACACTGAACAGAGCAGAGTTCTCTAGCCAGAGAGAGGCCTGGGGTCTAGGGCTGACCCACAACAGTGCTTTTTTTTTTTAGCTGTTTGGCACTGAATAATCAAGTTTCCTTTTTCACTGCACCTGAAATTGGGGTTTTCCTGTTTGGCCTTGAATTAGTGCCAACAACCATCTTCTATAATAATAAAAGCATAATATGCTAATTAGACCGGATGACCTTCCAGATGAAGCCAGGGTTGGGAGGGAAGCTTGGTCCCAGCTGCCAGAGGGAAGCTGGTGCCAGCAGCCGGGGGAAGGAAGTCCTACTCTTGCACAAATTTCATGCATCGGGCCTCTAGTCAGTTGATAAGTAGGCCTAAACAGAGAAAAATAAAAAGTGGTGAATATTTTGGAGACCACTCCAGCCAATAGGGAGGAATGAAGAGAAACTGGGGAAGGACATGGAAAGAGGGAGATCAGCAAAAGGCAGTGTCCCAAAAGCCAGCAAAGGACTGGGCTTCAAAGGCTGGATGGAGGTCAGAGCTCAGAGCTGCCCTTCCTGATTTGTACATGTAACCCTAACGTGTACACATTTCTGATAGAGAAACAGGAAATTTCTAATAGAGAAACTGAGTTAAACGGTACTAAAAATGACTGCAAAAACTGACTTACATTAAGTTATGTCCTTGAGAGAGATATCACGTAAGAATGCATTAGTTATTGGGATGTTAAAGAAATAAACCTCTCCACAACAGCTTTAAATTATAAAGTGAATGCTTCACTACAGTATACCAATGAAAATAGTTCACCAGGAAAGGTTATATGTTGCCCTGGCTGGTGTTTTCAGGGGTTAGAGTGCTGGCCCATGTATTATACCAAAGGGTCATAGGTTTGATTCCTGGTCAAGGGCACATACATGGGTTGTGGATTTGCTCCATATTCCTGATCAGGGCTCATGTGGGAGGCAGTCAGTCACTGCGTCTCTCTAACATCAATGTTTCTCCCCCTCTCTCTCCCTCCCTCTCTTTCACTCTCTCTGAAGAGCAGTAGAAAAAATATCCTCAGATGAGGATTAACAACAACAAAAAAGCTTATATGTAATTCTGGTTCAATGTACGCTAATTTATTTTTATCCCATTTTTTAATGAATTCGCATTAAAGAGGTTCTTTTGAAGTAATAATGTGTTATTTTTTAATAATTTATTTCTGAACTTTAAAAATTAAATATTTGCACAGAGCCACTATATAATCACAATTTGGGGCTTCAAGGTGTGAATTATGATATAATAACTCATAACTTGTGCATTTAAACAAGCACTCATCTTATGCCCTCATTCTTAGCAAAGCAAAAAGGTATGAATTATTATGTAATAACTCATGCTTTGTCATTTATTATTACTTAATTATGGAGGAAGAGAAGAATTTCAACTAATTTCAGTCTTGAAAAAAACTAAATTATCTTTGAAAATAAAAAAATCTCACATGCTTATTTGACATAATCAAATCATTTTAAGCCTTTTTCCATTCAGACCACTCTACTTTCTATAACACCGTTGTCCTACTACTTCTTGCAAATGTCAGGAAATTTCTAATAGAGAAACTGAAAATCCCAGTATAGTTACCTAGTCTATATCTCACAGAATTATCCATTTAGATCCCCCAAATGAACAGCTATATTACTTCAGAATTGTTTCAAAGTATTACAAATAGAAGTAAAAATATGACTTCTCTTTTTAACATAAATAAACAAAAAATAAGAGAGAAAGAAAGGAAGGAAAAGAGAGAGGGAGGGAAGAAAGGTAAGATTAAAAATGAATTTCTATGAACTGTGATGATTTCTTGATAGAGCTTTTAAAAATTAGAAAAAATTCCTCCATGATAATACAAATTATACTTGTCTGTAATCATCAGATGATCAGAACATATGTTTTTATTTCATTGGTTACATAGTCAGTGATTGTATAAATTTACTTAAGTTAGGGTTAATTAATTAAAATGTAATTTTTACTATAAATAGTGCTTTGATAGTAACAACTCATTTAATGTTTTATGTAGGCTTTATTTTAGTTATGTTACATAAAATAAATTTATGCTTTTTGGTATCCAAGGTGAAGCAGTATATCTCCATAACCTTACATCTCTTCCTTGTATGTTATAATTATTTTATCTAGAATAGTCATAAAATCATTTGTAAATATTTTATTTTAGACAGAAATGAGTTAATCAAGGTGGTCATTGCTTTGCTTAAAGTTTCACTATTTGTTTATGAATGCCTTAAAATGAAAGTTTCTTTAAAGAATAGATTATTTATTTACTGAGAACAATAAAAACAAGAGGTTTTTCTTCATAGAATTAGATACATTTCTAATTAGTTTTTTGATTTGCTGAGGTCTGGATCTCATTTAATATTTTTTTGTCTGAGTGCAGTATCATTTTATATATATTCTAGTTAAAGAGCTATGACAAGGGGCTAAATACCAAAGCAATAAACAATTAATTAACATTTTTAAAGAAAAATAAGGGTCAGGGCAATAAGAGTTCACCTCAGAATGGCAGATATTGGATGAGGGAAGCAGATTATTAAAATTATATTAAAGTATATTATACATTGTATAACATTTATTATTGCCATATGTTTCCTCCCCTTTAGTTCAGCAAGCAAGATACATCACAGATGTTCATACTAAATCCTCTATAGTCCGCATACAAGATTAATCTCATGGCTGGACCCACACTTCATAGGAGAAATGAGTTTCCCTCTCATAGATGTTGGAGAAGTTATTTTGCTTTCACTGATCTCTGTGAGTAGGAGGAGGACTAGTGTCCCAGCATCCAGAGCTGCTTAATCCCAATATCTCTCATTCCCATCTGAGACAACTCTTTGTCATCAAACTGAACTGATGAACACTCTTAAGTGGTAGTTTAGACCAGGAATAAATTAGCTAGCAAATCTGCAATATTGAAGGCAAATTGAAGGAGTGACAAATGTTTGGGGACTTTCTAGGTATTTCTTGAACATATAAAGAAAGCCACCAGCTTTCTGTCAGTGAGAAATAAACAAAGACAGAGCTTATGTTCTTTCTTCTAAGTTTATTCAGTTTCCAGTTTTATGCTATTTAGGTTTTTATGGTTAATGTTGTTTGTTTGTGTGTTGTCACCTGTTTTAACCTAGTATTTAATGATTCTCATAGAAGAAAAATAATTTGAGTTCTTCACTCAAAAAAAAAAAAGCCTGTTAAAGAATAAAATTCTAAATATGATTCAACTAGCAATAACCAACACTTTTTGAAACTTTCTTCATAAAACTAGATATTTCATATGAGTACATGCTATCTGTTTCTTAAAAGAGCAATGAAGTCAATTATTTCACAGAAAAGTAGCTTATGTTCTAGCTAAAACTTAGCGAGGAGGTTTGTTATATCCTTATAAATGTCTGCCCTTTTTTAAAAAAAATATATATATTTTATTGATTTTTCACAGAGAGGAAGGGAGAGGGATAGAGAGTTAGAAACATCGATGAGAGAGAATCATCGATCAGCTGCCTCTTGCACACCTCCTACCAGGGATGTGCCCGCAACCAACGTACATGCCCCTGACCAGAATCGAACCTGGGACCTTTTAGTCCACAGACTGATGCTCTATCCACTGAGCCAAACCGGTTTTGGCTGTCTGCCCTTTAACATGCTGTAAATGCATTCTAAAATTTGTGTTAGGTTCTGGTTGTTATGGGGAAGAATTAATGCATTCTATTAAATTTAACTTTTGCTGAAACACTCCTACATCAGCTAAAGCTCAGAGCTATAACTGGAGAACCAGTTTCTACAGCAATTAAGGAATAAAATACGTGGCTTGTATAATCCATCTTTTGTTCTGGGAAATGCCCATACTTAAATCAGTATGGCGTGAGATGAGGGCTTGTGACCACTAAATATTTAATTTCATCAAACTCCATCCATATCCTGTGCTTTGAAAAGCCCCTTACTAGATAGATATTATTTAAACAAGCAGGAGCGTTTCAATTAAGTGAATATTCGAATTGCTGAAGTGACTATACTATATGTCTACTATATGCCTCACAAAATCCTATATAATAAAAGGGTAATATGCAAATTGTCTCCTCCACCAGGAGTTCTACCGAAGTTCTACCAGGGGGCGAGACCAGCCCACCAACTGCCCCTCGCCCCAGCCTGCCCCAACCCCAGTGGGCCCCACCGATGCATGAATTCATGCACCAGGCCTCTAGTATAGAATAAAATACAAATTCCTCAGGCTAACATGCAGGTCCATCCACCAGTCCCTAAATCCATAGTCTATATTTAGCCACCTTCATCCCTTTCCAAAAGCACCTGCCTATGCCTAGAATACCTTTTTCTTCTTATTTATTTAAATCCCACCAATTCTTCAAAGTCCATTTCAAATGAAACATAATTGATGACATCCCCCACTACATTTAACATTGGATCTTCAGCATAGCTTCTTTTGTAGTCCTCCTACTGATACAATTCATACCAGTGCTTACTTTTTACCTCACACCACCTCCAAGATGTTAGAAATCTGTTCAATAGGAGCATAATTTGAAATATGTTTTAGGTTTTGTCTATTGCTCAGTGACTTGGACATAGCTGACGCTCAGTAAATATTTACAGATTTGAGATAGACAATAGATAATACCTCCACTAGGCCCAGGTGAGAGGACCACTGCCCCAGATAGACCTCACGCTTGCTGGGGCCCTGCATATTACAAGCACACCTGCAAAACTGAGTATATTAAAAAGCACATGAGTACCTCAGTCATTAGTACCTGTCACATATTAGCACAGCACAACTCATGGTCTTCAACATGTCCCCTGCATCTAATAGAGCTCAGGCCCCACCAAAATGCTTTTTGTGTGTTTCTTTGCCCAACGTCCTCAAAATAAGTCAACAGTGTTACCGTGTCCTAAGCTTTGTAGGTTTTGTTACAACCTGCCTCAGAAGCACTTAGATTACAGAGAAAACATATTTATTAAAATTTTTCCACTCAGAGAGCATGAATACAATAAATCTTTATGTGGGGAGTATTGTTTCCTAGTAATCCAATAAGCCTTTGTCTTATTTCTCTTTATATTAAAGTTAATGACACTAATAACTAATTAAATGTATGCATTAGTGTAGTATTGCAATCATCACATGGCAGTTGAAAAATATTTTGCCATATTAGAATTTCATATTATTCTTAAATTTATATAAGTGTAGGCCAGCTGACATGTGTATTAAAAAAATACAAATAATTTACATGTACTATTAAATGGTCATTGGACACTAGAATTAAGAATTATTTTATTTGAATAAAATAAGATTTAATTAATTTTTAAATATTAAATTAAAATGTTCAGCTTATTTACTTTTGATTTATTAATACCTATTAAAATGTGTATTCTTATTTTAATATGAATCAATAATATAAAATAGCTAGTACTTATAATTTTTTATATTTACTTTTATGTAGTATATTTTTATAAAAATAAATTCAAAATTTATAGACTTTAATGGTGACTGCAAAGGCAAAATATTAAAAAAAAACTTTCTTTGTCTGGATTTTTGAAATTATTTTATGTTATTTTATATTTTATTTTGTATAAAATATTTACTTCACTATTTGAAAATATGTATATAAAAATACACACATGTATGCAATTACCCATCACCTTGTCACTTATATTATTTAAAATTTAAATAAAGATTGGCCATTTTCTACTACAATTAACATTTTATGCATAGTCTTCCAGTCTTCTCAATGCATTTTTCTGAATTTACACGGACATATATACAAATATATACCAGCAGATATACATTTTTTAACAGGTATATACTCACCTGCAACACAATATATACAAATTTCCAAAAGCAAAATATAAAGGGATATTTTTGAAGAATAAAGAAGTATCTCTTAATTGTACCATTCTACAACAATATCAGAACATAATACTTTGATATTAAATTCATCTAGTTTATTTTCTTGTCTTCTGGAGTTGACCATAGTCTAGATTTCTTTCTGGAATTGATACATTTCTTTCTGGTCTATGCTAGTGCCTGTGCCAGATAACTTGAGGGGTTTTTTGTTTGGTTTTTAAGCAACTGACATATAGAAATCGACCTCTATGATTGTAGCACCATAAACAAAAACCCTAAAATAATATAAAGAATAAAAATTTAATTCCCCAGTGATCACTGACAATGCCATGTGAAGCCAGTGACTTCCATAAGAAAATCAATAGCCTTTTTGTAAAGAGATATAGAATTATGAATTTTCAATTTTGACTAAAAAGGAATGGTCATTTTCTAGCCTAAAACTCTGTCTTAAGCCCAGCCAATAGCTAAACATGGCATAAAGCACAACAGAGGAGGAGAAACATGAAAAAAGCGAATGTCTAGGTCTCCTGCAGTGGCATCTTACACCACCGAAGGAAAGATGGGAGGTTCTGCGGACAGCTATTTCCAAAAGGAGATTTCACCCTGAACTCCCTCCTGCATTTAATCAACCGCATGTGTTGTTTATTGCTCCAGCGCCGTGAACATTATCACTTAATTGAATTGTTTTGCTCTTGGACTATCATAAATGCCACATCTCTTTAAAGCCATGTTTTATTTAGTTAAAGCTTATTATCTACAGAAAAGATTATTAAACTGAATGAGTGACTATTTCAGCTCAAGTTAAAATCAATAATATTTAGCAGGGCCTTCGGTACTAAATTCTCAAACTCTGTTTTTCACTTTGCTGCTGCAGCCCTACACCTAAACATCACGGACTGTTCTTTCTCCCGTGTTCATCTGTGATTTATGGCTGTTCTAGTAGGTGGGACGAAAGCTTCAAGGCCTCTTGCAGTGTGTAGGCTCCTAATAATGAGAGGCGTTTTCATTTCTTACTCTTTTTGAACAGAGAGTGCCATTCTCGGTTTTAGAAATAGAATTTAAAATAGTTTAAAGCTTAATCTGTGTTCTAAAATATTTAATATCTGAATTCTTAAAAAAATACAATTTTATAAAGCATAGCCTCAAATTTCACATAAAACAAAATCAGCTTAGGTCCTTAACCTTTTCTTATTTCTTCACTACTCCACAATAATCTGAGGAAAGATAGTTTTGAATGTCTCTGAATGGTTTCAAACATAAATTTTTCTGACAGCAAACTTCTTATTCATGACACTGTAACTCACTCTTTAAGAAATGATATTTCTTTTTTTAAATTTAATTCACTTAATGAAAAGGGTTATAAAAACATTACAGAATGTTTAATGTTAAAGCACAAATTAAGAATTACTGGAACACAGAGAAAGCTTGTCATTCAGTCACTACAAAATTATTTTTCATTATGTTCAGCATGTTAGAAATTAACTATTTAAATAGGTATGGTTAAAATATCACCCAAAAGACAACCCCCTCAAAAAAATTAGATAAGATAAATTTGAAGTCAAATTATTGCTAACTTCACACACACACAAATTATCCAATTGCTAACCTGGATTACTAAAGTATATTTTGCCAGAAATCTTTTTTTTAAGAAGTAAGATGCAATAGTTCAATTCCTATGGCTGTCTTAGAATATAATTATTTCTTTTTGCTGTCTAATATAAAATATACCTCTTACAATAAATTAATGCATTTTACATTATATTGGGAGTTGTTTACCAGAAACAATGACATGAAAGAAATTTGAAAAATCCTTATAATGGGTCCTTTTGAGTGCTTTCTCTTTTTAGATCATTCTATTTATTCAAGTTCAACATAAAAATTCAATAAAATATACAAATATGATACATACGACTTATTAAACTTATACCATAGAATAGGTATCTTAAATTTATACTTTTGAATATATTTTAAAATTTAAAAAATTTAGAAAACAAAGCATTCACCTTTAACAAAGCGATGTGACCATGTAATGATTGTTATATGCTTTGAATCTTTTAGTCAATCAACCTAACATCCAAAAGACTAGTTTATCTAATTATTTTTATTTATCTAAAAATAGGTATGCAAGCTCTATAGAAAAGTCTTAAAACAGATATTTTCACTTGCCATAAAACTTTAAAAATTTTTAATTTTAAAAATTTTTCTTTATTATTGAAAGTATTACAGAAATTAGAGTTTGAAAATTTGAGGAGGAAGAGAATTTGGCCTATCATAAAAGAATAGAGACTGATTCCCCCCAGATATTGAACCCAATACTGAAAGAGTTAACCATTTTAATCATTATTAGTAAATTTACATCTAAAACAACAGAAACACTTTAAGATTATTGACTTACACCATAGGATGTTCAAAGTCTCCCTTTCCTTTATTTTCCCAAACTTCTATTTGTAGGGAAAGGAAATAACCTTTACTGTATAGTAGATATAAAAGGAACCAGATGATTCATCTCTGTGAATCTGCTTGTTGAATTTGATGGATCATTCTTAAAAGCGACGTTGCTAATCTTCAGGTTTTCTTTTTTAGGTTATTCACAGATCAGTGGGTTTTCCAGCTAATACAGGTCTGATGCTCTTCTGTCTTCACACATGGTATTCATCATATCTTGACAAGAAAAGACCTTCAGTCTACAAATAACCTTCACTGAAGTAAGACATGTAAGTGGGTTTCTTTATGAAAGATAGATTTTATGGCTGAATAAAAAACAACTGTAGTTAAAAAGTGTCATTGCATGGCCTTACTTGAAGATTTTTTCCTTAAAGGAACTTTAATGTTTGTTGAGAAAACTACCAATAGACCCCTCAAAAAAATTCTTTTAAATTACTTTATCATTAACCTCAAACGCAACAGGAAGGGTTGATCAGCTCCGCATTTTATCATTCTGAAGCGTTCAGCCTTTAAAATATTTAAGCATCCACATTAGTTCTTGTCAAACTAGCACAAAGCAGTGCATAATATGACCCGCATGTAAGAGCAGAACAAGATAAGAGGTTACAGACAGGGTGACATTTCCACAATGGGATTGCCCTGTGTTATAGATAATAGTTGGACTTCCTGTTTCCAGACAATTACTAAATGGGGTTGAGTGTTTTCTTTATGTTTTCACTTGGACAAGCTAAGGGAGAGAATCAAATTTAGTTGAATTGAACTACCAAGGATGAAATAATAAATTTGAGGCATCCTACATGCCCTGCATTATTTCATATGGCAATTAGAAAAACTAAAAAAAAAAGTGATCAAATTTCAAGGTGTCAGATAGCATGGAAATTTGGATTCTCATGATATAAATGACAAGTTTAAAGAAAATATTAAGAACTTTCAAGCTGTGCAAGAATCAAAGTGTTTTCTCATTGAAACTGAAGTATCAGAAGAATCTCTTTGAATAGAGCTTATTGTGTATTGTGTACTGCTTGAAAGAATAGCTGAGAGACAATTTCTTCAAGTAGCTTTTTAAATTCTTCCATTAGCTTTAATTGTATTAGCAAAACCTTATGTAAACCAAAATATACAAAATATGATTATCAGTGAAATTAATATAGAGCATTTAAAAGCATAAATTTTAACCCTATTATGTGGGATGAAAAGTGGTAGGGAGGAATGTGGTGGCTAGCAGTGGTTAGTACTCACAAAAAAATTCTACCAAATCTTAAACTTCTTTATTCCATAGGCATTTATTTCAAAGCTATCCCTGGGTTTTAATTCAAACAATGAGCCAGGGGATGGATGGATGGATATATATATATATATATATATATATATATATAATGAGATATAAGGAAATTTCACAACAGTAGGATTATATTTAGTAACTCTACCCCATCTTTTAATCCAGCTATTCATTCATTCTCTCATTCAGCAAACACTGAATTCCTGATATGAATGAGCTTCTGGAGAACCTATGGTGAGTGAGGCCAATGAGGGCCCTGCCTCAAGGAGTTTACATATGATGGGAGAGAAAAACAATGAACAAAAATTAGACATAAAATGACTACAGGCTGTAATACTCAATGAATGAAATAATGCAAGTGTTGTAAAGAAATAGTAGGGCAGGTGTCTCTGAGATGATATTTAAGCTAAGAGCTAGAAAGAGAAGAAGCTGATGATTATCTGAAAATCAGGACAAAGGTGTTTCATGCTGAGGAAACACCAAGTGCCTGGAGAGTTGCGGAAACTTAGACAAATCCAGCGTAACTGAAGATTTAGTGACAAGATAAAGTTCACAAAATGAAATGGGAGAATTGCCCAAAACACATCAGGTCTTATAGGCCTAAGAAGGGTCTGGGTTTTATTCTAAAGTCATTAAGTGTTTTAGGCAGTCTTTGATGGCATGTGATAAGATTAAATCCAATTTTAAAGCACTAAAATCCTAGAGTGATTAAGAGGAAAAATATATTTAAGAGTGAAAAATGATTTTTAAAATATATAAACATTGGATGGTCTAAAAGAAGTTAAACCTGACCCATATCTTAGAAACTTTGCAAATTATCCTTTTGGCAAATACTACTGAATTGTCATGGAAAATAATATTTTAAAAAAACAAACTCAATGGGCATAGGACACTGATATATAAAAGCACTGTTTCAATCATATTCATATGTGCTATAAAATAAAATTGCATAGACCTAAGCATTCTAAGGCAGAGTTTTGTTAAGATCACAGACTTGATAAAACTATTGAAATTCTACCCGAAGGAGATTAAATTGGATGCTAACATGACATATTATGTATAGTCTCCTTAGTTTGTTTTAAACTACTAAATTAATTTTTTAATCCCTGCTTTCAAAAATAGTATCACACTTAAATTTTATTCACAATATAAGAATACAATGGTTTTCAACATTTGGAAAAGTTATTATTTTCCAAATTGGCAGCTTAATAAATATTTGAGTGGCTATACCTGTCTTTAAGATCTAAAGTAAATAATTAAATACAATAATATTGCTCCATTGTGGATTAGCATGCAATGGAATTATAACAAGTTTATGGAAATGCTTACAATAACATCACAAATGAAAATATAAATTGAAAGACTTGTGGTAGTATGTCTTAATTACTCAGGAAGATCTGAGAACACAGCCAGTATTCAAGAAAGTGGGTGAGATAGTGTATCATTAAACACTTGCATGTAAAACAATATTACAGATATGATGTTGGCTATTTTAAAGTATGTATATACTTCTTATATATTTTATGACAAGCAAATATTAAGGGCATAATGATTTGACCTTAAAAAACTAAGAGTAAAGAGTCCAAACTTTCTGATTCTATTTTTCAGAGCTCTTTGTATTTTGAAGAAGGGAGCTGCCTCTTCCATATGTTCTTCAGGGCAAGCCTTAGCAGTGAATGGGCCAGCCTCGGTCCTACGTTGAAGTCCTAGGGCCTGTCAAAAGCACTGCAGCATTCACTTCTACTTTTATTATTCACTCACTCATTTATTCACAAGGTTTTTTGTTTTTTTTTTACTGAGTATCTACTATGTACAAAGCATGATCCTAGACACTTCAGATTCATCATGAACAAGACAACAAAAGATACCTGCTATCACTCATGGATACAGAGAACAGACTGATGATTGCCAGAGGGGAGGAGTGTCGGGGGAATGGGTGGAAAAAAAGTGAAGGGATTAAGAAGTACAAGCTGGTAGTTACAGAACAGTCACTGGGATGTAAAGTACAGCATAGTTAATAATATTGTGATAACTATTTATGGTGCCAGGTAGATACTGGAAATATCAGGGGACCACTTCATAAAATATATAAAGTGGTTCCCCGAAGCTGTGCTGTATACCTGAAGTTAATACAAAATAATATTGAATGTAAACTGTAAATGAAAAATAAAAATTGAAAAAAAGATACCTGCTCTCAGAGAAGCTAGTATTAATAGGAAATAAACGTTAAATGTTAATCATAATAAATAACTAAATTATATGCATTTTAGAAGATGATAAACATCATGGAACAAAAAGACAAAGCAGAACAAGATAAGGAAGACCTGGGAGTGAGGCAGATCTGGGAGCAGTTAGAATTTTAAGTAGGGTGATCAGCATGCCTCTCCTTGAGAGGGTGACTTGTAAGCAAATATTTGAGGTTGATGAGAGGTTTGCAAGCATCTGAGGGAAGAGCTACAAATTCCCACTTTTCTTTGCTGGGTTGAGAATTGAGTCCTGCTTCTCTCCACAACTGTGAGACCTACTTCAGTGGTTGCTACACCTATTCTGATTCTCCTCCCCCCACCCCCAATTAAAGTCTGCCTTGATATTCTTTATATATATATATATATATATATATATATATATATATATATACCTAATATACAAAGTGTCCCCTCAGGAGTTTGAACAACTGGAAGTTCAATTGCTCACTATGATGTGTGCTGACCACCAGGGGGTGGTACGGAACAAAGGAAGGCCCCAGCCAGCAGCCAGCAGCCAGGAAAAGGAGGCACTGGCTGGCAGTGCATGAATTTTGTGCACTGGGCCTCTAGTTTTCTTGAATAAGTGTTTATTGCCAACAATCAGAATGATAGGAAGCCCAAGAAGCTGCCCAAACACTAGAACAAAGATGTGCATAGTAATGGAGAAATGTGGTAAACCTATGAGATAATATAAAATTGTTATAAATCCAGTGCATCGAGTATCAAAAAGGTACAAATAACTAAAGAGAAAGCATGAAAATAAAATCCTACATATAAAACCACCTGTCAATGGACAGCACTCTATTTTGATTTTTTTTTAAATAACATTTACCCTTTGTAGTCAAATCGGGGGGGGCGGGGGGGGAGTGTTGCTGTGTTTCAATCTTTTTAAACAAAGTGGAAATCTTTTCATAAACTATCAGCTCTAAATAGGAAGTAGATAGTTCCGTGAAGTAAAGTGCTTTTCTGAACAAACCAACAATGTGTGTTTATTGCATTGGAGCCCAGGACCACCACGTGCGATTACAGTAAAAGCTCCGCATTATTTCCATCTGGCAAAGAGAACACAAGATGTTGTATAAACTACCAGAAGAGCTCTATTTCATTGTAATTAAAATTTAGTGTTACACTTAAGCAATAAGGCAACTCCAGGAGATGTGATTATCATGAGATAATGACCTTGGAGTGTTGCAAGGCGTACAAGGAACCAAATGCCTCCAATCCTCTAGGGGGCAAGATTATTTCTACATAACAATCCCCACCTCTGCCTGCTTACCCTCCACTGCCCCTGAAGCTGTAAGAGAAGTAAAAGAGGAAAGCTTGGGATTAAGGGCACCAATATGATTTCTGCAGGAAGAGGGCATTGGGGGACTGGTATATGACAAAGTTGGCATTGCAGAATGCTGAAGCAGCAGTTTCAAATGACTTGTGTTGTTTATGCAATAATTATGCAATGGCTTTAGAATTCTCTGGACACAGATAGAACTGTCAGTGATGTCATAGGCATGTAAGTAATCCCCAGCAAGGGCACAGATCTAACCTTTTCCCCCTGTTTAGGCTTCATGATTTCCATTTCATAATAGCAATAAGATATGACAGGTGGTGCAGTTCTTGAGGGTTTATTATACTTTGTCGGTGGTTGAAGCCACTCAGCCTTTGGCCTGAACCTTTCAAGACATTTGAGATGTATAATAATTCCCCCAAAATGCAATGCCTGTCATGTCTTGCAGCTTAATTGCTTTGTACTTACTAAGTAATTCTTCAAGTGGATGCAGATAACAATGCTTACTTTACAGTTTACTCTGTAACAGCGATTTTCAACCTTTTTCATCTCATGGCACACATAAACTTTACTAAAATTCTGCAACACACCATAACACATTATATATTTTGCCAATCTAACCAAAATATAGGTATCGATATAATTTTGATTCATTCACTTCAGGTGACTATTGTTATGTTGGCTGTTGTAAATTTTTTATTTTACAATCTAAAGGAAAAGAGGTCAGTGCCCCTGACTAAATAGTCAGATTTTGCATGTTTTAAAAATTACTGCACACACTTAAATGCTTCAGTGGCACACCAATTGAAAATTACTACTCCATACCCTGAGAAACTACTTCTATAATGGGATAACATGAAATAAAGTCTACTGTAGTGGATGAAGGAATATTCCATTATATTCCTGTTATAAACTCTAGACTGAGAGGTCACTTAAAACTATGGAAAATGTTTATATTTGGGTTTTGGGGTTTTTTAAAATAAATTTTTATTGATTTCAGAGTAGAAGGGAGAGGGATAGAGGGATAGAAACATCAATGATGAGAGAGAATCATTGATCAGCTGTCTCCTGAATACTGGGGATTGATTGAGAAACCCAGGCATGTGCCCTGACTGAGAATTGCACCGTACCTCCTGGTTCATAGGTTGGTGCTCAACCACTGAGCAACACCAGCCAAGCAAAAATGTTTATATTTTGTAACAATTCATTGGAGCAGAAAATGGTAAAGTAAAATTTTTGAGAAGTTAATATAAAGCTATCTTCAACGGCAGCTAATGTTGAGGAGACATGTACCTCAATTATTCAAGAATATCTTAAACTCTTCTGTATCAAAGAGGTAAAAGTGAGAGCTTAATTTATAAGCAATGTTTTTAATATAAAGGAAAGAGGCAACCAAAACATAAATTTCATAAAATGGGAGCATTGGAATGTTGAGAAAGACATTTAAAAATAGTAATATATAAAGGATTTGTATATGTTAATATGTGTGTGTGTGGGGGTGTGTGTGTATAAAATACATAGTGTGTAGACAGACTGAAATGGTAAAAGAGTAAAGACATAACTTATTAGGTATTTATTTTCTAGATAGGGGAGAACCTGTTAAATAAGTATGAGCCTGATTAACAAGTCTACCTGGATGAAATTTAGAGTTGTATTGCCCTCTATGTCATTTTAGCTATCTAAAGTCATGTTGCATAACTTAAACGCTTTACTTAAGAAAGAGTAATTTTTGTCTCTGTATAGGCTTGATCTAAGATCTGGCTAGCTTATGAGTCTACAATACTTTAGGGTGAACCTATATATTCTTGAAAATCAGAAATATCTTTGAAAATATTAATTCATAAGATAAAATGTATATCAATAAACATGATAGAGTTTTACAAATCAAGAAATACAAACTGTACATTGCAACACTCCACATTAATCCCTATAACTAATCTGAGTGATTTAGGCACATGACAAAACAATACATTACATTAAGAGGTCTCAATCCTGCTGAATTGTCTCATTGCCATGCTTTGAACACCCAGCAACTCAGTCATTCCTATCAAAGACCAGAGCATGTGCACAGCTCAAGGTGAATTGGCAGGGGAAGGCTCAGCACTGGCTCCTGGTCCTGCCCACTCTACCACTGTTCCTTATTCACCCGATTCACCCTGTTTTTGGAGATGCAACTAGAATCTTCAACTCCCACCTCCTAACTGACTAGTCCTATGACCTTGGCAAAGATAAGTTGACCTTTCTCAATCTAGATTCCTTATTTAAAACAGAGGTAGCAACACCAGCCCTATCAATTTTACAGTTTTTGTGAAGATAAGTAAAATAGATTATAGAGAAACTAGAGGCCCAGTGCACAAATTCATGCATGAGTGGGGTCCCTTGGCCTGGCTGGTGATTAGGGATGATCAGGTCTGATAGGGGCCAGCTTGCTGAGGGAGAAACAGTGAGAGTTGGCTGGCCACAGAAGGTTGGCCATGGGAGAGCACTGACCACCAGAGGGCAGCTCCTGCATTTGTGTCTGCACCCTAGTGGTCAGTGCATGTTACAGTGATTGGTCAACCAGTTTGGTCATTCGGTGGCTTAGGCTTTTTTATAGATAGATGATAGGTAGATAGATAGATAGATAGATAGATAGATAGATAGATAGATAGATATAGATATAGATATAGATATAGATATAGATATAGATATAGATATAGATAGATATAAGATGGTTTATAATTTCAGTGCTGGTCACACCCAATTCTGATATTGTTATATTTGTTATTATTATCTTTATACTTGATTGACCTTAGAAAATGGGTGATAAACACACTTTAGCACAACTTGGAGGAAAATACCAAATGAAAGGGATAAGGGGTGGGGCAGGGAGTGGCTAAGATAGGGAGCCACATTATTTTCTAAAACTGTCAGGTAATGGAATGGAAAAAATCTCCAAAAAGGTAAACACAAGAAAAATTCAGTTGCTAAATTTCTCCTATGTTGGAAGGCATTTGTCACTTCCTCATGGAAGGTGTTGCTGACTTTGGCCTCTTCTAAGAAGACTGATTTAATTGCCAAGAGTGTAACAAATCCCTCTTTGTATTATTGCCCTGAGTCAATAGGAAACCTTTCAGTCATTTGCTACCTTCTTCTCTTTTCATATACACATTTTGTTTTTTGGATTATTATATTGGCCTAACAGGTACATTCTTTTGTATATGCAAATCAACTTTATCTTGGATTATAAAATATAGAGCAAGAAAACTGCCTGACATAGGTCATTATATTGAAAAGTGTTAAGTGTTTTTGATGGTAAGGAAGAAATCTTTTGATTTAAAAATTCATTTGTAAATACTACTATTTAGGGATTCTACATATACTATATCCAATGTTAAACATATGCTTGTTTCTCCAATATATGCAAGGTAGTTTATCTCAAGTTATCTTTCAATTTTATCCTTGTATTGAGCATAATTACTCTGTTTCTCTTTTTATTTTGTATGATTTTTGTCTGCTACTAAAGTTCTTTTTAGAAGGAACTTAAACTATAATTGTTGGTTTTATTTTAAATATCTTGATGCATTCCACAAAGTATAAGAAAACAAAGGAAGTTCTTCACTCTCTCCAACATAGCTAAACATAATTTGGTAATAGATTTGGTGAAGGTAAAGTCCTCTATTTCTTGCCCTTAATATATTTTGTTACTCTTAATCAAGAGTTTAACTCTTGTGTGATTTCCAAAAATTTCTTCCTTTAGTTTTCTTTCTTTGTTGAAAGAAACTGGATTCTTAAATTGGTCCTGCCAAGAGGAAGTAAAATTAGAATTGTCTGGAGAATAAAGACAATTTACAAAGCAGACTAGTATAATTTTAACTTTCTCAAATCATTTTTCCTCAATGGAATTTTTATCTATGGGGGTAAGAAAGAAAATTATGGAGGTTCTCCTAAATCAAGTACATACTTGACAGGAACTATTTATTCACCTTTAGGAACTATTCAAGCACAGTCTTTCCAAAGGGGGGGGGGAGGACCATTTTTCTAAAAATCAAAATTCTTATTGCACAAAGAAGCCTACTAAACCTGATCTAGACAATTAGTAGCCACCACATATCTGCTGACTATCTGGCTACCTATCAATCTAGCTATCATCATCTATATGTTATAATGTCATTTGGGCAGAATGTGATGATTCATTCAGGCAGGAAAACCACAGTCCCAGGCTGCTTCCACCTTAATCAGGACGCCTGTCAACAATCTCGCATACATGTTCAACACCTCGTCGTGTCCCTGAGGTGATTATGGCCTTTCTGGGTGGTGATGATGGGGAGGCGTTGGTGTGTAGTTGTATTAGTGATGTAATTGCTTTGTGGTTAACCAGGACTCTAGTTGGTGAAACGACTATACCTTCCAGAACGCTCAGTTATTTCGTGCACTTTCCAAGCAGCTTAATAGACACATCTGGTCTTTTTGTTTATTTTTTTCATACCACTGGTTCCCATTTTCTATCTCACATCTAGGATGGTGACAGATAATTACACATTTGTCCTGGGATAAGAAACTTTTCAATATTCCCCCAACAATCCTCATAATAGCTGCTTGAAACTTTGAGACACTCCCTGGTACCAGAGGGGGTGAGTATCAGACTTCTGAAGAATCCATCTGCACAGCAACTCCTTACAGCTAATCTTAATCCCAAATACTATTTAAACATACTTTCTTTATTTCCTTGAATCAAAATGATAAAAATGGTGATGCTCAAACCTCAGCAAAGATCATTGTGTTTTGTGATCTTGTCATTGTGATGATTAATGGTAAATCTGGATGGCTGCTTTGAGTTCTAACAGTGTAAGACTTTTAGGCAGGGACATTAGGAAATCTTAATAAGATTTCCTACATGAAGACAGGTGCTATTCCATTTTTACCTTTACATTGGAACAGCCCCCAGCATTTTAAAAGCTAAGTATTTGTGACTGTATCCACTATAGTGAAGAAAACAGGTAGAGTTAAGCTTCATTTCCACTGGGTGACTGTATTCTGTCTTTGTCATCCAGAATTAGAAGAAAGGCTTACTTTGGCTCTGAGTGTAAAAGGTGCTCCCAGTAAAACGATATTACAGTTCCACAGGGACCATTTTTTTTCATTTAAAAATGTTTCTATGAGAAATAAAGAGTAAGTCAATCATGAAAGGACATTAGTTACTGTACCAGTGACCTGTCATTCTCATAGTCCATGCTTGGCACTTGCTGATTTATATATGTATTTATTAACAACTATGGAGTAATAAACTTAGAAGTTCTTTATGGGTATACAGAGTAGAAGATTTAATTCTAGCTATGTAGCAGTGTATTTTTATATATTTTTTCTCATTAAGTGGTGACTTAAATTTTTATAGACAGCTTCATTATATAAAATAAATATATGATAAATGAAAGTCTAGGAAAGAAGTGAAAAAAATAAACAAATACACTAAAAAATAAGTACCAGCAAATAAAAATGACACAGATCACAGCACATTTTAGCAGAATTGAAGTAAGAGAGCACCACAAACAAACATATTCTCTGTTATCCAAGGCAATGACACAGCAAAGATTGCAAAAATCAATGCACTATATACCCAAGACATCTTTTAAACAGCTGTTAAACTCAAGTCCTACTAATTCCAGGTTACTAACAAATGAAAAGTTGGCAGGCTGGACCTTCATCTCTTTTGACTTTCTTTCTTCAATTTGACAAATTGTGAAAATGTAAAATAGATAAGCAGTCAGTGAGAGAAACAATTTACATCTTACCAAATTCACAGGTTATGTAATTAAACTCTTAAAAAATGACAACAAATTGAAAGGGGATTCAACATCAGAATATAATCTCAACACTGATGATTCAAGCTCCTACTGCGTGCCAGCCTTGGTCATTTGGGTCTGTTTCAGGAAGTTGAATTCAGTGGTAAGTGCATTTTCGAAGTCCTCTCCTTCATCTCAGAGGAAGGAGTCAGTCTTAAATGGATCTCTGCTTACATAAATGACATCCTCGTTTGCTTGGCAGGAGGGAATGTTATCAGAATCATCCTAGTGACAAATCCAAAAGTTTCTTGATGAGATCAGATCGTATAGTTCCAGTAAATTAGCACATGCCAAATACAGTATCTGCTGAATCTTCAGTATTCAGACTCCTATCCAATGTCAGCAGTAGAAAATTACCTTCAAGAAGGCTGCTTAAACGAAGACTCCTGAGTTTAATTGAGGCAGTGACTGGACCCCAAAGTGTTGAATCTTTGCTCAACGACTTCACACTGATACTCTGTGTCCTCTTTGACTTCATGAATTTATTTATTAACTATGAGAAAGTTTTAACACCCAAAAGGCTTCTTCACACTGCATCTGATGTTCTCAGGGTTCCCTTTGCTGAAGCCTCTAATTGAACCACAAGTTGGCAGGGGCTGAGTCACAAGATAATTCAATGGCTTCACCACCCAACCTGAGCCCCGGGTTCCTGTCAACATTTTAAAGTTTCTTTCTTCATTCAAAGAATCTCATAAAAGAAGAGGAAGAATGTAGAAAAGCATATGTAAAATATATTTTAATAAATGTAAATTCATTTAGAGATCCTGATGTAGGTCTGATTTATTTGCCTCACATAGTTCTAGGTCATTTCACCTGACCTCACCATCCAACTTGTTATATTACATAACAATACATATTACATGTACAGAGAATCAAACAATTGGTGGGTCTAGGTAAAGAATTTGGAAGTTCTTTGTATTGTTTTGTTTTCCATTAGTTTCAAATTATATCAATATTAAAAGGTAGCCTCCAGCCGGGACCGGTTTGGCTCAGTGGATAGAGCGTCGGCCTGGGAACTGAAAGATCCCGGGTTCGATTCCTGTCAAGGGCATGTACCTTGGTTGCGGGTGCATCCCCAGTAGGGGTGTGCAAGAGGCAGCTGATCGATGATTCTCTCTCATCGATGTTTCTAACTCTCTATCCCTCTCTCTTCCTCTCTGTGAAAAATCAATAAAATATATTTTAAAAAAAAAAAGGTAGCCTCCACAATTAAAAACTAATTAAAATTGAGAGAGAGAGAGATAAAAACTAAATCCAACAAATGCTACTGAATTGGATGCTGAGCCAGATAAAATTGTCTTAAAAGGTGACAATAGCTAAAATGTAAATAAAGTCTGTATATTAGAAAATAGTATTCTATTGATTTTTTGACCTCAGTAATTGTTCTGTGGTTATATATCTTATTCTTAAGAAACACTTAGGAGTAAAGTGACATAATGCCTTCAAGTTATGCTATAGTTTAGAAACACACACAGACACACACATACACACACACACACACACACACACACACACCACAGAGAGGAGAGAGAGAGGACAACAATGGTAAAACAAATGTGATAAATGTTAAAAATTGATGAATATGGCTGACATTTTTTATGCAATCCTTGCAACTTTTCTGAAAGTTAGACTTTTTCCCCCCCCAAAATAATGTACTCTATGTGCCTTTTTTCTTTAATTAGTTAGGAAAAAAAGATGAAGACCTATAAACTATCACTAATGATCTTTGAGCTTGATACCGCAAGGCCTTGGCCATTTTCTTCTAAAAGACACAGTAAAATAAGTTTTAGTAAGGGGAATAAAAAAGGGAAGCATGAGGTGGTTGGCAGGGTTTCTATGTCTTGTTTTCTGTCTAATATATGACAAATGCTTAATACCTTTGTACACTAATAATATTTCTATTAAAGAATAAGACATCACCCCTTAGTTGTGATTAGATGTCATCACAAGTGCTTCATGCAGGTTGCAGATGATTGCCCTTCAGAAACAATCACTCAAACCCACTGAATACCCTGAATTTGGAGGAAGGGGGAAGAGAGGGGAGTTCCCAAAAAGAAAAAGACCTCGGCAGCAGAGAGCTGAGAAAATAATGTGAGTCTTGCTCAATTACTACTTAGCATTATTTTGAGTAGCAAATAAAAGGGTTATGTTCGAAAACTTCTTTGGGTAATTTCTGCTTCCTAGAATTCTGACCATTATGTGCCCTGCTTTAGAAAAGAATCAATTAATTGAATAAAAAAAGGAAATCTCCCCTGATCTTTTTAAGAATCTCAGTAAGGATCTTGAAAGCATTTTTCTAGACAGTGCCAGGAGTCATTGTTCAGAGATTTACATTTCACAGATGGAATCAACAATCAAGTAGTGGTTGTTTTGCAGGGCTATGTTATCTGCCTCATCACTACCATCCTAAATGCTGCTGAAGAATTGCCAGGTGTGCGGAGTCCATATGGAGCCTTTCGATGGCACTTCCTGACAGAAACCAAAGAGGATGTGTCAGCAACCAATGAAACCATCTCAGCATTGGAACAGGACTCCTTGGATGCCCTAAGTTAGTCTCAAATAAAATATACGATTATAACATAGAGTTTATATCCTATCCGAAGTAACTCCCACGACAACCTCCCACAAACAAACCATTGACCTATTTCTTTTCCTTCGTGGCACTTACCACTCTTTAGGATCACATTTGTTTCCCTGGGTGTTGCCTCTCGCCTCCACTAGAAGCAGGCTTCCCCACCCCCGAGGATAGGGACTTGACTTGTTCACCATGGCAGCCACCGCATGAGAACACGCTGGGCCCACAATAGCTGTTCAGAAAGTCTCTTGAACAAATGAGCGACAGAACACTCTCACCAAGGTGTTGATTAAACACAGACCATAAGTGCTCCAGAGATAGGTAGATGGATTCAGATACTCAAATGTCTGCCTTGCATTTGAAGTTTCTTTCCATCTCTGCTCCGCTTAGACTCGAGGATACAGAGCTCCGAACAGAGGAGAGGAAAGTCATCTCGAGTGAATGTCAGGACATCAGCACAGCCCACTCTTTCATGATCCTCATTATTATTCTGCAGCTCTAGCCAGAGAGGAGGCTTCAAGGCCCTGTACCATTGACAACACTGCTCCTCCCAGCTGTAGACCACTCGTGAAGACAGCGTTGATGGCAGCCAATAAACCAAGGGAGATGTCTTCCAAAAAATTGTCTTACCGTGCTATTTGCTGAAGTGTTGAAAGCACTATGTGCTCTTCAAAATTATGGCATAAATGTTCCTAGAAGTTATGCTGAGAATGTGCAATACAGCTTTTCACAGAACGGGGGGAAAAATAACCTTTTAAAAGAATACTTTCCACAAGGAGATGAGGGTCAAGGGGTGCCTCTTAGAAAAAAATATTCTTTAGTCTTTAGGTTTAACCTTTCTAAAAACACAAATGCAGACCCTCAGGGAATGTTGTATCCTTGAGACTCCATGTTATCAGGGAAATCCTGAAATAGCATTCAAAACTAGTAGCTCACCTCTATGAAAGCTCTGAGGGGGCCTGACAAAACCTAGAGAACAAGCAACTAGAAAAAGACTTCTGATCCATGGTACATTTTAGAGTATTCCGAACAGTAATATTCTATTTCAAGGGTATGATTTACAGTCCTCCCTAAATCTGGTCTCCAGAGCTGACTTAGGCTAATTTCTAGATTCTACTGCATCTACTTAGATCTTGTTCCCCATATATTTTGAATGCTAAATGCAAAACATGTACACTATTGGTGGCTATATTTTAGATGGGGAATGCAATTCTTCCCCATAGTGGCAATACAGCATCCTCTCAGTTATAAATATCTTCACTTCAATGAGAAAAGATGATGAAATTCTTTTTGAAGACTCTCGAAGGGCTTGCAGATTTTTAAAAATATTACCGCCACTTTGTTTGGAAGAAATACAGTTTGGTCATAAAACCATCATCTGTGATTGGATTTATGAGGATGACACACATTTGCATGCTGTGCGAGAAAACCCTGAACCAAAGAGAGGTTTCAAACAAGGAAACTGTTACCAGTCAGAATTTTTCTCATCGGTGTTATCATTAACAAACTTCAAGATCCCCAAACCGTTGAAAATAAATGTAATTCAGAGATTCAGAGGATCTTCCTTTTGCATGGACGGAGTCTTATCAACTTCAAAATTTCTCATACCTTCACTGAAATTTTCCCAATTAGAAAGGGAAGTTCCTTTTTACTTATGTCCCAAAGCAATTTCTCTTTTAAAGTTAGTTCAGTTATTTTATGAGTGGCATGCTAAGCAGTTATGATGTTATGATCTATTTGTAACTTGCTCTGAACATTTTACTATCATTGAGCACAGTACTTAAGGGTATGTTAATAAAAAAAAAAAGAATTGCTTACTAGATCTAATTTATTTATTCAACAGTCTTGATTAAGTACAAAAACTGTACCAGTACTGGATATTTTTTTTTTAAGTAAGAAGTTGCCTTAAAGGACCATATGTTTGACTTTCTTGTACTATAGGAAATAAGGGGAAAGTGAAGGTACATGGGATATTTTATGCTAAACAAAAAAAAAAAAAAAAGGAAAGGGAAACTAATTAGAACTTAGGGAATCTGGCAAAGCTCTCTGTCATTTGATTTAAACAATTGGTAGGACTTGGATGTGTTAAAGAAGAGAAGTCTGAGAGAAATGGGAGGGTTCAACTCAGTGATTTGGGGGCTTTTCTCAAAATTGGTAGTGATTTTGACACTCAGATCAAAATTTCATGAATGCAACTACGTCAGATTGATTTTGGAGATGTGAAATGAAGCCCAAGGTTTAATGTACATTTTCAGTAACCACAGTAAGGCAGCCCTTAAGGAATTTGGTGATTGACAAAAGTATTTGTAGTGAAATGGTCTCCATAGATGAGGTTCATATTTTAAATATCCAATGTTTACACACCTAGAAAAATCTAAATTATGATTCTATATTTTGAACATTTGTTATTGCATTCCTCAAAAGAAACAAGAATTCCTTTATGAAATAAAATGCAAACGAGAATACATTTGGCAAAATCATTCCAAGCACATGCAAAACAGCATTAGTACACCCACAGCTGCTCTGTTCCCTGGGCTTTATCCTGTCGATAGGAAAGCCCTTGATGTGCTATTGAATACACAGTTATCTTGACAGCCATCTTCATGTAATATTCAAGATACCTTTTACAAAGTCTCAGTTATAATGTTAGCCTGAGATCTAATGCTTACTCTTTATTTAAGGAATGATGAACTTGATTTGATGCTTTCTCTGCTATGAGCCAATTCAGACTCAGAATTCTCCTGGGAGGAGTTCACTATCTTTAACTGACTGTAAACTTAAGATGTTCCTAGCCAAAACCTGATTCTTATCAATTACTATTCTACACCACCAGTTTTACCAAAATTTAACTCAAGAACCATCTTCACCAGCTTTCCACCAAGTATATTGTAGCCACTGAATTCCCAGTGGCTACAGAAAGAACTGCCTTAAAAGTTTTATTTTGATTCAAAGGAAATGGGGATAGGGGGAAAACTATTCTATGACATTAACTGTCTCAAAGCTCTTTTACTATTGGCAATCTACACAGGATTGTTGGGATGGAGTTTACCCAATTGAAACTCATGTTTGGGAAGGAAGGAGGGGAGGGAAGGAGAAATGTATGGAGGGATGGAGGGAGCGAGCATTGGGGAACATTATCACCCATGGCCCCGCCCCCCAATATAGCTGTGGCTCTTTGAGTGCTCTATGTGCCACAGTGGTGGACTGCTCCCTGAGGTCCCCGGAATGAGCCATAGTGGGAACCTGGTGGAGCTTCTTGATGAAGAAGCTCAAATAGTAGAACATGAGCAAAACTTTCTTGACACTTGGGCTCCCAGAAGAAATGTAAAAGGATGGGAGCTAACATCCTGAGTCAAACATGCAGATCCGGCCACTGTCAAAAGTCAACCATTAATCTTGATCAAATAAGATTACCATCTTCCCTGTGGTCTGGTAGAATCTGTGATATCTAACCTAATAATAGAGTGATATTCAAATTAATTATCACTCTGCTACACAAGCCACGCCCACCAGCCAATCAGAGTGATTATGCAAATTAATCCAACCAAGATGGCGGTTGATTTGCATATCAAGACAGCATAGAAAGAAGCCAAGCCTGCAGAAGGGAGCAAAGATTCGGAGAAGCAAGTTGGGTGGGGAGAAGGGAGGAAAGTAGGTGGGGCAGTGACCACAGCAGGAAGCCCTATTGCAGGAATCTTCCTGCAATGGGCCACTAGTGTGTGTGTGTGTGTGTGTGTGTGTGTGTGTGTGTGTGTGTATATATATATATATATATATTATGCTTATGATCCCTGATGCATAATACGTTGTTATAAAAGTATAAGGCAGTCCACATATTATAGTTTCTAAGTCAACCAAATGATTTTAAAATTGCTTATTCTTTTTTTTAAAATATATTTTATTGATTTTTCACAGAGAGAAAGAGAGAGGGATAGAGAGTTAGAAACATCGATGAGAGAGTCATCGACCAGCTGCCTCTTGCACACCCCCTACTGGGGATGCGCCCGCAACCAAGGTACATGCCCTTGACCGGAATTGAACCTGGGACCCTTCAGTCTGCAAGCCGATGCTCTATCCACTGAGCCAAACTGGTGCCGGCTAAAATTGCTTATTCTTGTGAATATAAAATTACTTCTATTTCAAAAGTTTTAAATTCAATATTAAAATTGGTATCTCTTGATTGGTGGTATTGTTCTAAATGCTTACATAAAGATGAATCTTCAGCTAACTGCCTGATAAAGTCTGAATTATGGATATTATTATTATCATCACCATTTTAGAGTTGAGGAAACTGAGAAAGAGATTTGTCCAAGGCCATATAGCTAGGAATAGTTGTTAAATATGCTTTCTAATTTTTCTCCTCAAAACTATTTTAACAGTAAAAATCAGGCACTCTCAAATAATAATACACATTTACATTATGAATCACTATATTTCTAATATAGAAGATCCACTCTTAAACTCTCCATCAAACCTACTCCCTTAGTCACAGATATTCATCTTAAATGGTCTTGAGAAAAGCAATCTGGTTCAATTTGCTAAGGGAGCAAAAATTCCCAGTAAGGTTTAGTGATTGCTACAGTTGGAATGTTTCTGAAACCAGGACCATGTTCCTGTCATGGCAAATTAGGTCAACATGGCTAGACGTAGAGTCATGGGATGACGGAACGTAAGAGTACATTATTAACTGATGTCCTCTCCATTTTATTTTTCCTCGGTGACATTTAACAAATTGAATGTAAATGTTCAGAAACACAAAATGCTGTTAGATGGTTAAAAAGAGGTGGGGGGGGGGGAGAGTAGCACATAAACTGGCAGGCAATATAACAATAGGATATTGACTATCATGAATATTTTAAGAAATGTTATTTTTCTAAGAATGCCTTTTAGAAGTTATCCCTTAAGTAGTCCAGTATTTTTTGTGCTCAAGTTACTGTTTTTAAGTTTGTCAGAACTGACTTTGTAAACCTCTAGGAGTAAAATCAGAGCTCTCAATAATCCACCTTCTAATTGTATATAGTGATATTATCCAAGAATTAATAAAGGTCTAAACATATTAAAACTATCCTACCCCATATTGAACACCATAATATGGCAAGCTTCTCATTTTAAATCTTATATCTTTTAGACAATAAAATGGAGGGGCGATATAGCTTGATGGCAACACATGTGGGCTCTCTAACAAGATTCAATGGTTAGAATCCTGTCAGCTGTGTGACCATGGGCAAGTTACTTAACTTCTCTGTGCTCTATTGTAGGGTGTGAAAATAAATTTAGTAATAATCATACCTTATAGAATTTTTTGTCATGAGAAGTGAGTTAACAAGGAAAGTACTGAGAATACTGTTTGGTACATAGTAAGTACTCAGTAAAAATGTATCATCTTAGAGCTGCTTGACTTTCACTGATGTTCTAATCTAAATATCTTCTAGATAAGACCCAAATGAAGCACATTTTCCACCACTGTTAAAACAAAAACGTAGAGATATATTGAAGAGAAATATAATCCAAATTTAAAGGGCCTGAAAATAACTTAAAATTTCACTGATGCATGTTTTTTGTTTTTCAGATTAAATATTATCCACAGCAAAAATTCTAGCATATGCGCTCTTTGAAATAACATTCATATTTGCCACATATATTTTTAAAAAGATCACTGTGACCATTGTATAGGCAAGGATATAACAAGAGGAAACAAATAAGATATACCTGTAATTATCCAATGAAGACATGAGGTTGAAATGGATTATAGTCATTGAAACAGACATGGGGAAAAGCAGATTTTTTAAATGAAATATTTAATAAATATAATCTGGGGCTACCCTCCCATATATACAAAATTAACAACAATAGTAAGAGTTGGATATAATATGAAAAGTTTTGAAAACTCATGCACTCCTGGTGGGGTTGTAAAATGGTACAGCCACTTTGGAAAACAGTTTGTCAGTTCTTCAAATAATTTCTTAAAATAATAGAAGTTCTTCCAATAATAAAAATAAACATAGAGTTACTATATGACCCAGAAATTCTACCTTTAAGTATTTTAAATATATATCTACAAAAAAAACTTATACACAAATGTTCAGAGCCTCATTATTTACACTATCCAAGAAGTAGAAATTACCTAAATGTCCATTAAATGATATATGGATAAACAGAATGTGGTGTATTTATTCCATGGAATATTACTCACCATAAAGGAAGGAAATACTGGTAAATGCTACAACATGGAGGATCCTGGAAACATTATGTTGAGTGAAAGAATCAGTCAAACACCTATTCCATAATTATATTTACATGAAAACTCTGGAGTAAGAGAGATTAGTAGTTGCCAACACCTGAGGAAGAAAAGGATTGGGAGTAAGTACTAAGGAGCACATGGTTTCTTCTAGGAGTAATAAGAATGTTCTGGAATTAGATAATGGTGATGATTGTACAGCTCTGTGAATATATTTAAAAACCCTTAATTTTACACTTTAAACATATAAATTAGATGACATTTACATTATATCTCATTAAAGCTATTACAAAAATATTATAAAAAATGAATTTGATAAAAAATATATCTGAGGAACTATTTATCTCTTCAATTCAGAAAATGAGTGATTTTTAGAAATATACTCAGGGTCTCCTTAGAAAATTTTATTTGGGGATAAGGAATTCAACTTCTGGGAATATTGGTTATCTTCTAGAGATACACTCTGTCGATAATTATTACTTAGTGATAGTTTATGTAAGATCAAATAATTATCAAATCAACCATAGGAAGAAAGAGTAAAAAGTTCACCAGTATCACCAAAAATTAAGTAACTTTTTTTCATAGTACTTAAAGAGTGACTGACTAGGCATAAAAATGAAATATATTCTTACACCATCAGAATGATCACCAAAAAACTATTGGCACAATGCCTTCTTAAGTAAAAGAGGATAATGGTGTTCTAGACTTTCTAAGTCATCTTTTTAAAAAGCCAATTGGATATGTTAACTAATCTACTCTTAATACCCTCCAAGTTATTTCTTTGGTGGTTAGTTAAGCTTGTACACCATTGAGATTAATACAAGAGGAAATGAATCCAACTACCTAGAAGTTGAAGAATAAGAAGAAAATATTTTTAGCTTTAGAAATTACAGCATTGCCTTGGGCAGTGTGGCTCAGTTGGTTGGAGCATCATCCTATACATGGAAAGGTTAGGGGTTTGATTCTGGGTCAGGGCACATGCCTCGGTTGTGACTGAATCTCTGGTCCTATTCGTGGCACATGCAGGAGGCAGCCAATAGATGTTTCTCTCTCACATTGATGTTTCTTTATCTCTATAAAAATTAACAAATATGTCATCAGGTGAGTGTTAAAAAATTACAGCATTTTCATTATAGAGCCTTGGAATTATTATGTGCTATAGGTATTTTACTAGTAGTTTAATTAATTCATTTACCTGAGCTAACTAACTGAATGTGTTGCTATGGAATGAAGCTGGAATATTCTTGCCTTTTTTTATTCTTAGGGTACCCACAAATACACCACAGCACTTGATAGACATCAAATAAATTAATAAAGGCAAAACCGGTTTGGCTCAGTGGTAAAGCGTTGTTGGCCTTTGAACTGAAATGTCCCAGGGTTGATTCCGGTCAAGGGCATGTACCAAGGCAGCTGATGAATGTTTCTCTCTCATCGATGTTTCTAACTCTCTATCCCTCCCCCATCCTCTCTGTAAAAAAATCAATAAAACATATTTTTAAAAATAAATTAATTAAAAGAGAAATAATCATATAGGAGTAAAAACAAAAAACAAAAAAACAAAAAAAACACACCCTACTTTCATTTTTATGTCTATCCCTTTTAGTATCTTTCTCCTTCAGCTGTGGACCAAATCTCTACAACAGTCATGAATGTGATCAAGATGTTCTTTCCTTTCCAGATTGTGAAGAAGATAGATGAACAGAAAGGAGAAAAATTTACATTCTGCCACAAGGGTCACGTTTGTTTGAGGAACAGAAAGATATTTCAGTTAAATGTACCAGATTATCAAGGTAGTAATTTCATTCTTTCTCTGAAACATTGAAAATTTTAAAACTGTTTGGCTGAAAGAATAAGCTGGAATCAGTCCTAAATATGTTTTGGCAAAAAGAATAGGAACTTGTTTCCTCAAATTGTATAATGATTCCAAATATTCTCTCTTCCACTGACTTTTCATTTAAAATCTTCACCTTCCAAGTGCAAGAAACCCTATACAGATGTGATTAATTAAATGTACTGCAACAAATGCTGCATATATTTTCTGAAATTTTAGCAACAATAATTTCCATGCCAAGTTGTCTCAATATTCTTTGTGCTATGAAAACAGAACTGTATTTTCTATAAATAGGTAAATGAATACAAGCAGAACTAAATCATCCTTCTTAGGCCTAAATAGTTTTTGAGGAATTATTTCTTCTTTTTAAAAGTAAAGCTGTTTTCTTTTTCCCCCCAAATGCACCTTTTACACCAGTCATCGGGCCCAGTTCTATGTCCAATCTTCTAAATATTTTGAACATCTGTTATCATATTTGATCCACTTATAAAAAAAAAAATCTATGGGATTTATGGATGTAGAGATCATAAGTCTGTGACTTCAAAAACAGGAAGTAGAACACACAGCTAAGTTTACAGGCGAGAAAACAGCTGATTTACAGGCGAACTCTCCGAATCAGCCACTGGGGAGGTATGGCATCCAGTGGAAATGACACTTTAGGGTTTAAATCCCAACACCCAGTTTCATGATCTTGTTTGATATTTTATTTTATCAGAAGTTACATTTCTTTGTCAATAGGGGGGGAAATTCCATCAAAAAAAAATGTTAGCTCGTTTAACTTTTTGAGGGGGAAATAGAAAGTTCAACGCAATAGGCAAAAACAAAAACTTGCCCAGCCTCTCCTCCTTAATTCTTCAGAGGAGCACCTGCTATTTCTTAGCCTCTCAGGCCTGGTTCTATGTTCTTTGAATCTTCTTCTAAGCATTTAGGGTTATCATATTTGACCCTCAATTAAAATAAAATTAAAAAAAAGACTCCTTGAGCTGTAGCCGGTGTGGCTCAGTGATTAAAGAGTGGACCCACCCACCAAATGGTCGTGCGTACATTCCCAGCCAAGGGCATGTACCTGAGTTGCAGGTTCAATCCCCACCTCAGTTGGGGAGCATGCTGAAAGCAATTAACCATGTGTCTCTCTCAAACCTCTCTCTCTCTCTCTTTTTCTCTCTCTCTCTCCTTCACTCTCTCTCTGTCTTTTTCCTTTCTCCTCCCTCCCTTCCTTCCACTCTCTCTAAAAATCAATAGGGAAAATATCCTGGGATGCATTTTTTAAAAATTTTATTGAATATTTCTATATTAGGATATTTTAGAAGTCTATAAATTAACATGTTCACCAATATGTTCTTTTTTATAGAAATACTAGAGGCCTGGTGCAGGCCTGCACTCTCTCCAAATCTGGGATCCCGCAGGGGATGTCTGACTGCCAGTTTAGGCCCGATCCCACAGGGATGACACTCACAATCCGGGATGATTGGCTCCTAATCACTCGCATGCCTGATCATCCCTAACCCCTCTGCCTGCCAACCTGACCATCCCTACCTTTCCCCCTGCCTGCCTAATCACCACTAACTCTCTTGCCTACCTGCCTGATCACTCCTAACTGCCTCTGCCTGTCTGCCTGATCACCCCCAACTGCCATCCCCTGCTGGCCTGATAGCCTCTAACTGCCTCTGCCTTGGTCCCCACCATATTGTCTTTGTCTGGAAGGAAGTTGGATATCTGAAAGATGGCTAGTCTACCTGGTCTAATTAGCATATTACCCTTTTATTAGTACAGATAGATTATATAGGATAGGATTGCTTAAATAGGGTAGGGTGGAGTCGGCAGGAGGAGATGCTCTTGGCAGACAAAAACACAGAATCCTTATATCTGAACTGATAGCCAGTCATATGCACTATACTGCCAAACCGGTCATTAAAAAGTTGAATCACTTTTTTACACCTTACACCAAACAGCTGTTGCCCTTAAAACCCCTCCTCAGCTCCCATCTTAGGTTCTGCTTTCATAGTTCACCCAGAGTAGGTTCTGATTGGTTGGTTTCTATGTCAGTCAGCATCTCTGGGCATATCTCTGGGCCTGGACACAGAGGTGGGGGTGATCAGGCTGTTGGCAAGCAGCTGAACTGCTGACCTCTGGGAGAGAGAGAGAAGCTTGGCTGCTGGAGAGGCCGGGAGAGAGAAGCAGGGTGATTTCTCCCAGCCTTGCCAGCAGCCACTATCACTGCTGATCAACCCCACCTCTCTCTCTCCTAGAGGTCAGCAGGTCAGCCTGCTTGCCTGCTGTGTGCACAGCCTGGCAATCAGTTGAGCCCCCGGTTGTTGTGGATGTTATGACCCTGGTTCTTTATATAGAGAGATTGGCATTGTTTTCTTTTCCCAGTTGTAAAAAAAAAAAAAAAAAAAAAAAAAAAAAAAAAAAATAGAAATTACATTTTTGTGTGTGTCTTTGGTGTTTGTTACTTTTTCTTCCTTTCTATACGATATCACGTTTCATTTTGCCTGACACTTTATGCCATGTGCATTTTCTATTATGATTTAAGTTTTGGTGACAACTGTACTAGGGACATCATTCCATAAAAATTTTAAAGGGCAGTTAAGAAAGAAATTTGTATGGATAAAGATGGGGCTTTCTGTTAAGCTTCAGTTTTAAAGAGACATATTCAAACAAGAAGGTAAAGCTAAAAGAGATGGCTGACAAAGGCTAACAAAAAGACTTATAAAGCTTTCATAGGCTTAAGAAGGTCAAGGAGGACTAAGTTTTCTACTAATGACCCATAGTAACTGGAGATTTTCAATTTCAAAAATAATGTCTTTATGAAGAAAAGTCTCAACACTGAAAACTATCCCTCCTAATACTAAGGTTCTGTAATTCTATTATTTATATCTTTCCTTCAGTGCCAACACAGTGCCTGGCAAATAATAGACATTCATTAGAATGTAGAATGAATGATCAGGATTTACAATTTCAGAACTACATGGATTCAAAAATACAAATTTAAGAAAATGTTCCATCAGTTACATTAAGAAGTTCTCAAAGAATTAAAAAAAAAAAAAAACGAGCTTTTAGGATAAGAATCTCAAAGAAATTACACAAAGATGGAAGGGAGAATTTGAATTGATAGGATAAATATTATTCTAACATCAGAAGATTCTTTCAAAGAAGTCATCTATCCACATGTATAAATTTAAGCAAGAAAGGCACCAATAAATTTAAGATAACCCCACCTACCTCCAACTTCATCAAAAATATCTCAGTTCCTACATATGAGTTCTATGGCCTTATAATTATTTTCATTTATACTCTTTTCCCCATGAAATAGAAGAAATTGTACCTATAATTGAATTGTATCATTGGTATTTAGCCCAGTCAGTCCTTGATTTACTGGATAGAGAAACAAACAAATTGACTGCTAAGCTTTTTTATCTAAATAAATGTTGTTTCATTTACTCCAAATATATTGTCAAAGATCTAATCCCATAGGGGGAAAAAGGAAAATGTTCCCAGGGAATTGCATGAAAATTTCTGATGAGGGAGAAGATAAGGATAGTTTCTCCCCTTGACAAAAATCCTGTGCTAAGCCATTAGGAACTTGTAGAACAAGCAGTTCACTCTTCAGGTCAAGCAATGCTTCTTTAATGCTGTTTTGCATTTCTTTTGGAAACAGGCCACTTTGTTTTAACATTTGACATACTCCTTCCCTTTAGCCTAGCTCTGTAACTCAGAGGACATTCTTCCATGCCTGGAAATCAATTCCATTGGCTTCCTTTTCCATTAGGTGGATAATAAGATGTTTGAAGTTAACCAGCAATCTCTTACTTCTGCCTTTTACACTGCCACCCAGCATGTTGTTTGCAACCTGAAGACTCTGCAACTTCAAGGTTAACATAAAGCAAAATACTTTCTGTTTTAGGAATGTATAAATTACATGTTCACCCATTTGGTTTATCTGTAATGAGAAAAACTAATTGAAAGAGAAAATCAACAAAGTTTTAGCAGATTGAGAGGCACTCAGCATTGTAGCAAAGGGTCCTAACAGTCAGTATTTCAGGAGGGCTTATTGTGTGTGAACTATGGCAATAGGTAAGAAGAGATAGAAGACATGATCTCTGTCTTGTGAAATATAAATCCAATTGAAGAAACAAAGCCATTGAAAATTTTTTAAATTACATAAATTAACAGAATTATATTCCTAGAAATAGTGGACTAATTAAATGAATGAGATAGGATAAAAGCTCTAGAGTAATTCAGAGAAATAAAAGATCACTCAGGCTGGACTGAACTTGGAAGGTTTCACAAAGAAGAAGCGACTTGCATTATGACTTGAATGATGGATGGGTCTGAGAAACAAAGAGAAAAGAGAGTGTTCCAGGCCAGCAAGATTGGTTTAAGCAAAGGCATAGAATTGGAAAAGTTCAAAGCAGCTTAGAGCAGAGTTTAGTTGGAATACAGTACCAATGAAGAGAACAGTTAAAGCTGTCTGAAAGGTTACAGCTCAATGGCGAAGGTCTTACATTGTCAGAATAAGCCATTTGGCCTTCATCTGGTAGGCTGCGGGGAGTCGCTGAAATCTCCGAGTGGGGGAATGACAAGATTGAAAGAGTGTTTTATGACCAATTTGTCAGCAGGATGAATGATAAATTGGCAAGAAAAGAGACTGGAAGTAGGGTGAATAATTAAAATAAAAAAGCTCTGTAAAAGGAGAAATAGGGAAAGATGATAAAACTCAGAAAGAATGGTGCTAGCGGGAGTGGGAGATTGGGGAAAAAAAGGGAACCAGAAGCATTTTGAGGAAAAAGTTGACCAAAGTCCTGATTGGTAAGATTATGGAGACAAAGAACAGCATCCATGAGATTAAACTTCAAACCCTAGATGACTAAGACAGGGCCATCGTGAATTTGTGCCACACGGCACAATTAATTTAAAAAATATGTTCATGCTGGAAAGAAAGTAATTAACCTTCTCAGAGCAAACATTGTCCATATAGAGGATGATACAAAATGTTATTCAACAACATAGTAGTTACTTGACAGGTGTCTCCTTATACTTGATGGGTGCTTGCTTATTGGCACATATTCTGCTCAAAATGGCCCCCACACAGCTCTGGAGCATAAATCTTTTATAGTTCACATACTTATACTGCAGGATCCATCCTTCTTTTGACCCAATCTTGGGTTGGGCACTCGGGCCTCGCCAGCAGGTGAGGGGGTCCCAAGGCATGCACTGGGGGTGGAGGCCACAGGGGCATAGGCAGCCAAAGAGACAGAACTGAACCTCACATCACCCTGCTTGGCCCCGGAGGATGGCTGTTTAGCCAGAGACAGGTAAGATTCCTCAGGGAAGGAACAACCTAAGACAGGCACTACAGAGGGGCTACAGATGTAACTACAGAGGGGCCAGCAGGAGAGAACTGGGGGTCAACAGAGGTGGGGCACAGACCCTTACTGCCCCTGCAACTTGGCAGGGGCCTGAACCTTCACCCCTTCTGAGGGAGGTCTCCTGCCCCCATGGCTGATTCTATTCCCATGCACAGCTCAAATCGGAACCCAGTTAACAGACAGAGACTTGGCTGACATCAGCTGCCCTCTCACTACAATAAGACTTTTTTGAGATGTCTTGTACCCATGGATTGGGAAAGTGGGTTTTTGATATCCAAATCTTGCCTAGTACCAGGCATGCTCAGGGCCTACTCAAGAAGGCAAATAATCCTTTCCACTAATACATACAAGGTAAAATAAGATTGTTGATAGAGTATCGAGTTTGGCAGTTGAATAGTAATCAATTTCTCAGAGGTAATTAAATTGGCTAATTGAAATAAGCAAATATTCTAGAAAAATTGATTGTACTGTAAAATAGCTGTCCCTTGCCAAAGCTGGTTTGGCTCAGTGGATAGAGCATCAGCCTGCGGAACAAAGGGTCCTAGGTTCGATTCTGGTCACGGGCATGTACTTTGGTTGTGGGCACATCCCCGGTGGGGGGTGTGCAGGAGGCAGCAGATCAATGTTTCTCTCTCATCTCTATCTCTTCTTCTCTATAAAAAATCAATAAAAATATTTTTTTTAAATAGCTGTCCCTAAAGTGTTAAAAAAAAATTCTTATTGGCAGTTCATCTCAAGGTAAAATTGCATAACATGTAATGAACCTAAAAGAGTCATATCTTAAAAAAAATAATAAAAATATAAAAGCTATCAAGACTACATTATAAAATTTCCAAAAGCCTCCTAATATTTAATTTTAAAAAGGGGGTGATAGTGGAAAAATATCATGTAAGGAAAAATAACCTGAGAGTAAATAACATCTAGAAAATTTGTACTTTAGAAAATTAACTTTTATTTGAAATTCTAACAGCAAGATATCCATGAAAAACGTACATGGTGTCAAAACAGTACAGGAAAAAATCATTTGGGGGGGGGCGGGGAGAAAAGGAATCCCAAGTTAAATTTATAGAAAATATCCCTTTATTAACTTTTGGTCAAGAATATGTTTATATATTTTCAGAAAACAACTCTGAGATTATGTGGATTTCTGCAACAGAGAGGAATTGACAGGAGTGCCCTAGCCATAATGACAGAAGAGAAACAGTCCAGAGATGGAAGATGCTGACAACACCTTGCCATACTAGCAGACAGCAGCTGTGCATCACTGAAGGATGCCCATGGCCAAACCAGAGATGGTCGGACCTGCATCACCACCATTTGTCCACCAACCAGATCTGAAATACCATGGCTGACATGTACACATAAGGAACTGTTTGATATTGAAATTGGGACTCAAAAGAACTGTTGGCCCATAAAGGACCTCACTGCAGATTGATTCATTTGCCTCTCAGCATAACTATTATGGCTTGTCTCAGTTTCGGTTCCTATAAGGGAATTCCTTGTATCACATGATGTAACACATCTAGGAGAAATAATGAACAATATAAATAGATGAACAGAAACAGACCTGGAGACAGAGAAGCAGCGATCAGACTGTCAAACCTCAGAAGGAAGGTAGGGGAGGGTGGGGGCACAGGGGAGAGACCAACCAAAAGACTTGTGTGCATGCATATAACCAGTGGTCAAGGACAACAGGGGTTGGGCATACATGGGGAGGGGTTTGGGATGGGAATGGGGGGAAAAGAACAATTGTGTGATGCCATAATCAATAAAGAAATTAAAAAAAAAAAAGAATTGGGCTGGACACTGAAGACTATATGGGACCATTCTGGGCCATCCAATCCCAGAAATGTAGAAATGAAATATGGAAAGACTGGCAGATGCAATGTCACTAGAATATTAAGGTGATATAAATTTAGAGTTGATCCCATTTAGGGGAATCTATGAAGGAGCCATGTACAAATATAATAAAGGAAAACATTGAAGGTGAGCAGAAGAGCAAGAGAAGGAGTGAGAGAAAGAAGGCAGATAATTAGAAATTGACAGATAAGGAGAAAAAAGAAAGGATAAGACATGTTACAACCAGAGGAGAAAGAGTAAGAATTTCCTTGGTCTATTACATGCACTTTGATGAGAATATTTTCTCTTTTAAATACAAATATATTGAACTTTATCTCAGAGACAGAGCTGAAATTCTGTAGGTAATATCAATGAGGTTCCCTTATTACTGAGGTAAAGCAGCTGTTTGCACCATAAAACAATCAAAGAGTTAATCGTATTACATTCTTACAGGAGTAAAACCCACTGGCAAGCTTTAACTGCGTTAATTTTCAAACTTTCAAGTCTGTATGAAATCACAAAGCCAGCAAACTAAAGGTAACCAAAGGAGCTGCTTGGTAAAGACAGAAATGAACTATGCCTTTTGAAGTGTTTCCAGGGAAATGTGTTTGGAATATTTAAGTCCCAAGTGAGTTACAAAGGTTATTCATTCACAAGTGAGATAAATTCATAGCTGTCAAATTGTCTGGATTCTCTGTGTGATCACCAGCGCTTCAAATCATTTATTTTTTTTCTAGCAAAAGTTCAATATTTTCACAGCTTCAAATTTGCTCGTACTTTATAATTTGGAAATAAGGAATTGCTTCTTCCTCACCTGCTCACTGAAGCAATAAAAGCCCATGAGTATATTAAAGCAGTTTTTCTCTTCCATTGTAGATGTATTTTGTAGTGTTGTGTGTGTTTTTTTTTTAAATAAAGCCAAATGTTTCTACCAGTAAACTAATTGGGTATAATTAACAACATGTCTGATTTCACCAAACAGATTTGGGAGGGGAGAAGATTATTGCAAATATAAATTTTACAGTGTTTTATATTCAGTTAGATTATCTTGAAAATTGTGAATGAAATTATTTAAAAGTCTCCCCAAATTACTTTTGCCTTTCTCTCTCTCTCTCTCTCTCTCTCTCTCTCTCTCTCTCTCTCTCTCTCTCTCTCTCTCTCTCTCTCTCTCTCTCTCTCTTAAGAGCTATCAAAGGTAGTTCAGAAAGAAAGAACTTTATTTTAATTGCTTAGTAAAACTTAAGTTAGGAGCTAGGAGGAGAGTAAAAAATCCTTAGCAAAGACAACAAAGGTAGAAAGATGAAAAGCAATTCTTGACAGAATATTTCACAGAGACAGCAAATGAGCTGTGGCTACTGGCCTGGTTAACTGTAGGTTCATTTCAGGTCAAAAAAATAAAGGAGAGGAGAAGGCTCTGGGGAGCAGCACCCAGGCCGGATCTGCTCTGAGAAGGAAGCACAGACTCAGGGGGCTCTGACCTGGGTGATGAAGCTGTGGAACTTTGTTTATATTTGATTAGGAATGCAGGCCAAAGCAAGAAGCTGACGCATAGCTACTCTGTCAGTCCTGATATTTCTGACTGTAGTGAGAAGAGAAAATCACTGTTACTCACACACTCCTACTGATAGCCTGCTAAATTGAAGGCCAAGTTAGAGGTGACCCCTGCCTTCTAGAGATACATCTTTTTGGGGAGTCAGGGCATATATGAAAAAGGTGAAGTCCCAATGTAAATTAAATGAATATTTACTGGAGTATCAATAATTGCTGAAGGACTTTGATATTGGAGCCGGAAGGAAGAAGAGCCCTGGGATAGGTGGAGAAGAGAGAATTTTAGACAAGGGAAAGACTCGGCGAAGTGGTGCAGGCAGGGTTCCGGACACAATGAATAGGCCAGGACAGAGTGAATAGAGCCATGCAGGGGAACAGAGGAAAGTTGAGGAAGTAGTTAAAGTTGAAAGAGAAGTTAGAGAGTTCTGGAGGGGAGATAGCCAGAACCCTTGAAAGCCTTTTTAGAAGGATGTCATCTGTGAAGTTGTGTTTTCAAAATTATTATTCTGATTCTGGACTATGGGATGAAGAGGGAAGAGATTGTAATAAGGGAGACGCCTTAGGTTAGAATAGACATGAAATGATAATGGCTTTGATTTGAGGTGTGCAATGAAATGATTAGGACATATATAGCAGAGTTTATCAAGTATTTACCAAGTACCAGACACTGCTAAATGCTGTAAAATATATGAATGTGCAGCATAGGATTGAAAGTGACAAAAAGTAACAGGTAAATTTAAGTCCAGGATCACTTTGTGAACAATTTATCCCTCATATGAGAGGAATATCTTTGAAGAGTGATAGGATTTTTACCCAAATATATCTACATTCAAGTGGAGATTTAGTTGGAGATTCAGGTCATATTTCATTTTCTACCAGTACTATATATATAAAAATTTCCCCCATCCTGGCCAGTGTGGCTTAGTTGGTTGTAGCATCATCCCTGTATACCAAAAGGTAAAAGGTTCCATTCCCAGTCAGGGCACATCCCTAGGTTTTGGGTTGATCTCCGACTGGGACATGTTCAGGAGATAATCAGTAGGTATTTCTCTCTCTTTATCTCTCCTTTCCCTTCTCTAAAAAAAATTTTTAAATCCCATAAAACAATTTACATAAGGTTTTTTTAATCAAATATTATCTTTTGACATATTTCCTACACTGGCAACTTTAAGTTAATATGAATGTTCTTTAATTGTTTATAAATCAAATTATATTTTAATGATCTCAGAAAAAAGGCTTTTTAAGGAATCTTATTGTGAATCTATAAATTGTAAGAACTCTGTGGAGTGAAAAGCTTTCTGTAATGTGATTTTACTTATTTTCAGAAATAGTTTTGCAACAAAGAAAAATATCTTTGTTCTTTGCTTTAAAAGTGAATAAATTTAAGTCCAAAGTAGAGGGGGAAAAGCTATTATGGTCAATTTGAGTCTGGTTGATTAAACAATGGGGAGTGACCAGAGATAGAATTCTTATCGAAAGGCAAGATACATGCAAAGGGCTGCTTTCAATTTGTAGTTCAAGAATATCACAAGATATTAATAAACATAATTAAATTTAAAAAGTTAACAAAAGGAATTATGATCATTGGACTCAACTTTAAGCTAAGGTAATGAAAAATAATACAATTATGCATATCGGACTAAGAAATGCTCAAACTGAACATAATATAAGAAGCAGCAGATTTGAAGGGTGAAAACTGACAGTAGGTGACTTAGCAATGACATAAGTAATAAAAAGCATATAATAAATTATTTTAGAGAAAATATCAAGAAAAAAATATGGGGAAAAAGATCAATCTTTGCGACGAAAATTTAGCTTATTGAATTTGTCCCAATTTTAATGCACTAAATGTCTAAAATTTGCCTGTATGTTTTGTGGGTGGGGTATGCATCAAGTTAAGCTCAGGGGTGTGGCAATCAGGCTTCTTGGCTTAGGGTCTCCACTCAGCTGCTAAATAGCAATGTGAGTCCTTCAACCTTCTTAAACCCGTTTTCTCTCTTCAAAAAAAATGCAGGTAATGCAGGTAAAAGTCGGAGGACCATGACACCACACAGCTTGCCCGATACTTACAATCTATCCCACAGCTTTGTTGCAGGCATTTAAACAGATAATGCAATTAAACACTTAACACAGAATGGGGTCCACAATAAAAATGTAATAAATATATGTTGTTACTATTATTAATACTTATAGAAAAAGTTAACAACTCTCTCTGGTTTCCTATGAAATTACTTTTCTGGTGCAAACCAGGTCCTTCTTATTGAAGTTTTACTTGATTTAACGTATCCCATCTGCTTCCACAAAAGGATCGGAGGTCACTTCCAATTAAAGATAAATATGCAACATGTTGTGAAAACGTAAGTAGAAAAGTTAGCCTATAGTGAAGTAAGTGAAAGTAAGCCTGGTGTTCCCCAGCTGCAAAGGGAGAAACTGAAAATATTAAATTGTGCAAGTCATATTTTTAAGATATCAATTCTTCAGGAAGAACAATAAAAATGATAATCTACTTGGGTAGCCCTTTTAAAAATATCTTTCCTACACAGTTGCATTTGATTCTCACAAAAATCTTTCAAGTCTGTTGACCAGCTATGAAAACCCTATTTTATATGTGAGAAAATTAAGGCCTAGGAAGGTCACACAGCTGAGAAGAAATAGAGCTAAAACTTGAACTCAAGCGGTGAAAAATACATACACAAAGACTAACTTACTCTGAGCTCCCTGCTAGTAAAGGAAAAATGGTGGTGGGGGCAGGAGCACCGGGAAAGCATGGGGCATACCTCCTGTTATCTGATAAATTATCTAATAAAAGGAAGTATGCCTTGGGCCAGTACATACAAGCTATTACCTTCCATTAAAACCAAGAGAAATTAGTAATATGGATATTTATACAAGAGGCTTTAAACCACCAAGTCAACTGTGGTTTTAGTAGAAGTTTTAAACAAAATGCAGACATGTTCTTTATATGTCTCTTTACTGTATAGCCTGAGGGAGCAATTTTAAATTGGTTCTGTGAAAGAATTATCTTTAAACAGCAGATGGTTAGAGTCATATTTTCTAGATGAAAGGTATTCTTTTAAGAAAGATGTATTGAGAGCCTACTATGTGTTGATATCATTCTATATTATGAATATAGAGAGATGAATGCTATGATTTTTGTCCTCAAAGGTGTAACAGTCCTGGAGAGAAATTCAGATTTGGTGAAACACCCTTCTTGTGCACAGGCTGCGGGAGAAATGAATGACAGATACGCTTTGTAAGGCTCCTGGGAGGCAGAAACCGGAAACTTCAGAAAATGATTGCCTAGTGGTCAGTCAAGGGTATGGAAACATGGCAAGGAGGTGTTCGCCGAGACTGATCAGTTCCATGTCCCTGGGTCTTAATAAGAGAGGATGGTAGGAAACAATGTTGAAGCAACATACAATGGTTAGGTGGGGCTATATATTCCTCCAAAGCGTGCCGAGTTTGTCCTTTGAGTAATGGGAATGTCTACTGAGCAAGAAACACATATTATCTGATGAGGACAGAAACCAGAAGCCCAAATATTATGTTAATTTGCTGGGTAATCAGTGTGCCAAAGGACCAATTTGTTAAATTACTGATTCTACAGAGTTGCAGAAATCATTGTCCTTATAATATTTACAGAGGTTTGTTAATTGACTTGTTTTTATTTTGATGTTAGCAGCATTTTAAAGAATGTGAAGTTTGCATCTGGTGCTGATATATAAATGAAATTAGTAGGTAGGATGGAGATAATAGCTCTTGGTCAAAAAAAAAAAAAAAAAAAAAAAAAAAAAAAAAAAAAAAAAAAAAAAAAAAAAAAAAGGCAAGTGTGCACAGCACAACCCATACTGCAGATGCCAGAGAGAGAATTTCCTAAAGAGTCGGGGAGGGCGCACTTGAGGGGACTGGGGACTGAAGGGAGAGACGCAGGAGCAGGAAGAGGAGATGATGGAGAGTTGGCACGCAGGAAAATAAACTGGGAAAACAGAGAGTCGGATGATGAGGCTGCAATTAGTGAAGGACAGTGGGCAGGCAGGTAAAAGTCGGAGGACCATGACACCACACAGCTTGCCCGATACTTACAATCTATACCAGACAACTGGCACTAACATCTTTGTGGCAAACGTAATAGTTGGCAAATCAGACATGCATGCATTTTATTTTCAGCAAGTTGACTTTTGCCTAATAGATTATTTTTTTCCAAATGGCCAGGTTCCAGCATAGAATACTCAAGATATGTTTAGAGCTGGAGCTGAAAGGGGAATGTAGAGTAAAGGAAAACTTGGGTTTTACAAGTGAGAAACTTGAATAAATTCTTATGCAGAAAAAAAGTTAATAATTAAACATATTAAAAAGAGAAGGAGTATTTTTGTAGTGAGGTATTCCAGTTATTATTGCGATGTAACAAACATTCCCCAAATCTAATGGCTTACTAAGTGATTGCATTGATATTTTTTCACAAATTTGGACTTGGCAGTCAGCTCATCCCTGCTCCATGTGAGCAGCCATATTGACTCAAAGGAGAGGGGCTGCATTCAACAGAAGGCTCACCCACTAGCACACATGTGACAGTTGATTCTGGCATTTTTCTTGAGGTCTCCATTCTTCTCCACATGGTCCTCTTCATGTACATGGGCTAGTCTGGGCACCTTCATAGCATTTAAATCAAGAGAAAGAACCAGATGAAAGGTGTATTCTCTAACCTAGCTTCAGAAATCACACAATGTCACTTCTTCCATATTCATAGAACCACCTAGATTCAAGGAGAGAACCCATATTCCATCTTTTAACAGAAGAGCATCAATGTTATATTGTAGGAAGAGTACAGTAACCTAGGATAAATATGTGCGGCCACATTGGTAAAATACAGTCTGCCACTTAAGCTCACTGAGATGTCAGGGAAAATTAGCTGCAGAAAACACAGCAATGAACTTGCTTTGGATAGGCAAGAGGATAAGCTTTCCTGTCACCCAGGGACCGGGCCAGGAATTCAGCTCATTGTGAGCTGACTTAAAAACAAGGCTATCCAAGAAAGCCATGCAAGCAGGTTTGTTTTGGGCTTTTCATCAAAGCTTCAGATGGTATCTTGGTCCTGCAATTTCCTCTTTTACCTTAAAGTTAAATGCAGGGAGTTGTAATTTGTTGTATTTTGATTCAAGTTTTAATTGCACTTTAAAATACTTGACCCTGAAGTTTTCCCTTTTTATTTCCCTTTTATGCCTGATGATTAGCAGGCATAAAAGAAGACCTTGCTTAAGTATTTTGGAGATCAAGTTTTTGCTATATACACACTGTTCTTAGGAAAGAAATAAGAAAAAGTAAGAAATGGAGCCAAGAAGAGGAAATACTACAACAAAGTGACCTGTCAGTTTCAGTCTGCTCTAGTCTTTCTCCAGGATCAGTTATCACTGTCTGTTGTATCCTATGAGGTGTGAAGAGCCTGCCACATCTTTCCAATTATTAAGAAAAAAACATCCTTAAATGACTTCATATTTACTAATATGTAAAGCATATCACTAAAACAATGCCAGAATTTACAAATTGTTCACAAGTAGTAACATTTATCTATTATATTTTTTCCCTTTAATGTCTACTGTTTCTTACCTTTGATATTGTAAAGAATATTTTCTAGGCTTAATGATTTCTGGAACCCTTTGTCTATATTAGAGTTAGTGCCCATTTATTTCCTTATGGAAGGTCCAAAAGAAGTTAAATGTTGGAAAGGCAAGAAGTATTGTTTTCCATATCCAAAAAGCTTGAAGAGAAGAACAACCTTCACTTAGCGTGCTGTGGACAGGCAAAGCAAGTAGCTATGTTAATGGGCCAATTGTTGAACTTTTAGGAAAGGTTTAAAAGCACAGAGACTGAGAGGGTTGAACTTCCAGAAATCATATAGATCTGCTGGCAGAATTTCTGAGCAGAATGTGAGAGTTAAAAGGGGAATTATGGATATGACGAGCAGGGCACTTAAAGAACTCCAAGGTTTGATGGAATATTTGGCTACAAGAATACTTAGGAAAATTCTACACATGATTCTTTTCCATCCTAAAACAAAAGTTTATTCTGTCTCAAGAAGATTAGAAAAATCTTTATATGTTCTATAAATGTTCTGCAGCTCTGTCAAGTCTTTCTTTCCTCCTATTACATCAGAGAAAATGTCTCTTCTATTAACAAATATCAACCCCAGATCCCTGTCCTTCTCATTTTATCAGACTTTATTCTTATTCCCCTATATTTTTATTCCTCTTTATTTTTATCTCTTTATTTTATCAGAATTATCCACCCTTTCCTATACCTTCAACTTTTCCATCTAAACCAAATATTTCTTACTGTCACAACAATGCATTTTAGTGTTCTCACATCTTAAAAAAACAACACAAAACATTATTTACTCTCTTTTAATTTCCACTCCTTTGCTCTGCTCCATATCATAGTCAAACTGCTTTAACAACTTTACTCCAAACCAAGAATCAAAATTTATACCTTCTGCCTGCCAGTATGGCTTAATTGTTAAGCACTGACCTCTGAACCCAGAGGTTGCAATTCAATTCCCAGTCAGGGCACACGCCCAGGTTGCAGGCTTGATTCCCAATGTGGGGTATGTATTGTAGGAGACAGCTAGCTGATCAGTGATTCTCATCATTAATGTTTCTATCTCTCTCTCCCTCTCTCATCTTCTTTGAAATCAATAAAAATATTTTTAGAAAGAAATCAACTCTATTTTAAATAAATTATTTAAATAAATAAATTTGATGCAAAATATTACTCCTGATGTTTTGATTTTTACTGCTTTCTGTCTGAAGAACTGGTTTGTTTGCCTAATATTTTTTAAAGAAGATAATATTTTCTCATAGAACTTCAATAAATTTTTCCTGGAAATAGAGGAGTCATTCAAATTTTAAAAAATCCCTTCTATAATATTTCCAAAAAAATAAATTTAGTTTTAAGTTCAAAAGTTGTCTAAATGTTTGTTTTTTATTCTGTACAGCATGAAAGTTGTCTATTACTCTTCCCCTTCTAAAACTTGGTCCAAATTAAAAGTGAGCCCCACAGGTCAAATTCAGTCCACCCCTTTCCTCAGGAGTGGCCAAGAAGCTTTCAATCAAATATTTTAATGGAAGGAAAGGAGGAAAGTAGGAAAGAAGGAAGGAAGGAAGGAAGGAAGGAAGGAAGGAAGGAAGGAAGGAAGGAAGGAAGGAAGGAAAGAAGGAAGAAAAGGGAAAGGTGGGAGGGAGGGAGGTGAAAAGAAAGGAAAATATAAGGGGAAAGAAAGAAAAGTTATCTAATTAGCTAGCACTCAAAAACTAATAATATCTAAGAGCTTGTCAGTAAGGAATTTGAAAACAAGATTTGAACAGGAAAAGTTAAGTTTAGGTATGATCATTTAGGCACCTGAAGTAAAAATCAAAAGAAAGATTTAGGCAATTTATTCAACTCAAAAAAAAATAAAGATGGCATTTTCTGCTTCCAAAGCACCATTGTGCCATGAACTGTGCAATTCAAGTTCATTGCATCATGTAGAAGTGATTAAAACTGAACATTCTTCATTGTATGTCCTTAATCATAAAGAGTTTATAAATGTTTTAAAGAAGAGTTTGAAATAACAGGAGCATTTAGACTTCTTTTATTTTAATGCATTCAGATAACTGAGTCATAGAGACTTGAAGATATTTATTGAGCTGCTACCTCAAGTGAAGGACTTTTTGGAATTAATAGGCTCTGAGAGACCCAACTTGTCAGACCCCCAGTGGCTCCGAAGGCTGTACATTCCTGTGAATATGACAAGGCGTCTAAGCACCCTGAACCTGAGACTGCAGGGGAACAAAAGAGCATTGCTGATTTGTTCAAAGCACGAGTATGCAGATTACATGTGGACATGTGGACGGAGCAGATGGCAGCTGGGGATGGTACTCACTTTCCATGCCTGAACATTCAGAGCTCAAAATATTCAAAAATTTTGAAGAATTACAGAATTAATTAATGGAAATAACACTATAATTTTAGAACAGATTCATAGAGTTTACTGAAGACAAATTATCCTGATGTCTGTGACTGTCATTAGAGGTAACACCCAGATGTGTCTGAAGTAGCAAATGTCTGCACTATTGGCATTGCTCAATTTCACGAGAAAAGGATTATGTGGATTATGCCCATTTGGAGATAAACTGTCTCTGAAAATTTAACCTAAATGTTGCTTCAATCTACTTGGTCAAATTCTCTATCTTGCTCTGAAAATATGTTTCTTGCTATAGTGAATGATGCTAATGTTCTAGCCAGAACCTTTTGACCAGGGCTGTTGTACCCAGACCCTCGTTGGTGTTATTGATTACTAAGGGCATGAAACTAAAATATTTCCCAGGTTCTCAATGAATCAACAGTTGCCTAATCTGGGAGGTTATGCCTCATCCCAATTCTAGGAACAGGCCACAGCTAATGACTACATGGGGAGAAGAACAGACTAGCTTCAAGAACCAACATGGTGTTGCAATTCATACCCTAGAGCTCCACATGGAATACCAGCTAATGCTCAACTCCATCTGGTATTTTATTCTAGTTTAAGTGCCTTATACTGCATACTGTGGCTATCTCCTTTTTTTGCTGAGAAAATAAATAATATCACCCTGAACCCCTGCCTCTGGCTCTGCTTTTAGACAATGAGACCTGAAAGAGTTGGCACTACCCTGTTTCCCCAAAAATAAGACAGTGTCTTATATTAATTTTTTCTCCCAAAGTTGTACTAGGTCTTGTTTTCAGGGGATGTCTTATCTTTCCATGTGCTAGGTCTTATTTTCGGAGGAAGTCTTATTTTCGGGGAAACAAGGTAGAAGCATTCATAGGAAGCCGAATCTAAGAGTAATATACTAGATTTGAATCACTTGCCAGCCATCTGGAGGAAGATCTCTATGTCAAGGGCTGGTGAAGTAACTATAGTCCCTAGCATGTTGTAACAAAATTATGCCTGTGATTAATTAGGACAGGATATAGGTAAAAGGAGAAACACTGGCTCATACATTGCTGGTGTTTGAGGAGAAACAAGAAGAATAATCATTATAAAGTCTGGAAATAAGAGGCTGTTGCCATAGATGCTTTAAAGAAAGGAAAGAATAAGAGCAATTAACCACCAATTCAAATCAAAGTGTGAAGATCTCTTTAGCAACATTTTAAGAAACTCTCATCTCCTATAGAAATACACCTCAATGCTATGTTAAATCTACTCTCTTAAAATATTGACTGAATAAGCATTCCTTTTCAACTGGTACAACCATTTAAACAGTATGGAGGTTCCTCAAAAAATTAAGAGTAGAGTTATCATATGACCCAGAGATCCCTCTCCTAGGTATCTACCCCCAAAAATTGAAAACATTTATTCTCAAAGATATATGCAACCCTATTCACTGTGGCCAAAACATGAGAACAACCAAAGTGTCCTTCGATAGATTATTGAAGATACACATACAATGGAATACTTCTCAGCCATAAGAAAAGATGAAATGCTGTCATTTGGAACATGGGTGGATACTGAGATTATCATGCTAAGCAAAATAAGTCAGACAGAAAAAACAAGAGACATATTTCACTTATATGGCATATAAAACTGAAAGAAATAAATGAACACACAAGATAGACAAATAAAAATTCATAGACACAGAAACCAGTATGGTGATTACTAGAGTGTAGAATGGTGAAAAAAGGAAATAAAGGGTAAAAGGGGTCAAATATATGGTGATGGAAGGAGATTTGACTTTGCATGGTAAACACACAATGCAATATACATATGATGTATCATAGAAATAACTGTACAATTGAAACCTATATGATTTTATTAACTAATGTCACCCCAAAAACTTAATGAAGCCCCAAAATCCTATCTAATAAAGAGGGAATATGCTAATTGACCATCCTACCCTCACAAAGATGGTGGTACCCACAGCTAGTGAGGAGACAATATGCCAACTGACTGCCATGCCTTCAAAGATGGCAGTGCACACAGCCACAAGATGGTGGCACCCAGTCCCCTCAGCCTCACTGGGATGGCAGGCACATGGCACAGCTGGGCCCACCTCCAGGTAGATCTGGATACTCTGCACCCGCCTCCAGAGTCTCCCAGTCCCCTTAATACCCCAGCCACCCAGGGCCAGCCCGAGGCTCAGGCAAGCCTCAGATGGTGGCTTCCCAGCCAACACCTGAGGAGCAGGCAAGTCTCAAATGGCAGCTGCTCAGCTGATGACCAAGGTGTAGACAAGCCAATCATGGCAGTGGCCCAGCCGCCCAGAGCTGGCCTGAGGCACAGGCAAGCTTCAGATGGTGGCTGCTCAGCCACCCAGGACAGCCCAAGGCTGAGGTAGCCAGGGCTGGGTGAGGCTTGCATTGCGAGCAGTGGCAGCAGCAGAGGTGTGATAGAGGCATGGCCTTCCCCTGACCACTGGATAACCTTTTGCCCTTGAGGGCTCCCGGACTGTGAGTGGGGGCAGGTTGGGCTGAGGGATGAATGAATGAATAAATAAATAAATAAATAAATAAATATGAAAATAATTACCAGGCCTCTAGTAAATAAATAAATAAATAAATAACGATGAAAATAATTAAGAAAAAAATATTGACTAAAGTTACCTGGACCACCTGGACAATCCACAGAATATCACAGTGGTCCACTATTTATACCTATGAGCAAGAAGTGACATTTTACTATGGATGCCTTGGTAAAATGTCCTCTAGTGAGAGATAACTGCTATAAGACTCATTAGTGAAGTTTTTAGGGATTTGGTGATCTAGGGCATATCAGTATTTTAGCTGTTCTAGATTGCATGCCTGGGGGAGAACTAGACCATCCTTAAGGATACATACCTTAGTTCACTTGCCCTTGTTGAGGTTGCCTCAACTGCTGGTTGATTATTACCAGGCATGGAAGCTCCAAAAGACGCCATGGATAATCCCTTCCTTCAGCCATACTCCTCTCTCCCCATTGTGCAGCAGCAAACTTAGTTAGGTATTCATGACAAGAAGTTTAAATTTCTTCCACTAGCATAGTATTAGTTGGTTCTTAGACATGAAGAGTCCAAAGAACCCAGATGGTAGTCAGAGTTTCAAGGTTGAAATCAAGCTGTTGTCTAAACTGAGTTAGCATCTGGAAGCTCTGGGGGGAAATCTTCCATGCTTATTCTTGTTGTCAGAACTCGGTTTCTTAAAACTTTAGGATTGAGACACCCACTACCCCACTTGTCAGCCAGGATCTATCTCAGCTTCAAGGGAACACCTGCATCTCTTGCCAAATAATGCCCTCCATTTTACCCAAGCAACAAGGCATTGAATTTTTCTCTGTTCTGAATCTCTGACTTCCCATTCTGTGAACAGCTGGAGAGACCTCAGTATAAAAAGGGCTCATGGAATTATTTCAGAACCACCTGGATAATCTCTCTATCTTAAAGTTAACTGTGCTATAAAACCTAACCTAACCATGAGATTTAAATCCATTAGTTCCCAGACTATGTGGAGTATATAAGGCAGGGTAGGGGAAGGTAATACAGGAAACATTTTTCTCTCTTCTCTTTTTCTCCTGCCTTGAATGTAGTTGTGTGAGGTTCTGATTCTTGGTGGCAATCTTCTTGCTAACCTAAGACAACCAGCTCAAGGAAAGAAATGCAGATTCTGAACATGGCAGAGCAGAAGGACATAAAGAGCCCAGGTCTTTGATGACACAACTGAATTTCTTGCTTTACCTGACCTGGAATCACCTACCTCCAGAATTCTTGTTCTGTAAGGTAATTTAATGCTGAAGTCATGTGACTGAGGTTTGGTACTTGGGTATTCTCAAATTTACCTCTGAATAAACCCTTTAAGCATAAGAGGGCAATATATCACTCATTTGAAATTTAGAAACATAAATGTTAGATTTATTTTGAAAAACATACATATATATATAATAAAAGTATAAAAATGCACCCCTACTTCAACATGGAGGCTCTGAAAAAAATTTAGATCAGAAAGTGGTGCTGAAACTGGTTTGGCTCAGGGTATAGAGCATCAGCCTGTGGACTGAGAGGTCCCAGATTTTATATTTAAATAAAAATAAAGGGTCCTGGGTTCAATTCCGGTCAAAGGCATGTACCTTGGTTGTGGGCACATCCCCAGAAGGGAGTGTGCAGGAGGCAGCTGATCAGTGCTTCTCTCTCATCGACACTTCTAACTCTCTATCTCCTTTTCTCTCTGTAAAAAATCAATAAAATATATATTTTTTAAAAGAAAGTGATATGAAAAAGGGGTTCGTCTGTATCTGTAATGTTCCATTTATTTCATTTTTTTAATCCTGAAGTAAATACACCAAATGTTAAAATCTGTGAAAGCTCAAAATGGATGGGGGTACTTACATTCTTTCCTCTTTCTCTCCTTTGTGTTTGAAATATTTTAAGACAATAAAATCCTATCTAATAAAAGAACAATGTGCAAATTGACCATACCTTTGTGACACCCACAAGCCACACCCACCAGCCATGCCCATCAGCCAATCAGAGCGAGTATGCAAATAAACCCAACCAAGATGGCTACAGCCACAGAGAACAAGAGGGAGGCTTAGGTTTCCCCAGCAATGAAGGAAGCTAAGCTTTCCACCTGCCCTTGCTGGCCTAAGCCTCCACTCAATGTACAAAGTTTCAATTATAGAAGGTAAACAAATCCAAACAGAATGGCAGCAGCCACGAGCAAGCAGGAGGCTTGGCTCCACTCGAGGCTACAAAATTTCAATTGTAGAAGGTAAATAATTCCAAGATACCAGGGCCTCTGCTTGTGTTGCCAGGGGTTGTGGCCGGCCTGCAAACCACCACAGGCCCCTCACCCAGACCACCCCACACCCCAAGGGAACCCCCACCCTGATCCAGCTCATCCTTCAGGGCAAAGTAGCTGGCCAACACTCATGCACTAGGCCTCTATTCTATCTAATAAAGAGTAATATGCAGATTGATCACCACTCCAACACACAAGATGGCTGCCCCCAAAGATCCTGTCCCCATGTGGACACAAGATGACCAGCAGGGGAGGGCAGTTTGGAGGGACCAGGCCTGCAAGGAAGAGCAGTTGTGGGCAATCAGGCAAGTAGGGGAAGGCAGTTGGAAGGGATAAGGCCTGCAAGGGAGGGCAGTTAGGGGTAACCAGGCTGGCAGAGGAGGGAAGTTGTGGGTGACCAGGCCTGCAGGGAAAGGCAGTTGGGAGGGACCCAGGCTTGCAGGGGAGAGCAGTTGAGGGGACCAGGCCTACAGGGAAGGGCAGTGAGAGGTGACCAAGCCTGAAGAGGAGGGCAGTTATGAGCAAACAGGCTGGCAGGGGAGCAGTTAGGCATCAATCAGGCTGGCAGCAGAGTGGTTAGGGGGTGGTCAGGCTGGCAGGCAGAAGCAGTTAGGGGGAATCAGGAAGGTATGCAGGTGAGCAGTTGGGAGCCAGCAGTCCTGGATTGTGATAAGGATGTCTGACTGCCTGTTTGGGCCCGATACCACTAAGATCGGGCCCAAACAGGCAGTCAGATATCCCTCAAAGGGTCCCAGATTGGAGAGGATGCAGACTGGGCTGAGGGACACCCCCTCCATGCACAAATTTTGTAAACTGAGCCTCTAGTATTATACATTATAAAATAGAAGACAAAAAATGAAAACAAAAACAAAAATCCGAGCAAGACATGATAAGGTACTTTCCCAAAGTCAGAAATTTTCTATACTGTCCTGAAAGAAATGTATTTGTTTACCCATCAACCCCCCAACCCTTATCCATCCTCCTTCTTCCTCTATGCTCCCCTTTTTGGGGAAAGAACAAGGATAAATAGTCATAAATAGTCATATGATGATCTCACTGGTGTGCAGGCAGCCACCCTCCTAAGGACCACACCAAGGAGGGAATTTAGGAGCAATAGACAATCCTTCCCATTAACAGGGAAAGTGCTAACAGCACAAATTCTCCTTCTCCCTGGACCACCATTTGCCTAACAGGCCTCTAAATGCTTGATTTAACTATGCAAAAACACTACTAATTATATTCATTTATGTGACTGACTTACCATTTGAATCTAATTGCCATGCAGAAAAATAACTGTTAAAGCATATCATTAAACAACTTGAATAATTAGAGAGAGATTTGCTTGTTCTCTTAATTTAATACTAAACTTTAGGGCAGAGACTTCAACCTCTACCTTTTCTGTCTTAAATTAGCTAGGGAAGAAGGCTGTGGAAATACTGCCTCATTAGCCATCTTTTCAGAAAATCCAGGTCTGCTGAATAGCTCAGGACTTCTAGCAAGAGCTCTGCAGCCCTGTTCCAGGATGCTCATCACAGTGAGAATTTTTCCTCTACTTTATTCCACCTTTCTCCTCAGGGACTTCCTCATTTTACACTCTCCACATTGGCCACTGTAAACCCAGTTTTCTCACTCATCCACTCTCCCTTGAAAACTTGCTAATTTAATCTCATCTTCATTCTTTCTACCCTGTCCCTGGCTGTCTTTCAGCACCTGCCTCTTGTCCTTTGACACCACAACTCCATTGTGAATTCACTGTCTTTTCTGTAACCTCACTTCTCATCCCTTCAAGAACTTGACTCTTCAAGGTCACAATGAATGCCTTCTTTCATGAAGACCATTTTCTGTCAATATCTTCCAGCTCAAAGAGTGGGAATTGGGGGTAAAAGGAAGCAGCTTTATTTCTCATTCATTAAGGACCTTTCCACAACATTATCATTCAGCCACCCTCTTTTCATAGTTCTAGTGATTTAAACTCAATTTGTTTTTTCTAAATTCTTCAAACCACAGTGGTTGTTGCTTCCCTCTTTACCTACGTCCATAACACCTGATCTATTCTCCTTAGCTCTGACTCACATTCTTCCTTTCCACTATACCACACTCTTATATACTGAATTAATCACCATCCTCACCAATTGCCCTTCAGCCTCCTGGATATCACCCATTCTCCATAACACTTTAAATTCTTGAATGCCAGGAACTGTGCCAATTACCAAAGCTGTAGTAGTGAATGAGATGAACATGGCCCCTGCCCTCATGGAGTTCCACAGTGTATTGGACATGACGGAAATTTAAACACTCCTACATACACAATAACAATTTTCTTAAATGTTCTGAAGAAAAATCAAAGAGAACTACAAACCGTGTAGGAGATAAAATCTATTCTACTGGGACATGGAAAGCTTCTGAATCTCTGAGACTAGACCTGAGAGATGAGGAGGAGAGAGCCAGATGGAAAGGTGGGAGAAGAGCATTCTGAGAAGAGACTGTCTCTCAACTCATCTATAGTTCCTCAATATCTTAACATCCTCTTATGACTACTCTGGATTTTCTATCCTGGATCCCTGGATAGTTATTTTAAACTGCCTTCTTGAGCAACCTAAATCCCCTAACCTTTTCCAAACCCACTTATTCATTCTCAATCATACATTCTAGATAGTTTCCACAATTCATTCTGTTAACTCTTACTTCTAAAATAGCTGTACTATATAAAATCACCATTTTTTATAATAGGTCATGGGTTGGTAAATATCAGCAATTTCACATGGTTTAAACTAATATTTATCATTGAATAAACATAAATGATAATTGGCCATTATCATAACTACTTATAACTATTGTTTCTCCTTCTAAATTTGTATTATAACTTTGCACTGAATGACTACCCATCTTAGTCATTAAGACTTAAAAACATTTTTTGTAATCAAAATAGTCACCCAATACTTCATAATCAGTAAATATATATATATATATATATATATATATATATATATATATATATATCACATCCCTCTCTATTTCTCCTAATATATATATAAGGACAATATGTTTCATTTCCCTCTGTAGAACAGCCATAGAGATAATGATAGACTACTATTTAGTTATTGTTCTCCATCCTCCTCCTCCAAACAGCTACTTTGGAATGGCTCTACTAGTACTATATTTGTGGCATCTGCACAAAATGAGTAAAGAATGCAAGTAATAAAATTAAATAAGGTTTTCACATATTTTATTACATTTGAAGTAAATTATGTAAGGCAGTTAGTATTGTTTCTATTTTACAGATGAGAAAAATGAATATCAGAGATGTAGATGATTGGGCAATGATAAAGTCAGACTAATGCTCACTTCTTCTAATTCCAATATAATTTTTTCACACGATTTTTCACCTCCTTGTGGTTTATATCTTTTAGGAGAGATGGGAGGTGCAATTGAAGAAAGTCTGCATATCTTATTAATGCAAATTCTTTGGCTTTCTTGGGTAAGATAAGTAGACTAGCTAGACTGGTAGACAAGGTAAACTAGGACTGCTCAGAGCCTCTTGGCATTCACACTTGTCCTTCTCTGACCAACCTGTCTAATACCATTACCCTGCCTGACTCTATCCATTGCTTTACTTCTTACTGCTCTCCATATTCCCCAGTGGTGGCTTAACTCTTGGGGAAAAGGGACAAGGGGTAAATTTGGAAATAATGCAGATCCAAGGCTTCCCTCCAAATAGTGAACAAAATAATTGTAGAAAGAAGAGTGTGAAGGGAAGGCAAAGAACACAGTATCTGTTTGTATTCTCTGCCAGAATTTTATCCTTTCTTTATCTCACTCCTAGGATCCCAGAGTTTAAGAAAACTCTATGACTGTTCAAATCCTTCTTGTACAAAGAATTTTACAAGCCCCAAAGCTCAAAATTATGTGTGAGAAAGGATTGCAATATTTTCAATAATAAGGCCCCCTTATTATGCATCCACTATGATATTTATTTCACATTTTCAGAGGCCTGAGGCATGCTGTACCCTTGAGAAAGAAAGGGGGACAAATGTTTAAACTGCAATTATGTGCCAACTACTGCGCTAGGAATTTTACATAGTGACACTTATTCTGAAAAGTAAAACTAAGGAAATATGAGAGGAGAAGGCAGAGGTGAAGAAGAAAGAGAAGGGGAAAGGAAAAGGCAGTGCTGGTAGCGGTGGAATTTGTTTCATCAGGGGAAGAGGAAGGGGAAAAGTTGTGCTTTGAATTTTCATTTTCCCAGATACGATGCAGGCATGTGCTTTTCTGAAGACTAATATAGTGACCAGGTGGAATATGAGACAAATTTGAACAGCTCTCTGAGCTGGAGAAAATACCTGTAAATATGCCACCTCCCTTCACCCTCTCATTCTACCCCCTCCCCTTCCTACCCTAAGATGAAATGATCTGGGACAAACTAATTGAGAAAACTAGTAGTGCATGCCTTTGGGAGGTTTTATTAATGGAACCAGACACACTGCTATAACAGAATGTACGACTGCTCTTTTACATTGATCTAATTAGAACATTTACATACTGAATGCCTCCTGGACAATTCCCTACCAATGACACTTACAGTGTGCACCGGGCAAGACTACTCTTTAGGTGAAATTGAACAAAGAAGTCATCGACTCTCCTTTTTCTCTAAGAAAAATAACATTGCCAAAGTTATTAACGATCAATCAGCTGTCGCAGGCTCAGCATAGATGGGGATGTTGAGTTTCCTTGTACATTTGAAAGATGGAGAAACTGAAGATTCTTCTCATCCTGATAAGGAAGACACCCTAAAATTATGAGAAAAATCAGCTGTAGGTACCTGAACAAAAATGGGAATAAGAGGAGGGTCAGGTTATGCAGATTATCAGAAAATACCATGCAAAAATATTAGATAATTTTAATAACTATTATATAATATGGTTGACTGTGGGATATTTTAGAATGATTTCAACATTTTCACAGGTTTTAGCCTTTTCTTTAATGCTCATATCAAGTCTATGAAATCAGCAATTCTTTTAAAGATATGAGAAAATTTTATCCAAGGTCAACAATGGGAAGACATTCAACTTTTTGTTCAAGCTCTTTTTAATATATTTGGGTGGAAAGGAATGTTTAATATTGTTCGATCTCTCCACCATTTTTCACACACTCCTCGCAGAAATTCTGCAACATCTCCTCCCCCCAACCACCACCACCAAAAAATAAAAAAATAAAAAAATAAAAATTGCTGTTCTTCATTACCTAAAGCTTTCATAAGGTGGGAGATGGACTCTTTGTGTAGATATGCTGAACACATTGGCTCATGATTCATAATAGGGGTTATGTGAAACAGGACCTAAAAACAGATGTTTTCAGAACCCACATCTAAAAGAAAGTGAAATTTAATATGGGTAATTAGATAGCATTCTTATAAAGGGAAGTTCTATGTCCTAGTTTTAGACAAAGTTTCAAGTTCTATAATATATGGTTCAGAGTAAAACTTGATGCCTACATAAACTATATATGCAACAGTAAAAAGGGAAAATAATTATACATTTCTTTGCCTCCTCTCTCCATTCTAACTTATTCTTACCTTTACTTTTCCTCACTACTCTCAAAAGAGAGGAAACCAAACCCCTTGGAATGAGATTAAGTTAAAATTATTCATAAAATGATTGAAGCACAGCCTCTTACGCCCAAACTAGAGAAAAATCAAGAATCTTCCGTTAAGCAAAAGAAACAGCTCACAATTCAAAAGAGAGATTGCAAGAGAGATATTACTCTAGTCAAAGGCATTAGTATGCAAAATATATTAAGTACTGGAATCACATTAAAGAGATGAAAGACTTGATCCAAACAGGACTGTTTATATTGTTGACCAACAGCTGAACGAACATTGTTTCTAACCATGATGAGCTTTTTACGGATAGTCAATGCTCACAATGGTGGAGAAACAGATCGTTCAGACACAAGCCAGACATTTACAGAGAAGGCATTCATCCCAGATGCTCTCATATTCAGATTGAAATTTTCCACCCGTGGCTCCATCATTATGCTGTTGCATATACTCTGCAGGCTAGACACATGCGTTCCTTTATAGGACCTCCAGGCCTTTTCTGGGCAACACATTCAGTTGGCCTCCAGCCTAATGACCTAGTTGTAGAGACTCCATCTCACTGGTCTTCCCAGCTTTGTTCAGGATCAAGAAAGTACAGCTCCTCCTAGTTTCAACCCATAGAAAACCAACAACTATCTAGATGATTAAATTTTCTGCCCCATTACATATGTTTATCACATTACAACTCAAATATGCAAGGAAAACATGGTTCTTTTATAACTGATTTGATCTTCTGCCTAAGGGCTCCAACAAATCTAGTAATGGTGGTAAATTTAAGTTTAGTCCAATCTGGATTAAAATGTAGTCTGAACCAATAATTGAGACTCTCTTTTGGTTTTGATCGGTCTTTGGAAGATGTTCACTAACTATTTTCCCTGCTTTCTTTGCTGCAGTCTAAAACAGTGCTTGGCATATGGTGGAAGACATAAAACTTCAGCGTGTTGGGATCATCAGGATCCCTTGGCATTACAATGGCCCTTGGACATGCAATGTCTGTCTGGCCTCTTCCGTGGAATGGCTGGCTCATCCGCATGTATGGCCATTCTTTTATACTTCACAGCTAATAATTGCAGTTGATGAGTCAGCAATCCATTCATTCTTGGTTGGTTTGCTCATTGCCTGTTGGTTTATCCTATAGACTTGACCTTTGCTTCACTCCTCTACTCTTGTTGCTGCTGCAGACCCCTCTGAATCTGTCACATCTTCTAACCAACTTCTATCCTCCAAGGCTGTGCTCAGCCCCCGTGAGGCATGCCAAGCTCCAGGGTTGTCCACTGGCTCTCATGCCACATTGTTACAAATGGGAGTTCAGAGATGCAAACTAAACCTTCTATCTGCTTGAACCCTATTCTCTGCTTCCTTATAGTGCATGGGCCACCCATGTGAGTGCAAGGGCACTCTGCTCAGTGTCTCTTCAGAGCCCCCCAACACACACACACACACACACACACACACACACACACACACACACACACACCAATCAAAAACCAGAAACTGGAACAAAAGCTCCTCTACCTTTTGTTTGGATCTTAACCTGGTTAACACACCTTCTATCCACTCAGATCTTTGAGGGCATAAGGAGAAAATATTGGGTCACATTTCTGATAACTTTCCTATTCTAAGCCTCTCATCTTTTCCCCCAACAAATTCCCAGACCTGAAGAATAGGCAGTTGGAGGGATCCACTTTCTCTGCCTAAATGAATAGAATATTCCCTTATATCTTTCTCTTTACCAAAATGATATTCTCTCTCCCTCTTGCCTGCACCCAGTACTTGTAGAGGGAAATTGGTTTATTACTAAGGACATCTAAGTCAAGAAAGTTTATAAAATATTTTACTGCTTACATAGATTTAGGAGAAATCTCAGAGGCAGAAAAGAAAGAGGGAAAATTCTTTCAGAGCCCAGCATTAGACCAGAGTGGATTTCAGGATAAACAGTGAAATGCTATATACCATTTGTTTTGTCTCAGGACCTTACTAAACTGCCACATTTTACAGTCTTGTCCTGAGGCTTATTATGGAAGAGTAGAATAGCACTTTTATCTTCTCTTCTAACTATCTATACCTCTCTGCTATAAGCAATTTCTAGATAACAGGTCCTGCATGGATTGACAGAATATCCCATCCTGTTTTCATAACCTGTTTATTCTAGAAATTGTTTTCATAGTTTCAAGGACAAAGTGAACACATTTCTTTTTTATAGTTCCCTTTGGTCTTTTGGTGTTTGATTTGTTTGTTGTCTCATGTTTGACTTGGAAATGTTGGGCAAAGGAGAAAGCTGTACAAATTCATTTTTATGGTTACTAATAATAATATTATTTCCAAAAGAAGAAGAAATTATCTGAAGTATTTAGCCAACTTGAATAAAACTCCATATTCCTGAGGTAAGTGGGGAAAAACCCCAAGGGTTAAGTAGACTAATCAATCTTAAGTGCTTTTCACCAAACACATTTCCTCTTTTCTTATCTTTCCATTGAACTTTTTCCCCAAACAAAAGCAGGATTTAAAAGCATTTTTATTTTTACAAGAAGGAATAAATAATCTCCTTCTCCATGTTCCACTTGGGACCCAGCAGCCAGAATCAAACTATCCTTGTCTGTTGAAGAAAAAGCCCATCCTTCTTTTTGCTAAACTAGAAAGTGAAAGCAGCGCTTGCGGTGTGCCTTCCATGTGTCCACCAGCGCCCAGCTCTTCCTTGAGAACTTTTCAACAGCGAAATCATTTAAATAAAGGATGTGACCCCCATGGGACCCCTAAGCTTGCTGTTCTGTTTTGGACTTTCTTTGGGTTTTTGTTGTTGTTGTTCATGCCATTCTTTTCATAGATATAAAAAGTCAAGCCAAAAAAATAAAAAATTCTTAACCATGGATCACAGAGGCTATTTATACACCTTACATGATAAAGACAATGTATGGGCAAAGTTCTTGTCTGAAAGTCTGCAGGGTGTGATGAATATAATTGACTAAAATAAGCTATTGTATACCCCCAGGTTAACAAATTGCCCTAGATGCCAAAGCTAGTATGGCATGTCTGAAACCTTCAGAACTGCATGTTATAACCTCCATCGTGTGAAAAATGTTGGGACTTTCTTAACAAAAGATTAGCACTGTTGGCAAATACAATGTGTTAGACACAGTATACATGGTGTCGTTTTTGAATGTCCAGCAGAATATTTTTTAAAATGATGTCTTGCCTATTCTATATAAAAGTCTTGTGGGAAGACTTACCTGTGGCTCCCCCAAAAAGGTTTGCCTTTCATGTTCCAAATCATATATGCAAGCAGCGTGCTTTCAAATGTGAATTCCGTGGTTCTGTAAACAGGAGAACTTGTGGATTGTAAGGATCAAGCATATCTTTATATTTTTACATTTCCAACATTTTGATACATAGATTGTCACATAAACAAATACTGGTGAATAAATACTAAGATAATGCTAAAATTTCATTGAGGCTGTGGTTTAAAACATCATTAAGGATTTCAGAATTAAACCTTATTTTCTTAACAGCTTTCATGTAATACCAGTCCAGATTTCATCCAACCATAAAAATAATTTTGAACTAATATTATAGGAAATTAGATGAGCCATAATGTCTAGGTAAAATCAGCTAAGTTTAAAATGTAATGGCATATATAAATGTATATATTATAAATATAAATGAAACAGATCACAAGATAGTCAAAAAGTGACAGCTGCTTTAATTCGTAGGAGTTTAGACTTCCAGCCCCTCTGGAAATTATGAAATGAGGAATAACAAAAAAAAACTACCCCCCATAATTATCCAAGCGCAAGTGGTATAAGATCATTTATCTTGATGTATGTCACCTTAGAGCACATATTATCCCTATCTCTCAAAGTGTTTTTTCCCCCTTATTTCATCTCTGACATTCATTGTAAATTTAATGATCCACATACGATTTGCTGGTGTCTCAGCCTGGTGTTTTGAATCATGAAACTAGTGCTAAATTTATGGCACTGCAGTACCACTTAGTGAATCATTAAGCAGTACAGTGATTTTAATGATTTGGATCATACTGGACCTCATCACTATATAATGAGGTTCCATTTAGTGTAAATTTTATGTAAAAATTCAATTTGCAAACCAACAACATGAAACTACAACATTTTTTCTAACTTGACATTGTATTTATTTATTATATATTTCTACTAAGGTCTAATGTTAAGTTTATTAACAGAATGATGCTTTATTCCATTTTCCTTTTATTAGCATAATATTTAAATGACCCAAAGAATGAAAGTGACCAGCAACACCTTCAACCACCTTAGCCTCTTTCATTGTCAACTTTGCTCAACTCAAATGTATCAAAAATTATTGCAAACCTTTATATGATTGTATTGTCTTTGGTAATATATATTCATCTTACTATTCATAAATTAAAATGCTTTATAACCTACCTTTTATTACTCCAGTATAGATTAGGAGTACAGGAAAAAAAAAAAAAAACAATGATTACAATCTACCTCTCTCATCTTTTCCATTTGATAAAACTCCATTGCCTTCAACAATTAAGCTTTTACTTCTGAGGAGAAAATATTTAATATTCTACATGATACTGAACTAAAGTTCATCTATGTCATATCAAACCACTAGGCAAAAGTGCCCCTTAAAATAATGTTTTGGCCTCAAAAAAAAATATGTTGGTTAGTAGTACGGATGACAACAAACCCTATTACTGAAATTACCTTAGTTTTAATCTTTTAATTAGCATAAAATGAAACTGAGGCTAAGAGAAATAAGGTTATGAGCCAGTTATTTGGCTGTTATATGAGGTCAAGAAACAAATCCACTGAAACCGGTTTGGCTCAGTGGATAGAGCGTCGGTCTGTGGACTGAAAGGTCCTAGGTTCGATTCTGGTCAAGGGCATGTACATTGGTTGCGGGCACATCCCCAGTGGGGGGTGTGCAGGAGGCAGCTGGTCAATGTCTCTCTCTCATTGATGTTTCTAGCTCTCTATCTCCTCTCTCTTCCTCTCTGTAAAAAATCAATAAAATATATATTTTTTTTAAAAAAAGAAACAAACCCATATTCCTAGACTCCAACCACTTTTCCCAAAATTCATTTTAAAATTAAAGAGTAGCATATTATGTATGCTAAATATTTTTGATTTTATCTTTTATCTTTCACTTTCCTCTGTATCATTGATAAGCATGTCTGCAGAGTGACCTGTTACACCCTGTATTAAATTATGGTTTTTAAAACTTAGTTCTAACAAGCATAATAACAATCACAAGTACACTGAAACTGAATTTTTAAATTCTGCATTTGGAAAGTATAATTTTTTAAAGTAGCTCTTTGACCTAAGCAAATGTTGTTTAAAGGACAACACTCTATAGGTGATATAGAATTTATTTCCTACCGCATACTGAATAATGCATGTTTAAAAAAAAAAACCTGAAGAATTGAAGAGAAATCAAGTACTTAATTTAAATATTTCCGTGTTTGTAATAGAAACAATAAACTATGTTGTTTTTTAAAGTCACAAAGGACAATGAGGCCCAATCATCCTAAGCTTCACACTTAGACCTCAATCCACTAAGGATCAAAATAGAAAAATAAAGCATACCCTTTATTTTTGTATATTAGGAAGAACAGTATGTCTTATTCTTCTATTTATAGTAAAAGGTTTGAAAGAGGTTTAGTAAGAGGTGAGAAGAGAGGTTTTAAAATTTTCTCTTCTCAGGTAGACAAGGCCACAAAAACCATTCCAGATTCTGACTTTCAGGAGGCCCTGGTGGACAGTACCTAGCTTGGGCAGTATCCATCATGCGCCATGAGGATTATAACAGTTCAGATTATTTTAACCATTTTTTCCCATGTTCTGTTATTTCTCATCTTATTTGGGCATCAGCTGCTGTCTCCTTTGGAAGGGCTCATGCTTCAGAATGAGAACAGGTATGCATGAGAAAAGGCAGAAGCAAGGAGTTCATCAGGCAGTGCATGACAGGCCAGTCCAGAAGCTCATTTATCCCAGCTTCTTCCCAGTGTTCCTTTCTATTTTTAACCACTCAACCAAATGTCTAACATGCTACTAAAATTTTCAGAATTACTAATAATCTCAAAAATGAAAGCAAAGATTATTATTTTCATCACATCTATACTTACTCCTTTTTAAAATAAGAAATAAAACTATTCAAGCAGTTCAGACACTTGATTCAGATTTGTCATGGTGGCATCAAGGTACAAAGCAGTACAATTCCAGTGTGGTCACTCAAAGATCCTAGCTCACATGGAAACATGTTGGAGAATATGCAAACTTGGATTTGGTCAAATGTGGAAAGAGTATAATTGAAGGTAAGGCTTGAAGAGCAGGTTAGGTTCCATTTGTGGTGGTCAGACAATGCCCCGATGAGGAATTATAGAGACATATTGGAGAGAAGAGGGAATGAGAAAGTCTGGGAAGGATTTGGACTTAAATTCCTAAATCTCCCTATGAGACTTTTATTTTGATTCCATTGTCATGGCACCTATCTTCCTCCTTCACTTGGTCTGGGTAACTATTGTCTCAGGCCCAGGTTTTCTTTTTTTAATATTTTTTATTGATTTCAGAGAGGAAGGGAGAAGGAGAGAGAGATAGAAACATCAATGATGAGAGAAAGTCATTGATTAGCCTCCTCCCGCATGCCCCATACTGGGGATCAAGCCCACAACCTGGGCATGTGCCCTGACTAGGAATCAAACATGACTTTCTGATTCATAGGTTTACTAGTATGTTCAACCATGAAGCCATGCCTGGCCGGGCTCAGGGCCACGTTTTAGATAAGCTTTTTAAAAGCACTTTTCCTTTTTACTCTAGGATCTTCTTCATCACCCACTTGTCCTGGAGATCCCACAAATCTTCAGCAAACAATTATTGTGTGTCCCAACTGGCACAGCTCAGTAGTTGAGCACTGACCTACCAGGAAGTCACAGCACATACCCAGGTTTTAGGCTGCATCCCCAATGAGAGGTGGGCAGGAGACAGTCAATCAATGGTTCTCTCTCATCATTGATGTTTCTATTTGTTTCTTCATCTCTCTTCCTCTGTGAAATCAATAAAAATATATTTAAACAAACAAATAAAAACAATCATTGTGTGAAGAATGTTTTCAAATCTTCAAAATTCTTGCTCACTCTCTGCTATTGTCTCAGCATAAATGGTCCCTGATTGGGAGTTGGAGGGGTATGCTTGGCCGTTAGGTCACAGGAATTCTTATAGAGCCTGGAACTCCAATGCCAAGAGCCCAGCTCCTCTGGTGCACCATGAATCTTCCCACAGAGTTCTGTGTCTTGCAGAGGGCCCAAGAGGTAGGGTATATTCTTTCTTAGTCTTAAGGACTCACTCTCTGGCCCAGATGCAGCCACTTCCACCTCTATTTCTCCAAGCATGTTTTTTTCCCTCTTGTCTTCTCTGATGGAATCTGTCATCGTGTCCTCGAAGAGCTTTGGCTTTTGAAAACTAAAACCAGTATTAAATATGGATTGGTTGTAGGAGAAGAAGTTTAGCAGTATCTTCAAGCAAATTCAGTTTTCTGCTCTGAAAAACAATGATCTTGAAACAAGGGGGGAAAATGTTCTAGTTAAATTCTTGACATAGAAAAGGAGGGGGGGGGAAGAGATTAATATTTTAATTTCTCAATAAATAATTATACTTCCAAACAGATCAGTCACAGCAACATTGACTGAGCACTTACTGTGTACAGAGATCTGTCCTCACCCATACAAATAGCAAACATTTATTGAGTTCCTACTATGGACCAGATATAGTTACAAGAGTGACTATCGCTGAGGTACTCACAGTCAAGTTAGGGGACAGCCTGTATCTATAATAGAAAGGGGTGATAAAACAAAGACAGGTAAATTTTTCTATCTAATAAAAGAGTAATATGCAAATTGACCATCACTCCAACACATAAGATTGCTGCCCCATGTGGTCAAAGATCCTGCCCCCATGTGGACACAAGATGGCCACCACAAGATGACCATCAGGAGAGGGCAGTTGGGAGGGACCAGGCCAGCAGAGGAGGGAAGTTGGGGGAAAACAGGCTGGCAGGGAGCAGTTAGACATCAATCAGGCTGGCATGGGAGTAGTTAGGGGTGGTCAGGCTGGCAGGCAGAAGTGATTAGAGACAATCAGGCAGGCAGGTGAGCAGTTGGGAGCCAGCAGTCCTGGATTGTGAGACAAATGTCCAACTGCCTGTTTAGGCCCGATCCCACCAGAGCAGTCAGACATCCCTCTAGGGGTCCCAGATTGGAGAGAGTGCAGGCAGGGCTGAGGGACACCACTACCCTGTGCATGAATTTTGTGCACTGAGCCTCTAGTCTATGATAACTCAAGTGGCATGTTCATAAGTGCTAAGGAATTACTGTGGGCAATTCAGTGACCACTGCAAGGTAGATTACATGTAAATGCTTCAGTTAAGTTAATTATGTTAATATTTTTGTAGTTTTTATACTAGATCACTGAATACTTTCCCCAAGCAACTGATGCCTGCCCTAGGAAGTATTCACAAAGCTATAGATAGAAAATTAGGGAAAAGGAGGCTGGGTCAGTCTCTCTAACTGTTCAGTTGCAAATTCAGGCCTTTGAGATTAAAACTTAACTCTTTTATTAATTTTTACTCCACTCATTGAACTTTTTCAATCTGAGAGAAATAATTTCAGTCCATTTTCACAGCCTCAATGGCATATTGGTGTTACTGGCCCTTGATGTGATTACCAGTTTTAGAAAATCACTCAAGCTTAAACAGAAGACTGTGAAATCTCAGAGAGAAGGTGGTGGTGGATGGGTGGGTGGAAAGAAATTAACCAAAGAACTTGTTTGCATATATGCATAAACCATGGACACAGACAATAGTGTGGTGAATGCCTGGGAGGGAGCATGTGCAGGATAGAAGGAATCAAGGGAAGATGGGTACATCTGTAATACTTTCAACATTAAAGATTACAAAAAGGAAAGCAAAAGAAATGACCTATTTGCAGTTACACAAATTAGAAGACTTCTCAATTTATAATCACATCAAAAGTTTAATAAAATACAACCCCTTTAATGCTTGTCAAAAGTTGGTCACTTAAAAACCTTAAAACAGTAATTTACCTATGTTTTAGTGATCAGATGAGTATTTTAAACTTGTCGTTATGCCCCAAAAGTTTGTCCTTTAATGCTTTTGATGAGATGACACTCCAGAGAAGTGAAATTATATTTAAAAATCACTAGTTAGGCCACTATGTTAAGAATACATCAGGATGGAAAGTGAACCCTCACCAACGTACAAGCCTCTCTTTACCCTCTGAAGTCAGGTTTTAAGACAAGTTTCCCACCACCTCCTTGCCCTCTGCTAAAAATCTTAAGTTTGCAAAGTTTATAAAAAGTACTTAAACTTAGGGTCAAAAGACTTCTTGTTAATTGCATAATAGTTAAACCTCCATCTTCGGGAATCTTTTGTTACAGCTTCACTTCTTTGCATATTACTTACTTACTGTAGTAATTGCTTAAACTCATGGAGTTGAATTCCAGTTGTTCTGGGTTTAGGACCAGAACCTAATCTGATTTCAGTCACTAGCCTGCAGCAAGCTGAGTCAAGTTCCTTAAACCAAATGGTAGAATTCCTTTGGAAAAAAACGTGTGTTCCAATTAGGCCAATGTGTATAAATAGGGGCAAAACTAGTATTTTGCAACAAAGGCAATATGTAATATTTCCAGCCTGAACAATTCATTGTAATGTTCCAGAATAATTTTTTAACACATGGCAGCATTCTCAATTGCTAAAACATCATTAAACATAAAACTTTACTTTTCAGAATTTTTCCAAGTTAAATAAAGATTTGTCAGTTATATTAAAAATATACTTAGCAATAAACCTAAGTAGTAGTAAATATCCTCAAGATTTTTGTACTCTATGGGAAGTCTCTAATCTAGTTCTGGGTCACTAACAGCTTTAAACAATCCATGATAGACAGAAGAGTCCCCAAGCCGGTTCCACATCCTCAAGTCTAGGAGAGGAGTGAAAGCCCAGGTCCTTCAGGATCTCCAGAGGCGGGCACTCTCTTCCAAAAGTGAGAGATGGGACCCAAAACTCCAGAGACATGGCAAGACCCTTTCCCTTAGCCCCTCAATACCCAGCACCACCATCTTCCTACCCTCTGTCTGCCTAGAGATCATCAGGATGAATCTCAACACTTTAACTCTGTTCACATGGGTCACATGAAGCCCAAGACTCCCAGCTGTCCCTCATCCTTCACTCTAATCATCACATGGCTTATGAGCAGAGAAGCCACAAAATGCTTACCCATACTCCCTGGTACACTCTTACCCCCCACTGCTTTGTTTTTCTTCATAGCATTTATCATCATTTAAAAAGTGATGTTTATATTTGTCTCATTGTTTCTCTCCACTAGAATATATGGTTGGTAAGGTCTTCCCTGTTTTTTACACTGTTAAGCACTTAAAATAACTCACAGCAAATAACAGTTGCTCAATAAATGTTTGACATGTGAAAGAATAAACAGTTGAATGAATGAAACACAAACAAAAAATTTGAATCAGATTCAAATCCAGTAATACATATAATGCACATAAATGTGTCAGGCACCTGTGTGACTGTGCTACTGTAAGTGTGACTATGCTGTTGTGATATGACTATGCTACTATAAGTTAGGTATTTGAGAAATAGAAGTGAAGACTGAGACCTGGTGCCTTCATTCTACTAATCCTTAATTCTTCATACCTGATATTTTCTTTTAAAATGTGTGTGTGTGTGTGTGTGTGTGTGTGTGTGTGTGTGTGTTTATAGATAGGTAGGTAGGTAATTCGGTAGGTAGATAGATAGAAATTTAAAACTATGCCCTAGAGGAAATATCACCAATTTTGGATATTAATTATTTTCTATAAAAGAAAGAATGTATAAACATGGTGGTCCCTTCCATCACCTATAATTTATTATATGTAATCATGTAAATTTGTAATATTGTAGAGAATATTAAGTGAGAAATCCATATTTTGCAAGATCTCAGGTAAAATTCCTCTATCTGAAAAGTAAACATAATTTGCTTGAATGAGAGATTTTCAATGAGGAAAATAGGCATCAAAAGACATTGAGAGTCAGGAGATAATACATGGGTTATTAGTAGGCCTTATGCAATTTATAATCACCTATCTCTGGAGTGTTAAAAATGGTCCCATTTCTCATTGTTGGCAATTCCTCTCAATGACCAATATGTCTACCAACATTTTCTTCTAAAAAATACAGTCAAAGTTTTAACAGAAAATCACAGATGCAATCAAATTCATACTAATGGTTGAAAAGCACCATATGTCCTCAGATACCTATGCACAATAGGGTGCAGGTTTAATGACTTTCTTATTGTGCCCCTGTTGTAATTAGGTATTAAAGGACATATGGTATGTTGCCGTTTTAACAGTGAATTTCCTTGTTTTTTATTGTTTTCTATCAGAAGCTTAACAGTCTTTCAGGGTAGTATTAGTAGTGAGAATTAAACCACATGTTGATTTCATTTTTTTTAAGGGTTGGAATCTCATCTTGATTAGCCTTATTAGAGGAGTGCCAAAGAAAACATCCAAATCGAATCTATTTTCAGTTAATATGGAGTAAAACAACCTTGAATTGCTGAGAGATAAGTGAAAATTCTTTTAGAAATACAGGCTTAGGACACTATATGTAGAGGTTTAAACATCAAATAATAGCTTATTTGTCTAGAATGTCATCAAAGTGTAGTGATTTGGAAATGTTTCAACCTTCTTGCAAAATATTTATTTTCAAAATAAGGAACTACCTTATAAGAGACTTTTGTATGATTGGTAAAGAACCCAATAAAATCACAAACAAATATACTCGTAACTAAAATCAAACTGAAACAGCCGAAACCGGTTTGGCTCAGTGATAGAGCGTCAGTCTGCTAACTGAAAGGTCCCAGGTTCGATTCCGGTCAAGGGCATGTACATTGGTTGCGGGCACATCCCCGGTAGGGGGTGTGCAAGAGGCAGCTGGTCAATGTTTCTCTCTCATTGACGTTTCTAGCTCTCTATCTCTCTCCTTTCCTCTCTGTAAGAAAAATCAATAAAATATATTAAAAAATAATAATAATTAAAAAAATAAAAATAAAATAAAACTGAAACAAAAAGTCAACAGAATAAGAACATTAGAAGCTATGAGTCATGATATTGGTTTAATTTTTTCAAAAGCAAGCTGAAATTTTTCAAAGACCCAAAGACTATGATATATGCAAATTTATTAAGTTTGAAGAACTGTTTCAACTCTGAAGACTTTTATTACCACACACACACACAAATTGAGGAAACACAGACATGACGACAAACTATACTATTTCAAGGCCTTCCAACATTTACCTTAAACTTAATTCAATCTATCCTCAGATGTTGTATATATATATATCCACCAAGCATATATCCACCACTGAGCATATTTAAATTCAAATTGTTCTTAGCATCTTAGAAGTAATGTTACAGATTCTTAGGGAGGAAATTTCCACTGGACACTACAGCATCCCACTTAGGCTGTACTAGTTTGCTGCATTTCAGGTCAAAGAAAGCGAAAGACCTTATCATGCAAGTTTATATTCTTCAGTCATAAGCTTAGCTACACATCCCTGTCCCAGTCAGCATGAGGACACATTACAAGATAGCCAGCCAGGCTTCCAAATGAGCCATGAAGATTAATAAAATACAATCTCCAGCGGATGTTGGCACCTCCCTGTCAAGCTAGCTAATGAGTACTGTGTTACTGTAAGAGTCAACTGTCACATTATCTCTGGCCTAATAAATGGATTCTAAGACAAATAACAATACACAACTAAAATTCAGACTGAAGGAGCTTTTCATTTACTGTAGACTGGTGCAGCGCCACGGAGGCTCTCTAGCTGTCGGCACCATAAGCGTTGTCACTTTGCATGGGAAGTATTCAATAAGGGCACAGTCAGTTCAGGCAAAAAGAAATCTAGCATTGCTCCTCCAAATTCAAAGTTTATAATGAATAGCAAACTATTATTAATTTTAATTTACAATATATGTCCAAACATGTTATACTATTTAGAAAGAAAAAAAAAAGTATGTCTAACCTGAGTCTACCAAAAACGGAGTGGGCAATGCTTGTGTTGGGGAAATGGTCGGTCACACATGGGGAATTTTTAATTTAAATAAGAATCTATGTCTTGTAGTGTTAAGTTGATTAGAAACTAACTTCACTTCAGAATGAGCTCCCGCTCCAACCTTGGCAATGCTTGTCTTTCCAGGATCTGTAACAAGGAGAATTCTGCACAAGGACAGACTTTGCATTCATAATTTCATTGCTTCCCAGTGTAGTTTGGCTATTTTTTAACTTTTCCCAATTAGAAAAGGTATGTTTATATTATACTTATAATTATAATAAAAAATAATTTCTAAATAGTTGTAAAAGATCAAATTTTCTAATAATAATGTGATAAACGTAGTAAAGGGAATGACGTTGAAATTATTTTCTCTAGTTTTCAATTCCTGGGAACATAAGAACTCCAAGGAAGGGAATGAAAGAAAGAGAGGGCGAGATGGAGATGAGAAGAGAAGTGGAGGGGAGGAGAGAAACAGAAAGAAAATATAGGAATAATTCAATGCCTTTTTATACTCAACTACATTATTATTTAACACATCCATGTTTTCATAATGTTACTCCTGGTCAGTTTATAATAACACAATAAGCCCAAATTCTCCTCAACATCAGGGAAAATATGTTGCCAAATAAACGGCAAAGAGGCTCATGTATTCTCTGACTCTGTGAGAACTGCAGAGTGGGATAAAAGTACAAAAGAATAACCAAAATAGGTTTTTAGTCTATTCAGCCCAATATTCTATATTATAGAAGTAGCTTAAGACTTGTTAGCAAATTTTAATTGTCTTCAATTTCTGTTTGTTACTTTCCTGTTGTAAACTGAACTCCAAAGACCTAAGAAATCTCTTTTTATCCCTTACAATACACATGCATACATGATGTACTCTGCACAATACTGGCACATAATAGCTACCTAAGAGCTACCCTATTTCCCCGAAAATAAGACAGTGTCTTATATTAATTTTTTCTCCCAAAGTTGCGCTAGGTCTTATTTTCAGGGGATGTCTTATCTTTCCATGCGCTAGGTTTTATTTTCGGAGGATGTCTTATTTTCAAGGAAACACGGTATCTGTCTCTCTTCCTGCCTCTTAAATTGTTTATCACCCATCCCTTTGTCACTTCGACCCTGGATTCAACTTTCAAACATTAATTGTCCAGAAGAAAAATCATTGTTCTAAAGGTGTTCATTCTGTAACTCTCCCTGTCACTCCATCAAATTAATGTGAAACAAGGTGTTTGCAAAGATTTTTCATAACTAAGGATTAATTTTTTTATTCTAATATTAGAATCATTACCAAAAAATTCTGGTTTAGTTTACTAAGCAAATGAGATAGTGAAAATGTTAGATATTATTATTGCCAATGCTATATTATTGTTGTTGTTGCCAAACTTTACTCATATTTTCTTTGGATTTATGTCACCCTTAGAAGAATGAGCGCTCCAGGTTTACTTCCTTTGATTTGGAGTAGTACTTTTTTCTTATTTCTTCCTTTTCTTTCCTACAGACCTTATAGGAAAAAAGGTTCTGAAGCCAGTGAGGTTAGGTGACTGCTTCTAAATTTACATATTTTCAAGCTTTTAAAGGCTGCTTTCTCATTTTTGTTCATCTTTATCATTCTTCCAAAGTTCTGGAGACCTTTAATATCCATTATTACCTTATTAAGAACTGCCATATGGGTGGTATTCATAATCTTCAAAGATTTTCGTGCAGAATCAAATCATTTCTTATGTTCTTACAACACGTTTGTGAGGTAGGAATTAGGGTTTTGTACATGAGAAGATTAAATATGACCAGGGATAAATGACCTGTATAAGGTTACACTGCCAGAATGCTGACGATTGACTGAAACACAGGTCCTCGGGTCCCCATGCCACACCCCTTCCAGCTCAGGTGTTGTCCAAATCCAGAACCCTGTCCACTCCATTTTTAGAGGATAAAGCTTGTTTCTTTGCCAGACTCTAGAATAATTTCAGTCTTCTTGATCTGCCTTCCTATGGCACGCCTTGGCCTCTTACCCACACACCATCGATCATTTTTACTATCTTATCAGAGCTTTCTCCATAGTGCAGTTTCTGAGGTACATTTACATTGCAGATGTAGACACTTGGTAGTTTTATTCAAAGAAAGAGGAAAGGAGAAAGGAAAAGTTGAGAGGGTACCTAAAGATGAGGAGAAAAATTGCCTTCAGCAAACTTTACAGTAGCATAAACGTGCCCTATTGTTATCCCTTATAAAGCCATTATCGAAAAGGACATATTTAGAGACCAGAGATCAGTTCTTCAAATACCATTTCTGCCAACATTCAACAGAAGAGCGTGGCTGAATCCTCCACAGCGATTCCTTCCATGAAACACATACAACAAAAACAAAGGTTAAGATCTACTTGCCACGCACTTTACATGAGGATTTATGTAATCCTCACTGTAACTTAAAGTAACTACTATTCTGGTTCTGATCTCGCAGATACAAAAACTGAGGCATTGCAAGTTAAATAACACAACAAAGGTCATATCTTCAGAGTCAGGACTCAAAGTTAGGCTATCAGACCTCTCCCCTCTCATAACAACAATATTCTGCCACCAAAATGAACTCCCACTTGAGTGTTTCTTAGGGTGTTTCTTGGGGAAGGGAGTATGATCAATATTTTATATTCTCCTTTTTACAAAGCATCTGTTCCCAGGATCTGCAGACAACCACCCTAATCTTATCCAACCCGCTGAGAGAGGGGTTCTGTTCTCAGGAGGCACTTGTGGGCACAAACTGGAAGAACGACCTAGGGAAGATTTTCCCTCTTCCACCCAGTCCTAAGTAGTGCATTGTTGTGTGTTCCAGGCCTGAAAGGAAGATTTTCAGTAAAAGGCACAAGTTGGTAACATTCGTAGGCTCTCTGTAAGGGCGCAGAACACTGAATGGCTGAGCCAAAAGCCTGGGTTAATTGGCGAGGACTCAGCTCCTTCTCACTAAGCAGGCTCTCAGAGGCAGTGTCAGAAAAACACAGTCTTTGTTGTATCTTCTTTGTGTAGGGGTGGGATGCTTTTCCAGCTGTATCTATTTGATGCCAGCTTCATGGACCTGGAACTTTTTAAAAATTCACTTAAAAAAATATCTCTATTCATGTCTAAGAATAACAAACGAGAAATTTATATCTTCAAGATATGTAGATTTGAGATTTGTTTTTGGGGAAAAAAATGCACAAGCTCTACTGAGCATCTGTAACGATGATATATCTACACATTATATGGCCGGCTATCTTTAGTTTGTTTTTATATCCTGTGGAGTGTGACATCTGTGCAAAAATTATGAACTGACTCATATACATGAGGTGCTTATTCAGAGTTTGAAAAATGGGCCTTTTCTTCTACAGTCCAATTATTTATGAAGAAATTAGAAAGAAACTTGAAAATCTTGGAATCTTTTTCTTAATTTATTTGCGTGTTACTCTAGTCAGCCTGATCAAGCAGAAACCCTCTGTAACAAGGGTGAAGGTTTTTCTAAGTGGGTTAATTATATTTATTTTCATGGCCACCAGTCCCTCATTTGCTTTTTATAAATTACTCAGGGCAAGGGGCTAATCTCTGTGATCGCTCTCCATCTAGACATAACAGCTCAACCTTGCATTTGAAGTGGATCTTTTCTACTACAGCCCTTTTATGAACCACCTGTGAAAGGAAGGCTATATCCACGTAAAAATATAGATATATGCATGTAAAAATTTATAACTATTCCCTAATCACTCAGACGTATAGGCAAAGCATCACTTATTCTATTATCAAAGAAGTACATTTATGTGGGAAACTAGAGAAAGCTTTTATTATAAGAATAAATGCTCACTGATCCTTAACTCTAACTGTCCTATTCAGACAACAGTAAGGAGGTTCATTCATCTTTGTCAGTCCATACTTAAGCCCCCTTAAGTGTGTCTTCAGGCAACTAAGAGAAATTAGATGCTTCTCCCATTTTGCTGTACTAGCATGAAATTCTTCTTCCCTCCTTCCCCCTTCTGGATTTTCCTTCTGCTCCTAAATAAGCTTTTAATTAACTTTCCAGTATTGGAATGGAAAGTTAATCCTGCATGTATTTTAAAATATTTGCAAACAGCTATTTGTCCCAACTGTTTTGTCATCAAACCATGGTAAGAGCAGAGGTTTAGGCAGTGGAAGAGTGTGGGGGTATAGAACACACATCTCCTGGAATAACCAACATCCAGCCAATTCACCTTTGAAAGTTGCGTTCAGGGTAGGGGGAGTGAGAGAGGGAAAGTAAAAACCAATAGAGAGGGGATGGGAAAAAGAAAATTACTTTTCCTTGAGCATCTATTATGTGCCAAGCACATTAATGTATAGTATCATAAGTAATAGGTGTTTTGTTTTTTGTTTTTTTCCAATTTCTCTGGTTTGGGATGTTTACTTTGTGACAAGAAAATAATAAGCAGTTGAAAACTTATGAGCTTGGAATTAATTTTCCCTTTGGCTTTAGGGATCCTCACTATGTAAGACTAGACATGTACATCTCACAGATGGGCCTGCATCTTCCTAGACCTTGTAGTTTCTGTAGCAGGGGCCAAACGTATAGGGGATGTGTTCTCCAGCACCCCATTGAGCGGCAAAAGCTTTACAAATAAAATAGATAACTTGTCTACTGTGTGAAAGGAATTATTTAGCCGAAACTGGTTTGGCTCAGTGGATAGAGCCTCGGCCTTAAGACTGAAAGGTCCCAGGTTCAGTTCCGGTCAAGGGCCTGTACCTTGGTTATGGGCACATCCCCATCCCCAGTAGAGGGTGTGCAGGAGGCAGCTGTTTGATGTTTCTCATCAATGTTTCTAACTCTCTATCCCTCTCCCTTCTTCTCTGTAAAAAATCAATAAAATATATTTTAAAAAAGAAATTATTTAACAGCACCTTCATTCACAAATTGTAACCCCTTCTCATGTCATTTTACCAGTAGATTTGTTTTTATATTCTCCACTTTCTATTTTTAGGTTTATAGATGGGTCACATGTTGAGTCAGCACTGGGTACTATCTTGTCAGTTAATTGTCTAGCAAGTATTAGTAGGAGATGATCAACTCCTTTGGGATATGAGACATGGGCCTGAAAGATGATCTAGGAATCCCATCTAAAAGGAAGGTGGCTGGGAGGAAAGAGACTTTGAACAGAAGGAAATGTGTTGGTGTGTGGAGATGAAGGGATAGATTTGTACAAAATCAATATCGGCTAGTTGTCTACATTTTGCTGAAGTGGAATGTGACACAATTGTATGAAAACACTGAAAAAAATAAGGCCATGTAAATTGATATATTTATAAATTTTATTGGCTGTTTTGACTTTTTAAAAATGCCATCATCGTGTAAATGTAGTCTCTGCCACCGAAAAGGAAAGCTGATTCTTGCTTCAAAGAGTACTAAGCGTATACGGACTATCTCATGAAATAGCAAAATCAGTTGTGAGAGGAATAGGACTATGATTTTTGAATCCTGGAGAATCCCTGAAAACAAGATTGCCAGGGAGTTGGCAATAGTGGGTGGTGAAAAATTACTCTACTGTTGCTATTTTCCTTTCTTTTTGTAAATAACTTATTATTAAAATTTTTTTTCCTCAGGTCACTAAAAATGAGAAAAAAGCAATCCGCAGAGACAAAGCCCCTTTAATATTTTGCAAGGCTGACATCATGGTTGTTAATAAGGCATTTATTGGGGGCCCACTGAGCAGTGTAACATTCCAGCCCCCCGCTCCCACTCCCCACCACGCTCCCCGCTGGACGCCAGCCTCCCGTGCACAGTTAAATGTCTGTGATGAAGCCCTCTCGGTTTATTGTTAATTAACTTTAAGTCTAGATTCCCTCCACATACAACTTAAAATACAAATTGTGTGCACTTTGAACACGAGGTCTTTGAACATTCCTCACTAATTGTTTAAATGATGTGTGGATTTTGTCTCTAGCAGTTAGTTTCACTTTAACCTCTGGACAAATTGAAAACTTTTTTTTTTTTTCTCGGTAAAACTCCATTCTGCTTTGTAGTCTTAATTTTGTACCACAGGGACTGTTTAATAAGCAGTTTGCAGGTAGAAAAGAAAGACCTGACGACCCAATATTCTCTGTTTTCCCCAATGATTAGACGTAGAAATTAGTCAAAAAAGGAAAACTGGATTATGATTGGTTACATATATAGAGAGACACAATTCCCTGAAGTCGTTAAGGGAGCAATAATGAGAGAAAGTTGTTGCTAAAATTGATTTTAGGCGGAAGCCAGTTTCATTTCCCTAAAAAATCTTTTGTGTATTTATTTAGTAATTGGTCATGAAATAGTGCTTCAGACAGGCATTTTAGAAAGCATACCTCCTGTTTAATAAATCTAAGACTTTGATAATTATTAATGCACAAATGCCGGCAGAGGGATGCTTTATTCCCTATGTCATGGTACAGCTATTAATGATACTCAAAGGAGTGGAAATTACCATTTCGGAAGTGTCCACAGGAGTAAACTGGTAAACAAGCCTGCAGTTAGGGCTATGGATGATGTGAATCAACAAGGGTGAAAAGATTTGGTTACTCTGTATATTAGTGTTAATGGGAATAGATTATAGAGGAATATTTGTGATATGACCTTCTGTGCACTAATTGAAATAGTATTCAGAGTCAGCATTGGCATAATCAAGTTAAACACGGAATCATAAATCATCATGAAAAGTGCTGTCACAACTTGCCGTTAATGCCCTGGACTGCTGGGCAGCCTCGAGAAAATATCTGCTATGCCGATCTTTAGGTTAATAGGAACAGAAATGGCATTTAAAGACTATTTGGATCAAATCTGCTCTGAGGTTGAAAGTGTTCCTCTGTTAATTTACTGGTAATTTGAAGTGATGTAGTTAGGGTTAGAAGGAGCGCAGCTGAGTCCCTTATAGCAAAACAAAGGGCTGTGGGAGTTTCTTCTAATATTTATTTAATTGCTTTAGGGTACAATGCTAATCAGTTTTAATATACACGTGTAGTTTCCTTTGTTTCTCAGATACAAAACACTTGGCAAGGTGATCTGATGCCCATTGTTAGCACTACAGCGTAAGGTGATGCACTTGACAAGAAACACTCCAGCATCCTTATATTTGTCAGGCAGAGAGGCTTTATTGTGTATACATGGAAATATTTCTGACAAGTTAAACTATGAAGTGTCCTGTGGAGGAATAAGAATTTACTAGCAGTGTTTTTCTTCTGAACGTTTTCTATTGATTGAATAGAATCCGACTAACAGGCTTAAGAAAAAGCACAGAGGAATTTGTTAAGAGATGATATATACTATTGCCAATAATGCCGTGTGTCTCAATGCAGGGAAAGGTTGTGCTAATTTAATCAGTTACTCATCAGATCATGTAGACAATAAGATGTATGATGCTAAGAGGTAAAGGGCTTGTTTATTATAATTTGCCACAAATGCCATAAATTAATATAAATTCCAGCAGGCAACTGATAATAGAATCTTTTCAAAAGTACCATATTTTACTTCAAAACTGGAAACACCTCAGCTCTACCCAACTTTAAATAATGTATTTAGAACTTCACAGGCAAGTTAGGTGCATAAAGGTAGGTCTGTTTGGTAAATAATCCTAGAGGGAAATTTCTTCCTAATTGTCTTTCAAGTGAGTCGGAAAGAAATGGAAGAAATAATTTATTTACCTGTTCAGGACATGTTTGAGTCGCTACTAAATTTCAAAAGGCCTTCCAATTTGCCTACAGGAAAAAAAAATAGATGTAGAAAAATCTGCGGTCAGTTTAAAGTTTAGGTACGTTAGGTTCTTCCTCTTCAATTGGAGGGTTTGGCAAGGCTTCAGGTTACTTGAGTTGTATTTTCAGGATTTTGCCTCTAGCAAGTTGCAGAGCACAGGTGGCTGGTCTCAACCCAAACTCAGTTTCTAAATAAGGCAACTGAGGTTCAGGGGTGAAGCAGCTTGTCAAAATCCCAAAACTAGCCAATAAGTGCAGCATGTAAAGGTAACTACTCAACATGGATATCCCTAAAACAGTCCTCTGAAAATTCTCACTTTAGATTCTTGTTAAGAAAAGTTTCTTATCTTTTCTATGATATTTTGATTTTGTATGTAATATTTTTAAAACTTTTCTACCTTTGACAATGATCCTCGAAAACTTTCAGGTCATACCCTTAGTAGCCAATCACCTGCTACCAGTTAAGAGTACTAGATAGGTTTTCCTACAATTAACAAGTATCAGAAATAATACCTACTATGAAATGACTAAATGTTAGCTCACAAAGTATGTTCACCACTTTTAAGAAGTGGAGGTCAAATTTTAGGAAAATTACTTTAAAGAATGTTTTAAAATTATTCAATCACTTCATTGGGATCATAGGCTGATGATCTCTTTGCATTGTTAATTGCAATTAATATTGTTAATTTCTCTAACAATAAAATGGATTAGTTGTCATAATGCAGAGAATTGCCTGCCTTTTGACTAAGACGCTGGTTCTACCTCAAATATGCAGCGTGAAGAGAGAAAGGAGGACTCTAATACCACAGGAAAAAATTGTATCTCTCACCCTTTCTTCCTTTGTCACCAGACATACTAACATGAATTAGATTTATAGTTGCTGATGTTGGTAAATTCCCAATTTAATAGGGACCTATTCCTAGAGTCAGAGAGCTAGATGTGACCTTAAAAAGCTCTCAGTGGGTTAGTGGCAGGAGCAGGGTTTGAGGCCACATCTCTGGACTCCTGATCCGATGGCCCTAATTCTCCACCACGGAGCTGTGCACAGCCCACCCCGCCCCATCCGCAGCTCTGGGATGCAGTGGGTAGGAAGGGAGGAATGCCAGAGACAGTCCCCGCATATCTGGGGATTCTACAAACATGCACAACAGCATCAGAACTGGCTGTAGTCAACCCATAACACAATCACCCTTTCACCATAGGATATAGTCCCCTAAGCAGAAAATCTGAAAGGGGCATTCATGGAAATATCAGGGAAATACTTTGTAAAGTACAGTATATGATTGTCTAACCACTGTGCTATACACTTGAAACTAACACACTATAATATTGAAAGTGAGTTTATATATATATATATATATATATATATATATATATATATATATATATATATATATGGCTAAGTGTCCATTCTTCCCTCCAACTGGTAGCTATGATGCACACTGACCACCAGGGGGCAGATGCTCAATGCAGAAGCTGCCATGATGGGCACTGGCCATTTAAAAATAAACAGCACCACGGACCTGGTACTGACCAACCAACACTTGGCTTCCCCCAAGTGGGACACAGGCCCTGCCATCACTCCAAAGTGACACCCCACCAAATCACAGCCAATGCTGCCAAGACCCCCCCGTGGCACAAAATGTGGCCCATTGCCAAGACAAGCCCCGAAATGGTCACTGTGGGTGCCGGGTAACAACGTGAATTTAGTTGACACTTCTATTATACAGAAAGAGTGAATAGCAAAATTAAAATATTCCTTCTAATTAATTTCCTTTCAATGTGCACAAATCCATGTACCAGGACACTAGTTTAAAAATAAAAATAAAAAGATAAGATTCAAATTTTTAAAAGAAAAATCTTCCTCTCATGGCAAGTAACAACTTGTTGTTTCTCATTTTTCAGGTGATACTTTCCATGTAATATCAATTAATATGTAAGGCAGTCAAATATATGTGTGTAAGGTGTGTGTTTTTTTCTTTATTGCTCTCTGCTGCCTTCCGGAAACTGAATGCTGTTTTTGATTTGGGGTCTCCTTTCTCATTAACGACCTAAAATAATGCCTGGCACATAGTAAGTGCTGCAGAAATATTTGTTAAATTTTAAAAGTTATTCAGGTTCTGTTTTAAATTTTTAAGATTTTTGTTTGCATATTTCTTAAACAGTAGAAGGGTGAATGGAATGGATGTCTGAGTGGAGATGTACCAATTCCACACCTGACGCTAAATTTAAAATCTTTCCTCCCAAATGCCATCTCCCCACCTTGGCTTTATAGGCTGACCTGCCATCCGTGAGCAGGGCTGTGTCTCTCCTCCTCTTAAAGATCCCCAGGAGCATAATATAGTTGGTGGGAGTGCAGGACAGAAAAAAAATACACACTGCTTTGCACACAGCCTGAAAAATCAAGGCATAAAAGAGGGAGAATAAATCAGTGCACCCCATTCTGTCTTTGCATGCATAATTCATTGGTAGAAATAAGTACCCAAAATATTTTACCAGTGAATGTAATACAAGTAACTTTATTGTTCATTAATATCTGAATCAATGCTACATCCCAGATCAGTCCAATGTAGATCATTTGGGCAATGTATTTAAGATATATAAATAGCATCAAGTTTTTGAGTTTAAAGATATTTTTATTATCTTAAAAGTAAAGTCCATTCTGTTTTAAGTTGATCTATAAAAATGAAAAACAGTTATATTCTTTTACAAACAGCTCAAAGACGATCAAAACATCAGTGCCTTAAGATTTTGAATGGAATTGGCATTTATTGAACCTCTACAATATTTTGATCACTACAGTAAGCATTTTTTAACATATTAACTCACTTAATCTTCCCAGTTGGCTATGAGATTAGTGCTATTTTTTCCATTTGCAGGTGAAGGCACTGAGGTCCAGAGAGATACATAATTCACCCATGATCACTCAGATATTGAATGGCAAATCCAAGATTCATCCCAAGTTTCTCTGATCAAACATCTGTTACTACCTCATGCTGATTCTCTAATTGGGTCAACAATTATATTTTTAAAGCTCTGCTTTTGAATATATATATTCCATACTATTAGGTCAGTGGATAAATGTCAGCAGAATTGCAAGGCTTGAATTTGGGGTCCATTACCTATTCAATACTTACTCCTTTTTTTATTTTTTAAATACATATTTTATTGATTTTTTTTTTTACAGCGAGGAAGAGGGAGGTATAGAGAGTTAGAAACATGATGAGAGAGAAACATCCATCAACTCCCTCTGCACATGTCCTACTGGGTAGGTGCCCGCATCCAAGGTACATGCCCTTGACTGGAATTGAACCTGGGACCCTTCAGTCTGAAGACTGATGCTTTTCCACTGAGTCAAATCAGATAGGGCTTCTCACTCCTTCTTTGCTCAATAAGAATAACCCTTCCAGCCCCTTGCAAACATTTTCTTCTTGAAGTTCTCTCCTCTAGCAAGAAGAGCTTTTGGCATTTGGGGTTCGATGAGATGATGGCTGGAATGGGGCAGGTGGAGAGAGCTCTGCTCTCCAGATAGTCTATCTGACACCCAAAGGGATCACATACATCCAGAGATTTGCATGGTAATAAGGGATGAAAGAAAAGAAGGCTAGGGGCAATAAATACAAAGGGGATAAACACCAGACACAGAATGTAAGGAAATGCTTTCTCAAAAAGTCTGAACTATCACCTTCCATTGTTATAAGAGTTCTGAAAGCACAGTCCACTCTCTGCAAAGTCTCTCTCACAGGAATTATCTTGACCTGAGACCTCCATGCCAAGGCTGTTGGCCTGCATGCAAGTCACCTTCAGGTCTCTGTAAAGGGGTCAACAAGTTGAGCTTTAATCCCTCTCCCCCAATTCTCTGATAAAAGGGAATATTTAGCTAGATAATTTCAGGTAAATGAATCATCATGCTAGGTATGTTTTATAAATTATAGTTTTAAAGATTTGAATATAACCCCCTAGATAAAAAGTTGCGATGAAATTCACTCTAACTATAATACATATATTTCAACCTGTGGTCTTTAAAAAAGCCTATAGCCAAACCATAGATGACATTTAATGCATTATGTGATCAATTAAAAAATGTTTTGTTGATGTGAATACCCTGTAAATTGCATTAAAAAACTAAAATCTGTATAAATTATTGCATATTTAATATAGTCAAGTTTTATCACAGCTTTTTTTTAATCCTCAAAATTTTGCAAAGGCAATTATTCAACTCATGAAATAAGCATATTTATATCAACATTGTCAAATTCATAATGTTTTTCCAGGTCTAGTTTCCCAAGAAAGTTTGTCTGGGAAACATTATGAGCCTGCAATGTCTGTATATAAAAAGAGCCTAATTGAATTTTGACATAATAATTATATTCATCTTTTGAGATGTTGTCCTACACTAAGTCCTTAAAGATTTTCAAATTAAATTGTTCAATTCTAAAACTCCAATCATAGTTTATTTTAGTTGAGAGGTAAAAAAATGCTTGAAATATGAATTAATAAAATTCTATCCAATACATTACTCTGCTTGACAATGAACAAAGTGCTTGTAGGAGAGATAAATCTAATTTAACATTATAACTTTTAATAATAAAAATATATAGACTTAAAACCTCTTCGGTGACCCTGTCTCACACAGTATAATTCCCTAAAACTTCTAAGTCACTCAATGATAAGAGGCTGATCTAAACGCTTCCACTGCATTAATCAAATACCAGGTCTAATTAAAAGAGCCATGCACAAAGCTTTTTCAAAATGTTGCTCAGGTATTGCAATAATTTCTGATCACCCAAGCCTGGAAGACAAATAATTAGAGCTGCCAGAGCATTCTGATGAGTGATGTCAGCATCTCCAAGTGACCTTCCCTCCACTAATTAATTTTCATCTTAAGAAAAGAGACCCTGTTGTTGCACATTATTAATTGAGTTCACTAAAAGATGCGCCTGATTAATTTTTGTTGATAATACTTGTCATTCTAGGCAGCGGCTGTAATCATTCTATTGGGTTTTATTTTTTTAAGTTGATCTAAGTCCTTTGCAATGTGACTGATATATCTGATACAAAATATCATGCGTAAGGGCATATCCTATAATGTGTCTGGGCTATTTTTCATTGCCGTTATTTGCCAAGGTAAAATGAAATGTCAGAGGGGAGTTTTCTGATCTGTGGGTAACTGCGAAGGTGTCTTATCACTTTGCCCTGATAGCCTAGTGAGGCCTCTCACTCTCAACTTCCCCAAAGAGATCACTGTACCCATTGTAGCCTCCTCTTGGGTCGTATAGTGAACTACCCCATCTCCAGAGAAAACACTGCACTCCTCTTACAGTTGTTCTTCATCCCATTTCTGTTATTACCAAAGAATTTCACACAACTTCCTTTGTTCACAGAATGAGATGGACGGTCTGCTAAGTAACTCCAGCCTTCTGACCCTGTGTGAGAACCCAGAACTTGGACTGTTGCCCTGTTCATTCAGAAAATATTAGGATTAGAAAACATTGAGAGAGAGCTATATTAAAGTATTTATTTCATTAGACTAAAATTAAACAGGAAATTCAGTCACACACCTAATGAATATAAGCTGTATTTTAACATTGGAACATTCACTTGTCATTGAATTGAACTATTAAAACCATCATATGTTTTCAGTGGAACCTTCTAAGTGTAGAATTAATTTATTGGGAAAATATTGTGTTTCAGTTTCTAAGAGAAAGTATTTCATTTGTACTGGAAAAATGAACTTGCAAGGCTTCTTAGATTTTAAAAGGGTCCTATAAAGTAAATTTATATAAATTAGTATAAGTGAACAAAAAATAAATTTCATGGATACATGTGCTTAACAATTAAGAGGAAAAAAAATGCTTAATGAAATGTCATTTTTGTTTTGGTAAATCTGAAACCTTTGCAAAGTATCCTGAGTCTTTGTTGAAACAGGCAAGGTTTGGTTTTGTCATCCATGCTATATACTATTTACTGTTTGCTTAGAGGTTGGAGGGAATCCATAAACATATAGTATAGAAGGAGAACTAACAAAACTATGTCTCTTAAAATCTCTTTTGAGGAAACCTTCTCTTTTTTTGTTATAAGCCTGTTTCTGCTTTCTGTTTTTCTGTGGTGAATGCAAAATGGCCCTATACTACCCTAGATCTAACATCAGGTCAAGCAGTCCTATCATTTAAGCCAAATTCCCACCTCTCCATGAGCAATCTTCAATGGAAGAAAACAGCACAGACTAATTATCATCAATCAATGCTATTATTAAATATCCACCAGGAACTGGATGATTTATACATTTTTTAAATTTTGGGAGACCTAAAGCTGAGAAATTTCATGCTTTGTCTTACCAAGGAAACAGAAATAGAAAACCCTAAGATTTGGGGTTAAAGTTTAATTCTTACATCAGTTGAAGTATAGATTTATAATAATAATAAAAAGCAACATGTATTGACACCAAACCTTGTGTTTCATGGAATGTTTAATAATCACAGTATTTTAGAACTGAAAAGAACTTCAGCCATCACTTGTCCAACCCCAGTATTTTACATATAAGGAAACTAACTTCCAAACATTTGATTAATTGAATAACAAAGGACTTAACCCTTTGTTGTGTAAATAAATTAATAAAAATAACAATGATAAACACTAACTTGTATTTAGTTAAAACAACTTATTTCGAATCCAGAAATAGTATGCAGAGCATTGCTTGGTATCTGTATGCATCATTACATATGTATATATCAGTATGGATGTCTTTTTTGCTCTAGGATATTAAGGGACCATGCCTGTTTACTCTGCTGTACCTATTCAGGTTATTGCCTTTTTCAAAAAGGAGGCAATAAATGGAAGAACAAAGAGGAGGAGGGGAAATAGATGAAGAGAAAGAAAATTCAGGGAAGAAGAGAGGGAGAGAGGCATAAGATTATTTGGTCCCATTTCAATTTTTTTCTCATTATGCCTTCAAATTTTAACATGCAAACTTAGAAAAGGTTGCCTTCATCTTACAATTTGTGGGCAAGTGTAACTTCTTTTATTCAAAAAATTAACCTCAAATATTAAACAAAAAGGATAAAATAAAATTGGGAAGGTTTTATTTTATAATATTCCTCATAAATTCACTTAGTGCAGCTTCTACAAGCTTCTTACTGATGACCTAAGCACATGATAGTGACTGATCTCAATAAGTGATGGTGTATTTTCAAAACACTGTAAATGTGCATTTTTCTTTTTAATTTGAAAAAGGCATAGTGATCTGAGGGAACAAACTTTTGGACTCAGGGAAGGAAAGACAAATTTGATTTAGAATATATTCCCAAGGACATTGAAAAAGAGAATGGAGTGGACTGTCAGATAATGCTCTGAATCTGGTCAGTATATCTGAAAGAACAATGAGACTAAGAAGGGATTTTTTTTTATTTTTATTTTTTTTGTGATGTGATTTAAATCAATATGGAGAGATCATCTTTGGGTAATATATCTGACATTAATTTTCTAATTAGATTTCACCTATAGTCTGTCAGCATTCTGTTCAGAAATCATCAATATTTTACTTGGATGAATACATCAGAACCTCTCTACTTTCTCTTGTGGCTTTATGCCTGTTCTAATATTATTTCATTTTAGTAATCATACTTAACCAAACTAGAATCTGTAAAATGGTTTTCTGAACTTGGATTCTGACATTTAGCTATGCCGTCACTCTTGACAGCAAATGGAGTCTTCAGTTTTGTACAAAGAACACTTATATACAGTAGATGTCATTCAATAATATTTGGCTCTAGGATGTACATCCATCTCAGCTAATTAACTTCAATTTTTATCATAATTTATATTGACTGAGATGTCCTCAATCCAATAAATATTTACCTGGTGAGTGAACAAATTTAATCTGTAGCCATAACATGTGTGGACATGAGGCCTCCAGACCCCCAATGGCATTCACATCTGTATTCGATGTGAAGGATGTGGTAGTAGTGGGACTCAGAGGATATGTATAAAGTCTGGAGTTAGAAAAAATATATATTGTGAGATTTAGAGTTAATCTTTAGCTGGACTCTTTCTTAGAAAAGTTACTTAAATTACCTAAAACTCAATTTATATATCGTAAAACTATAAATATATTTTACATTTACTTCACAGAATTGACAAGAAATAAACAAAATATTAAAGCACCCAATTCAGTGCCTGACACATTGAAAGAGCTTATTAAACATTATTGTATATTCCATTGAGGTTGATTAATCCACTTTATTCATGGAGAGATTTTTGCCTTTTTACCAGACCAACTTAATCTTCCCTCTCAAGCAAAGGAAACACGAAGAAACAATAAACTCTATAGAATCATAGCTGGGCCCAACCAACTGGGTCTACTACAGAAAGTGTGGCTTCTAAGACTGGTCAATGTCGCATGATGGGGTTTGAATTCTAAAGATGTAGGGCAAAGTTCAAACCCTTACTCAAGATCAACCTTGTTAGAACATTTGAAATCATATGTCATAAAATACCTCATATTCAGCAAGTTTTAAAAAGGGTTGCTCAGAAGGTTTTAGATGCAAATAAGGTAGGAAAAGGATAACCATTGGCAGTGAAATTTAAAGTAACAATTATGCTGTTTTCAACCTGAATTGAAAAAAGAGTGTTAAAGCTTATTAAAGGTTGGCAAGCATCATGATTTATGGTAGTTTAACTCCTTAAATGGAGTTTCACAGATCTTGCTAACTTTTGACACATCTCACATCATTTAGTTTTTTAGGAGATGTATTTGACCCAAGGTTTTTGAAATACCTTTATATTTGACTTAAAAGTCACCTTCAGCCTAGCCTCTTTTAAAGATAATTTTGACAGAAGTTAGCTTTGGCTTGTAGCCATACCACCATAAGTTTTGACCTTGAGTGAGCTCCAATTTCTAGTAGTATTTGAATAAGTGACTTTTAGATGAAAGTAAGAGGTCAGGAAATAAAATATCAAAGTTATCAGAATTGATTTTTATTATTTTTTTCTTGTTAATTGCTTGTGCACTAGCCCTTTCCTTCCAATTTACTACTCTCTGAAAATTTTCTTCATTGTGTGTGTTATTAATAGTAATTTTAATGTAGGTCTTATTCTATTATAACAAACTAGAGGCCCGATGCATGAAATTCTGCAAGAGTAGGCCTTCCTTCCCCCAGCTGCCGGCATCAGCTTCCCTCTGGCACCTGGGACCCAGGCTTCCCTCATAGTCCCAGCTTCATCTGGAAGAGCATTTGGTATAATTAGCACATTATGCTCTTATTATTATAGATTCCAAGACTTGTCTGATGGAATGTGGTAGAATGGAAAGAGCTTTAACCTTGGAGTAAAAGTGTCTCCCATCCTGGTTCTGCCACTGACTAGATGGATTAACAATCTTTACCTTAAATGAGATGATATAATCATCTCTCCAGCCTCACAGGGTCTTTACATAGTTTAAATAACTTTTTGCCTGTGAAAGTACATAAAAAGCTGTAAAATATTGCACACAAAAAGCATTACACTAATTAAAGTATGTTTTTGATTTATGGTCTTAAAAATTTGAAGATCAAATACTATTTCAATAAAAGACCCTTGGAAATAATTTTATTTTAAATATATACTGAAACAAAAATATTTGTATTCATAGAATTTAGGCTATAAAATTCACAGCTGCATTCCTAAAATAATTATAGTCTGTAAAGTTGACCCTATATGGTAATAACAGCCTCATAAGAGGTCATGCTGCTTCTCTCCTTGTCCACTTAGACTCTATTTTCGACAGTTGTCCAAATGATCCTTTTAAATAATGTCAGATCATTTCACTCCTCTCTTCAAATATATACAATGACTCCCTCTGTCACTCAGAGTAAAAGCTAAAATGCTTACAATAGCCAAAAAGACTTAACATGATTGGGTCCCTATTCACTCTCTGACCTCATCTACTACTGAGTTCCCCAGATCCACATTCCTTCCTTAGGACATCCATTGCTTCCTGCCTGGAATAGTTTACTCTCTGTTATGGCTAACTCCCTCATGACATTCAAGTCTTTGTTTGGATGTCATTTTCCCAATTATATTTACCCTGATCACTCTCCTTAACACTGTATCCTCCTCCATAAACTCAATAACACTTATTTTGCTCTGATTTTTCTTTTTTCTGTATCACCTTTTAATACACTATATAATTTGCATGTTTATCATGTTTATTATTTACCTCTAGCCACCATAATTTATATAAACTCCTCACAGAAAGAATTCCATCTGTTTTATTCACTGATATAACCTACATATCAGTGCCTGAACAGTATAGTAAGTGCTCAAAAAGTTACTCATTGAAAGAATGAATGATATAATGACAATACCACAGACACCTTTGTCAGTAGCTGTGCTGACTTCTCTGACCTATTCTTGTTCTCTGACCTTTCAGAGAACATATGTACCCCAAAAGTTGATAAATGTGTGGCTATAAAAAAAAGAAAGAAAACTATCCAGCTCTTCCAGACACAGAACTCATGACCTTGGAATATTTTTATACCTTTTTTAACCAATGGTGTTAACAGGATTTCCTTTGTCCTAAGTCTATAGAACATGGCAACATTAATCTCTTAGTAAATTTGCATAAAATTTGCAAATATAATTTCATGATCTGTAAAACCAAAATCAAAGTATAATATAGCAATTTCACTGACTTAATCTTCCAGAATTCTATCAAGAAAGTAATCAGATTTTCTTATCATTATTTATCTTTTTTTAAATGCTTATAGTCATCATCCTGCTATTATCCAGAGGTTGATTAGGAATTTTCCCCTTCATATTTATTCCAATATTTAGTTGAGATTAATTAATTATATCTGGTACTTAGAATTACCTGGTTCTTTCACCTTTTAAACTTACAAGATATTGCTTTTTAATTTATATTTAGAAATTTAAAGTTTCATACTGGTTCTTTAAAACCCAGTATGTGTTGGGTCAATAATTCTACTGCTTGAGTGTCTTATACAGATGATAAAGTTAGTGCCTATAACGAGGGCTGTCATACCTCCCTTCATCAATACTGTGATTTTAGTGGTGGCAACTGTGGTCTTCGGTTTACTGTTCCTAGTATCAGTCTTCTCCAGTTCACAGCTGTATACCAAAATGCTGATTCCGTCCCCAAATGTCCAATATGAAGCCAGGATATTCCATCTGAGCAGTCCGTGTATAACAATAAAAACATAATGTGCAAATTGACCAAACAGCAGAACAACCATCTATCCAGGTGACACACACTGGCACCAGGCCAGCCAAGGTGGGTGTGATGCGATTGGTCGGGGAGCCTTCTCATTGCCCCATGATCGCCCCAAAGAGGGAGGCCAGGCCACAGACCAGCAGCCTGCAGTAGGTAGGTGGGGCCTACCTCTGTGGGGCAATTAATACAGGGCTCCCGGACAGTGAGGGCTCAGGCTGGGCTGCCCCCACAGTGCAAAAATTTCATACACCAGGCCTCTAGTTGTAAATAAGAGATGGTCTTAGCAACTGGTCATGATTTTTTAAATTATTTCTATACATATTTCTATACATGCATTAGCAATGTTGACCCTCCCAATAATACCACAAGAGTAAGTCTATTTGTGCAGTCACTGAACCATGAAAGTTGTTATATTTTTAATCCAATCACTCAGTGACTTATTTTTAAATACTTTGGCCAACTCTCTTTTTCTTTTTTCTTTTTTTCTTTTTTCCCCCCGGTTGGCTGAGCAACAAGAATGCCAAAGGGTTAGTGAACACTTTCCTAAGGATTTTCATTTTTCTTACTTCTAATCTAAAGCCTGAAATTCCCCGTTTCTCTTTTGTCTTCACTAACTGTGACCCACTCAAATGTACTCTCTTTGCTTTTTAGGGGAATTGAAATATTTATCAAAATTGAAATGAAAGGTAAACCTACATCTAAATCTACTTCATGAGATGGCAACTATATGCCAGATATAAAGAAAACCTGAGTCTGTTTGTGTAAATAGGACTTATCAGACATTTTTTTTAAAACAACACAGTGCTCCACCCCCACCCCCCCGTGTATAATCTGGTTTGCCTTATAAAGTTTCAAACATGATCATACAACATCATTCTATAAATTTGTTTCCTAAAATTTCTTCTTTCCTCTAGTTAGCCTTTAAAAAGTTCATTATTTGCTCCCTTACCAGAAGATATTTATCTAGAAACATTATGTGGATATTATCCAGGTGTGCTAACTCCAGGGTTTTGGCTATTGTCCAGCTTGAACAATTAGTTAAAATTCTCTTTTAGTTTTAACCAGATGTTATAGTCCTCATTTCCTGACCTAAAAGGCTCTTTCAAATTATGAAGAACTTTTAAATACTTGTCTCATTCACTTTCTGAGCTAGCTGCACCTTAGAGCTACCTTAATATGGTCTGATATTCAGCATGTACATTTAATTGGTGAAGTTTATACAACATTTGGAATAAATCAGACTTAAAAATATTTACAAATAAGAAAGCAAACATTAATTAGCAAAGATTTACACATTATATATCTGTTGAGTTTAAAATCTCTTTTTGCCATAGTTTTAAGTTGAGATTTAGTTACTGAAGAAATCATTGCAATAATTTTTTTTTGAGCTTTATAAATTTCAGGTGATTTATCTATTCCTTGAGACTGCAATCTTTCTGAAGATATGCTTTTTCCACATTTTGCGGCTTATCCAGGACTTGGTCATTGCTGTTTATGTTGTAAGTCCTCAGTATACATGCACTAGTATTTACTAACATGTAAAATGAAGTTAAGTTATATATTTTTTATATTTGACTTTTTTAAAATATATTTTTATTGATTTCAGAGAAGAAGGGAAAGGAAGAGAGTGATAGAAATATCAATGATGAGGAAATCATTGATTGGCTGCTTCCTGCATACCCCTTACTGGAGACTGAGCCCGCAACCGAGGCATGTGCCCTTGACCGGAATTGAACCCATGACCCTTGAGTCCACAGGCTGACACTCTATCCACTGAGCCAAACATGAAAGAGCTATATTTGACATTTTTTGAAAAGCCACCAACAGAGTCAAATTATATTTAGCACTAATAAACATTATTCACCCTTGATCAGAATCATTTAATCTATTTTTTCTCTTGGTCTCTTATTTCCTAAATGTAATAAACCTTCAGGGAGCCCACGTTAAGCCATTGTTCCCACTCATCATTGATTACCGTAATTCCCAAAAGAGTAGGCCCAGGATAGTTGATGGGCAAAAGCATCTCCTCTCAATTCTGAGCAGCCAGGAATAAGGGTGATGGAATCTGTGGAGGAAAAAAATAAATAAATAAACATTTTTAAAATCCAATCAGGAGAAAATCCTCAAGATGCGGTCTATGCAATACACTTCTGAAAGAAAATACCAGCCAGAAGCTATGCTCAACCCTCCCAATCCCTTACCCTCATCACCTAATGAAACCAAATACTTAGGTATTGTAAACACAGTCTTCGGGTTGGCGGTGCTCTGTGTTTAGATAAAGTTGAGTTCAATATTTCTTTATTAATTTTAATGGTATAACAAGAATGGTGTATCATTTTGACATAAAGAGTTCAAAGTTACTCTGCAAGCACTCTTTCATTAATCTTTAAAACACATTTGCTGGGTGAGCAGCCAACATAATTCTGCCTAAACATAAAAGAAAATAGAGAGCTTGTTGATACAGTGACTTGTTTAAAGCTGCCCAACAAGTGTTTAGAGAGAACGCTCAAGTTCCCACTGCCGCCTTGGCTGTGGGTGCCTCTTACTAGCACGTGAGGTGCTCAGGAGAACAGCAAGAAGCTGATGCTTGGGAGTTGCAATTCGCTTGATAAAAGGGCCTCATTCTGATTAGTTCTGCACCTTTCAAAAGAGAATTGCATAAGTGAAATTTCTGAAAAGTTTAGAAGAGAATTTCACAAGTGAAAAAAAAAAGTTATTTTTTTTTCTGTCATATCAGTATTTTGAGTTGTATCCCTTGCAGTGTCAGCTTTTAATTATCTAGAGAATAATTATCCACTTGTGGTTTATCAAAGCCCCTTTCTTCTCTCTTGCTTCCTGCCCTTCGGCCATTTCACTGCTCATTAATATTTGCATAAGAGGCCAGATCTGCTGTTTTGCTGGTGAATCTGGTTAGAAGATCTGGTACATAAAGAGAGAGAAACCACTGAATATGTAAAATTTTGTGATTATCTTGAGTTTTAATCCATCTATAGTAGACCAGATAATTAAACTCAATAACAAATGATAATGTAATAATTCATTTGTCTGGGGGAAAGGGTTCACTCCTTTTTGCCTTTTACTTTTCCCTCATTCTATGCTTGATGCTTATTATCAAAGATAATTGAAATTTGACAAAAGGGGCAATCATCTGTCTGATGGCTTCTGACAATGTTCACTTTTTAAAAACTCTGCCTTTTCCCACCCCTAGAAAGAAACCTCAATAAATACATCTCACATGTATTAAGGGATAAATAAAAGATGTGCTTGTTCCATATCCCTTGTGGGTTAGGACACCAACTATGGTCATCAGCCTTCTGCCATCACTCCCCCCTCAAGGATCTCCCTGGTTAAAGAGCCCAGGCCAGTGGTGGATTAGTTTAGTAGGAAGTCAGGATGGCCTCGTGAATCAGGGTGGAGCTTCTCACAGGTGGCAGGGTAATCTTCCCAGTCACTCTGGGCAGTTCTGTATATTCTGTGATTATCTCACAAGGATATCCTTGAGGGAAAACGAGGCTGCCTCCCCAAAACACAATTAAATGAAACAGACAGAAAGGAACAGTGACCGTGGAAGAGAGAGCAGCGGCGAGGATTCCTTTAGATCTGAATCTACACAAATAAAATGGAGTGTGTGGGTGAACTCCCCATGCTGCTGCTCACAGCCCTATTCCTAGAGCTATGCTGACCACATCAAAACAATGCTGCTGCATAAGCAAGGAATAAACAAAGCAGAGACCCATTAGCTCAGTTTCCATTAGACACACAGAAGGTAAAGGAAAAAAAAAAAAATCAATAACAGGCAAACAGAAGATAAAATTGATAGGATAGAAATGTTAATTTTAGAGCTTTAAAACAAGGTATTGCAAACAATGGCATGCAATAAAACCTTAAATACTATTTTTAAAACTTTCAAAATCATTTGCATGGGGAAAAGAACTCTAAGCAGGAACACATACAGCATATTAAACTTTAGTGCATTTTTAATGACTTGTCTTAAACAAATTATGCATGAGATAGATTACATATCCCTCACCCACTTAACAAAAAGGCATACCCACGAACAAGAAACAAAACCAGGTGGCTTTTAAAAAAAAATTAAGTGTATACTGATTGGGAGAAATGCCAAGTGATGGAAAGGGCCTCATAGAATAGAGCTCTCTTGAAAGAAGCTAGATTGATGGGCTCTTCAGCCCAGACAGTAGGCAGAACAGTACAAACAATATCAGCCTCCACTTTGGGAGTCCATCCTGAAAATGTCCTCAGCAGACAGGAGAGGGGAGCTGAAAGAGCAGGACTCTGGGTGACAAGTCTTAGATTTTAGTTCCAGCCCCACCACTTAGCAACCGCAAACTTGGACAAGTACTTCACCTCCCCTTCTTTTCCTCGTGTGTAAGATGGAGATAATGATGATCATAATAATACTGTCTTGCTTTCCTAACTTGGATTGAGGCTTAAACCTCACTATTTTTAAAGCTCCCACCTTACTAGTATCTATCTATCTATGATATATCTATATCTATATCTATATCATCTATATCTATCTATCTATATATATATATATATATATATATATACAATATATATATATATATGGCTAATATGCTAAGTGTTCGACTGTCTGGGTAATGATGTCATGTAGCAATGCCTAGCTTCCTCCTCTCCCTAGTGACTAGCCTCCTTATGGTTTCTGCAGGCTAGGAACATGACTTGCTTTATAAGCAGGTGGAAACATTTTACATTTAATCAAATGTCTGTAAAGTGTTTTCATGTGCGTCATCTCATTTGATCCTCACAGTTCTGGAGTAGGTAGATAGGAGATTTGGTGGAATCCTATTTTCTTTTCATTAGATGAAAAATGGAGATTTAGAAAGTTTAGAAACTGAACCTTGAAAATGACTTCAGGTTTTCTCATTGCACAGAATATAGTCAAACACTGTTGCAGTTAAATAATTTACCCTTTGTTCTACCTGCATGATTTACAATAATAATCTGCTTCATCTTGATATATACTGCTGTGTTGCAGACAATTACCTGGAAGAGAAGTTGGGATGCTTTACTGGGGTGGAAAAAGCTTAGCTAAATCATAAAGCAGGTCTAATTAAGCAAGTTTATTCTATATCTATAAAAGGCTAAGTTGACTTGTGCATGCACAATACATATAAAGCTCTCACTGGCGCCAATCACACACATGTGTTTTCATCTATCATTGTCAATCGTGGATTTAGTTGACACTTCCAGTATAGAGAAAAGGCAAATAGCAATATTAAAATATTTCTTCTAATTAATTTTCTTTAAATTTGCATGAATTCATGCACCGAGCCTCTAGTTATAATATATAGACATGGTTCAAAACTTCAGGGTGAATTGGAATCATCTTGAAGCATTTGCTAAAACACAGACAGCCAAGGTCCACCCTCAGAATTTCTGATTCAGTAGGTCTAGGGTAGAAGAGGAAAGAAATGCATTTACAAACTATCAGGTAAGTCTGATGCTGCTAGTATGGCGACCACAGTTTGATAACTTTCAGTCAAGCCTTGTGATTCTAACATGGTCCACAGACCAGCAAGATCAACATCACCCCAGAGCTGGAGTCCAGACCCACCAGTCCTTGTTGAAAATGCCAATTCCTTCTGTAAAGCCAGAACAGGCATTTCGCAAGATCTCTGTGTAGGGGTTTGTATACACAGAATATAGGTAGTGGCATACTGCTCCAGAGTACCTTTGAAAGGAGTGGAACCAATAACAAATTGTGAAAATCTGCTGGAGGGTAGTTGTAAGAAAAGCCCCCAATCTAAGCAAAAATACAGATTCTTGGCATTGGTATTTCCCACAGGAAGTCCTGTTTGTGAAACTGACAATATGCACCCATTGGAAATAGCTATTTTCACCAAGACTCCCTGCTGTGGGTGCCAGCCAGACTGCTGGTGCCCTGCGGAGAGCCAGGCCAGGTTGAACAAGTACTGTAGCATCTTTTCACTGTTAATATGAATTTTGTGTTTTTTGAGCATCATCTTTTCAGTCCTTGTTCTCTTTCCTGTCATCCTATGGAGACTTGCCTTGTGTTTCCTGTTGATGTGCTTGTTTTGTATCTAATTATGGGCTTGGTGGTGATAAGAATTTCGGTCAGAAGCAAAGTAAGCTGAAAACACCAAGTGCATTTCCACCAAAGAGTTCCTTTAGGCTAAAGTCACTGGGTTAAGTGTCAATGATCTAATATCAGCCTAACATCAAAACAATCCCTTCATTCAAACAAGTCTTCCCATTACATGGAATACAAATCAGAGCACCAGCTTCACATTTGTGAGATTTATATGACCATTTAGAGAAATTCTTCTTGTAGCTCCTCTGATAACATCACTGGCAATACAGAGCTGAATGGTTCAAATCAGATTTCATCTCTACTATGTAGTGGTTTAGTGTTTGAGGATAAACTTACGGACTATTAAATTTATAAAAAACAAAGACAAATATACAACATAAAACAATTCAAGTTCCAAAAGCTTTATATTAGCTTTTGGAATAGAGCAGCTACAAGAAGAAAAATGCAGTGAAGATAAAATCTTTTAAGATTCAATTTGTCTATCCTGCCATATAAGGCCTACTTGCTGGAGACATAGAATTATGTCTTTTAGTCTACAACTAAGAAAAGCAGCAGATACCATTGTAATCCTAAGTTTTACAGTAAGATTATTAAGAAATATTCTAATTTCCAAGGATTACTAATAGTGTAAGTATTGTGGCAATAATGTACATATTCAATATATCATTAAAAATCTATAAATGCATGGATTTTTTTTTAATTTTGCTTTCATATGATTTCTTTCTTAAAGGTGAAGACATGGTAAACTATTAGAACCTGAGGGATATTTTAGGATTGAATTGTTTTTCACCCTTACAGCCAGTCTTTCTTCCTACAGACATAAAAAAAAAAAAAAAAAAAAAAAAAAAAAGATATATCTTTTTCACACAAATAAATCAGAATTCCAAGCACTGTCTCCCTTGAAGGAGAATGTGTCCTGCTTCTAATAGTTCTATCTTCTTAATCAGATATTTCTTAATATAAAAGCTTCTTTTTTCTTGATGCTAATATATTGCAGCACTGAAATTTTTTCTTAGCTTTTTTAAAATTAAAGAATTCATGTTTATCCACTGCCAGTGATAAAAATATTTCTGTTTCCTGCTTTTAGGCAACAGACCTTATTAATAAGTCATATTTCATAACTCATCACTTACCTGTGGAAAGAAGTGTGATCATTCCAAAGCTATATGTAGAGCCAAAAGTAGCTCAGTTGTCTTATTGTGTTTTATGTATTTATCTTATAAATGACTCGTTTCTGTAGGAAGGGATGATGTGCCTAAATGATACAATGCATATTTAAATATCCCTATTTATGCAGATACTAAACCCTGAAGAATATTAAATCTCCTAAGCCACAATTTGTTTTATTTTTTTAAGTAGCCCAACTACCTTTTCTCAGACATCAGGAGACAAGGGAAGTTCGGAGCTGAATCTAAATCCCAGCTAGATGGTAACTCCTTGAAGGCAGGCACTCTGCATGCAAAGGGCCCGGCACTCTGCTTATTGAGTGGATGGATGAAAGACAGAACTTTCCCCAGTTATAACCGCTGTGTGCAACCACTTCCCTAAGTATAACCACATAGTTAAAAAGAAAGAAAAGAAAGAAGAAAGAACGGCTTCTATATAGATAGCAGTGTTAAACAGTGAGCTCTCATTAAGACCCTCGACCAAGCAAAAAGAGAGGCTTTTGGAATAACTTCTGTTCACATCAGCTAGGACAGAATGTTAAACACCTTGAAGGTTTTTGTAAACCCCACCAGGCCTGATCCAGAGCTTTGTGCGTAGTACATAGTTGTTCAATAAATTGGATAGGATTGACTCAGTAAAAGCCATGCACTGTTGATAAAAATAAATACATTAATACACAACTTTAAATTTTACTTATTAGAGTCATACTGTTGTAAACTCTCCTTTCAGATTTTTTTTTAATTATTAGCTAATGAATGCAGATGGTACAAAATTCAAAAGGTATAAAAGGGACATAGTGAAGAGTAAGTCTCCACTACTCTGACTCACAGGTACTCAGAACTCATTGAAGAAGGAAAATCTGAAAACTCACCTTTTCTTTTCCTTTTTTTTTTTTATATATATATTTTATTGATTTTTACAGAGAGGAAAGGAGAGGGATAGAAAGTTAAAAACATCAATGAGAGAGAAACATCGACCAGCTGCCTCTTGCACACCCCCCACTCCCCAGTGCCTGCAACCAATGTACATTCCCTTGACCAGAATCGAACCTGGGACCTTTCAGTCCACAGACCGATGCTCTATCCACTGAGCCAAACTGGTTTCGGCTGAAAACTCACCTTTTCGTAAAAGGAAGTGTTTTGTTGTTGTTTTTAAGTACCCTGACAACTAATGTGGTCTGTGCTTTTTCTTTAGCATTTTATTTTATTTTTTTTAATATATTTTATGATTTTTTCAGAGAGGAAGGGAGAGGGATAGAGGGTTAGAAACATCAATGAGAGAGAAACATTGATCAGCTGCCTCTTGCACACTCCCTACTGGGGATTTGTCCACAACCAAGGTACATGCCCTTGACCAGAATAAAACGTGGGACCTTTCCGTCCTCATGCTGACTGATGCTCTACCCACTGAGCCAAACAGTTTTGGCTCTTTAGCATTTTAATCCTCATCTTTTTTTTAGTCTTTTTAGATATGGAAAATAACTTTGCTTGTAAGGTAAATAAAACTCAGTACACAAACTGAGATCTACAAACTAAGTCTGATAGGAGCACGTCTAAAAGCCATCACCTGAGACCAAAAGGCTCTCCTGTGCCTTCTCTGCTATCAACACAATCACTTTGCCAACAGCACCATCACAGGGCAGATCTTACCTCTAACAACCATGGTCCCCATACTAACCATCTGGATAGAAGATTGCATTGGAAGTTTCTTGTATTTCTGAGGTTATCCCTCAGAGATATTCAGTCAAACCGTACTTTAAGAAAGCAGTGAGTAGTTTACTGCTTTTCCAAATCCAGTGGATAAAGATAAACCACTCAGAATAAGAGTAAAGATTAAGGATTAAGATCAATAGACAAGAGCATATAACTGCAGTATTTCCTAATGTTTCAAATCTTCTGCTCTTGTATTTTGTTTTGCTTTGTTTTGCTTTTCTAGGCTTTTCACCTGCAAGGTATAGCAGTGCAGAAACTTCACTAATGCACAAAAGAAAACATATGTTTTTGTGTGCTAAGTAAACAAAGACACACAAAAATGCATTCTGGCCCTAACCATTTATGATTTTGCATTATGTTTTAGTAACTTGAGAGAAATTCTCTAAGATTTCTTTATATGCTTAGCAACCTTTACTCTAAAATGATTTTAAGGAAATAAAACAAAAAGAGAAAGAGTTAACTTAAAATATATATATACATTTTGGAGACAATGACAAAGGCATCCTATGAAGAATAATGAAATATTTCATACCATGCCAGCCTCTTTCACACAATTCTATAACATTGGCCTCCACCAGAGATAACTACTTTCTAGGCATTAGATAAGCATTAAATTGTCTTTGGATAGTTTTTAAGCACCTGCTATTTCTAAGGTACTACTTCATGCTAAATTAAATAAGAGAATACTACAAGCAAATCGTCTTGGGCGTTGCAAGTTTGCAAATCAATTCCACAACTGAGGGTGCTATTTTGTTCTCAGAGCAGTTGGTGTAAAGTGATACATAATTTGAACAATCATCTACTAAAACTAGCATGCACATGCCTAATGCTGATTTTTCCAAAATGTGTGAAAATGTACACTCTTTATTTGGAGGTAAGACAGAGCTCTTAACATTCCCTAGGGATGTGTCTGTCTTTTTTCTTCAACAGAAATGGTCTTTGCTTCAGATTCTCTAGCCTAAAAATATTGTATGAATTATTTCAACTTTGAGAAAGTGAATCAGATTTAATCCAAAAAGAGAGATAGTAGCATTTACAGATTTCTGGAAGCTGGCAGCAAGATAAATCCAATGTGACAAGGCTCTGTGGGCTACTAAGTGGATTTTGTTATGGAAACTATACATAGGTATGCCTAATGAGAAAGTAGGGTGCTGGTTTTGAGAAATAGGCTATTATTTTGAATACTAGGTGGCATCCAAAAGAAATACACTTAAGAATTTAAACACAGAATCTCTCCAGGGCCTGGACTTTGCTCTAAGCATTACTCAACTCAGAAAACATGGTAGGTGATCCTTCAGATAACCACACACTTTATAGGGTAATCCATAAGTCTTTCAGGCCTCTGGGCTTTTCATTTTGTGAAGCAAGATTTCAATCTGGAATTGCCAAGGAGAAAACCTGTGTCACAGTAGAGAGACCTAGGATTCAGAAATTTTAGATTCAAATCCTACTCCAGACTCCAGTTTATTTATCTATAAAATAGTATGATAACACCTGCCCAAGCCCACTACACCATGTCCTTGTGAAGTTCATTGCAATGCATTCATTGGAAAGACATTTTGAAGTGGAAGTGTTTTAATACCTGGGAAATCATTGTGACCATTTAGGATTCCCTCTATGTCAAAATTGCCCCATGGCCAGAATGTGGCCAGGCAAGCTCCTCCACCAGCCCAGATTTTATTGCTAAAAAGAGCAGAACATTACTTCCAGGAGTCAATCCCATTAATAGAGGAACTTTAATCTTTCCAACAGATTGTGTGTGATTTGTAGGCCCAGATCTTGCTTTATTCATCTCTGTGTCCCCAGCATCCAGCAGAGTTGATTTTCACCAAATGATTGAGAATGAAGTAAAACGAGTGAGATGTTTGCTATGAGCAGAGGACTATGTTAAGCATTTTGAGAGGAATAAGAGTGAAAATTCAAACAGAAGCAGAACCACTCGGAAATAGATACATACTAAGGAAGTTATTATAGGAATTTATCCATTTGGTTCTTACTCAATTGTGGGAACTGGTTGAACTGTACACTGAGGCTGTCGTTTTGGGGTTTCATGCTGAAGTCTAAAGTTAGCAGGGCAAGCAGCTGGGAAGAAAAGACAGTCGTGAAGAAGGGAAGCAAGGATGAGGTGCAACCTGCAAGAATGAGGGAAATCTGCAAAGAGGGACCAGAACCTACATCAGTGTCTCACTGTCTCCAGGACTCCAGTTTCAAGGATAAAGGTGTCTTGCAGGTAAACTGCATACTCTTCCCCAGAGAGCTAAACACACACCTAGCCCAGAAATTAGAGAACCTAGAGGAGAAGATTCCAGGAACCCAAACACTGTCTGACACCAACCAGGTGAGTCAGCAGGTTAAGTGAGAGCATGCATGAGTTGTTACAGCACCTTAAGCCCTGTACAGATCTTCCAATCCAAAAGAAAATGGCGGCAGTTTCATTTCCATCTTCCAAATGTCTCTTGTGGTCCATAAATGATGCAGAGAATGGAATTCTGGGAAGCAAGTGTTAAATGTCTGCTAGTTTCCTGACACTTTGTTCACTCAGTGGAATCCTACAGCTCTGTAGACTTATGGTTTCTGTTTTATAGATGAATTCTCTAAAATCCTTTACATAACCTCCACAGAGTTTTGCATGCACCCACCCCGAGGCCTGCAGCCCTTGCCCTCTTCCTACACTTCCTCCTACAAAGCAGCTGGAGTTCTAATGCAGGTTCTCATTCTGGCTTTGAGCATGCCTCAGGGGAACTCTAAGAAAAATTGACAGCATCTAAAAAGAACTTCTTTAATTTCCCCATTCTCAGCAGCAATCTGGATACAGAGCTGATGATGGGCACTCTTCCACGTTGTCACTTCAGCATCACTTAAAGAACTCCAGGGAGGAAGGAATTAAGAACCCAGAAAGCACCCTTGGAGTGGGAAGAGGTGAAAAAAGCTGATGGAGCCATCCAAGTCCTTAAAGTTTGGTTTAGGTCTCTTACTAAAAATGTTTCCATGTGCCCTCAACAAATATAGCATGAGAATCCTTCAGGGGCCTGGCTGTATTTATACTTTGGGCTTTTGCATCTCCAGAGTGAGCACCCAGGTACCTTTATATCATAGCAACCAGAAGGCTATGATGTAAAACCTTGTTACCTAAGGTTTCCAGAAAACAAGCTAACATTCCAAAATAGCCTCGTTAGTCAAGTGGGTACATTTTACAATTCCTAGTTTCTAAAAGTCCAACTTCTCATACATCTATTTCTGGTAGTTGTGCTCTCTCCGGCACACTCCTCCAGCATCTCCTCAGGCTAGAAGTTCTACTGGAAGTCACATTTTATTTTATCACAGAGCATTTTTATAGCTTAAGAGTGAGGCAGAGAAGTCACCTGTGAGTCTGTAAATTTGAGGTTCATTACTTTTTCATGAAAAAAAATGTATTTTTAAATATATTTTATAGATTTATGGGCAAATGTTAGAGAGTGTGACATTTGAAAACTTTCAAATATTTAAATATAAACACTAAGAAAATCAACTAAGATATAAGTTGTATTTTTAATGTCTCTTTTTGCTATTAATTGTGTGCATAAGTTGAGTGAGGGATAGATCAGTTCTATTTCATTTTAGAATTAGCATGTCTTTCTTCTACCCAAGGCAGGCCTTAGGCAAATTGGGAAGTTGAATATCTCAGAGCCCTCCAAAGCTACCTCCTGCCAGAAGGCATTGTAGAGTCCATAAGCCGGAAACTTCCAAACACAAAATTAATTTCTCTGCCCATTTTCTCTGAGTCCATCTATTATATCAAAAAATTGGATTAATACATTTGTATACCAGGGTTAACAATGATCAGAGCTGATAGCACAATTTCCTTATACAAAGATCCTGAGCTTTAAGAAGTGATTGACAGAGGGGGTTTTTATTTTCCTAAAGGGCTAATGAGATAGATGTTTTATTAAAGTGGTCAAAGAAAGTCAGTCACAAAAAAACAAAAAACAAAAAACAAAAAAACACACAACAGATTTGCATTTTTAATTATAGAAAGATGGAAATTATACAGAAAAATATTGTGATCATAAAGTAAATAAAATGTGACTCATGGCAATTTGCACTTTTATGTAATTCATTATTTCCATGCAGTAATATATTTTTAGGAGGATAAAAAGCACCTTTCCCATCTCTCTTCCTATTTCACATTGCAGTTTTTTTCCCAAGGTCGTTAAAATAAAAGAATGACAGTAGACTTTCTTATCAACAGCTTGTTCCAACAGATACAATACATGGGTTGGGGATCAAAAAGATCATGAGAAGCATTTCTGCCAACATTGTAGAAAATATTGAACATCTGCTATATCTGGGATCCTGGGAGTTGTAATTATAATTTTTTGAAATCTGTACACAAGAGTTATAAATATTAGAACTGTAGCCTGTGAAAGCCATGAAATATTTAACTTGTTTGGCAGGCTTAAGCAAAACTCATAAACTTAATTTAAGCAAGCCAAACACTATAGTTTTACCAATTTTATATCTTTCATGTCATTAGTTAGATAAATTAAAGCAAGCTATAAAACAGCCTAGAGATTGCCAACTGAAAGTCCTGGGGTATACAAAAAAAGAAGTGCATTTTGAAAATTAACTCATTTTACTGTTGGTTTACCTTTCACCTTTCCCAGTTACCTACACTTATCAAAGATTCTTTGGTTTGGGAATGGGGATTGGGATTTGCTACTATAAAATGACCTCAGGGTAAAGAGAAAAGAAGGCTCAAGCATTTTATTTTATTTTTTTAATATATTTTATTCATTTTTTACAGAGAGGAAGGGAGAGGGATAGAGAGTTAGAAACATTGATGAGAAAGAAACATCAGTCAGCTGCCTCTTGCACACCCCCCACTGGGGATGTGCCCACAACCAAGGTACATGCCCTTGACCAGAATCGAACCCAGGACCTTTCATTCCACAGGCCAACGCCCTATCCACTGAGCCAAACAGGTTTCGGCAGGCTCAAGCATTTTAAGCAGGTCCACAATAACCACAATAAGAACAGGTGAATTGCACAGATACTGGTTTAATTTACAAAAAAAAAAAAAAAAAAAAAAAAAAAAAAAAAAATATGCCATCCTGAGTGAAAACCTTTCAAATATGAATACAAAGGTTAGGTAAGCAGCTCTGTGCTGCTGCAGGAGGTAAACTGAAAGACTAAGAGAACAACTAAGTTTCCATTTTGTTAGCTCTGTGACCCAGTTTCATCTTTGGGACTTATTGTTAGAAAGATATACAGGCTGGAATATATTTGGCTGTGTCCATCTTACATGTGCTTTTTAGAATTAACTCAGGAGAGTAATAACCAAGCCAGCTTTAGTGCCTATTTTTAAGATAAAAGTACTATACATATCTTCATTGTTTCCATATATCTTCATTTACATCCTCTCCATGTCCCCTACCATTATCCCAGACCCAGAATGTTCTTCATAACAAACAAAGGATGACGATATTCACATTACAGATTCTGAATGAGGAAAATAATTGGTGATGCTACCATATATTTCATAGCACTTTATGTATATGAGACCCTCTGTGATTGAACCTCAAAGCAACACTTTTTAATACTATGTGTGACTTTTACACATTAAAAACAATAAATAGCCACTAGAAGTTACAAGGTACGCCCACTACCACACAGCTGATGGTCCTCAGCCTGGTCCTGAGGTCTCCTGATGCTTGGTGGAGTGCTCCCAGTCACGGGAGTCAATAGAACATCTGGTCGACAGGAGACTGAAGCAAGAACAAGTCAACAGATTCCAACCCCGGACGGTTGCTGGTGGTGTTTCCAGGACTCGCGGTTCCCCTCCTCCTGGCCCTTTTCCACACCCTGGTGCTTTTCAGAGTCAGTATCTCGATGAAAGCTTCCTACTCCTCATTCCCCGCCTTCTCTCTCTCTCTCTCTTAACCCCTACAAAGGACTGAAACTGGCTGTCAGCTCGGGGGCTTGCCACAGTCATAGCAGCCTTTGTTAACAAGTTAAGAATCTACAGGAATCCCCTCTTTGCTGTCTTTACACTCTGTACATGAGAGCAGTGGAACGGATCAGCTGGGAACCCCTGGCTGCGAGTGCATAAAAGAGCAAATGAATAGGAAAGTTCAAATGAGATATTTCACTGAAACATCCTGCTGATCCCGTTTCATTCTGCATTTAGGAAAAGAATACCCATGCCCAAACAGCCTCTTTCTCCCTGGAGCAGAGGATTGATATCACACAGACTGTTTACACAGGGGAACCAATTCAAGGCAGAACTGAAAGTTCCAATTCAATTCAATCAGCCTGTGTGATGTGTCTGGGGCCAGTCCAGCAGGGCGTAGGATGTGATCTGAAAGAAGCAATGTGAGTTGCTGGTGGTCCACACAGTCAGGAACCAATACTTCAGGGTTACTTGGATGGGCACCGAACATTCAGGTTGTTTTAGTGTCTCCTGTGTGCCAGGCACTGTGCAAGGCTTTTGATCCGTGTTTCTTAGTTCAACCTCACAATAAGTTTATAGGATAGAGTTAGTACTAGTATTATATGTGTCCCCCTTTTAAATAAGCATTAAGTCATTTCCTTAAGATTAAAAAGCCGGTAAGTAGAAGATATAAATATTGTATGTGAATCTTCAGCAAATGGAAATTTTAGGAAGACTACATTTGACTCACTCTTGAGAATTGTTTATTTCTGGTCTGGCCTTGACCTGGGAGACAAAGCCAATATGGAAGGGAATAAGCTAATCAGGCTGTCCTGGTCCTTCTCACTTGGGACAACTGTGGAGGTATTAAAAAACAATCCAAGTTAGTTCTCAGGGTGTCCCTATGCAGGGAGGTGAGCCTGCATTCCCTCTCCAGCTCTTTTCTTCAGTTCCCCCAAAATAGCCATGGTCCCTGCAGGGCATGTGGTCCCATCTCCTAGTGACCAAGGAGTGAGGAACAGGACAAACAAGTCTTTCCTCCTGTCTTCCTTTTCCTTTTGATTCTCATCACAGGTAATGTAAAAACGTAATAAAAAAGACCAGGATCAAGACTCAAATATTTTCCAACATGGAAACTAAAAAAGCACAAGTTCCATGACTCATCATTACTTCTCCTTTTGCAAAGAACAATAAGCTGGAAATTCCAACATCTTGGCAGTGGCTTTCAACTCAGTTCCTTCTGTAGTTGAAAACTGTGTTCCTGCTGCCCTGGGACTGAGTTTTCTCACCCACAAGGAGGGCATCCCCTCTGATGACATGGGCAGACTGGAGCTCCTGGGGTCAGGCCCAGCGCGTGATGCCAGGAGAAAACAAAGCCGGAGTTTTGGGTGAGACCCGCAGTGTGCGCCGCCAGGCTCCTGGGTGCTGACACCTGGCCATGCATGCTCTGGCTGCACACAGGCAGAGCGTGCTCAGGGAGCCTGTCCCATAGAGTTGTGCGAAAGGGGAAACTTACTGCGCCGAAGCCGAGGAGTGACAGAGGCCACTCCGCTGGGATTTCCTCATCAAGCCACCACTGGTGGGAACCTCATCTTCCATTAACATCGCTGGGCCTGTTTACATGTGTGCTATTATGAGCTACAGTAATCTGTCCACAAGAGACAGAAATCCTGGTATGTCAATCCTGAAAGCCTGTTGACATTTGTCCACTTGGCAGATCATAAAAGCCCCTCGAAAATCACAGGAGTAAATGTGTAAACCGCTTACCAAATTATATGATGTAAACGCCAAGAGGAGGCATTCTGCAGGATAAGATCGCTGAATCGTGACTGCCTTCTGAACGGAACTTTAGCTGGGTCTTGGGTTACATGTGAGGTGTTGCCAAGAACAACGGAGAGAGACAGAGATATATGAATTCGGCCCAAGAGCTGACTTTCAAGTTCTCTGTCTTCAAAAAGGCTGGAGATTCTTTATTAGATGTAGTTTTATATAAACAATCTCTGCTAACAAGGTTTTTCCCCAAATATCAGTTAAGTTTTAACTAGTTCCCTGTAAACATTATATGAGTGCCAGAAATGATCTCGGAGTTTTGAAGAAAAGAAAAAAAAAAAAAAAAACTAGAACTAGAGAAAGCTCCGTGGCATAAATACACAGATAAAATACACACTGAAATGGTTGGAAGCAGTCAGACTGCAAAGGGGCTAAGGGTTCAAGATCACTGCCACCACGTTCCCAAAAAGATCTCCGGAGAGATTTCTCAGACGACTGAAGGGGGGTGTAGTAGGATAATTATGCATGAAGCAATGATAAGCACTGTCTCGTACCGTGCAGGTGAATCTCTACCGGAAGCTGTTATACCTGAATTGAGACTCTTTGAGAAATCAGGTCCAGAGTCTAAAACCCTCTTCTTATAGCAGAGTAATCTCCATAGGTTCCGTTTTAAATCCCTTGCCTCTCAGTTTAACAATTAATTGCTTATATTTGAATCTTCTATAGAGACAGTACATTCGTGGTATTACATCTCTCCACTGTTTTACACATTGTACTGGATATTCACTAGAAGTGAGAGATGAGACTCAAAGAGGAAAGAGGTGAAGAGAGGAGAGAGAGGCAGGGAAAGGGAGAGGGAGTGAAATGGGAATGAATGCTACTGTGAATACCTAGGTAAAGATTTCCTTTAACAGTCATGCATCTCTTGCAAGAACAGTAAAGCTGATGATAAGCAGTAGTTTCCAGGTCTCCCCCCCGGTGACAGGAATCCCTTCAAGTGTGGAGAGCTCATATAGACAGGAGGGGTGGGACTTCCTCCTGTGGGAGGGGCCGGAGCAGGGTTTCTGGCACTAGCCAGGGGTCCCACCTGTTTACCAGGATGAGGCTTATAAATCTCCTTGCTGGCACCTAAGAAGGTTTCACTATGGGATTGTCAGACCTGTGACTGTTCTTCAACCCGTGGACTCCAGGTGCATATCACACTTTACAGTCCTAAGGGACCTTACAGGGCAGCCAGTTCAGCATTCTGTTGAATGCACACATCCTCTCTCCAGCATCTTCACTCATGTCTCATCCAGTCTGCATGGACAGAGACAGGGGCTGAATGCCCTGTCCCCAGGCTCAAACTCTCCAAAACCAATTTTTCTGAAATAACCAGTGCATTTTCTACCCACTGGCATTAATTCTATTCCCTCAGGCCCCTAAAGAACAAATGCAATTTCTCTCTTCCTGAAATATGAAGCAGAATTCAGGGCAGTCATGTGTATCATCGGTAGCCTTTTCCTCGCCTTTCTCTTCAGTTTAGGAAAAGAAGAGAGAGAGTCTAGGATGCAGGCAGCTGCCCTTGCCTGGGCTCCTTGGTTTGGGGACTCTGTGGCACACCTTGGCAGTACCACATTCCTGTGGGCCTTTATGGAGAACATCTCTTAGTCAATTTATAGCATGTCAACTGTGCTACCTGTACTGATGGAAAAGATTTTTAACTTAATCCATGTGACAAACTCTACATATCCTCTATTCACTGCACATACATTGAGTGGATGACAGTTCTGTGCCAGTTCTAGATTTTATATTAAGTCCAGGGGAATGTAATGATGATTGAGACAAAATCTTTGCCTTTGAGGAGCTGACTGTCTAAAGGGAAATCTAGACAAACAGACAGGTCTGCTACATCATGGTTAGGGTCACAAGAGCTCAAAGAAAGGGCTCTAACCCAATCATTGGAGGTCCTAGAGGAACTGATGTCGAGAGAAACAAGCACTGCTTGAGAGAACAGTGCAGAGCAGGAGACTTCTATTTTTGGCTTCAAAATAGAGAGAAAAATAAACAAGTAAAAGGAACAATGACAGAATGCCTCCCAAAGGGAATAGGCAGGCCAGGAAAAGAGTGAGATATATTCCCGGAATGTCATAGCATGTAAGGGGGATGGGGACAAGTGCTTTTCAATATCCTGTGACTATATCACTGCACGGAAGATATGTGAATGATGCCATGGTCTACACTCTACACCAAAGATTTTATGTATTGAACTGTGTGCTTGTGATTACATTACATTTGAACTTTAAAGGTTAAAATAAAAATCAGAGATCTAAGCACTGAGATGCAAAGAAAATGTTCTTGGCTTCGTGGAACTCATGGTCTGGTGGAGGGACCATTTTTTGAACTTGCATGCTGTCCAAAACATTATTTTCAAATAGCAGCACTAGTTATTTAGTTTCATGAAAAGTTTTTAAATTGTTTTGAGTATTTGAGTTAAGTCTTCTGAGGCAGAAACCCAAAATAGAAGTCTTCTACTCCACACTGTTTTCTCTCCTCTTAATCAAAAATAGTGATAGTCATCACAAATAGTAATCCCTATCCTTGAGTGTTAATTGAAAATCAAAATGCATTTTGGTCAGCGATTAGCTCAATGACTGTTCCTTCTATTGACCTTTGAGTCTCTACAGAGCTAAAATGATAAAGAGCTGAATAGAGCTGGAGGGGAGACAGGTGTGTAGAGTGCAGACATGGCAAGGAGTGGGCTGTAGGAAGACGCTCCCTGTGAGAAAATTCTGAAGCAAAAGGAAACCATCATTAGCAGTTAAATGCTTACCAAGAAGAAAAGACTAGTGGACTAAGGAAGACAAACTTAGTTAAAGAAAGCTGTTCTGATTTCTACTTAAAACCTCTCCTTGCCCCCATTCAAGGAATGTTTTCTTGAAATATTCCTATTTTAAGTGGAGGTTTCTCAACTTTGGCACTATTGACATTTGTGGCTGGATAATTCTTTGCTGGGAGGTGGGGGTGGGGGGGGGAGGGAGTTGTCCTGGCCATCAATAGGACATTGAGCAGCATCCCTAGCCTCTTTCCACTGCATGCCAGTAGCTCCCCCAAATACACATCAGTCGTAACAAACAAAAATGTCTCCAAATATTGTCTAAGGTCACATGAGGAGTAAAACTGATGCCCTTCAGGACCACTGATTTATGCTAACAAGGATAAAGAGGCAGAATGATTTAGTGAGATCATGAAAGGGATATTTATGCGAAAAATTATTTTCATTTCACTATTGTAGATTATAAATGTCCTCCAAAATTCTTAACCTGAATAATCTTTAGAGTTTGTTTGACACACATGCACACACACAAATGAAGTGGATTTTTCCTAACCATTTTTACATTGTGTTAGTACGCAAATCAGTTGTGCATTATATAAAAACTAAATGGCTTTCCAATTCAGCTTCCTGGGGTTTCAGAATAATTTTATGTTACTATATCAGTGTTGGGGGGGAAAAATGTATCTCATCAAAACTATTCCAGAAGCACCTCATTTTGATAGGAAAGTACTTTGTGATGATTACCTAATAGGCAGCATTTGTTGAAATGCTTTTAATAGACCTTTTTTATCACATGGAAAAGAATTTCAGTGCTGGTTCAGTCTCCTGTTTCATTCTGTCATGAATCAATTTGTAGAGACATTTAGAAGTCAATAATCCACTGCAGCTTTGATGACAAGTGATTAATTTCTACATTTTAGAGACATAATAAGATTTAGCAATAAAAAGGCCTTGAAGTAACCTACCAAACAGCTTTAATCTCAGCCTTGGGACTGTTGCTAAATATGAATGCTTGTACACAAATGTGAATGATTTAAGTTAGTAGGTTTTATTGCAGACTCCTTGTGTTTTCGTTTTAATCTTGCTTTACAATCAGCCTATCTATACAATCAATTTATGTTGGATTTTTTTTTTCCAACACAATGCTTGGAGAGAGGAGGGGGCTAACAAATTATTTACACACAAAGGATTGGTTCTACAAAAGAAGTCATTTCACATGCTTATTGCTGAGGGGATGACTGATTTTATTGTTGTAGTCAGGGAAGAAAAAAAAAGTGAAGGTGGCCTTCAAAAGATTCAGACAGGGGATAGGTTCAAAAAATGGATGGTGATGAATGCTGAACAATAGCTAACATGTCCTTCCAAATAATCAGCTGCTCTTGTCTTCATCGTGCCTTTTTTTCCATCTTTTTTTATTTTTAAGATTAATAGAGGCCTCAGAATACTTTCTAACACTTATCAAAAGATATCTGTAAATCCAAGTGCTAATAAAAAAAAATGAAATTAACCTCACCTAAGAATTTGTCTTCTACTACAGAGAAATGTTTATAAAGACCCAAGTGCGGATATTTGTTTAAAAATAAATATATAAACAAAGACTCTTACATTTGATGCTCCACATAATTTATCATTTCTGACCAACAAATGGTATGTTCTTAGAAACACTAAGTATTCCTAAGGCAGATGTTCCCAGTTCGGTCAAGTTGTACATGCTTGTTAAATCTTGGTTGCTGGAAGTTCTGCTTTGTTCTGACATGTTTTTGATGTGAATGGAGGATCATTCCTGAGAGTCTTTATGGAAGAGATGTTCTTTTGCTTTGTTGTTGTTGTTTTTCTTTTTCTTTCAAAAGGAAATGACTAGAAGAGAGGTGGCTGCTTGACACAAATACACACAAAAACAGGAGACAGCATGCTTCTGGGGAAGATCCAAGAACAGGACTTAGAGACAAAAATAAAAGACGTCTCAAGAGACCACCCAACCAACCCAAACTCACACTCACCTCCCATCACTGTGCTCTTTCCTTTCCCCAAACACCACAATCGAGATTTTGTTTTCCTCATTATTCTTCTTGTTTTAAAGATTAGACATCTGTTATCTTTCACTTTTTCTTTTTTATCTAAACTTTGGCCTGACTCCCATTAAAGTGTTTCTTAAAATAACTCCTTTTATTCTCTGATTTAGGGGACCAAGCCCTTTTGACTGGGTTGTCCCAGTACCCTCAGGCTTATCCTGCCTCCAGCCTTATCCTGACCACCCCCTGCACCACCCCAGTGCTTCTGCAAGACTAATCTTCCCACAGAACTCCTTGCTTATCCATCTGCCTTTCTTATGTTCATTCACACATTTAAGGAGCAAGTCTGAGCAATTGAATGCTTGCCAGGAACTCTGGTAGGCACTAGGTATTTAAAGGTGAAGAAGACATGGTGTCTTTACTTAAATTCCAAATCTATTCAGAGAGACAGACACAAAAATAAGTTGCAAAGTGCTAAGTTGTATAGTAGATCTGTGTGTATGTATTCACAAAAAGGGCTGTAGGTACTCAGGTGAAGTTAATACCTCCTAAGGAGAAGATATCAGGGATGGACCCTGCCAAATATTACCAGGAAGAGAAAGACTATTCATACAGAGCAAGTAATAGAGTAAACACACAGACTCAACCAGTCCTTAAGATAGAAACATAGATATATGATGATGATAGCTGGATAGATAGATAGGTAGATGATAGATAGATAGATAGATAGATAGATAGATAGATAGATAGATAGATAATAGATGATAGAATCTTCTATGCCTTTCTCTCCCTCTCTCTCAATTCCTTTTTCTCTCCCCCCTCCTCCCATCTCTTCTGATCTCTTGCAAATTTCTTGAACTACCAGCCTATGTTTGCTGCCTTCTCACTTTATTCTCAGCCTACCACTCCACTGCCCTGCTTCCCCTCACTTAAAAGATAAGTGATTTCTTAGATGCCAAATCAAATGAATGCTTTGCCACCCTCATTGTACTGCATCATTCATGCATTTTTGTATATGCTTTCACTTGAAAACTTTATTTCCTTGGCTTTGACACACATGCAAATTTCCTTGTATGTCTTCTCCTATCTCTAAGACTTTTTTATGGGCTCTGCTTATTTATCTACCTTTAAATTTAAGTTCCTGAAAGATATATTTTCACTGTACACACCTTTCTTTGGGGCAAGTCATGATTTCCATGTTTTTAGCTAGTACCTATCACCATTCTCCATCAGTCTTCAGACCAGACCTCCCTCCTGAAGTCAGGACCATTATATCTGACTACTAATGTTGGCTCTAATTACCTATAGAACATCTGTCAATGGGCCACAACATGTTGCTGTTTAAGAAGAAAGAAGTAAAGACACACACAAAAAGTGGAAAATATGCTTCATCTAGATAAACCAGAACCATTAGTCAGAGAGGTAGTCTGTAAAACAAGGCACTCATGCAGGAGTTATACCAGATGATCCAATTAGGATGAAAGGAGATCGCACACTCATACATGAATCTAATAAATAAGCGTGTGTGTGTATGTGTGTTGTGTGTGTTGTGTGTGTGTGTGTGTGTGTGTGTGTGTGTGTATGTTTTGTGTGTTTGTTTAAGTGTTGTACAGGCATAAATTATAATTTTATTGATTAGGATGCATGATCCAAAAGATTTGAAGATCACTGAAATAAAGTAAAGATCTTACCAACACTGCTGTGAGTTCAGTCCTGTTGGGAACAATTGATTTACTTTCTAAATAATTATACATATCTCTGATGCTGTGAGTTTTTTTCTCTTTGTTCAATAAACAAAAATCCAAACTTAAAACCTAAAAATAACAGTTATCCTAGCCACATAAACTTATTTTACATTTCATGATACCTTTTGAGTTTCAGGAACTAAATTGTAGTGACACTACCAAAATAATAATACCATGAATATTTAATACAAAGACAAGAAGTTCGGGATGACTGTTCACTGGTCTTTCAACACTTTTCATTGGCCAAATAAAGAGCTCAAAACACACAATACCTGTGTGCATATATCTGTTCATCTCTCTTTTGTTTAAATAGAAATATCTAGCATTTACTGAAGTTCTTGTGACAGGTTTTAAGTATTATATATGCATTAATTTCTTTTTTTAATATATTTTTATTGATTTTTTACAGAGAGGAAGGGAGAGAGATAGAGAGCTAGAAAAGTCGATGAGAGAGAAAGACCGACCAGCTGCCTCTTGCACACCCCCTACTGGGGATGTGCCCGCAAACAATGCACATGCCCCTGACCGGAATAGAACCTGGGACCCTTCAGTCCGCAGACCGACACTCTACCACTGAGCCAAACCGGTTTCAGCGATATATGCATTAATTTCTTTAAGCTTTAGAAAAACCTGATGAAGTACAAACTTTTATTATATCAATTTTACAGGAAACAGAAAATAAGTAATTTTAAAATTTGATAGAAGTATATAAATTATCAAGAACTCTAAAATATAAAATTCTTAATTTGATATGAAAAGAAAAATTTACTTCAACTTCTCTTTTAATATATTTTTATTTATTTCAGATAGGAAGGAAAAGAGATAAAATATCAATGATGAGAGAAAATCATTGATCAGCTGCCTCCTCCAGCTGGGCTCAACTGGGGATTGAGCCCATGACCTGGACATGAGCTTTGACAGGGAATCTAATTGTGACCTCCTGGTTAATAGGTTGATGCTCAACCACTGAGCTACTTCAACTTCTTGCTTAAAAAAAAAAAAAAAAAATATATATATATATATATATATATATATATATATATATATATATCTTTATTAATTTCAGAGAGGAAAGGAGAGGGATAGAGAATTAGAAACACCAATGAGAGAGAAAAATCAATCAGCTGCCTCCTGCACACTCCCAACAGGGGATGTGCCAACAACCAAGGTACATACCCTTGACCAGAATCAAACCTGGGGCCCTTCAGTCCGAAGACCTATACTCTATCACTGAACCAAAACTGCTAGGGCCAACTTCTTGCTTTTAACATCAATTATTTACCTTCATAGATTTACCTTGTATAGTTGCAACATAGTGAGGGGGCAAGAAAAATTACTAAAAACCATAACTAGCCTTATGATTCACTCTTCAGTAATTTCTCCTGATTTTTTTTTTTGTGATCTTTAGTACAAAAAAAAGTATGAAAATGGAAACACTGCTAAGACAAAAGGACAATTGTTTGCTGTGTTAACCTCAGAGACCTATTGCAGTGCAGTAACATCTGTAATAAAACAGCAGCTGCCTGTTTTTTCACCAATGTCAAATCATTATAAAATACTGAGGAGAAGGAGGAATCAAATCTTGCAGTCCTCGAAATCTGATATGAGGTCTATCACCAACCCTGTTAGAGACAGGTAGCTTTTACAAGAGGACAAACACACTGTAAAGGAATGAATCAAAGCAAAGGATTAGATAATTGAGAAGGTGACAACATATCAGATAGCAGGAGGCAGAGTGAGGTATGGAACAGGAGTTGCCTGCCCAGTAACATACAAGAAGAGTTATGACATTTATGCATTTTCATTTCTACAGGTGGGAACCTCAAATCATTCCATAGACTAGCCTCTGAGTACCTCTAATCCAAGCCTGCCAAGGCTCAGTTGATATACTTCTGTATTGTCAAAGATGGACCCAACATATTTTCAGCAATATTTTTTTTGGTCCTAACAAGACACATTTTAAGTCTAAATAACCTGTAAATTCAAACCTTATTTTCTGTGTTTAAGAAATATGCCCTTATAGGTTCTATTGTATATGGCCATAGATTCAGGAAATATTATTTGACCACCTACTCTGTGCCAGGATTGTGCAAGACCATTCTCTTATAACCACCCATTCAATCTTAATGTTGTGTGTGTCATTATCTTCCTTTAGTGGATAACAAAATAAGGATCAGAGTAGTAAAGTGACTTTTGAAAGATAATATATTTTAGAAAAATGCTTTTCTTCTCCTGGTATGGTAGCTCTGATTGCAGCTGGAATGTTGAAGGACGGCAGGATGAGAAAGTGCTTGATTTCTACCTGAGCTCACCATAAAGTTCAAGGTGCTTTCTCTCTTCTCTCAGGACTTTGAGTAAGAATCTCACATCCAGGGAGTTCTCAATCAAGCTGTTCACTTGTGGCAGCAAGTTTTTCATTTTATTTCAAACAAATCTGTCCTTTATTAAGATAACATAAAATTGGATTATTTTTTATTTTACTATTTGCTACATTTTACAATTTTTCAAGATTTGCTTCTCTTAGTCTTTAGCAAATGAAACAACAGCATATGGCTAAAAGGCCTAAGGATAAGCCAGCATTCCAACAAAGGATAATTAGCCCTCAAAATAGATTCCAACCCCTCCTAACAGATCATCATTCCAATTTTAAATTATCCTCTTGACCTTAAAGACAAGGCTCTGTGGGAGCGAAACACCTAAAACCACTGCTCTTCATAATTCAGTTGAGTCATGAATTTAAAGTTTCCCCCAAAATAGCAATAAATCCGGATCCAAAGACAGCTTAGGAAAAGCTATAGGAAAAGCGTTGCTCTCTCACCTCAAGGTCTTTTCAGTCCGTACATAATTTAATTGTTTAAAATGTAGGGTCTTGAATTTATCGGACTTTCTGAAATTAGTCCGATGTCTCAAAAAGTCTGCATTGTAACCTTAGAAGACATCAAAGGAAAGTCAGACCTGGAGACCACTCTAGTGTGATCTTGCTGCAGATTTTATCTGGAAAACAAATTTTCTAAACTTTTGATGGGATTCCATGTAGGAAGTCATGTTGAATGAGAAGCACATACTGAAGTGAATGAAATAAAGCTAATAGTAATTCTGGCTTCAACCCTACCAATGATTTAACCTAAAAACCCTGAACTCAGAACTCTGAGCACTTTGTGGCCTCACTTGAAAAAAATGCAGGATCTTTGACTAAGTTATTTGGAAACTTCATCTTACAATTTCCAATTAAAAAAAAAAAAAAAAAAAAAGCATACCCATCTTGGCTTCAGAATGGAGTTATCTAATATTCAGTTCCTAACTCATTACATTCTCAAAGCCAAGGAGGAGTTGTTTGGAATTAGAATAAGTCCATTAAGGAAGACCTTTAGGATGAAGTTTGTCATAGCTCCATTAGGAAAACATTTCTTTCAATGGAACAAATTTCAGAATTTTATTTAACAACCAGAACATGACTGAAATTCCAAGGTTCCTCTAGGCCCTAGAGTCTAGGGGGAAATAAAGGCACTATAGTGATTATATGATAAGTCAGAAATTTTCAACCAGAGTGCCCCAAGAATTTTTATAACATGCAATACCTGACTATTTAGTCAGGAGCACTCACCTCTTGTCCCTTGGATTGTCAAATAAAAAAATGACAATAGCCAACCCAATAAACATCCAGTGTGAATACTCTGTCTCGAACTATAAATATATAGATCACATAATAGGGTTGTATCTTAGTGGTATGTTGCATAATAAGGTTGGGTTTGATTGGTTAATTCTTGATACCAGAAATCCTTATATATAATTATAGGCATCTGATTTTTAAAAAGTCACTTTGAATCCAAAAAGGGTAGGCAATTACTAATATTGAGGTGGGTTTTTAATATTGTAAATCAAATTATATCTACTTTTTGACAGATCAGCAAAAATATAATATATATTTTGATATGCCATGAAATTTTAGTAATTATCTTATATATACCATGAGATTTTTAAAAAGGCACATGATAATATTTTCCATCATGTACCCAATGTGAATGGGTGATAATATTGGACAAATTTGAAATAAGCCAATTTTGAAACCAGGTAGTCAATGAATGACTCATTCCTTACTATTTCTCCACGAACTAGAACAATAGCTAACATACTAGGATCTTGACACATCCTATCAAATAAAAAAGTAATATGCAAATTAACCATCACTTTGCTATACCCACAAACCATGCCCACAAGCCAATCAGGAGTGCATATGCAAATTAACCCAACAAAGATGGCTGCAGCCACAGAGAGAGCAGGAGGCTTGGGTTTTCCTGGCAATGGAAGAAGCCAAGCTTTCTGCATACCCTGGCCAGCCCTAGACTCCACTCAAGGCTACAAAGTTCCAATTATAGAAGACATATAAATCCCAATAAAAATGGCTGTGATTGCTTCTCGGCCTTTTGGCTAAGATCAAGTGTAAAAATGGCTGTGGCCATGGAACAAGCAGGAGACTTGGCTCTGCTCAAGGCTAAAAGTTTTAATTATATAAGATAAATAAATCCCAGATACCAGGGCCTCCACTTGGGTCACCCGGGGATGTGGCCAGCCTGCAAACCACTACAGTCTTCTCGCCCAGGCAGCCCCACACCTCAAGGGAATCCCCACCCTGATCTAGGACATCTTTATGGGCAAACCAGCAAGCCCCTACCCATGCACCAAACCTCTATCCTATCTAATAAAAGAATAATATGCAAATTAACCATCACTCCAAGACACAAGATTGCTGCCTCATATGGACACAAATGGCCGCCAGAAGATGGCCAGCAGGGGGGCGGGGGCAGTTGGGAGGGACCAGGCCTGCAAGTGAGGGCAGTTGGGGGCAATCAAGCCTGCAGGGGAGGGCAGTTAGGGGTGACCAGGCCATCAGAGGAGGGAAGTTGGGGGCAACCAGGCCACAGGGAAGGGCAGCTGGGGGGAACAGGCCTGCAGGGGAGAGCAGTTGGGGAGGACCTAATCCTAAAGGGGGGAGCAGTTGGGGAGGAGGGGGAGACCAAGGCAGTTAGGGATGACCAGGCTGGCAGGGGAGCAATTAGGCATCAATCAAGCTGACAGGGGAGTGGTTAGGGGGTGATCAGGCTGGCAAGCAGAAGAAGTTAGGGGCAATCAGGCAGGCAGGCAGGTGAGCATTACGAGCCAGCAGTCCTGGATTGTAAGAGGGATGTCCAACTTCCCGTTTAGGCCAGATCCTAATGGGGTCCCAGATCGTAGAGGGTGCAGGCTGGGGATGAGGGACACCTCCCCTTGCACAAATTTTGTGCACTGGGATTCTAGTCTATATATATAAAAGCATAATATGCAAATCAACTAAACAACTGAGCAGCAGAACAATTGTCTGGACAACCTTCCAGATGACCACACTATGACATGCACTGGCACGAGGTCCGCCAAGGCGGGTGAGGTGTGATTGGCCAGGGGGCCCCACCATGGCCCCACAGAGGGAGGCCCGGGATAAGGGCATTCAGTGCTGCAGCAGGTGGGTGAGGCCTCCCTCTGTGGGGCGATTGATCTGGGGACCCCATTATCGATAATGATTGTTCTACAGAGAGGGCACAGGCCACCAGCCAGCGGTGCTATGGCAGGTATGCAGGGCTGACCAGCAATCACCCCACAGAGGGAGGCCCAGGCCAACCAAACAATCACATCTCACACCTGTCACCACAGAGGGAGGCAATAAGTGGCAGGAGGAGAGGGGCAGCGCTGCCCAGATGGCAAGCAGTAGCAGTGGTGAGGGTGGGGCCAGCTGCCGGCAGCTGGGGGAAGGCAAGCCCCGATAGGCCCTGATTGTCAGCCAGGCCTAGGGACCCTACTCAAGGGTCCCAGATTGAGAGAGGGTTTCAGCCGGGCCTCCCTAACCCCTGAAAAATGAGTTTTGTGTACTGGGCCTCTTTGATAAATGACTAACGAAATGAACAAATGAGTGAACCTATTTCAACCTCGTCATTTTACAAATAAGACCCAAAAACAGTTAAGGAATTTGTCCTGACCTACTAACAAATAGAAACTAATACCTAGATTCTTTAGATTTTCCTCTGTGACTTTCCCTGTTTATAACCTGTCTGTTTGGTTTTGAAGTTTTAGAAAATTTAAGCCTGTATTGAGCAAGGTATAAGTCAATTGAGGTACTAACTTCCTTCAAAATGCCATAGTTATAATGTGCCTAGTTATAGAAATCATCTGGTGTATTTATTAAAAATGAAGGTACCCAGCATCTCTCACCAGGCAAGTCCAGGAAATATTGGCCTAGCCAGCTCACTGGAAAAGAAAGAGAGATTCCTTTGCTCTCTACAAGAACACCTAGTTCAAACTAAAGAGGAGACACTATTCTGTCAATTGAGGCTGCAATAATACAGGATTGCTGGTAAGTCAAAGGTCACTGATGAGAGCAGTGAGAGAGGTGATTCTGAGGGCAAGAAAACACCTGAGAGAGACAGTACTCGCCTTTGATTCATTAATTAAATTTGTAGAAAGGCAGCTACCCAAAAGGTCCTGCAGCTGCACATGTTTCACTCCACCTTTTTTATGAGAAAGAAACAAATGACCTAAAGGCAGACCAATGTAGGTTTTTTCTTTTCCAGAAACTAAGTTTTAGCACCACTGCTAAAATCAATACTCAGTCATTTCTATGTTTCATATCTGTTATTTGGGCATTTTCACCACTGCTACCATTGAGCAGAAATGGTTAATATATAAATATTTGCTGAATGAATGAATGAATGAATGATTTCCTTTTCAACCACTAGCACTGGCATATTACACCTTAGCTTGATAGTCCTTTTCTAGAATCAATGTAATTTTCTTTCAAAGACATCTATACTAATAAAAGCCTAGGTGGCATCTCACCCTCACATCATCACAAGATGGCCACCACAAGATGGCCAGCAAGGGAGAACAATTGTGGGTGATCAGGCCAGCAGGGGAAGGCAGTTGGGAGTGATCTGGCCATCAGGGGAGAATAGTTAGGGATGATCTTGCTGGCAGGAGAGCAGGTAGAAAGTGATCAGGCTGGCAGGCAGAAGCGGTTAGGAGCAATCAGGCAGGCAGACAGGCGAGCAGTTAGGAGCCAGCAGCCCGTATTGTGAGAGGGATGTCTGACTGCCGGATATCTGAAGGGTCCCAGATTGGAGAGGGTGCAGGCTGGGCTGAGGGACACCCCTCCAGTGCACAAGTTTCATGCACCGGGCTTCTAGTCTATATAAAAGCCTAAGCGACCCATTACGATGAAATGACTGGAACAACCAGTTGCTATGATACGAACTGACCACCAGGGGCCAGACACTCAACACATGAGCTACCCCCAGTCCACAGGCCCCGATTACTGATGGGGCCTGTCAGCCAACCTTCTGGTCCCTCCCCTTAACTGACAGGCCCAATTGCTCCATCAAGGCTAGTCCCCTGGGCTAAGATGGGAAACCGAGGATGGGTGGAAACTAGGGGGGCCAAGGGCTGGATCCAACCTCCCAGTCCCCCCACCACCACCCCCAGCCAGCAGGCCCTGATTGTCTGATTGGAGCTGGGCCCTGGGCTGGGACAGGGAACTGGGGGTGGGTGGTGGTGGATGCAGGCAGAAAGGGAAGGGGAAGCAGGAGGCAGGGAGGAGGGGAGGCAGGGAATTATGCAGTGGCAGCACATCGGTGGCAAGAAAAGGAGGAGGCAGGGAGATGGGGAACTTGATCTTCCCTGATTGCTGGAAAAGCCTAAGGGCCCTCTAATCCATGCATGAATTTTATATACCAGGCCTCTAATATGTCTTATAAAGAACATTATTATGGATTAGAGGCCCAGTGCCTGAAATTCATGCAATCAGGGGGGTCCCTTAGCCAGTCCTGTACCCTCTCGCAGCCCTCGGAGGATGTCCAATTGTCAGCTTAGGCCTCCTCTGGACCTATGGCAGCAATTGAACATCCTTAGCACTGCCATGGAGGTGGGAGAGGCTTCCACCACCATTGCTGTGCTCACCAGCTGTGAGCCTGGCTTCTGGCTGAGCGGCGCTCCCCCTGTGGGAGCACACTGACCATCAGGGGGAAACTCCTGTTTTGAGTGTCTTCCCCTAGTGGTCAATGAATGTCATAGCGACCAGTCATTCCATCGTTCTATCAATTTGCATATTCATCTTTTTATATAGGATATTACAAGAGAAAATGAAGGAAGAGTCAATGACAGAATCATAGCAAATAGAGGATTTAGCAAACATGCATGATGAAAGCTGTAAGGAAAATAAAACATGATGAGTAAACTCAAGCATTACAATTGCAGTTAGGTTGCTGTGATGGAAGGCATGTATTATAGATGTGCTTAAGAGGGATTTGTGTCTTTTTGTTTGAAGTTTTAATGAACTAAGCTAATGTAATCCTGGAAAATTTCATGAACACTGTATGTAATTGCTGCAATGTAAGTTTTACAGGGATAAAGTCAATGTCTGCTTTACTTACTATATATATACATATTCCTCAGAGCCTGCCACATGGTAGACAATAAATATTGGATGGATTGATGGATGGATGGATGGATGGATGGATGGATAAATAAATAGGTGGATGAAAGATGGAAATAGAAGGGTGGCCATATACTAACACATACCTATGCCCTTTTTATATTCAAGAGACAAACTGTAAGGAAAAATCCATTCCATACCTCTCACATCTTCCGGTAGTTTACTAGCAATATTTGGCATTCCTTGACTTGTAGATGCATTACCCCAATCTCTATCTAAATGTTAATTTGGCATTCTGTGGTGTGTGTGTGTGTGTGTGTGTGTGTGTGTGTCTTCACATTGCTCATTTTTATTATGCTGGTTATAGTGAAATAGGGCCCACCTTAATTATCTCATTTTATCGTGATTACCTCTGCAAAAATCCTTCCTGAATTTGGGGGAGGAGGGTCAAAAATTCAACCCATACCATCTAGTTATGAAAATTAGTGGTGCCACCTAGGATGCATATAATCTGCAACAAAATAAGATTAATTGTTGTTTAAATTCTTATTAAAGGGGAGAGGATAGACCAATAACAAAGGGATAGTAAGTAAAAATTAGTACAAACTACCCATTATTACTTAGCATTTCTAAAATATCATTGATATTCTCATTTAATTATTCTGTGCTAGTTTAGTAAGCATGTTCACTTATTGTTTAAACACACAGTTATTGTGAAAAAATATTTATAAGAAAGCCTTAATAGATTTAGTTCCAATATCAGTTCTCTCTCATCCTCTTTCACATTTAATGGTTAAATTCCTCCAATACAGTGTTTTTAAAGAACCTAGCCACCACCATTAGAAAATATATAAAGTATTGCATATCTTTTGAAAATATGTCAATCTAAAATAAATTTCAAGTTATGACCCTTGAAAAAATAATGTCCTCAGAAAATTTGCTTACCCAAATAGCTTATTTCCTGACATTGATGAATAACTGAGATTGTGCTATTTATAGAAATAATTTAACTGGATATATACCAATGATAAAATTCAACTCATTGTATGTAGAACAAGTATCTTTATGACTAAGGAAAGGGGATATTTTAAAAATATCCAGCCAAAACATTAAAAGCTTAGCTATGTTGTATAAACCACATCCATTGGGAGTTTGAAAAACATTGAGAGGAAAAGATCAGATTCACTGTTATAGTAACAATCATGGTATTTGGCATTTTTGCTCTATGAAAGAGGCATCAAACTCTCCTCTGAGTACGCTAAACTCAAAAAAGAGAAAATTAAGAGGGCTAAATGTTAAGTCCCACATTCAGAAAGTTCATAAAAAATATATTTATGATCATACATTCATGGATTTTAACTGAGAAAATAAAATGAGTGAAGAAACTCTTAAAAAAAACATATTTCACTGTCTAACAATTATAATTAATGTTGAAGAGGGAGAATTTTTTTAAAAAATCAACAAGGCTTTGATATAAAATCAAGGACCCACTGTATTTGAACTAATAATAGAATTCTACAAAATGATCCAATAAAGGAATTCACTTAAAGACAGTATATTTCCACCCTGGCCAGTGTGCTCAGTGGTAGATAATCCTCCCATGAACCAAAGAATCTCTGGTTCAATTCCCAGTCAAGAGCACATATCTGAGTTGCAAGTTCAATCCTCAGACCAGTTGGGATGTGTGTGGGAGGCAACCAGTCAATGTGTGTCTCTTTCATATCAATGTCTCTCTCTCTCTTTTTCCCTCCCTCTCTCCCTTCTACTTTCTCTAAAAATTAATAGAAAAAATATCCTCAGCTGAGGATTAACAAAACAAAAAGACAGTATATTTTCTAAATAGCAATATTCAGTTAGAAATATGCAATTTTTAAGTCACACTTACAATTGCATCAAAATGTATAAAGTGTTTAGGAATAAATTAAGCATATATGTAAATAAAAATATGTAGATCTATATGCAGAAAAATGGAGAACGATAGCTAATTATTGAGATGGTTTAATACTGTATAAATGTCAATTTTCTTAATCTACAAATTTAAGATTTTTCCATTGAAAACTTCAACAGAATTTTTTGACAGAATAAATGTAAAATTCATCTGGAAAAATAATGTGCCAGCATAACCAAGAACATTTTTAGAAAGAAAACTTGCACATGGATTTTCCCTGGCTGATCTTAAATGTATTTTTATAAAGCTATTATAAAGTTACAGTAATTATATGACTTCAACAGACTACCTAATGACACAACCTATTACTAGTATATGGCTGGGAAATATATAAGCTCCCATAAATTTATAAACTTAGACTTCAGTTTCAAGAGTAGGGAAAGCATTGGCAAACTAAAATTTATCTGAAGAAAGCAACATTGCAAAGTGGATTGCTCAATGGTAGAAATTTAACCTAGAGGGCATTTCCGATGTTCCTTCCCAATTTCACTCTATGAAAATGATATAAAACGTATGCAGAAGACTGTGACTCCAAGTCTTTTTTTTTTTTTTTTTTTTAATCAGAGTCCTCATATTTTATCAAAGTGACCTAGGGGTCCCTGTGGCAGTTTAGGAGGGAGAAGAAATGGGTACATTCAAGTTTGCATATCATAAAGATCACTTAACAGGAATGTGATGAAGTAGGTGGTGAAGGACAGTCAGCAGGAAGACCAACTTGACAACTATTGTAATACTAGGGGCCCAGTGCATGAATTCATGCACTTTGAAAGGAACTGTGGGCCGTGAGGCTGCGGTGGGCACAGGAATGAGTCTCAGCCCATTCTCCATGCCCCTCTCCAGCCTCTCCTGCCACAGCCCCGGGTTCCCTATTTGCCAGCAGCCCTGCTCCCGCCACTGCTGCTCCCATGCACTCTTGGTGCCGGCCCCACTTGCACCCACTGACAGCATGGAGCAATTGGGGCCTGCTCCAGCAAGGCCAGCACCCTCAAGGCAATTGGGGCCAGCAGCCACCACTCGCTCCCATTGATGGGAAAAAAAACCAAGAGTTATTCCTAAACTAATATTATCGTGGTGATCAATAGCACATTATAATAGGTAAAAACAAAAGTCCAATATAATTCACAAGTATTATGCCTTAAGCAACTAGGTAATAAGGAATAAAAATTGTTGGTTTAGAGGGGAAGACACTGAGCTCAATTGCTAAGATTTTATTTTTAAGAAAGATTGGCATTTTTACTTCTTTTGTATATCTGATGTATTTATTTTACATATTGGGCTCAACACATAATTTTACTTTTAAAAAGATTCCATTGGTGTTTTATTTTTAAAAGATTGAAAACTGAATTTGAATGAGAGCCTTTGCATAGTTATACCAATTTATAGTTTTAAAAGAAAAAAAAAAAAACTAGATATAAAGTTACATAATTTCCATCCTATACCTTATCAATGTCAAAAATTTCAGCTCTACAACTTGTGATCCCAGCCTGTGTTCAGATCACTAGATCACATGTGGTACAGAACCTCATGAACATTGAACTTCTGACCTGATAAGGACCTTAAAGTTCTCTTTTGATTGTTCAGGAATCTGAATCCCAGGTCTCTGTCCTGATTCAAACAGCAAAAGTTAGAATTAGATTAGAATCCACTAGAGTAAACCCTAACTGAGCATGTGACCCACTGCCACATCCTGCCTCACCACTGGAGGATAAATCAGGCAGAATTAATAGCATTTGATGACACTTTGAATAAATTGTATTTTTATTTAAAAATAGATTAAGTATATTATCTATTCAATTCTCATAACTCCATGAATTGGGAATAAGATATCTGCTGTATAGATAAGGAAAAGTTTGTAGAAAAAATATATTGCTCAAAGTCATGTAGCTAGTGTTAAACTTGATCTCAGAGCTTGGAACTACAAGCTCTTTACAAGAGAAATGAAATTAAACACAGGAAAAACTACTATTAATTTCACACAGGTCTGTTACAAGATGGTGAAAAATAAAATACACACAGTTTATGTATCCTAAATAAAATCAGAATTTTTTTTTAAAAACTGCTTACTAATCCATTTTACCCTGACATCATAGATTACCTTTAATACTAACCTTGCCCTGATATATTTGACCTTTATTTATAGAAAATGAAAAACAGCTGTAAGGATTGATTTTTAGATCTCTTTATTCTAAGTAAAAGACAAGCCAAAATCAAATTTCAGTATGTCTAGTATTTATGCATGCAAAGGCAGTCTAGCAAGTGTCAACATTGGGTATATATTAGCATTATGGAAGATCAGCAGTTATTGGGTGAAAAGGCCATCATCAATAAGAAAATCTCATATAACAATAAACAGTTTCAGAGTATTGTTTTAAAAATATACACAGCTCCTCGTGTAGACTGCAATTATTTTTAATGGTATTCCTTAAGTTTATTTTTCTAAAATGTATAAAACTAGTTATCAGTGCCAGATCCCAGAGAACTTCCTTTCTGATCAAAAATTGAAATAATTGGTCAATATGGGAGAAAAAAAAAATGGATACCAAGAGCTCTGGATTCTTGTTCTAGGCAACATGGCAATAGGATTAAGGGCAAAGACAACCAACTATCTGCATTCCTATCCTGTCTTTACCACCTGCTGGCTAGGTGGCAGTGGCTCTGTGCTCAACTTTATAATGCCTCAGTTCACTCACCTATTAAATGGGGATTATAATAGTCATACCTACCTCACAGAGTTATCATCAAGATTAAGTTAATACCTACAAAGCACATAAAACAATGTCTGGGATGAAGTGAATGTTGGATAAATTTTTGCCAATGAAACAAAATTTAGACAAGTCACTAGGTTAGTCACTTAACTTTCCTGATCCTTGGTTACCTTCTCTATAATATGAAATGATTTCACAACCTCTAAACTCTGCTTTAGTCACCTCTTTTGGGGATAATTAGAAGAAACTACATAATATAATAAGAAAGGTAAAGTAGAAGGAAAAATAAACATTGGACATTAAATCTTGGGAGACTGCTAGTAGGCTCATGGTGCTTGGTGTTTGAACTTTGTAAGCAGTTTGACCTTGGCAAATCCTAGCTTCTCCTGAGCCTGTGTAACAACTAACAGATTCCTTAGCTTCTTGGAGCCTCAAAATCCCCTTAATAGCAATCTCTAATTCATAAGTAGTTGGTAATAAACATGCAAAGCATTAGTTTTGCCACACCATAAAACAGTAATAATCAGTGTTCTGGTGGTGATAAGATGGATGATGATCATGATGTCTATAAGGAAATGTAGCAATTTTATAACTAACTCTTCTATCAATTCATAAAATCATTGTAAGCTATAAAATTATATTAAATGTGTGGTGTGAGGCTTAGTTCAACTTAACTCCTACTTTTAGTTGTCAGACCTATCACACTTAACATATAAAAAACACTAGAGTCCCAATGCATGAAATTCATGAAAGAGTAGGCCTTCCTTCTGCTGGCTGCCAGCACCTGCTTTCCCTCTAGCACCCTGGACCCGGGCTTGCCTTGCAGCCCCATCTTAGTCTTAAAGGTGGTCCGGAAGAAAGTACAGTCTAATTAGCATATTTTGCTTTTATTATTATAGAAAACTAGAGGCCCAGTGCACAAAATCATGCACAGGTGGGGTCTCCTTGCCTGGCCAGCGATCGAGGCTGATCAGGGCCCATTTTGCCCAGTCCCAATTGGGGCCCATTGGGGCCAGCTGGAGGGACTGCAGTAGGTTGGCCGGCCATGGGAGATTGGCTGTGGGAGTGCACTGACCACCCGGGGGCAGCTCCTGTGTTGAGCATCTGCCCCCTTGTGCATGTCATAGCAACCAGTCGTAACAGTTGCTTAGGCTTTTATATATATAGATATAAAAGTAGAAAAATAATTTGCCATCACAACTTATCTCTTTCACTTAAAATGCTGTATTTAAATCCTCATAACTTTAAAGTTCTCACACGGAATTTTTTAAATGACCAATTAACTATGAGATGATTTAGTTTTTACTTTTGGGGAAGCAGAGCATTAATAACTCAAGCATTGATGTGTGATTGCAAAGCAGTAGAAATCTGTCCAGATGTGAAGATGTTTCTGTCAGTGTCATTATCAGAGTGATTGGTGCAGCTTAAGTAAACAGAACTACTAACAATTTTACAGGCTGACTAGATTTTAGTAGACCAAATAATATTTTAAACTATATTCAAGACTTCCCATAAAACATCTATACCAAATCCATAAGAATGTCTTTGGAAGAAAAAATGATGCTAAGCACTAATTTTAAGTTGTTGGGTTTTGTTTTTTTCAATCTTTATAAAATTTCTAGTGTTTTCTGTTTTTATTTTACTGCATTACTGTTTTTGATAAAATATGGTAAATGCTATTGAAAAATTAAATAATGTACAAAAAAGATAAAAATGGTCCAAAAACTTGCCATTAAGGAATAATTTCTGTTAATACTTTGAAAAATATTATTTTTGACCTTTTTTCAAACATATATACATATTTGAATTATGTACATATGGTGTTACGTTAATTATATCATGCCAAATGCTTTTCCGTAATATGTTTTTCTTTCAACAATATGCTGTGGTCATCCTTTTTATCTCAGTCAATGTGGATCTATATCATTATTTTCATTGCCATATTGTACTCACTAATACATATTAGCAAAGTTCACTTAGTCCATCATTGATAAACACTTAAAACATTCTTTTGTGCCAAAACAGGTTTGGCTCAGTGGATAAGAGCATCGGTCTGCGAACTGAAAGGTCCCAGGTTTGATTCCGGTCAAGGGCATGTATAATACATTGGTTGCGGGCACATCCCCTGGTTGATGTTTCTCTCTCATTGATGTTCCTGGATCTCTATCTTTCTCCCTTCCTCTCTGTTAAAAAATTAATAAAATCTATTTTTAAAAATCAAGATTCTTTTGTAATTATTTGTGGAATGTGATTACTTCTCCCTCTGCTAATCCTTATATCTAAATAAAAATATTATTTAAAAATATTTTTTAAAAATGAGATTCCCATTCATAATCAATTTAAATATTTAGGATGTTATATATTAACATAATATATATTTAATATGTTTTTATTAAAAATATATATAAAGAAATATATATGTCATATAATAAAACTATAAAATTATTAGAGGCACAGTGCATGAAATTTGTGTCCCTCAGCCTGGCCGGTGCCCTCTTGCAGTCCAGGAGCCCTCGGGGGATGTTCGACTGCCAGGGAGGTGAGAGAGGCTCCCACCACCGCTGCTGCACTCGCCAGCCATGATCCCAGCTCAGGGCTTCTGGCTGAGCAGTGCTCCCTCTATAGAAGCATCCTGACCACCAGCAGGAAGCTCCTGTGTTGAGGGTCTGCCCTCTGGTGGTCAGTGTACTTCATAGTGATTGGTCATTCCGACATTCAGTCAATTTGCATATTAGCCTTTTATTACGTAGGATACTAAAGGACAAAGACAAAACTTGAATAATGGAAAGATAAACCTTGTGACAGATATGAAGGTTCAATGTTAATAAAGCTAATCTTTTTTAAATGATTACATAAATTTAATGCCATCCCATTTAAAATCCTAACGAATTTTTTAATGATTTTAAATGTTATATAAATAATAAGTATGCAAGAATATTAAGACTACTCAAGACAGTGTTTTAAAAGGAGAATCAAGAGAAAAACAAGAGCAAGGAGGAAGAGGAAAGTGTAGTAGAAGATAGAGTATATTATATAGCCATCATGATTAAAACAATGCAGTGCTGTCATGGGAATATGTAATGTGATCAATGAAACAGTACACATTCTAGGAGGTAAATAGTGATCATATGATAATGGAATCATTTCAAATCAAATCTGAACTATTCAATAAATACCACTGGGGCAAATTATCATAGTTTGTAAAATAAAATAAAATAAAAATAAAATAAAATAAAATAAAATAAAATAAAATAAAATAAAATAAAATAAAATAATAAAATAAAGTAAAATAAAAAATAAAATAAGATAAATAAAATAAAATAAAATAAAATAAAATAAAATAAAATGGTAGATAACAACCTGCCTTTAGACAGTAACAAATTCCAGATAAATAAAATATTTGAATTTCTAGAATAAGCCTATAAGTTATTAGAAGAAAACTATAATGAGCTCTAATACAATATTTTAAAAAGAGACACCTTTAAACATCTCACAACAAATTTTAAATAATAAAAGGCTAATATGCAAACTGTCCCCTCAATCAGGAGTTTGACCAGGAGTTCAACTGGGTGTTTGACCAGGGGGCGAGGCCAGCCAGACAACCGCCCGGGGCCCCTTCTCCCAGCTGGCCTGACCTGATCGGCCCTGATCAGGATATGCCAGCTGGACCCCATCCATGCACAAATTCATTCACAGGGCCTCTAGTAGAAATCATAATGGGAATAGATGTATCTATTTAACCATATAAAATTTTTATTTTCTATATGATTTTTTTAAGAAACAATATACCTAATATTGAAAGTTAGGCCACAAGCTGGTATTTTTTTATACCATTCCATTTTTTCATTTGAAAAAATACTTTTAATTTAATACTATTTCCTAAAAAGTGGTTTTATAATGCCTCAGAAATCCCAAGACAGGCTGACTCCTGGCCCACATCAACTATATTAAAAACTGCTTGGTTCCCTCAGTTCTTTCAAATAAGCATCCACCTGATGCTAAGCAATGGTTTTTTTTTTTTCCTTTGACAATTATATCACAAGGTAAACCTATTCAATTGTTTAGTCTAATTTTATCATACCAGTAATTCTCACATTTGTGACTTAGAGATAAAAAAGATATCTCTCAGCCTCTGAAGAAAAGTTGGGAAAGGGTTTCTTTCCACCTACCTAAGATATGCTTCCTCCAAGTACAAGGGTCTCTGTGGCAGTTAGCTCTAACTGATGTGCATTTTCAACACTAAGCACTTTGTGAACTGCCCCACGCTAATGTAGGATGCACAATGGAATCATCATATTTTACTCTAAAATGATTATTTTGTATACTTGTTCCACTGTTGCTGCCAGAAAGATAGTATAGCAATAACTTAGATGAATTTATGTCTCTATATGATGAGGATTAAATAATTTACAACAGTATCTTAGCACACTGTATGTGGTCAATAAATGGGTTATTAGTAATATTACTAAAAGAATTATTTACTCCAAATTAAGTCAGAAACACCTTTGAGGCAGGAGACCATTACCCATATATCCCAGTGAATAAACAGAACATATAGATCTATCTGATCTTGGAACTGAAGTGAGAAACAGGTTCCAGGTGATAATGGTAACACACCAGTAATGTCATGACAAGGAGGGGTCAGGGAAAAGCAGAGTGGGAAAAGAGGGTGGGAGGACAAGGGGAGAGGTAGTCCATTGGTTTAGCAGAATGGATTTAAATTGCTCCTCACACAAAAGTCATGACAGAGGAAGAGCCAAGAAGGAGCACAAAGATGCCCAAGTTGCAGAGACAGTGTGGCAGGCAGCATCACATCAGCCCAGTAACTGATCAGTCAGGCAGCTTGGACTTCTAAGGTAACTGAAAAAGATGCTGTTTTAAAGGAAAGTTTGTGCAAGTGAAACAGAAGCTGGTGCCCTGGGCTGATAGTATGAGGCAAGAGCTGTGGTGAGCTCTCAGAAGGGACACTGGGCTGGACCACAACTGAGACTAATCCCCTTGCCATGCCAGCTATACTTGTTTTTAAAAATAAAAGGACTAACCTGCTCTGTTTCCGGCCTGGGCTGGTTCATCCCTCCTTAGGCAACCTGGTGGTCCCAGCTCCCGGGAGGTCACCATACTGATACCAAAGTTAGTGTGGACATCAGATTACCATGGTGTACTACAGAATTGTACATCTAAAACCTATACAATTTTTATTAACTAATGTTGCTCCAATTAATTCAATTAAAAAGAAAAATATTATGAAATAAATTTAACAAAGTAAAGGGACTGAAAAGTGATATCAGAACCCATCTACACTAATAAAAGAGAAAGATGCAAATTGACCATACCTTCATGACACCCACCAGCCAATCAGGAGTGAGTATGCAAATTAACCCAACAAAGATGGCAGGTTAATTTGCATACACAGGTACCAAGCAGCAGGGAGAGGGGCCACAAGCAGGGCAGGATGCTTGCCATCACCATGGAGATGACACAGGCATTCCACACTGCTCCAGCCACTCAGGGCCTCTGGGCACTGTGGGAAGGCGGGTGGAGGCGGAAAGAGGCGGCTCTGGGACTGGAGAGGAAAAGCAGTGCCAGCAGCTAGGGGCCAGCAGCCAGGGAAAGGAAGGCCCATTCTTGCATGAATCTTCATGTATTGGGCTTCTAGTATTGTGCATATTCAGTAAAGCACATGTTCTATTTTTCAGACCAGGAATTCAATCAGTCTGAACAAATCAATAAACCCTGTTATCTTTTCCAAAAATTTCTGGATTAAAGGACACATAAAGATCAAAACTCTAGAACCCAGAATGGACAAAAAACAAAAATAAGAACATTTTCAAGCATCTTCCGACCCACCAGCTCCTGAAGCGGCTGAGCCAGGCGCCAGCGCCCAGAGCCCAGTGCCCCCAGCCAGTTCAGGCAGAGTCTGCTGGTGCTCCTCCAGCTGCTCTGGGCTTCGTGCCCTGCACCTCGGTGCCACATGGCCCCCGCCCCCCACCCCCCAACCGTGCGGAGGGCACCATGCTGCAGCTGGATGCTGGCTGGGGAAGAGGGGGAGGTAGGGTACACTCCCTATGAGCTGCTGGCCTTCCAAGAGGAAGGCGAAGAGCAGGACCAGAGCCTCAACAGCGCTGCGGGTCCAGAGCGTGACCTGGCCTGGCTGAGCTCAAGTCATCGCTAGTCAATGAGTCTGAGGGTGTGGTGGGCGGCGCAGGGGTCCCGGACGCCTGCACCGGCCGGCAGAGAGGCCGAAGTTGGGGCTAAGGCTCTCCGGCGGGAACACACTTCGCAGAGACTGTTCCCCGACAAACTTCCAGAATCTCTGGAGGAAGGCCTGAAGGCCCAGGAGTGCGCCAGCAGCATGTACAAAGACTCCGTCCACTCAGCCTCCAATCAGCTTATGCACGACCGCCCCCGCGGGAGCAGGGCCGCACTCCCAGCCGCAGCTCCCACTGTAGGATGTGAACAGGAGGAGAACTTTGCTGAAGGAGGAGGGATGGCCTGGATGAGCCACTTCCCGCTGACTGTTGACTTTTGTATTTCCAGCTTGCTCACAAGCAGGTGTAGGCCTTATCCTGGTGCTTGGTGATGCTGGGGTGTAATCTTCTCACAGTAAATTTGAGCTGAACCCCCCCCCCCCCCAAAAAAAAAAGGAAGGAAGGAAGGAAGGAAGGAAGGAAGGAAGGAAGGAAGGAAGGAAGGAAGGAAGGAAGGAAGGAAGGAAGGACATTTTCAAATAGTATGTTAACAAACATTGCAACCTGGGTATGCTACACAGAAGATAAGGATATCTTAACAGTGTAAGAAACCTGGAAATTCCCAGAGACTTCACAGTTTTGTCTGTTTTGAGTCATAGGACATCTGCTTCAAACGAGTCTTCTATACCACAGAAAGAGGAAGTTTCCAGCCACAATATTTAATTAGTACCTAATTAAGAGCATCAACAGGATAAGTGATGCAGGTTCTGGCCCAGTGTTTGTACCTGGATATGGGCAAACAGTTTCTAGTGAGTCTTGGCCGTCTGACAGCTCTGAGCTGTCATTGGCACCACAGAGCCCAGCGAAGCTGCTGCCGCTCCTTGGCAAGTGTACGCGAATGAGCATTCAAAGCAACTGGAGAAATCCAATCACACCAACTAACTACCAAAAAGAAAATATGGAAGTCTGTATATAGTAACATTCTCACATGTGTGTGCTTCATATTGAGCCTAACTTATTACTCCGGCCGCCTGAAAGAGTTTATCATCTTCTACACTTACCTGAAGTGCCAGCTATTTCAAGGATAACCTCAAGAATATTGTTCACCCAGGTAGAGTCAGTACAACTGCCAAGAGCCGAATAGTCACTGGATGCAAGTGAAATCCTTGATGAACTTCAATTACTAAATTGGCCTGCCTCTGGAGAGCAGCCTGTCTCATGCCAAGCCACTGAGGAAATAACGTCACTGTGAACCTGGAAATATCTGGGATTATTCATCCTTTTTGCCACTAAGCAACTCTTTTATAAAGGGAAACGTGGTGACTGAGCTCCTTGTACTTTGTTACACAGGGTCCAGTCATACAACCTTCGTCTAGCCATTGAACCTTCCTGGGCCTCAGTTTCTTCACCTATAAAATGAGGGGATTGGCTTGAGTGCTTTCTCTGAGCGCTTCAGCTCTCAAACGATATGATTTGGTGCTGCGTATTTATATAGCATATTCCTTCTGCACATTTCACAATCTCTCAAGAGACTCTCATTAGTATTCTCAATATCACTGTGAGGCAGGCAAGTGGCAAGGTTTATTATCCCCATTTTTTTAAGAAAGAGACAATGAGACAGTTTGCTGACACAGCACTCTTGACCAAGTAGAGACTGGAAGTTAGGTGTCCTGATCCTAATCAAGAACTCTGCTAAACCACTTTGCTGCTAAACTAAACGGAAGGTCTCTGATGAATAAAATATTCTGTGCTCCTGGGAGGAAAAATATAGTTTGATCATCTTGCAGAGATGTAATGGTTTAAAACGCTGATTTCCAAATTATAGCCCATGCAATATTCCAGGTGGTGTCCTCAGTTCTCAATGACATATACATATGCATATTTTCTCTTCTCTGATACAAATATCAAAATGTGAAGCCACTAAAGTAGGAGAATGTTAAATCATGCATACAGAAAAGGGAAAAGAGAGTCTGGGAGAAATAATTAAACTTGCAATGGAAATTTTTCAGAGAATAAACTATATAATCAATATTAATATAAGAAATTATATCTAAATTCTATTCTACATATCAGTGAAATGAGATTATCATCCAAGGAATAATCCAAACAGCTTTCAATAGTATGTATGTATTAGGAATAAAGGGCCCAGCTTGCTGGCGTGGCTCAGTGCCTTGGGTGTTGTCCTGTGCACCCAAGGGTTTCTGGTTTGATTCCCAGTGGGAGGTGTGCAGGAGGCATTACCCTCACATCAGTGTTTCTCTCTTTTACTCTCCCTTTCTCTCTTTCTGAAAGTCAATAAAAAAATCTTTAAAAATAAAAAAAGAATGTTAATAGCATTATTGCTAATATTTTACCCTTTTGTAAATTAACAAGTTAGCGTACGGTAGTTTCATGGGTGCTGGCAAAATACATGATACTCCTAGCACAGAGAATAGAATGTTATTACTAGCAATAATAGCAGTAGCCAGAGTATCATTACTTTTGCTTTGGTTTCCCAAGCCCCACTTCCCACAGGGTGATGCAAAGAGACATCGCCTGCATCTGCAGTAGGTTGCATTAAAGGATTGACAAACAATGAGCTTAGGGATCCTGAATCGTTTATTGTAATGGATAGTAAGCATTCTCCAAAGCTGTTCACTACATAAATCTTTCTGAAAGATAGTCCAGAACAATAGCAGTCAGAACCTCTACCTGTAGAGACATAGAAGACCCATAGAGAAAATCTCTCAACTGCACTTTCTGATTTTATTTGATAACTTAAGGAATTGTTTCCTAACTGTATTTGTTTTATTTTATTTGACTAGGTTTATCTGGAGTTCTGAGAATTCTTAAATGCTCAAAGCAAATAATGTAACAATGTTAATAAAGAATGGGACATTTTCCCCACGCTGAACCTCTACCGATGTCTCCTTGTTTTTGTCACCATTCTAGTAATTCAACAACTTCACACCAGAAAAACAACTTGTTTGGTCCACACTTCCTGCCTTACTCTCACTTCCTTTTACTTATTAAAGTAGGCTAATGTTCTTTCATAGTAATTTTAAAAAAACTTAAAAAAAAACAAACATGAAAACCACCCTGAAATCCATAAAATCCCACATGACCATAAAATTAAAATTTTAAATTTCTTGTCTTATTTCCAGGCACTCTGCAAATTCATAAATTTCCTTTCTTATTTCACAATCACTTGCAACTCCCTTTGTTTCTCTTCAGCTCTGAACTTCAAGACCTAGTTAAACACCAATTGTGGCCAGATACCTAGAAGTTAAACAAAGTCCTTGGTTATCCTAGTCATAGATAGAGGCTGACCAACAAGCATTTGTTCCTGAGTGAAACTGCTCTGTATTCCCACAAAGTTCCTACCTGCACCTGAGAAACCACATATGGGGTGGGTGAGCATGTCAACTGGAGAGTCAGGAGGTGAACATGCTCCTTGCTAGCCTCAGGGACCTTGGTTTGGTGATTAAAGCTCTGTGTCTCAGCCTCCCACTTGTAAGATGAAAGTGACTACATTTAGCTCTTGGGAAAAGAATACATGAATTTATCTTACCTAATTATAGACAAACATGTAAATTGACCATACCTCTGCTACACCCAAAGCCAATCAGGAGTGAGTATGCAAATTAGCCCAACAAAGTTGGGTTAATTTGCATATACAGGCACCTGAGCAGCTGGGATGGGCAGGACACGTGTTATGAGGGGGAGAAGGGTGGTGGAGGGAGCTAGAGGAGCAGTGCTCCAGCTGGGATTGAAGACTTGCAGGCTCCTGAGCAGCCTAGGAATGAAGCCAGGGGAAGGAAGGCCTACTCTTGCACTAATATTGTGCAATGGGCCTTTAGTAGTTATATAAAACACTGCTGGGCATATAGGTATTCAATGAAGGTTTGCTGATGAATGAACTTTTCTACCTCACGTCGGATTCCATCTTACCAAATGCAAATGTTAATAGCATTATTGCTAAAATATTGACATTAACAGAAATATGTAGATAATGAATAGCACATTCTTTGTAATCTGCATATCATTCCTAGTTTGTTCTTAAAGACTGGGGTGGGCAGGGTAAAGAGATGTTAATCTATGCACCCATTAAAATAGAAAATGATTGCAGAAAATGTACTGTATTAGATATATCACATTGACTATTAAGTAAGCATTTTCTGCTCTGCTCAAGATTTAACATCAAACTGCTACTTTTGTTTCCTAAAATATTATGTATGAAATTATGACTGGTGAGCTATGACCTTCCACTCTGTACATGGAAAGTTTGGTTTCATGTAAATACAAATCGTTATTGTAAGTGGAAATGCGAAGATCTTAAAAGTGGTACGATCAAGTTTTATTCCCTGCAAACAAATATAGAACAAAAAGAGGTAAATAAATGGCTATGACATTTTGGAATATTTCAAGGGACCACAAGAACAATAAGTGCATTTTGTGTGCAACTGTCTTTGAAGTTCTAATCTCAGTTCATGCCACTAAATCATCAAGGAAGGTTATTTTTAACTTGTTATGTAAAGGCTTTAGAAAAAGAATCAAGGAGCTCTCTCTGAATGTGAAATGTCAAACAGGAGGTTTTTGTAATTCTTAGTGTACTAAGGTGATCTATGTACAGACCAGAGAGAATTCATCTACCCCCAAATTGTCCCAAATAGCATGAAAAGATTAACAGGATGGAAATGATATATTTTCCTAAATATCTTCTTTGAGATACTGTGTAAGTGGAATCTTTGTGTGTGGCTAAACCACAGTACAGATTTAACTAATTAACGAAATATTGTCCCTGGAGACTAGATGTAAACCTGATTAGGAGGCCCCTCTGGGAGGAACACTAGCCTCTCTGCGAGTCCAAAGAAGAGCTTTAATGCCAGATGGAGGAAGGACTCTTCCCTCGTAGGGAAAGTCCAATCTTTTCCCTCCCTCTGTTCCCTTCTCTCCTCACTTTTCTCTCGTTCTCCTCCTGTCATCTCTCTCAAGTACACGTGTAGATCAATATGTTTTTACCTTTCTTAATCTAGTCTATCTCTTTATCGAAAATTAAAATTTCCATGGTGTCATCCTTCACTTGAAATAAATGGCAATATGCATGATATGTAATGTTTTCTCAGCCAGTGAATTTTGTCAAATCATAAAGCAACTCTGTGATTATAAACACGCTTACTTTGTGGCTGCCTGAGAACCCCAGGGCCACCTTTCCTGCAAGAGAGTGGATTTGCTCTTTGGTATACACTGTCCACCTTCCTTTAATGCTGTCTTGAAATTTTTATTTTGAAAATGGGAAACATAAATGGTGCCATCTCTGCTGCTGAAGAAAGAACAGAAAGATCCAAATTTCTCTCACACTTTAATGTGGGTGAGCCTTGATCTACTTGTTAAAATTCTTGGATTGCTAATAAAAGTCATAATATACCGAATGGTGGTAATTTGGATGAAACAAGCATATCAATCATTGAGGAATGGGCTCATGGCTCTTTATCTGGGCAGAATCATTAAGTAGAATTTATGATATATAATGTATACTATTAAGCAGCTTCCATTAAACTTGCCTGCCAAACTCATTCTATATGGAGGGACGTTTCTAAAAGCAAGATGTATGCAAGAGCACCACCTATAGTAAAACTTCCGCATTTATTTTACAATACTAAAAAACCCTAAAGTTATCAGGTTTTGAAGCAGAAAGTTTAGAGGAAAAAATATAACAAGGAAATAAGATATCTGGTTTAATTTTTAAGTCTAAACCATCTTGAAATAAGTTATATAAAATTTATTCAAATAAAAATATAAATATGCTAAGGCAACTTTTTTGTAATTAAGAAAAAGGTGCTCTGATTTTACAGATAATTTAAACCATGGGGATAGCTTTTGTTCTAACTTAAATAAATAATAATTCAAACAAAATTGTTGCACTCTTTAAACATTCCTCTGTGGTTGTTTTCTGTTAATTGTACTTTTAATAATTGGCATTTTTGAGACCTGGAAACAAATAGCTATTCAAAGTACAAATAAATCAACTTCTTTCTGATGTTTAATTTTTTAGAAAACACACTGCTCAAATACTTCAGCATTAGTGTAAGACAAGTGAAGGATACTAAGGAAATGGTGACTGGTTGTGAAATATCCTTTAGGAGTTGGTATCCACAGAAATTTCATCTTAAATACTTGTTACTTTGACCTCGAAGCTAATTATGAGGGAGTTGAGCCAAAAAAAGTGCGATGAATAAAAGAAGTTTCACCAGCATTACAGAGTAAGTTGCCAGAAACAGCTTACAAATTATGAATCTAGGCAGAGATGAAAAGTTGAGTCTAAATTATTATTTGACTGTCTCCTTAAATCAATGAAGAGCAAACAGTGATTACAGCGGACCTTTAATTTTCAGTTATAAAAAGTCTAGATGGTGGCTGGTTCAACAGGGTTTTACTGAGTCGTTAAGAGAATCTTATGCTGCTTTTCCAAAGAGAGTATGCTTAAAAAAAAAAAAAAAAAAAAAAAACCTGTAGAAGTGCAATCATTGCTGCAGATCACATAGCTCCCTGACCAAGTGGTTGAGCAGGAAACAAACCAGGAAAGGAGGATGCCCCGAAGTAGGTCCTATTGTCTTAGGCTGGGGCCCTTTTGCTGGTTCCGTAGGCCCATTGCTCTTTTTGGTGAGGCTGGGTTTTAAGTAGATTCAGCGCTCATCCAGCAAGGTGCCAACCAGAGAGCACTGCAAGCTGTGTTTGCAGAGCACGAGGAGCTGGGACAGCAGCCGCCTGCCCACAATGCCCTGCGACCGGGCCTCCTCTCGGCCCTGGGAGGCCCACTTCCCAGGATGAGAGGATAATTCACTGGCGATAGCCCATTCAGTCTTCAGCCTCTCGGCTGACGCTGCCAACAAAAGTGCCAATTAATGCCAATTACAATGGTGACTTTTCTGATATGGGCACCTACTCTTATAGGCCATCAAACAGCCATCATATATTAATGACTGTCAGTCATTACCGATATGGGCGAAGTTTGAACTAGTGACCTAGAGGAGAACTGCTCTTTATCCCACTTCCAACTCCCTGGACCGTCCAATTCCCCTCCCCCTTTTCTTGGCCAATGTTCTTAATTATAGTTTTGTACCTGCATAATGAGTGCGCTGCATTTTGACAGTGACAATTGCTGAAACCGTGACAGCAGAAGTGCAGCTACTGCCTGCCATTTAGCAGTCCCTGTCACAGCCTTCAGGCCTGGGAGGCCAGAGCAGACCTTCAGGGGGCACTACTATGTCCCTTGTCATTCAATCGGCTATTTTTTTTTTTTATTTGTCTTTACCGCTGCTTAGAAATAAGAATATTTTTATGCAGGTAAATGTGTCATGGACGTCTATGCAGATGCTGCCATTAGACCTTTCTTATCTGCTCATTATTTTCTATCGCCTTATGAGACAGAAACTCCCCATACAATTAAATATGCTGCAGATTAATCTGGTAATGCACCTTTTGAGCTCAAAAATGGGAAGAAAGTTAAACAGTAAACATTCTAAGTGATAGAAAAGTCTCAGATTCCTTTTATAAAACACCCATCTTAACCTTTCTTTCCTTATTGTCAGTAAATCCAATTTGGAGTGCCACTTCTCAATGGCCACTGGCTGTCTAACTAGAGAGCGATGGTGTTTTCAAAGACCCCGAGACTCACCTGACTTAGCTCTCAAAATGCACTCCGTCAGCAGTAGTTGAGAATATCTGTTTCAAGTGTGCATGAGTCCTAGATCTGGGAGGGCAGGAGGACTTTAAGAGAAGGAAATTGTTACTAAGTCTCTTTGCTCTACCTTTCAAGGAGCCTGAATGAAAACCCAGCAATTGCTCCAAATTTCTCACTCATCAAAAAAATGAAAGAAGCCAAATGGTAAATAATGTATCAGGCTTCCAACTTTTCTCTGAAAGTGGCACCAAAAGATAACGTGTGAAAAATATTCTGGAGTTTCACTTAACTTCTCTACATACACAATATGTTTCCCCCCCGTCCCCCCAAAAATGCTAATTTCTGATAAATGTAATTCCAACACATCAGTTTAGAAATCAGGGTTCACCTGTCCTATGCACCCAGTAAAGTGGTAGCAAAATTAAAGTTAAAACACAAGCCCAAGGCTTTTTTATTTTTCACTCTTTGTCGAGGCCATTTATGTTTGAAATCCTAGCAACCTTCTGTGGGTCCTCCACATACACCTTCCAAGCAGTTCAAACCTAGCCAGGATTTCCTGAATTCACCCATTTTGCTGGTAAGAAAGGGAAGGTCTGGGAGGACAAGGCAACCTTCCCAAGACACCGCAGCATGCAAGTGGCAGAACCAGTACTGAAACCCAAGTACTGTGGGCTCCAATGAACAATAAGGAGAATCATTCAGGTAAGTCGTGATTCCTTAGGCCAGTTCATTCTGCTTTGCAAAATCCTCAACCAGTCTTTCAAGTCACAGCAAATCATTCCAGGTTACCAAATTAAAGCAGGCCAGGCAGCATTCTATGCTAAATAAAGGTGGCAGGAAACACTCTGCTTTCCATTCTAGCTCAGCAATGCTAATGCCAGGCAAGAAACCCAAGGCTTCCCCACCATGGATTGAGCTGCAGCCTGATCATGTGCTCTGACTGGGAATTGAACTAGCAACGTTTCCGTGCATGGTGTGACACCCAAACAACTGAGCCACACCAACCAGTGATGGGGGGGAGGGGGGAGGATTCTTTTTTTTGTTAAGCCTCACCAAGGATATTTTTCCCCATTGATTTTTAGAGAGTGGAACAGAGGGAGGAAGGGAGAGGAGAGAGAGAGAGAATGAGGGAGAGAGAGAGAAAGGAAGAGAGAGAGAAAGGAAGAGAGAGGAAGAGAGATCCATGTGAGAAACACATCTTCTGATTGCCTCACACATCCCAAGGTACTGCCCTTTACCGGGAATTGAACCTAAGACCCTTCTATGTGTGGGCCAACACTCGAACCACTGGTACACACCGACCATGGCTGGAAAGTCTTTTTTTAAGTATCAACCTCATGAAAAAATATCCTAAGATGCCCCTTTACCTTGGTAGAATATTTAAAATGACAGAGACTTTTACAACTTACAAGATTGAGGGGGAAATTAGACCAGTGTACACAGTAAACAGACTATACAAGTCTAGTAAAATACTACTACTACTACTGAAGGCCATCTCGCTCTCCAGCTTCAGCCTGCCTTTCCAAATAGTAACTACATGAGCTTGCCTGCAATATGAAGAAAATGTCTCAGGAACACAAGTCACTGGCTTTTGGAAAACACGGGTGAAACCACCCTTCTACCATGCTGGATAGGCTCAGATACAGTATTTTCTCTCCATGAAATATATTGGCTCAAGAAGCCCTCCAAGAGTTATGTAAAAATTGTGTAAAATGTTGTAAATAATTCTGAGGATTAATTTTTTTCCTAAAACTAAAATTCTAACCCCTGATATGACCAGTCTTCAAAGGGCAGCAGCACCATAGCCATGTGAGGCCATTCTGGACCAAACTCAAGGAAATTAGCCTGGATGATAACCAATTTTAAGGTCACAGTAAGAAAACATCTAGGATCCAGGGATAATAAATATTACGAGGGTTGAAATGCAAAGTCATGAAAGATTAAAGGAAATAATAAAATGTTTGTGACTTCAGGAAATCTGACCTTGAGGAAATGTGTCACACCCTGGGGAATTCGCTAATAGGAAATCCACCACTGAAGAGTAGGCATTATTTGTTGGTACAGCTGAAATCAAATAGCTTCTGATTCTGTGGAAAACTAACGTGGGATGCTATGTCAAGAATTTCTGACAAGTGCTTTGGATTAAAAACTGAAGGTATCTTTTAAAAGGACAAAAATGTTAATGTTCCACTCTTGAGGCCAAATAGAAAAATAAATATATGAAAGAAGGAAAAAATTAGAATGGGAATATTTTATTTAAAAACATAATGAAGAAATGGTAACATCAAGAATAAAAAAAAAAAAAGATGAACTAACGCACTAAACAAACTAGATAAAATTTAAGACAATGATTAAAAGGTAAAGATTGAGTCTTCTCCCTGTACCCACTCACAGGATCTAGCAATTTCTCATCTTATAAGACCTTTAAAAACTCTTCTCTGACTTCCAAATCTTAGCTGACAGCATTTGTCTCCTTTACCTACATTTTTCTTTCGAAATTTAATTATAGTTTTCTTTCTCTGGCTACATTTGGAATGCCGCGATGTCAATTTTTCAAACAGTTTGCATGCAAGATGTTGTTTTATGTAAAGAAGGGGAAAGATTGACAAATCGAAACCAAACAGGGAGGAATTATAAATATTTTGCTTCACTATTGCAGCTTTCTCCATATGCCTCAAATAAAACATTTTCAATCAAGCTTCACTTCTGCAGAAAGCTTACCAACAAAGTAGTCTTTATTAGTATGTAACATGTGTAAATGCAATTAGCTTTCTAAAAAGAAACAATTGAAATATGATGTTTATAGGAAGAATCTAGATGTGTGTGTGTGTGTGTGTGTGTGTGTGTGTGTGTGTGTGTGTGTTTGTGTATACACGCATGCGCACAAATGAAATCCGAAACTGCAGAAGCTATTGACAGACTGATGACTGGGTCAGCTGCCAGACACTGGTTAGGGAAGTCAGTGTGAAGGTCACTAATTTCATTCTGTCTTATTTCAACAGGACCTTGAAACAAAGAACACAGCCTTAAATACATGGTGAAGAGGGATGGGTGATTAAAACAGGGCTTTTCTATCAGGTCTGTGTGATTTTTAAAAATAGGAAGGTAGTATTTAATCAAAATATATCGTCTAATTTTTATCTAAAAATGACTGAGAAGAAGGTAAGGAAATTATATTCATAGCAGTGACAGGTTTTTAATTTTTGCAATGTTCTTTGTATTTTCCTTTCTGTTTGCCAAAACTGCTATAAATTTGAAGCAAATCAGTTCAGGTTTTTATTTTTATTTTTATTTTTTAAGTGAATTGTCTGAGGTGTGTGGAGGGTATTCTTTGGGCAGTTTCTGGACTTTATTTATTAACAGTTGCTGTGCAGAACTCAGAAGCAGTCTTTTGTTTTGTCAGCTTCATTTTTCTCATTAACAATGAAATATCCATCTAGAATAATAAAAGTGTAATATGCTAATTAGACCGGACATCCTTCCGGAACACCTCTGGATGAAGCCAGGGCCCAGGGAGCCCATCGATAGGGTTCACCACCTCAAAGTCAGAGGCAGGAGAAGTAGCTCAGTAAGACATGCATGTGAAAATGTCACCCTCTTACTTCTCCTGGCTCTTAAATTTTTCAGGTATGGGATTTGCCAACCCACTGTAAATGTCAAGACCTTCCCTATACTATTTGTGGAGTGCCAGTTCCCTTAGGCTTTCTCCACTAGACCCTAACTTTTCCTCACTTCTGAAGTACATTTTTGTATGACCCCAATAGTGCTCAATCACCAGCTCCCCTGATCATCTAACACAAGAAGGTAGACAGACACACGTTGTTGACCTCATAGACTTCACAGCTTTGGGGTACACAAAATAATTTTGCTTCTCATTTCCTTCTGATACTAAGTTATCAGATTGCATTTCTACATAGGAACTTTAATCAGTTAATTATCCACATTATCCTTACTTACAAAAATGTTCCTAAAATAGGAGAAAATATTTATTAAAATGTTTTGAAGAAACCTAGTCTTCAAAAGTTACAACCTATTTGAAAACTTACATATACACACACATGAAGAGTAACTATACTACTGTGTTTCCCCGAAAATAAGACATCCTCCGAAAATAAGACTTAGCGCATGGAAAGATAAGACATCCCCTGAAAATAAGACCTAGCGCAATTTTGGGAGAAAAAATTAATATAAGGCACTGTCTTATTTTCGGGGAAACAGGGTAGCAACTAGAACTTATAAATCAGTGTTGATAACCTCTTTAAAATGTTTTATTTGAGGCATATTAATTTCATAAAATAATATCACAATGAAACTGCTGCTTCATGAACTTCACACATGAGGCATTCATTTACTAGTATATACCTTGCTTTTCTGAATTAATGCTTAAATATTTTCATCTAAATGAAAAAGACTACATACCATAGTATCTGGCCTAATGTGTCCCTGAAGCTTCAGTTGCAACAATCATAATAAAGAATGTTCTTGTTTAATCTATAAAATAAGTACATTTGATTTTAATTACTTGGATAATGACTAAGCAAGTTCATCAGGCACATCCCTTCCAAGAGATAATGAAAGACACAGAGGAGCAAACAATATTCCTGCGAACAGACCATCACATTCTGACTCTGAGGATGAGTCCACTAATGAAAATCTGTCTTTGCAAATGACTCATTTTCTGAAGACTGCTCTGAAGATGTTGGAAATCAGAATGATGCATGTGGAAATGAAATTAATCAATGTGAAGATGGGGAACAGCAGTCTATCACAGAAGGGCTGTTTGATAATAATGAAATTGAGGAAACAGTCAGTGGTAGAGAAACAAATGCAAGCACAGGAAATGTCAATGATAATAATGAATAAAATAACTAATTCTTGAAGTTCATAGGAAAATTAGCACACAAAGACAAATTATCATCCAGAAAAAAATGGCAAAGACATGCACCTACAATTACTTTTGAGTTTACTTCCAAATTTATGAAAACCCTAATATGGCAATAAATTTAACAGAAAGGTGGGGGGGAGGGGAATGAAACTTTCAGAACTTTATATCAATAATAAAACTGTAAGTTTTACTGCCCAGTTTGATTGGAACAATCAAGCATAAATAGCAGTGGGAGATAAGACAAGAAACTTCTACTGGAGTTCCAGAGAACATTTGAAAATGTCAGTATAAATCCTCTTCTTTAATTGACTTGCCTGTTTTTTAATCACATTGTTCCAAGTCTACAGTCCTATCCTCCTCCAGTTTGTCTGTCACAACAGGACAGCTCTCAGTCTCCCTGACTTCAACTGCTCTAGGTTCAGTCTTTAAAGCCTAGATGTTTTAGGTCTCAATTTCATTCTGTTTATTAATTCCACTTCCCCTATAAATGCTGTTTCTGGTAGTCCTCATGGGGAATTCACACATCGATGGAATGCACCCGGATGGATTGTAGTTCCCCTGTGCATCCAGTGGCTAAATGCCTTCAGCTCTGTTTTGCATGCTGTCTAGGAGATTCCTTGCTATTGTGCAAATAAACTCTTCTCCATACAATAAGTACTCCTTTTTCTCACTGCCAAACTCCCCACTCCAAAAGAATCATTTGAAACCAAGACTGAGTTTATCCAAATAAGGTATTATTTACTCAACCAAGGTACATGCCCTTGACTGGAATCGAAACTGGGACCCTTCAGTCTGCAGGCTAACACTCTATCCACTGAGCCAAAATGGCTAGGGCCATAGCCTGGAATTTAATAAGCATTATTAAAGTTAAAAAAAAATTATGTTGAATGGCAAACCTAAAATCTACATACAAATTGTATGTATAATTAAAAAAAAAAAAAGGGGGGGGGGGGTTTTGGCCGAAACCGGTTTGGCTCAGTGGATAGAGCGTTGGTCTGCGGGCTGGAAGGTCTCAGGTTCGATTCCCGGTCAAGGGCATGTACATTGGTTGCGGGCACATCCCCGGTAGGGGGCGTGCAGGAGGCAACTGGTCGATGTTTCTCTCTCATCGACGTTTCTAGCACTCTATGCCTTTCCCTTCCTCTCTGTGAAAAATCAATAAAATATATTTTAAAAAATAAAATAAAACATTGGGTAATCTTTATAAGTTGAAACTATGCTCAGAGTTCATAGATGCTTTGTTAAGTGTAGTCAAATTCTAAAAAAAAAAAAAAAAGGTTTTGCTCTATCTCTATATAATTCAACAAAATTGCTAATGAATGAACACCAAATATTCCTTAAATGTGTTATTGTTTAAATTTCTTAAATATAAACATGTATTTGCATTTAAAATAGTTGTGAAGAGGAAGAAATATTATTAGAAAGTAGCATTGTCTTTTGCCTCTGCTCTCTGCCTGATCCACTGGCTTGCAAATATTGCAATGTCAGACTTGCAGGATCGGTTTAAAACGTCATCCTGCTCAAGAAGAAGCCCAGGGAGCAGGGTCCTCACCGTATAGATGTTTAGGGTTGCTGTCTGTTGCACATATCTCATGAACATGATTCCTTAACTCTCATAAAGTAAGACTCACTGGCCAATCAGAAGCCCTGGGTAAATGGTGGGAGGAAGCCCAGCAAAAACAGTAAGACAGCTTTAGGCTTCGCAGGACACTAATTAATCATTTTGGCTAGAAAGTCCCTCTCCCCATGGAGCTTAATGGCTTCCAAGGAATGTTTGGATGAAACATTTCAGCAGATGGATCCAGTACCTACATTAAGATTCTGCCACCCACAGCCTTATGTATTCATTTATTTCTCCATAAAATATTTGATAGTGGGCTGAGGTAAAAGTCTGTACTAAGAATGGATTAAAAAAAAATGTATGACAACTTACCTCAATTTTTCATAGCTGAGTGTAAACTGAAATGGAGATTTATAATTAATATTATGTCATCAAAAACTGAACATTTCCATTTCATATTTTTTGACTAATGAACTGGAGTAGCAGGAGGACAGTGGCATGCAAGGAATCCCTTATGTTTAGAGAAATAAAATGAACCACATGGAAAAAAAAAAATTAAAAAAAAAAACCTTTGTAGAGTATGTTCCCTTTAGATATTATTGATATATGTAAATTATAGGTTACATAACAAGTGTCATTTTTTGAACACCTACAAGACAGATATCATTATTCCATTGCTCAGATAAGGAAAGTGAGGCTAAAAGTCAAACTATTTGACTTGTAATGAGCGGAGCCCGCATTTAGACTTATGTCTTCTATGTCCAAAGCCCTGGCTCCTTCTAGAATTTCACTTTATTATATAGCACAACACTTTATCAGTTTTTGTTAAAAGGTTATATATAAACCTAAGCAACCAAATGACCAAATGACCAGTCAACCAGTGCTATGATGTACACTGACCACCAGGGGGAAGATGCTTAATGCAGGAGCTGCCCCCTGGTGGTCAGTGCGCTCCCAAAGTGGGAGCACCACTCAGCTGACTGAGCAGCACCAGACACTGGGCTCACAGTTGGCAAGTGCAGCTGCGGCAGCATGAGCCTTGCTTGTCTCCACTGCGCAGCACCACCACACAGTGGCAATCCGGGAGTGGTGTGGTACCCAGCCTGAGCTCAGGTTCCTCCCAGCCGCTTGCTGCTTTGTGCACTACTACATTCCTCAGGGGATATCAGACTGCCGATTTCGACCCCATCCCTGCAAGCCGAAATGGGCAATCCAACATCCACCGAGGGATCCCGGATTGCAAGAGTGTGCAGGCCAGGCTGAGGGACCCTACCAGTGAATGAATCCATGCACTGGACCTCTAGTACATCAAAAAAAAAAAAAACAGGTTGAACTTGTAAAGAAGACACACATAGGGAAAAAAGATTTTAAGAATTCAACCTTCTGCCAAGAACAGGCTCTGATAAAAGAACTCAGGCACAAAATATTAGTTTTGTTTCTACCAAAAATTAATAATGATCAACTTTATTTGCAAGGCTTATTGGCAAAGGTTAAAATAAATGTTGATAAATTAAGACTATTAACACAGACTGGTAATAGTCTAAACAGCAATTTAGTGACATTGCCATTCTTACACTTTAATGAAAATTTGAATTGATTGTGTAAAGAAAGAATCTCTTGTTTACTCTAATCTTAATATTATGGTTGATAATTTCTCCAGCAGTCTTGATGAAAATCTACCTGATATAACAACGCCACAGGAAACTAATGATCATAATGAATCTACTTGTCGCTGAAGTACAAAGATAGAGCCTCATAAATCTTTTAAAAATTACTACAAGCAAGCAAGCGATCAGAACAAATTATTATTTTATCATTGTTTATATGTTCTCTACTTTACAGTTATTGTCTTATTTCCTGGGCAAAGTGGTCAAAATACCTTTTTAAATATTTAAACCTTTACTATCTTTACTCCACAGAAACCCTTGAGAATTGGATTTCAGCAACCTTTGTTTAATTTTCATTATGAGATGGCTGTTCAATCTTCTCTTTGCTTCTTCATCAAAAGATAATCAAAAGCCAACTGATAAACAATATTAGTATTCAACTCTTAATAAAACATTTTGCCTATTTTAGGACTTTGCCACTTGATTGTAAATAATTATTCAAATTCACAGTATGCATATATAGCCATGATTTTATTTAAATCTTTTCTTCCAAAATTGTGTCTAAAAATCACAAGGTATGTTATATTGCTTACTTTATTACTTTAAGCAAGTGAAATGAAAAGTTCAATAAATTGCCGAAGCCAGTTTGGCTCAGTGGTAGAGCATCGGTCTGCCGACTGGAAGGTCCCAGGTTCGATTCTGGTCAAGGGCATGTATTATACATTGGTTGCGGGCACATCCCCAGTAGGGGGTGTGCAAGAGGCAGCTGGTCGATTTTTCTCACTCATCGACGTTTCTAGCTCTCTATCTCTCTCCTTTCCTCTCTGTAAAAAATCAATAAAATATATTTTTAAATATATATATATATATATATATATATATATATATATGAAAAGTTCAATAAATTAAGAAAAAAGTTCCATTAGTCACATCATCTCTAAAGAAAACAAACTTAAAAATAAAACAAAAATGACTAAAGATAGTTACAATCATTTAGTTAACTGTTTCCACTGTAAACTTTTTATTTTTACTAATGGATAGTCCAAATATGATATATATGTGAGCAAAAGCGACTGTTATGACCAAACAACTGGAACAACCAGTCAACTAGTAGCTATGATGCACACTGACCCCACGGGGGCAGACACAGGAGCTGCCCGCTGGTGGCCAGTGCCTTCCCACAAGGGGAGCTCCACTCAGCCAGAAGCCGGGCTATGGCTGGTGAGCGCAGCTGCAGAGGTGGGAGCCTCTCCTGACTCTGCGGCAGTACTAACGAGTGGGGAGCGACAGCAGCAGGTGCAGCAGGCCAGAATGAGCGTGAGCAGCACAGCACCTGACTCCCGTTCGGGCTCCTCCCTGGCCACCTGCCACAAAACACACTGCTACATCACCTGAGGGGTCCCGGATTGCGAGTGACTATGTCATAGCTTATAAACTGCTACATCCCACACACAGTTAAACAAGGATGGTGGCTTCTGCAGTATTTGAAAAAGAGATCTGTGGCTGCTTAATCCTAATTCATCAGAAGAATCTCTAAACTATCCACACCCTGTTTATTCTACATGGGGGTGAACATACATTCCTATATATTGGGAGCAGTCTGCTAGATTTAAAAACTAAAACCTGGCAAGACTACTCTAACATTGAAAAAACAGGATGATGCTGTGATGACATGCATAGAGTCTGGCTTGCACTTTTTGTGGTCAGCCCTGATTCTGACACTTATAACTGTGTGACATAGCCAGTTGCTTAATTTCTCTCTGCTTCAGTTTTTCCACCCATAAGATGGGAAAATGGTACTACTGTCTCAGAAGGATCATGTTATGTACTACTTTTTATAATCAGGGCAAAAAAATGTAGCTGCCCATACAACAGCAAGATGCCTTTCACCTGTATGAAAAGTATGGTCACTGTTGCACGCAGCAGCCCAGATTGTAAGAGGGATGTCCGGTTTAACTGACAGTCAGACATCCCCCAAGGGGTCCCAGATCATAAGAGGGTGCAGGCCAGGCTAAGAGGAATCCTCCCTCTCCCCACTCCCTGTGCATGAATTTCATGCACCGGGCCTTTAGTTTGTCATAAACAAACTAAATGCATGCTTGTTACGTTTAAATAGGGAGAATAGATTATCAGTCTACTTTTAAATGAAAATCAGGAGGTTTTATTATCTGATTACAATATTTAATTTAACATTTCTGAAATCTTGAAATGATAGTGTCATGTTATAATCATTACTTATATAATAAAGAACATTGAAATATGCTGAGAATCTTCTCTAGCTAGTCCAGTCTTGATCTGGAATGAAGTAGATTTCTTGGGTAGTGTTGTAAAACAATAACACAACAGCAGTCCTGAGCACAGATTTGGGTGGTGGACATATACCTTGACTAACAAAAATAACAGTTTACAGTTTGAGTCCTGCGTCAAATCAACTTAGATTCGAATTCCAGCCATGGCAGTTACTAACTACATGACACAGATAAAGTTCCCTAACCTCTTTGTGCCTCAGCTTTCTGGTTTGTACAGTAAGAGTAATTTAAAAGGCAGCCTCAGCGGTATGTTGTGAAGACTTAAAGAAGTTAATGCATGTAATTAAGTAGTTAGTGCAGGGTCTGGTATAAAAATATAGGAGGAAAAATAGAGAAATATAAATCATTGCATTCCATAAGCAGCCAGTACAAATTGTTGTTGTTCTTCTTCTTCCTACACACAACCGATGTGTACACTGAGGATTCTAAATGAATTAAAAGCCATGCACATTCCCCTAATCGTAGTCATTCCCACCTTAGTCCATCAGCTGAACTATTTTCGTGTACTTCTTGCAGGTTCTCCAGACTCCATTCCTGTTCAGCCTTGGTCTATTCCACATGGACACTTAAGAGTTCATGATCTGGAGCCTAAGTCTTCTCCCCTCACAATGGATTATAAATCTAATCCCTCACAAGATTATTGGAAAGATGGAAGGATTTGATTGTGCAAGAATCTTAAAAATATAAAACTCTGCAAATATTACTGTTCAGAGGAATTCTGATCTTAGCAAGGAGTGACTTATTTATTTTAAAAAAACAAAACATATCAATGCTTATTACACATGTGCAAAGCGGTATGTAAAGTGCTAGTGACAAAATATCAATGAAACATGGTTTCTAGCCTAGAAAGAGCACAAAACCAATGTATTGAAATCTTTCAAAGTGTCTGTCCAGTCTTGGCAGTGGCTTTCCCTGCCCAGAGACCAAACTGATTCATTCACAGAGTGGATTTGTACAGACAGACACCGATTACCTGATTATATTCTCCTGGAAATAGTGGATTGGACAGGGCTAGACAAGTAAAATAAGATCAAACCACCAGGTGCACTTCTCCAAAGAACAGGAAACTGATATCCAGGGACACCCAGTTAGTCTGGGTAGGTGATTAGAATTGCAAGTCATGTAAATCTTGAGTTTTCATGCATCTCAGTGGCGACAGGGAGGCAGAGAAGCTGGTCTGTAGAAGAATAAATCTGATAAGAAAAAAGGGTGCCTAGATTTCTGATGACTTCTATTACTTATTTCAAGTCCCTGCCTGAACTTGGATACGTTTTTTCTCCTAACAATACCCACTGTGTTTTTTATTACTTTCCAATCAAAAGAGCATTTTAAAATATAGGAAGAAAAATAGAGAAATATAAATCATTGCAATACACACACACACACACACACACACACACACACACACACACACTAGAGGCCCCAGTGCTCAAAATTTATGCACTGGAGGAGTGTCCCTCAGTCCAGCCTGCACCCTCTCCAATCTGAGACCTCTCAAGGGATGTCTGACTGCCGGTTTAGGCCTGATCCCTCTCCTGCAGGCCCAGTCAGTCAGTCATCCCTCTCACAATCCAGGACTGCTGGCTACCAACTGCTTGCCTGCCTGCCTGATTACCTCCTAACCACTCCCTTGCCAGCCTGATAGAAGTCTAACTGTTCCCTTAACAGGCCCGATTGCCCCCTCCCCTTCCAGCCTGATCACCCCCAGCTGCCCTCCCCTGCCAACCTGGTCTTTGACCACATGGGGCAGCCATCTTGTGCAAGGGCATGATGGTCAATTTGCATATTACCTCTTTATTATATAGGATACTGTCCATATTATTAACACCAATAAGACAATTACTACTATAACAGAGGCATATAGAACAAGCTTTAATAGCCTGGCTACAAATAACTGGCTGAGATTATTTTATATAGGAGATGACATTTGAGTTTGTAAGCTATTTCTACATCTTGTAGATTACCTGTCTTCCTGACAAAGGAGCCTTTCTCCAGCACCCTTGCTCTGCTTATGTCCCACTCTAGTTCTGGCAACCCAGTCTGAGCATGATCTGTCACACTCTATTTAACTGGCCCATGCTGGCTTGAACTCCAACATGCAACACTGTCTTTTTAAGAGGGGAAGTAAGTTCTGTTTTTCAGTTACCTTCCCAAGTTCATATAAACTTTAAGAGATTTCAAACAATATTATGATTCAAAATCCTATTCTTTTCCCACAGTGTTGGGATGGTGCAAATCTCCTGTGGCTAGAGGGACATAGGTTAAGAAATTTGCAGAGCCCTGTTACCTATAGGCCAAGTCCAAACAGTTTGGCATGGAATTCAAAACCCTCCACAAATCGGTTCCAGTCAGTCATTTCTACATATTTCCATATCAGACTCTAAACCAAGCCCAAACACACCACCCATTTTCATGCTTTTCATGTTATTCTGTGACAAGTATGGCCTTCACCCCATTTCTATCGCCTATCAAGCCTTCTCATTCTATGGATGAACAGACTTCATCACCCCCTACTCTGCCTGATTTAGCACTTCAGTTATCCCTCTAAAATAGTTGCTAGACAGAAAGTTCTCATTCCTCATTATATTGTTTGTGTTTGCCGCATTAGCATTTCTACAGAATCACAGTGAAACATATGATAGCTACCCAGAGCCTGATAAGAGCAGAGACAGGCTTAAAGAGGGGAAAAAGCAGATATGAGGGTAAGAGATCAACCAAAGGATTTGTATGCTTGCATATAAGCATAACCAATGGACACAAGACACTGGGGAGAGGGAAGGGGAGGGCAAGTGCGGAGGGAGGGGGCCTGGCCAGGGAAAGATCAATGTGGGGGGGGGGGGGGAAGGAGACATATGTACTACTATTTGTAATACTTTAAAAAATAAAAAATAAATTAATTAATAAAATGATATTTTCTACAAAACAGAAAAAATAAAAATAAAAATAAAGCTGATATGATCTGAGGTGTGCCTAAAGACCATGCCAGCAACAAAATTTTTCCCACCCAAGTATTCTCACTCTGTTAGAAACCTATTTCTTTGGGCCCAGCATTACTTGGTCTTCTATTAATATGAAAATGTTTAAGTAACCTAGGTGTAAATTAATTTGGAATACATTTCCGCTGTGACAAGAGGAACAAAGCCAGGAAAGAAGCAGGTGCGTATGAAATGAGGTATAGAAAGAAAGGGAAGGTCAGGGCAAGGGGATATCCAGGCAGCAACATATACACTTGGCAGGCTTTAAGAATCATGCATTTAATTGATTAGAAAAGGAGCCATCGACATCACTATCACTGACACCACCAGGATTTTGTTTCATTCTCTCAAAGAAGGTTGAAATGTTATTTCCATTGATTTTTAACACATGGCAACGTGTATTTTGTCTTGCCATCTTGCTGCTGCAATTGGGAAGCCACTGACTAACGCATTAGTAGATGAGAGAGTTCAATACACCCATTTTGTAAAAATGATTTGATAATGTACTAGAAGTCCATTCAGATGTTGGTCAGTTGTCACAGGAGATGCTAAATACCCATCATGGAGTTGCCCTTGGTACAAACTGCCTGGTGTCTTTTACACAGCAGGGCATGAAAAGCGGTGAGGACTGCAGGGTGGAGGGGAGGAAGGAGCTCGACTCCATTTTTGGTTTTGTCACTGAACCTGGCATGTAATATCAATCACATGTATCACCTGATGCAGAGTTCTCCGTCTGTAAAATTAGGATAATAACGCTGCTACTCCTCAAACAGCAGAGATTGAGAAAGAGCTATTTCCGTGCATTAAACATAGGAATTGGAGGATTTTATGATAAACAAGGTAAAATAAAACATGTCATTCATCACAAAATGGCCGCACGATGTTTATTTTATAAACACATATGTGTAATCATCTGTAATTTCCTAAACATTTAAGAGGGCATATTGAAAACAGTTTACAAGCACTTCATAGCTCAGGTAGTTTTAAAAGGTTTGTTTTTATTTTACCCTTTTGTCTGGAATCTATGCTGTAGTCTATGGGTTTAACAGTTATAATTAATAGTCTAGCACTAGTTATTTATTTTTATGAATGTAAAGAAACGGTCTCGGGCCCTGGCTGGGTATTCAGTTGGTTAGAGCATCGTCCTGATAAGCCAAGATTACAGGTTCAATCCCAGTCAGGGCACATATGAGAATCAAGCAATGAATGTATCTGAATAAACCAGTACATATCCCGGCCAACTGCATGGAGCAGGCACCTAGGTGCAGCCATCACATCTACACCAACCTGCATTGCACCTGTGTTCTGTTGAGTCACAGATAAGCACTGTAGTTCTTCGATTTCAGGCCCTGTTCTTTTGGTATATTTTAGGAACATAAAGGGATAATGTCTGCTGGCTGTGTGTAAATTGGACTTGGACAAGATTATAGTCATGAATATCAAATACAATTCTATGTAAAATACACTTTAAAGTGGAAATATGCATATATTAACCATCTGTACAGAATTACAGCCCTCTTGTCTTTTACTGTGTTGGCTATTATAATTGACCAGCTACATTGCAACAGTATTTAAATACTGTAACATTCTAAGAATAATCCCCTTTTCCTATTAGGTCCCTCTAATTTTTTGTTTCTGCCAGCACACTCCATGTCGGTTAACAACTATACTCTTAACATAATTCTAAAATATTGAACTGTATGCTAAATAAGCAAAATATTTTAAGATAATGTCCTGAGGGAATAGTATTTCATATTATAACTCAATATGCCCTAAGGTAATTATTCAGATATCAATATGCAAAAGAGCAGTATGTTGTAGTACCCTATATTTCTTTTTATTTTGCTTCTTTGTAGCAAGCAATAAATTTCAAGGTGTAAAGAAAAAATATTAAAGGAAAAGTCTGCAGTTGATTTTTTTCCCCCAACAAGATTGTTTGCCTAGAGAGAGAGGAATTTCACTTGGTCCTTTTCTAATTATTCATGTAAATTAAATTCTACAAGAGAAGAAAAATTCATAAAAGTCACACTTACTCATCTGAGAGGGAGATATGGCATATGAATGGTGCCCATAACCTCGGAAGGTGAAATGTAGAAAATATCACAAGCAACTCCCACATTAAGTTAAGTGAACCAAAAAAAAAAGGGAGATTCTCGGTGTGAAGGAGACTTCAAGGATATCCTCCCTAATCGCCTCTTAATAGTCTTGACTCTCCGACACGAAACAAATCAAGAATTCAGAGAACATGGAATTATTAATCAATTACGTTTGATACCAAATGTAAGCACTACTAGACACATTTTAAATTTTAAAACCCTTTTAAATATAACACTTTAAAAAGCACAGAATGTGATTTCCATTTTTAAGACATTAATATGTGGTACATCCTAGGAAAAGTTAAAGGCATATTTTTTGTATTTTTCTGAAGTCCACATTCCTTTTTCCTCTTAAACCTAATGTACATTACAATGAAAGTTAACAATGAATGAATACAAACTTGTATGCCGACTAACAGTCACTCGTCAAAGTGAACTCAATCCAGCAAATATGTGTTGAGTGTTTCTTGTGTGCTCAACAACACAGTACAAGTCTCATTTTATAGAAACAGTTTAATCAATTATTGTACAAAAGGCTTCATCACTGAATGAAAGTATGTCCACCAATCATTGGCATGTCTTAGTTTAAATCTCCTTAGAATAAAGTTAAAAATGGTGAGGGATGGATAAACCATAACTGGTGACTGGTTGAATATGGAGTATGAAGATGGAGAAAAACAAAAATAAAATCTAAGGTAAAGTGAAGATAAAAACCCAAGACAGTGACATAAATTGGGAGAAATTTGTTAAGACCAGGATGACAATTTAAGTAGCATATATGTTGAGCTAGAAGTAAGTCAGATAACAAGAACAGATGTGTTAGAGGCAGCTGAAGGAATTTGACCAGAAGTTGAGAGCTCTAAAAGATTGTTTTAAAACATACAGTGAAAAAGAAAGTACCAGGAATGGGCCATTGGACCCTGAGTTGTGGTCACTCAAATCTAGTAAAGAAAAAAAGAAAAAGAAAAAAAACAAACAGGCAAAGGACAAAAAGTAATTGTTGAGGAGGTTGTGATAACCTGCAGGGTCAAAGCATTGACAGATGAAACTGAGCTGAGGAAAAATTATTGATGCACAAATAAATAGCATCAAAAAGGCTAGCAGCTGAGAGGATCACTGACAAGGCCAGTCCCAAAAGATATGCAAACTAGAGGCCCAGTACACAAAATTCCTGCATGGGGGTGGGGAGTCCCTCAGCCCGGCCTGCACCCTCTCACAATCCAGAACTCCTTGGGGAATGTCGACTGCTGGTTTAGGCCCGATGCCGCATGGGAGATCTGGCCTAAACCAGCAGTCCAGGACTGCTAGCTCCTAACCACTCGCCTGCCTTCTTTCTTCCTCCCTTCCTCTTTTCCTTCCTCTCTTCCTTCCTTTTCTTTTTCCTTTTCTTTGTTTTTTCCCCCCACTTTTATTCTTTTAATTATAGCCATTCTAATGTGTATTAAGTGATATTTCATTGTGGTTTTGATTTGCATGTCCCTAATGATTACTCGGGTGAGCATCTTTTTATGTGCTTATTGACCATCTATAATAATAAAAGTGTAATTATGCTAATTAAACAAGACAGCCCAACAATGATTGGGAGGAAAGGCCTTATTGCCCCTAATTGCTTGCCTGCCTGCCTGATCACCCCTAACTGCTCACCTGCCTGCCTGATCACCCCTAACTGCTCACCTGCCTGCCTGATCACCCCTAACTGCTCACCTGCCTGCTAGATCACCCCTTACTGCCTCTGCCTTGGCCCCCGCTGCCACAGCTTCTAGAAAGACATCCAAAATGACATCCGGAAGGTCGTTTGGCTGTCCTATAATTAGCATATTACACTTTTATTATTATAGATGGTCAATAAGCACATGAAAAGATGCTCACCTGAGTAATCATTAGGGAAATACAAATCAAACCACAATGAAATACCACCTCATACCCATTAGAATGGCTATTCATGGGTCAGAAGAGAACAGTGATCTCAGCTTTATAGTGTTAGTATGCCAATATACTCTACTAATTACTTGTTTTCAAAATCTAATTGACTTATATATTTTTTAATATTTCTTATAGGTTAAAATGTAGGAAAATTATACTTTTTCATTCTTTTTCTTTGCATCTTATGATTTTAGTGGTAGACACTGCCTTCTAAAAAAATATTGTGTTCTTTAACTAACTTGTTTCTGAACCATTATTATTTATGTACTTATTTCTTCAACATCTACTATATTAAGCACTGTACTTGGTGCTTGGTAAGATTTTTTAGGCGGGGGGTAGGAGAGGAAGGGCACAGAAAATGGAAACAAAAAATAAAAATAAAAAACTCAGTGATCTCCCCGCCTTTGAGTAATACCCAGTTTAGTAGGAGATATAGGCATATACAACTATCTATAATATCCTATATAATAAAAACCTAATATGCTAAGTGTCCAACCATTAGACCAGTTGCTGCCCACCAGGGAACAGACGCTCTGACCAGTAGGTTAGCTTTCTGCTGGGGTCTGATCCATGGAGGCTGGACAAGATGGCTGGACAACCCTGGAGCCTTCCTGAGCTCCCTCCCCAGCTGGCCAACCTCTCTCGTTCCTCCTCAGCCTCAATCATGCAATGAGGGGGACCCTCGGCCTGGTCTGCACCTTCTTGCAATTCAGGACTTCTCAGTGAAATATTTTTCAAGATTTAGACACAGTGTACAAGTCTTTATGAAATATTTTCCAAGATTTAGACACAGTGTACAAGTCTTTGTATACATAATTTTCAAACTTATGGGTTGAGAATTGTAGCAGGCTCATTCTAATACGGCCCTCAATGTCCTTGCCATCTGGTACTCATACTCTTCTATGCTTCTCTTTCCCTTAACTGGGAACAGCAGACTCTGTGAAGAGCCCAGTGCAGACCTGGTCTGAGGAGGAAGGAGTCTAGAGGAGAAGGCAGCCATAAGTAAGCCATCTGATATCAGGCAGAAGAAATGATGAGCCAAATGCAAGGGGCAAGGGAACAAGAGATGAGTTGGAGGAGCTGGATAGTTGCTGAGATGGAGAGAGAACAGGGCGCTAGGAATCGTAGTCAATGAAGCCGTCAAGAATGGTGGTGTGACTAATTTTCTTTCAACAAAGACATTAGAAACGGCACCTCCGCGCACTCTGGTGACCATTCCAGTTGGCGCTTTCAGTATTGCTGGTGGGAAATAAACAAAATGATCGATAGACGCTTAGGTGCTGATATAATAGACATTTCTACAACACTCTCCTTTAATTACTTGTAAGAATATGATTACTCTAAATAACTTCCTCATTCAAATATTTGGGGTTCTGCCGAAACCGGTTTGGCTCAGTGGATAGAGCATCTGTCTTCAGACTGAAAGGTCCCAGGTTCGATTCCTGTCAAGGCATGTACATTGGTTGCAGGCACATCCCCTATACGGGGTGTGCAGGAGGCAGCTGGCCGATGTTTCTCTCTCCTGGATTTTTCTAGCTCTCTATCCCTCTCCCTCTCTGTGGAAAGTCAAAAAAATATATTAAAAAATAAAAATAAAAAAAAATAAAAAAAAATATTTGGGGTTATTCATGAATAGCAAGCTTTCTTCACTGATCAAACAAGGAAAACCAAGATGTAAACTTTAACACTGTAAAAATGTGTACTCCCTAAATCTTCATTCTTTTTTCTATGCCAATACATCTTCAAATACTGACAATGTATATAAACTTTTAAACAGTAAGTTTATCTGTTGTCGTCAAGCATCACAGTGAACTATGCATAGTAATTGTTCCAAGCTTAATGTATAGTAATATCTGGTATTTAAATAACAAATCTGAAATTTTGGAAAGCTATTGAAGTTCATGAAACTAAGAAAAGGTCCAAAAGCGACCTCATTTTTAAAGTTCCTGTGGTAAATACCAATAGATATTAATATAATTAAATTATACAAGGATAGCACTGTAAATGGGGAGCTAATAGCAGACTGCTTGTGTGCATTCCAATGTGTGTGAACTTGACACATTTTGAGTCCAAACAGTGCAAAGAAAATGCAGATTTTATCTAAACCTATTAAAACAATTGGTCAGCTGCTGAGTCCAAGGAGAGTCTAAAGTTTTCTATCATTTATAAGCAGTCTCCTGCCTTAAATATAAAATCATTGGCTTACACAGTGAATCATTATAAATCTCTCACAAGCTTTTAAACCAATCAGTCAAGCTTAGAATGCAGTGATTTGGAGAATCATAGCTCTGAGGCTTTGGGGCCTCACTGTGCAAGGGTAATAAATGTAAATGATTTTGTAACTTGTAGAAACATAGGTTAGTTTGCTCTTTACCTCCCAAGGAGCAACTGGCTTTGACGAAGGAGGTTTACCTTGATCCTGGGGAGGGGGGATTGAGGTTGGATGGGGAAGGAGAAATATCTGTTATGTCATTTTCTTTCCTGAGTCCTAGGAGAAACAATGATAACAACAACAAAAAGCAGTTAATCTGTTAAACATAGAAAACTGCCACTTAGAAACCTGGATTCCTTCTGTAATTTGTAGCATATTCAGTGAGAAAGAAACTTTTCTAAGGCAGTGTTATCTAAGTAATGTCATTTACCTAGTTTTCCCTGATCCAAGCAAAGAAACATAATTATAACCATCAGAGAATATTCATTGAGTGTCACTGTCGTTCTAATATATATATATATATATATATATATATATATATATATATATATATATATATATATAGTAGTCTTATAAAATCCAAATTTGGAAATAAAGCCTATGCAGAGTTCGAATGATTTTTTTTTTCATTTCAAACTTTGTTTCATAGAGAAAGCAAAAGGATTTACTAAGAATAATAACAACATTTAGAAATGAGAATATATACATATTAGCATAGTTAATTAAACCTTAATTATATACAACAAAACTATAAATGATATGAAGTGAAGTTTTGGTCAGACTTACAATTTCTCCTCACTAGGAACCTGCTAGCATCTCTTAACCCAAACGGATTATAAAATGGTCCTGCTTTAGGTCTAATCTGGCTCTGTCATCTTGTGCTGTTTTAGTTCTATTCATGCTCTTTTGTGTCCATGATATTTTTGTCCTACTAGTGTCATCGGTAAGGTCTTGTCGACCTAGTGTCGGAACATTAATTATTTAGTCTTTGTTTCCTTTCTCAATGTTCAGGTTTTAAATAAACAAATTCCTCAAACTGCTTTGCCAAATTCTTTCTACTCATCACCTCTGCTCCCTGGAGCCTCTCTGAGCCCTGGTGTCCCCTTCCACGCCTTTAACATTCTTCACCGTAATGTAATGCTGAAGCAAAGAAAGCAGTTTTGATATCCTGGCAGTAGGATTCTTAATTAAAGTCCAACCTGGGGGAAAAAGTCTGGCTACTCCACAATGGGGAGAAATGCAGACAGCAGGAAACATTCTAATATAAAATATCTTCCCACCACCCCTTCTCAGACCCTGCTATAGATGTTTGAAGTGTGCTTCTATTTAACTATTGTGTGCTCAATATAATATAAGCTAAACTTATAAATACTAAAGGCTAAAAACTATAGATTGATTTATTTAAGCAATTATTTCTACTTTAGCACTCTATTTTTTTTTATTTCTTTTTTTTTCTTTTTCTTTTTTTAATTTATTTATTTATTTATTTTACATATTTTAATGATTTTTTTTGCCCCCCTCCCTCCCTCCCCCATATCCCCTCCCTCCCCATAGTTTTATGTCCATTGGTTGTACTTATATGCATGTATACAAGTCCTTCGGTTGATCTATTATCTCCCCCAGATCCTCCTCCCCTCCCCGCTGTAATTTGACAATCTGCTTGTTGCTTTACTGTCTCTATATCTATCTTTTGGTTCATCAGTTTATAATGCTCTTTATTATCCACAAATGAGTGAGGTCATGTGGTGTTTCTCTTTCATTGATTGGCTTATTTCACTCAGCATGATGTTCTCCAATTCCATCCAGGTTGCTGCAAATGATGAGAATTCCTTCTTCTTTATGGCAGCATAGTATTCCATTGTGTAGATGTACCATAGTTTTTGGATCCAATCATCTGCTGACGGGCACCTAGGCTGTTTCCAAATTCTGGCTATTGTAGATTGTAGCACTCTATTTTGAAGGACATTTTTTCTTTTTTATAAACATGTTTTCTTAGAATTTTAGATTGTGATATTAAGCAGATATAGTATCACCATTCATGTACATCTATGAATCAAAGATACTTTATACCCTTTTCTTATTGAGGACTCTTTCTGCATCCCTGCTTTGACTTTTATTAATCCCCGTGTCTGTATTTTACACTTTATGTTCTAGCTATTAAAATATTTTTATATCCAGCTATCACATCACTTCACTCATGTAATCATATATAATTATTTCTGTTTATATGTCTCATATTTTCTATTTAAAACACTATAGCAAACACACAATTAACACATATGAAAATATTATTTACTTGTTGATTTTGTACATATGTTACTCTTATCACCCCCAAAGACTATATCTTGTGTATTTACCACAATATTGTGATGAATAAATAAAGATGTATTGGTTGACAAGTGGATTAAAAGGGAAAAAAAATGTATTGAACAGCCCTGCTGGCATGGCTCAGTGGTTGAACATCAATCTATGAACCAGGAAGTCATGATTTGATTCCAGGTCAGGGCACATGCCTGGATTTCAGGCTGTCCACACTGGGGAGCATGCAGAAGGCAGTCAATCAATGATTCTCTCAACATTGATGTTTCTATCTCTCTCTCTCCCTCTTTCTTTCTCTCTGAAATCAATAAAATTATTTTTAATGTATTGAGTATTATGAAGGAAGGGGGAAATACATTATGAAATGCTGATAAAAAATTGAAATATTTTAGATATACCTAATATTTTGTGATTTGAATTTATTTTTTAAATTATTAGGATGCTAAAATGAGAGAGCTCAAAACTTGGAAAGATACATTTAATACAAACAGAAGTAAGTTCTCACAGCAGGCACTGAACTAGGAGATCCTACATTAAGAGGTGATACAAAATGAAAACAAATGAGGTTCATGAGGATCATATAATTCATGCAAGAAGCATAAATAGCTAATGTTTACACAATTCTTATTACAAGCCAGACTCTGAGACAAGCATACTTATTATGCCATTTGATCCTCATAAGAAGTTAGACCTTTTATCACCCCACTTCTATAGATGAAAAATTGATGTACAAGAGATTAAAGAAGGTAACCCAGAATGTACTGAATTCTTATTTTCCACAAAGGCACTAACTAGGCTGCAGAGACAGAAAATACAAGAGAGCGATCAGTGCAATGTGAGAAGTGACCTGGGACCACCCACTCACTCTGGGGAATCAGGGGCGACTTCCAAGCGAAACTGATACAGTTGACAGTGTGTTAACCAGGCAAAAAAGGCAAGAGGGGGTATTCTAAGAGAAGAGTAAGCATGAACAAATCAAGGCAATCCAAGAAGGCATAACATGGTCTGCTAACTGCCAGTAGCTGATGGGGCTAGAACCTCAAGTAACAGGAAATAATGCTCAAGAAGATCAGAATCCCATAATGGTGTGCACATGCATGTACTTACATATACAAAGGAGTATTTTATTATGAAGTAAAGGTCTTGGAAATTTTTTTTTTTTTTTTGCTCAGTGATATTTATATTGGTTTGGAAGCAAAGATACATCAAATAACCAGAGAACAAAAACTGAAGTGTAATGATATATCACAAATGATTGAGAGAGAAAAAATTAAGGGAGTGGTAAGAGTGGAACATGATTAGAGTAGGAGGAGACTTTTTAGATAGGTAGGTCCTAAATTAGCTGAAATGGGCCATTTAGGATGATGTGTACATGAAATTTAAAGAGACATGCATGGTTGAGGTGTATGAATATATTCCTCTCCAATAAACAAGTTTTTCTTGATTTGCTGTTAAAACTATAACAGAACTTAACATATTCAAGGCACAGAATCTAGGATGTCATACAGTAAATCTTCATTTCTATAGAGACAATACCACCTATATTACAAGACTTCATTTTTTTGAAAATTTGTAATAATGGTTGCTTAAAAGTGATTATGAACAGAATACAATTAATTAAAAACAAAAAGAAATTGACTTAAAATTCACTCAAAATCAATTTAATTGAAGCAAAAATTTTAAGGATAAGGTAAAAGACTTTTTAATCCTCATCAGAGGATATTATTATTATTATTATTATTATTATTATTATTATTGGAGAGAGAGAGAGAGAGAGAAACATCAATTGGTTGCCACCCACACAGGACAATGCTCCAACCAACTGAACCACACTAGCCAGAGCAGGTAAAACATTTTTAATAGTTCTACTAACTTCACTTTATTTCCCTATTTTTTCTACAACATGAACTACAACTAAAAAATAGTTTGTATATTGGTAAAAAGTATTTATTGTTTTGTGAATACCCTGTTTCCCCAAAAATAAGACAGTGTCTTATATTAATTTTTCTCCCAACGTTGCACTAGGTCTTATTTTCAGGGGATGTCTTATTTTCAGGGAAACATGGGTAGTTGTGAATTTTATTGTTTGTTGAAATCTATACTTTGAAACACATTTCTTAAATTATTTAAATTTTTTACATAAGTATTGTAAAAATAGTAAAATGAATAACATCAGATACTGAAAAGTCTATCAATTCTGTTTTCCCAAATATATACAAAAGGAAGTGGGTTCAAATAAGATCTGATGGAAGGTTATTGTTAAATATAAGGAAAAATGTTGGCACTATGGTAAAATAACATGATGAGCTTATAAGAAGTTATGGAATGACTTTTTCTAAAAATCTTCTGCCAAAATAATTTGTTTTTTTAATTGAATAATTACTTTTCTGAAACTAAAAGGCATGATGAAATGATTGTACAACATCCATCAGAATTGATTTCATCACGTGCGCACGCGTGTGTGTGTGTGTGTGTGTGTGTGTGTGTGTGTGTGTAAATAGACCAAATTTAATTCCGGTATTTTTTAATACCTGTATTTATATTATTGATAAAAGCTATTTGTGTACTAAATATTCCACTAAAGGTTTCTTTCTGTTCATTGAGTTTTAAATCTCTTGGTCAAGTTTCAAAACATGATTATGCACAATGATCCAATTACATCGTTTATGAGTTAATTTATTAACATTAATTATTGTTTATGTAAAGGTAGAAAATGAGATCTTGAAAAACCTAAGTTTAAATATAATATCACAGAGCCAATATTTCAGCAGTAACATGAATCAGGTAATAAATAGCTCCCTTTGATCATTGTTTTAAAATCTCTTGAACCATGCTTTGATTAGTTCTATTTAATATTTAACATCTGGTTAGTCAATTTCAATCTGCAGGAAACACTGCTGGAAAAATTCTATGCTGACTAAATACATTTATAATACTACAAAGCTGACATGTAATTGATTTTAGTTCCCATAAAAGGATTATGTTAACTTTCCTAATCTATATATTTGTATTTTGTACAGTCTAGTGAATTTACACCAGAGATGCTAAGTTTTTATTTCTTATCAATATTTCATATAAAATTGATAGGATTATATTTTAGTCTAAGTACCACTTTCCAATTTTTCCTTTGAAAAGAAAATAACATACTAAAAAATATTACTGCACAGCTGTGACACTAATACAACAGAGGCTGACTGGCTGGCTACCCGCACTTCTAGGCACTGAAAGGCATAAGGTAGTGAAACATTTTTTATAGGTTATCAGGCTCCAGAGAGAGTTTTAGATTTTTTTTAAAAGGCTGTAGCTCTGGGTTTGCTCTTTTTTTTTTTAAGTATTGTCTAATTTAGGAAATTGAGAATTTTCTCATCACTAGATAAAATGTGACAATGTTTGCAAAGATTTGATGGAGCTCATATTTTGGTGATTAGTCACTTAAAATTATTTCCTATTAAAATACAGAAGTATGCCAAATTTATAACCAATATCCATTTCCAAGAAGGCCATGATTTTATAAGAAAGAAGTTTTGGTTTTATCTTATAACAGTCTCAATCAACAGAGAAGCTAAATTTTTAGATAAGTAAAAATTACCTTTTCTATATAATTTCAAACACCATTATATTGAAAATTGGTAGGTTTTCTTTTAATTTTGGGATTCAGATTCTTCTTTGTATTTGGGGTGGGGTGGGGAGTACAGTCATAATATTATATAAAAATTGGGAAGACAATATCCTAATTCTCTCTACATATGGTCTGCCATTATAATTGTAATAAGTTAGTAAGGCACTACATTATGAAAAGAGGAAATATTTAAAACAAACTAGAAGAGTAATGTAACTCTTTTCTTTCTAAAGAAAAATTCACCAAAATTGCAACCTGCCAGTGAATATGTTAAAGGAAATAAAGATCTGTTTGTGACTATAATGACTGGCTATCACAGCTCTACCCAAGTTTCCCATAAGTCTTCAATAAACCATGTCTTAGGTATTTCTAGTGCTTGGACCAGTACTGAGCACATGCTTGATAAATGAATATGATTAAATTAATATTGTGCTCGATAAATATATATTAACAAATAGAGTGCAATGATAGCATGTTTATAGGAAGTAATTCTTTTTTCAAATGCACATAGTACAGGCTAATTGAAAGAAGGTTAACAGATTTCAGTTGTTTAAATTCAGCACTTGCATTCTTCTAATACAATTATACAATGATGCTAAAATAAAACCAGTTTTTGCTGTAATAACTTTGGCTTTTACTCTGGATGAAATGGGAAATATTGAGGAGTTTTGAGCCATATAATGACATAATCTGGTAAAGCCTGAAAATAGACCAATGGAAGCAAAGATGGAAATAAAAAGACCAGTTAGGAGACTAATGCAAAAATCTGGGCATAAAATGAGGATGACTTGGACCAGATCAAGTGAGGGAATTAAAAAGTGATTAGATTCTGCACACATATTTGGAAGGCAGCAAAGAGAAGATGTAATCCAGAGAGAGAAAGGAGTTGTAGATGACTCCAAGGACTTTGATCTGAGCACAAAGGAAGGTTGAGTTTGAGATGCTTATTGGACATCGAGTAGCAACTGTCCTCAGATGGACATAGGAGTTTGGAGGAGAGAGAGCCACCAGCAACTGTGAAAATTATTGGACATGTAAGGTCTGAGAAGTCTCACTCTTCTCAATTTTAACTCCATGCCTGGGGCAAAGGTCATTCAATATGGCCAAAAAGCTTATAATTGGTTAAAACTTGGACATTCAGGAGGATACTTATTCACCTTAGACTATATTGGCTATGAAACCTCAATAGAGGAGAGCAAAAGAAAGGAGGCATTTTTGTACAGTTCACTCTCCCTGACATCTTGTGGGATTTCTGGAAGTGTATAAAATGGCAAATACATTTGTTGTAATTCCATTTCATTTTAACAGTATTTATTGAGCGTTTGTGATGGGATGGTTACCAAGGGACTTACAAATTAAATAGAAATCCCATAAATTTTGAAAAATATAAAATATTATGGCTCTCAAGATACTCATAGTCTAAAGGGGAAATATACACAAAATAGGAGATATGCTTTGATGGCAGTGGTTCTTAAGCTTTAACATGCTTAAAACTCTGCAGGGATTCTTCTGGTAAACCTGGAGAGGGACCAAGTATAGTAACAAAATTCCATGTTGTTCTATTTAGTCTGTACTCTAAATAATGGTACTTTTAAATACACACGATGAAAATTATGCTTATGTATTTATATGTTCTAGGTCTAGCCCAGATATACAGTGGGATCCACCTGTCCCTATTGATCTAGATAAGACCTAGCCTAATGGAAGTCTGAAACCCAAAGATTTCTGTGTGTTCTGAGAAAGTAAATTTTCAGTATTAATTTCAATTCTGCTTCACCAGTATCTGCTTCTATACATGTTACATACTGTTGCTTCCCTTCACAGTTTTCAGAGATGTGAACCTTCCTTCCCTAGTATACCATTCTAGTGGGACAGAGGGAGAGAGAGAAGGAGAGAGGGAAGGAGGAGAGAGAGAGACAGAGACAGAGAGAGACACAGAGAGAGAATATGCTAAAGTTGTCTGTTTGTTTTAAAGTTTTGAGGGGAAGAATTAAGACAGAAAAGATACTGCAAAATAGCATTAACATCAAATTCAGCATCCTATGCCCCACTCTCATTCACAAGTCACAAATTTTACTGACTCTAAGCTTTGCTAGAATTATATGATGCAACATATTTAAAATAGAAATGAATGATACTTAAAATTAGTAGTTTGTGGAGAGATAGAAATATCAGATCATTCTCTAGAACTACTCCCTATGAAGTTAGTAGAAGCAGGAACTACTGTGACTTCTTAGCCTTGAAAAACAGATGATATTTTAGAAACTTTCTATCCCTGAGCCTCTATAATTTTGTGAGTAGTTATTGCTGTTTGCATAGAACTTTTCTCTAAGGCTCCCTAAAACAATGTATTTACATATGATATCTGTTCAGCTCAAAACTTGCAGTAGTAAGCAGTTCATTTAAAATTTTGGGACCTAAGAGACTAAACAGGAAGTACGAGGCGCCGTATGCTATGGAACTGCTAAATCAACAAAGGATAATTTCAGAAGCTTGTCAGAGAAGTCTGTGCGTACAATGCCCATTTCAGCCTAATTTAGAGCACCCATGACAAGGGAGAAAAGGTCTCCAGGCTCCCCTCTTTGGTATGGATAATGCTTCACCCTGAATCAAAAAGCAACATAAAGTCATATTGTACATAAAAATATAAACACGCCAACTACATAATCAAATTCAGTTACACATTAGTGATCTACACAATGTGCTGATGTGTTGTTATTCTTTTAGTGATTAGGCAGATCAGAAGGAAGAAATTGTTGGAAAGGGCTCCATAGAGAAACAGACTTGAAGCCAGGAAAGGATGAGCATATATTTTTAAAGAGAAATGGAAGAATTAAGAGTGGAAGCTGGTAATACGCTGGTGAAAATGACAGGAATATTTACCCAATGGAACCAGCATTCCCACCTGCGTGCTATTGACAATGAGGTCAGATAGTTTGGTTGGATGCAAGTGTCTCATAAGGAATGTTAGAGGTTTGAAGTCAATCTCATGATTAGAAACCTGAAGTTGATTATCTGGGGGCTTGGGGATAACTTGGAGGAAAAGAAATAACTTTAAAAGAAAGCTAAATTGTGTTGTATGTAAATGCAGACTATCAGAAGATGCAAGTTCCCTGATAAGTCTGGTGAATAATGAACACATACAAGATTATTGTAGTTGTCCAAATTAAAAAAAAAATAGCTAAAGTTTATTGAGATCTTACTATGTGCCAGGAAAATTATGAGGAACAATTATGATGTACATGTATTATTTCTCTCTAAAACCTTTTTAGGTAGATATCATTATTGTACCCATTTTACAGATAAGAAAACTGAGGCCAGAGCAGTTAAATAATATGCCAAAATTTGCATATGATATAAAAAAAAACTAGGATATGAGTCAAAGCACTGCGGCTCCTGCATCTGATTTCTTTCTTTTTTTTCTTTTTTTAATATATTTTATTGATTTTTTACAGAGAGGAAGGGAGAGGGATAAAGAATTAGAAACATCGATGAGAGAAAGATCGATCAGCTGCCTCTTGCACACCCCCCACTGGGGATGTGCCCAAAACCAAGGCACATGCCCTTGACAAGAATCGAACTAGGGAACTTTCAGTCCACAGGCTGACGCTCTATCCACTGAGCCAAACCGGTTTCGACTGCATCTGATTTCTTAACTAATATAACTCATTGGAGAGATTATATATATATATATATATATATATATATATATTATAGGTAGATAGAAAGATGAATAGATAGAGCTAACAAACATTACCAAGAAAGAGCTTTAATAATTTAGGGGTCAATAGAGAGAAGGAAACTAAAAATGTCTCCAAAGTTTCCAGTATAAGGAACAGGAAGAATTGATAGTGTGTTTTAAGTTTTAAAAATGTATTAGTGACACAGTAATACAGAGAGGTGATGATGTATTTGCCAATCGATACATGAACATCATTTCTTTTAATGTATGGAATTTTCCACATTGAGAAAAAATAGATTAGGAGTTCATTGTGCCTCTTAGCAGCTATACTCAAAGTATTGTAGCTATTTTTCATGGGAGATAATACTCTGTATTTATGTAGCACCTTTCTTCTAAGGAGCTTAAAGCATTTCACCACAACACATTACCTTATTCATCCTCATAACATCCCCTTTTAAGAAAGGAAGTGTCAAGTATAATGACCGCAATTTTACAGATGGGAACACTAAGACAAATGGAGGTAGTGACTTGCCAAGATCATAGAAAACCCTGTAGCAAAACTAGGTGTAGAACTTATGCTTCTTTAACATTTAAAATCCTTTCCAAACTTGTCTTGATGGTGTTTCAGATTTGTCTTAACTTTTGGCATTATTTTATCAGTAAATTACCATGTTTAGAATCATGTTATATTCTAATATTACTGAGAAGTGTGCATTATGAATTTGGTAATTTATAATTGAATAGATCTATAAAATAGTAAAAAAAAAATAAAATAATCAGTGACTTATTCTTTTAAACAAATAAAAATACTCTTCCTCATTTAGGCATTTAATATGCCTAGTTTTAACCCTAAAGAAAATGTTATTTTTTATTTGGAGAAACTTTAGTATATGGGATACCCAAATTATTAACAAATGATAAAGAAAAATAAAGACAATACACACACACACACACACACACACACACACACACACACACTAAGGTGGTGGTAATATAGAAACAAACCAAGTGGTGTCTTTAAAGGAAAATAAGTTTTTTCTTTTCCCATTAAGAAAAAGACAAACAATAACACCCTTAAATCTTGGGAAATGTTTTAAAACTTTAAAATTATGTTACTTCTCATTTCTATATTGAGTAAAATTTCTCATTTTTGTTTCATTTCATAGTAAATGCAATGCAAAATTAATTGACAATCATACACTTTGACATGTAGGTCTTAAAAAGAGAGAAGACAAGAAAAACGTATTGACTTAATTTTTTAAAGAAAGAGCTAATAGAATATATTCACTGTTAGAGTCCTTTAATAAAATCCTTATGTATAGTAGTGGGTGGTAAACACCGTATATAGTAGAAGTTGCACTGCATTCAGCAAGCCAATCTAAGATCAAAGGCTCCATCATTGGCTTACACAATTTAGGGCAGGTATGCATTTTACTTTTCCTCTTTAAGTTACACATGATCTGCTCTTAAAATTTGTAAGGCCTCTTGAAATTCTACCATGAGTTGGCAAGATATTCTCATTCAAAAGGAACTGGAATAGCTTTTTCAATAACAATCTATGAAAAGGACAAAGATGGAAAACAAATAATATCGATAGTATTCATGGACAATGATCAACCACTTCCTAAATAAAAATAAAAATTTTATACACTTCAATTTTCTGAAGGATTTAAATTATTGTTACATGTTTTATAAAATGCCAAATTTAATTGTCTCAAAACTGACACTAACAAAACTTTAGTCCTTTTAATGACACAATATAAATTCTCTTATTTATTCAACTAATATTTGTTGAACACTTGCTAGTTGTCAAGCATTGTTGAGAGTAATAGGAATAAAGCAATAGGAAAAAACAAAGCACTATTTTCATGGTGCTCACGCTCCATAATGAAAAGATAGAAAATAATTCATAATTAATTAAGTAATTAAAATATGTAATATGTCTGGTGGCAATTATGGCTGAAAAGAAAAGTGCTGAAGAGTAGAGGATGAAATGTGTAGTAATATTACATCTTTGTGTTGCTTGAATTAAGTCAAAGTTGCGAAGTACCTAAAGGAAACCTAAAACAACTAAAGTTGCATGTTGTACCTTGCCCTGTTAGAGATTCAGAAAAATCCAATATAGTTGAAAAATCACATCTGTTTTGCTGTATTGTTCGTTTCTGAGATTTCTTCCCCATGAAGATGATGAACGTTCTATCATTTCATTCATTCCATAAAAACTTATTGAGGACCTACTATTTACAAGGCCATATGTTCAAGAGAGTGGGTGGTGAATAAGATCCAGATTTTGTCCTCAAGCAAATGTATGTTGTAGGAAAAGGAGGCAAAAAAAACTAATTTAAGCATTAGGTGACAAATGATACAAAAATGCAAAAAGGTGAATAATTAATCTCATACAATGCTTCAAGAGAAGCCTCATAGAGAAAATGGCAACTGAGTGGAACCATGGAGATTGAGAGGATTTAGGCAAAGAGAACAGGATGAGTGGAGGGGAGTGTGAGAAAGACTGTGTAGTCTCTGGGATCTAATGCACAGGAATTAGCTGGAGTTGGGCTTGAAAAATAAGGTAAGGATAGATCCTGAAAGGATGTGAATGAGTAGGTTTAATCTTTATCCTGTAGATAATTGTGATCCACTGAGTCAACTAAAGGCAGCATCAGATTCTGGTCAGACTCTGGCAGCAAGGTAGAGGAACAGAATAAAGAAAGAGTGGAGTTTTTAGAAAGGAGTGTTAGCCTTTATATAAGTCTCATGGGAAATGAAAAGGTTCTAAACTAAGCAGAAATAGGAGCTGAAAAGATGGGTTGGCTTGAGATGGTCCTTTTTTTATAGGACTCTCTTTCATGGCCCACGTAGAGAGAGTTCCAATTCAAGGTACAGCTTCTGGAGAAGGGCCGCACACAAATGAAAAGAGACTTGAAAAAATTCAATTTGGTGATATGGGGGGCCAGGCAGTAGTCCAACTCTAGTGGGAGAACTATTACCTGCTCTGGCCCTGCCATCCCTTTTTATTGAGGCTTTGGGGAAACCATCTTAGGCAACATAAACAGAAATTTACATGTAGCCTTTAGGCAGGAAATAACAGAAACTTACACTGACAAACAAGGTAGATTTTGCTTCAGATAACAATATCTCAACTAAAGGTTAGAGCAATTAAGATTGTTGACCAGCCTTCCTGGCTTCCTGTCAATATCTCTTTTTTAGTGAAACTGATTTGTTTTCCAGCATCTCCCTCATTTTCTTTCCTTAAAAATTTTTGCATATTCAAACTAGAAATAAACAAAAAATGAAACAAGCAACAATGGCTATGCTGAGTCAAATAAAATCAGTCTACAGTACGTTTCTTTCTGGGCCAACAGTTTTTGAATCTCAGATTCAATGTCCAACAGTTTTTTGAGTCCAAGTTTTAATGTTCAAAAGTTCCGAGTCCATGTCAGCAATGGTATCCGGATGGTGGACAATGGTGACAATGTAAGTCCGACCTCTTGTTTGGTACTGGACAACGTGCAGCAATGCACATCTGCTGACTGCTAGTGGAGGCAAGGTGTGGTCAGCATCTTCAATCTCTGGTCTGTTTTTCCTCTTGTCTTTATGGCTGGAGTATTCCTGTCAGTTCTTCTCTGTTGCAGGAATCCACATGGTCTTGGAGTTGTTCCCTGAAAATATACAAACATATTCTTGACCAAAAGTTAATGGAATCTTTTCTATAAATTTTACTTGGGATCCTTTTAATTTTTTGCCCAAACGATTTTCCTTTGGCTGATTCTGACATCATGTGTATTTTTCGTCCTGCTATTAGCATTTACAAATAAAAACTTGTTGTTGTTTTTTTAAAAAATTTCTGAATATGTTTCCTTACATAATATTTTTCCACTATCCCCCCTTTTTTGATTTAATTATTAGGAGGCTTTTGGAAAAATTTTATAATGCAGTCAAAAAAATTTTTTTTTTTGCACAAAAATATGTGATTTTACCATGAAATGAAATACCAATAGAAATTTTAGTTAATACTTTAGAAACAACTTTTTGTATAATGAAATTTCTTGAATATTTAAGTTAATCTGAAAGCTGTAAAACTTAATATTCTAACAATAATTTTTAGATTACCCGGTAAATCTTAATGCAAAGGATTATTTGCATCCTTGAGAAGGCTCTAAACATTCTTGGTTTTAGACTAGATTTAAACATAGGGCAACTGTTGTGAGCCAAGTCTTTGTTGCCTGGGTCCTGATCTGAGGTGGACAAGTCTCTGTTGGTCACCTGGGTCCCGATCTGAGCTGGGCATGGGAAGCATGAAGCAGCCGTGGGGCAGGAGACCTCCCTCAGAAGCGGTGAAGATTCAAGCCTCTGCAATATTGGGGGGTGAGGATCTGTGCCCCACCTCTGTTGACCCCCAAGTTCTCTCCTGATGGCCCCTCTGCGACACTGCCTGTCTTAGGTTGTTCCTCCCTTGAAGAATCTTACCAGTCATTGGCTAACCAGCCTTCCTCCAGGGCCAAGCAGGGTGATGTGAGGTTCAGTTCTGTCTCCTTGGTAGCTTATGCTCCTATGGCCTCCATGCCCACCCAGTTCCTGCCTTGGGATCCCCTGCCTGCTGGCGAGGTCCTGGCATTGATCACATATCTTGGGGAACAAAGGTTTCTTCTCCAGGAAGGATCCAGCTTACTCCATTGGGCAAGAGACAGATCCATGGTACCAGCCACCACGAGGCTCCAACCTCAGCATAATTTGAAAACTCAGACAATAGCTGTGAGTAATTGGATTGTGAGAAGTTGGTCCCTCTTTGGCAAAAAAGAGCAAGAAAGGGCCAATATAGAATGTTCAAGTGCCTTCCAAGGGGCCTTCCACAGTGGAAGGGATTAAATCCTTTCATATGCTTTTAAATTGTTGCCAAATATTCAAATAATTAGTTTGTAAGTTTGTTTGGTATATGCTGGTATAAAATATCAAAATTATGACATTGTAGAATAATATCATATAAGGTTATTCTTTACTCAGGCCATGGAAATTTAATTTTAAACTGGCTATCAATTTCTTTTAGAATAAATAAGATCTTGATTATATTTTCTGCACCTCTCCCAAGAGAAATTAGTGATAGTCCCCTACTTCTTTGCCCCATCCATGCTCCTCCTGGATATTACAATAGGTGGGGGATCAGCCCATGTAAGGGTTCTTACCCATGAAGGGTCAGGAGCATACATATGAAATACTTCCACATTTGTCCCAGGTAATATTATCGTACAAATGATTACTGTTAGCATGGCAGGAAAGGTGTTCTTGGACGTTAGGCATCTGTACTGTCTTCTTTACCATGCATCAGGTCGTCTCCGGGCTGTTTGTTGTCTGGCTCATCCTCCTCTTGCTTCTCATCTTCAGTGGACTCATTGGAGTAGCTGCTCTCTGTGGCTGAGGTAGTTGATTGTCTGCAGCTGCATGGTGTTGCTGCAGGTGCAGGATCCTCATTGGTCTGGCTAGTTTCTCTCTTGGATCCCTGTTTGGATGCCAGATATAGGACTCTCTTTCACGGCCCGCGTAGAGAGAGTTCCAATATACAAATGAAAAGAGACTTGAAGAAATTCAATTTGGTGATATGGGGGGCCAGGCAGTAGTCCAACTCTAGTGGAAGAACTACTACCTGCTCTGGCCCTGCCATCCCCTTTTATTGAGGCTTTGGGAAAAACATCTTAGGCTACATAAACAGAAATTTACATGTAGCCCTTAGGCAGGAAATAACAAAAACTTACATGGACAAACAAGGTAGATTCTGCTTCAGCTAACAATATCTCAACTAAAGGTTAGAGCAATTAAGGTTGTTGTCCAGCCTTCCTGACTTCCTGTCAATATCTCTTTTTTAATGAAACTGATTAGTTTTCCAGCACTTTTTATGGCAAACCAATTGGTGGAGCATGGAGTAGTAGAAAGTCTTTTTTTTTTTTTTTAATAAATCTTTATTATTCAGATTATTACAAATGTGATCCTCTTCCCCCCCTCAATTGCTCCCCTTCACCAGGTTCCCACCCCACCTTCCGACCTTTCCCCATCCCCCACTGTCCTCATCCATAGGTGCACAGTTTATGTTCAGTCTCTTCCCGCATCCCCCACTCCTCTTTTCCCTGAGAATCATCAGTCCACTCCCCTTCCATACCTATGATTCTATTATATTCACCAGTTAATATTGTTCATCAGGTTTTTTAATTCCCTTGGTTTTTAGATTCACTTGTTGATAGTTATGTATTTGTTGTTCATAATTTTTATCTTTATTTTCTTTCTCTTCTGAAAGAACCCCCTTCAGCAATTCATATAATTCTGGTTTGGTGGTGATGAACTCCTTTAGCTTTTTTTTTTTTTTTTTAGTGAAGCTCTTTATCTGGCCTTCGATTCTCAGTGATAGCTTTGCTGGGTAGAGTATTTTTGGCTGTAGGTTCTTGCTATTCAGAACCTTGAATATTTCTTGCCCTTTCCGTCTGGCCTGCATGGTTTCTGTTGAGAAATCATCTGACAACCAGATGGGTGCTCCTTTATAGATAACTACCTGCTTTTCTCTTGCTGCTTTTAATATTCTCTCTTTGTCTTTTGCTCTTGGAATTTTAATTATGATGTGTCTTGGATTCCTTCTTGGATTCCTTTTGTTTGGGGTTCTGCAGGCTTCCTGGACTTGTAAGTCTATTTCTTTCCCCAGATGGGGGAAGTTTTCTGTCACTATTTCTTCCAGAATTCTTTCGGTATCTTGCTCTCTCTCTTCTTCTGGAATCCCCATAATTCTGATGTTGGTTCTCTTGAAATTGTCCCAGAGGTTTCTTACACTATCTTCAACTTTCTGGATTCTCTTATCTTCTCCCTTCTGCAGAGGAGTGTCCTCTGGCTCTTTGTGTTCTAAATCTTTGTCTTGATTCTTGTGATCTTCTGGTCTGTTTTTAGGACTTTGTATAATATTTTTTATTTCAGACAATGTTTTCTTCATTTCTAGTTGATCCCTTATTATTTCTAGTTGCTCCCTTTTCATATCCTCATAGGTCTCATTTATTTTATCGGCCTTTTTTAGGATATTGTTGAATAACCTTATAACTGTAGTTTTGAACTCAATGTCCAATCTTTTCTTTTCCTCCATCTCCTTCCTTTGTGTCCTTCCTCTTTTCTGCATTTTAGTTGTTTCCCTGATTTGATGGAATAGTTTTGTGTGCTAGGTGTTCTGGTAGAGCCCAGTAGCAGAGCCTTCCCCGTTACCTGCGATGGACAGTCTTGGTGTAGCCCTTTGTGGGCTGTGTGTGCAGTTTTGTTGTTAAGCCTTGCTTATTGTTGGTATCACTGGGAAGCGTTGATCTCCAAGCCAATTGGCTGTGAGGATCAGCAGTGTCTCAGCTAGGAGGGCTTCTGTACTCCACTTGGATAGGGAGGGGTCTCGGGGTGGCGCAGACAATCTTTGGTTCCCTGTCAGTCTCGCCTTAGAAGAAAAGTCCTGTTCGTGGAGTTTTGGAAGATTGGTTGCAGGCGCGCACACCTCTTTGGTAAAGGCACAGACAAGCTTTGGATTCCGGCCTGTCCTTCCTTAGAGAAAGCCAGCCTCTGGGAGAGCTTCTGTGCTCAGCCACAGATGGGGCAGAGTCTCAGGTTGGTGCAGACAAACTTTGTTTTCCCTTAGGCTCCTCCCCAAGTCCCGCAGTAATGGCCTCTGGCTTTACACACCTCCAAGAGATTTTTGCCCACTGCCTGACAGTCTGGCCTCTCCCTGTCTGGTGCCATCTATCAGAGCAATAGGGTGATTCTGTTTTCCTCTTGAACAAGAAAGCCAGCCGCGTTAGCTGTTCGCCCTCTCTGCGCCAGGAGTAAGCCAGTAGCGAACTCAGCCCGGCCCGCCCTCTCCACGCTCCAGGAGTCCGCCAGCAGCAATCTCTGTCCGGCCCTTCCTTTCCCCGCTCCGGGAGTAAGCCAGCGCCTTTTCTCTCACACAGTTCTCCATACCTTCACAGTTCCTGAGGTTCAGCGTGCCTTCTCTCTCCTTCCCAGATGGCAGAGCCTCCTCTCAGCTAGCGGTCTGGTGCTTCAGGGCAATGCCTCCCTATTTTTCAGTTCTAAATTCAAATTTGTTGTGGTAGGCTGCATTCGGGTGTCTACCCTATGCCGCCATCTTGGTTTCTCCAGAAAGTCTTTTTATACATGCCAACAAATCTTCCAAATCAGAAGTGAGACAAGGAAGCACTACTAATATTTTATGAAATCCATCGAAATATAATCACCCTTCTTACAAAGAAAAGCCTTCTACTTAATAAAGTATATGTTCAAGTCACTCTGAGTATCTAACACTACTTAGGTACTGTTTGGATTAAAAATATAAAACTTTAAGACACCTCCTTTCTCCCTCCCCACTCCCCACATAAGTGATAATAAACTGCTGAAGTCAGTATATAATACTGAGTTTAATTACATTAGTACAGACTTAAACTATTATTGGGTCACAAGCAATTAACATGAGCTCTTGAGTAATTGTTAGACACTATTATATATTAATGAATCTTAGATTTAATATCTTTGACTTTTTTGTTCATGGGAAAGGATAGAGAGTCAAATGAGTTGATCAGTTTTTCCACTTGCCTGAAAATAACTATTCACCATTAAGAATCACTTCCTGTCTAGTTTCAAATCTTCAGAGAGAATAATACTTTTAACTTCCTATTAGAAGAGTTTTCTAAAAACTGATGATTTTCAATGTCAACGAGTTCTTCTACCTTAATTACTCCTGGTAACTTACTCTTTTGTATAATTTTAAATAATTCTACTCCCATTTTTTTAACTTTCAAATATTTGTAGAATCTTATAGTATACCCTGTAGTCATTACTTGCCTAGCTATTATATATATATTTGTCTACTTAAATCTTTTCTTATAAATTAATCCCTTCCTTCTCTTAATCATTACAACTGTTTTCTCTGGCCTAGCTCCAATTTTTCTTCAGATTACTCTTTCAAGGCATCTAAAATCTAACACAGTATTCTAGGCTTAAATTATATCTGCATATCTCCTCTTTATTTATTTGTCATACGTCCCATGTGTGTATGATTTCTGTATACCATTGCCCAATAGACATTTGGCCAGGCAAAAATATACTTCATACTTGAAAGGTAATCATAAGTTTCCCAAATTTTATAAAGAAAGATGTTCATTTTCATATATTACTTGTCTACTATCATAAGTCTAGAGTAATCCACATCAGCATTAATAAAGTAAGTTAGTTGAGTCTATTTTTGTTTTAACTTCAATGTTTATTTTAGCATTATATGTTTCTTTCTTGGTCTTTGTAAAAATTAATTAAATTGGTATATTTTATTTCCCAGGAAATGAATCACATATTAGAAATGCATATATTGCCATAGCCTGTTTGGCTCAGTGGATAGAGTGTCATCCCACAGCCTGAAATGTCCCTGGTTCCATCCCATCAAGGGAACGTGCCTCAGTTGCAAGTTCATACCTAAGTTGCAGGCTCAATTTCTGGCTAGAAGGCAACCAATCAATGTATCTCACATTGATGTTTCTCTCTGTGTGTCTCTCCCCCTCCGTTGCACTCTCTCTAAAAATCAATGGAAAACTACTCTCAGATGAGGATTAAATAAATAAATAAATAAATAAATAAATAAGAATGAATATATTCTCAAATTTAGTTTCTGCATTTCTCTTTTTTTATTATAGTCAATTTAAATTAACACATGGATTGAGGAAATTTAATTAGAAGAAATTATTGTATTAGTTTCGAATATAAAAGGAAACTGTAAAATAAATTTTATTTAAAATTTTACTTTCAAGGCCAGCCAAGTGGCTCAGTTGGTTGGAGAATCCTACCATATACCAGGTTCCATTCCTGGTCAGGCACACACCTAGGTTGGGGGTTCAATCCCCAGTCCCTATGAGTGTAGGAGGCAATCTATCAATCTCTCTCTCTCTCTCTCTCTCTCTCTCTCACTTTCTCTCTGCTCCTTCCTTTCTCTCTAAAAATAAATAAATAAATAAATAATATCATATCCTCAGGGAAGGATTAAAAAATAATTTACATTCAATGTCTATTGTGCTGCTTATTGTAATTTTTTAAATAATGTTTATCCAAATTTTTAAAAATCCAAATCTATTGATTCACATAAACACATAATTCCCAATCTACACTAATAAAAGAGAAAGATGCAAATTAACCATACTATCATGACACTCACCAACCAATCAGGAGTGAGTATGCAAATTAACCCAACAAAGTTGGTGGGAAAGAGAAAGAGCTCAATAGAACAGTTAGCAACTTTCCAGGTGTGTCCTTTCAGGGTTGGGGGTCTCTATCTCACTGATTGATTGGTCAGTGCCTGGGCAGAGGGTCGTTATCCAATGCAGCTACTCCTGAGGACAGGCTTGGCATCTTTATCTGGTTTTTCTGCTTTTCTGGACCTGGAGTCAAAACACAACTGAGGCCTAACTATTATCTCTAGGAAGGAAAGGTCAGGGGGTCCTAAACTGCATGACCAGCAATTTGAAAGGGAGGGTCCATACCACATGACCAGGGTTATGTTAGGGGAGGAAAGGTCACCCTGGGGGCAAGGTCCCACCCTACAAGTGTCTGGTGATACTCACCCAGAGCTTTCCACTCTATGCCCTTTTGTTTCTGGGCATCTTCCCTGTTCTGCTTATGTCTGTCTAACTGCCTATTTCACACCAATAGCTCCCCCCTGCTGATCACTGCATTATGTACAAGGATCATAAATATGTGAGGATAGCAAATATACTCAGATTCTTCATAAAATAGGATCAAAAGAAATTTGTGGGAGAATAAAATGAAATACAGTCATTTCTATCTACAGGTTCCATATCCAAGGATTCAACCAACCATATATCAAAAATATGTAGGCCTACTAAGGGACTTGAGCATTTTCAAATTTTATATCGCTAGTGACCCTGGAACCCACAGATATTGAGAAATGATTATATATTAAACTGACGGTATGGACATTTCTGAATTCTTTTTTTTATTTTTATTTTTTATTTATTTCAGAGACGAAGGGGGAGGGAGCAAGAGAGAAGCATCAATGATGAGAGAGAATCATTGATTGGCTGCCTCCTGCACACCCCCTACTGGGGATTTTGCCCACAACTAGTCACGTGCCTTTGACCAGAATCAAACCTAGGACCCTTCAGTCCACAGGTCAATGCTCTATCCCACATGTGTCAAACACAAGGCCCGCGGGCCAAATCCGTCCCGCCAGGCCTTGCAATGTGGCCCGCACCACTCTGTCATCACTGCACTCCGCTGCGTTTCCATCACAATGACAGTTTATGACTGTTCAGTAAACCATTCGGCCCTCGATTTAGGCTGGATTTTAGATTTTGGCCCCTTCTCTGATTGAGTTCGACACCCCTACCTATCCTATGAGCCAAACTGGCTAGGTCAACACTTCTGATTTCCTACTGATCCTAAACACATCTGATGGTACCCAAATGCCTTGGAGAAATTGGGGCTGTTTTAAAAGTGATTTTTTTCCAGGCCACTGGCACCCTTTAATTAACTATGAACTCTGGTGGTCTGAAAAGATAACTACAACTCCATACATGTCTCTCTAGGATTAATTTTCAGGGGTAGGGAATGTCTGGCCCTGAGGCCATATAAGGCCCGTGAAATTATTTGGTCTGGCCCTGCTGAGACATTAAGGATGAGTTAATTAAATGTTTGACCAAATACAACAGGCTAATTTTACATTGATAATTTTGTATGGCCCACAAATTATGTTATAAATATCCAAATGGCCCTAGGCAGAAAAAAGGTTCCCTACCCCTGATTTACACCTGAAAAATTAGGAATGAATATGTCTTTTACTCATACTAATTGATTTCCATATTCCATTCTTTAGTTTCAAAAATTACTTTCATCTTTTTCATTCAAAACTCTTCCTTGAGTATTTTAACTACTATCAAATCATGCTAATGCCATTGTAATTAATGTAATTGTTATTAAACAGGAAAGTAGCAACTAGAAGGAAGACCAAATATTATAGGCATGTTATTTGGGGGGCTTTGCCAGAAAGCTACAACTTTACACATCTCAGGGGACTGGGCAAGGGAAGATAGATGCATGCCCTGTAAAGTTGAGGAGACTAGCAAAGGTGCTTACTGACAGTCAACAGCTTCTTGGCCAGAATAGACATGACAACTGCAAGGGCATGAAATTTGGGATATTTAACAAAGAAGCTTGCACTCTCACCCTCTCTCGATTGCTCTCAGTTTCTCTTGGCTCCCTTGGGACTCTTACTGCAGAGGGTGTACTTTCTCTGCTCCCTGCATTCACTCATACGGCCCATGGTCATGTGGACCCACACAAAATGGACTAATGGACTGCAGCTAGCCTGATATTGAACTGGAGCCAGCTGCAACATGAAACAGAAACTCTGGCTACTGACTCTGATTTTAACTTTACTGAATCCTTAGCTACACCTCTTCTATAACTGGATTAAGAGAAATGGGACTTTGAAAACCCAGGGATGTAATTCAATGCAAATAAAAATCACCCATCCTCTGAGCAAGTCTCAGAAATTATTTTCCCTGAAGATATCAGAAGGACTCCACCTCTCCAGCCCCACCCCGCACTCAGTGGGAAAGGGACACCTAAATTTCCCCAATAACAATCCCAAATATTTTCTTTATATTTGGCTCAATGCACACTGATTTCAATAACCACAGCTATTTCAGGAGGCAGAATTTAAAAAGGGGTCTAAGTGGAGTAAATTTCATTATGAAGAAAACAATTTTCCCCCATTTTGAAACCAGCTAAATAGTTAAAGCTTTTTTTTCTTTCTTTCTTTCTTTCCCCCCCCCCCCCTCTCCCTGAAAAGGTTGACCCTGAACTGACAACAAAACCCTAGGTGGGATATTTAAATCTTAAGTGAGTGGTCAGTTAAGTGCCTGTAGAGGTAAAAGGACAAATAGCATATTTGGTATGCTAATGGACCTATTTACTTCAAGGAAAGTGACAAAAACATCAATCAAATCAGAAGAGGCTATTAAGGATTGTTAACTCCCTTTCAGATGAGCAATGATTTCCACTGGGATTTAAATAAATATTCATGAAAAGGACCAATGACAGAAATTTCACCAAAAATCACACCATGGTTAGGTTTCTACATAGATTATGACAAAACTTTGACTATCTGGGGCAGACTTTTCTTTTAAAATATCAACAAAGATTGACTTTTTTTTTCCACTTTAAACCCAAAATATGTTTATTTTAAATTATTCCCTTGGGGCATCTCTAACTCTCAAAAGATTATTCCCTTGGGGCATCTCTAACTCTCAAAACCTGCTGGCCCCCACCCTGGTGCATGGGTGGGGGCCAGCAGGTTTTCCTGAAAGGTGTCCCGGATCAGGGTGGGGATTCCCTTGTGGCATGGGGCAGCCTGGGTGAGGGGCCTGTGGTGGTTTACAGGTTGCCCATGCCCCCCAGTGACCCAAGCAGAGGCCCTGGTATCTGGGATTTATTTATCTTCTATAATTGAAACTTTGTAGCTTTGAGCAGAGCCAAGCCTCCTGCTTGCTCTGTGGCTGAGGTCATTTTTGTTGGGATTTATTTATCTTCTATAACTAAAACTTTGTAGCCTTAAGTGGAGGCCTGGACCAGCCAAAGTGTGCAGGAAGCTTGGCTTCCTCCATTACTGGGGAAAGCCAAATCTCCTGCTCGCTCTGTGACCACAGCCAACTGGATTGGGTTAATTTGCATGCTTACTCCTGATTGGCTGGTGGGTGTGGCTTGTAGTGGGATAATGGTTACTTTGCATATTACTCTTTTATTAGATAGGATAAGCAAGAAATGAAACCTAAATGTCCATTGACAAATAAATAAATAAAGATGTGGTTTACATACACACACACACACACACACACACACACACACACACCATGGACTATTATTTAGCCTTAAAAATGGACTGATGGACTGCAACTAGCCTAATGCTGTACCAGACCCAATTCCACCATAGAACAGAAGCTCTGGATTTGGGACTTTGCTTCTATCTCTACTGAACCATAGCTGCACATCTTTAAGGACTGGATTAAGTGAAATGGGACTTTAGAAACCCAATAATATCATTCCATAAAAATAAAAAAATAACTCATCCCCCTCTGAGAAAATTATTTTCTTGAGATATTGTAAGGACTCAACTACCAGCACCCAGTAGGAAAGGGGGTCCCACACTTTCACTGATAATAGGTGAACTTAGAGTACATTAGGCTAAGAGAAATAAGCCAGACACAAAAAGACTAATACTGTATGATCTCAGGTAAGAGAGCAGAATGGTAATTTCAAGGGGCTGGAGAGAGGAGAAAATGGGGAGTTACTGGTCAAAAGATACACATTTTTAATTATGCAAAATGAGTAAATGCTAGAGGTTACTGTGACTGTAGTTAACAATACTGTATTATATGCTTGAAATTGATTAAAAGAAATAGATCTTATGTTTTCTCACCACACAAAAAATATATAACTAAATAAGGTGATGAAAATGTTAATTAGTTTGATTGTGGTAATAATTTCATAATGCACACATATATCAAAACATCAAGTTATATACCTTAATTTCATATGATATTTATTTGTCAATTAATAGAGCTGGAGGGGAAAAAAAGCAATTTTTAAACAATGTAAAAGGGTGTTAAATAAACACTAAACACAAAACAAAATGAAAAAAAAATTAAATGTAGACCTGGAATTTCAAGCTTCTAGATGAATTTAGACTTGAAAACGTGCTTAGAAAAGTTGGGAGAAGCTACATTAAAGAGATAATTGGAAATCAAGAGGTTGTTAGACTTGGTGCATGAGGTATTGTGAAGCCTGGAAATTTCTTTCTTTTTTTTCATTCTTTATTGTTTAAAGTATCACATATTGATGTGAGAGAGAAACATTGATTGGCTGCCTCCCATACACACTCCAACCAGGGATCAAACACACAGCATGGGAATGTGCCCCACAGGGAATCACACCTGTGACCTTTTGGTGTATGGTACAGTGCTCCAACCAAATGAGCCACACCGGCCAGGACAAGCCTTGAAATTTCTTAATCATAAGTTCAACATACTAAAAGCAGGATTTGAAAAAGACTATTCAAAGTAAGGTTTCTAGCCCTAGCCAGTTTCGCTCAGTGGATAGATCATCAGCCTCTGAACCAAAAGGTCTGTGGTTTGATTCCAGTCAAGTGCACATATGTTGGCTGGCGCAGGCCTCCTTCCCTGTTAGGGCCCTGTTCAAGGCTCATGCAGAAAGCAATCAAATGATGTTTTTTGTTTTTCTCACATCAATGTTTCTCTCTGCCTTTTCCTCTCTTCCACTCTCCCTAAAAATCAATGGGGAAAAATATCCTATGGTGAAGATTAATAACAACAACAAAAGTAAGGTTTCTAATGTCAACAAAATCAAAGAAATTGCTACATTTCAGAGGTAGTACCTCCTATGAGTTGACAAAAACCTATGTAGATAAATAGCAGTAGAAAGAGAGAGGAAATAACCAAAATAGACTATTTCAAGAGAAAATTGAAAGAATTTGGTGACTGATATTGGAAAGAAAGAGAGGAGTCATAACTTTAAGCCTAGTTGACACCATTAGCAAAAAGGAGTAAGAGAAAAAATTTATAAGGGAGGAATAGAAATTACATTTGGAGATGATGGTTTTCAGATGGTGGTGAGGTATGTAGGTAGACATTCCAAACTGAAATTCTGAGGTTCATTTTTCAGAAATTAGTTATCAACTAATGATGGCACTATATAGCACTTCTCCATTTTTAGTTCTCTACCACAGAGTAAACTTTACCTTAAAGAAATCCTCCTGAAAAATTAATCTTGATAAGATTCATATTCAGCTAATTGAGTTCCTTCTAACTGCCAGTCAATGCAGTAGGCACTTTCACATACATTATCACATTTAATTCTCACAGCAACTGCGTGAAGTTGTTTATCAGAAATTCTAATTAATTATATTGTAATGAAAATGCAACTGCCAAATATTAATCAAGTATTCATTGAATTAATTAGATATATATTGTTTGATTTCTAATCCTATACTGCTCCACTGCCCAGATTCCAATTTTCTTTTAATAGACATTAATAACACAAAATAACAAAAAGAGTAGTTCAATGTCAAGTAATGCACATGAATAAAATGCCTTAGTGGAAACAGAAACATAGTGGGAGATAGAAGATGCAAGTTACAACCTAAGCTCAACCTTAGGCAAATCATTAAGTTTTCTTGACGCTTAGTTACTTTATCCATCATATGAAATTATTGACTTTCATTCAGTCTATGTTTTGGGGCTGTGTACAGGTGAAACAAGGCATTAATGGAAAAGCTCTTTACTAAACAAATCAAATGTTTAGAAAAGGGTAAGAGGATACATTTTTCTGGGTCCTCTTCTTTCCTTTTCAATGTCTTTTCTTCATCTCCGTTTCTCACCCATGTCCAACATCCATCCCTTTTCCTTCTGGGTGCCTAAGTGTATGCCCAAATACACCCCCGCAACTAAAACTGTAAACTTGTTATTTTTTTTAAATATATTTTATTGAGTTTTTTTAAGTTCATACTTTTTAAAAATATATATTTTATTGATTTTTTACAGAGAGGAAGGGAGAGAGATAGAGATCTAGAAACATCGATGAGAGAAACATCTACCAGCTGCTTCCTGCACACCCCCTACTGGGGATGTGCCAGCAGCCAATATACATGCCCTTGACCGGAATCAAACCCGAGACCTTTCAGTCCACAGGCCGATGCTCTATCCACCGAGCCAAACCAATTTCTGCTATTTATTGATTTTTTACAGAGAGAAAGAGAGAGGGATAGAGAGTTAGAAACATCGATGAGAGAGAAACATCTACCAGCTGCCTCTTGCACACCCCCCAATGGGGATGTGCCCACAACCAAGGTACATGCTTTTGACCAAAATCGAACCCAGGACTTTTCAGTCCACAGGCCAATGCTCTATCCATTGAGCCAAACCGGTTTTGGCTGTAAACTTGTTATTAATAATTATTTATACAGTTTCACTCAATCACTGTTTTAATTCCTGACTTTAGCCTCTGATCACTAACATCCATTAATAAATTGAAAAGTACTTTGAAGAGACAGAAGGGCATAGATTGAGCATACACCTGGATATTAATTGCAAATGTGGGTCAAGAGTATCTATAGAGTACACTTTTTCCAAAGCAGAACTTGAAGAGAAAACCTATAAAGTCTTTTAGAACAAAACCCACAATGAGTTTACCTAACAGTTAATTTTAAGTGTCTATATAATTGCAAGCTAACTCAAGCATCACTGCAATGTGGGTTTGATGTTAGTGACCAACTCTTCATTATTGGGGAACTAGTGAAGCACTAGCCACCAGACACTCAGGTTATATCTATGCCCCAGATCTGGTCCTCTTTGGCAAGTCATGCCCTCACTTCTTTATCTGGCACACTACCCTTCTTCATCTCATGCTGGACAGCTCACTTCCTTCTTGAGAGTGAGATGTTATCAACAAAGAGGTCTCAGTCTTCTGTCTGCAAATGCTCATTATGGAAGCATAATTTTTCTCTCTGAACCATGGAGTTACTAACTGTATTTCCTTCACTACATCTATGTTAATTTGATCTAATGAATCTGTGTAGTACAAGAACTATAAAAGCTTCCCCACCCTCATTCCTTCAATATAAATGCACATAAATAATCCCTAAAGTAACTTTGACCCTGATATTATTGGAGTGAGAAAATTGTAGTGAACTCTATAACTTTAAGGATGAGGAGGAGTATCTCATCAGAGGCTCTCATCTACCATTCAAGGTTTGCATTCAAGACTGCATTGTCGTCTCTCTTTTATAAATATCTTCTGCCCCCTCCAATTTGCGAAGAGCTACTTACCAATGAATGTTGCCTTAGTCTGGCCTAAAGCCAGGGTGAACTTTCCTATTTAACTTTGATTGAACTATATAGAGAATTTGTGTATTGGAACTGCAAAGCACACCTCCTATTTCCTAAATTTTATTTAACCCCTACCACTATCACTTTAACAAATACCATTTACCATTTATGGAGTCACCACTTGTAACACTGATTGGACCTTATTAATATTAGATTGAGCCACAAATGTTACAAACTCTACCATAATCAACGATAGTACACTCTTCTTCCCATCTAGCAAAGAGAAAACAGAAAGAAAAGGACATAGGTTATGTTACAAATCAACTTGAAAATAAATATATATATATATCCTAGAAATTTAATTTTTAAATATTGAAATAACTTACTCATAAAATCAGTTGAATTGTACCTTTTCCCCCTTTAAAGTGGATAGTACAAAGAACCCTAAATAAGAATGCTAATGATCAAAAAATAATAAGCGGGCTTTCAAGTATAGTTCTTAAATTTGGATAGCAAGATGGGAAAATGCAGAAAGCCCAGAAACCTGGTGGCATTGCTGGGGTGCCATTTTGGTCTTGAGTTGCCTATCCTCAACTGCCCCTAATACAGGGCTTATAACTGAGTAGTGCAACCAAGAACAAGAGTAGAGAAGAGATTGGATACTTTAATTTTATGCTATGGGAGAAAATAGAAATCAAAGTGAGGGATCTCGAAGTTAGAAAATGTGAAGAATTAGTATCTAGTATAAGATTGAATGAAAGTGTAATATCTTAGTAACATATAAAAATCAGTGAAATGCAGGGCCTGACTTCAGTAAAAGAGAAGTGAAACATGTGACCCAGGCACCATGCTATGAAGGACACAGGAATCTCTCTCCAAGCTACTACTGATACAATGGAGGCAATTATCATGATATCAAGACAAACGGTACACACACAGTCCTTTCTAATGCAATCAACTTTCATTCATTCACTGCACTTTATCTTTTCTTGAAAACCATGTAACAAAGATAATTTTAAAGGGAAAGTATCCATAAACATTCTAATTTGAACTAAAATACCTACTTTCATATTTTGAATGGACTTTCTAGACTTTCTATTATATATATATATATATATATATATATATATATATATATATATAATATAGTTATATAGATATAACTGTGACCTCTATGAACATAAAATTTGTATTCTACATTTTTCTACCTATCTTATACCATAATGCTTCCATGTTGATAATTATCACCTTAAATGCTGGCATCTGTAGGACATTCAACCTAGAAATTAGAATGTATTCTGAATATCCAACTGCACAATTAAAAGCAATTTTTTATTTTTTTAAATATATATTTTATTGATTTCAGAAAGGAAAGGAGAGGGAGAAAGATAGAAACATCAATGATGAGAGAGAATCATTGATCAGCTACTTCCTGCATCCCCTCCTGAGAGTCAAGTCCGCAACCTGGTCATGTTCCCTCACCAGAAATGAAACCAAGACCTCCTGTTTCATAGGTAGATGCTTAACCACTTAGACACACTGGCCAGGCCATTTTTTCTTCTTTTAAGCTCTAAGTTCCAGTAAAGAGATAGACATCTCTTGTTTGTTTGTTTTTCCCCATCTAGCATTCATTCCCCCTTCCGCAGAGGGCTACGGTTTAAAAAAAAAAAATTCTCTTTTCTTTTGGAATACCACCCTGTCCCTACCGGAGTAGGATAGCAACTGAACTGAACAATCAATATACAGTGGTGCCTCACACAACAAACTTAATTCGTTCCAGGAGCAAGTTTGTTATGCGAAAAGTTCGTTATGTGAAACGCGTTTTCCCATAACAATACATGTTAAAAAAAATAATTCGTTCTGTAGCATAAAATATGCTAAGATGACATAAAAAAAGATAATTTTTTTGTTATTATTTTTATTTAGATACATCATGATATAAAAACAATATTGAGTTTAACTTAAAAGGACGACTGCCGTGATACGTGCGTGATTTAATTCGTAATGAAGAACGATTGCCGCGATACGTGCTTAAGTTAAGCGCAGTGACTAACGACTGCCTGCAGTGCCTGCGCGGAAGGATGCAATACATCGGCAGCGATCGTGGAAGCTCGGGCGAAGCAGTCGTGGAAGCTCGGGCGACTTCGTTGTGTGAAACGAAGTTCGTTGTATGAATCATGAAATGAAGTTCGTTGTGTGCAGCGTTCGCTGTGCGAGGCGTTCTTTATGCGAGGCACCACTGTAGTCCATCACATTGGACAAACTAATTGGGTGAAAAAAGGTATATGTGACCCTTGTCAGTACAGTGAGACACAATTATGAAAGTAAAGTTCTATATGTGCCAGATTTGAAGCTGGGAGAGTAAATGATTGCATTTACCTATGTGGTGACAAAGCAAGAGCTGGTCTAGGACTTTAATCAACAGAGAAGAGATAAATTTGGACAAGGGGTTCAGTGGAGAACAATGGGAAAAGACCAAGCCCTACTGAGCATTTTGAGTTCCTGAATGGAATTCCCAGGACAGGGTGACTGTGAGTGATCCAAGGGCTCTGTTGCTTAGTTTGAAACTGATTTTGTTGAACTGATTCAAGGTGGCTGGGCTAGAATAATGCTGGGGATCCAGGGACCAAGCCTCCTAGAATCCTTCCTGAGAACTCTTCCACCACGCCCATCCCCACTCAGCCCCATTTTGTCCTCTCACTCTCTCCCACAGAAAAAACAATTTTAGTTGAGAACAAGGGTTGGACACAGGGATATATCCAATTAGCACTATTTCAGAGTTTTACCATTTTGAGTTTGTGAGCTCTGACTCCATTTACTCTGTGACAGACACCATGTAAAACAGAGTTAGATAGCAAAAACCGGTTTGGCTCAATGGATAGAGCGTCGGCTTGGGGACTGAAAGGTCCCAGATTCAATTCTGGTCAAGGGCATGTACCTTGGTTGCAGGCATATCCCCAGTAGGGGGTGTACAAGAGGGAGCTGATCGATAACTCTCTCTCATCTATTCTAACTCTCTATCTCTCTACCTTCCTCTCTGTACAAAATCAATAAAATATATTTTTAAAAAAACATAGATAAGTAGATAGGTAGGTAGATATGGATAGATAGATTAGATATAGATATAGATGTAAATGTGATATAGATATAGATATAGATGATATAGATATCTAACTTAACCCCCAGTTTATATTTTATAAAGCAAGCATATTAGTGTGGCCATTTCATAGGTGAGGAAGTGACATAATATGCAATGAAAATGACCCTGATACATCCGTTTGAGCCCCTCATTTTACATATAAGGACTATGAGCGGTCCTGGCTGGCTCCAAGACTTCTAGCAAATCAACAAGGTCAGGACTGAGCTCAGCTCCCCTCTTGTTCATCTTTCTGTCCCTTAGGCTCACCTTGTTCTTTGGCTTTCCGCCCCATAGCACTTAAGAACAGATACAGAAATGGGGCAAAACTACTCTTGACACCCACAAGTAAAGATAAAATGCCTAGCTTAAAAACCAATGAAGAGGAAATTGATAAAGTTTAAGGAACAGGACATTTTGGCATCAGACAAAGGGCAGAAGGTAGAATATGTAGATAGTGCCTCCGAGGAGGAGGAAAGAAATGAAACAGAAGAAACCATTCACATTCTTATGGTTAACGGTCATATCCAATCGGTCCTTTCAGGTATAAAAATAACCTTATGGGTAAAATATCCATGGGGGGGAGAGGGGGGGGAGGATTTCAAAAATAAAGAAATTATAAAAATAAAAAATATCCAGTAAAACAAATGAGAGTATGTCACTGCAAACAGTGGATAAATGAGTGGGTAGAAATCAGTCATTGTGAAAGAATTCAGAAAATCAAAATAATAGAAAGAGTGGGTAATTTTCTCACCTAATTAAGGCCAGTTTAAAAAGTCAAGTCAGTGAAGTTGGTACTTGAAATGATACTTATTGTGAGTGGCTGGGGTCATTTCATGGGCTCTCCTGTCCATCCCATCTTAAGGAAAAGCATTCAAAGGAAGAAAGGCCAGTTTCTCACCTTTGTTAATGTATCCCAAGGATCAGATTCAAGCACAAATCTCTCTTAAACAGCTTGGATAAGCACCACAGGGTGCCAAGGAAACCAACACAAAGAATCCCAAGGTGGCTTATTTCACCAGTGTTACGCCCAGACTTCGTGATTCCCAAGGACCACCAGGGAGCCGAGTCTGATGCAATAAACAAAAGAGCCTTTTCCATGCCCACTCACGCCGGCAGCATGGAGGAAGAGAGCGAATTTCGCCCAGACCAGGGGTTTTACTCCGGTCGGTGGTGATGTCACTGCCTTGGCTAACCCTGATTGGGCTGAGTCCAGTTACAAAATGGAGGATAACTCCGCCCTGCCCCACAGTGGAGTCAGGAGCTCATCCTCGCCCGCCCTGCCCTCTCACCAGCTAATTGTTAACTGGTGGGAGGTGGGTGACTACAGGGAGTGGGAATGGGCCTGCCTTCTGCATGAATGAATTCAGCACATGGAATTCATGTTCATATTTACATTTATAACTTACAGAGCTTCTATGTCATTGACCCCAAGCTGATAAACAAAATTACAAAGTTCTTTTTAATTTCACAGACTCGGCCAATCTCATCAGTCTCCCCATTAGGTTTTCATATTAAAAGAATGAGGGGGGGGAAGAAAAGGCATATGTTTATAGCCAAGAATAAATACAACAATAATAAAGGAAATAAAAAAGGAAAACTGATCTTGGCACAGTTACTTGAATTTTTCCACCTTTCTCATATGGAAAGTTTCCAAGTTCTACCATTTCAAAGAAAACACCTCATCGAAGAGCACGTAAATTGCATGTTGTTTCCAGTCTTTAAATGTGGGAAATGAAGCCTTTTCACATGCACATCATCAGCTGTGCCCCAGGAAACCTTCCATTCTTTCCAAATTAGTTTTTGTATCATTAAACCAATCACCATTAGGTGCTTACGATTATTTTCGGGAATAAACCCTGAATCATTACCTATATCATGTATGTAATAAAGGCAAATAATGACATCATTATATAGCACATGAGCACTGACCCTAACTGACCAGGACCTAAAGGAAATCAGGGCAGTCCTAATAAGAATCAGGCAGGATGCATAATGAAAATCAAACAGCAGGCCTAATAAGAAACAATGTATTTTGCCTCTCCTTCAAATTCACTTTTGATTTGCTTTTCCTGGGAATCCATGTTTGAAGTGGAGCTCCCGCAGGCTAGATTTCTCAGAGCTAACTCTGAGATGAGTGATTCGCAGGTGGTTCTCTGGGCCATTTGATCTGAGACAAGAAACCTCTCCCTCATGCAGCAAGTATTTGTTGGGCACTTACCATACCATAGGCTTCAACTTGGTTGGTTTTTATTCAATAATCGTTTGTGCGTGCCTAGTATGAGCATAGACGGTGCTAGACTCAGAAATGGAAACAATAAATCAGAAACATCATAGTCGACACCACTTAGAGTGTATTTATTACACACCAGGCACAAACACATGTGTATTAGTTGTTAATAATGTAATATCCCCAGCAGTCCTATGAGGAAGTGTACTATGTTTTGACCCATTTTATAAGTGTGGAAAGTAAGGCTCATCCAGATAGACTTGCCCAAGGTCATGCTACTGGAGGGAAGGAAGAAAAGATGTGAGGAAGATTCATTGTCTCCAGCTCATTGGAAATTGCTGCTAGTACACCGTTTTTTGATATATAAAATGACAAACAGGTTCTCCCTGAGAAGAGCTTAGGATATGGTGGGGAAGACAGAAACATAAACATAAACAAATACCACAGTGAAGGATAATAAGCGGTGTGAGGAGCCTGCCCACCACCTGTGGGTGTTTCAAGCTCCCTGCCAACATCCCAGCCACCATTCTGTAGCCTTCTCTGGAAGTCCACATCTCCTCACTTGCTGTCCCCACCGGAAATCCAGCACCAGTACATGATGAGCTTGTCTTTCTGAATCTTATTCTAAGACCCCCCAACCATTCTTGTCATAGCTTTTCTAGGTGTGGGATGGAAATGCATAAAAAGGAGCTGATATTTACCCTGGACCAACATCCTGGACAGAGAAACATGGGCCTTGTCAAAGGAGACCAAGGCCAAGCACAGGTAGGATGTCAAATAGAAATTTTGCAACGTGCTTTTTTACACAGATTATTTACAAATGATTACATGACTCCTGTTTCATAAAACAAATCTCAAAGGATGGATATAATTTAAGCACCCACATGCTTTTTTAAAAGACAGGAACCTTTTATCCTTTATGTTACACATTGGATGAGCTCTAAATACTCAGAGCATTTCCCCTCTACCCATTGCACCCCAAGTTTCCTGCTAGTAACAACATGTATGAGCCTCCAGGGAAGATTATAAATTTATTTATCTCTAAGTGTGAGATTCCCTACATGTGCTCAGTATGAGAAAATTGATGGCATTGGTTGATTAACATAATTTTCGCAGAGAATTCATCTATTGCTTTCACAACTGTCAGCCTCTTGAAAACAAGAACCACATCTTTAATTCTGAATTCTCCACATATTAAAAAGCACACAATAAAAATATAGTTGCTTGACTGCTTTAGTTAGGTCTGATAATATTTGTAACTACCTGAGAGAGAAACCAAGTAAAGAATTGTGTTTGTAGCCTTGATGTTTATAATCAGAGAAAGAGCTGAGTTGCAGGAAACAATGTTTTATCAGTCAACCATTAAAAACATTCCACAGGGTATTAGGCCTATCCAGAGCCAAACTGACCAACATGAAATACTTCATCTCCTTGGACAACACATCCTGTAAATTATGAAAAGAAAATGATATTTTACGAGAGCCAGGCAGCCTCATTTTCTAGGCAGCACATTTCATTCATATTGCGGTTATTAATAGGTCACTTACAGGATTCATGACTGGTGCCACGGTGTGAAGGTACCCAGACACGGACAATCACTGTGGCGAAAAGTAGTATATCTCTGTTCTTTCTAGAGCAGTAACTTTATCAAAACTATAACCAGTGACCTTTGAACTCCACTCAAGCATTTTCTAACTGGGTTTTAGGCTAGGTTCTCCAGGGCTCCTATGAGATCTTTTTTTAACTTCAAAACTTTCAAAATCTCATTTTCACTAATGAATTTAGCCTACTAGAGTTTGCATTTCCTTCTTGGATGCCTGCACGTAAAAGTGTCAGTTTGCACTTTTGTAAATCTCAACGCAGCTAGTCTTTTGCATGAGCAAACATGCTCAATATTTTTAAAATTAGAAATTGAAGAACACACAGGATGAGATGTTACTATAAAGGGAGCTAGGACAGGTAATTAAGGATTAAAATCTAAACACAAGTTAGAGCGAGAAGCAAGGACAGTTTCCATCTCCTTAGAGAAATACAAACAGTGAGCCACAGTGGTGTTCTGTAGTTTTCATTAGAAAGTTAATATTTATCTTATAGCATTGAGTTTATCTTACCAACATATCTCATTCTGAAAAGGAAGAATCTCTTGATTTACCACATTAAAGTAAATATTGCTATGAGATATGTGTTAAATTTTTAATAAAAAACCACCCTATCTTTGTTGGATCAAAGAGAGCTGCTTCAGCTGCCATACAAACAAAACCAAATAAAAACAAGTAATTCCAAATACTGAGCATCACTGCACATGTTGACCAGCTTGCTAGTGACAATTGCAGTTTTATGTGATTGAGCATTTGAGAGCTTCAACTAAATTTATTATAAATCATAACCTTAGAGCTAAAATGGACGATGAACTGTAATACTGATCCATGGGACAGCCTTTCAGAACTGCATACTGTACTTTTTGTGCCTGAACTATGTCCCGAAAAAGACACCAAATGAAAATTAAATTCAGTTAGATTTGAGGCATCATGCCTTGCCTGTGTGGGTATATTTTAGCATGGAAGATTTATTAGCAATGCGTGTTTTCCTTTGTAAGGATAGTTATATGTAAAACCTATTTTGTTTCCACCCATCTCATATTCTTTAAGTTAGCAATAAAAATCCTATTGCTGAAGAGCAAACACAACCTGATGTAGTGATACTGACAAAGCACCACCCCCATATAAAGGAGAATGAGATGTCAGAAAGTTCAAGAACACTTCCAGCCCTGGTGAAATGATTCTCCAACAGCCTGCAGTTGATTGATTCTCCTGGAATTTCTTTCCCATCCTGGAACAAGCTGGGTAGAGAAGAAAGCATAAAGACAAAACACACAAGGAAAACAGAACTGCTTCAAACCTTTTCTCTTGATAAGGAAAGAGAAAAAGCCTCAAAACACAGCACAAAATTAAATATCTATAGCCATGGCCATGTACCACCTCAGCCTGACCTTCTTTGTGCTGCTTCCTATAATAGAAAAGCACCATGGTCTTAAGACCACAGATTCTACAGCCAGACTCCCATGTATTTGAATCGCAGTTGTGCCACTTATAGGCTGTGTGACCTTGGGCAAGTTACATAACCTCTCTGTCTAGATTTCTTCATCTATGAAATGGATATAATATCTATCTACTATGGTTGATAATGAGAATCAAATACGTTCATATTTGTTAGGTTCTTGGAAAGAGTCTGGCACACAGTAAATGGCACTTTGTAAGTGTTTCATAAACAAACATCAGTTCTACCCACTTTTGTGATGTATTTGACTGGAGAACTAGAGATAAATTTAAACTTTCCATCTATCTCCAACTCCATGCTTTTTCCCTTCTTCTCTGCCCCATTCATTAACCCTTTAATCATAATCAGAGATATGTTTTTCTCTTAACAACAAGAAAAGCTAACATTTAGTAAATACTCCATACGTGCTAAGTAAATTATCTCATTCAATCCTCATTAAAAAAACAAACAAAACAAAACAAAAAAACACAGTAGATAAATGTCATTGTTATCCCCATTTAACAGATGAAGGAAAAAAGGCACTGAAAGATTAAGTAAATTGTCTAAGATAATGTAGTATGGAACAGAACCAGGATTAGAATCTGGACAGAATTAGGGTTTTCATCATAGAGAGAAAATATATCATACCACAAAAAAATTTCCTAATGAACTGACCTCTTTTCAAACTAATCTTGGTTTAAAAGTCCCTCCTACCCTAGCTAATACCAGGCAACTTGCAAACTCATGAAAATTAATGATTGTTGTTTTAAGCTACTGAATTTTGGGATAGCTTATTTTCACAGCATGTTTACAGTGAAAGCTCACTGATATGGGCTTTTGTATTCTTTCAATAAATTAAAATAAAACCAAATTTGAAAATGCTATAATATAATGAAACAGGCCCTGGCCAGATAGTTCATTTGGTTAGGGAGTTGTCCAGATATGGCAAGATTTGCAGGTTCGATCCCCAATCAGGGCACATACAAGAATCAAGCAATATATACATAAATAAGTGGAATAGCAAGTTGATATTTCTCTCTCTTTCTTTCTCTTTCTCTTCCTCTTTCTCTCTAAAAAGCAATCAATAAATTTTTAAAAAACTATGAAACAAAGAAACATTGAAATCCTACATATTTCTTTGATGAATACACACACACACACACACACACACACACACACACAGACACACAGACACACACACCCTGATTTTAGGCTGATTGTTTAAATTCAACATAAATAAAACTTCTCCTAGAAAAACAATTATTTTCTCCCTAATGTCTATTCTCATATTTCAGGTTAACATGCCTTTGTAACAACAACAAAATGAAATTGCAAATCTTACCAAAAATCCAGGCTTCAATAAACTCAAAGGAAGTGCTGTCATCAGACTGTTCATAGGACATTAACCAAAACAAATGAAAAAGAGTTAAACTAGTTAACACTCGAAGAAAAGCAATATCAACAAGAGTAATAACACAATAAGTGTTTGCAAAAAGATTGATTCGTGTCAAAAAATTAATAAATGACCTTGTGAAAATTCTTAGACCTTGAATAACTTTACAGAAATTATTTCTTTTATGATTGTATTATGCTAACAAGCCAAGACAGCAACTCTTCCTCTAAGAGACAGAACTGAACTGGCAGAATGTAAGTTAGATTCTTTCCAAAAGCAAAAAAGAAAAACAACAAGAAGCTTGATTCATTTTTTTGGGCACATAGTTGAAAGTAAAAACTGAATTTGGTTAACTATAAGAGCAGTTAAACATTTTTTATAACTCTTAATTTTATTTTTCAAGATAAAGTCCGCTCAAGCATTTTTTTTTTTTTTTTTTAAGCTTATTTTGGCCAACATTTTTAACTGGCCTCATTTGGACAAAGTTTTTTCTCCAGTACCAATTATCCTCAGAGAAGAGGTTAGGAGGACTTCCTCTCCCACATTTCTCTATCAAAGATTTTTCCAAAAAGTAAACCCCTCTAAATCATAAAAAGATTATAACAAGAGTAATTCTGCTATCTGGTGGCAAAACACATAAACAACAAGAGCATGGAATGGGATTATATGTTCCAAAATAGGTCTAAGTTTTCATTACTTTTTTTTTTTTTTAATGACAGAATTTCTAATCTGAATTAAAAGCGAGTTACTTAAATTTTGTCAAAATATCATTAACATTCTGTATAATATTAGGCTAATATGCAAATTGTCCCTTCAATCGGGAGTTCGACTGGAGGGGGGGAGTGCCAGCTGACCAACAGCCCTTAGCCCCTCTTCCTGGCCCAATCAGCCAATCGGGCTGGGCCAGCCAGACCTCACCCATGCACGAATTCGTGCACTGAGTCTCTAATTAGAGATAAAGACAAGAAAGGAAAAGAATAGACTACCATTAAATACTGTGTGCCAGGTACTATTAGGAATCTCACATTCACTTTCAGAGAAAATTTAGATCACTAAGACCTTTCTTCACCAAAAAAGAACTCTCCAGAGACATTCAGTTGCCACAAAGATAAACTGTTCAATTTGCCATTGTGATATATAAATGCCAGCTTTGACTTAGTACCGTACAAAATGAATTTTAAAGCAGGAAAAGATCTTAGCCTGGCATTCTCAAGTTACAGCTGAGGAGAAAGAATCAAGGGTATTGACTTGAACAAGATAATATAACTGGTGAGAGTCAACACAAGGTCTCAGATTCTAAGTCTCCTGACTTGAGAGCAATAGCATTCTCTCCCTTCTCTTCACTGAAAAATGGTAGCAGAGTTACCAAAAACTGTCAGTTAAGGCCTATTTCACCTCAGGTTTTCCTCATTGAGCCTATTTCTCCCACTTGTAAAGGAATAGTAGGGTACATCAACATTGAGTTTAATATTGTTTTCCATACTGAAACACAACAGAGTCTTAAATCCTCAAAGGAGGGCTTCAGGGACTCCTTTGTGTGACTTCCAGCCTGGGCAGCTTATAGATTTCATCTTCTACTCACCCCCATGCCCAGGCGTCCTAGTACAAAACAAAGCCTACACAATAGTTCTCAAAGTGTGGTCTCTGACATGCAGCATCAACATCAACCGAGGACTTGTTAGAAATGTACATTTTTGGGTCTTATGCCAGACCTACTGGATAAGAAGTTCTGAGAGTGGAACCCAAAACAATGTATTTAACAAGCCATTCTGGTGATTCTGATGCATGCTAAAATTTAAGGACCACAGATCTTCACAATCAACACAATGACCGCCTTAACAGACTCTGAAGTGATTTTTTATCATATTTAGAAATGGCAACTCACTTGGTGAATGTGTTTTCTTACATAACTTTGGGAGCATAGCACAAAACTTTCCTGATAGCAATTGTTTCAATTTGCTAGTAGGAGTCCATCCATACCTTATTTGAAATATTGTGTTTTGGTTTGTTTTTTTGCTTTTGCTTTATTATGTATGAGTGTTTCTATCAATGTGGAAATGAATAACAAGAGAGGAAGAACACTTTCAAGAGCACAGTGAGTAGACAAGAGATATCTCCATTGCCCTCTCTTCCTCTTCCTTTTGTAGTCTCTCTCATCGTGCTCAGCCACAACCATCACTTCAACCACTGTTGGCCTTAACTCCTCTGAATGTTGCCTATTTAACCCCTGTCCCTTCAGCTCCCATAACTGCCACCTCTGCTTGCTTTGCCTCCACTATCTTTATCTACCATTACCTCCACTTTGTCAGTTGGTTTGACTGCCTGGTTCCAAAGGTTGAGTAATCTCAGTACCTATAAGAGATTTAAAGTCTAGTTGGAACCATGTAATATGAAAAAGGAAAAACTCAGGAATAGGAAAGCTAAATAAATTATTCATTGTTCTGCAGCTTTTTCAATGAAATCAATAAGGTTATATTTTTTTCTAGTATGTCTTTTTTAAAGATGGTTAAAGTATGTACCTCTTTTTAAGGAACACATATCATAACATTTCTTTTCTTTTTTTTTTTTTTTTCAGTCCTTCCATCTTCCTCACTCAGCCTCCCACCCACTCTCCCCTGAAAACTGTCAGCCTGCTCTCTATGGGTGTGTCTCTATTTTGCTTGATAGTTCATTTTGTTCATTAGATTCCACATATTAGTAAAGTAATATGCTATTTGTCTTTCTCTAACTGGTTTATTTCACTTAGCATAATGCTCTCCAGGTCCATCCCAGCTGTCGCAAAGGGTAAAATTTCCTTCTTTTTTAATGGCTAACATTCCATTGTGTAAATGTACCACAGCTTTTTTATCCACTCATCTGCTGATGGAGACTTGGGCTGCTTCCAAATCTTGATTATTATAATTAATGCTGCAGTGAACATATGGGTGAACATATCCTTATGCAGTGAACATATGCAGTGAACATATCCTTAGCTTTCTTGCCTGAATCCAGTTTTTAGCCTCTCAAAACCAAGTTAAATTCTTCTTAGCATAGGTTCATCAAAAAATTCCCTAAGCCTACATTTTATATTTTCAATGAGCAATTCTTGAGAATAGTCAGAGTCCTAAAGAACTAAGTTTGCCTGAGCCCTTCTTTGAAGTTATCAACATAGGTTCTGATGATTTAATCCAAATATTATTATTATTATTATTATTTAGTCTATATTTCAATATCTTTACAAATATATTTCTTCTTTCAACATTTAGTATGTGTCATGGACTATTCTAGGTGCTGAAGATACAGCAGGTAATAGAATCAGGTAGGGGAACCTTTTCCTAGTGGAGCTTACATTCTAGTGGAATGAATAAAATAAGTTATAAAATAGTTTATTAGATGACAGTATGCTAAGGAGAGAAACAAAGCAGGAGTGGAGAATACAAAGGCTAAAATTTTAGATAGGGTAATCAATAAAGGCTCATTAAGAAGGGAATATTCAAATATCTTGGGAACTCCCATATGTTTTGCTAAAACATGTGTTTGACATGATTAACTGTTAGATGTCCTGTTGGTTTCTAAGAATTACCGAAAACCATTTGTTTAACCATACATTCTGGAATTCTCTAGAAGTTAACACCAACCTTATTAAGTTTCATTTTTTAAAATTTGCCTTGTGATTTCCCAGAATCAGTTATTTCAGAGATACCAGTAAGAAAACAACAAATACTGTTGTATATACATAAATAGATAGAAAACAATGCCACATCAGACACTGGCAGAACTATTTATTTTCCAACACACACATACACACACACACACACACACACACACACACACACACACACACACACACACACACACACACACACACAAATACCATGGAAGGTACTATTTAAAAAACAGATTATTTTTTCTTCTGTGCTCTTACCCACTGAAATAAAATTATCAGTGTCTGTTGTTGCTGCTGCTGTTGTTACAGGCAGCTTCACAAGTGCCTAGAATACAGCAATAAATGGTGAAATAGACACCTGAAAAGCAAAGAAAACTTGTGGGAGGGGAAAAAAAAAAAAAAAGGATGAACCTTTAAAACATCTTCTGTAGAGAACTGTAATCACCTTTTTGTCCCAGCCTGAGCTAATAAAGACATAACTTATTTACCAAAGCACCTTAAGTCAGATACAGTGCCCATGCTGTCTGGTAGATGTCTTTTTATGTCACTTTACACTTGGTTCACACAGGAACCAAGTAATTTAGCCAAGGTCACATGCCAAGAGTTTCTGTTCTTGTCTATTTTAAAAGTAAAAAAACAATAGTTTCCCCTTCTTACTCTACTGCCAGAATCCATTGTCTCTTTCTTAATTTCTCTGACCAATTCTGCAGAAAACACTTAAACTCTTTAAATGCTTTAACAAATTGTTTCATGTCCAATATCATTAGTGACTGTAAAATGACCAGAAATATGGGGCATCCTTGTTAGAAAAAGAAGGGGGGAGTGGGGAATACTGTGGGGATACTGGGTAAAGCAAAACAAAACAAAAACAAACAAAACTTTATAGAGAGTAAATAATATCTTTGAATCTGACTTCCTATGATCTTGCACAAAATCTGATGATTTATTCAGTTTTGTTTGAAGAAGATATCCAGTGATAAGACAAAAAATTGGGCTTTAGAATCAGTCCTGGATTCAAATTCTGTCTCTTTTAATTATGTGCTAAGTGGTACATGTGAATTGAGCCAGTTATTTACTGTGCTGAAATTCACATTATGCTCAAATGGCAACAAATAGTACAAAATCTCTTCAAATGGTTATTTTTAGATAATTAGATAAGTAATAAGTATAATATAGTCATTGTTAAATCAATGTTAGTTTCATTTCTTCCTCATCAAAAATTTTCTGTTTGCTTAAAATGATATTTCTTATTACAGAAGTTTTATAGAGTAATTATGGTTGGAAAGTTGTAAGGAGGACATGGTTGGAAAGTTGTAAGGAGGACATTCTGGTAAAAGGGAAGTGTGTGGAGGACATTCTGGTAAAAGGGAAGTGTGCCCTCTTATCTGAATTCTGACTTAGGGGAGACTTAGGGGAATGTCAAAGGGGTTCCCCTAATTATTCTTTTTTTAAAAATATATTTTATTGATTTTGTACAGAGGAAGGGAGAGAGATAGAGAGTTATTATAGAAACATTGATGAAAGTCATCAATCAGCTTCCTCTTGCACACCCCCTACTGGGGATATGCCCACAACCAAGGTACATGCCCTTGACCGGAATCGAACCCGGGACCTTTCAGTCCCCAAGCCGACGCTCTATCCATTGAGCCAAACCACTCCCAGCGACCCCCTAATTATTCTTGACCTTTCCAAACAAGTCTGTGCCTGTGCATACCCCTAGGTGTTTACTGGAATCCTTATGCTTAATCCCTGGATGCCCTTGCCTAGAGGACAATGTAAACACCTGTGTCTCCCAAGATTACTCACCCTAGGGATTGCATCTAAAGATAAAAATCCCAATGAAAGCCTAACAAGCAGGCAATTGAGGCTGCCTGGCTTCTTCAGCCAGGCCATCCCTTAGCTTTCTCCCTCACAGTGAAACTGTGTCAGAGTAATCTATTCAACCATCATTCAGGGCTGCTGGTCAGCCCCGGCCAGGTGGTGGGTGCCCCAGGTGAGAAGCCCCAGCAATTATCAAAAATGTGGAAATAGAGATAACTGAAGTGAAGAAAGTTTACATTATTAACATTCCTTACAACCAAAGATAATTAGGTTAACAGTTTGTACATATCTTTCCGATCTTTTCTTCTATAAGCACATAGAATACTTACTTTTCTTTAATTAACATAACTCATTATTGAAGTGAGACACAAAAATGCATAAATCAATGAATTTTTACAAATGAACACATCTAATATCATTACTTTTTTAAAATATATTTTATTGATTTTTTTTTTTTTTTCTTACAGAGAGGAAGGGAGAGGGACAGAGAGCCAGAAACATTGATGAGAGAGAAACATCGATGAGCTGCTTCTTGCACACCTCCCACTGTGGATGTGCCCAAAACCAAAGTACATGCCCTTGACTGGAATCAAACCTGAGATCTTTCAGTCTGCAAGCCGACGCTCTGCCCACTGAGCCAAACCGGTTAGGGTTATTATTACTTTTTGATGTGCTTGTAGACTTAACAGTAAATCAGGACCTTGACAGTGCTGGAACAAGGCTATGCAGACAGATTGCCGAGGGTGGATCCAGCTCCAAGGTTTCCCAGTAAGTGACCTGGGATAACTTATTTAACCTTTCTAGTATCAGTTATCTCATTGCCCACTAGTAACAATTTCCTCGATTATGAAGGTTAAATGAGTCAATGTAAATAATTTACTTAGAATAATGTGAAACATAGCATGCCTCCAATAAGTAAGCTATTGCTATTATTATACACTATCTAGAGAGCCTTGTCTCTCACAATAATTATTGTGCCCCCTCCCCTTTTTTTCTTTCTTTCTTTCTTTCTTTCTTTCTTTCTTTCTTTCTTTCTTTCTTTCTTTCTTTCTTTTGTTTGTTTTGTTTGTTTTTAGGAATTTGGTTAGTTCCCTCAAAGTCTTCTCTGATTTCCTCATATGCAGTTAGCTAAATGGAAAGTTATGGCCATTCTCAAATAAGCCGCATGTTTCCATTTGAGGTCAGACTCTCTCACTGGTACCAAGATAGCCAGGTGTCTCCAAATACACCCTAACCTATCTTCCCAAACCTAAAGCCATCTGCTCACTTCTATAAGCAGTCCTATCAAGCAATACTCATTCTCATTTTAACATGTCTTGTCTAGTTCTACCTCTGGCTGTGGGCTTAGAGTTCCCTACCTTATTTTTTTAAAATATATTTTATTGATTTTTTACAGAGAAGAAGGGAGAGAGATAGAGAGCTAGAAACATCGGCCAGCTGCCTCCTGCACACCCCCTACCGGGGATGTGCCCGCAACCAATGTACATGCCCTTGTGCCCGCAACCAATGTACATGCTCTTGATTGGAATCAAACCCGGGACCTTTTAGTCCACAGACCAACACTCTACCACTGAGCCAAACAGGCTTCGGCCCCTACCTTCTTGAAATGTCTTCTCCTAGCATGCTTTTAAAATTTCCCATGCCACTCCAGGTAGAGCTTGCTCTCACTTTGGAACTCACTCGCCCTCCCTTGGCAGTCACCATGCACTGCCTTAATCACAGTAAAGCCCACCACGTGCATATATGGCACTTCACGGCCTACAAAACGCCTTTCAAAATGTCTTTTGACCCACACAACAATCTGATAAGATAATAAAGTTGTGATTATTATCTGCATTTTACCATCAAAGAAATTTATCATGAAAACATATCCAGTCCCTGCCTGGAATGCTAGCTCCTCCAGACCAAAGACATTGCATTTCTCTTAGCTTTCTTGTCCGCAAGACATTTTCACTCTGGAATTGATCTACTGCCCAGATCATTGTTATCAATAAAACTATCCAACACTTTAGAGTGCCTTTTACATATCTGTGGGTTAGACATATATAGTTACCATTTATGTATTGATATTTAACAGAATATTGAATGGTTGCTGTTTGCTGGCACTGTGCTCTATTTTGAGATCCCGATATGCTATATTAAGGTTATGTGAAAAAGTGCTGGCTTCCACGCCATATGTCCTAGATTTGAATACTGCCTCCATAATAGACGTGTAGAGTTATCTTGTGCATTTCTGACCGTCAGTTTCCTCACCTACAATATGGAGATAATCTCTTATCTGAACACCTCACAGGACAATTGTGAAGATCAAATAAGTATGCAAGTGCTTTGTTTGCTTAATGAAAACATAGAAGTATCCATGTTATGCAATTAAGAGATGGTTCTTGCCCTTGTAGTTCCACAATCCAGTTGAGAAAACATCACACACAAAATGTATGTAAGAAGACAGGTTACAATATAAAATGGCATTTGCTAAGTGGCAGAAAGTGCAAATATATAATCACCTAGAGAGAACTTGAGATGGTAGCATTATGCTTTTAAACTCAGAAGATTTAAACATTATTCCAAATCTTAGTTTGTCCCCTACTTTATTCATGTTTAAATTGTGAAAATATTCATTCTTCTTGTGGGAATTAACTTTAACCAGAAATTAAATTATAATAGCTATTTGGATTCTTTAAAAAAAAAAAATGTGTTAATGCCCTATATTACTGTGGAGGTACCTTACCAAGGTTCATTTCCTTCTTCTACACTATTCCAAAGGGACTGCAAGAGTTATCACCCGCCTCCCCCCGATTTCTGGGTAAGAAGAATAGGAGAAAATGTAAGGAAGCTGCTCTTTGATCTCCTTGCACATCAATTACAGGTAATAAATCCTCCTGCACTGGAGCTAAGACAGGATCTCCAAAGCACATGGACTTTTCCTATTAGAAAATATAAACCAAATAGTGACTATTTGTTGTTTAGATTTATTTTGTGAGTAATGTAACTGAAAAAACAACCCAGCATTGAAGGATGTATCATTTTTAATCTCAGCACTTTTAGCAACTGCCAACACCAGATAGAGTATCTTATTGCAATAATTCAAGGATTTCTCTATTAGTTTCTCTAAGCCCTTAAAGCAAATGAAGCTCTTATGATATAAAACACCTTCTTTCTCTCTTTTTTTCCCCCAGCTCTCAAGCCTAAATGCATTTCAGGGTAGAATTTTAAATGAATGAGATAAATGAAATTCTATCTAACTGTATTAATTTTTGACACTCCTTTTATGATTCTTTTAGAAAGAACGTGGAAACGAATTGCAAGTCTGGCTGCTGTACAGTCATGATGAATAGCATGCTACAAATAATATTTTTTCAAACTTTTGAAAGACCAATTTAGATGTTTAATCTCTTAGGTGGGTTTACAAACACTCCAAATGGATATTTATTTGATCCAAGACCCAAATAAGATGAAAGTAAAGTATGATAATTGACCAAGGAGCCTGTGAATGAGGTTTCTTAAACAAAGAAAAAGCACTCATATATTAAAGGAAGCACTTTCATACTTTTCCTCCCTATTGTTTAACCTTCTGTTCCCACCACAAATATCTATGCGTAGTTCTTATCTCTGACCTTGAGGAACTGTATAGTGTTCTCAAAGCTTACTTTTAGATCACAGATGACCTTCAGTTGATATCATTGAGCTCTGACCTGCCTCAGTGATCTGCTCACACAAAATACTTATGCTGAACAGTGCTGGTGTGTGCAGTAGGGGTAAGTGAATTATTTACAAAAATTTGAGTTGACACCTTTTATCAAATGTGGAAAGATGAAGACAAAACAGCTGCTATTGCTGTCGTAAGCAATCTGCTGGTGATTGAATAAAAGTGTCAAGAAAATGGCTGCTTGATGGCCTTTTGTTCTCCCTCATCCAGCTTGATGTTAGTTTGAGCTGTCAGTTAGGAATCACGGCAGTGTGATTTATCAATAGACTGAGTGACCTTCTGTTTTAGCTGGTGGTAGAACTGGAAGACAGCGCCCTCTACTGCAAATACACAGCTTTTCCTCTTAGTGTGCCATTAATCTAAGCGAGTGGTTTGCATTTGCTGGAAGCAGCTCACCCTTATGATAATTACAGCTTTTTAAGTTTTGTCCTGTATCAATTGCTCCTACACGTTTATTAAAAATTATTAAAATGAAAAAACTTCAAGCATATTTCTATACCTTCCAGCAAATTAATTTACAAAATCAGTATTTCAGATAAAATGCTTCCTCCTTGCTAATTAAACTGCAGAATAAGGAAACATTATCTTTGATAGCAAACTGAATCTTTAAATAGTGTTTGGATTACATTGATATTAATAGCCCATCTGCATTAACTCAAATTATTTTATAGTCTCTATAAAAAGAAGGATTTAGACTTATTTTTCTTTCATAATATCATGGTCTCCTCAGGGAAAGATATTATTCTCAATCAGAGCTTTGTGGATCCTTGGGTGATATGAAATCATTGTGGACCAGGACCTTACAAATGAATATTCCTACTGTCATCATGTAAATATATGCATTTTTAAAAATAGGTCTTTCAGATTTAATGGATATTTATTTGATCCAAGACCCAAATAAGATGAAAGTAAAATATGAGGAAAAGGACATTCTAGCAACTATTGGAAAGGAAATATTGAACATATTTAAAAGAATTAAAATAACATCTGATTTCTAATAATACATAATATTTTAATGTTCAGATATAATTTGCCACAATGTGCTGCAAATTCTGGTTGTTTTAAAAAACTGTTAGATAAAATAATCTCTAAGGTATTTCATAACTTTCACTTTAAAATCTTTCTTTGCATTTTTAAATCGGGCATGAACCACCATTGTGTAAGTATTATTTTGTTGGTTGTATCACACACTTCAGTACTTAAAGATATTTTCTAAAGCTGTCTTTTCTCAGTCTCTCTTACATGTGGTTTTCATTGCACCACAGATTAGGGGAGACCAGGTTAGAAATATGAAAATATGTGCTTCACTATTTCACAAAATTTCCTCTTTGTACTCCATGCTTTTTCCTCCCCAGTTTAATTATTAGGTGGTTGCCTCTCTCACACAAATAGATCCGAGCCTGGGCTTCGGACCTCAGTTCCTTGCATGGGTTTGTCTTTTCCTCTCTCTCCTGATATACATACACATCATGGCTTGTTCATAAAAGATCTGCAGCAAAGTTGAATAATATGTAAATTTTATGTTGTAATGAATTAGGTCCTAAGATCTTTAAAGGTCAGACACCTGGTATAATACATCACATTTTTTTAATATCAACTGCAAAATAACTGTAATAAATTTTTCCAACACCACATCCTCACACACTGTTACCCACAAGGAAGCACCAAAGGAAATGTGTCATTTGTCAAAACATGCAGAAAAACTGGCATGTGTACAAGTCACTTTAAAAGTAATGCTCAGGTTAGAAATAGCTTTCCAGATGAATATTTTGTGGTTAAACAAAGAAAAAACACATTATTGCTTGACCAAAAGCATCTCCTGATATGTAAAAAGAATAAGAAAGAAACAACTAATTCCAGGATATATGATAAAAATAATTTTAATTAGATACAGGATAATGTGTAATTTATAAGCAAAAAGCCTTATTTGTTTATCTTTAAGGAAAAATTCAACAGGCATGAAAATTTAAGCATGGATGAGTGAATGGGCTGTTATAAAAATGTATGGCTGAGTTATAGAAATTTTATAGTTGCTATTAAAATAAAAATATTTATTTCTTTTATAACACTATTTGCAAATTTCAATTACCATTCTCTATTGTAGGAACATTGCTGTAGCAAAGGAAGGAAAAGAGATTTGCCTGCAAATAAAGCAGACTTTGGGGATTAAGATATATAAACCCACATAAGTACTTGTTCCCATTCCCACCCACCCCATGCCCCTATTCTCCTAAGGTATATTTTTTTAACATAAGATACAGCATGGGGGGACCTAGAGAGTATTATGCTAAATGCAATAAGCCAGTCAGAGAAATACAACTATCATATGGTCCCACTCATATATGGAATCTAATGAACAAAATAAACTGATGAACAAAATAGATCCAGGGACATGGAAACATGGAACAGACTGACAAATATCAGAGGGGAAGTGTGGAAGAGATTAACCAAAGAACTTATCCTAGCTAATAAAAGGGTAATATGCAAATTAACCATCACTCTGTCACAAATATGGTGGTGCCCATAGCCACAAGATGGCAGCGACCACTCCTCTCAGCCCTGCCTGAGTCCACCTCAGCCTCAAAGGGTCTCTGAGCAGTGAACACTGCTGTGGTGGGGGGTGCTTGTGTCATCACCTCGGTACCAAGGCAAGTGTTGCACTCCTGGCCACGGGTGGGCCTCTGGGCCACCGAGAGGCAGAGGGTGTGGAGTGGACAGGCTGTGCAGAGAGCTACTGGTGCACTGATTTGTGCACAGGACTACTAGTATGCATATAAGCATAACCATTCATATACTCCTTGGTGAAGGCCTAGGGGTGAATGTGGGGAAGGAAGGGGACATCCGTAATACTTTCAACAATAAAGATAAATTTTTCGGGGGGAAGATATAGTGAAATGAACAGATAGTCAGAAATGTTCCCCTTTAGAGTTTTTGATCCAGACAGGTCCCTGATAAGGCAATGCTATTAAAGGCATGCCCTTAAAATACACTGAGTTGCCAGATTATTATGAACCCTGGACATAATCTGGCCACTCAGTGTGTGTATATATTAGAGGCCCAGTACATGAATTCATGAATGGGTGGAGCACAGCCAGCCTGGCCAGGGAGAGGGGACTTGAGTGATTGGCTGGCCTGCCTACTGGTCAAACTCCTGGTTGAGGGGATAATTTGCATATTAGCCTTTTATTATGTAAGATATACACTGAGTGGCCAGATTATTATCCATTCAGAGATCATAATAATCTGGCCACTCAGTGTATATATTGTAAGTGGTTATTTTACATACACCCCCTGGAGCTGATATTCTGGTAGGGGGAAGATAGACAATGGGCAAGCAAATAATTAAATAACTAGCATGGCAATGAATATTCAGATAAAAATTGAGGATATATTTGAGAAATGCCTAAATGAGTTTATCCATATTAGTAGTAATTGTGTTTTAAACTGGAATGCACTTAAAGAAAGACTGATCACTTACTAGTAAACAACCTAATGTATTTTTTCTAACATTTTCTATAATGGTTCTGTTAGCACATACATATGGCATCAGTCAATAGTTGCAAAGTAAAGTGGCAATTTTGTCCAGATCATTAAGAGGCACCCCATGAGTAAAAAAATTAAAGCCAGGGTAGTTTTAGTATTTGAAAGTTCTGGAAAATTGCCAAAATATCCCCCCTCCCCCTCATGTCCCCCGTTTTTTAATACATATACACAAAGTTAACCAAACTATTCATAACCTTTATAGCCAGACCTAAAGTGAACTTTCTAAGCTGAGGAGAATGAACTCCACCCCATCCTTTCCCACTCTGGCCCCAACCCCCAACCCTCTACCTCCCCACTCCCCCACCCCCACCCCCCACACACACACAGCAGCTGAGCACTGTGTTCTTGCTTCCAACCAATCCAATTCAGAGCTCAGTAGACAAACTGAGGGGCATAAGATCAAACCTCAACCTCTCAGTGTTTAAATTCGTTTGTTCAAAATGGGCAATGGACATGAGGAAACTATTTAAAAAGAAATGTACAGCAATCTAAGGAAAACAATTTAAAGCAAATTGACCCCAAAAGAATGTTTTAGAGCATAACCTAAGGCTCATGAAGGTGTAGCAAGAACAGCATGCTGTACTCTGCTGGCAGAAGTGTAGATTTCCTTTGTTTTCTGGAAAACAATTCCAGAAAGTAGGACTCTAGCAAACCATTTGGCGGTGTGACCCATTCATTCTTTCATTTAACCAATGTTTATGGAGTGCTCAGCTTGTGCCTGACAGTGAACAAACACAGAAAATCCCTGCTTTCATGGAGCTGATGTTCTGGTGGGGGAAGACAGATAATGAGCAAGCAAATAATTAAATTGCTAGCATGTCACATGTTGGTAAGAGTGATGGAGAAATCATTTTAATTTGCAGGGAAGGGAGCAGCATTATGTGGTTACTTTAGTAGAATGGTCAAGAGTAGCTTTATTGATAAGGTGGCATTTGAGCAAAGGCCAGAAAAAATTAAAGGTTAATAGCTAAGATTTGGAAACAGCCTAAGTGCCCATCAGCAGAGAGTGGATTAAAAAAACTGTGGTACATCTACACAATGGAATACTATGCTTTGCTAAAAAAGAAGGAATTCTTACCATTTGCTATAGCATGGATGGAACTGGAGAGCATTATGCTAAGTGAAATAAGCCAGTCAGAGAAAGATAAATATCACATGATCTCACTCATTTGTGGAATATAATGGACAACATAAACTGATGAACAAAAACAGTTCCAGAGACAGAAAAACATCAATCAGACCATCAAACCTCAGAGGGAAGGTAGGGGAGGGTGGGGGTAAGGGGAAGAGATCAACCAAAGGACTTGTATGCATGCATATAAGCCTAACCAATAGACATAGAAAACAGGGGGGTGAGGGCATGAGTGGGGGAATAGGGGGTAAAGGGGGAATAAGGACACATATGTACTACCTTAATCAATAAAGAAATTAAAACAAACTAAAGAAGTAAAGGTTATCAAGGGGAAGCAGCCATGTTTCATCCCAGAATTCTACATAGACCAAGCTCCATGCCTTCAGATTGGTTTACTGCCAGCAACGAAGTTGGGGGAAATCCCACCTCCCAATATGCTCTCTTCTTTGGTGACCATGTGGCAGACCTGCTGCCTGGATAGCCCTATACTAGAGAACCCAACCCTGTCTTGGGCAATCATGCAGGCACCCAGCAACCAAGGATGCCCAGGGCCCCTGAGGAGCTGTCCTCTATGCTGACAGGCTGCTGGGCCAAGGCACTAGAATACCAGCAGGACAGGGCTAGTGTCTTGCTAGCCTCTAAGCAAGGGGAGCCCGGCCCATTATAACACCCTCATGAGTACTTGGCCTGCTCCTCCCTTTCCTGTCCCAGTTCAGAGTGTTCTCTGAGGAAACTCAGATTGCTACTTTTCATCTATCTTCTGAAATTAGCAGAAATCAAAACCAGGTATATATCTAAAGTTATTCCACAGTTACTTAAAATAGAAATAGCCAGTAAAAGGCAGAATTGTAACTTATATTCACAACAAATTAGATAGTTGTGTGCATAGAAAAAAGACAGAAAAGAAATTCATTAATGTCACAGCCATCATATATTTACGGCCCAAGGTGCCAAATCCGACCCAAGGCTTGTTTTTGTAAAATTTTACTGGAGCACAGTCATGCACACTTATGTGGCCTCTTTTGAAATATTATACAACAGAGCTGAGGAGTTAAAGCAGAGATTATATGGCATACAAACCTAAACCATTGACTTTCTAATCCTTGACAGAAAAGATTTACTTGACCTTGGTCTACAAAACTCAGTTACAAAGGTTTTGATTTTCTCCCTGTGTCTCTGTATATTTTTATCTTTTCTAAAGATAACAATACACGATGGTTATAGTCAGAAAAAAAGATAAACACAGTCATGCATCCCTTAACAAGGAGGATTCATTCTGAGAAGTGTATTGTTAGGTACTTTTGTCATTGTGTGGAAATCACAGAGTGTACTGACACAAACCTAGAGGACATAGCTCACTACACACCAGGCTGCATGGTATAGTCTATTGTTTGAGGCTCTAAACCTGAATACTGTAGGCAATTATAATACAATAAGTGTAAGTATTTTCATAACATCTAAATATAACTAAACACAGAAAGGGAAGAGTAAAAATAAGATCTAAAAGATAAAGAATGGTGCACCTCTATGGGGCACTTACCATGAATGGAGCTTGAAGGACAGGAAGTGGCTCTAGATGAGTCAGTGAGTGGGTGATGAGTAAATGAGAAAGTCTATGACATTACTCTAAACTATTATAGACATTACAAATGCTGTACACCTAGGCTACACTAAATTTTGAAATACATATGAGGATGTTTTCTTCAAAAATAAATTAATCTTAGTTTACTGTAACCATTTTACTTCATAAACTTTTTAATTTTTTAACATTTTGACTTTTAAATACTAATTCATCATATAGATGTACAAAAATAACTTCTTTCTTTATATCCTTATTTCATAAGCATTTTTCCCTTCAAAAAATATTTTTTACTGCTTTTGTTTTGTTAAAAACCAAGATACATACATTAGACTAGGCCTACACAGGGTCAAGATATCAATACCACTTTCTTTCACCTCCACACAAAAGATTTTCAGTGGCAAAAACACACATGGAGCTGTCATTTTCTATAATGACAATTCCTTCTTCTAAAATACCTCCTATATGACCTACCTGAGGTCTTTGAAGAGGTGTCACTTTTTTCAGAAATATGTTCATGGTAGTTTACTTGGTTTGTTTCTTTTTTTTTTTTTTTTTTTTTTTTTTTTTTTTTTTTTTTTTAATCATAGACTAGAGGCCCAATGCACAAACTTCATGAAAGAGCTTTGGCCCCAGCCCCCACCTGCCACTACCATGGCAGGGAGCCTATGCTGCCTCTACCTTGGCACTTGCCCACTGTGGCTTTGTCCAGAAGAACATCTGGGAGGACATCAGGTCTTATTAGCATATTATGCTTTTATTATTATAGATTTGCTTGTAAGTATATACTGCACCATGGACATTCTTCTCTAATAATGAGAACCTTTAAATCTTGGGGTCCATGTTTTCAATTTTTTTAGAAATATAAAATGTAAACTTTTATCAGAGAATATTTTTAAGCTTTTATGTTTTAATTTTTTAAATAAATCTTTATTGTCCAGATTATTACAGTTGTTCCTCTTTTATTCCCCCATAGCTCCCCTCCATTCGGTTCCAACCCCACCCTCTGCCCTTACCCCTACCACTGTCCTTATCCATAGGTGAAAGATTTTTGTCCAGTCTCTTCCTGCACCTCTTTCCCCCCGCCAAGAGGCTCAGTCCACTCCCTTTCTATGCCCCTGATTCTATTATATTCACCAATTTATTCTGTTCATCAGATCTTTTATTCACTTGATTTTTAAATTCACTTATTGATAGATATGTATTTGTTGTTCATAATTTTTATTTTTTCTTCTTCTTCCTCTTCTTAAAGAATACCTTTCAGCATTTCATATAATACTGATTTGGTGGTGATAAACTCCTTTAGCTTTTTCTTATCTATGAAGCTCTTTATCTGCCCTTCAATTCTGAATGATAGATTTGCTGGGTAGAGAAATCTTGGTTGTAGGTTCTTGCTATTCATCACTTTGAATATTTCTTGCCACTCCCTTTCTGCCTGCATAGTTTCTGTTGAGAAATCAGCTGTCAGTCATATGTAGGTAACTAACTGTTTTTCTCTTGCTGCTTTTAAGATTCTCTCTTTGTCTTTCTCCCATGGCATTTTCATTATGATGAGTCTTGGTGTGGTCCTCTTTAGATTCCTTTTGTTTGGGGTTCTCTGTGCTTCCTATACTTGTAAGTCTATTTCTTTCACCAGGTGGGGGAAGTTTTCTGTCATTATTTCTTCAAATAGGTTTTCAATATCTTGCTCTCTCTCTTCCAGCACTCCCGTAATTCGAATGTTGATATGCTTGAAGTTGTCTCAGAGGCTCCTTACACTATCTTCATATTTTTGGATTCTTTTTTCTTTTCCAGTTGGGTGTTTTTTGCTTCTTTGTATTTCAAATTTTTTACTTGATTCTTGTGATCCTCTAGTCCACATGTGTCAAACACAAGGCCCTCCGGCCAAATCCGTCCCGCCAGGCCTTGCAATGTGGCCCGCACTGCGCTGTCATCACTGAACTCCGCTGCGTTTCCATCACAATGACAGTTTATGACTGTTCAGTAAACCATTCGGCCCGCGATTTAGGCTGGATTTTAGATTTTGGCCCCTTCTCTGATTGAGTTCGACACCCCTACTCTAGTCTGTTGTTGAATCTCTGCATATTATTCTTTATTTCAGTCAGTGTATGCTTAATTTCTAGTTGGTACTTTTTCATATCCACAAGGTTCTCACTAAATTTATCAGCCTATTCTAGAAAATTCTTGAAAAACCTTATAACTGTGGTTTTGAACTCTATATCCAATAGTTTGCTTTCCTCCGTTTCTTTCATTTGTGACCTGTTTTTTTGTCTCTGCATTTTGGCTGCTTCCTGTGTTGATAGAGTGGCTTTGTGTGGTGGGTGTCTTATAGGGCCCAGTGGCTCAGCCTCCCCAGTTACCTGAGGCAGACACTCTTGATGCACCCCTCTGTGGACTGTGTGTAGTTAAGCCTTGATTGTTGTTGGTATCACTGGGAGGAATTGACCTCCAGGCCAATTGGATGTGAGGATCAGCTGTGTCTATGATGGGAGAACTTCTGTGCTGGAGATACCCTTATAAGGCAAGACTTGCTTTAGTGGGGCTTTGGTGCTCACTGAGTGTGTCCCTTACAGATCTGAGGAGTTATAATCTGGATGGTCCCATTCTGACCACTGGGTACACTGATTCTTGGATTGCCAAGGAGGTGCTAATTTAAACTCTGCTTGAGGCAACCCAGCAGGAGCTATGGAGAGATCTTCAGGTTCCTCTTCTTTATTTGGGTTTTGAAAGTGCCTACATGAGGCCCAACTGTGAAGCAAGGTTCTTGCACTAGCTTCTATGGGGCCTTGGGCTTTCTTTTGGATGTTCTAGGTCTCTCTGACTAAGCTGCAGTTTGTTAGGTAATTTTAGGTTTTGAAGGATCGGGCCATTCATATGCAAAAATCTCTGTGCACAGATTGGCTGGGGTGGAGTTTCAGGGTGGAACAAACAGCAATGGCTGATTGTTGGCCCTGCCCTAAGAGGCACCCGGGTCTCAGTGTCCCTTGAGTTCCGCCCTCTGCCAGACAGTTCATTTTTCCCCCAGTATGAATCTGGGTCCCCAGAGTCTAGCCCAGAACTGGAGTTCAGAGCAGTCAAGAGCTTGAGTCTCCTTCCAGATTGAAAAAGACAGCCACGTACTCAGTTGCTTGCCCTTTCTGCATGAGCACCTCTATACCTCTGCACTTTACTTCTGCAGCTCCTCTGAGTCTCAGTGTGCTTTTCTCTTTCCTTCTAGTTGTAGAATTTCCACTCAACCAGCCTTCCTGTGGTTCTGGATGATGTCTGTTTTGTCTTTTAGTTGTAGTTTTGAAGTGATTGTGCGAGGCAGCAATTTCAGGTGTTTGCCTATGCCACCATCTTGGTTTCTCTCTATCAGAGCTTTTTAAGGTGCTTGTTGACTTTGCAAAAGCTTCTGCTAATACCCCTTCACTTCTTTGGGGTTCTTCTTTTTCTTCACCTTCAGTTTCCCTTTCTCTTGCCTTTTCTTCAGCTTTTCATTTCTGTTCCAATTCCAATAATTTCTCATTGGTTACATCCTCAGGAACCACCTTTAGGAGTTTCTGAATGCTGTCCTTCTCCGCACCCAGTTTAAAGTTGTTTGCCATCTTAACCACAGTCTTGTTGACTTTTACAACCTTCTCATCCCTGGCAAATTCTTTGCATAATAGACAAACCTCTTAAGTGTCTTCTTCCAAATGCCATTCATACACTCCTTGGTGACATTACTCCAAGCCCAAGCAAGGCTCTTGAAGCAATCATAGATGTTGTAATTATTTCAGAATTATATGAGTGTCTTCCTCAGTTGCAGCAATTGCTGGGCAAAGGTCCTCCTCAGGTACTAGGCCTTAAAAGTGGCTATAACTCTTTTTAGGTGATGTTTGGAAAAAGAAACACCACTTGGATATTGGGATGAAGAACGCCAATAAAAGGAGCATGTCCAGGAGCATTATTAACAATAATCAGAATATTGAAAGGTATGTTATTTTCCAAACAGTATTTCTCCATTTCACTGGGACAGCAATTCAGAAGCCTATCTTGGAAGTGGAGTTGGATCATCCAGGACTTCTTACAGTTCCTGTTATATAGTGCAGTGTGTGCTTGTTCACATATTTGTAGACCCTGGGTTTTTCACTGTGCCAGATCCCAAGGGTTTCTATTTGTAGCCTGTGACATTGCTCCCAAGCTGTTGTCCAGTCCTTAAAAGCCTTGAAACCTGGCATTGACTTGGCCTCCTTATACATGAAAGTCCTTTTGGGCATAGTTTGCAGAATGGAGAGGTTTCATCCATACTCAATATTTGGTCTGCAAGTAATGTTTCTCCACAACCAGCTTATTTAGGATTTCCAAAATTTCTTCAACTGCTTTCACATCAGCACTCAGGGACTCATCACTCACTTTCGCATTATATAATAAATAACAATTCTTAAATTGTTTAAACCACCCAGTGCTAGCAGTAAATTCAACATCACAGTAAGGCCCTGCCTTTTCTTTCAACATCTCAATCGCTTTGCTTTGGGTGTAATTGTCATGGTGCTGAGAGGTGCATACTTCTGTGTCTTGTCTTCAATCCCGGTCACTAGAAGTTTCTCCTAGTCTGACAAAGAGCCTTCTCAAACTTTTGCTAGCCTTCCTGCCTTCCATGAATGCCTTTAACAGCTTCTGTCACATTGTTTTTTATTCTTTAAGACCATAGCTATGGTGGAATGGGACATGCCTGACTGCTGAGCAATAACCATCACTGATTTTCCACCTTCATAGTCCTTAATCACTTTTAGTTCTGTTTCCAGGTCAATTACTTGATGTAGTAACATTAACAGTCGATTTTGTACACCTAGAGAACATGATGAACAAAACAACATGGGATTAAATCAAGCACCAGAGAAAATGATGCAATCAAGAGACGCAGTATATGAGATATATGAGGTTTCTGCCAGTGCAATTCGGCAAACTTTTTTTGTTACGTAAGTAGAAAGAATGCACTCTAAAATAATGATTAAAAGGTATAGTACATGAAATACATAAACCAGCAACGTATTTATTGTCATTATCAACTGTTATATACTGTACATAACTGTATGTGCTAGACTTCTATACCACTTCATGCAGTAGGTTTGTTTATACCAGCATAAACACGTGAGCACTACCAAATATCACAGCTACCAATCACTCGGGGATAGGACCTTTTCAGCTCCACTATAATCTTATGGGACCAGCTTTATACATGAGGTTTGCTATTGACCAAAACGTCATTATGAGGGGCATGACTGTATGTAATTTTGTTTTTTCTATTGTTTGGAAATATACTATAAAATTATGAGTGGTTATTATCAAACCCAGTTTGATCCTCAGCCCTAGTTAAATAGCTTATATAATGGGGGCTATAACATTACCAAATATTTGTTGCTTGCACATATTGCCTTTCAGGCACCACTGTAAGCACTTTGCAACTACTAATTCCCAGTCTTCATAATAATTCTATGAGACAGGAATTATTATTATCCCTTTTCACAGATGAGGAAAGTGTAAAGCAAAGGAACTAAATAATTTATTCCATGTCACACTTATACACTGAAGCCAGAATCAAGTTCAAGGTGTGTGGAGTCAGGTTTTATATTCCAAATCCTAGACTGTGCTGCCTCCTTGTGATTACTTAATTCTTGTACTGCCTGCATAGAAGAAAAATGTTCTTTGTCCATGGCAAAAAAAAAAAAAAGTTCTCTCAAGTTAATACTCAAAGTCTGAAAACTCTTGCAGAGACTGAAAGAGGAAAGAGGAAGGTGGGAGAGGAAAAAAGGGATAGATGTGGAAAGTTGAGTTTTTATAGTCCAGACTATATTAAAAAGGGCATTCCTGGAAAGTGATCTGGTGTATTATCCAGGGTTCTTCAGAGAAACAAAACCAATAGAGGGTGTTTGTGTGTGTATGGGGGCGGGGCGGAGGGGGGGAGAGGTGGGATGGTGAGGTGGGGACAGATTTATATTAAGGAATTGGCTCAAATAATTGTGGAGAATGGCAATTCTGAATTCTGTGGAGCAGGCAATCTGGCTAGAGACAGACCCAGCGAAGAACTGATGTTGCAGTTTGAGTCTGGAGGCAGAATTCCTTTTTTCTTGAGGGTCCTATTTTTTTTTTCTCTTAAAGTTTTTAATTTATTGGATGAGGCTTGCCTGCATTATAGAAAGTAATTTTCTTTATTCAAAGTTTACTGGTGTGAATGTTATTCTCATCTTTATGCTCTAGCCAGTGTTCCCAGTGGTTAGAGCATTGGCCCTTGCACCAAATGGTCGAGGGTTTGATTCCCACACATGAGAGAGCAACCAATCGATGAGTCTCTCTCACATTGATATTTTTCTCTCTCTCTTTCACTCTCTCTAAAAAATCAATGTAAAGAAATATTCTCAGGTGAGAATTACCAAAAATAAAAAATAAATGTTAAATCTTATCTTTAAAAACAACTGCTCAGCAATGTCTAGACTGGTGCTGGACCAAATATCTAGCTTAGCTAAGTTGACAGATAAAGGGGATGATCACATCTGAGTAACTTAATAAGAGGGAAAATAAAAGAAGAGAGGACAAAGGTACACACCACAGCACAAGGAGGGACTCTGGAGAGGAACACGTGCTCTTCTTCCCTGAGGTTGTTCACAGTCTAGCAGGAGAAACAAACAAATCAACAGAAAAGTCATTGATGGGCAGGCTCATGCCTGGACTCTAAATAGGATTTGGGCATGTCTAAGCATGGGTTGTCAGCAGGTGGATAGGCAGCTGGAAACTGGCTTTAGAGTTTAGCCTGATAGGGCGGGTAGGTTGATTGGTTGGGGGGAGAAGAAGGGGCTGTGGTGGGGGAGGAGCTGGATAGGACAGCAAGGAGCCTAATGTCTCATCCCTGATTCAGTGCAGCAGGCCAAGAGGAAAGATTTGTCTTCCTAAGGCATTCTGTGACCTTCAGGAGCACCTGTGCGGCTTTAATGAGAGGGTCAGTGTGACAATGAATGGGGAGGGTAGCCTGGCTTCAGCCAAGGCCTCCAAGGACTTCTACGCCACTTTTACACCGTCAGGATTTATAGCTTACGTAGCTCTAGGAAACTGTACTCTGCATCTCCAAGTAGTGTGAGAGAGCCTCAAATGAGTATCTAAGAGTGTTGGAGCAATGGACATGGACGAGGTTGAATGGGAGGTTGCTGCACATAGATGTCAGACATACCTAGAGAATCTCCTGAATAACTGGGGCACCTGTGCACAGTTTTCTATGGATTCGAGTTGGATTAATGCTACTCTGACCCTGTTAGTATGCACAGGCTGAGGAAATACAGTACTCTGTGACACCTGTTTCGGTGGACATAAGCACAGTGTGATGCAGAGGCAGGGATGCTCAAGAGATCTTTGGAATTTGGGCATATAATTCCACGCAACTTGAGCATGAAATACCTGCAGGGTGAAGATAAAGTGGGAATCGCTGCTTCTCCAGGTTCACGGACCTTTTCAGATTAGAAGCTTTTCAGACCGAATCACTGACCCACAATGATTCTTCCTTCCATCTCCCTCTACCCATTATTCCCTATGTCCCTTCACCACAAATTTGTCTCCCTTTTGCACATGCTTCTTTCCAGAGAAAATGTCCATGTCCATTTGCAGACCAATAATTAGCAAAGCTGTTTAATTGGAAACAGAAGCAGAATGTAAGCTCCATCAGGGCAAGAATCTTTTCTCTGTTGTTCACTATTTCATCCCTGATGCTTCACAGAGATTGGGCAAACAAAATATGTTGCTAATGGAAAAAGTTATCTCAGTTTCCTATTATTTTGCAGATCAATAATAACTTGTATGGTAATAGGGAAGCCCAGGAAGGTGTAAAATTGCTTACAGAGTGCCTAGCTTATAGTTAGTGGTCAGCATATGTCAGCTGTCATTATTTATATAAAGAAAAATAAAAGAAACAAATTAACTTTCCAGAAAAAAAATTAAGTAACTAGGCATTTAGGGACTAGATTATGAAGGGCTTCTGTGCCATATGAGAATTTAAATTTTATCGAAAGGCAAGGTAAAACTTCAGAGAATTTTAAGCAAAGGAATAAATCGTATGAGTTGTATTTTAAAGAGACTTATTTCATAGCAGTGTGGACAACAGAATAGAGTGAAATTTTGAAACGTCAGAACAATCAAAAGGAGGTAGCCAATTGGAAAGGTATTTGTGAGGTAAAATTGGCAGTTGTTAAGGAATTTAAGAGAAAGAAAAGACTTAAGTGAAAGATAATGCAGTATGAGAGAGAATTCTGGCTTAAGAGAGAATTTCTTACAAATAGGTTTACAAGTGGCATACCAGGAAAGATCACAATACCCCTTTGCTGGAGATCTTTAAAAATGGGATGGAGACACCACTGTTTGGCAGCTGAAGGCTTGAGCGTGGTCAAGAGTTGTTCCACTCTTTTGATACTATGATTTTAATGGAAAACCAAAAAGCAGACATTACAGTGTACAGATATAATATATAGTATTTGTAAGGCTTTAATCATATCCATCTTCTTATACTGTTTTTAGTTACTTACAGAATGTTTCCCACTCACATTTAAATATGCTATCATTCTCTGCCCAGGAATTTTTTCCAATAATGTTTTCATTATGCCCCATCACTTTATGACAAAGACATTGCTGCAGAGTGACTTCATTACTGTAAAGAAACAATGTGAGTTTAGAGCTGAAAAAAGTATAATTAAAAGCATAAATTATGGCTGCTGTCAAGACAAAAGACATTAACACTGAAACTCAGAGCATAATGCAGAAATAGGTTAGGTTTATGCTACCTGAAATCATTGTGAACCTTGGGTGTTTTCTCTACAAATAATGTACCCAAAAGTTATTATGTTTTTTTGAACAAGGAAACTAGGTGAATCACCCTATATTGCCTCTTCTTTAGGTCTTTTCTACTCTTTATACATGCTACACTGATATTACACGGTGTTATGAGAATGTATTAAAGGCCACTGAAAGAGTTGTTAGTGTAAAGTAAATGTCATTTAAAAAAAACCAAAGAAGTTATGAAGATAGGCACTAACAGAAATCTTTAGTCTTGTATAAAATCCAAGGAAATTTATCCAACATATTTAAAAAATATATATGATGTTTTAACTACCATCTGCTAAGTAAAACCTCAGCTGTATCAATTGTTTAAAGTCTGAGATGGAGGGACACATTGTCCTCTAACGCTAGCCTAATAATGAGGTTCCGAAAGCCATTCCTCCCTAGCCAGTGCGCTTCAAGACTTCAAAACAGAGACCAAAATGTCGATATAGGCACTCAAGGACACTGTGCTTGGAGAAGAGAAGTCTGAGCACAATTTTAGTCCTGGAAATTTTTACCACATATTGTTTTTATATAGATTGGTAGGCCTCATAAACAGAGACCCACAAGAGAGGACTGTGGATAGACGGCACTTAGCCACTTTATTGAGGGTGTCACTAAAGGAAATCTGTAATTTTTTCAAGGGGTTAGAATAGATGAGCCCTACAATTACCTAGCATGCAGAGGTTTTCAAATCTACAGAAATACACACACACACATACGCACACACACACACACCCTGAAAACTTTGACACTGAAAAATAACAAACAACCCTTTTTAAAGAAAACTTCAATGTTTTCCTTTGTATGTGTATCTACATATACATTTCTATATACCTATTTAGATATATGTTTTAAAATTTGTTTTATTGTTGATAGTATTACAGATATCCCTCCATTTTCCCCCTTTGCCCTCCTCCACCTGGCTCCCACCACCTCCCCAGGCCTTCACTGCACTATTGTCTGCAGCCATATAGGCATATGAATTTTTTGGTTAATGTCTTCTTTCCCCGCCCCGCTGCACTTCCCTCTGAGATCTGTCAGTCTGTTCTGCGCTTCCATTTCTATGGTCCTACTTCTAGATCTTTTTGTATATAGATATATATAGGTTGATATATGTACATGTAGATATATATGGTAATGTATATGTATATATCTATATGATTCTAGGTGTTTACATATAGGTATCCTAATGTATAAAAACCCTGGGTAGGGTCGACTGGAGGCTGACCAACAGGAAGTCAGTGCTGGCCCCGCCCCCAAACAAACAGCCAGGGTCAATCAGGTGCAGGCAGGGGGATTAGGGATGATCAGGTAGGCAGACCAGTGGTTAGGGATGATCAGATAGGCAGGCAAGCAATTAGGGGAGATCAGGTAGACAGGCCAGCAGTTATGGGTGGTCAGTTAGGCAGACGACCCCTCACCCCAGCAAAGAAAGAAGGAGGCCCAGGCCAGCCAAGCCATTGCACCCCAGCCTGTTGCCTGCAGAGGGAAGCCACTGGTGGCAGGAGAGGGGTGGCTGGGCTGCACAGGTGGCAAGCTGTGGCAGTGGCAGGGGTCCGCCAGCTGCCTGCAGCCCAGGGAAGGATAGGCCCTGATCTCAGGTCAGACCTAGGGACCCTACCCCAGGAGTCCCGGATTGTGAGAGGATGCAGGCTGGGCTGAGGGATGCCCCCACCCCCCAAGTGCATGAATTTTTGTGCACCAGGCCTCTAGTATAAAATAAAATAACATAGATGGGCATGGTGGCATTGACAACATGTTGGCCCCAGAGACAGTGATGCTCCCAGACAAACCAGGCGGCCCTAAAGAAGGGGAGACGAAGGAATCGTGGCAGGAACTCACTCAATTCAGTGACTTGGAACCTTCACAGAAGAAGGAGGAAAGAGAGGAAGCTTTTGTTGAATAACAAGAAGAGAGGCTATTGAAGATAGGCTGTTGGAGTTATAAGGGGAGTGGTTGCTGCAGGAGCAGAAGACACAAGAAGATGCAGAACCAAGAAGGAAAAGGAAGAGGCAGCTAGAAGTCGGCAGGAAGAACAGGGGAGCAAGTTAGAGGAAGAATGGGAAGAACCACAGTGAAAACAGAAAGAGGAGGAGGAGCAGAAGCTGTAGGAGAAGCTAGGACTAGAGGAAGTTGGGTAGAAGAGGCTGGAGCTCTCGGAAAATGAGCTGGAAAATAGCACCACGTGGCAAATCCCAGAACCAGCCACGGATCTGAGAGTGATGAGGAAGAGCTGCAATAAAACAGGAGATTCAAGATTCGGTGACAGGTGTTCACAGAAACACAATTTCCCAGTGTCCTTTCCCACCCTGCCCGTCAGAGGCGTGTCCAGGACGTTTGGAATGGAGCAGCGCCCAAGGGGTGCCCACCACCCCCACACCAGCCCTGAGTGCAACCAGGAGGAGGCCTACCCCAGGATGTACTCCCCAAGGTCAAGAACGCAGGGAAGGTTATCCAGTTTGCGGTCAGCTGCAACATGGAACCTCATCTGAAGGGCAATGTGTATGGTCAGTACCTGTGAGAAGAATACCAAGCAGCCCTGGTCTGCAGGGAGGGTGGTCTGCAGGCCGGCAGCTCTGTTTGAATTCTGCTGGGTGACGGGGTGGAAAATGGCAATGCATGGTTTGTGAAACTGCAACTTTCTTTCTGTGTTCGGAAATCCCAACAATTGACCTGGGAAAGCTAATAGGGACCTGTCTCCAGATTGGTATGGCTCTTCCTTCGGGAAGAGCTCAGAGGGGAGAGAGGATGGGCAGCCACCACGAGCACCAGGCCAGGTCCAGGAGGAAGGCCGGTCTAGCCCTTTTCTGCAAAAGAAATGGAGAAGCTGCAAGGAAAAGGAGTAGACCCAGGGGTAGGAAATCTCACAGACACACAGCAAAAAATCGCAAAAGGCACAGTTCACAAAGTAGAGAAAGAAAAGGGGACCACAGCCAGGGCTTGGGCAGCGGGCGCAGGAGCCTGAGCTCCTCTGAGTCCAGGAGTCGCAGTGGGAGGAGGTCAGGCAGTGGAGACAGAACTATTCATAGTCCCAAGTCCAAATAAACTGATTTTGTTTTTAAATGATTGCATGCATATGTTATTTATTATGGCTGCTCCAGGGCTCTGAGCTTAAAGGGTTAGCAAGTCTGGCAGAACGCTATGTCATCTGGAACTCTATTTTAAAATACTCTTATTCTCTGATAATTTGTGTGCTTCTTTTAAAAAACCTAAATGTATAAGTAAAATGAATATTACTGTAATCCTAACCCTTAAAGATAACCAGTTAATACTGGAGCATTACTTGAGTATTTTATTTTTTTTTTCTCTACTTCTGTGTGTATGCACATTTTTTACACAAAGACCATTCATAGATGGTGGCAGTTGAATATGCTTTTTCTCATAAAATATTGTCATATTTTCTTAAGGCCTATTCTTAATTTTACTCACTGCATAGTGTGGATCTCTTAATTTATTCAACTATATCCCTCTTGTTGGATTTGAAGTTAGCTCTTAGTAACTATTAAATAATTCTGTGCTATAAACAAACCATCCTATCTAATAAAAGAGTAATATGCAAATTGACCATCACACCAAGACACAAGATGGCTGCCCCCATATGGTCAAAGATGGCTGCCCTCATGTGGACACAAGACGGCTGCCACAAGATGGCTGCCATAAAGAAGTCCCAATTTTTGGAAAGAATCTTTCCAATCTTTCCAAAAATCAGGACTTTTTTAAAACACCGCAGGACGTGGGGAAAATTGTTAAAAATCAGGACTGTCCCACCAAAAGCGGGATGATCTGGTCACTTTAAGTTAGGGGTGACCAGGCCAGCAGGGGAGGGCAATTGTGGGCAACCAGGCAAGCGGGAGGTCAGTTAGGGGTGACTGGGCCAGCAGAGTAGGGCAGTTGGGAGAGACCAAGTCAGAAGGGGAGGGCAGTTGGATGGGTCCAGGCCTGCAGGGGAGAGCAGTTGAGTGGAACTAGGTCTGCAGGGGAGGACAGTTGGGGGGGACCTAACCTGCAGGGGAGGGCAGTTGGGAGGGACCAGGCCTGCAAGGAAGGACAGTTGTGGGGGGACCAGGCCTGCAGGGGAGGGCATTTAGGGGGGGGGGGGGGGGGGGACCAGGCCTGCAGGGGAGGGAACTTGAGAACAAGTAGTCCTGGATTATGAGAGGGATGTCCAACAGTGGGATTGGACCTAAACAGGTGGTCGGACATCCCTCAAGGGGTCCCAGATTGGAGAGGGTGCAGGTTGGGCTGAGGGACATCCCTCCCCCCTGTGCACGAATTTTATGCACAAGGCCTCTAGTAAGTAAATAAAATAAGGTAGTTATATAAAATAAAATTATGCACACTGATTCTCCAATGTCTTAGAGCCCTTCTGCTCACAAAATCATATAGAAATAATAAAATGATATATCTTATCACAATGAAGAATAATAATAATAAATAAAAAGAAGGGAGGAAACTTTTTACATAGATTGTGATGATGTTTTCATCGTTATAGTTATCTCTAAACTCATTGTATATACATTAAACACGGGCTTCTATATGTCAAATAAAAATAGTTTTTCACATGGTAATTTAACAAATATTCAATTGAAAACCTCTGATCAGGGACTAAATAGTTTTAAACTAGTATCTGATACACTGAGGTGGAGGCAATTTAAATGTCCAATCCTTTTGAAAGGCAATAAGCAATATATTTTATGATGTTTTAAAAAAATCTTATGATTTGACCCAGTAAAATAATTCATTGGAATATCTTAAGAAAAATATAAAATATAGGAACTTATAGACATAAATATGTTCTTTTTTTAAATATATTTTATTGATTTTTTATAGAGAGGAAGGGAGAAGGATAGAGAGTTAGAAACATCGATGAGAGAGAATCATCGATCAGTTGCCTCTTGCACACCCCCTACTGGGGATGTGCCCACAACTAAGGTACATGCCCTTGACTGGAATAGAACCTGGGACCTTTCAGTCCGCAGGCTGACGCTCTATCCACTGAGCCAAATCGGTTTGGGCGGCATAAATATTTTCACTGCAGTGTTATTTACCATATAAAAATTACAATTGTATAATTTCATACAATTATAGAACTATATGAAATATTATGCAGTTATTATAAAATTAATATTAAAAATAATACAACTAGGGAAGGTTGGGAGGGGGGGCAAGAGATCAACCAAAAGACTTGTATGCATGCATATAAGCATAACCAATGGGCAGACAGTAGGGAGATGAGGACATGTGTTAGGGGGGCTGGAGCAGGCAGGGAGAGGTCAATGGGGGGAAAGGAGACATATGCAATACTTTCAATAATAAAATTTAAATTAAAAATTAAAATATAAATATAAATAAATAAATGAATAAATAAATAAATAAATAAATAAAATGCCTCTAAGAGCATGAAGTACTAAATGTATTTGAAAGCCCTGGTCTTATCTGTCTTCTGAACCCTGAGAACTGCAATAGACCAATGCCTCTGATGTAATCTAATATTAAAAATATATAATACAATATATTTTCAGAAATATTTTCCATTGCCGCTGAAACCGGTTTGGCTCAATGGATAGAGGGTCGTCCTGGGGATCAAAAGGTTCCAGGTTTGATTCCGGTCAAGGGCATGTACCTTGGTTGCAGGCATATCCCCAGTAGGGGGTGTGCAAGAGGCAGCTGATAGATGGCTCTCTCTCATCAATGTTTCTAACTCTCTATCTCTCTCCCTTCATCTCTGTACAAAATCAATAAAATATATTAAAAAAATATTTTCCATTGTTTTTATTTTTATTTCTATATAATAAACTCTCTTTCTTGTATCATAATTAATAAAGATATTTTACAACAAGAAACTAAGAGAATTAGTCTCTTCACATACAAAGAAATACTTTCCTAATGATGAATAGCAGAGCATTTATCCCTAAAATTCATTATTTCATCACCAAAGAATATGCATATGTATGATTAAACAGCAGACTCCTTGAAGAGCGATTTGTCATGTTTACCAAAAAGTGAGGGCTAATTTCTGTTAAAATATTTTTCAATATTTTTAATGAATTTTAATAAAGGTTTATCAGGAGCTTGTTGTGGTGCAGAACTTTTATTAAATTCTGTGATCCATAAAACGTGTGGGTTTTTTTTTTTTTTTTTGAATGACACATAGTTTAGTTTTTCATTTAGAGGCTATAAAAGTGTTCACAAAAGTTATGTTGAAAAAAAGTGATTGAAAGTGCTAAAACACTGTACAGAATATAAAGTCCTTTCATAGACTTTTTATGACACATGAAACATGAGTCTTAAAGGTTTAATGTTACTGACTTTTATACAAGGCTTTTTAATTCTTGATTCCAGTTATGGTTCTGCAAATGAACTGTGACATTAAAAAGAATCAGGCTGGAACTGCCTGGGCTCACTTTCTAGATGAGTTCCCACTGGCCATGAAAGGTTTGCTCTAGGACACACCCCGCCCACAGCGGATTCACATTCACTTGCTTTCTCCGAACAGGAGTGAACCTGCTTCATAGAGTCCCTCCCACCTAAATTCAGTATTAATGTTGGGGAGGGCGCCTAGATTACTACTGGTATATATGGAGTATGAAGGATGACTATTCCTTAATCCCGTTTCTTTAATATTATACACCGTTTACTGCTGTAATTGTAATATTGTCTTAGTGAACATTATTGCTGACTGTCCCATTAAAATAACGGATATAAATTCACTTTGGGGAATTTTGAGTCGAGGTGCTGACCTGAACCCCGTACAGAAGACAGATTCACTGTTTTTGTTAATTTCTAGAATTTGGAATTATCATATTAAGTTGACATTTTTGTAAGTTAAAACTATTGAAACCTTCAATTTCATATGGCTTACATTAATTTTAATATGTTTCAAAAGCCACAGTGGTGGTTTATATGAAGAGGAGAGTAGAGCAATATGTTATAAACTTCTTTTATAAATTATAAGAAGTCAATCTGGGTAATTTACATTAGACTTCAGAGTAATATGGTCAACTTAAATTATCTTAAGTACTTCCTCAACATTACACATTATTTTTTATATGTAGACTCTGTTCTTATTGGTTCATTTCCTAGAGGAATCAAAGTTTCCGTTTCTATCTATTGAAATTGTACTGTGAAATCACTTACAAAAATAGTTGAACTTATAGAAAAGAATAAAAAATAGTATGGTGTTGAGTAACTATTCCAGACATATGTCAGCTACATTAAAAATCATCAATGGTACACTCTAAAAAGGCTGAAATAAAATATCTGTGCCATATATGATACTTATGATTCATCTGTTTATTTTAATTTAAAAAAAATCTTTCTTATTTCAAAATTATTTTAATATGAAAGGGATTAGACATGGAATTTCTCAACATGAGTCATAACTTAATATGCTGGATGTAACCAAAATATAGTAAAAAATGTCTACTCCCTTGTAATCTGTGATGTTTCTAATATGAAACATATGGTTCTAATTTATAAAATAATTTCTTTCTCTATACATCTCAGCTCCATATATTTTAAAACAAGGCTCACAAATTCTTTCAATAATTTTAGTGTACTTCAGAAATTATTGGAAATTATTGGTTAGTCATTTCTTTTAAGAAAGCTTGGTACAGAAACTTTTATCTCTTTCCTGAATAACTTTTTTTAAATCTTTATTGTTCAAATTACTACAGATGTTCCTCTTCTATCCCCCCATAGCTTCCTTAGACTCAGTTCCCACCCCACTCCACTCCAGGCATTTCCCTACCCCCACTGACCTCATCCATATGTGTAAGCTCTTTGCCCAATATCTTCCCACATCCCCCATAACCCCTTCCCTACAAGAATTGTCAGTCTGCTCCCTTTCCATGCCCCTGATTCTATTACATTCACCAATCTGTTCTGTTCACCAGATTTTTTATTCATTTGATTTTTAGGTTCCCTTGTGAATAGATATGTATTTGTTATCATTTTGTTGTTCATAATTTTTATCTTTACCTTTTTCTTCTTATTCCTCTTCTTAGAGAATACCCTTCAGCATTTCATATAATACTGGTTTGGTGGTGATGAATTTCTTTAGCTTTTTCTTGTCTGTGAAGCTCTTTATCTGACTTTTCAATTCTAAATGATAGCTTTGCTGGGTAGAGTATTCTTGGTTGTAGGTTATTAATATTCATCATTTGAATATTTCTTGCCACTCCCTTCCTGCCTGCATGGTTTCTGTTGATAAATCAGCTGGCAGTTGCATGGGTACTCCCTTGTAGGTAACTAACTGCTTTTCTCTTGCTGCTTGTAAGATTCTCTCTTTGTCTTTTGCTATTGGCATTTTAATTATGATGTGCCTTGGTGTGGTCTTCTTTGGATTCCTCTTATTTGGGTGTCTCTGTGCTTCTTGGACTTATAAGTATATTTCTTTCACCAGGTAGGGGGAGTTTTCTGTCATTATTTCTCCAAATAGGTTTTAATATCTTGCTCTCTCTCTTCTGGCACCCCTATAATTTGGATATTTGTATGCTTGAAGTTGTCCTAGAGGCTCCTTACACTATCTTCATATTTTTTTATTCTTTTTGCTTTTCTGGTTGGGTGTTTTTGCTTTTTCATATTTCAAATCTTTGACTTGATTCTTGGGATCCTCTAATCTGCTGTTGAGTCTTTGTATATTATTCTTTATTTCAGTCGTTGTATGCTTAATTTCTGATTGGTCCCTTTTCATATCCTTGAGTGTCTCACTAAATTTCTCAGAGGTTTCTGAAAGATTCTTGAGTAACCTTATAACTGTGGTTTTGAACTCTATATCCAGTATTTTGCTTTCGTCCATTTCTTTCATTTGTGACTTGTTTCTTTGTCTCCACATTTTGGCTGCTTCCCTGTGTTTGTTTTTATGTAGTGGGTAGCTGCTAAGTCTCCTTGAGTTGATAGAGTGGCCTATAGGGCCCAGTGGCTCAACCTCCCCAGTCACCTGAGGTGGACAAACAGCACCCCTTTGTAGGCTGTTTGCACAGTCTTGTTGTAGTTAAGCCTTGATTTATATTGTATCACTGGGAGGAATTGACCTCCAGGCCAATAGGCTGTGATGACCAGCTGTGTCTACACTGGAAGACCTGTTGTGCAGGAGACAGCCTTATGGGCAAGACTTGCTTCAGTGAGGCTTTGGTGCTCATTGAGTCTGCCCTTTGAATGTGTCTCTTATGGATGTGAAGAGTTGTAATCTGGTATGGTCTTACTCTGACCACTGGGTACACTGGCTCTTGGATCTCCAAGGAAGTGCTAATTCAGCCACTGTCTGAGTTTCCCAGCAAGAGCTACATAGACATCTGAGAATTCCTCCTCTTTGTATGGGATTTGGAAGTGCCCAGATGAGGCCCAGCTATCAAGCAAGGCAGGCTGCTGCTTCCAGGCCTTAGGCCTTCTTTTGGAAGCTCTTGGGCTCTCTGACCCAGCTGCACTTTGACATGTTTTAGGCAGAGAAAGGACAGGCCATTCATATGCAAAAGCCAATGTGCACAGCTTGAGCGGGGTTGTAAATCGGATGGGGCAAACAGAAGTGGCTGCCAGTTAGCCCTACATTGGAGAGGTTCCCAGGTCTCCATGTCCCACGCCCCCATGCAGGAACAATGATCACTGTGAGCACCTCTGAGAGAGAGTTGCCCTCGTGTTCTTGTCCCTATGTGACAGTCCAGTTTCCCCCCATACGTGTCTGGGTCCTCCAGAGTCTCACCTGAACTGGAGTTCAGAGCAAGCAGGAGCTTGTATCTCCCTCCTGATTAAAAATAACAGCACATCCAGGTCCCAGCACTTTCCACGCCTCCACACCTCTTGCCAGTCTCAATGCGCTTCCTTCCTCTCTCCAGTTGTGGAACTTCCACTCAGCCAGCTTTCCCACGGTTCTGAGTGGTAGTTGTTCTGCCTTTCAGTTGTAATTTTGATGTGGTTGTGAGAGGCAGCAAGTGTAGGTGTTTACCTATGCGGCTATCTTGGTTCTGTCCTCTGGAAGCCATGTTATTTATGCATTACTAGATAGTGCATTGAAGACATAGTGCAAGTTATAATTTTTTTAATTTCCTTGAAGCTAAGTTTATTATATGTATATAGTGGCTGTAAGATATTAAAATTGCATTTCAGCTAGAATAGTCTATATTAACACCATTCGTTTAGAAAGTTTTGCTTTTCTCTTATGAATTCTAAATTAATAAACTTTTACTAAATTGCCAAATAATTTCTGTACTATCTAATCTTTGAATATTACTTGCCTATCTATTACCCTAGAGATGAATACAAAATACAAAATACTTAGTCCACTAAAGCCAAGAGCTAATGAGCAAAAATTCTGCCTAACACTCAAAACATCATGAGATATCTGTCCAAAGGGAAAGAAGTGTCAGAGGTACATGGATAGAAATCTGAGCAAGACAGAGGGAAGGAAAGAAAAGCCTTTATAAGTATAGACAATATTTAAGACATTTTACCTGGCCAGCATGGCACAGTGATTGAGCATCGAGCTATAAACCAGGAGGTCACAGTTCAATTCTCAGTCAAAGGCACATGCTCAGGTTTGGGGATTGATCCCCAGTTGGGGGCCTGCAGGAGGCAGCCAATCAATGATTCTCATCGTTGGTTTTTCTATCTCTCTCTCTCCCTTTCTTTTCCTCTCTAAAATCAATAAAATTCCAAAATAAAAATACATAAAATAAAAAATATTTAAGGTATTTTTAGAGCCAGCAAACATTGCTAATTTAGGAAGAACAATGAGTAATCTAAAAAGCAAAAAAACAAATCTAAATTTTTGAGAAACAAAATGTTTCCAAACCAGAAATGTTTTCTAAAAATCATATTTTAATATTTCAGTATTATATACACTTCTTTTCAGGACATTATATGTCTCTGGCTTTCTGTGCCACTAGACTTTAAAATTATGAATATGATGGACATGAGACATGTTACTTCACTTGGAAGTAACAGAAGCAGGTATGAGATCTCCAACCTGTCCTTCTGCATCAACAGTAACTTTAGAAACCACGGTTGATATGGCAGAGCCACCAAGTGTGAAATCCCTGGATCCTTAGGTCACATGGACAGGAGCTACTCTGGTGCATCACCTGACTTGCCTTGGAACTTACAAGAGGAAGAAATAAACCTTGTTGTGTTCCAGCCACTAATATTTCAGGATTCATTTGTTACTGCAGCCTAGTCTATTCTGACAATATTTTGTCTTATATAATGCAGAGCCACCCTTAACTCTCTACCATACCCTGGTATCCTCACCACATCAAACCAGTCCACACATTGATTTAGCCTTCCAGCCACCTCTGTGTTCTACTGTTCTTCTAATATCTACTACTGTTCTAAGCACAAGGATACACAAATAGATGAGATAGATGGTTACTTTTTGTGGATGAGGCAGATATAAAAACAAATTATTGGAACATAATGAGATTGGGTGTAGTAATAGAAGTTTGTAAGTAGTGCTAAAAAAGTAGACACCATAATTTCCATGAATCTGGTGAGGCAAACCAGAGCAGAAAAATACCTTAAGCTGTGTCCAAAAAGATAAAAATCCATCATTCCCAACTTTTCTGGTTAGCCAGGCAATTTCTCAACCTTAAGTCTAATTAGCCCCCTACCTTCAGACTTCTGCTCCTCACTACCCTACATGTTAATCCTCCCAAATGCCACAGAAAACTCCTCATCTTTTCTTAAACACCCCAAACTTGCACACTTGTTTGTACATTGTTGTTGTTCCCTCTGACTTCGTGGCCCACCTCTCCTTCCCTTCTCTGCCATTGCAAACTCCTATGATAAAGCACTTTCTGGTGCAAATATGGCAGAACAAAACACACCTGCTGCCTGAATTCTGCAAATCTATCTGCAATAATAATAACAAATAGTATTTATTAAGAACTGCCTTTTTGTCAGGCATTTAAGCATTTTCTACATCAATTGTTCCATTCAATTCTCACAAAGGCAATAAAGCAGCTACCATTATCAATATACTTTTTGCAACTGAGGGAACTAAGGCTTGGGTGAAGTAGCAGCTTGTGTGTCCATAGCAGCACAAGTGCTTACACTGCTTCTCAGTGATAGAACCAGCATAAGAACTTATCACACCTCAACAGCTGTATTCTAGATTTGTAAACTTATCCACTATGCTTCTTGATCCCCATTCAGGTTAAAAATTCCTTGGCCTTGCACACTGCCTTAATCCCTAGCTTATTTTCTTCCCCTATATACCAAATAACCTAACTATTATATATTAGGCAAACATATGTTTATCATGTTATTCCCTCATCTTTAAAGAGCCTTCCTCATTTAATTTGTCCACTTCACTTCTGCTTGCTTTTCACCTGTTAGCCCTAGAATCACTCCTTTATGTGAATGACTCCCTCAGCACTCACAGCTCCCTGCACACAGTGCCCTAACAGTTGAAACTGTTGATCAGTTTCTCTCTCTCTCTCTCTCTCTCTCTCTCTCTCTCTCTCTCTCTCTCTCTCTCTCTCTCTCTCTCTCTCTCTCTTTCTCTCCCTCTCCCAAAGAGCTCTTTGAGAGCCAGCTTTACTCTTATTTCCCATCTCCAGCACCTAGCTAAGTGCCTAGCACATAGTAAATGCTCAACAAATGTTTTTGAAAGAATGATTGAATGAATTATTTAGGTTTTAGCATTCACATTTGATCATTATTAAAAAGTTGGTCCCAAAAATTAGTAACTTTTTATTTTTGAATGAAGGATATTTTGTCCTTTCTTAGTAACTTTCTAATAAAATATCCAATTTGTGAGTTATGCAATCCCATTCATATTCTATTCTTTAATTTATTTCTCTCATATATGTATCAGCAGATATATATATGAAAGTCAAAGCTCTAAAGTGAGAGATAAAGTGATACTTTCTTCTAAACTTTTTGTTTCAAAACTTAATCTTAAAAGATGATACTTCAGAAACATAAATCAGAAATAATATCTTCACTCCTATGCTCAGAGCAGCATAATTTACAATAGATAAGATTTGGAAACAGTTTAAATGCGCATCAGCAGATGAGTGGATTAGAAAACTATGATGTATCTATACAAAGGAATACTACACAGCTATAAAAATGAAGGAATTCTGCCGAAACCGGTTTGGCTCAGTGGATAGAGCGTTGGCCTGCCGACTGAAAGGTCCTGGGTTCGATTCCGGTCAAGGGCATGTACATTGGTTGCGGGCACATCCCTGGTGTGGGGTGTGCAGTGGGCACCTGGTCAATGTCTCTCTCATTGGTGTTTCTAGCTCTCTATCTTTCCCCCCTCCCTACCTCTCTGAAAAATCAATAAAATATATATTTTTTTTAAATGAAGGAATTCTTACCATTTGCAGCAGCATGGATGGAACTGGAGAGCATTATGCTAAGTGAAATAAGCCAGTCAGTGAAAGAAAAATACCACATTATCTCACTCATTTATGGATAATAAAAAGCATTATAAACTGATGAACAAAAATAGATACAGAGGCAGAGAAGCATTGAACAGACTATCAAATTACAGTCTGGGGAAGCCAGCAGAGGAGAGCAGCTGAGGATGAGATCAGGCTGGCAGGGGAGGGCAGTTAGGGGTAATCAGACAGAGAGTCAGAGGCAGTTAGAAGTGATCAGACAGGCAGGCAGAAAGGTAAGGGGCTATCAGGCAGGCAGGGGGGCAAGGTAGGGGTGATCAGGCTGGCAGGCAGAGGGGTTAAGAGCAATCAGGCAGGCAGGCAGGTGAATGGTTAGAAGCCTGTCATCCCAGATTGCAAGAGCGATGTCCGACTGCCTGTTTAGGCCTGATTCCTATGGGATGAGGCCTAAACCAGCAGTCGGACATCCCCCAAGGGGTCCCAGATTGGAGAGGGTGCAGGTCATGCTGAGGAATCCCCCCTCCATGCACAAATTTCATGCACCAGGCCTCTAATATGCCATAATTTCATATGACACTAATAAAATAACACAAATGACCGAAACCGGTTTGGCTCAGTGGATAGAGCATCGGCCTGCAGACTGAAGGGTCCCAGGTTCGAGTCCGGTCAAGGGCATGTGTCTTGGTTGTGGGCACATCCCTAGTAGGGGGTGTGCAGGAGGCAGCTGATCGATGTTTCTTTCTCATCTATGTTTCTAACTCTCTATCCCTCTCTCTCTTCCTCTCTGTAAAAAAAAAATCAATAAAATATATTTTAAAATAAAAAATGACAAATGACAATTCATTTTTGTTTACTTGATTATGACTTAATTGACGAATAAATTTTGTTAAAAGTGGAAGCAAGAACTTGGTGCATAGTAGGCATATTTATAAAAGAATTGTGACTGCTTTTTTATTGTTGTATTGTTGTTACTTTCCTAAAAGAGAAAGTAAAAGAACCAATTTCTTGGAATTCTTTCCTGAAAAGTACTTTTATAACTGTTGATATATGTTATGAATATCATAAGACTTAAACTACATATATTATTAGGTAGCTTGTTTTATTCACAAGATAAAATAGAATAACGATGTTGCTAATAAAGCCTAAGGAAGCAAAAAGTATGCAAAACAGTACTAGAAGTTCAAATTTAAGGTGTTGGCAGGGTCATGCTCTCTCTGATGGCTCTAGGGGAGTCCTTTCTTACCTATTCTATCTTTTGGTGCTTACCCACAATCCTTGGAGTTCCTCAGCTTGTAGATGCATTATTCATATCATACAGTTATATTGTAATTCTTCACATCATCTTCTATGCAATGCCTCTATTTGTGACCAAATTTCTTCATTGTATAAGGCCATCAGTCATATTAGATAAGCCCACTCTAATGATGTCATTTTAATTTGATTACCTCTATAAAGATCCCATTTCCAAATAGAGTCAATTTCTGGTACAGAGAGGTTAGGACTTCAATATTTCCCTATTTGGGGAACATAACATAAATTAAGAGGTAACAGTAGAGCTAAAGAATGTGGGAAAATTATGAAATTTTCCAGATAACAATGACCAAATCCCTTATCTTGAACATTGTTAGAGTCTCTTATGATCCACAAAACTATACAAATGGCCTTACAACCAATCAGCTATTTGGGAATTCTTGGGAAAAGAGGGCATCTTGTTCAACTTTCTTCACTTAAATCGGAGTCCTAGTTTTATTTACAGTCGCTGATTTTCACAAATTATAAGATTATTATTTGGACATACAGTGACTTCATTCTTTCACTTACTCTATAAACATTAATTGATCCCCGAATTATAGTATATGCCTGGAATAGTGCTGGCTACTGGAAATACAGGGTCAAAACATCACAGTCTAGACAAAAGGCAATGTCCATCAAGTCTAAAAAGGTAAAAGGGGCCTTAATAGAGATTTACATATCGGGTCTAGTAATAATTAATGTCGTTTTTAAACATTCGTTTAAAATCTTGCTTGGCATTGACTTGTATTGACATAACCTTCAAACACGTGGTATCTACAGAACGTGTGAAGTGCAATTAACAAGTTTTGCTTGAAAAAGTTTGTGTTTGGTTTGGTTTTTGTTGCAAAACTAGGGCTAAGAAGATGGCGGGATGAAGAGCATATTCGGCACTGCATGCTTTACGAGTTCCAATTAGGAAGAAAAGCAAGTGAGGCTGCAAAAAACATCTGTAGTGCTCTTGGTCAAGATGCAGTTAGCGCCAGAAAATGCCAGCGTTGGTTTGAGAAATTTCACGAGGGAAATTTTTCGTTAGATGACAAGAGTGGTCGAGGCCGTGTGTCCAATTTTGATCAAGAAGCTCTTCAAGCTCTTTTGGTGCAAAATCCTCAAATTACTCAACAAGAGCTTGCGACAACTTTAACTTGTTCACAAAAAACAATTTCCAATCAATTGCGTGCACTTGGCAAAGTCCAAAAGTTTGGAAAATGGGTTCCTCATGAGTTGACCGACAACAACCGTAATCAGAGAGTCACAATTTGCAGTTCTCTCCTCTCTCGTCAAAACCGTTTGCCGTTTTTAGAGCAAATTGTTACCGGAGATGAACATTGGGTGCTGTATGTTAATTTGAAAAGGCGGCCTCAATGGTTGCACAAAAATGAGGCTCCGCAGCCCATGCCAAAACCTGACTTGCATGCGAAAAAAGTGATGTTGTGTGTTTGGTGGAATTTTAAAGGAATTCTTCATTATGAACTTTTACCATCTAACCAAACCATTACAAGTGCAGTGTATAGTGCCCAATTGGAAAGTTTAGCCCAAGCTTTAAGAGAAAAAGAACCCGTGCTGATTAATCGGAAGGGTGTAATTCTTCACCACGATAACGCACGACTGCATACTGCAAGAATCACTGCTGAAAAACTGCGCCAGTTGGAATGGGAAGTTCTCCCTCAACCTGCATATTCTCCTGATATTGCCCCTTCCGATTACCATTTGTTTCGTTCTTTGCAAAACTTTCTTCTTGGAAAAAAATTTAATAATGAAGAATGCCTCAAAAATGCATTGACCGAATTTTTTGCATCAAAATTACAAGAATTTTACAACAGAGGGATTAAAATGCTCCCTGAGCATTGGGCACAAGTAGTAGAAAACAACGGCAACTATATTGTTAATTAAATTTTGTTGTATTGTTTAAATAAATTCGATTTTAAAAAGTATTAGAAAACGACATTAATTATTACTAGACCTAATAGAATGTTACTGAGTTCATAAGATAATAATTACTACACTCAGGAAAGAAAGTGATGATTAAGGAAAGCCTGAAGTGGTTCTTAAAAGACAAATAGAAGCTTTTAAGACAACAAAAACTGAAAAAAATATTTCATAATATGCAAAATTAATATACCCCAAAATGAACTCTGGTTCTTCCCCCAAATCCGCTCACCAGTGGCTCTCCCCAAGTCACTCCATCTTTCCAGTTGCTCAGAAAAGAAAACTTAAGACTCGTTCTTGACTCCTCTCTTTCTCTCTTACTCTATCCAACCCATCAGAAAAAGCTGTTGTCTCTGCCTTCAAAATATATCCATAAACTGTCAACTTTTCACCCACCTCTGCTCTTCCAAACTACTGTCATCTCCCACCTGCAATAGACTAGCTAGTATTGCTGCTTCTAACCTTGCCATCCTCTATAGTTCATTCTTAGCAAAGCATTCATCATTATTGTTTTCAAAGTAAGTCAGATCATGGTAGTCCTCTTCTAGTACAATGACCTCCCATCTCATTCAGAGTAAAAGCTAGTCTTAATATGGTCTAAAAGACCTTCACCGTTTAGCCCCTCAACCTTTCTCTCTCCTTTACCCAGTATCATTATCTCTCTGATTCCTTCATCCTACCACTGCTCTCCAGTAACACTGGCCTCCTTGCTCTTCCCAGAACAGAACAGGCAAATGTTCATATCAAGGTCTTTGCACCAGCTGTTTCTTCTACTGGAACACTCTTCTTCCAGATATCTGAATTACTAATTCCCTCACCTTCTTCAAATCTTACCCACAGGTCACCTATCCCAAATGCTCTATATGAAATGGTATCTCACCTTTCCAAGCAAACTACCACTTTACATTCTCAGTTCCCCTTACCTTGCTCTAACCTTTTCCCTTAATACTTATCACTTTATTTCAAGCTATAATTTATTTATCTTTGATGCCTATTGCTAGCTGGTATTTCTGCACTAGAAATGCAGAAGGTGAAATTCAAGTTGTAGAAAGTTCTTCCATGCCCTAGTTAAAGAGTGTGGACAGATGGGGAACCACGTATTATTGTAGATTTGCGTGTGGAATAAACATGATTATTTTTCATATTAGATCACTCTTACAGTAGTTGGATCAGCCATCTCCAATTTTCATTGTTCACCAAAAAAAATTTTTAAAGGTTTGTTTATGTTGTCTTCCAGAGTACAACCCAACTGTAATTGTTTAGAGCACAGACTCTGGAACAGACTGCCTGGGTTTAAATCCAATTTCCACCAATAGTTCTAGGATCTTGAGCGAATTACTCAGCCTCTTTTTGCCTCATCTGTAAAATAGATGGGTTGTGATGGAGGTTAAAGAGTTGGAAAAAGTAAAACACTTTGAACAGTGGCTGGACATAGAAGCACCATACCTGTGTTCTATCATTGAAAATTACTGTGCAGTGGCCATGTGCAAAGTTTTTATTGTCTCTGTAGTTTCTTGGATAAGTAGTATTTAATTTAATTAGGTAATACTGAAAGAATAAAAATATTTCATAGATACTTTATTAAATTGCAAAACTATAATTTTATCTTTCCTCCAATATTTTGCATTTTTTAAATTGAATAAGCCTTATATATATTTGTAGCATTTTCACATTTTTTAAATTAGTAAAATTTAAAGACATGATCATTGAAACTAATCCTTCAAAGAATAAATGTTCTGTTGTGTTCTGACTTTAAACTACTCCAGCATCAGATTTCCACAAATTCCAATCTAGATGAGCAATATTCATTAAAATACCCATGGCTTGTTTTATTATTTATAGTTTCATTCAAACAAAGAGACAGATTGTCTTTTAGCTGAGACACCTGGAAGGTGCTTGAAGTACAAAGGCCATGATTCAAAAGTCTGCAGTGCAGTCAACAAGCAATTACTTTTGCCTGTGATAGGAGACTGTCAGCTTCAAACACAGTACATTCTTTGGGAAGATTAGTCCAAATTACATTTTATTACATTGGCCCACTTGAATGGCCTAAACTTCATATACTTCTTATTCTAATGGAATTCCAACGGGGGCATTAATATATTGTTTATGACATGTTTGGAGTTCTTGTGTTATCAGCATGCATTCATGAGAGAAGCTTCAAACAGTATCAGATAACAACGAGCTGGATGTTGGCTGTTGTACAGCGCAGAGGATTTTATCATCTTGTTGAACCAGTGGCAGTGATTAAATTAAACTGTCTGAACAAAGCTTTTGCATGTCAGACTGTTGAATGGCAAAATGAAAGAGTGACACACTTCAAAGATCAGAAGAAAGGGGAGAGGGCTAGAAAAACAGAGTTACATAACTCCTTATTTACAACACGCAGAAACAAAACCAACAGCACAGTTTCCCTGTTACGTTATCTTTAAACTTTTTGGTATCATTTGCCTCGTTTTTCTAGACACATTTCTGCATTCTTTTTCATATAACATATGTAATTTGACTGAATGATGAGGTAGTTTGGGTTCTTTTGTTCTGTTTCTCTGTGCAAAGAGGGATTTTAAATTTGTTTTCATTTCTAATTTTTCTTTTTATATATATATATATCCAAATGAGATATTTTAGGAAGAAAAACCCAGGAGATTAAGTTGTTTCCATAATTTACAAACACAATTTTTATTTGGGGAGACAAACACAAGGGCTTTTATTTTCCCACTTCAATAAACAAATCAAAATTTGAAATAAAAGTTTAATACAAAATAACTAAACTGAAATTATTTTTATAAGCTAAAACATCATGATATATTTCAACTTATAAAAAATATATGAACTCTCTGAAGAGGTTCATTAGCAAGAATGTTTTAAGGATCTAAATGCATCTGAGATACAAAGTAAGCATTGTAGGAATCCACATGTTTCCTATCCAATGATATTTTTAAATCAACAAACTGTTCTAACATTTATTTATAATTATCTTTGTTAGTTAAAAAAATGGTTTTGTTAGGATTAAGAAAAATGTTATTTCCTCTCAAACAAAATAAAACTGGGAAGAAATCCAATAAAAGCAAATTGAGTTTTAGTGCTGTTTCCATTACAAGCTCTACATAGCCTCAGTTTTAAATCATTGTCTAGATTGGTGGTTTCCTTTTTTATTTAAGACTCTAAGCCAACTATTATATATCCCCTTTCAACTTTATTGTATTTAATTGGTACAGATTGTGTGTGTATGTTAGAATACAGATGGTCTAATTCAGATTTAAAAAAACAAAACATTTAAGAAACTTCAGTGTGTCATGGTAGTTAGCAAAGATAAGCCTTCAGATGATATTAACTTTTAAAAATTCATTAGTTTCTATCTTTAATTTTGACTTACACAATTTCCAAAACTATAAAATAATGCCCATTTTAAAATAAATGTGGTTCTTAATAATGCATCTTCACAATTTAATTTTTTGTTTTAATTTATCATGAAAGTTGATGGCCATTCATAGATTCACTCTTCAGGAACATCCACTAACATTTTGAAGTACAAAAGGGTAAAATAATAGCAAAAAAAGGATTAGAACAGGAAAATGGAAGTGACTGGTTGTAAAGTTCTTATTCTATGTGAAACAGTATACTATAGCTTGAAGGCAGATTGTAATAAATTAAAGATATATATATATTGGAAATTCTTGATCTCCTAGAGCAAAAAAATAAAACAAAGAGATACGGTTAATTAGCATGAAGATAAAATGAGTCATATAAAAACTGATTAATAAAAAAGATAAAAGGAATAAAAATGGTACAAAGAGCAGATGGGACAGACAGAGAGAAAAGAGCAAAGCTGCTAAGGTGAACCCAGCAGTATTAATTAAAAAAATTAAATGTAAATGGACTCATGGCCCCAATGAGGGAAATTGTCAGATTGAAAGAAAAAACCAAGACCCAACTATATGCTACCTACAAGAAACTCACTTTCAGAAAAAGAAATAGTATAAACTTGTGTAATTAAATATTGAAAATGAAAAAAAAAATACTTTAAATCCAATTCCACTTGAGATATTTAGTGGGGGAGAAAAAAAAAGTACAGGGGGAAAAAAAGTCAACCATTCTTTTAGAATATTCCACTGCAAATAGCCACATTATTCCATGTGCTTACAGATTTACTTCTTTCTTTAACTAATATCCAGAACATGGTAAGTGCAGTGAAATGTAAGAAAACCAACAGAGGACAATCAAGATTGTGTATAGATATAACAGAAGATGTATTTTGATTTAAGTTATGTGGGATTCTTTCTTAACTAGGTTAGAAACATTCTCATTTAGAAATCTTTGGAGGCAGCATGAAAATTCTTAAATTTGTAGATTTTAAAGTATTGAAATCTATATAATTAAAAATGCATTGAGTTTCATTTATAAACTATATTTTCGAAATATGTATTTCTCCCTAAAATATAATTAAGAAGAAGTTATGTTTGGCATTTTCTATTGCATAGAATGTTAATATTTATGTTTGTCAAAGATACTCTTTCATTTTTTATACATTCAAATCCTTCTAAAATATAAAAAATTATATAGAATTTAAAAGATACAATAAGTATGTAAACATCAATATTTTTACTCTAAAAAAAATAAACTTTTCCACTTCTCTGCACTTCACAAAAACTTTTCATGATTAGACAATGAAGTAAATCTCTATAAAGTCATAAAAATCAGACAAAGTTTTATATATATATCTTACCTGGTTAAAAAATATATATATATCAATATATAGTAATATTAGAAATTAGTAACAAAATCTACATAAATGCTCAATAAGTAGGAAATTCTAAAACACTCCTTAAGTAAATTCTGTCCCAAATAAGGATATAATGAGAGTATATCATGAGATAGTTTCAAAGCAGATTTTATAAAAGAAAGTCATACTGGTGGGGATGGGATTAATGATTTTCCATAGTGTCTCAGTTTTGCTCTTGCTTAATTTCTTCTTTTTTTTCTATAACTATGTAATGGTTTCATAAGAGGATGAAATTTGTGAATATTTAATCAAACTATTTTAGATGTTGAAAAAAGCAACATTTGATAAGACATAGAAGGACAAACAGAAATATGCATAAGAAAATAAACGTAGAAAAATTGGGATCAACCTAAATGTTTGTCAAAGTGAATAGAATATTATTTAGCAGTTTAAAAATAATTATATATATATGGACATGGAGAGATGACCATGGTTCATCTCATGACTAAACGTAACTTTTTTAACAATATGTATCATATGGTCCTATTTTTGTGAGGAAAAAATATGTGTTTATGTCACACATATATATTTAATTATGACATATGAATAGACAAAAGGGTAAAATTATAAGTTGTTAATATTGATTACCTCTGGGAATTGAAATTAGAGAGTACATTACTATTGCTGTAAACAAATTATGCCAAAACACTGCAGCAAAAACAACAAACATTTATTATATCACAGTTTCTATGGATCAGAAATCAGGGAGCAACTTACATAAGATGATTCTAACTCAGAGTTTCTCACAGGGTGCAACCAAGCTACTGGCTGAGTCACCTAAAGGCTCACTTGGGGAGCACTCACTGTTGGTTAGATTCAGAAAGGCTGCTTGCAAGTTCACTCATCCCCCGGGCCTGCCTCAGCTCTTCTCCCCATGGCCCCTCATTTTCTAGCACCTCTCTCCCCAAATGGTCTCTACTGAATGATCACTGGAATTTCTCTGCATTGGGCCTAAGCCCTGAAAGACACAGCTACCAAGCATGAGAGAGCATACCCGAGAGAGATCTAGAAAGTGCTCAAACAAGATGGAAGCCGCAGTTTTTTATAACCTAATGTCATGGTGACATAACAGCACTTCTGCCATAGGCTATTCATTAGACTTAGAGCCCATACTCAAAGGTAGGGATCTGCACACAGACATAAATACCAGGTGGCATCATTGGGGGCCATCTTGGAGGATGTTACAGAGAGATTAGGTTTTTACATTTACATTTTTGTATTGCTTGAAATTTTTTGCAATGATTAACTTCAATTTTTATAATGTAAAAAAACAAGTGTAGTAAAGTTTTAAAACCAGCATTAATGTAAAAATGACAGTTAATTTCTGCTTTTTCTTATTTCATAGGGTTTCATGTCAGCTATTTTCTGTTTGTCCATTGTTCTTACTTTAGTTTTTCTTTGCAAAGTTCTGAATCAATTTCCTAGAGGCAGTAAAAGATATAAAATTTATGATTTTAAAATAATTACCAGGGTAAATGGTACTATTCCAATTTTATTTGACACCAGAATTTCAACCACTTCATGAGAGTTCATCCGAATTGGATATACCAACTTTTGATGGCTCACTAAGCCGTCTCCAGAACTGGTGACTCAGTGTGTAGTTGTGCCTTACAACCTGCCACTTGTGCTGCAAAAACTGACAGCAGAGTTAGGTTAGCACTGGTGAGGAGCACAGTTACTAATTTCCACACAATGCCAGTATCTTCTTCAGAGAGACCAGAGCCAAATATTTTACTAGTTATACAATAAATCTCTTGTGAAGAGCTGAATTAACTGATACAGTGGTGCCTCGCATAAAGAACGCCTCGCACAGCGAACGCTGCACACAACGAACTTCATTTCATGATTCATACAACGAACTTCGTTTCACACAACGAAGTCGCCCGAGCTTCCACGACTGCTTCGCCCGAGCTTCCACGATCACTGCCGATGTATTGCATCCTTCTGCGCAGGCACTGCAGGCAGTCGTTAGTCACTGCGCTTAACTTAAGCACGTATCGAGGCAATCGTTCTTCATTACGAATTAAATCCCACATGTATCACGGCAGTCGTCCTTTTAAGTTAAACTCAATATTTTTTTATATCATGGCTTCTAAAAAAAGCAGGAAGGTGATTTCTGTTGAAATGAAACAGGAAATAATTAGAAGAAGTGAATGTGGGGTAAAACAGTGTGACCTCGTCAAAGAGTTTGGCCTCAGCAAGACCACCATTTTCACCATTTTGACAAATAAGGATGCAATCAAATCAGCCAAAGTAGCCAAAGGAGTATCAAAACTATTTCATGAAAAACATAGGTCTTCAATCCACGAGGAAATGGAGAGGCTATTAGCGATTTGGATTAAGGACAGGCAGGTGAAAGGTGACGTAACAACCCAAGATATTATCTGTCACAAAGCCAAGAGAATTTATGACGATCTAAAGAAAAACGTCCCTGGAAGTAGCAGCAATCAAGATAATGAAGAAGAATTCAAAGCCAGCAGGGGGTGGTTTTTTAGATTTAAGAAAAGGTGTGGAATCCACAGCGTTACTATGCATGGTGAGGCTGACAGTGCTGACAAGAAAGAAGCAGAAAAGTTCTCTATTAACTTTCAAAAATGTATTAAGGATGAAGAATACTGCCCACAACAAGTGTTCAATGCCGATGAAACGGGTCTTTTCTGGAAAAGAATGCTGAGCAGAACCTTCATTACAAAAGAGGAGAAGAAATTGCCAGGACACAAAGCCATGAAGGACAGACTTACCCTTATGTTTTCGTCTAATGCCAGCGGAGACCTCAAGATCAAACCTCTATTGGTTTATCACTCTGAAAATCCAAGAATTTTCAAGAAAAATAATGTTATTAAGTCCAAACTGCCCGTCCATTGGAAGTCCAATCAAAAAGCCTGGGTGACCCAAGTTATCTTCAACGAATGGATTCTGGAAACCTTTGCTCCTGCCGTGAAGAAATTCTTGCTGGAAAAAGAACTGCCGCTCAAAGCCCTTCTGATACTTGACAATGCCCCTTCTCACCCAAAAGACCTAGAGGAAATATTGCAGGAAAATTATCCTTTTATCAAGGTGCAGTATTTGCCACCAAACACCACATCCATTCTTCAGCCAATGGATCAGCAAGTTATTGCGAACTTTAAAAAACTCTACACTAGAGCCCTCTTTAATAAGGTGTTAGAAGAATGCGAGTTTGGTGGAGACAATATGACTGTCCGAAAGTTTTGGAAGGAGAAATTTGATGTCCTTATGGCAATACGACTTATACAGAAGGCCTGGGAAGAAGTGTCACAAAGGACCCTCATTTCTGCTTGGAAGATGCTTGTGCCTTCGTGGACCCAGGAAGAAGCAGTAGTTGATGACACAGAAGTGGTGAAGGACATCATCACAGTGGCCCAAAGGTTGGAATTAGAGGTAGAGGAAGAGGATGTAGAGGAGCTTATTGAACACGAAGAAGAGCTGACAACTGAAGAGCTCCAAGCACTTCTGGTCCAGCAACAGGACAATGCTCAAAGGGAAGCGTCATCTGATAACGAGGAGCAACAATCAAACAATCAACCAATCCCAACTGCTGACATCAAGAACATCCTGGTCAAATGGAAAGCAGTTCAGCTGAAGCAAACAGAATCAACGATCTTTACTCCGATACTCTTGTCCGTTATTTCCGGCAGATGTTGGAGAAAAGAGAAAAACAAACGACTTTGGACAGGTTTTTCATGAAACCATCAGCCAAAAAGCAGAAAATGGATGAAGATGTGCAAGATTCGGTAGACTCTAGTTAGTCTGTCTTAAAATTTTAAAAATGTGTGTGTGTTTTTTTTTAATTATGTTTTTAGATGTATCTAAATAAAAATAATAACAAAAAAATTATCTTTTTTTATGTCATCTTAGCATATTTTATGCTACAGAACGAATTATTTTTTTTAACATGTATTGTTATGGGAAAACGCGTTTCACATAACGAACTTTTCGCATAACAAACTTGCTCCTGGAACGAATTAAGTTCGTTGTGTGAGGCACCACTGTACCACTCTTATGATTTATTCAAGAGATGTAGTAGTTACCCTTAAAGATTTGTGCCCCAAGGCAGCTGACCAACCAGCTCACCACTTAGGCCATTCCTGGTGTTTGAGAACAAGAAAGTGCAGAGAAAGACAAAGAAAAGACAGCAAGCAGAAGTCTAAGACAGCCCGGCCAGTGTGGTTCAGTGGTAGAGCATCAACCTATAAACCAGAAGGTCACAATTGGATTCCCAGTCAGGGCTCATTCCCGGGTTGACAGCTCCATCCCCAGTGGTTCTCACTCATCACGGATGCTTCTATCTCTCTCTTCTTCCCTCCCTTTCCCTTCCTCTTTGAAATCAATAAAAAATATTTTTTAAAAGAAATCTAAGGGAGTATCCAATCTGCATAAGAAAGCATAAGATAGAGAAAAGAGCCAGTCAGATAATTAGTTGCTGCAAAAGACAGTCACTGCCTCACCAAAGTGGTGAGCCCCCAAGGAAGAAACAAGAGGAACTCATTGCCCAGGAAACAACCACCAGGTAGATGAGTCATGGAGTCACAGAGCAACAGCTGAATAACTAGGACCACTTCTGGGTTCTGCATGACATTTCCATACCCATGGGACTGTTTTCTGTCCCACTCCACATATCTTTGCCGCAAAAGCCTAAAATCCAAAGTAACTTAAGCATGTCTCTGCTGCCTACATGTGGAAGTCAACTAATGAAAAACGTTTAGACATTGTCAAATATTGAAAATTGTGAATGTGTTTTCATTTTAATTGTGTTTCAGAGAGGATTATTTTCAAATATCAAAAACAAAAACTAGCCAAAACCGGTTTTTAGAGCATCGGCCTAAAGGTCCCGGGTTCGATTCTGGTCAAGGGCATTTACCTTGGTTGCGGGCACATCCCCATTGGGGGGTGTGCAAGAGGCAGCTGATCAATGTTTCTCTTTCATCAATGGTTCTAACTCTCTATCCTTCTCTCTTCCTCTCTGTAAAAAAAATCAATAAAATATATATTTTTTTAAAAAACAAAACTATTTTTAAGCCTTTGAGTAAGAGTATCCAGCATCTTATAATCCCTTATGGCATTTATAAACCACTTCCATGCTCATCCTAACCCTCACAATGTGGTGGTCATTATTTGTTCCATTTTACAGACGAAGAAACAAGTAGTTACATATATCATAGTGCGTATTTAAAACACTAATAGAGCCTAGATAGCATGGCTCAGTGGTTGAGCATGGACCCATGAACCAGGAGGTTATGGTACGATTTCTTGTCAGGGCCCATGCCCAGGTTGAAGGTTAGATCCCCAGTATGGGGTGTGCAGAAGGCAGCCAATCAATGATTCTCTCTCATCACTGATGTTTCTATCTCTTCCTCCCTCACACTTCCTCTCTGAAATCAATATAAATGTATTTTTTAAAATAATAAAAAACAAAAAGCAAATGATGGGCAATCATCTTCTCTACTTATACAGGGCTTTTTAAAATTTTACACCAATTGAAATATATCTTATGCAAATATTTTGTGTAATTCCAAAATAGTTAGATTGATAATATTTTTAGTAAGTACTTTCTGTTACTCAAGGGCAAAATGAGATGAATGAACATATAGTAAGTAATGAATGATACACATGCATAAATTAAATCAGGAGAGATTTTGAAATCATTTTATCTACAGCAAAAAAAATGTATAATATTATTAGTTATTATTATCATGGCTATACTAACACACAAATAGAAGTTTTCATCTTTCTCAGAATTTAGAAATATTTAATATCTAACCCTCCCTTTTTGTACTGCAGGTTTCTCTTTTAGCTTAGGGTTTTTATAATATTTTATTAAATACTACTCTTTAAAATCATCTGTAGCCATAACCTATTTGGCTCAGTGGATAGAGCTTGTCAGCCTGCAGACTGAAAGGTCCCAGGTTCAATTCCAGTTAAGGGCATGTACCTTGGTTGCAGGCACGTCCCCATTGAGGGGTATGCAGGAGGCAGCTGATCGATGTTTCTCTCCCATTGATGTTTCTAACTATCTTCTCCCTTCCTCTCTGTAAAAAAATAAATAAATAAATAAATAAAATAAAAAATCAATAAAATATATATTTTTTAAATCATCTGTGATGGATTTTCAGAAGAGGTGATTCAGTGTGGTGTTTAAGAGCATAGATTCTGACCCCCAGATTGCCTGGGTTCAAATCCCAGCCCGCCCATTTACCTTAGGTAAGTTATTATACCTCTCTGTATGTTTTCTCATTCATACACAGGAGTGATAACAGCATAAATCCTCATAAAGTTTATGTAAGGATTAAATGATTTACTAGTAACACCCACAAAACTCAGAATAATACCTTACATGTGGTAGTCCCTCAATAGTTATCAGACATTATCAGTATAGCTATTCTTTGTATCTAACTTATGAAGAAGATTAAGCAGATTGAACTTGAAAACAATGCAGGTTTCCAAAATTTGTGTACAAATCAGAATGCACTGCCTCAAAGAAACAGTACTGCCAGTGGAGGATAGGAATTCAGACAGACAACACCAAGGAATTCTGGGGGAGATGTGAAGGGGGAGGGGGCGATGAGGGTCAACATGACTCCAATAAGGAATGGGAGGACTTTTCTCTCTGATGCTTACAGAAGGAAAGCTCAAGGCCCAAGACTCCAAGGATGTCAATTGCAAGGAATGATCTCATTTACAAGTAATAATTAATAATTTTTAGATGTGATTTACTAAACTGTGTGCCACCATTATAGTTTTCAAAAATGAGAAAAATTAAGTAACAAAAAGCCCACACTTCCATTCTGGTTAAAAGGTGGATCTGCATGAATAATAGTAGAGGGAGCATTTTCTCTATGAAGCCAGCTAGTCTTGAAACAGTGATCTAAATGGAAGAAAAAGGAGGAAGAGTCCATCAACTTCTGGGTTCAACACCTTGTCTCCTTAGATCACAAGTAAAAGTGCCCTGAGCACAATAACTGTTGGTCACACTTTGCCTCCTCCATTTCTCTTCAGCCTCTTTCAGGAAGGAGCCTTGACAGACCAGAAGAACATGCAATGCATCATGGAAGTAAAAAAGCTTCTGGACTTTTGCACATGCAGTTTCCTCTGCCTGACTCTTTTTTCCAAACCAACTGCTATGTGCCTGGCCAACTTGGGCTTTAAGACTTAATGAGAATTCTCTTATTTCAGAAAACAACTTTCCTAATCTCCCTAAACTAGGCACTGTTTCCCTCCATTACAGCAAGTGTACACTGAATTGAAAGGACTTGTTATTAGTCTTTATTAATCTGTGAGCTCCTGAAGAACAGAGAAAGTGTCCTCCTCATCTTTGAATCTACAGCACCAGATGTCATGACTTTTACCTAAGAGGTACTCAATAAATACTGGTCAAATGAATGAATAAACAAAAGCAAGGATTTCAAGGTACTGAGAAGACAGTTTTTCAGTCCTTTCTGTTCTCTTTGTTTTGTTTTGACTTGGATCTGAGTGCACATAAAACCTTGTCCATGTACTAAAATAAGATGAGGTCCAGAGAAAAAGCATGCAAGAAACTGGCTGATAAAAGCCAGTTCTGGTCCAGGCTGTAAAGAAGAGGAATGATGGGGACCTTGTGATTTCTGTGCTATCTAGGCAGGTGACCAGAGCAAGAAGTCAGGAATGTCCAAGCAGAATCCCTAACTGGGAAAGAGCTGACATCCAGTTACAGTAAGCTCTGCCTTCTATGTCTTTAAGGAATGCAAACATAAAACTACGCAGATGAATAAGGATCCATCAAATAGAGGAATGAGAACCCCAACAGGTATACACACCAAGTTCACTTATACAGAGGGCAGATCTGTCATCTATTGACACATTAGGTAAGCGTGAATTGGGAATAAGGAACGAGCCCGATTACAGGAAGAAAACTGGGCACTCTGAGTAAACCTTCTTCTCACCTGCTAGGTGGGCCATTGAAGGCTGCTTATGGAAAAATGCAAGTTGCTATTAAAATAATTTTAGGTCATTCCGCATATTAATAGGAGGAGTTGGTCTCAGAATTAGAGATAAGCAAATACACAATATTCCAATTATGGATATCAAAGCTGAGAAGTTAAATGTCACTCAAAGAGACAATTTTCTAGCTCAATAGACTTAAGAAACTCTTATCTTTTAAACTCAGATTTATCAGATGGAAGGAAGTACAATTGGAGAATCGGGATATAAAATGTCAAGAGTAAGGCCATATCTACATATAGCAATCACATCGGCCAAAGTAGAGTGAACCCAAAATACTCTGTTGCCTCCATCATGAAGCTGAGCAGTGATCAACCATGTCAACTGTGGGGTGATCTAACTTGGTGTGTTAGGAATAACCTAATCTGTTCTGTAGTGATCCAGTGAGTTAGGTTACAATCTTAAATTTAGAGCCTCTAGTCTTCCTTTAAAATGTTATAAAGCAATACAATTCAATTTAAATAACCAAATCATCTCTCAAAGATTAAAAAAAGTATTTGAAATGTAGGATTTCTGCAAACCACAGATGCTTCCTAGAAATTACTGCTTATTTAAACATATTTATTATGGTTCATATTTTTGTATTAATTACTGACACTTTCCCTTGTTATGTATTTTTTTCAAGTGTATAGTTTTATCATGTTTGCCAAATTGCTTAACAAGCAAGATGTTGGATTTTTGCTACATTTTATCCATCTTTTAGATAACCATGGATGCATACATTTTTACACATTAGCATAACACTAGGAGCAAATGTCCAATGACTAATAATAACATGTGTGACCATAATAGTAAATTGTCCAATTATATACAAACTATCCCTCTTCCTATACCCTTTTTATGAATTTATAATTCAAATTAGTCTTTCTGCCTTTGATGTCAAGCCTTAATTTCTTCTCTAGTCCTCACCATCTTTTTTTCAGTTTTTTACTTACTTCCCTACACATGAGCAAAGGAAATTAATTATAAGAGGTAGCATTTGTTGACTGTTCTTTATGTTCTAGAAACTGTGCCATTTTCTTTATCGACCATATTTGTTTTTCATTAATCCTAAAGGTAGCTGCTATTATTATCATCTCAATATAAGACATGAGAACACTGGGACTGATTGAGAGTAAGCTATTTATTCAAGTATAGGTAAGGTGTGTAGATTATTGTTCAGAAAATACTCTCTCCCCTTCCCACTCTGCAGAGTAGACTCACCTGCATTTTTAATATTGGACTTGGCCATCCAACTTGCTGGGTCCATGGAATGCTATCAGATATGATGTGAGTGGAAGTCAAGTGTGCTTCGTGAGTTTAGGTTGCCTCTTGCATTCTGGTCGTCTGCCATGAGAATGCATGCTCCAGATGGATGCTGCCTTTTAGCCTGGGCCACAAAATGAAGTACACATGACATAACCCCTACCCTAGGAAGCCATTAATCCTGAGAGCAGCACACATAGTGTAAACCTGAGTTAAACCTGGGGCTGCAGCCCGTAACCTAACTGAGCCACTGACTTGCAGACCTGACAGCAAGAGAATCAGTTATTGCTATTTTTTTGCCATTACGTTTAGGGCCAGTTTGTAGCTGTAAACTGAATATGTGTGGGCCCCCAAAATTTATATGTTGAAATCTAAACCCCAATGAGGTGGTATTTAGTAGTGGGGCCTTGGGGAAGTGATTGGGTGATGAAGGCGAAGCCCTCATGTATGGAGTTAATGACCTTCTAAAAAAGGATACAGAAAAAAAGACCTTTACACTCCCTCTCCTTCCACCATGTGGGGGATACAGTAAGAAGACTTCCGTCTGCAAACCCAGAAAAGGGCTTTCATCAATACCTTGATCTTGGACTTTCCAGCCTCCAGAACTGAGAGAATTTTTTTATAGAAGCTCAAGCTGACTAAGACAGGTAATTTGTTGTGCAGGTAATACGGAGATAATATAGATGGTAAGTTCTAGAGCTGGGATTCAAATCCATGTATATCAGGTACTACCACTGGAACACTCACTTCTTGCTCAATACTGCCTGGCTGTGAAATGGCAGAATAGGAAACTGAACATAAGATGTAAAACAGCAAAGACTGAGGATTATAGGCTAAAAGGTTTAAAAGGCAGAAGAAAGGGAACCCAAGACAATGAATAGAGAAGATGTGAACCTCGGAAGTTCCTAAGGGAGGAAACAATCTATGTGACTAAAGTCATTTTCTTCCATCTGTTGAGTCCCCAAACCCACATCCCTTCTTTCATCTTCCTGCCCCAGCTCTCACCTCTGAACACCTCAGAGAAAATGGAATCAATAAATGTGCTGGTCCAAAGAAAGCCAACTGCTCTCAAAGACTTCTGAAGAGTCTGTTTTAGATATACTTTTCTCATCTTTCATTTTAAAGGATTAGAGAACACTTCTGTCCATATTTTCACTGGTTGCAAAGTACCGGAAAATCACTTATGAGTTAGTATTTAACAAAAGCTCAAATATAGATGGGTTTTTTTATAGCAATATCACTCCCTCATGGGATGGAGCCCCAGAAATTCACAATAGTGGTTTTTACTTAAGAGCATCCTTGGCATTTTTAATGGCAAAAATTATTAGCATTTGTCTTTTGGCAAAATCTCAAGCCAAGCAATTCTATTATACCTGCTCATACTCCTCCCATGATTTCAAATGTCACTCTTGCTATTTTCCTAAAACAATGTGGTGTTACTGTTAGTGTCTAATTCAATTCCAGTAGCCAGTGAGCCATGGTTTCTCTTTTCTTAATATCAGAGTTTTCAGAGTTTCAATTCACTAATTATTATAAAGCAATTGTATGAAAGGAAATATGGTGTTTATAACATTGTTATCAACTGGTTTTATAACAACATTATGAGAGATAAATTAGAAAGTCTCTGATATCTTTTTCGCTCCCAATACTTTCTAGCTAGTTTTTGCAAGAATTGAGGCCCCTCTAACAATACTTTCTGCCAAATCAATATTTCAGGTTCATTTGATAAAAGATAAAACTATTTTACAGCAAGTATAAGTGAGCCTAGATTTTATTCTACTTTAGGATTCTAAATTTATTAATATTACCTTGAACCTAGGATTTATTATAATGCTTTGCATCATTCTTTCCCACAGGTTTAAAGTGCTTCTCTAACTCATTGTGTTAATCAGAGTTCTCTAGAGAAACACCGCCAAAAGAATGTATGTGTGTTTATATATCTATATCTATCTATCCATCTATATCTATATACCTATCTAAATCCACCTATCTTTACCTATATCCATTTATCTGAGAGAGAGAGAGAGAGAGAGAGAGAGAGAGAGAGAGAGAGAGAGAGAGAGAGAGAGTTTTAAGGAATTGGCCTCATTGGCTCACACATTTGAAGGGATTCGGAAGTCTGAAATCCTCAGGACAGGCTAGCAGACTAAAAATTCTGGCAGAGTTGATTTTGGAATCTTGAGTCCAAAGGATGTCTAGGGGTAGAAATCTTTCCTCTTCAGGGTGTCTCAGTCTTTTCTCTTGAGGACTTCAACTGATTGGGTGAGATGCATATACATTATGGAGGATAAATTGCCTTACTCAAAGTTTACTGATTCAAATTTTATTACATCTAAAAAATACTTATCAAATACTTATAAAACAGGCTTTCTCCAATCATGAGCCTTCTTGTTACTGATGTTAGTTGATGCCATAATTGGAAGTGGAGGTGAAGAGTGCATAGATGCAGCAGGTACCAGAGCATTCTAAGCCATACGGATGTCAAAAAATAAAAAGATAAATATTGGTAAGTGATTGTCTTATTCTGAAAAATTCAAGCTGAATGTAATCAGCTGTGTAAAAGACCATGAAAATAGAGCTGCAGAGAGACAATTTGGACCTCCTCCCACTGAGTGATCAGACAGTGGAGAAAACAGGAACAACTCCTTAAGATGCCAGAAAAGAAGAAGGCCTTAAGAGGAAAACCAGCAAAATTGGCAAACTGGGAGCAGACACTTAAGACTTGGATTATGGGTCAGAACCAGAGTGGCTTATGTGTGTCAACCAAGCTTTTTCAATGTCAGGCAAGGATATTTGCAAGAGAAATGAACATTGTTGATTTTATAGGAAAGGCAAAATGGTGGTTCCTTTCTTGAGGAAAGAAGAGTTGGCCATGAGAACATGAGCAAAGTTAGCCCAGAAAATGCCACCAGTTTATGAGGATGATCTCACATAGATAGACAGTGACTCAGAAGACAAAGGTGTACAATGGAAGTTGAAGAAATTGATATGTCTGGAACGAATAGTGATGAAGAAGAGAGCAGTGATGCAACAGGGGCTGAATAAAGTGATATGCTTCATAATATCATAGTCCTGGTATATAAACATTACCTGTGGTAGTTACTAAATAAAAATGTGTTCTTTATGTTTAAAATATTGATTTCTTAATTTTGGTTTGGGAAAGTAAGGGGCGTCTTATACATGGAAAAATGTGGTATGTTACTACTGTGCTATAGGCTATAAATTCTTCATGGCAATAATGTTATCATCTTTATAAATGTAATAAACATATCAATAAACATTTACTATGCACTACTATTGTTTTTAGCACCTTCCAAATATTAATTAATTTCATTCTAATTTCAACCTCATGAGGTTAGCATTGCTACTAAAACCCTCATACAGACATGGAAATTAAGATAGCTTACCCAAGGTAACACAATTATCACACAATAAGGTCACACAACTAGCAATCTGGGTGGAGTCGGGATTAGAATCTAAAACTGCTCAGAACCACTACCCTCACACTGCTTCTCATGTACTGAAAAGTAATGGGCACTCAATGAATACTTGCTGAGTGAATGAAATTTAATAGGTAGGCTATTTCTGGGCTGTACACAGTTTCTTAGAAATCCTGGTAAGAGTTTAAAAGGTCACAACAAATGGTGGAGCAGCCATAATGTGAAATGCCAAAGAACCCAAAGCTGAGACCAAATTAGGAAGCTTTTGCGATGCACAGTCTTCACGCACCTGGTTGGCTGAAGGGGAAATCGTGGGTGATGAATGGGAGGGAGCCAAAAAAACCCACGTGGAATTCAAAGCAATGGGCAGTTTTCCACCTCATTATAGCAGTATTTTGTAACAATTTCTTTGGCAACTGATAGCAGGCATTTAAATCAGCTATTTCCTCCTCAGAATTCCTCTCCAAAGAATCATAATGGCCTCTGCAGCTTTGAAGGAAATGCAGTCCCTACTCGGATACAATCTTATCTGGGAAATGGCCATGGTATTCGTCACAGCTGTCACTGCGCTGGGCCCATTAGAGATGTGCTGAGTGTCGATCCAGGGTTGTGCTCCCTGAGAGCTCCCACTGCACGTCCTTCCTGGGTTTACGCTGGAAAACAAAAACCACTCAACATCTTGGGGCAGAGGCCCCTTAGAGCTGGTTAGCAAAAGAGCCATTCATACAGCCCTGAAGAGGTCACTCTGCGGCTCAGGCTGTAGATTTATAAAGACATTTGCAGTGACACCATCCGGAAGGGCAAAACACAAGAAAGAGGGTATACCGAGAGCCCAGACTTCTCTGTCTTTCACTGGAGAGCCTGGGAGGAGCTGAAGACCTAAAAAGTTCGTGGGAGGGGAGCGGGGTTGGCCTTGTGACCTTGGACCAGAGTTCTTCTCAGTCTGTTTCCATTAAACAGTAAGCTGCTACAATATCGAATCTTCTCATTCATAGACTGTGAGAGCTGGAAGTCTAATTCCCAGATGATATATAATTCAAGAAATTGGGGCCCAAAGATGTAAAAGAACTGACCAGAGCTGGGCATTTAGCAGGCAGCTGGACCCAGGGTACCTGGATTAGGACCAAATAGAAACAGAGGCATGGATACATGGAACAGACTGGCAGCTGTCAGAGAGGACAGGGGTGGGGGGATTGGATGAAAGAAGATTAAGGGATTAGCCAAAGAACATATATGCACAGCCCATAGACACAGACATAGTGTGGTGATGGCCAGAGGGAAAGGGGAGGGCGGGGAGTTGGGTGGGAGTAGGCAAAGAGGGGAGATACGGGGATATCAGAAATAGTGTCAACATTAAAAATAAAGTTTACAAAAGTTTAGTTCTTCAAGAGAATTCTCCTACAAACCTAAGGTAAATTTTCTTGACTTTTAAAAGGAGTATCCCAGATCATATTCTCTTTTATTTAAACTTTTTTTTGTTTGGTTTTTAACCCACATTTGCTTTACAAAGAAACAGACATCAAAATAATCTTGCTGTCAATTTACAGGGCAGGTCATTTACTCGGACAAACATCATCTGTCCTAGAAACAAATGTATTGCACCATGTGAGTTGCTGTTTCCCAGGGTCACTTACCCATTTTGACTCAAAACAAGATCAGGCATCTTTGCCATTGGTAGCACAGCACAGGAATTTCTAAGCTACAGACTCTAGGACTAGGCATAATGTACTGGATACAGATAGTAAGTCACCTGGGGGTCACTGCAAGTGTGATTCTCGCCTCTGCCCCTCTCAGCCACTAGAAGACCCTGTACAAGTCCCTGAGGACTGTGGGCATCGCCAGCATGCTCGAGTGAGCTCCTTTTGTTGTTGTTTTGCTGGGAAGAGACAGCTGGTAAAAGCTAGGAGAGAGAATTGATGTAACTCAATAACGCCACAGCATCTATGATGTAACCTCATCCACTCTTTTACTTCTCATTTGCTCACTAACATCGCCCTACTCTCTTTTATACTCTCATTTTGAGAGAAGAAACCATGTCTCCATTCCTACCCCAGAGCCTTTCCCAGAATAAGCTCTCAAAAGACGGTTGTGGGCTGCAACTTTTCATCACTTCTTTTCATCACCTCCAATTTTCCATCCTTTTTTTCCCCCTTCCTTTTGGCTGATGGTCCACTCTTCACCTTTTTAAAAATCAATTGTAAGGTAAACAGTAGCAAAAGCAATGACTGAAATAGGAACAGAATACTTAGCTTCTTTGAACTAGTTTTTATTTGAAGTTTGACATTATCCAATTATATGTGTTTCCTAAAACATTCTCTTTTGTAGAACTCACTTTATTAGCCATTTTGCTCTTTGTAACTCATAAAATAATTTTCTCTTTGATGGGAAATGAACCAGAGCAAGGGTACAACTGTCAGTGAAATTCTTCTCAATTGCTTAGTAAATTGTTTTAATTACAAATGCTCCTGAAGAATTATTGTTGATAAATGGCAATGTGACACATAAATGTTTGATAAAAAAAAGTCACATTAAAACTATTAGCTCAGCCGAGACTGGTTTGGCTCAATGGATAGAGCGTCGGCTTGGGGACTGAAGGGTCCCGGGTTCGATTCTGGTCAAGGGCATGTACCTTGGTTGCGGGCATATCCCCACTAGGGGGTGTGCAAGAGGCAGCTGATCAATGACTCTCTTATCGATGTTTCTAACTCTCTATCTCTCTCCCTTCTCTCTGTACAAAATCAATAAAAAATATATTTAAAAAAATAAAATAAAAATAAATAAAAAATAAAACTATTAGCTCAGAAAAAGGTATATACCATACTTAACTTTTATATTATAGTTACCTAGCTAACATAGTTTTTATGCTTTCTTTGTAAAACAAACATATTTTGAATTTATAACCATGAATGTACCATCAATCCTTTTATTATCATTGTCCATAATACATCATGATTAAGTAGATCTCAGTTGTACACCAAATTATATTTAACATAAAGATAATTTGAAACTGCCTTTTATTAAGAGAAATTTGTATTAAAAGAAAGCATGGCAATATTCTAAGACTGATGAAATTTCATCATGTATCTCTTAACTGAGATGTATGGACATATATGTGTATATATAAATAAAAACTAAAGTTTTCTCTTTAATTTTAAGCTTAATATAATTAAATTGGTTATAAAATAATCAGATATCTTATAATAATATTCTACTGTTCAAACTGAAATTAGACATGCCTCCTTTATTTAAAAAGTCTATAGAATTGATTGAATAGATGACAATGTGATTTCTATTACAAGTGCTTTTTCTGCCATCTAGTGGAAAAATGAAATGTATGAGAATGTACAATTTATATTTTTAATTCTTTTGTCTTAAAATATTTAGCAAGGTTTTATTTGAAATCTGAGGAAAATAAATAATGTATTATCTTTCTTTTTCTGGTAGGATGTATAGGTGAACCAAATGTGGGTAATCCTGAGTATCCCCATGTTGCCATGGGACTCCAAACAGAAAAAATGAGAGGGTGCCTTGGATTCTCTAGAAAAATCAAAGAAGTCAAACAAGATACTAGAACCCACTGCTTTACATAAGTGGGTTGTCATTCACTGCCAAAGTATTGAAAGGTGCCTCAAGCCCCTACACCTCTTTCTGATCCCGTCAGTAGTTAACCCTGTAGACTGGAGGAGGGAGGTTTAGACATAGAGAAGGCCTGTTGGGCACTATCTAAATCAGTGGCTTTCAAACTTTCTAAACTGCAACTCACACCAAGACATGTGAGTTGCAACCCAGTGCGTGTATGAAAAACAGAAGGAAAAGTTCCACAAATGACCTTTCTATAGGTGATCACCATGACATTTCATATTCTGTTCTGCTTCCTATTTTATCTTTGACATTATTTTATAACATTTTTTATTGATTTCAGGATCCAATAATGGTTCTGAAGTTTGAAAAGCACTAGTAAGAGCCTAGCCGACCTGGATCAGTGGTTGAGTGTTGATCTATGACCCAGAAGGTCATGGTTCAATTCCCAGTCAGGGCACATGCCTGGGTTGTGGGCTAGATGCCCAGGGAGGGTCATGCAGGAAGCAGTTGATCAATGATTCTTATCATTGATCTCTCTCTCTCTCTCTCTCTCTCTCTCTCTCTCTCTCTGTCTCTCCCTTCCTCTCCAAAACCAATATATATATATATATATATATATATATATATATATATATATATTCAATATAATAGAGGAATATGCAATATGCCTAACATCACAACCTAACAGCAGGGACCGGAGGCTGCATGGCGCCTGACCAGGGCGAGGGACCTCAGGCCGTGCCTCTCGTGCCAGCAGCAGGCTGGGAGCCCTCAGGCTGTGCCCCCTCATCCCAGCACTGGGCCAGGGGATCTGAGGCTGTGCCTCCCCCCACCATCTGAAAGGGCTTGAAGGGGGTAGGCTGGCCAGGTCTGGTCTCCTGTGATTTCAAAGTGCGTATGGGTGGTGAGCGGGTACTTGACTCTAGGTCCCATGGCCCACCCCAGACTCTGATAGGAGGGAGATTTTCATATACATCTTACTAATTTTCTTTCATCTCTGACACTTCTATTATAGAGAAAGGACAAATAGCAATATCAAAATATTTCCTCTAGTTAATTTCTTTTTAATGTGCACAAATTTCGTGCACTGGGCCACTAGTATATAAATAAAAATAAATAAAAACACTGATAAGAGTATTTTCTGAGAAGTGTTTGCTTGCTTCCCCTGCTTTAAAAGTATATGACACTGCTGGGACCGGTTTGGCTCAGTGGATAGAGTGTCGGCCTGTGGACTGAAAGGTCCCGGGTTTGATTCCGGGCAAGGGCATGTACCTTGGTTGTGGGCACATCCCCAGTGGGTGGGGTGCAAGAGGCAGCTGATCGATGATTCTCTCTCATCGATGTTTCTAACTCTCTATCCCTCTCTCTTCCTCTCTGTGAAAAATCAATAAAATATATATTTTTTAAAAATAAAAGTATATGACACTAAGTATGAAATTATGACAAAATGAAAAGTTAAAGCAACAGACATGATACAGATTTGTTAATTAATACAAAGACCTTTGGGATCTTCCCAATTCAGGATATTTTATCTAATGAATGCTCACTATCATTACTAGCATCATGCTCTCTATCTCCCAGAATAGAAGGCTTATGTTCATCTTCATAACCATCTCTTGTTGAATCAGTCATCAAGTTCTATGAATTCTAACCTCACGAGTCGTGTATCCTTGTTTTCTTTTCATCTTCATCTGGTTTGGACCCTTCCCATCTCTCCCTGGACGGTCACAGAAGCCCCCACACTGCCCTCTCGGACTCCATCTGTCACCCCTCTGAACCATCCTGCACACAGCTGCCAAAACTGAACCTCCTCCTCACAAGTCAGATGTCATCATTCACTGCAACCTCTGCCTAATGAGTAACGCCTGAGCACCTCAGGGAGGCATTCGAGACCCTCCCTGCTTAGTTGTCCCTGCAGGTACTTGATGAATATTTGTGGAAAGCACTGAACAAAACTTCCCTTCTGATCTTCAGTTCTCTTTGTGCCCTACATTCCAAACGTTCTACTGACCACTCCCCGAACTCTCATTGTATTGATTCATTTATTTGTTTATTCTTTATTAAAGAATGTGCATTTGCTGAAGCTTTTTCTTGGGCTGCTTCCTCTCTGTTTTCTGCCTGTGGAAATTCTTTCCACCCTGTAAACCCCACCTCCAATGCAAGAAGCTCCATTGGCCCCCCATAAAGTGAATACCCACAGCTTGTTAATAGCAACTCCGGTTTCTATTCAATACTTACACTATTTCTGTTCCATTTTAGATTATGTTCCTCTGTGTCTGTTTCACTTGATTGTGAACATCTTGAGGGCAGGGAACATGCCTTGTGCATCTTTCTAACCTTTAGTGCTATCTAGGTGCATGTTTGTTCACTTCAACAAACTTATTGTACACATTTTTTTAAAGCAAGTAGAGCTGGCACTTGGCAATCATTCTTAGTTTAGGCCATCAGAGTCTTCGGTGAGCTCTTCTGGAGTGTTCACATAAGTCTCAGAGAAGGGATTTGACCAGACCTTCGAGTTAGAATTATCAGTCCGCACACCCGCTTACTTTCAGTGTCTATTGAGCACTATATGCTGGTGAAAATATCAAGAAGTAGAAAAGCCAGCTGAAGCCGCATGCAATGAAGGCCCTGTTTGGGTGATCCTTTTCCATGGTCCTATAATGATCTGGAATCTCTTCAGTCACTGGACTTCCTCCTAATCCTGTATGTATCTGTTTCCATGAACTCCTTGAAGGTGGGGAATCTCTCTTATTCATTTGTTTACTCAACATATCACTTGCACATAGCAGATGCTCAACAAATACTTCTTGAATGAGAGAATAAGAGACACAAAGAATTATAATGGATAAGAAAGAAGTATTAGATACTATGTTCATCTTCAAGGGGCTTATATGCTAGTTAGAAAAATAATTACCTAAATACACTGAGTGGCCAGATTATTATGATTTCTGAACACATAATAATCTGGCCACTCAGTGTATACCTAGATAATAAAAGGCTAATATGCAAATTGTCCCCTCGACCAGGAATTCAACCAGCAGCCAAGCCAGCCAACCACCCATGTTCCCCCTCCCCCTGGCCAGGCTGGCTAGACCCCACTCATGCATGAATTCATGCACCAAGCCTCTAATATTCTGATATATATATATATATATATATATATATATATATATATATATATATATATATATCAGATTATTATACATTCAGAGATCATACTAATTTGGCCACTCAGTGTATTTTGACCATATGTCCTATACTTCTTAGATATTCAATACATTTTTATGAATTATACTTAATAAAATGAGAGCCAATTTCTATGTGTAGGAAAAAATTAAATACTTATCAAGAAATATAGATGATTGCCTGTATCCTCTAGGAGAACATAATCTTTATTATTGTGAGATAACAAAAACATTCACAAATATATTACTCAGCAGGTGGGTTTCCTGCCAAATGGGTCTTAGAGATGTCATTATAAGCTGGAGGGGTTGCATAAGGCTTCCCAAAGTAAAGGGGGTCTCTGTCAAGAACTGCAAAAAGTCTGAGAGTTTACCCTGTTTGCAAGCTGGAAAGTTAGTCTGCCACATTTTCACTGGCAGAGGACACAAAACTCCTGGGTCAGAGGCAAGGGATTTTAGCGCTCACAGCACAGCTTTGTGCTCAAGGTGTTTCTCCTTGGCCTGTAAATCCCATAGGGGGGCTACAGAGCAGCCGGGGGGTGCTGCACACACTGTGGGTCTACATCACAGCTGAGCAGCCCTGAGCTAAGGAAACCCCACCCTCTGAAGGGGCTGCCAGCAAACCTACCAATCTTTGTCTTGGAAGAAGGCATTATCTTATCACGCTGGTCAGAAAACAAATCTGTCCTCTCCCAGAAGGAGAGATTATGTTACAAGCAACCTTACAAAATAACCCAGCATAAAAGCTGTCAATGCCCTTCTTCAGAAGATGAACAGAAGCACAAGAGACCTTGGAAAATGTCCTTTCAACAGTTTTTTTTTCTTTTTTTTTCTTTTTTTTTTCTTTCTTTTTTTTTTTTTTTTTTTTTTGTGTGTGTGGTCCAACTCATCATAGCTTTTGGTTGTTTTTTTTCTTTTCTTTTTCTTTATTGATTATGGTATCACATAATTGTCCTCATCCCCCACTTACATCCCAAACCCCTCCCCACGTACTCTCCCACCCCCCTGTTGCCCAAGACCACTGGTTAGGCTTAGATGCATGCATACAAGTCCTTTGGTTGATCTTTCCCCCTTACCCCCACCCTCCCCTACCTTCCTTTTGAGGTTTGACAATCTGATCAATGCTTCCCTGTCTCCAGGTCTGTTTTTGTTCATCAGTTTATGATGTTCATTATTTCCCCTAGATGTGATACAAGAAATACACTTATAAGAACCGAAAATGAGACAGTCTTAATTTGGTTCTTGAAGTGGGGTTTGATTTGGCAAGCAATTGGAAAAGAACAGATGTTCTAGAAGAAAGAAGAATTTCATGTACACATAGTTGTTTCCAGACAGACCTCTCTGGGCCTCAGCTTATTTGCCTATAAAGTCAGAATAATACCTACTTCACAAGATTGCTGTAAAAATTACTTAAGGTAATGTATATCTGGCATGCAACCAGGTGCTAAACTATTAGTTCTTTCCCATTCTCCCAGGAATGTATAGGATGTGACTCTCTAGACTGCCCTGACATTAACAAAGGAGGAGAAAGAGGTATTTAGGCAATCCATTTGCAAACATTTTTATTGAGCATCTACTATGTTCCAGGTGCCAGGATAGACACCATGCCTGCTCTCTCAAAGCTAATAGTCTGCTTCATGGGGAAAATAGAGAGAAGTAAAATTATCTTGCTTCCACCCAATGTGTTTGTAGAAGGTACACCTCCAAAGTGTTATAACATTGTCATTTGACCAGGGAGCCAGGAAATTATTGAGACATAAGAGGAGCATAAACCTAAAATAAGAACAGAGAAATGTCAAAGTTCACATGCATTAGTCAACAACAGGCGTTTTCAGGATCATGTTGAAAAATGGATACTAATAGCCTGGCCGGTGTTGCTCAGTAGTTGCATGTTGACCCATGAACCAGGAGGTCACAGTTTAATTCCCCATCAGAGTACATACCCGAGTTTTGAGCCTCATCCCCAGTAGAGGACATGTAGGTAGCAGCCAATCAATGATTCTTTCTCATCATTTGTTTCTATATCTCTATCCCTTTCCTTTCCTCTCTGAAATCATTAAAAAAAAATTTTTTTTAAATAATGGCAGTAGTCCTGAGTGAGTTTTTCTGATTGGTTATGAAGGTTTGTGAGAATTGTAGAAAGGTTTGTGAAAGCTATGAAAGGATTGTGAAGAGAAATCTTAAGAAAAATTATAGGTAATATGAATAACAATTTTTATATAAATAAAACTAAAGCTAATACAGAATTTGTTTAGTCCTTTTCCTGTCTGTTAAAAGGGGGAAAAATCTTTCCTGTATTTGCCCAGGAAGCAAAAGTTCTATAAGTTATTGGTTATATATTATGTTATATTAATCAGTTACATGATTACTTTTTTTTTCAAGCCATCTTCTTAATCATGGGAACTGAAGTTTTGCTAGCCTATGTTTGTGTTTAATACCCTTTTGTTGTCACTTTGAGTGAATAAATAGTCTAATGCTGTTTCATAATCATAATAATATATATTCTTTGGTAAAATAAGTTTGACAACCTTTCCAGTGTTTAAATTTTTTTAAAATATATTTTATTGATTTTTTACAGAGAAGAAGAGAGAGGAATAGAGAGTTAGAAACATTGATGAGAGAGAATCATCGATCAGCTGCCTCTTGCACACCCCCCACTGGGGATGTGCCCACAATCAAGGTACATGCCCTTGCCTGGAATCAAACCCGGGACCTTTCAGTCCGCAGGCCGACACTCTATTCACTGAGCCAAACCGGTTTCGGCCCAGTGTTTGAATTTTAAGAAGCTTTTTCTTGACCTAGAATTAGCTTTAGGTCATTTCAATAGGCCCTGGAATGCTTCAAGGATTTTTTTTTCTCTCCTTATGAAAAAAACTTTTATATTTAAGTAACATGGAAAGCTTTATCAAATGAAGAAATAATAACTATATTCTATTTATATATGCATATTCTTAAAATAGATGTAAAATCTCCAGGAGTCTATAAGTCCTGATATACTTTCATTTATAACTCTGATTGTTATTCTGGAATATTGTGTTTTACAGAAAGGATAGGATTCCATGTCAATTGCATTATAACCAAACCTTCTTGTCATTTAAAGACAGTCACTGTTTTGTTATAATACATTTACAAAAATGTTACATCTTCTAAGGGATACAAGGAAATGACTCTGGCTTATTTTAAAATACATTCTCTGAGAATGAGTGTTCAGATCATCTTCTTTGAACTGGATGAAAATTATTAGAAGTCTATAGAACATCTGGATTTATAGAACTTACCTGCAAGAAAAATCAGGAGAAACAGAAATTGACTATGGGACTGAATGAACTGAACATAATTATATGGTTTTTGTAACTTTTGTTGAAAGTATTGATGATTATTAATCTTTGCTTTTAAGACACATGAAGCATTTTTAAAGTCATTTGGTAAATTATACATTTTTCTCCCTACCTTATTCTCAAGAATTTGACAATTCGTAATGAGTGGCCATATGTTTCTTTCCACGAATTCAGAAAGACCCCTTTCCAATTGTGAACTTATTAACCAAGACTTTGTCTGGAGTTTCATGTCTGAGAGGAACATGCCCAAACTCTGGATGTCACCAGAGTCATTTAAGGAATGAAAACTGACTTTGAAGACAATAAGAGTCCCTTGGAGAAAAGCCTGGTACCTTTTGGTCACATGGCTCATGACAGTCTTTCCAGGTAAGGAAAGAAAGTTGCTTTCCTGAGAGATAACAACTAAGGAACCTCAAGACATTCTATGAACCCCAAGAACATGAGGAATTCACCTAAGTCTACATATATTGCAGGCAAACCTAATGGTAGCTAGGTGGCTCAGTTTCTTTGCCCAGAGGAGCTAATTAAAGCTCAGTTATAAAATTCTAGTAAAGCAGATTTTTTAAAAAAAGCCTGTATGGTCAAATTGTTGTTATTCTTACTGTGTTCATGCAAACAATCAGGCCAAATTGAAACGAGACTTAATACAGGAAATAAATTGGCCTTTATTTGGCTCTTTCATAAAAAGAGAGTGATTTTAGGAAGAAAGATTGTTGTTTCAATAGGGAAGTATTTGAACTGAAGTGTTTTTTCCTTCCACCAGACCATTTGTAATAATTCTTGCTATCCTAACTTTTGCCCCAATACTACTAAATTTTATAACACAGTTTGTCTCCACCAGATTACAAGCCCTACTCACACTCAGGGACTACTTCCTCTAGACATTATTACCACATCCTTGCCTGCCAAGGCCTCATCGTCCCTCTGACAGAGAGCAAGGATCTCTTGTATCTGAAGGAAAAATTTGTCCCTTCTCAGCATGAAGCAGCTACAGAAGAGACCCTGTTCCCCTTTTCTCTGAAAGAATTCAGAGCCAAGATCCTTTAGATGGGATGTGGTAGGCAGTTAGACAAGAGCAGAGCAAGGACAATGAGCCAGTCTGCTACATCTTTCAAAGCAGGAGACATGGAAAGCTGGATCGACAAACAATAAACTGGAGGAAAAATGGACAGGTTTCTGGTAAGTGGTTCTCACTACTCCAACTGCTCTGAAGCTGGAAGCGGAGGAACCTATGTAGAATGGACCTTTACATCCTGCCTAGTGTGAGTTGAAATGCCTATTGCTAATATATAGAATTTTTCTATTAATTTTGGGAAGAAAGTCACATGTGGGGACCTTTACACATTGGGACCCACTGCCCGGGAATAGGATGCAGGGATGCTTTCTCTAAAGGTTACTGCGGTAGCTCCCTGGGGTGAATGTCAGACTTTTACTGGGGGTTCTATATTGTATTTCAGTATCTAATAACTACACTATGAATTGTTTTGATAATTTTACCCTCTCTTATAACAATGGACTAAGCTGTAATTCAGAAATTTCTGCCAATAGCACCAGAGGGCCTTGTTCCTTAGGATGACTGACCACCTTTATGTCTCAGAAACACATAAGGTCCGAAACAAAAAAGACCTTCTCACAGCAATAGCACTAGAGTGCAGGAGGGGCTCTATCTGTGAAGACCTGCTGAATATATTGATTTAACCACTTTTACTATGAAGACAATGATAAGGTCCCTTAATGTAGAAGTGACTGGGCTGGCTTGTAGCACCGTAAAAGCCCTAAATGCCACTTCCAGGTGTATACCTCAGATAAAACAAGAGCTGAACCAGGTCTGGGAGACAGTTCTAGAGAGTTAGGCAGTAATAGATTATCTACTGTTGCAGCATGACCCAGATTGTGAGGAATTCAAAGAAATGTGTTGTTTTAATTTTTCTGACAATTCTCAATTGATAGAAAACAACATTCAATAAATTAGGGAAACTATCTCCAAGGTAAAACAACCAGAAGGACTTTTTTTTTTTTTTTTTTTTTAACTTATGCAGCTATCTTGGTTGTGGGAATTATTTTTTATTTTTCTACTGTTTATTTTTGTAGCCTGATTGATTGCTGCTGTATTCAATGTCTCCCTCTTTTTAGATCCCGAATTTGCTGTATTCCAACCCCACCAACTGCTTTCAAGGCAGAAGTAAATGCTGTCCAGCAGGATGAGACTTTTTACCTATAACTAATCTCATAGATATGAAATGATAGAAATAGCAGTGGAGAATGTTAGGGGCAAATATAGAATATTGGGGACTAGCTAGAGTTATAAGAAATATTAATCATACCCTATTAACTGTGGTTGCCTTGTTCTGATTAAAGAAAGGATATTCTAACCTGGTTGGGAGTTGTACACTTCTAGGATCTAGGAGTCAACCTTGGATCTGGGAGTCAACCTTGGAATGCGTTCCATTGTCATGGAAAGTATAACAGCCTTGTTGTCCAAATAATGGAGTCCCATTCACATTGCCTGTAACCTGTAACCATTATACCTATTCTCATTCCTTTTGCCTACTTCCCCATGTATGATCTTTGCCTTACCCAAAATAAGCAGCTGGCTTATGTGGGATTACAGAGCAGGTTTTTGTGAATGACCTACTGCTCTCCCATACCGCTGGCATTATTAGAATATACACTCACATATCACTCAAAATATCTCTATATATAAAGAGCCAGGGTCTGTAATGTCCAAAATGACCAAATGGACGAACAAACACCAGAAGCCAGTCGTGTGGTCAGTGTTGGTTTGCCGTGGCAACCCAGAACTGACTGCCACCCTGCGGGTGCTACAGTGACCCAGCACTGGCTGCCAAGGGGGCTGCGGATCAGGCTCAGGGAGGGGTCCGGAGAGAGAGAAGCAGGGTCTGATCTGCAGCCTCCATAGCAGCTGTTGATCAGCCCTTGCCTCTCTTTCTCTCTGAGCCTCTCCAACAGCTCTGGGGGCTGCTGATCAGCCCTGCCTCTCAAATCAGGCCCAGAGATAGGCCCAGAGACACTGACTGGCATAGAAACTGACCAATCAGAACCAAATTTGGATGAACTGTGAGGAGCCAATGGCTGCCTAGGAGGCGAAGCTTTTGATGCTGTCATAGAAACCAATCAATCAGAACCTAATCTGGGAGAACTGCAAAGGCAGAACCTAAGATGGGAGCTGAGGAGGATTTTTAAGAGCAACATGTGTTTGGTATAAGGTTCAATTTTTTAACAACCAGTTTGGCAATATAGTGCATATGGCTGGCTATCAGTCCAGATATAGGGATTATGTATTTTTGTCTGCCAAGAGCATCTCCTCCTGCTGAAAAAATATCCCCCCCCCCATTTACACAATCCTATCCTATATAATCTGTCTATACTAATAAAAGGGTGATATGCTAATTAGCCAGGTCGACTGGCCATCTTCCGGACACCCAGCTTCCTTCCTGACAAATCCATGGTGGTGGGGACTAGGCAGAGGAAGTTAGGGGCATCAGGCCATCAGGGGAGGGAAGTTGGGGGTGAGATCAGGCCAGCAGGGGAGTGAAGTTAGGGGTAATCATGCAGGCAGAGGCAGTTACGGATGATCAGGCCAACAAGGGAGAGCAGTTAGGGCCAATCAGGCAAGCAGGCAGAGGCAGTTAGGGGCCATCAGGCAGGCAGGCAGGTGAGCGGTTAGGAGCAGTCCCAGATTTCAAGAGGATGTCTGATTGCCAGTCTAGTCCCGATCCCTGTCGGACATCTCCCAAGGGGTCCCTGATTGGAGAGGGTGCAGGCTGGGCTGAGGAACCCCCACCCCCAAATTCACAAATTTCATGCACCAGGTTACTAGTATATAAATAAATAATAAAGGAATATTAATAATCATAGCAGGAAGACTTCATATGAATGTCATTGCCACCTGTGCTTGACTGTTAAATCATTCACTTGATATATATTTATGGAGCATTCCCTACGTGGTATGTACAGTGATAGGTGCTAGAATTGTAGGATCAAAAGCAGGAATTTCCTTGAGAGTGAGATGGCCCCCAAAATACAAGGGGTGATTTTTCACAAGTTGGTGTCAACATTCACCGATTTATGGAGAGAGTGTGAGAAACTGGGAGATACTATGAATAAGGTATTCAATTTGAAGATGATTAGGTTATTGATTCATTAAATAATCTTTAATTAGAACTTGAATAGGAGAGAAGGAAGTTTTTAAAATATTTTTATCTGTGAAGATGCACAATTTGTTATAGAATATACTAGAGGCCCAATGCACAAATTTGTGCACAGGTGGGATCCTGCCAGCCAGCCCCCATCAAGGCAGGCCAATTGGAACTGAGCTGGCAGAGGGGAGGGGATGTGGGAGGTTGGCCAGCCACCTCCCCAATCAGGGTCACAAGGGCTTATAGTGGGGGCCAGGCTGGCAGGGGGGAGTTTGGGGGAGCTGATCAGGACCCTGATCGGGCAGGTTGTGCATGGGCAGGTGTGTGTCATAGTGACCCGTCATTCTGGTCATTCCATCATTCCAGTTGCTTGGCTTTTATATATATAGATACCTGAAATATTTAATAGTAATAAAACAATTTTTTTGGGGGGGGAGAGAAAAGAGTTATGAAAAAGTATTCTTACTTTGAGGGATGAGCCTTGATAATTTATCACTTCGTTAAGTTTGTTTGATGCATTATTAGAATAGTATATGAAAAAGCATCTCCAGCTGATTTTTCTAGAAGAATTGTGGTAATAGTATTTTGTTCCTGTGCAGTGCAGACTGGATTAATTTTATTTGTCTAGAATCTACTTACTGGACTAGAATGTGGGAAATGGCACATGCTATTTGACAGCTGAGTGATTGGAGGAGGAATGAATTATTTGAAATGAGAAGCTGAGGACATGGGTATGCAAGCTAAGCCAAAGGGAGTGGCACTCCATCTTCAGTTTTTATTACTCATGGATCATGAGATGGGCTTTACGTGATGCTGAGAATTGGCCTTATATTGGATGGCTTAGGGAAGTGTTGGGTCCAGCAGTCACATGATTCGAAGGCACAGGACCTTCAAAGCTCTGGCTGTCAATCTCAGTTTCTTCCTCGCCCCCACAGGCTTGTGCTGCTTCATTTCTTCCAATTAATTGTACTTTTCAGAACTCAGCTTCCCTCCAGGGAGGGGAGACACATTATTAGTAACATCTTGGTGTGGGTTGCTTTGTTCTGACCTGAGTTTGTGAGAGAAACAAGAACGCTTGGCACAGAAATGCTGAAAGTGAGAGAAGAAAAGACTGGAGAAATCCCAGGTGAAAAAGCATCTTCCCTCTGCCGCACGTTGTTTTCCCAGGGGGGGGCCTCTTGTTAACCAGATTTACTGCTAAATCCCAACATAGATTGTAAAACCTTTCTGAACTGATGAAAGTGACAGTGCGGGAGTCATAATAATCCATCACAACAACTCTTCTCCTCTCTAAGTCATGCTGGTGGCTGCCGCCTGAAAGGTCAGATCGACACCAGTTTCCCTGAGACTGCGGGGGCTGCAAGTCCTTGTGCTGCAGCATTTCCATGTCAGGTCAGCCCAGTGGACAGAGTGCTGCTTTTGTGAAATCAAAGCACTTTGTCTTTGCTCCACACAAAATGCTTTTCTCTCTGGACTTGGCCCTGATGGATGAAGTCCTTCCTATTTCTATTAGGTGCATAGGTGGAAGCTAGCATGGTGTTTGCCCAGGGCTGAAATTAAACCTCTCTCTCCTTGGCTGTCCCTCCTCCCCACAATTTTCTGTCAGTAAACTTCCAAAGAAAGTTTTCCTTTAGCCAGCTGTGTGCTCCCATTTTACGTGACAGTTCTCGGTGTTTTTAGCAGGAACAAAGAACACTGATATTCCCACTGAGTTTGTCAGAAGCAATTGAGTATTCAAATTAGATCAGAAGTTGATATTTGATTTTTTAAAAATATATTTTATTGATTTTTTACAGAGAGGAAGGGAGAGAGATAGAGTTAGAAACATCGATGAGAGTCATCGGTCAGCTGCCTCTTGCATGCCCCCTACTGGGCTTGTGCCCGCAATCAAGGTACATGCCCCTGACTGGAATCGAACCCGGGACCCTTCAGTCTGCAGGCTGATGCTCTATCCACTGAGCCAAACCGGTTTCGGCGATATTTGATATTTTTTAAATAAAATTTACATTAGTTTATTTAGACATTTCAATGTAAAGCAGTCAGCAAATTCAAGTATAAAATAGCTGTTAAAAGAAGTCCATTTTGCTCATAAGGGAGCAGGTAGAATCTCTGAAAGTTTTAACAAGTAAGACAGTTCCCCAACATTACCTCTTGAAAGCATAATCATCAGAATAATCTCTTTAAAGGCTTTTCTGTAACTCTTCTGTTGTACACCTGGTGATTTATTGCTAACAACTACAGGTGATAATGGCACTGCTTCCAATATAACACGCCTGCTTTTCCATCTAGCTGCTGGGACCCTACGAGATGCTCCAATATTCTGCTCTAATGGGTAGAGTATTATTTGTTAACAAATATGCTTCCTGGAGCTATCAAATGTACCATCTATTTTCTAACACTTAAAATACTTCAACCTGGTCTATATCAGCTCAACACTGAATTTCATAAAAGAAATAACATAGATTGCAGATATCCCACAACAATTCACCAGCATTAGCAATAGCATTCTGGTTAGGGGGAAAATGGAGCAACCTGGGAAAAAACAAGCATTTATTATTACTTTTTAAAATATATATATATATATATATATATATATATATATATATATATATATATTATTGATTTTTTACAGAGAGGAAGGGAAAGGGATAGAAAGCTAGAAACATCGATGAGAGAGAAACATTGACCAGCTGCCTCCTGCACCCTCCCCCCCCCCCGCCCCACACACACAAGATGTGCCCACAACCAGTGTACATGCCCTTGACCGGAATCGAACCTGGGACCTTTCAGACCACAGACCGATGCTCTATCCACTGAGCTAAACCGGTTTCAGCTATTATTACATCTTTTGTTATATTCTCAGCATCGGCTTCCAGAGTTTTAACTATTATCTTTGGGCATGATTCCCAGTCTCTTTCAATTCCTTCTCCGATTTTGTTTTTTCACCCCACAAAATGGAGATGTTAAATGGTGAGAGGCACTGTGGTGTGAGTTTACCTGGGTTCAAATCTTGGTTGTACCGCCTTCCTGATTGAGCTATTTTTTTACTCCTCTGTGCCTCAGTTTCCTTATATACAATGGGAAGGTGCTATCGATCTCCTATGGGAGCTGTAAGCAATTTGATATATGTAAAGCATTCCAAACAGTGTCTTGCATGTAGCAAGTCTAAGTATGTGTTATTTTTTCAACTGGTAGATATTGTCTTGGATGCTGAGTCTACCCATGCATTCAGCTAACATATTTTCATTGAACACTTATTATGTGTTGTTAGACACTGTTCAAAATGCCTAAGACACACCAATGAGCAAACCAATAAAAATCCTTTTCTTTGTGGAGCTTTTTTTTTTTTTTTCTTCCAGATAGATGGAGACAGATGATAGTCAATAAATATAACAACTAAACAAATTGTATTAGAGTGATAAATGCTATGGGGGAAAATAGTTGGGTGAGGAGGTTGGGAGGGTAGGCAAGGTTGATCACTATATATAAAAGCCTAAGTGACTGTTACAGTGGAATGAGCAGAACGACCAGTCGCTATGTTGCAAACTGACCACTCTGATTGTCTGATCAGGGCCGCCGGCCAATCTCCCAGTCCCACCTCCCAGGTGCCTATGGGGAACAGGGAACCTGGGGTGGGTGGCACTGGATGCCAGAGGTGCAGCCAAGGCCAGTGCGAGGACAGGGAGGAGGTAGGGGGAGTTGTGGAGCCAGCTGCCAGCAGCCAGGGAGAGGAAGGCCCAGGTGGGACAAACTCTGGGTCCCTGAAGGCTTTTGAAAAACTTTCTGGGGAGGCTTTTTTCCCCCCAGCATCGTGCAATTCAAAGGCACTAGCTGAGGAGCTGCCCAATCTCTTCCCCCACCCAGTCGGATTGAGTCTGGCGCAAGGTGGGGGTGGGGAGGTGTCCCGAGCCACTGCCCACAGGCAAGAAGCTGGGGTGGGGGTGGAGGGTGAATTCAGGGGCCTCGGAGCTGGACCACCAGCCCCCAGCGTGCTCCAGCTGCTGCCTTGCGACCCAATTAACTGGATCAGTGGTTGGGTGGAAAGTGACCCAGGAGTGAAACTTGGGGCAAGTACCACGGATACAATCCCCTCCCAGATAATGCTGCACTCCCTAACCTCCTAGGCACCAAGAGATAAATGTGGACTCACAAAGAAGCAGGCCCCCAGGAGCTTCCTTACTCACTTCTAACACTCCCACTGAAGTATGGTAGCAACCATACTTAGGTAAAAACTGTTGTTCGAATTTTAACCCTGCTACTCTGGCTGCTGCACTCACTTACTTGCTTAAACAATAGAGTAGTTACCTCAGCTTCCAGATTGAGACCTGGAAACTCACAAAGGTAACTTTCCTGTGCCTGTGGACCAGGAGATTGATTCCCACTGACTCAGTAGCTCCAGGAGTAGAAACTGCAGATAACCTAGAGATTAGCTGCTTCTGTACTATCTGCTATCGCAAGATAGGGCCACATTCCAACGTCCTGCAGGATGTGGCTGGGAACGACCCTGCGGGCTGTACCCAGCATTTAGAATTTAGAATTTAGAACAAAGGAAAATTTTGGTGGTTTAGACCTTTAAAAGGACTGTCTACACCTGGAAAGGTGCGGTCGTGAATGTGGATTCCACCTGTGTGTGGTGCTCTCGCGGCTGTTCTGGCCAGTTCAATAAATCTTTGCCTGCTTTTTTAATCAATTAGCAGCCTTCAGTGGTCTTATTTTGACTCCAGAGTTCAACCCCACAATACCCACCCTTTGCTTTAAGGCTGCATTCTCCTTCCCTTATACATATTGCTTGAAGTTCACTATGGATTATTTTAGACATGTGATAAACGTGGGAAAAGCAACGTTTTGTACTTTAGAACAAAAGAGTCTGGAGTCTTTGTGGGTGTCTCTCTCTCTTACACACACACACACACACACACACACAGACACACAGACACACACACACACACACACACACACACTCACTTACTCCCTCCCCTCTTCCTTGGACTGGCGAATCTTCACACAGAAAGTTACTAGGTGTACTAGTTAACAATTCGGATTTTTTTCAATAGATAGATATATATGCAATTTGATATGTGTGCTATTTTGTTGTATTGACAGTAAGATTCAAAACTATATGTCAAATTTGCTGAAGGTGTTAACATCATAGATATTTTTACACTTAAAAATGTAAAATTTTGTGCCCTCTCAAAAAAGAGCATTTTGGGGAAGTTTTAATTCCTTACTTTATTTTGAAGAAAAAGTTATCGTATACTTTGGGAAGCTTATGGTGAACATGTTCCATCTCAAAATACTTGTGGATGCTGGCTTAAATGCTTTATAGGTGATGATTTCAATGTGAAAGACAAAGAACATCCAGGTCAACTGAAAAAGTTTGAAGACCAACAATTACAGCATTATTGGATGAAGATGCGTGTCAAACTCAAATTGCAGAAAGATTAAACGTTGCTCAGCAAACAATTTCTGATAATTTACAAGCAATGAGAAAGATTTTAAAGGAAGGAAAATGGGTGCCACATCAACTGAATGAAAGACAAATGGGAAACTTAAAAGTCATCAGTAAAATGTTGCTTCAATGGCACGAAAGAAAGTCTTTTTGGCATTGAATTGTGACTGGTGTGAAAAGTGGATTTATTTGAGAATCCCAAATGCACAAAATCATGGGTTGATCCAGGTCAACCATCAATATCAACAGCAATGCTAAATTGCTTTGGAAAGAAGACAATGCTCTGCGTTTGGTGGGATCAGGAAGGTGTGGTGTATTATGAGCTTCTAAAATCAGGTGAAGCCAAAACCGGTTTGGCTCAATGGATAAGAGTGTCGGCCTGCAGACTGAAAGGTCCCGGGTTCAATTCCGGTCAAGGGCATGTGCCTTGGTTGCGGGCACATCCTCAGTAGGGGGTGTGCAAGAGGCAGCTGATAGATGATTCTCATCGATGTTTCTAACTCTCTATCCCTCTCTCTTCCTCTCTGTAAAAAATCAATAATATATATATAAACCAGGTGAAACCGTTAATATTGATCAATATCAACAACAAATAATCAATTTGAATCATGCTTTGATCATGAAGCCACCAGAATGTGCCAGAAGACACGGCAAAATAACTTTGCTTCATGATAACACACCATCACACACTTCAAAACCAGTTAAAGACACCTTAAAAGATCTTGCCTGGGAAGTATGAACCCACCCACCATATTCACCAGACCTTGCTCCTTCAGATTACCACTTGTTCCAGTTGATGGATAGCTCATGTACTTTCTGAGCAGCACTTTTTCAACGTACAAAGAAGTGGAAAATTTGGCCTCTGAATGGTTTGCCTCAAAACAAGAAAAGTTCTATTGGGACAGTATCCACAAATTACCTTAAATATGGGGGAAATGTGTAGCGAGCAATGGATATTACTTTGAATAAAACATTTTTGATGTTTCTCTTGAAATTATGTTTTCTTTGCTTACAAAATCTGCATTAACTGGCACACCTAGTAAACCTAACTCCTCAGAACCTTGCTGAGTCCTGTTTTGTTTTTTTTCTCTCACAAGGCTTTTTTCTAACCTCTAAACTGACAAACATCCCCTGAGGAGTTTGGGATTGTGAGAGGGTGCAGGCCATGCTGAGTGACAACCCCACCCCGTGCACTAAGCCTTTAGTATTTATTATATACATTCAATATAATGTTTCTAAAATAAAACTGATGTTTCCAGAAAAATTTTATTCCCTTTTTGATTCCCATTTACTGATAATCATTCTTTGTTTTCCAGATTAAAACCTCCCCCACCTGAGTCTCCTATTTTCCCCATTACCTGCCATTAAATCTCATGTGTTTTTCTTTCTTAATGTCTCTGAATCTAACCTGACTTGAACATGTAGGCCTGGGTTACTGTCCTAGCCTTTCGATTAGCTTCTGCTTTTAGTCTCTCCCTGCGCCAATCCATTCTGCACTTACTTCTTTTGCAAAGCAATGTCCATAACAGAGCTTCCTTGTGTCCCTTGCTCTGATGCCAATGGAAAAAGATCAAACTTTTTCAGAGTTGTTCACAATCTGATTTCAACCAGTCTTTCTAGCTCTCTCCCACAAACCTAAGTTTTTATTTCAGCCAGAATAATCTACTTTTGTGGATTCCTCTTTTGTACCCGTTCTATGCATTAGGTAGTTTTCTAACATTCAATTGCTAGTTTTCCCTTTTTCTTTGTAGAAGCTTTAGAAGTTGCAACCTTAATATTCCATGTGAAATTTTACCTAATAACTTGACTTATGAATCACAGGTTAGACTCATGAGGAAAATGGTGTGAAGCTGACCTCAGCAAAGTAGAGGTGCTGATGGAAGGACTCACGTGATTTCTTGGGAGAATCCATAACAAAATTGTTTTGATACCTTCACTGTCCTTTCCTCAAGGACAGAATACCAGCTAATTAGTTTACCGCCAGAAATGTGCAAGCAAGATTTACTTTTTCTAGACTGCCTGCCTTTTCTCCCCTTGCCTATAAATCCTGTCCTTGCCCTTGTTCTCAGTCAAGGACCCTGTTATGAGAGCAATTTGTGTAAAAATAAATACCTGTTTTTTGAAATAGGCACATAAACTATTTTCTATTTACATTTAAAAATATATTGTTTTAATGACTGGAGATTAAAGTCTTTAGAAAAGCAAATACATTTCCTATTTGTTCCGTAGAATAATCTAACACATCACTTAATGGAGTTTGTGTAAAAATTCCTTTGCCATTGAATATCAAAGCATTTTTATATTAACCCGTTTTCTTCTGCAAGGTCCTACTCCACAGTGGGTTACTATCTAGATCTCTCAGTGATACTGTCCATTTGAGACTCTTCAAGCTGTTTGCACCTAAATGATTCAACCAATTTTTATTATTTTATGTGGGTTTCCACAGCAGTGAGATGCCCATTTCTGCCACATTTAATGCAGATTTCCCCAAAATTCTATTAACTTAAATAGTAACTTTAAATTGTATCAGTCTTCAAAACTATAGGGCCATGTGCCTCAAAATAATTAGTTCACAATTACCACCAACCAAAATTATATTTATTTCAGGCTTATTGCATTAGAGAAATCTTTCAGATTTCAGGTGGCTGGCTGGTCTGTGGTTTATTTTCAGCTGAGTTTCTGAGAACTAGACATAGGGTGCCTATTCACCAACGTGGTTTAAGGCTGCCCATCATGGCTTTAAAAAACAAACAAAAAACAGCCTGTTTCATCTTCCCAATTTGTTTAGCTCTTGCTCACTATTCCCTGTGGACTGAATGCAAGGGTTTGACTATAATAGGCACTTTATAAAGTTGCCATAACAAAGTAACAAAGTACTACTGACTGGGTGGCTAAACCAACATTTGTTTCCTCAGTTCTGCATGCTGGAAGCCCAAGATCAAGATGTTGGAAGGCTTTTCTTCTGAAGTCTCTTTCCTTGGCTTGTGCATTCTGGTCACCTCATTGTGTCCTCACATGGTCTTTCTTGTGTGCATGGAAGCCTGGTATCTGTGTCCAAGTTTCCTCTTCTTACAAGGATAGTAGTAGTAGCGGGACTCAATCTAACGGCCTCATTTTAACTCAGTCATCTCTTTGAAGGCCCTTTCTCCAAATATAGTCACATTCTGAAGCACTAAGGTTAGGACGAAAGTTTTGGGTAACACTATCCAGCCCTAAGTTTCCTAACAAAAAGTTCCAAACTGTCACTTATATGTCTTAAAAAATTTTGGCTCAATCGTTGTGGAAGTGTTGTAACGTCAACAGTAAATAAAACTTATGGAGGTCACATAGGAAGAGTGAAAGTGCAATTTGCCTAAAGACCAGACATTTGATCAAAAGCACCGTTTTTAAAACTATATCTGTATTGTTAAAAGTATTTTAAATGTCCCCTTAGTGGACTTTTCCCCCAATGACCCCCTCTACCCCCACTGCCCCTCCCAGGCCTTCACCACATCAATGGGTACCCAGCTTTATGCATAATTCTTTTTTAAAATATATTTTTATTGATTTTAGGGAAGGAGAGGGAGAAAGATAGAAACATCAATGAGAATCTTGATATGCTGCCTCCTGCACACCCCCTACTAGGGATCTAGCCCGCAACCTGAGCATCTGTCCTTGACCAGAATCGAACTCGGACCTTTCGGTCCACAGGCTGACTCTACCCACTGACATTTAAACCAGCGAGGGCTTATGCATAATTCTTAAACAGCCCTTTGCTCCTCACCTAAAGGAATGCTTATGTTTGTTTGAGGGGATGGGATGCTTGTGTGCCTGTGTGTGTATGTAAAAATAAACTTTTAATTTATTTCAGGCATCTAGCAAAGTATTTTACAAACCAACTCTATTTCAATCTCACAGTCTGAGATAGGGAAAATTTCCCACATTTTCCAGATTAGGAAACTGGGTCTCTAAAGTAATTTGCCCAAAGCCACTGACTGAGCCAGAATTTAGGTGAGTCTGTCTGACTTCTGAGCCCAACTTCTCTGTAATGTGGTTTCCTGACTCCTGTCCTTTTCTCAGATGAGATTGTGGGAGCTGCAGAGCTTTTGCCATGTGTGGTTCCTTCAAGCTATGGCTGCTAACACAGCATCTCTGCCATGACACCAAAAGCACGGGGAAAAAAATAGGTGAGACTTCATCAAAATTTTAAAAATTTGTGCATCAAGAGTGTGAAAAAAATCAACTCATGAATAAAAGAAAAGTTGCAAATCAAATATCCAATAAGTGATTTTTTAATAGATGCCAGAATATATAAAGAACTAGAACTAAATGACAAAAAAAAAATTAAAAAAAATTAAAACTTGGCAAAGGACTTGGTCAGATATTCCTCCAAAGATATACAAATAGCCAATGTTTAAGTACGTGAAAAGATGCTCAACATTACTCATTACTAGGGAAATATAAATTAAAACAAAATTAGACTCTATGTCACACCTATTACAATGGCTATTGTTTAAACAAAAAACAGTTCTTTAAAAAAAATTAGTTCCTTAAAAAAAATTATACAATTACAATACAATGCAACAATTCCATTTTTACTGAAAAGAACTGAAAGCAGGGTCTAAATAATTACACACCAATATTGACAGCAACATCACTCCTCTAGCCAAACAACAGAAATAATTCAAATATCCATCATCAGAAAAATGGACAAAATGTAAATACATAAAATGGAATATTAGTCAGCCTTTAAAACTAATGAAATTCTGATACATGATACAACACAGATGAAATCTGAAGACATCATGCTAAGTAAAATAAGAGACAAAAGAATAAATATTCTAGGATTCTACTTATATGAGGTACTAAAAGCAGTCAAATTCATAAAGCAGATGTTGAAGCTGGGGGAGAGAACAGGGAGTTATTGCTTAATGCAGGAGTGGGGGACATCCGGCCCTCAGCCATATAAAGCCTGAATAAGGCCAGAGAACTCATTTGGGCTGGCCCTTCCAAGACATTAGGGGTGAGTTAATTAAATGTTTGACCAAATATAGCAGGCTAATTTTTAAGGTGATAATTTTGTATGGCCTGCAAATGATCCTAAAAAAGAGGGAATATGCTAATTGACCATCACACCCTCACAAAGATGGCTGTGCCCACAGCCAATGAGGAGACTATGCCAATTAACTGCTACACCCTCAAAGATGGCAGCACCCAGTCCCCTCAGCTGCCCAGGGCCAGCCTGAGGTGCAGGCAAGCCTCAGACGGTGGCTACCTAGCCACCCCGGGCCATCTGAGGCTCAGCTAACCAGGGCTGGCTGAGGCAGTAACAGAAGTGTGATGGGGGCATTGCCTCCCCCTAATCTCCTCCCGCCCCTGAGGACTCCCGAACTGAGAGGGGGCAGGCTGGGCTGAGGGATCCTGCCTCCAGTGCATGAATATAGGCCGCAGGCGTCTTCAAATTACGGCTCGCGGGCCACATGCGGCCCGCAGAGGAGTCTGATCCAGCCTGCCAGGTTTTTTGGGCAGTGAGTGCAGCCGAGGTGTTAACAGTAGGAATTAGTAGTTCATATAGTCCGGCCCTCCAGCTCTCTGAGGGACCGTGATCTGGCCCCTACTATAAAAAGTTTGAGGACGCCTGATATAGGGCCTTTAGTGTTATAATAAATATCCAAATGGTCCTTGGCAAAACACAGGTTCCCCATCCCTGGCTTAATGGATAGTTTCTATTTGGAAAGTTCTGCACTGCCAAACAAATATTATATGCAATGTTGAAAGGTATTCTTTAAGAAGAGGAAGAAGAAAAAGGTAAAGATAATTATGAACAGCAAATACATATTAACAAGTGAATCTAAAAACTAAGTGAATAAAAAATCTAATGAACAGAATCTGGTGAATAGAAAAGGGAGTGGACTGACAATCCTTGAGGGAGAAAGGGTATGGGGGGTGCGGGAAGAGACCGGACAAAAACCATACACCTATGGATGAGGACAGTGGGGAGGGGGGAGGTTTAGGGCATGAGGGGTGGTAACTGGATGGAGGGGAGCAACGGGGGAGGGTGGTGGGAAAGGAACAACTGTAATAATCTGAACAATAAAGATTACAAAAAAGTTCTGGATAGTAATGGTTGCACAATAATTAAATGTTCTTAATATGACTATACAACTTATAATGGTAAATTTCACATTGTGTATATTTTACAATAAAAATGTGGCTAATGTGAGGAATGTTTCACTTTATTTAAATAAGTTTAAAAACGGATTCTTGACTCAATTATTAGAAAAGTTTTAAGTTTGAAACATGTAAATTTTATAATATTCACTTAGAAGTATAGAAAAATATCTCACACGTATTTGATATGCCAACTTTGTTTTCAAGCCTGGAGCAATATTAATATAGCTACATCCTTTCCCTACCAGGGCAAGTCTTTCATTTTACACCACAAGCCTAATTTTATATTTTAAATTACACAACCTACCTTTAAGTAGTCTCCAATCATACTTAACTAATGGGCATTTAAATATTTGTAGAATATCTACAGAAACACAAGCTGAATTCATGGAAGCATATATTAAATCAAAAGTACATCCAATACCACCGAAATGGGTTTTATTTTTGTCAATGACAACATGCACAACACTATGACTGTAACATTACTTTGGTTTCTTTAAATATTAAATATGCATTAAAAATATGTTTACATTTAAGAAACATAACATACTAAAGAAGTCCTCTGTAAACATAATTCCTCAATATTTTTTCCTGCTGTTTTATTCATAAATAACTTTAATCTATAAAGTCATAAACAATTTAACTATTAACTTGACAAGTGTTCTATAATTTTATAAATAACAACATGCAATAAGTATCTGTAAGCAAATAAAATGACTTCTCATCACATGTTCTTGCCTCCCAATACACCTTCCAGTAAACTTGGTGAAGATGTCATACATTTAAAATGTTTAAATACTCAAAAGACTAGATTTTTAAAATAGTACAGAAGACTGTTATTTAAATATTAGTCAGCTTTACTAAAATCATTTCAGTTTGTCTTATTCTGCCATTTAAATGGAAACTAACAAATTCTAAAATGAAGTCAGATTAAATTTGCATTAGTCTTGAGAATAATATTCCATTGAGATTCTATTACAGAAACAGAATCAAAATTTATTATGAAGTAAATTCTGATTAGTTAAAACTCTATAGTAAAATGACACACAAAAATAATCTTAAAAAGTCATTACAGAACATTAGATTATTTAGTTTTTGTTTAATGACTGGAAATCTTTATTTCTTCAGAAAATAGTAACATATATGTTGAATGACAGTTCCTGTTAATAGCTATCTACTGAGTTATTAGATAACCACTCAAGATATATTAGGTAAGTACTCAATTTATTTTTATGTAATAAACATAAAAAGAATTTTGCATGTTGAAATGTTTCAAGTGTAAAACTAAGGGGAAAACATTCTCAATTAATATTCTCACTAAATGATTCAATTGACAAATAAAAAGTAAAAGCTAAGTACTATCATTACTTTTAAAATCTAAGTTTCTAAAAGTTTTATTTTTCAACCAATACAAAATTGATCTGTTTCACACTATTCATGCCAGACAAAGTTTATGTTTAAAAATTAAGCATTTTTTGTTAAACAGATTAGAACAAATGTTTTTGATTCTGATATAATGAATATAAATCAAAATTCACAAATGGTGGTTGAAATTCTGTCAACTTTTAGCCTAATGCAACATAAATACAGTTATTTTGCATAAACAATTTAAAATTAAAGTTTATAATGGAAATGTCAGCAAGTCCTAACTACTATATTACTATTAATGGGTTCTGCTGTACTACAAACAGTCTCACCAGATGTGCACATCTGATAGACTGCTTAGAAAATTAAAGCTATCAGATCTATAAATAAGGAATAAATATGAACACTGTAATGCCAAAGCATTAGCACTGTTTAAAAAAGCAAGATGTGATGTAAACACATTTGACAGTCCTCTCTGTAAGCCAGTTTTCATTGATTTATAAAGCTATGGTTTTATAATTCTTTTAAAAAGGAAAATGTTGCTACACTGCTGCATGCAGTAATTTCATTGTACATTCTTGAGTACAATTCAATCTTCAAATCCTCTTGCAGAGTTTGACATCTCATTAAGAATTCTCTAGAAAGTCAGCTTGTCATATTTTCAGCAGCCTATAACAAGAAAGTAAGATTCAATATGATAAAACATAGAAAAAGACACACCATGGAAATAAATTTGTCAATACCACACTGTCATTAACAAACAAATCCTCCCCAACATATATCAAAACAGTTTTGTCAGGATAATGCAGTGGTTTTCATTTTTTGTATCGGGTCTAGTAATAATTAATGTCGTTTTCCAACATTCGTTTAAAATCTTGCTTGGCGTTGACTTGTACTGACATAACCTTCAAACACGTGGTATCTACAGAACGTGTGAAGTGCAATTAACAAGTTTTGCTTGAAAAAGTTTGTGTTTGGTTTGGTTTTTGTTGCAAAACTAGGGCTAAGAAGATGGCGGATGAAGAGCATATTCGGCACTGCATGCTTTACGAGTTCCAATTAGGAAGAAAAGCAAGTGAGGCTGCAAAAAACATCTGTAGTGCTCTTGGTCAAGATGCAGTTAGCGCCAGAAAATGCCAGCGTTGGTTTGAGAAATTTCGCGAGGGAAATTTTTCGTTAGATGACAAGAGTGGTCGAGGCCGTGTGTCCAATTTTGATCAAGAAGCTCTTCAAGTTCTTTTGGTGCAAAATCCTCAAATTACCCAATAAGAGCTTGTGACAACTTTAAATTGTTCACAAAAAACAATTTCCAATCAATTGCGTGCACTTGGCAAAGTCCAAAAGTTTGGAAAATGGGTTCCTCATGAGTTGACCGACAACAACCGTAATCAAAGAGTCACAATTTGCAGTTCACTCCTCTCTCGTCAAAACCGTTTGCCGTTTTTAGAGCAAATTGTTACTGGAGATGAAGAATGGGTGCTGTATGTTAATTTGAAAAGGCGGCCTCAATGGTTGGACAAAAATGAGGCTCTGCAGCCCACGCCAAAACCTGACTTGCATGCGAAAAAAGTGATGTGTGTTTGGTGAAATTTTAAAGGAATTCTTCATTATGAACTTTTACCATCTAACCAAACCATTACAAGTGCAGTGTATAGTGCCCAATTGGAAAGGTTAGCCCAAGCTTTAAGAGAAAAAGAACCCGCGCTGATTAATCGGAAGGGCGTAATTCTTCACCACGATAATGCACGAGCGCATACTGCAAGAATCACTGCTGAAAAACTGCACCAGTTGGAATGGGAAGTTCTGCCTCAACCTGAATATTCTCCTGATATTGCCCCTTCCGATTACCATTTGTTTTGTTCTTTGCAAAACTTTCTTCTTGGAAAAAAATTTAATAATGAAGAATGCCTCAAAAATGCATTGACCGAATTTTTTGCATCAAAATCACAAGAATTTTACAACAGAGGGATTAAAATGCTTCCTGAGCGTTGGGCACAAGTAGTAGAAAACAACGGCAACTATATTGTTGATTAAATTTTGTTGTATTGTTTAAATAAATTCGATTTAAAAAAGTATTAGAAAACTACATTAATTATTACTAGACCTAATATACCAAACTATTACCACTGTCCATGACTATTCTGCAGAAATTCCAAAGCACCATATAATTCCATCACATATATTTCTAAAAATAAGAATTTAGGCCCTGGCCAGCATGCTCAGTTAGTTAGAGCAATGTCCAAATACACCAAGGTTACTGGTTGGTTCTTCTAGGTAGAAAAACAAATGAATGTTTCTCTTTCTTTAAATATCAATAAATAAAAGTTAAAAATAGCCATAGCTAGTTTGGCTTAGTGGATAGAGCATCAGCTTTCGGACTGAAGGGTCCCGGGTTCGATCCGGTCAAGGGCATATCCCTAGTAAGGGGGCTTGATCCCAGGAGAGGGCATGCAGGAGGCAGCTGATCAGTGATTCTCTCTCATCGATGTTTCTATCTTTTTCTCTCTCTTCCTTCCTCTCTGAAATCAATAAAAATATATTTAAAAATAAATAAAGGATTTAAATAATTTATTTATGAAAATATTGATTTTTTAAAAGTTTAATTTCAGATATGTATGGTAAGTTTTTAATTCATTTATACTTCCACTTCTTAATTAAAACTTGCTTTTAAGTTTGGTCTAATTTCAGAAGTCTGTCATGAAAATCCCTTAAGATATTAAGAACACTACAGATAACTCAATCTGAAACAGAACTTGTTTTCCTATATAGCTAGCTATTCTTAATTAGCCTTGCCCTTCTTTGAGTTTACTGAATTCACAATTAAAACCCAATTTGAAAAAAACTGTCCCTTGTTCTAAGAACCCTTAATGGTTCTACTAGCTTTAGCCACATAACCTTTCCACTCTTTCATCTTCCTAACCCCATTCTCAGTATCATATACTTCAAAAAGACTTAAAATTATACAATTTTAGGAATTTTAGAATTAAAGCACCTTAACTTTAATGCAATATTATCTCTCTTGTCCCATTCCACTTTCATATTAATTTTAGAAGTTCTCCAAGATAGAGATAATATATCAAGTAAGAAACACTAAAAATAAAACAACTATTTTCATTTAAACTAAGTAAGCCATCAACCATGTGTAGCATTCATGTTAGGCAGAACTACTAGAATGGACAGCAATCGCATCCTAGAAACCCATATAGTTACCAGGTGGCCATTAAAGACTCCAAAAATTTGTAAGCATTGGGCCTGGGAAAAACCAGTGCGAGTAGTCTTCATTTCCAAACTCTTTTCTGCGCAAGTTTATTCCTGGAAGGATGGGTTGGACCATTGAACTTAATTCCTCGTTTCTCTCTCAACTATAATGTCCTTGTGCTGCAGACCTTCTTACACAGTGAGAGATACACCACTCACTCTTAGATATTAGTGATGGTTCAGGATAGCTTCAAAAGAAAGAGCTTAAGTGTATAGGATGCATCAATGATAGTGTAATTCAAGACACCATGGTACACCGAAACCGGTTTGGCTCAGTGGTAGAGCGTCGGTCTGCGGACTGAAGGGTCCCAGGTTCGATTCCGGTCAAGGGCATGTATGTTGGTTGCGGGCACATCCCTGGTGGAGGGTGTGCAGGAGGCGGCTGGTCGATGTTTCTCTCTCATCGACGTTTCTAGTTCTCTATCTCTCTCCCTTCCTCTCTGTAAAAATATATTAAAAAAAAAAAAAAAAAGACACCATGGTACAAAGTAGAAGGTACAGAAAAGTAGGTCTTGCCTAGAATTTCTAAAATTATAATATGTAAATGATTGCTTATCCATTAATAGTAGCACCAAGGAAACAATACAAAAATTCAGTGCTAAGCAACCCAGGTATGTGGCCTTGACCAGGAACAGAATCAACAACTCTTTGGTGCTCAGGTTGACACTAATATCTTGTCACAGTGGCCAAGGCTCACAGTTGTTAATTCAAATGGCCCACTCTGCCCTGCCCTTTTCTCCCTCACCCAGATTCCTCAAGATACCAGTCTGTGAAAGAGAAAGATATTCTCATCACTAGGATTTCTAGGTAAAGATAGAATGCAGCAGGAACAGATTCTCCTCACCCAATTTTTCATACCAAATGAAGTAAAAAGTACAAGAAAAAAATTTATTAGCAGCAACGGCACAAAAAAGATAGAACAACCTTATGCTTTTAACTCTTTACCAACCAATCCAAACTCCAATCCAACAGGAGCAATAAAATCAGGATAAACTTTAATCTAGAAAAACAACCTGAGGAAGGTTATTTCATTCAATAAAATTAAGTGTAATACTTCACTGGTAATCTCTTGGATGATCATTTTTTAAAATTTTATTTTTATTGATTGATTTCAGAGAGGGTGAGAAAGAAACATCAATGATGAGAGAGAATAATTGATCGACTGCCTCCTGCATGCCCCACAGTGGGGATCGAACTTAGAACCCAGGCGTGTGCTGGGACTGGGAATCAACCAGTGACCTCCTGGTTCATGGGTCAATGTTCTACCACTGAGCCAAAGTGGCTGGGCTGAACATTCCTTTCAGTTAGGTTACTTGCTTCTGGTTCCTTTATAGTACTCAAAATGCATTACAATACAAAAATCTCTACCTGGAAACAACCCAATATCCATTCACAGTAGAAAAAATACATTTTAGTGTATTTGTACAATAAAACATTATTAAAGTGGAAAGGAATCCTATATAATAAAAGCGTAGGAGGCATAACGCCCTCATGTGACATCACCACAAGATGGCTGTGTGCACAGTGAAGGCGGGGCCCGGTGGCAAAGGAGGCCGGTCCCAGCGTCTCAGCCACCTCCAGGGGGAAGGCGAGTCTCGCATACAGGAGGCAGGTCCTGGCTGAGGGCAGTTGGGGATGATAAGGCCAGCAGGTGACATTGCCGGCAGGGGAGGGCAGTTGGAGGCTATCAGGCCAGCAGGGGAGGGCAGTTGTGGGCAATATGATCAGCAGTGGAGTGAGTGCAGTTGGGGGTGAGCAGGCCTGCAGGGGAGGGCAGTTGGGGGCAATTGGGCCAGCAGGGGAGCAGTCAGGTGTCAATCAGGCTGGCAAGGGAGAGGTTAGGGGGCAATCAGGTTGGCAAGGAGAAACAGTTAAGGATAATCAGGCAGGCAGGTGAGCGGTTAAGAGCCAGCGGTCCAGATTGTGAGAAGGATCCCAGATTGGAGAGGTAACAAGTCAGGCTGAGGGACACCCCCCACCCCAACTCAGTGCATGAACTTCATGCACTGGGTCTCTAGTGTATTATAGTTACACACAACATAAATGAACTTCACAAACATGTTAAATAAAAGAACCCAGTAAAAAATGGATTGTACTGCCCAGCTCAGTGTTGAGTGTTGACCCATGTGGGGTCAAGGCACATGCCCGGGTTGTGGGGGTTCAATCCCTGGAGGGGGCATGCAGGAGGCGAGACAGCCAATCAATGTTTTCCTCTCATCGATGTTCCTCTCTCTCTATCTCTCTCCTTTGTTTCCTCTCTCTGAAATCAATAAAAAAATATATTTTTTTTATCTCTCTCCTTTGTTTCCTCTCTCTGAAATCAATAAAAAAATATATTTTTTTTAAAGAAAAGATTAGCCAAAACCAGTTTGGCTCAGTGGATAGTGTCGACCTGTAGACTGAAGGGTCCCAGGTTCAATTCTGGTCAAGGGCATGTGCCTTGGTTGCAGGCACATTCCCAGTGGGAGGGTGTGCAGGAGGCAGCTGATCGATGTTTCTCTTTCATCGTAACTCTCTATCCTTCTCCCTTCCTTTCTGTAAAAAAATCAATAAATTTTAAAAAAAGATTACATTTATATCACGTTAAAACTGTCTACCATAAAAATTAGGACAGTAGTTACTTGAGGGGTAAGCAGGAAAGAGAAGACAGTGATGGGGTGAGCCTAAGGGGACTTCTAGGGTGTTGGCAATGAATTTCATAGATATCCTCTTTATGAAAATACTAGAGGCCCTGTGTACAAAACTTGTGCATGGGAAGGGGGTCCTTTTAGCTCAGCCTGCACTCTCTCCAATCTGGGATCCCTCAGTACCTCTGGCTCCTAACCACTCACCTGCCTGCCAGCCTGATCCCTCTAAATGCTCCCCCTGACAGCCTGTTTGCCCTAACCGCTCTCCCTAACTGCTCTCCCCTGCCTGCCTGATCGCCTCTAACCTCCTCTTCCTTGACCCCGCCAACATGGCTTTGTCAGAAAGGATGTACGGAAGGACATCCAGAAGATGTTCAGTCTAATTAGCATATTACCCTTTTATTAGTATAGATTTTCTCTGTAAATGTTTATCTTTAATGTTCTCTTAATAACCAAAATGTTCAAAAAACACAAAACCAACAACCCAAATCACTGGAACTTATTGGAAAATAACAATCTGAGATGGATAAGCTATGTGTTTTGTATAGTTCTATTTCCTCAAATAAAAGAAAGAAGGCTTTTAAAAAGCCACTTTGTCTTAGAAGTTTTAAAGAGGACTAACTGGAAATTTCAGGATTCTTGCATGGTGAGTTGGTCCTATAAAAACATGAAAATAAAAATCATCTGAGATTTTAAATCAGTGTGTCTAAGAGAAGGAACGCTTTTCCTCTTCCCAATCTCAGCAGTTGAAAGATCTAAATTTAATTGGACAAAAGGTGGACCTTCGGGCCCATGTTGTCAGTGCAGTCCAATTGCCCTCAGTAGCTCCCTGGTCTCTGAGACCCCGGAGTCATTCTTCCCTTTTCTTGAATAAATTCATATTCCCAGCTGGTTGGCTCGCTCGCCAAGTTCCTGCCTATGGAATGCCAGAAGTCTGACAGCCTTCCTTCATTCTGTACTGTACAGGTCCCTTTCAGTCCAAGCTGGCAGTGTTTTATGCTGAGATGGCTGACTGCATCTATGAAACACACCTAATCTCTTCACCAAAAGGTTCCTCAACCACACTCCTGTCCATGTCTCCAGAATTTGCTATCTGGATGGGCTCAAAATTTTTCAAAGCAAATGTCATTGCTTTTTGCTTACTGTTCCTTCCTCAATTTCTCATTCCTTTTTCATTTTACTATAAGGAACAAGAAGATAGTTAAGCTGCACATTCCACAAGTTGGAAATTTCCTCAACTAAGTATCCAAGTTTATCACTTACAAGCTTTATTTTCCTTCCAACAGAACATAATTCAGCCAGGGCTCCTTCACTTTATAGCGAGAATAGTCTTTCCTCCAGTGCCTAATAATATACTCTCCATTTCCCTCTGACACTTTATCAGAGCCCTAATATCCATATTCCTTGCAATATTCTGTTCATAATGTTATATGTATTCTCTAAGATGATTAAAGCTCTCTTCAGCTCTCCTGTCTTTCTGAGCCCTTACCATAATCGTCTTTAATGTCCATCAATCTACCAACAGTCTCTAGGCTTTTTCTATGAAGTGTATGAAAGCCATCCAATCTCTATTCATTATGCAATTCCAAAGCGACTTCCACATTTGTAGGTATTTCTTATAGAAGCACTCCACTTCCCAGCAGTAAACCTGTGTTACATTTCTGTCTGCTGTAATAAAGGACCACAAACTGGGTAATTTAAAACAACAGAAATTTATTCTCTCACTGTTCTGGAGGCAGAAGTCCAAAAATGAAGATGTCAGAAGGGCACCCACTTTCTGAAGGCTCTAGCAAAGGATCCTTCCTTGCTTCTTGTGGCTGCCAATTATCCTCGGCCTTCTTTGCCCTGTGGATGTCATCACTCCAGTCTCTATTTCTGTTGTTACATGGCACACTCCCCTGTGTCTGTGCTTTCACGTGGTACTTTGTGTATCTGTGTCTAAATTTCCCACATCTTATAAGGACATTAATCCATTATGATCTCATCTTAACTTGATCTCATCATTATACCTGCAGATATACTATTTCCAAATAAAGTCATATTCATAGACACTGGGCCTGAGCATATGTTATTTCAGGCAGACACAATTTTACCCACAACACAGGGAAAATTCTAAGGGAGACTACTAGGAAAGGAACAACACAGTCTATGATAGTAGTGACTTTTGTGATCTGAATATATGCTACTAAGCTTTTGCTCTTTAGAATTTCTCTTGATGGTGGATAGATGTTACTTTAATCTTGTGTAAGATCTTTCACATAACTTCATCATTAATCATTTTCTAAACAAAACCATCTTTATTTAGAATGAAATAACAACTGGATTTCTACCTTTAGTGCTTCAGTGGCCTTTCGAAGTTCCTTAATAACTGACGATAAAGCTTCTGGATTAATTCCTTGTTCACAAAGCCGTACACAAATAGACAGAGTCTCCATATCTAAGCCAGTATTCAAAATTCTTGAAATCTCGAGCAGAACTGAAAAAGAAAAAATTTAAAACCAAAATCTTACATTTTAAAAATGCACATAATACTTCCTTTTTAATTTGTATACTACTATAAATACCAAAGAACTAGCATGGCATCCTTACATTTAGAAAAGGACACATAATACTTTCTTACCCTTACTGAGCTCTAGAAATTTCAAAATAAACTTACAACCTCCCACCACACAACTGCTTTTTATTCCACCACCCACTTAATATCCATCTAAAATTTATGAATCATTATTCTGAACATTTCCCCACTTTTTATGTTCTTTTACAATGCAATTGAGTCAGTCACATAACATTACATTTTATGGAAACATCAGACATTACTTAACTATTCCATTTTAAGAGTTAGGTAGCTCTCATGTTGTCCCCCATTAAGATAATATGGTGGTAAGCATCTGTATATACTAACTTTATTTTATTAGGATAAACTCCTAGAAGCACAGCTGTTCAGTCAGTAATATACATATTTAAGGCTTTAAAAATATTTCAAACTTTTCCAATGTGACTAAATATACATCTTTATTGAGCCTAAGAATAAAAAAAAAAACACATGAAAGCTTATGTTTTTAACTTTATTTTTATAGCACTTTATTTTATTATAGTTTATAAAAGTATCTGTCTTTCACATAACAAACATTATCATAGAAGACCACAAGAAGCTAACACACTGACCACATTAAATTTCCTTTTTAGGAATTTTTAAGTTAATGGTTAATGTGTTATCTATTGTTTTCCTGTACCATTTTCCCTTGGCATTATGCTTAGATGATATAATTCTTCACTAATATTCTCTTCCAGCACTTGGAAAACTTACCCCCAACTCTCGCACTCCCATAAATATTTAACTCCCTAGAGTTTAGATGGAAAATAGAATCTCTAACTTTTCCTTCCTAAAATAAGTCAGTTGCCCAAAACTATTTATTGAACAATCTATTCTTTTATCACTCAATTAGAATGTAACCATTATCATAAAGTCCCATATTCCTATGGATTTGTTGTATGTGTATCTTGTGTTAGAGCCACAATTTTAATTATTAATTTTATACTGCTTGTAGATTAAAGAAACTTTTGTTACCTTTTATTATCATAAGCCCTTTCATTCTCTCCATGACCTTAAAAATATTGATCAATTCTAAAAACAAATCCCATTTGAATACTGACTTGAATTACATGAAATCTACATATTATTTTGGGATAAATGGACAAGTTAATAATATTAAATCACCTATTAATTTAAGTCCTCCTAAAAACTGTTAAGTCTTCCAGTCCTCTCCTTAACTTTTGAACACATGGAGTACAGTACTGTCTTTGTCAATTAATCCTAACATCTGTGACAATTTTGGGTATGTTTCAACTGAATTTTTTTCATCGTGGGTTGTATTTTCCTGCTTTGCATACTTAATGATGTTTTTATTGGATGGCAGACATTGTGAATTTTATCTTGTTGGCTGATGGATATTTTTCTATTTCTATATTCTGATTTTTGTAATGGGGTAGTAATCTGGAAACAGTTTGACACTTTTGGGTCCTTTAAGATTTATTAGTCAGGACCAGAGCGCAGCTTAAGTTTAAGGCTATTGTAAAATGAAAGGACTTTGATAAAGACACCTTACAAAGGTTTTTGTCTTTTGTTTTTCACCAAAATTGTAGTAACTTAGCTAGACTCTTTCTCAGTATTATGCAGCAAAAAGTCTTTTAAAATGGAAATCTGATCTTGTCATGCTTCCATTTTATAATTTCTAATGGCTTCCCAAAGTTCTAAAATCTTCAGTTGGGCCTTAGTAGATTTTCATGTCTGCCTTGTCTCATATTTTACAGCCATTTATCTCCTTTAATTACATTGCATTTGCATGAGCCTTTCTCATCATTTTAAATTTATCAAATTCTCCCCATTGCAAGCTGTTTCTTGGTCCCTAGTCTTTGCCTTTCCTTCTGCCTTTGCATTAGTTAAGTGGATTTCTTTTTACCCTTTTAAAGCTTGTCACTTCCTCAGACAAGTCTTTTTCCTTCAAAACTAGGTAAATTGCCCATGTACCTTATTTTCGAAGTATGGCATTTTCTTTATCATAACTGGAAGCAGCTATTTTAATACCTGTCTATTCTCTTAGATTGTAATGTTCATGCGAATAAGGACTATATCTGTGCTCTTCACAACTACATTTTCAGCAGTAGCATGGTAGACACAATTCTTATAGATACTAGTTACACAGTGGACACTACAGAAATACTTAGTAATTACAGACAACTTGTAAAGTTAGGAAGTAAAGATCAAGAAAGCTTAAAGAAGGAAATGCAGATACTGAAGTAGAATTATATGGAGGGAAGAGAAAAGGCAGAGGTGAAAAGCACAAAGGTATGAAGTTGGGAATAACTATAGCATCCTATATAATAAAAGGCTAATATGCAAATAAACCAAATGGCGGGACAACCGAAAAACTGGTCGCTATGATGTGTGCTGACCATCAGGGTGCGTGTGTGGAACATGGCAGGCATAGGCTGTGGTGGGGTGGTGGAGCAGTGAATGGGGGCGCCAGACCAAGATAGCACTCTGGTGAACTTCTGGTGGTTACTGAAAATTCTTTGCTCCTGCGCACTGAGCTGTGGTCCCTCCAGGTGCTTGCACCTGCTGCTGGTACCAGCCCCCATCACTTGATGCTGTCAGCAGGTGCAAGTGGCAGCTACTGGCTCCGATCGCCCCATTGCTGAGGTAAGAGCCACCTGAATACTCTGCCTAGTCTTGTGAACTATGAAGTTTTCCATTTTAGTTGGTAGATAAAGGCACTATTCTCAGCCCTGTGTGAGCATGGTATATTGTTCTCTTTATTTCTTTTGATTGGTTCTTGCCTCAGCTTTTGCGGTACTTTCCCTGCATACATGTGCTATTCAGTGCTCTGCTGAATATTTGAGGGAGACCTTCTGCAGACCTCCAGAATTCTCTCTGAGTGCAACTTTTCTCGTAGGCACTCTGTCCTGTAAGCTCTCCTTTTGGTGGTCTCCCTGGACTCGAAGCACCTTCTGCTAAATTCAGGATGTCCACTGGGTTCCATCTGCATTGCTGCCTGAACCACACTGCATTGTGGTATGGAAACTTCTCTGAAGGCAGTAAGCTGAGTAAACTATCTGGCTCACTTCACTTGTTACCCGTCTCTCTGGAGTCACTGCCTTTGCTGCCTGGTGTCCAGTGAAATGAAAATCATTATTCTGCATGCTTTGCGTGGGTATTTTGTTTTTTTCAGGTAGGAGGGTTTAGTCCCTGTTATTTCATCTTGACTGAAAGCTGACAGCCCCTTCCCACTTTCATTTCTCTAGTTTTGATATTCCAACATACTAATACTTTGCTCTTCAGTTGAATTCAGGCTGTTGTCTATGCTATCTGCTTAACTTAATGTTAGTAACTATTTTAAGATTTCTAATTTTCCACCATAATTACTTCTTGTTCCATAGCTTATTGGTTATTTATAGCCAGTTTTTATTTTATGTTGTTTCTGCTCTTATCCATTTAAGGTTATATTCTTTTGGTAAACGATTCTTGAGATTTCCTTTTCTTTGAATACTAGAGGCCCGCTGCATGAAATTCGTGCATGGGGTAGGGGAGGATGTATGTGCCTCAGCCCAGCCTGCACCCTCCAATCTGGGACCCCACTGGGCCAAAACGGCAGTTGGACATCCCTCTCACAATCCAAGACTACTGGTTCCCAACTGCTCGCCTGCCTGCCTGCCTGCCTGCCTGTCTAATTGACCCTAACTGCTTCTGCCTGCCAGCCTACTAACCCCCTAACTACTCCCCCCAGCCTGATTGGTGCCTAACTGCCCTCCCCTGCTGGCCTGGTCCTGCCCAATTGCCCTCCTCTGCTGGCCCAGTCACCCCTAACTGCCCTCCCCTGCCGACTTGGTCGCCCCCAACTGCCCTCCCCTGCAGGCCGATCACCCCTAACTCCCCTCCCTTGCCAGCCTGGTAGCCCCTAACTGCCCTCCCCTGCAGGCCTGGTTGCCCCCAACTCCCCTCCCTTGCAGGCCTGGTCACGTCTAACTGCTCTCCCCTGTACCATCACACACTTCAAAACCAGTTAAAAGATCTTGCCTGGGAAGTATTAATCCATCCATCATATTCACTAGACCTTACTCCTTCAGATTACCACTCTTCCAATTGATGACACATGCACTTTTGAAGCAGCACTTCAAAACATACAAAGAAATGAAAAATTGGGTCTCTGAATGGTTTGCCTCAAAACAAGTTCTATTGGGACGGTATCCACAAATTACCAGAAAGGAAGGGGAAAATGTGTAGCTAACGATGGACATTACTTTGAATAAAGTACTTTTGATGTTTCTCTTGAAATAATTGTGTTATTTTTTAATTACAAAATCTGCATTATTAACCGGTAATACTAGCAGGCACTTCCAATTTTATTTAGAATGCATTTTAAATGCAAACTTTTGATGTTTCTCTTGAAATAATTGTGTTTTCTTTAATTACAAAATCTGCATTATTTACTGGTAAAACTAGCAGGTACTTCCAATTTTATTTAGAATGCATTTAACTAACACTAATGTTAAGGATGATGTTGGTTTCATATAGCTATCCTTTAGTGTGTTACAAATGTACTATTTTCTTTTTTGCTAAGACTTTAAAATCATGAAAAAGGTTGGTATTATCAATACCTTTTCATCAGCCATTCAAATGAGGTGGTGGGTTTTCTTCTTTGACTTAGTGAGGTAATATATTATATTGACAAACTATATTCGTAACTGAAGAACACTGAGCTTGGAAAAACCCTAGTTTTACGATAAGTAGGTTAGCAAGCCTGCTCTTTATCTACAATTCAGGGGTCCTCAAACTTTTTAAAGTGGGGGCCAGATCACGGTCCCTCAGAGAGCTGGAGGGCCAGACTATATGAACTACTAATTCCTACTGTAACACCTCGGCTGCGCTCACTGCCCAAAAAACCTGGTGGGCCAGCTCAGACTCCTCTGCGGGCCGCATGCCGTAGTTTGAAGACGCCTGAACATGTTATCTTATCCCTCACTGTTACTCACTGTAAACACCAACCTGAGAAACTGGAGGAAAGAGCAGCCAGGGTTTTGTATTCTTGGCATACAGAGCAAGAATGTGTAGGTATGCTCAAGGCTCCTGAAGACTGCATCTCCCAATAGTGTCACTGCATGACTTCTGATGATAGGTTTAAAAATGCAACATAGCTTCCTCTTTGCTCTCTCTTGAGACACTCTCCCTGAGAATCCAGCCACCGAATGTGAGAAAACCCACATGTTCCAGACAACAGCTCTGTTGACAGCCCAGCTACCAGTCTACATCAACTAGTAATCATGTGAGTAAGGAAGCACTGAGATGACTCCAGACTCAGTGCTTACTATCCAACTGCAATGCATGAGACACCCTCAGTGCAACTATCTACATCAGCCGTCGCCAAGTTTTCAGACCTCACAGACCACTAGTGGTACACAGACCACCAGTTGGCGACAGCTGCTCAAAGGTTACCTTAAACCAGTGGTTGCCAACCTTTTGGACCTCATGGACCACCCGTGGGTTGCAAAGCTGCGGTGGGCACAGAAGCAGGTCTCAGCTCCTCCCGCTGCAACCCCTAGTTCCCTGTCTGCCAGCAGCCCTGCTCCCGCCACTGCTGCTCCCATGTGCTACCCACACAGGCCCCAATTGCACCCACTGACAGCACAGTGATTGGAACCAGCACCAGCAGTGGGTAAGAGTGGCAGCTGCTGCCCCGATAGCTCCTCAGGAGCAGGGGGAGGTGGAGAAGCCTTCAGGGGCGATCGGAGCCAGTAGCTACCACTTGCACCTGCTGACAGCATCAAGTGATGGGGGCTGGTACCAGCAGCAGGTGCAAGCACCTGGAGGGACCACAGCTCAGTGCGCAGGAGCAAAGAATTTTCAGTAACCACCAGAAGTTCACCAGAGTGCTATCTTGGTCTGGCGCCCCCATTCACTGCTCCACCACCCCACCACAGCCTATGCCTGCCATGTTCCACACACGCACCCTGATGGTCAGCACACATCATAGCGACCAGTTTTTCGGTTGTCCCGCCATTTGGTTTATCTGCATATTAGCCTTTTATTATATAGGATGCTATAGTTATTCCCAACTTCATACCTTTGTGCTTTTCACCTCTGCCTTTTCTCTTCCCTCCATATAATTCTACTTCAGTATCTGCATTTCCTTCTTTAAGCTTTCTTAATCTTTACTTCCTAACTTTACAAGTTGTCTGTAATTACTAAGTATTTCTGTAGTGTCCACTGTGTAACTAGTATCTATAAGAATTGTGTCTACCATGCTACTGCTGAAAATGTAGTTGTGAAGAGCACAGATATAGTCCTTATTCGCATGAACATTACAATCTAAGAGAATAGACAGGTAAAATAGCTGCTTCCAGTTATGATAAAGAAAATGCCATACTTCGAAAATAAGGTACATGGGCAATTTACCTAGTTTTGAAGGAAAAAGACTTGTCTGAGGAAGTGACAAGCTTTAAAAGGGTAAAAAGAAATCCACTTAACTAATGCAAAGGCAGAAGGAAAGGCAAAGACTAGGGACCAAGAAACAGCTTGCAATGGGGAGAATTTGATAAATTTAAAATGATGAGAAAGGCTCATGCAAATGCAATGTAATTAAAGGAGATAAATGGCTGTAAAATATGAGACAAGGCAGACATGAAAATCTACTAAGGCCCAACTGAAGATTTTAGAACTTTGGGAAGCCATTAGAAATTATAAAATGGAAGCATGACAAGATCAGATTTCCATTTTAAAAGACTTTTTGCTGCATAATACTGAGAAAGAGTCTAGCTAAGTTACTACAATTTTGGTGAAAAACAAAAGACAAAAACCTTTGTAAGGTGTCTTTATCAAAGTCCTTTCATTTTACAATAAAGTTACAAATATTTATAGCTGAGTTCTACAATCCTTGTAGACCACTAACAGCCATTAAAAATTAAATCTCTTTTTCTGATCCTAGCCCTGACTTAGTATAAGGTCTATTGCCCATCAGTAGATGAATGGACTAAAAAACTGTGGTATCTATATATATAAAAGCCTAAGCCACCGTGTAACTGTCCGACAGTTATGACATGCAATGACCACTGGGGGCAGATGCTCAATGCAGATGCTGGCCCCTGGTGGTCAGTGTGCTCCCACACAGAAGTGCCACTCAGCCAGAAACTAGGCTCTTGGCTGGTGAGCACAGCTGGGGAGGCAGGAGCCTCTCCTGCCTCTGTGGCAGCACTACCAGGCGGCAGCGACAGGTGCAGCGGGGCCAGGATGAAACTGGTCCCGGCTGGGGCTCCTCCCTGATGCCTGCTGCTCCAGCTTTGTGATATCCTGCAGCCTGCAGCCTGCAGGGATCAGGCCAAAACCTAACAGTCCAACATTCCCACAAGGGATTCTGGATTTCGAGAAGGCACAGGCCAGGCTAAGGGACCCCACCAGTGCACAAATCTGTGCACTGGGCCTCTAGTGTTTACATAACGAAATACTATGCAGCTGTAAAAAAGGATTTCTTACCCTTTGAGACAGCATGGGAACTTGGGAGAGTATTATGCTAAGTGAAATAAGCCAGTCAGAGAAAGACAAGTATCACATGATCTCACTTATACGTGGAATCCAATGAACAATATAAACCGATGAAAAACAGAAAAGATTCAGAGGGAAGTGGGGGGGAGGGGGATTAACTAATGAATTTATATGTATATACGTATAGCCCATGGACAGAAAATAGTATGGAGAAGGCCTGGGGAGGGGATGGGAACAGGGGGGAGGTGGTCCCTGGGGGAAGGGACATCTGTAATACTTTCAACAATAAAGATAGATTAAAAAAATTAAATCACTGTTAGCTAATACTGATGGGAGGGAAGGAGTAATACAATGAGAAGAACTACTACATCCTGAAGGAGGGTAGTCAGATTCCAAAAGTTTTGACCACTTCAGTCTGGCTCTCATGGATAGATTTAAATATAAGTGAAATCCCATATTACCAGAATTACAAATAATAATGATGTTTGAGTAAGTCAGCCCAGCCTCTTGGGCAAACTAATTTTATTTCTGAAAATGTGAGCAAAAGGCAAGATTATAAAATTACTGCATTTAGGACTTTTTCAGTTCACTGTATGGTCAATTATAGTATAAGTATCAATATTCTTTCCTTTGTACCTGTGCACAAATCTGGGCACTGAGTCTCTAGACAACATGGAAAATATCTATGGAAAATATGCCAAGTTTTACAGTGACCACAATAGTTCAACTTCACATATTTTAGAACTGATTGTCATAGACCCACTTATGGCACGATAGCAGGGATTTTATGTAAGTTTAAAGTTCTAATGGATAAGACAGTATCTGTCACCTTTAAAAAACACACACCCACACACTAAAATACATTGGTATTGATTATTTTAGAGAGATAGGAACAGAATAGATAGAAACATCTATGAGAGAGAAACATCAATTGGCTGCCTCCTGCATGCTCCCTACTGAGGATCGAGCCAGAAACCGGGGTATAAGCCCTGCCTGGGAATGGAACTGGTGACCTCTTGGATAATACCGGTAGGTCCATGCCCAACCACTGACTGGCCGGGCAGTGTCTGTCACATTTAACAAATGTTCATCCACTGCCAGCCTGGGACCTTTTTTTCTACCTTTTGGTTTGTGGACAAACCATGTGTAGAGAGAAGAGCAGTATTCTCTAATCCACCCCTTCTCTCCTCCAATTTTTCTTTTTAATCTAGTCTTTCTTCATTTTTTATGTTCTTCCATTCTCTATAATCTTAATTTTACACGAAGTTTTCTCAGTAAAAATCCTGATGTAAACAATGCAAACTATCAGTTCTCATTTTCACATAAGTAGTTCCCCCAGAGATAAAATGTGAGTATTCTATTCAAGTGGGATCCTATGGCCTTATAGTGAAGGAACCAAATCACTGCTAAAATAAGAGAATTCACTAGAAGTGAGGCTTCATTGTCTCCAACCTGTTCAAAAAACACATTGGCTTTCAAGCAAAGATATTATGATGTCAGATACATGAAGTTGCTATGTACATAAATCCACTTACAAAGTAAAGCGCATAAGCTGTAACTCAAGAAGGATGGGAAAATGGGATGACTATGGTGTTAAGAACAAAATTCTACTTTTCAGAAAAACAGAAAGGCAAATATTTTGTAAATAAAACCTTTAGATGAAAAGGCTCTAAAAACATAGGTAATTCTTTGAAAAGGAAAGCAGCAGCTGGTGCAGTAAAAGCCAGAAGTCTTATTGCAAGTCTTATTGCAAGGAGCTAGAGACTGGCAGTCAGGCAGACACTGTTTAGTAACAATCCCATGAGGTTATGTTTTCAGAGATGTGAGTATCCCCTGGAAAATTCAAAAAGCAATGTTTAACACCCATCACACATTCATATTGGTGAAAGCGAACAATATGAAGACAAAGACGTTTCCAAGTGGGATGACCTCTTCTAATACACAAAAATGATAGAGTCAGGACACTTATCTCTGCAAGTCAATGAATACAGCAACAAATAAAGAGAACAAAATATGATTATAGCAACAGATGCCAAAAATCATTTGAGAAAATAATACTAATGACATATTTAAGGGGAAAAAATAACGGAAATGAAAGCTAAAAAAAAAAACAACAAAAAAAAAACCAGTATCTTTCAACGATCACCTTTTTACATGGTTACCTTAAATTTAAATACGCCCATTACAACCCTAGGACCGTGGTTGGCAAACTGTGGCTTGCGAGCCACATGCAGCTCTTTGGCCCCTTGAGTGTGGCTCTTTCACAAAATACCACGGCCTAAGCGAGTCTATTTAGAAGAAGTGGCTTTAGAAGAAGTTAAAAAACTGGCTCTCAAAAGAAATGTCAATCCACATACTGTTGATATTTGGCTCTGTTGACTAATGAGTTTGCTAACCACTGCCCTAGTTACGAGGTAACCCCATGTTACAGAAAAGCAGCAGCAGCCGAAACTGGTTTGGCTCAGGCAACAGAGTGTCAGACTGCAGACTAAAAGGTCCCAGTTGGATTCCGGTCAAGGGCATGTGCCTTGGTTGCGGGCACATCTCCAGTGTGCAAGAGGCAACTGATGGATGTATGTTTCTAACTCTCCATCCCTCTCACTTCCTCTCTGTAAAAAAAAAAACCTCAATAAAATATATATTTAAAAAAGAAAAGAAAAAAAGAAGCAGGCTCAAAGGCAGCGGGTCCAAGCTCACCGCGGGAGGCGGGAAGCGGTGGGGGCCCCCATTTGAGGGGAGAAGTTAACGCCAACACGCGTTTCCCGCCGTCCGCTCCCCGCGTGGCTCTAACCCGGTGGGCGCGGGAAAGCCTGGGGGCGGGGACCGGCGCAGGAGGAAGAGGGCCCGCGGCCCGGGCGGAGGGGGCGCGGCGCGCGGGGCGGCCGGGGGCGCACAGGGGCCCGCGCGGCAGGGGCCCCGCGCGCGTCGCACTGACGCCGCGCCCGCGCCCAACTCCGCCGGGCGAAGGCAGCTGTCCAGGGATGGGGCCCTCCGCCCGGCGGTCCCGGCGGCGGCGCCCTGGGGAGGCCCTCCGAGGATGCCGCGGGGCGCGGGGAGTGAGTGGACCAAAAGGCCTCCCAGGCTCACCCCCGCCAGGGGACGCGGGCTTTGGGGGACGGAAGCGAGGTACACGGGGCTGAAACGGGCACTCACCGTCCATGGTCTCCCTCACCGCATTCAGATTCGCCGCCGCCGCCGCCGCCGCCGCCGCGGCCCCGGTGCCGCTACTGCTCGCCATGGCGGAGGCCGAGGGAGGCGGCGGGGGGTGGGAGGGAGGAGAGGGGTCGGGTCTGACCCGGAAGTGGAGCACCTTCCTTTCAGCCGGGCAATCGCGCCGCGCGTCCCCCGCGCCCGCCGGCGGCTCCGCCCCCCGCGCCCGCCGCCGCCCCGCCGCCGCCGCCGCCGCCGCCGGCGAGAGGCCGAGTGGATTTGAATTTGGAGCGTCGTTACTCGGCGCGGAACGTGGAGCGTGGAGCAGCGATTCGAATTCACTGCGCCGCCTCGACGCGATTGGCCGGTTCGCGGGCAGCGGCGCGACGCGATTGGCCGGCCTTCCGCAAGCCCCGCGCCTGGTTGGCCTGTGACAGCGCGGACACGGGGAGTTAAAGAGTCCGTGCCTGTTGCGGGGAGCGGAGGCCTGGCCCTCGGCAGCGCTGGAGTCGCCTTTCGGGGGGGACTTCCTCGTTACACACTCCGTTAGGTACGTGCTTGGTGGCGCCTGGCTCCTCTCCTTTCTCCGCCCGGGGAGCTCGCTGTGCCCGGCGGCGGCCCCGCCCGCTCTGCCCCCGGGAGCTATGCGAGCGGCGAGGGGAGTCTGAATGGAGGGACTCCCAGGAAGGATGGTGGCGTGGCGTGGAGGTGACAGGTGTGAGTGCCCTCTGCTCGTCACCCGAGGAGCCAGCTGCGCCTCTGTAAGGCCTGAAAGACCCCCGGTCCAAAGGATGAGCGGCGACCCCAAATCAAACGCAGAGCCCGAGTCTTGATGCAAAGAGCAGGAGGTTATTCCAAGCGCTGCGCAGGGACCCACAAGCAGCAGTCCAGAAAAAGACTGCCGCTTGAGAGCCCTGAACAGAGGTTAGTTACAAGCTTTTATAGGCAGAAACCACACCCAGGTGGCCTGGGGAAATTGGCCTGGGGAAATGCAAACATAAGGTTGAGATTGCAATCTCTTGGCCGTTTCCAGGGCAGTTAGAAACAGGCCTGACCTTACATTCCCTCCTCTTCTCAGGACTGAGTTTCAACCCTGGAACTCATATTCTGTTTCCCCTTGCCCAGTTGCGATACAGGGCCCGAGGGTTAGAAGTAATCAAAGGCCCCATGAGGTGGAGATTAGGGTGGTGAGCCACGGGGAACGATTAAACCAATTTTCAAACCACCCCTGTTGAGCTTCTCTATCTCTTTGCCTCCTGTCTAGTCTCTCTCTCAGTTTGGCCATAGAGTCCTTCACCATGCCTGAATGATCTATAAAAACAACACTCCTCTTTCAAAGCTGCACACAGGCCACCGTCCTTACTACCTCAGACAGCGAGGTCAGGGATAGTGATGGACTGTTCAATGGCTCGTATTGCCACTCTGAGCCCTTCTATACTGTGGGGTTTGGATTAAAGCTGCTGTCCCAGTCCCCACCCCGGCGGTTACCCCTAGCCCCAGCAAGACAGCTAGGGTTATTGAAACCAGCTCTTACAAAAGAAAACCTCAGCCCCTCCACACCGCCGGGCCTCACTCCTTGTTCTCCTCAGCCTTCCAAGAAGTGGGCTCCTCTTTTCCTCTCTCGGTAGCTCGCTTTGCCTGGCCCCGGAGTAATGCAGTCCCATGTCTCCTACCCTTGGGGCTGTTGGCGAAAGGAGGGCGAGGGGACCCCCGGAGGCGGTCAGCTTCCTGTCTCTCCTCAGTCCTGCTGCTCTGGCGGCGCTAATTTTGCCAGAAAGGCACACCTGCACAAGCTCTGTCGCCTCTTGCTTGCTGTAAATAATTACTGTTTAGTCACGGCAGCATGATGGGGGGGGGGGGGGGGGATTGCTGGGGTATCCGAAAGATGGTCAGCGGGTTTAGAGACCTGATTATAATGGTATAAGGCCTCTGACTATAGGTGTAAGGTCTCCAGTTGGGAGGAATTTTTTTGTGCCTGTTGATAATATCTGAAAGCAGACCTGAACTCACTCACATTTGGTTAACTATTCCTTAGATGCCATTTAAATTTCTCTGAGCTTTAGTTCCATAAAATGATTTTATTAATATCCTACTTATCTAGTTTTCAAAGTTATCTATTTATTGGGAGGGTCACTTGAGAAAATGTATGTGATGCATTTTGGTAAACTATCAATATATAGACTGGCTCCAACAGCATCAGATGTTCAGTTAATTTTGAGAACTGTTCGTGGAATACGTTTTAATGATCAAAATGAATGTCTGTGGAACTCTGCAGTTCTATTGTATGTACTTCTGATTTCTTTTTAGTTTCCTTCTCTGTGCTATGGGAGATGTCAAAGAACCAAAAATGCAAATAACGCCGGAAACCCCAGGAAGGATCCCTATTTTAAATCCTTTTGAAAGTCCTGGTGATTATTGTAATCTCCATGAACAAACTGTCTCCAGTCCTGTTTTTAAATCAACTAAATTACCAGTAAGTTATTGTTGACTAGTGTTCACAAATAATTTTACTTATTTATTTAAAAATACATCTTTATTGATTTCAGAGAGGAAAGGAGAGGGGAGAGAGAGAGAAACATTGATGATGAGAGAGAATCATTGACCTGCTGCATGGCCCCCACTTGGGATGGAGCCCGCAGCCCAGGACCTGAATGGAACCCTGTCCTTTCCGTCTGCAGCCTGATGCTCTATCCACTGAGCCAAACCGGCTAGGGCTACCACTAATTTTAAACAAAAATATCTCTCTTTACAAAGTAAGGGGAAATTTACCATGGAGCATATATTACTGGGAATGTGCTTTTTAAATTGTAACATTCATTATAATCTAGTGTTTGAGCTAAAAATAACTTAGCTAGGAGTTTCTAAAGTTATCATTTCTCTCTCTTTTAAAAATAAATAAATGACATGTTAGCTTTTGTGCTATCTATAGTTAGTAATATATAAATATAGATACCATATTTGAGAAGAAGCTGTGAATTATCCTCTCTCCTCTATTCAGCAAACATTATTTGAAGGCTGCTATATGTCAGATACAGTGCTAGGCATAGAGATTACACTGCAAACAAGTCAGGGTCATTAGACACAAACTCCAAAGGAAATGTACTCTAATGCAGGGGTCAGCAAACTTTTTCCTAAAACAGTAAATATTTTGGCTTTGCTGATCATCTGGTAATTGTAACAACTGCTCACCTATGCCATGTATCACAAAAGTGGTCATAGGCAATATATAAACATATAAATAATAAAGCTTTATTTATGGGCACTGAAACTTGAATTTCATGTAATTTCCATCTAATACTTACTAATATTCTTTGGGGTTGTTGTCAGCCATTTCATAGCTTGCAGATTATATTACGGGATAGACACAACTAAAATAGCAACTCGAAAAGAATATATGTGCTGACTATGGTTAAGCACAAGGGTGATGTGGAAGGAAACGTGCTCTCCTGGGGATTAAGGAATGCTTACTCACTTTAGCCTATATTACTGTTAACTGGCTATTCTGGAGTATTTCTTTTGAAGTCTGATCTTCAAATCTAATAAATTATCTAGAAAACTGCAAATTATAATATGTGGCTGTTTATGCTACTTGTTCATATCAGCTTGAAGCAGGTATGCAGAGGGAAGTTTTATTTATACAGTATATATTGATTCATTATTCTGACTGCATCTTAATTGAATCATACCCGGTGCACAAAATTCATGCGGGGGGGGGGGGGGGTGTAGTGTGGGGGGGGATTCAATTTAATTCAATTCAGTCCAGCTTGCACCCTCTCCAATCTGGGACCCCTTATTCATATTAAATATTAATTATCTGTTAGTCTTAATAAAAATAATGGAATGACTGCAACTTCATCCTAAAAGCCAGAATGTATGGTATCAGGGTTTTTAAGCCTGAATTTGTCAAAAATATATTCTAATTACAGTTTAGTCCCTAGCTAGATCATCCCAATATGCCAATGTATCAGGTTCAAGCCCCAGTCAGGGCACATACAAGAATCAACCAATGAATAAGTGTTTGGTTTAATTAGATAGTTGGATATAGAAAGAAGCACTGGTTACCATTCATAATTATTTTATGGATCAACTATTTAATGAGCTTTTGCAGGCACTTCTATGGTTAGGACTTTAATTTCAATTCATTCTTTTTTTTTTTTTTTTTTTTTTTTTAAGGATGCTCTAGTCATCTCTTATTTTTTTTTTTTTACTTTTTTATTAAATTATTATCTGTGTACATATTTTAACTTTGCCCCCCCCCCCCCAATTCATTCTTATTGAAAGTAAAGACCATAGGTAACTAAGATTTTTACTTTTATTTGGACATCACTGATGAGTGCTAATTGTACATTTTCTATAGCTGTAATATTCTACTATAAATTTCTTATTATTATGTAATTTTAAAAAACACCCACAGGGCCGAAACCGGTTTGGCTCAGTGGTAGAGCGTTGGTCTGCGGACTGAAAGGTCCCAGGTTCTGTTCCGGTCAAGGGCATGTACATTGGTTGCGGGCACATCCTCGGTAGGGGGTGTGCAAGAGGCAGTGGATGATGTTTCTCTCTCATCGACGTTTCTGACTCTCTCTCCCTCTCCCTTTCTCTCTGTAAAAAAATCAATTAAAAAAAAAAAAACCACCCAGAGGGAAAATTTGATATTTTAAAAGGGATACAATCAAGTCAATATTTAGTGTGATTTGATTACCACTTGTCATTTAATTTAGTGATAAACTCAAATTTAAAAACATGAGGTGATGGAAAAAAATAAATTGAAAATACATAAATACAGTAAATATAAAGTATAACCATTCTCATTTTTGAAGTTGACATTGGTTAGCATTTCGGTGCACTATTTTAGTTTGTTTTTATTCATATTCTCACTTTCTTTTATTAAGACTCCAGGGAAATTTAGATGGTCTATTGATCAACTAGCTGTAATAAATCCTGTAGAAATAGACCCAGAAGACATTCATCGTCAAGCTTTGTATTTAAGTCATTCTCGGTAAGTTTTCCTTCTTGCACTGAAGTGTAATAACATACTCTCACATGAAAAGAGAAGGAAATTTTGAAGTTGAATATTTTTATATGGAAAATTGTGATATAGATTATGTTATCTAAATGAAGAGTGAGTTCAAAGAACTATTATACATCCAGAATGATTCTCCTTCAAACAATTCAAATCTAGGTAGGAGTCCTTTTCTTTTAGAAGTAAACTTCTCTCTCTGCCACTTAGGGGACACTCAGCACCTGGAAGAGGGAAGGGCATTTCTACATGATTGTAGCTTTTGCCATTGAATTGTTGCTTTGTTGTTTTGGTGGTATAGGGTAAAGCACATTGCTGTTTCATTGCCAATGCATTTATTAGAGAAGCTTTACCAAGTTAAGACACATTAACTGGACTGGAAAAGTATCTTTTAGCAACAGAGAGAGCTTTTATAGACATCATCCAACTTTGACATAGGATATTTGGGGATCTGAATTATAGTGTCTTGAATTCAAGCTAGTAATCAGAGGAGCCTTAACTTCTATGTTGATGTATTGTGTTGGTTTCCAAGCACTAGTGTTCCTCTGACTTGAGATGCTTAACTATGCCTCGTGTAATGAGAACATGCACTTTGGTAGAACAGACCTAGTTTTTAATTACAAACTAGAGGCCCAGTGCACGAATTTGTGCATAGTGGGGGCCCATAGGCCTGCCTTGATGAAGCCTCTACTGGCTAAGCCAGTGATGGGAAGGGGATTTTGAGTGCTGATTGGGGCCGGTATCAGGCTGGTTGGCTGTCGCAGTGCATGTCATAGCCTCTGGTCATTCTGGTTGTTCCTCCATTCCAGGCTCTGGGCTTTTAAATATATATATATATAGATAGATTGCAATGATCTGTAATTACAAATGATAGATAACAGTTTCATTAAGAGTTTAAGAGACTGTTTTTAGTTTCATAGTCTAATTTTTTATTTTATTTGAATACTAGTATGACCAGCTTTTAATTTTTGGTCCTAAGATTCATGTGGTGTTAGTCCAAAATAATAGGTAATTCTTTTCCTGTTAAAATTCACTCACTCAAAGATCTACACTTACTGAGATACTCTTGCAAATATTTTTCTTAGCTTGGTAATTTGCTGACCATTAATTCTTAATTATGTCTGTCTAAAGTGTTGTAGAAAGGAATAGAATGGGGAATGAGCATAAAAGAATTTTAACTTAAATCTAAATACCTTTGAAAGAGGTGAAAAGACAATCTAAAAGCCAGTCATTCACAAATAATACTGATTTTTTATTTCACACAAACTGTATGCTTTGTTTTGCTTCTTTATATATGCATAGAAGATATATACATGGAAAAGTGTAATCTGTCAAGAGATATTTATTGAACACTGAGGCACTGTGAGGAATACTGAAGAAGTATAGTATATTATTCCTGCCTTTTAGAGTTAATAATACTCTTAACCAAAGTTGTGATGCAACATTTCTATACTAACTAATTAATAATGCATTGTATGGGTAGGTTTATGAATCTTCATGTATAGCAATAGATATAGAATAAGAGTAAAGCGTGAGAAAACACCCTAATTTTAATTTTAATTTAACTTACTAATGTATGTTATTTATGGCTCCCAGCACATTTAGTGAGTATACTTTTAAAACAGGCTGATTAATTCTTAGCAATGACTTTCAGTGTTTTTCTCTAATTCAAGTTTCCTAATGCTGTGCTTCCCACCCTTTTCATGCCTTGCTACACATAAAAATTACTGTATGACATACTGATGTAAACAAGTGAGTCTGTCCATACAGCAGGTAATCAGTTCTGAATTCCTTTTCCTCCTCCAAGAATCCATTCAGGGCATACCTATAACCTATATGCCTCATGCCAGTATTCTGTAATATATGTACACATAATGTCAGGATACTGTACTCTCTATGACTTGTTACAGCCTTCCTTGATCTGGCCCTACTATATTTAGCCAGACTAATATTCCGCTTCCAGCAGTTACCTGAATATTTCAGGTCCTTAAAGTCCCTCTAATAAAACAGCAAAAGGTTTCTGAAAGAGCTATGCTAGATCAGGGCTTACTAATACTATGTGCTATTTTGTACTGTCATTTTGACCTGGTTATGTTCATGATGGGATTGAGTTATCCTCAAAATGGCTGTTGTTCAAGCTGGGATATGGGGATTATCATTGAAGTCTTTCTTATGACTCCTTTATTAAAAAATCCACTTGATTTTAGTTTCTAAAATGTGTACATTATTACATAAGCTTTGTTAAGCCACACACACACACACATAAAAAAATTGAGAGATAAAAGTGACTTACTAATTTATCGATGGAAAGCAAATATTCTTTCCTAGAACAGATTAAAGAAGTGGTCCTACAAGGCGAACTGCTGAGTCCTTTGGCAAGTATGTGTCTTGTGCTTGAGACCAGACATTTTTTTATTACATCTCAGCTGATAAATTTGTGTTACTGTAATTGCATATTGCATCAAAGTGAAAAAATTCATTTGGACAAAATTTTTTGTTGATATTTTATTTCATTTTTAATATTTTTGCCTATTCAGCTGACTATTCAGCTAAGAGTGATAGTTTCTATTTCAGAATAAGAGTTGATTCTAAAATTATGACTATAATAAACTTGCGCTAATTGAAGAAAATGTTTAGACACTTTTTATATTTCTATGGAATGAAATACTTAATATGTTGTGATTAAAATATAAAGTTTATTCATTTTCCATTATGTTGTTAATTGCAACTTTTGTAAAGTATTATCAAAACATAAGCCTCCTAAAAAAATGTTCAAACTGTGAATGAAATAGAGGAAGCTAAACCTAACAATGCAATGAATATATAAATAATATCATTAACTAAATGTGATATGATTCCAGTTTTTCTTTTAAAATGAGCCAATTTTTTGCCAGTTTTTAAGAGAAATAAGTTATTTCTTTTAAAGGTTATTATTTTAAATGTTCATTCAGCTAAAGTAATGGCCTGGTTATTTTTCTTCTTTATCTTTGTATAGAATAGATAAAGATGTGGAAGACAAAAGACAAAAAGCCATTGAAGAGGTAACTTAAACTGTTACTGATCATTAAAGCAGTTAAGCATCAATTTCCCATGCATGTCACCTGTTTTAGGAAGACTTCCTTCAAATCCTTACTGTCCCAGTGGCACACCAACCTGCCCATCCCCAGCTGTATTAGTGCCCCTCTGTTCTCCCTCAGACCAATGTTTTTCAGCTATTTCAACACCTCATACTTCCTATGCTATGGTGATGGTTGATTTAGTGCCTTTATCCGCTAGAGTGAATTCTTTTTTGCCTTAGCTTATGCTTCATTCATCTTTTCATTCTCAGGGTATAGCAAAGTTTGTGCCTTCAGAATATTGAGTAGCACAAATGTCTGTTTCAAGTTGGAGTTTATCTATTCTAGAGGAAGTTTTAGGCTGTGAAAACCTAGATTGGCATTGGTTTTATCTTTTGTTAACACTTGGATTTTTAAGGCCATATATTTAATGAAGTAAAATGCCTTACTGATAAGTAGAAAAGGTGTTTCACAAATAGAGTATTTTAAAATAAAAATAAAGAGTTTTTCACTTTTGCTTGTTAACAAATTTTTTAGAGTGCAAGTAAGGGCTATTTACCTAGTTATTTCCTCAAAGTCTTTATATTATGGCAACATCTCTTATTTTCCTTTTCCCCTCGCTAGCCTCCTCTACCCACCTCTATTCCTTGGCTATACTTGGCTCTTCTGTACCCTAGAAGACTTCAGCTATGGTCTGTTCAGAGATCAGGCCCCTCCTGCATTTATTTTTGCAGTGAACAGTGTTGTCATCTTGTATTTTTAGATATAGCTTGTTTATTAAAAAATTAGAAGCCTAGAGCATGAAATTCATGAAGAAAGGGAGGGGGCGGGGGAGGTGTCCCTCAGCTCAGCCTGTACCCTCTCTAATTGGGACCCTTTAAGGGATGTCTGACTGCCTGTTGGACATCCCTCTCATAATCCAAGACTGCTGGCTCCCAACTGCTTGCCTGCCTCTGCCTGATTATCCCTAACCACTTCTGCCTGCCAGTCAGATCACCCCCTAACCATTCCCATGCCAGCCTGATCAATACCTGACTGCTCCCCAGCCAGCCCGATTGCCTCTAACTGCCCTCCCCTGCCACTCTGGTTGCCACTAACTCTCCTCCCCTACAGAGCTGGTCTTCCCCAACTGCTCTCCTCTGCTGGCCTGGTCACCCCTAACTGCCTCCCTGCTGGCCTGTTTGCATACAACTGCCCTCCCCTGCAGGCCTGGTCCCCCCCAACTGCCCTCCCCTACAGGCCTGGTATCCCCCAAATGCCCTCCCCTGCAGACCTGGGTCTCCCCCCCCCCCAACTGCCCTCCCATGCTGGCCTGGTCACCCCTAACTGCCCACAATTGCCCTCCCCTGCAGGCCATTTTGTGGCAGCCATCTTTGACCATATGGGAGTGGCCATCTTGTGTCTTGGAGTGATGGTCAATTTGCATATTACTCTTTTACAATTTGTGAACAGGGGGGTGGAGGGAGGGAGGGCGTGTCACTCAGCCCAGCCTGTACCCTTTCCAATCTGGGATCCCTCTCATATCCGGGACTGCTGGCTCCCAACTGCTCACCTGCCTGCCTTCCTGATTGCCCCTAACCGCTTCTGCCTACCAGCCTGATCACCACCTAACCACTTTCCTGCCAGCCTGATTGATGTCTAACTACTCCCCTGCCAACCTGTTTGCCCCTAACTGCCCTTCCCTGCAGGCCAGAGACTCCACGGCCCAGAGTCCTATCCATGGCCAGGTCCAGAATGACACAAGCATTTTCCCTCACTCCAGCCACTTCGTGTCCTCTGCCCAGAGGCTCTTCATGCCCGGGGTGGTACGCTTGCTTTGTCACCACAGCGACGAAGTAAGCATTTCGCCAGGCTGCTCACGCTGCTTACTCTCAGTGACTGCCCCCCTGGGACTGGGGGACTCCAGCAGGGCTGAGAGGACTGGGCACTGCCATCTTGTGGCTATGGGCGCTGCCATCTTTGTGATGGAGTGATGGCTATTTTACATATTACCCTTTTATTAGATAGAGTAATTGCACATGCTTTACTTCAAACAATATCTACTTTGTAATCTACCTAGTAATTCAAAATTTTCATTCTGATCCAATCCTTTGATTCCTCCCCAGTTGAATATTCTCAGACTCTTTCCCATTTTCCAACATTTTGGAAAATATGCATTCTTTTTAAAACCCTCAACTTTAAGAGGAAATTCATCAGAAAACTTAAGAAAATAAAGTCATAGTAAAGATTAGGGTCAATGTATCAAACAGCTTAAATTTTTCATATATATATATATATATATATATATATATAGAGAGAGAGAGAGAGAGAGAGAGAGAGAGAGATTTGAAATAGAATAAATACATATTGTAAAATAAATAAATAAATAAAGTTCAGACTGCAAATAAAAAATACTGGATGAAAACCAGGTTTTTATCCCACCTCCTAAAATTAACTACTGGAACATATATACTTTCACATTAATTTTAGTATGCAATATATTGTTGTCATTAAGTATTTTGCACATATAGATCATACTTATATTTTTTGCATCATAAGTAGTTTAGCAAACTTGGTCTTTTTTATAGATATAGCAAAATACAAAGAGTTGCTGCAAAAACATAGAAGAAAATGAAGAATACAGTATTAGGCTTAATTTTATTTCTAGAATGAAAAAGGAAAGACATATATCCAAATGCTCTAGCTCCCTTTGATTATACTAACCAGTGGAGTGCTGGTGTAACAACTGGCCATTTGGATATGGGAAGAGCATGAGTTTTAGTTTTTGCTGCTATGATGATGTAAATATTCCAACTGCGGCCAATTTTAAAGTTACTAACGTTATATCACTAAATGGGAAAAGAATTGCAATGATATACCATTATATGTAGGAGTTCCACCAGACAGATAAAAAAACATATCCTTGGATATAGATTTTGGTAATGTAGTAAAATAGTTAGCAAGTGATGATTTTGAGTATTTATTATCTTTACCTTTAATATAATTTATTTTATGTAATTTATGAATTTATACCATTTTTAAAATTTGATAATATTTAATAACAATTTGATTTGATTTTAGGGGGGGAAACATGATAAACTCCTGAAATAACAGCAAATATTACCATTCAGAATTAGCCAATGACTAGCACATTAACATTGGTCCTGATTTATTTTGTAATATTTAATATTTTTAAAATTAAATTTATTAGGGTGACATTGGTTAATAAGATCACATAGGTTTCAAGTGTACATTTCTATAGCAGGTTTGCTTGCAGGTTACTTTTAATATTAACTGTGCACAACATTCCTGAAAATTTAATAATTAGATTTTGACAGTTGGTAGAAACTAGCTCCAGCACACCACTCATACTGACTTACTTGTATATGACTATCTCCCATTTATTCCTTCCTCTTCATTATTCTCGCTTTTGTAAACATTTCCACCAAAAACAATTGGGGAAGAAATTAAAAATATTTTTTCTATGTTTAATACTTTAGTTTAATATGCAAGTTTCAAACGTAATTGGTTGATGCAGTGCTTCCCAAACTTGACATATGTGTACCCCTTCTATAATTTTTGTAATGCTGAGTACCCCTCGTACTCATGAGAACGTAGAATTAGGCGCAGCTAAGCACGGTGCAGTGCATATCCCCACCAAACTCCGGTGCAACGCATACCCCCACCAAACTCTTCCCGTACCCCTGGGGGTACGCGTACCACACTTTGGGAAACACTGAACAGTATTAAGATTTCTCTTTGTATATACTTTAAATTTATTCCATTTCACCTTTGGTCATTAGTGCTTTTAAATCTTAATTTTTAAAATTATAACTATTAAATTAGTATGTGATATTTTTTATGATTATTTGAAAATAACATGGGGACCTTTTTATATTTTGGGGGGAATTCATGTCTAATTATATGACTTTTATCTTACTAGTTTTTCACTAAGGATGTTATTGTGCCCTCTCCTTGGACTGATCATGAAGGGAAACAGCTTTCAGAGTATCATTCTGGTAAATGTGAGTGTTCTAAAAATAATATGAATAAAACATAAAATTATAAAAATCACTGAATGTAAAACAACATATAATGAAGAGCTAGTTTACCTGCTTTGATATGGAACTTGCTATAAATTAAATTTCTGAGGATTTAACTACTTAAGGGTTAGTATTCAAAATTTGACTAAAATTTACTGAATTTGGGGTTTTTTTGGCCATAATATTCTGAATTTAACTTTTTCTTCATGACCATTGTGAAAATCTGTTATAGAATGATGGTTATTGATGATCCACAGATGCAGAAGTAGTTGCTGTTGAATATAGAAAGTGAGTCCCTCCAGAGCAGAGAGTAAATTTTGTGTCTTCATCTGGAGTAGATTTACTTATTTTAAAAGAATGGGACTTCCCACAAATTGGCAGTAACAAAATAGTCATGGGTGGTGTAAAATACAGCCTAGGGAATGTAATCCACAATATTGTAGTAACTATGTGTTGTATCAGGGGGTACTAGACTTATCAAGGGGATCACTTTGTAAGCTGTACAAAATGTCTAACCACTGTGCTGTGCACCTGAAACTAATTAATATACAATAGTAGTAATATTGCATGTCAACTGTAATTGAAAAATGAAAAAAGAACGTGATTTCCCAAATTCAGTTTTCCTCAGCTGTGATGAAAACCCAGTGTGTGCCATATCCCCGTGGGTGTTTCAGGTCTCATGCTTGGGACTTAGGGGCAAAGGGAACTGACGTGAACATGAAGCTTCTGCTGCTTGGGTGCTGGGGATAGTGACGTTCCGTGTCTGGACGCAGAAGCCTCCGGTCTTTCCGCACCCATGGAACGTTGGCACGTTAACTTGTCATTGTGCAAGTAGGGTGCAATCTCAGACCTTTCACAGTTCTTGACATGGTAGCTTCTAGCCAAATGTGGCTTTTTCAAATTAAATACATTTAAATTAAAAATTTAGATTCCTACTCACATTATTCACATTTTATGTTTAAAGTGTTTGGTTTGTAGCCTAAAGACTAAGGACATAATAGGGTCTCCATGGAGTGCCTTGTTCACATGTACCTTATAGAAGGTCACACAGTCTACAGTAAAGAAGGCATTTGAATCTAGGATTTTACTTTTTATCCATTCTGATAATATTTAATCAAAGGCTTGAACTTATTCACCCATCCCACCCACTTACTCATGCACCCATTTATTTAGGTTTGTTAGGTTACTGGGCTTTATTCTTAAAACTATATTTTAAGTTTTCTGAGTTTTTTTTGTTTGGTGTGTTTTTTTGTTTGTTTGTTTGTTTTTGTCTCCTTGCTTTTTACTTTTACTTTTTTTAGTCATTTTTATCATTAAATATTCTAGTTTTTTTAACTGGTGGTTTTCTGATTATGAAGCTTAATATTTAGTCATTAACTTTTAAATTTTTTAAAATTATTTGTAGCCATATTTTTTTATTTTAGCTGTGAAAAAGACTGAGCATGGGTTTACTTCTCAAATTTTAGGTTTTGTCAAGATGATCTGACATTTTAATTCAGACAATTTACCTAAACCCATTGTTCAAAAACATTAGGCAACAGCGGATCTGTTTGAGGATGACTAACACACATCCCAACCGTGGAGAGCAACCACGTTTTCCTTAAAAAGTATTATCTGGTGTCTCCTTATTTGCTATATAGTAATAATCTGTCAGGAGTTACCTTTGTGCTCCCTCAAAATTAAAAAAAAAATAAACATAACAAAAATAACAAAGTATGTACTTATGCCGGGACCGGTTTGGCTCAGTGGATAGAGCGTCGGCCTGGGGACTGAAAGGTCCCGGGTTCGATTCTGGTCAAGGGCATGTACCCTGGTTGTGGGCACATCCCCAGTAGGGGGTGTGCAAGAGGCAGCTGATCGATGATTCTCTCTCATCGATGTTTCTAACTCTCTATCCCTCTCTCTTCCTCTCTGTGAAAAATCAATAAAATAAATTTTAAAAAAAAGTATGTACTTATATATGCAGGCATTTATTTTTTTAATGTAAAATAGAAGTTTCCATAGCCCTGTCCAGGTATCTAGCTCAGTTGGTTGGAGCATTATCCCACTACACTAAGATTGCGGCTTCCATCTCCAGTCAGGGCACATAAAAAAAAATCAACCAAGAATGTTTAAGTGGTGAAATAACAAAGTGACATTTCTCCTCTTTTTTTCTCCCTCTCTGAAAAATCAGTAAGAAAGAAAACAAACAAACAAAAAGACACACCACTTTTTATTGATTATATAGAAAAAGGAAGGGAGAGGGAGAGATAGAAACATCCATGAGCAAGTCATTCATTAGCTGCCTCCTGCAAGCCTCCCTCCCCAGGGATCGTGCCTGAACCGGAATCAAACCAGTAGTGGTGCATGGGAAGATGCTTAGCCAACTGAGCCACACCTGCTACGCAACAAATAAAATAAAATAAATTTTTTTAAGTTTCCACTTTATTTTTTTTTTTACTCCAGAAAATGTAACGCTAAGTAAATGAATATAAAATAGAGGATTTTTCACTTAAAATGTTTTACAGGTATTAAAATAACTAATGAATCTCCAATTGGAAGAAAGCTGACCATCTATTCTGAGAAAAGCAATGGTGAGTATGAATATATTCTGAAAAGAAGTACTTTGCACTTTAAGCTACATTTAATTTTAAATTCAGTTCATGTGATGATATGCTGGCACTGAAATTGCTTATTTTTTTATGAATGTTCTGTATGAGAGCTGTCTTTTAAAATAAATCAAAATAGATACATCAAGTCATGTTTTAGAAATAGCAAGTATGTTGTTGTTCTGTTCAGAGCATAGGAATTGATTTCTGATTTTGAAAATCTTTGTGTTTTTTTAATTTGTTAATATTGGGAGACTTATCCACAGATATAGGCTGGCTTTTTTATAAAAATGCCAGCAGAACAACCAGGAGTTAACTTGATCTATTAACAGGTTTATGTCAGGGCTACCAAGTATGGAAAGCCACTTAGAAGAAGATGACATATTACATAAAAGAATGCATAAATGAATTAATTGAGTTTAGCTGGAATATCATGGGGAGATGGTTGATTGGGAACCACATGGTAAATTGTATATAATATGCTTGCATGATTTATCTATGTTTGTTTTTTTGTATCTGCTTGTTTCCAGCTGCTTGTCAGACATTGCTGTCTCTTCCTGTGGATTTTAATTTAGAAAATGTACTAGGTATGTATTGTTCTTATTTAAACATTTAATAACTTAAACAAAAGGTTTTGTTTTGATGGGTTATTATAAATGGCAATATGTGGCAGTGCCTCTTTCAAAAGAAGTAGGGAAATCATACTAAAAATTTTTTTTAACCTGCCCTGAATAAGTGAACTTTACTATAGACATAAACTGTTTATGGATGCATCTTATTGGTACTACTTATACTAATAATAAGCACTCAAAAAAGAAATAATTTCAGATTTTAAACATCACATATGCCATTAAACTTTGTCATATTTTTTGAAAACAATTCAAATATATAGTAGTGGTACATGGTGGTTTTTAGAAAATCAGATAACTGAAGTCTAATTGCTCTTAAAAATAACTATAGCTTGTGGGAATGCAGACTGGTGCAACTAATGTGGAGAACAGTGTGGAGTTTCCTCAAAAAACTGAAAGTGGAACTCACATTTGACCCAGTGATCCCACTCCTAGCAATATATCCCAAGAAACTAGAACACCAATCAGAAAGGATATATGCACCCCTATGTTCATAGCAGCACAATCTACAATAGCTAGAATCTGGAAACAGCCTAGGTGCCTGTCAGCAGATGATTGGATCCAAAAACTATGGTACATCTACACAATGGAATACTATGCTGCCATAAAAAAGAAGGAATTCTCTTGCCGAGACCGGTTTCGCTCAATGGATAGAGCGTCGGCTTGGGGACTGAAGGGACCCGGGTTCGATTCCGGTCAAGGGCATGTACCTTGGTTGCGGGCATATCCCCAGTAGGGGGTGTGCAAGAGGCAGCTGATCGATGACTCTCTCTCATCGATGTTTCTAACTCTCTATCTCTCTCCCTTCCTCTCTGTATAAAATGAATAAAATATATTAAAAAAAAAAAAAAAAGAAGGAATTCTCATCATTTGCAGCAACCTGGATAGAACTAGAGAACATCATGCTGAGTGAAATAAGCCAGTCATTGAAAGAGAAATACCACATGGCCTCACTCATTTATGGATATTAAAGAACATTATAAACTGACAAACCAAAAGTCAGATATAAAGACAGTAAAGCAACAAGCAGACTGTCAAATTACAGCGGGGAGAGTAGGGAGATCTGGGGGAGATAAGAGAGAAACCGAAGGACTTGTATACATGCATGTAAGTACAACCAATGGACACAAAACTCTGGGGAGGGAGGGTATGTATGGGGGGGGGGGGGCAATGTTAAAATATGTACACAGATAATAATTTAATAAAAAATAACTATAGCTTTGCCTTTTATTCTGTTAACCTTAAATGTAGGTGACTATTTTAGAGCTGATGAATTTGCAGATCAATCTCCCGGAAACCTCAGTTCTTCATCCCTCAGAAGAAAGCTATTTTTAGATGGCAACGGGAGTATCTCTGACTGCTTACCTCCAGCTTCTCCCAGCAGTCGTCACAGTAGTGCTCAAACCTCACTTGAAGTTTTTTATTCAATAGATTTATCTCCTGTTCAGGCTAGGAGCCCCATGCAGACACCAAGTTCGGTAAGAAGTGTATTAAAATGTGGTTGGCTAACTTTGCTTTAGATATACGTGGATCTTGGTTGCCCATATGCACTTGAAAAATGGCCATTTGGGTTCTATATTTCAAAAGAATTATGTTCACATTTTGTCATTAGTCAGGGATGTTTTTGGTTATACTTTCCCATTTTGCATTTAGAGGTATACAGGATAACCAAATTTATCATGAATCTCAAAGAATTTCAATGTAAGTTATTTTCTGAATTATGTGAGATTTTTAGTATAACACAACTGCATTGGCATTAATGGAGTAATTAAATTTAAATTTTTCATAAACAGCTGATTAGTATGAAATATAGTGGTTTTTTTGAGCCCAGTGATTACATATTAATATATATATATATATATGTTTTTAATATATTTTATTGATTTTTTTTTTAAGAGAGGAAGAGAGAGGGATAGAGAGAAACATCGATGAGAGAGAAACATCAGTCAGCTACCTCCTGCACACCCCCTACTGGAATCGAACTTGGGACCCTTGAGTTCACAGGCCAACACTATCCACTGAGCCAAACCAGTCCGGGCATATTTATATTTTTTGACTAGCGTATTCTGTTTCAAAACTTTTCTAGCTATCTTCTTAGCTGTCCTTGCTATAAGATGCCTTGACTTTTGATATCTGTACTTTGGGGGATGACCAGAGTTTGCATGACCTACTTTATAAATGTGTTTTGAAGATGAAGATGCATATGGTATAATTGAGTTAAGAAAGAGAACCATATAATTTTTTGTTTTTATCATAGGGGCAGTTTTCGTCCAGCCCTATTCAAGGTAGTGCAAAAAAATACAGTTTGGGAAGTATAACCAGCCCTTCAACTATTTCTTCACCCACTTTCTCACCAATTACATTTCAGATAGGAAAGACACCACTCTCAGGTATGTCTCATAATATAATACCAATTTTAATTTTTATATTATCAATTTTTATTGTAGAGGCTCCTTTTAGTTTGTTCTATCTATAGAGCTCTAAATGACTGCTAAGCTTTTAAAATTTAGAAACCTTTTTTTTTTTTTTACAAAAAGAACAATTTAACTTCCAAAACAGTGTCTCGGCAAAGTTCTTCTCTAACTGGTAAATTCAGATAATTTGATTAATAGTATTGAATATTTATATTAAACATTCTTAAAAAGAGGGAATCAAAGAAAGATGGCAGTTTCAGATATAAGTGGGTTTGATTTTGCTTCTGATATATAGATTCACACTTTGGTAACTGGATACTCATATTTTGCAAACATATATTTGTTTGAGGTTCTTAAAGAAAATATAGTATGGAAAATTTCAGAGAAAATATTTTTTTTTTTTGCAGTGTGTCAATTTCTGTGGAAAAGATGATAGCGCTTTTTATTCACAAAAAAATTATTCACAATAGAAAAAGCCTATTCATAGTAAAGAAAATTGGAAAACTGAAAATGATGTATTTTGTTAGTTTTTCCTGTGTGTGTGCGCGCACGCGCCTGTGTGTGTGCACCCATGTGAAGAGTTACACATGCACAGTTCTCTATCATGCTTTCTTTGCCAAGCATTTTATTATTATTTTTTGATAGGTCATTTATTGTCTGAAACCATGAATTTGAATCACTATGTAATACGCCATTTCATGGATGTGGTATTTGTTTTCAATTGTTGGTAAACATTTAAATTGTTTCTAATATTTTTAAATAACATAATTATTGATTATCTTTGTTTGTACATCATGTTGTACATATTTATATCCTTAGTTCTCAAAGGTGGAATCATTTGGTCAAAAAGGTTGAATATTTTTAAGGCTTGATGAATTTCATCAAATTTACTTCATAAAAGGTTGTATCAGTTGAAATTTTCATCAGTAGTGTATAAGAAAAATCAGTTTCTCCCCATCCAGAAACACTGGCATTAACATGCTTTTTTTTTTTTTTTAATCCTCACCCAAGGATATTTTTCATTGATTTTTACAGAGAGTGGAAGAGAGAGGGAAAAACAGAGAAAAATATCACAGTGAGAGCAACACATCTATTGGTTGCCTCCTGCACGAGCCCCAACCAGGGAGTGGTCAGGGAGGAGCCTACAACCGAGAGATGTGCCAGAATTGAACCTGGACCCTACAAGCTAATGCTGTGCCCACTGATCCGAACTGGCTAGCGCTTTCTTTTTGTAGTTTGTTAATTTGGTAAATTACAAAAAGGTCCTTTACTGCTTTAATTTTTTAATCTCTGATTATTATGACACTGAATTCTTGCTGAATGTTTATTGGTCATTTATTTTGGGGTAGGAGATTATTATTTTAGTAAATTTCTCAGTCAATGTTTTTGGACTTCAGTTGACCACAGGTGACTGAAAGCACAGAAAGCAAAACTGTGGATAAGAGAGGCTACTGTATTTCATTTATCAGATTCAGCTGTTAATTTGTAGCAGTCACATGATTTGTCCAGTATTTTCTTTGTCTATGGACAATCTATCTATACTAATAAAAGGGTAATATGCAAATCATGGTGACGCCCTCACTCTGTAATGACCAATCAGCAGGAGTCTGAATGCACAACAGGCACAGGTGGGCAGGGCTATGTGCATGTCGGGGGATGTGAGGCTGCATCCTCTGCCCGGTGCCAGCCAGGGATGTGACGCTGTAATTATTGATTAATAAATTTATATGTTATTTTCATCTACATTTTACTAATTTTCTTTCATCTCTGACACTTTTATCATAGAGAAAGGGCAAATAGCAATATTAAATATTTCCTCTAATTCCCTTTTAATGTGCATGAATTTCATGCACTGGGCCGCTAGTGTGTTATAATAGCAATTTGCTTGTGAGGAAATAATTCTCAGGGAGTACTCTTTAATTTAAAAAGAGAAAGTGCTACAGGAAGAACCTTGTCTTACTTATTGAGACAGATTCATTTGTGCTATTGGATTTGTTTGTTTTCCAACAGATTACATTAAATATTAGTTTCAGATATATCTCATAGTGTTTATATAATCATATATTTTAAAAAGTATTTCCCCCAATATTGTCAGCACCCACCTGGCACCATACATAGTAATTACATTATTGAGGCATTAATTACTACATTCCCTATGTGTGCTTTATATCTCCAAGACTATTTTGTTACTACAAATCTGTATTTATCAATTCCTTCACTTTTTTCACGTAGTTCCCAAACCCTTCTCAGCTGGTAACCATCACACTGTTTTTTATGTTTCTTTGTTCATGTTGTTCTCTACATTCCATATATAAGTGAAATCACATGGTATTTGTCTTTTTCTGACTCACTGACTTCACTACCCTCTAAGTCCATCCATGCTGTCACAATTAGTAAGGTTTCATTTTTGTTTATGGCTGTGTATATTCACTCGTCTGTTGATAGGCACCTGGGTTTCTTCTATATCTTAGCTATTGTAAATAACAAAACAAAAAGATAACCTACTGAATGGGAGAAGATATTTGCCAATGATACATCCAGTCATCCAAAAAGGGGTTAATATCCTAAATTTATGAAGAACTCATACAACTCAACATAAAAAAGATGATGTTTTTATCCAGTTAATATATAGACACTTTTCCAAAGAAGACTTATAGATGACAAATAAACATATTAAAATAAGCTCAACATCACTAATCATCAGAGAGATACAGATTAAAACCATAATGAGAAATCACTTTACACTTGTTAGAATGGCTAACAGTAAATCAACAAACACTGTTGCTGGGAATGCAGATTGCTGCAGTAACTATGGAAAACAGTATGGAAGTTCTTTAAAAAAATTAAAAATATTACCGCAGTTCTACTTCTGGGTATATATCCAAAGAAACGCCAAACACTAATTTGAAAGTATATATGCACTCCTGTATTCATTGCAGTGTTATTTACAATATGCCAAGATATGGAAGTAAGCCAGGTGCTATTTCTAACAACAGAATTTTATTCAGTAAACAACACAACTGTTAATAGGAATCTATTTTTTTTTTTTCTGACATGAAACATGATTACCATTAAGGAATGGCTTTTCCATTTTTATGATTTTATGATATAATTTTCTTCTCCCAATCTTTTAGAACAAAGGAAGCTTACTTTTCATTCTCCTGATGCTTCATCTGGAATAAATTCTAATGGAATTAGTAATTCATGTATCAGAAGTCCTTACATAGATGGCTGCTCACCAATTAAAAATTGGTCTCCTATGAGACTTGAGATGTATAGAGATGGTACTCAATATCGGACCTCACTGCTTCAAATACCTTTTACCCTTGAGGCTCACAGTGAAGATGAAGAAGATAAAGCAAATGCTCCTTCGACAGATGCCTCATCACCTGCCATGGACACTACTGGCATCCACCTGCGGCAGTCGGATAGCGATGCTTCTCATGGCACATGTTTAGTAGTGACTTCCATGTCCGTTACACAAAATCAGTCCAGTGCTTCTGCAAAAGTCCTAGCACTGCTACAGGATGTTGAAAGTGAGAAGGAGAATAACACTGTGGATATGGTTGATCCTATAGAGACAGCAGATGAGAACACATGGATTAAGGAGCCGGTGGATAATGGGAGTTCACCCATGACTGATTCCTTGAGTGGAATCATTGAAAACTCTCATATGTGTATGTCACCTCTTGCAGAAAGCAGTGTAATTCCTTGTGAAAACAGTAACATTCAGGTAAAGTATATTCATATTTTGTAGTTCTGTACTTGCTCTCTTGGTGTTCTTTAAGCCTTTCTTTTCTAAGACTGTGGTAAGACAGTAAATGCATTAAATATGAGGACTATAGCATTTATTTGGAGTAGGAAACAATGAGAGCAGAGAAGAAATCAAGCAGCTCTGTTTTTTTAAAGAAGCAAGATTAATCTTTCATGTGGAACTAGTGCCATAGGAATTCAATTTCCTATATAGCATTTTTGTATTTTGAAAATGCAGTTTTGGTTTTCCTTTGTAATATTTAGTGAGAAAAAAGTTGAGCTTAGAGCACTTTTATGTATTTTTTTGGTATTTTAAAAAAATGTGATTTCATAACCAAAATTTTTAATTTTATAGTATCTGGTAACAGGACAGTATGATTCATTTGACTTCATAGCCAGCACTTATTTTCAGAAAGCCACTTGTTCCATTAATTGTCATATTTTTTAGCTAAAAATGTTGAAAGAACTTTAAAATAATCAGAAAGGCAATTATTATCTGCTTTTTCATAGTAATAATGCTTAGGTAATTCTTACTATATGCCTAAATAATTCTGAGCACTTCGAATGTGTTAATTTGTTTATAATGTTCACAACAATCCTTTGAAATAGGTGAGAAATTATTCCCATTGTACAGATGAGGAAGCGGAGGGTCAGGGAGGTTAAGTAAATTGCCATATAGCTAGTAAGTGGTAGAGCCAAGATTTGAATCCTGACACTCTGGCTTTAGAGTTCATATAATTTAATCCAAGTTTATACTGACTCATAGCAATAAATACTACTTATGCTGTGTTTCAGTATGCCAGGTACTCTCATTTAATTTTCACAACAACCCTATAATGCTTTAGTGCTATCAGTTTTGTCATGCTAAAATCTAAAACTCATGGAGGGATCCTAAATGACCCCAAATTAAATATAATATTTCGCTCATATTTTTTGTGCCTAAACTGTATATCCTGACTTATTGGATCATTGCTAAAAATAATAATAATAATAATAATAATAATAATAAAATAACTCTAGAATTATTTCTAGCAATTTAGCTTCTAAAGTTGATTCTTAAATGAAAAAGCACATACAAACTTGGTTTAAAGGTATTATAAGCTTATTTTTCTCACTACCTCTCTGCTTTCCTCAGCATTATAGAATAACTAGATGCCCAGCATGAAAATTCATGCACTGGGTGGAGGGGGGATCCCTCAGCCCAGCCTGCCCTCTCTCACAGTCCGGGACCCCTCAGGGGCAGAAGGTGACCAGGCAGTCAGGGGCAGGTGATGCCCTAGCACACCTCTGCTACTGCCACTGCCGGCAGCACAAGCCTTGGCCGGCCCTGGTTACCTGAGCCCTAGGCAGCCCTGCGCTCCTGGGCAGCCACCATCCAAGGCTTGCCTGCACCTCAGGCTGGCCTGAGGGGGCTGAGGGGACTGGGTGCTTTCACCTTGTGCCTGTGGACACCGCCATCTTTGTGGGTGTGGCTGTCAGCATATTCCCTCATATTGGCTTTGGGCGCTGTCATCTTTGTGATGCGTGAGGGTCAATTAGCATATTCCCTCTTTATTAGATAAGATTATAAAATAGTTTCATTGAAATATACCATCCTAGCCATTGGAAGCCTATCTAATTAAATTTTCATCCACTCTAGGAAGAGGATGAATACCTGCAGGGATACTTCAATTCATTTTGGGACTTCTCATCCTAATATATAATAAAGAGCTAATATGCAAATGGTCATCATGTCCTCACGCCATTATACCTTAACAGCTCAGACATTCAACACTGGAGAGGGAGGAATAGGGACAAGCCAAGCACAAATGAGCTCATGAGAGAGAAATGGGGAACAGCCAGGCTGTGGCCCGGGAGAGGGACAAGCCGCCCACCCCGTGGTCCTGGGCACCAGTGTCTGCATCTGCTGCCCAGGAGAGGGACAAGCCACCTGCTCTGCAGTCCCGGGTGCCAGTGCCTGTGCCTGCGCCCTGGAGAAGGACAAGCTGCCCACCCTACCGTCTCAGGTGCCAGTGCCTGCAGCTGGGGAACCTCAGACTTTGCCCACCGCCCTGTGCTGGGCTGGGGGACTTTAGGCCGCACCCCCACCCCAGCACCAGGCTGGAGGACCTGAGACTGCATGCCCTGCCCTGGCACCAGTTTGGGGGACATGAGGCCCTGCCCCCACCTTGCAGGGATTGACAGCTGTTGGCTGCCTGCTGCTGCCTATGCCAGGGGACCTGAGGTCATACTCCCTGCCTGGTGGGGCTTGATGGGAGACCTCAGGCCACGCTCCCCGCCCTGGCACTGGCAGGGCTTGACAGGGATGGGGCCAGCCGGGTCTGGGTCTCATACAATTTTGAGGCACACATGGGTGGGTGGGGACTTGACTCTGGTTCCCGTGGTGCACCCGACTCTGACAGGAGGGAGATTTTCATACACACTTTACTAATTTTCTTTCATCTCTGACACTTCTATTACAGAGAAAGGGCAAATAGCAATATTAAAATGTCTCCTCTAATTAATTCCTTTTTAATGTGCATGAATTTTGTGCATCGGGTCACTAGTTTGTAAATACTTTTCCTTTAGACTTTGAAGGCATGGTTTCATTGATTCTGTTCGATATTGCTGGTGAGAAATCTGAAACCAGTGCAATACTTTTATATTTTGTATACTAGTATATCTTTTCAAACCCCACCCCCTCCCACCATCCCCCAGAACATAGGATCTTTGTCCAGTGTTTTGAAATTCTAGTGATTTTTTGGTATGCGTTTCTTTTCTTCAGTTATCCTTGGTACGCAGAGGGCTCTTAATGGTAAATTCATGCCCTTCACTTATTGATCTTTTCTTGTAATATCTTAGATTTCTTCTCTGTTATTGTCACTGTTATCTCTTGAACTCCTATTGATTCTTCAATTTTTGAAAAAATTTTCACTATTTTTTATCTCCTTTTCTAACTTTTGGGAAGTTTCCTCAATTTTATATAATAATCCTTTTGAATTGGGGAGGGGGGGCATTGTTTTGTTTTGGTATTGTTTTTAAAATATATGGCATGGCTAGCAGAGCGGTGCATGGTCTGGCCTTGGCCTTATTTTCCAGCCTCATTTTGTTTCCTTCCGTCTTTGTCAATCCCAATGGCTTTCCAGAGTTTTGAATAGTCATGTTCCTTCTTGTTGAAGAACCTTTGCATGCAATATAGAATTTGTTTTCCTATCTCACTTACTTAACTCCTCTTTATTTTTCAGTTTACAAGTTAATGGTCATGTCATCAGAATAGCTTTCCCCGGTTACACTAGCCGACCCATGTCTCATTATGTGCTTTCCTAATTCCATGGACATTTTGCATTCTTTTCAATCAGACTGTTAATACAGTAACCATGTGTTTCTCTTTATCCCAGAAGTTACTAAAAAAAAATTAAAAAAAAAAAAACTTGGCATGTAACTTAGCATGTAATAGCAGCTCATTAAATGTTTGTGAAATGAAAGCCTAATGAGTGCATATATAAGTTCAACTAGAAGGACATATAAATTGAGAACAAAGGTTTAGAATCCTGAGGAAAAAACTGAGGAAATGGATAAAGGAAGCAGAGTCCCTGAAAGGGATGATGACCAGCCAGAGAGTAAGTGGGGGGTTCTAGGAAAGTGAAGTGTGATGGAATTTTTAAGGAGAAAAGAATACTTAGTAGGTCCTACTTTCATCTTATTGTGCTTCTCAGATATTGTGGGGTGTTTTTTTTTTTTTTACAATTTGAAGACCAGACCTTCTATCAGCAAAAAGATGACAATCACTTTATTGCGATACTCACTTTTATGCAGTGGTCTGGAACCAAACCTGCAATATTTCTGAGGTATACTTGTACATACAAAACAAAGGCAAGGGTTGTAAGGCTTGAAAAGTGGCTGTTGGATTAATAAAAGAAGTAATTGGTGAGTGAGCAACCTCAAGGTGGGAGATAAAAGGTAAATGGAAGGAAGGTAATGGAAAATATGTGTCAATAACTTCTTTAAAGACCTTAGATTTATGATAGCTAGGGAGAACATTACAGTTCAAAACTGCATTTTTGTAGTTTTTCTTTTTTATGTTGCTTTTACTTTAGCTGGGAGAAAATAGCATATATATATATATGAATGAGAGATGGATAAGAGTAAAAGGAACAAAGAAAACTAGAAATTGGCAGGATAATTAATAATAGGTATCAGTTATGTGTCCTTTTCAAGTATTTTATGGCCAGAATCTATTCCTCATGATAATTTACAGTAGATGGTAATAGATGTCATCTGTAAAACAGTGATCATTTTATATATGAGGGAGCCGAAGCTTGCAAGATGGGATAGAATCTAGAGCTCTAGTAGCAGGATTAGCAGAGGTACCCCTTCCACTTTTATAGGAAGAGGGCCGAGAGCAAGGATGGGTGTGACTGCAACTATTTGGAACTGGGGGTGGGGAGAGTTCACATGGCTTTAAAGAACATGGGGAACCCAGATGGCAGATTTCAGTTTTTCCCCCCAGCTATTCTATCAATTTCAGAAAGTAACTTCTTTGAGCTTGTTCCCTCTTATTTAAAAAACTAGAGGCCCAGTGCATTAAATTCATGCACGGGTAGGGGCCTAAGCAGCTGTTGGCTGCGTGCTGCTGGCTGTGGCCTCCTATCCCCTGGCCACCTGCCGCTGCTGCCGCCACCTGGTTGAACTCCCAGTTGAACTCCTAGTTGAGGGGACAATTTGCATATTAGGCTTTTATTATATAGAATAGGGGTGTCGAACTCAATCAGAGAAGGGGCCAAAATCTAAAATCCAGCCTAAATCGCGGGCAGAATGGTTTACTGAACAGTCATAAACTGTCATTGTGATGGAAACGCAGCGGAGTGCAGTGATGACAGCGCGGTGCGGACCACATTGCAAGGCCTGGCGGGACGGATTTGGCCCGCGGGCCTTGTGTTTGACACATGTGATATAGAACTAGAGGCCCGGTGCATGAAATTAGTGCACTAGGGGGAGTCCCCTCAGCCCACCCTACCCCCAGTCCAGGAGCCCTCAGAGGATGTCCACCTGGAGCGGGGAGCGGGCCCAAACCGCAGTCTGGCCTCCCTCTGCGGGCTGATCAGGACAAGGTTCCACCCCCATCACCCTGTAGCTGCTGCCACTGCTGGCCGCCAAGGTGTTTTCATCAACACAGACTCCAGTCCCTTTACCATGAAAAAATGACAACTTTCTTTAGGCATTTTCAAGATGTGTCTTTCATAGGATATGACATTTCTTTTTCTTTCTTTTTTCTCACCTGAGGATATTTTTCCATTGATTTCTAGAGAGCATAGAAGAGAGTGGGACAGAGAGAAACATCAGTGTGAGAGGGACATTTCAATCAGTTCCCTCCTGCATGAGCCCTGAGCTGGGCCCTGGCCAGGAAGCAGCCTGCAACCTAGCTACATGCCCTTGATCAGAATCAAACCTGGACCTTGCGGTTTGTAGGCTGAGGCTCTATCCACTGAGCCAAACTGACTAGGACAGGATGTGGCATTTCTTAGCCCCTCTAGCAGTGAACCTTCATTTTTTTACTCTAGAAATGCGGTGGAAAAACCCTAGATCACCTTCTTGGATTATTACCCAAGTTATTAAGAACGCTGCAGGAGCTTAGCCAATGAGTGTTCAGAATAGATGTTTCCTCTGCAGCTCACATGTAGAGGTGGGCCTGCTCAGGCTGGGCGGTGGTGGAGGCCTGGGCACCCCCCCAGCCTCTCAGCTCCTGCTCCCAGGGCTCCTGGGGCCGGCGGCCTGGGCACCACGTCCTCCCGCCTCTCCACTCGGGGGCTGCGCTGCGCCATCCATGACTTGCATCACAAGGCAAGGAGTCCCCTCCCTCCCATCTGCGCACACAACCTCCTCCTGAGCTGGTCATGACTGTTAGGACATCCCCACTATTTTGCATATATATATATTTTAGAGAGAGATGGGATGGTAGTAGGATTATAGGATAATGCTGTGATCACTGTTTAATGTGAGCATTCATTTTCAATAAGTAATGAGAGACTGAAGGTAGCAAGCAAGCAAGAGGGACAGACAATGATGAGAATGATGAGGAAAGGCCTAGAGTGCTGAAGCCAGATTTCAAGGAACACTTGGTAAGCCACAGCTATTGTCAGTTATGAACCTTGAAGATTTATAGAAAGCCACATCAGATTTATGTGGGAGAAAAATAAATTTAGTAACACTGTGTAGCATGACTGGTAGTAGAGACACCAAGTAAAGGCAGCACAGTCCAACTGGAAGAATATAAACATTATAATCAGAACTAAATTTGAACTAAAGTTATTTATGGCTGGTGGGATCTTAAGACAAGATCCACTTAACAGTGAGTAGAGCCTGACTTGTTAACCTTTCTGAGCACCTCATCTTCTGAGCTTTAACGTGATGCTGATGCCTACCTTTTCTGGTGAGTAAGGAGATGATCTTTATGATCTGGTTGATACATAGTAGGCATGGCAGTAGCAGTAGTCTTGATGAGAGCAGTGTTCAGCCACCATCTTATGGGTATCATTGTCCCTCCAGGGTGGGACAAACTCGGGTGTGCCGTAGTTGCTCTCCACTGGACAATTAACTTTTTCTTCATATATTCAATTATTTTTTCGTTTATAAGCTATTTACTTTGCACTGGTGAATAAAAGGAAGAGTTTTTGGCAGAGTGTCTAGAGGCAATCTGATCATTACATTTTTGACCAAACAGTTGCAGAATGATAGAACAGGGTATTTCCTCTGGGATGTAGTACAAGATTTTTATTTTACACATCACAAGGGTTTTTTCCAAATGGAACGTGACTCCATAGTGAACACATACACATCCATCCCTGAAAACTAGAAACATTTCTCTTAAGATGATAGAATGCTCTTTCTCAGCTAGTCTAATACTTGTGTTGGGGGCGAAAAGTACTCACCTTTCCCTTCTTTCTAATCCTAATGTGCAAAATCGGGCTTCAGTGCAAGGTGAATCCTTCTTAGGTTTTGTGGTGTTTGATGCTCAGCAGGTAAATGCAGTGTGTGTGGTAGACAGGAACTTGGGAGCCTCAGTCTTTATTACCTCATTTTCCCTGACATGTGAAGGTTAACCTTTCTGAGTCTTAGCTTCCTCATCCACGAAAAGGGTTGTAGCAAGGAGAAAATAAGAATGGTATGATGTGGAGTGCCATATAGAAGGCCTAGCATTTTTTTAGGCACTCAATAAAAATATATGTACCAAAACTGAAGTTTGAATACTCATAAAGGTAGATTGTATTTAGAGATGCAACCAAGCGATTTGGAGACAAGCTTGGTAAATGAGTTGGAGGTGAAATTGATTGTAATCCTCACTTTCATCTACTGAGTGTCATCTCAAGGTAACTGGAAAGCATATTTAGTGCCATATTCACTGATTCTAAAGAAAATTGCAAAATAGTAAACTGACTACTTTGAAGAACCAGTTCTATGTAGAAATACCTTCTATGTTTATAAATTATTTTTAGGTTTCATTCACTATGATCAACTATTACAGTTGTGATAGTGTAACTATTCACTTAAATATTTTTAAATAAATTTACTTAAACATAAAAACTCCTCAAGATAAATTTTGTGGATAAGTGAATTAGTTCGCAATTTATTCTTAGTGTGTGTTTTTTCCCCCTCCTCATTCCTGTCAGATGGATAGTGGCTATAATACACAGACTTACGGAAGCAATATTATGGATACGGTTGGGGCAGAAAGTTACTACAAGGAAAACGATGCACAAACTTTGGAAGTCGAGACCAAACCTCAAGTTTTTAATATAAAGGTATGGAATAAAACAGAAAGCTTGATGTGGTTGTAGGTCCTAAGTGTTCACTAAATGAGATTTTTTTTTTCTACTTTTTCTCCTCTATTTTGCTTAAAATTTTGTTGACTATCATGTTTATACCTAATCTTTCAGGTCATTTAATAGCAGGTGAAGATGATTTTTAAATGGAAACTCTTCATTTTCCTAACTCTGCTTGAGAGTGGTAAAGAAGAGGTTGGAGAGGGAGAATTAGTCCTACTTTGGAATTAGTCCTTGAAATCAGTTCCTTAAACCTAATTGGGACTAGGAGTTGGAGGTCCAAAGAGGAGGAAACTCAGGTTTTTGCCTCTAATATTGTCTTAAAGTCATATGTAAAAAAGAATTTTTATTATGAGAGGGAAAGAGTACAATTGAGAGACTGTGCATTAAATTAAGAACATTCAAAGATAAAGGCTCTTCAAATTCAAAAGCCTACCGTATATAGATTTTGGATGCTGAATGAGAACAAGTATCTTATATTCAAAGTACTTATAATTTATACAAAAATACTGTTGATGACATTTACTGAACCTTCTAGATAGGATGGTTATAACTGTATGTTAACATTTGAAGAAACCCATCATAATTTCAGGCATTATCAGGAGAATCTTTAAATTTTTGTATGCTAGTTTAATAAACACAGTAAATATCAGCAAGTGTGCTACTGAAGAGAATTTTCCAAATGAGAGTTAAGACTTAATATGGAGCGGAAACTGGTTTGGCTCAGTGGATGGAGCATCAGCCTGCGGACTGAAAGGTCCCGGGTTCGATTCTGGTCAAGGACATGTACCTTGGTTGCGGGCACATCCCCAGTAGGGGGTGTGCAAGAGGCAACTGATCGATGATTCTCTCTCATCCATGTTTCTAACTCTCTATCCCTCTCTTCCTCTTTGTAAAAACTCAATAAAATATGTATTAAAAAAAAAAAAAGACTTGCCGAAACCGGTTTGGCTCAGTGGTAGAGCGTCGGTCTTTGGACTGAAAGGTCCCGGGTTCGATTCCGGTCAGGGGCATGTATGTTGGCTGCGGACACATCCTGGTCGATGTTTCTCTCTCATCGACATTTCTGGCTCTCTATCTCTCTCCCTTCCTCTCTGTAAAAAATCAATAAAATATATTTAAAAAAAAAAAAAAAAAGACAATATGGAGTCACAACTACAATGGGATTATAGTCCATTTAAAAATGAGAGAGAGGCCAAAACCGGTTTAGCTCAGTGGATAGAGCGTCAGCCTGCGGTCTGAAAGGTGCCAGGCTCGATTCCAGTTAAGGGCTGTACCTTGTTTGGGGCACATCCCCAGTAGGGGGTGTGCAAGAGGCAGCTGATTGATGATTCTCATTGATGTTTCTAACTCTCTGTCCCTCTCTCTTCCTCTGTAAAAAATCAATAAAATATATAAAAAAATAAAAATGAGTTAGAGGAAGTACTTTTTGATTATAAATATTGATTAGTAAAAAACCCTATCTTCACTAACCCTTTAGAATCTGCATTTCGGTTTTTAAAAGTTCTAATAATAGCTGCATCCTCAAACAGTCCTATTTAAACTGAAAATAAGGTATTTTCTTCATTCACAGCAAGACCATAAGACACAGAGGTGTTGGAGGAAAGCAGCAAATCCTCAATGCAGCAGTCCACAGAGCACCTCTCTCAGAACCAAAGACTACCGTTGAATAACTCCTCGCTTATTTTTCTTCTTGCTTATTATTTATGATTATTATTGGGGAAAATTGCTTCAATAAGCATAGCTTTTTTTCTTTCCCTCAATGTGATATATCAAGGACTTAATTTAGTGACCTACGAACATCAGAAAAGCACCTGGAGCTTTCAACAAGTTGCTGAAGTACAAGTTTATTTTTTGTCAATAAATATTTTTGTACTAACCTTGAGTGATGTGTTTACAATAAAAACTTAAGAATGTTGACTGCTATATCCTACTGTCATAATGGGTTGGAGGGAAGGCCTCATCTCTCCTGGTAGCTTGTGGAAGTGGGGTTCTTGGGGTACTGCTGGAGTAAGAACTACCAGAGGCCTCCACAGGAGGACGAGATATGATAGAAAGCTTTATTTCTGTGGAATTACACCCTTGTCCAGTCATAAAAGAAGTGTAGCTAGGACTTCAGTAGAGCTAAAATCAGAGCCAATGTCAATGTCCTTTCTATGATGGAGCCAGGTGCAGCCCAGCAACTACCTAGCTTAGCTTATTTCCCCACTGTCCATTGTATATGGGGTCCCCATGGCCCTGGGCCATAGAGGCGAATGCTGGAGGGCCAAGAGAATGCCAAGAGCAAAGAAAAAGAACTGTGTAGGGTATTACGTATTCCCAAATTTTCATGCACTTGCAGTGGCCACACCCAAATTTCTGTCTCCACATGTAATGGATAAGCACCTTCCCTGTGTCACCCCAACTTTACTGGACATGAGGCTATCTTTTCTTTGTCCAGTCCCTTCCCCCAATATTTTGTAGGAAATAAGCTGGTGGTTCACTGGGGAGTGAAAGCAGCAGCTTCCTGGTGAAGCTGCACAAATGACATGCCTACAATGTCTTGACTTCCCTTGGCTTCTTTCCCATTTTATATAATAAAAGGGTAAAATGTAAATTGACTCTAATGGCAGATCAACCAGGAACGATTGGTCTATCAGTGTTTCCCAGGGGTACGGGAAGAGTTTGGTGGGGATATGCACTGCACCGTGCTTAGCTGCGCCTAATTCTACGTTCTCATGAGTACGAGGGGTACTCGGTGTTACGAAAATTATAGAAGGGGTACACATATGTCAAAAGTTTGGGAAACACTGGTCTACATGATGCACACTGACCACCAGGGGGCAGACGCTCAACGCAGGAGCTGCTCCCTGGTGGTCCGTGCACTTCCACAGGGGGAGCACTGATCAGCCAAAAGCCAGCTCATGGCTGGCCAGCACAGCAGCAGTGGCAGGAGCCTTTCCCATCTCCACAGCAGTGCTAAGAATGTCTGACTAAAAGCTTAGACCAGCTCCCCTTAGACATTCCCTGAGGGCTCCTGGGCTGCCAGAGGGCTGTCTGCCAGTTTAGGCCTGTTCCCACTGGGAGCAGACCTGCCATCAGTCAAACATCTCCCAAAGGATCTTGGACTGTGAGAGGGTGTAGGCCAGGCCGAGGAACCCCTTCCCCCCAAGTAAATTTTCATGCACCAGGTCTCTAGTCATTAATAACCAACTAATTATTATACAATAGTATCACTACAGGGTTAATGTAAGCCTGCCTTACTGCTTTTAGCAGTTCTGAGAACATGTAGAACTGTACATGTAAGTACAGATGAATTTAAATTTATAACCTATGTGAAAGAAGTAAATCTGATTTAGATACAAAACAAATTTATCCAAGAGGTAGGAAGGAGGTAAGGCAGGTTTCTAAAATTTCTCATTTTTAGACTCTGTTCATTTCTTTGTAGAAATTCTTAGTTCCAGTGATAACTGGCCCAGTGACTACTTTAAAAAGTATAAATACTAGAAAGGTAGAACTATCAGCATCTTCATATTATATATTACTTTTTCTTTAGTGGGTAAATGTGGATGCCCAGAATATTCTCCATCCCTAGGGTAAAGACATCCTTTCCAAGTCAGTTTGGCTAGGGAGAGGAATAGGAGTAGAACCAGGATCAATAGTGGGAACTGGGTGACAATGGCGTTCCTGTTAGGGCTTTAGACTTAGGACAGTGGTCAGCAAACTGCGGCGCGAGAGCCACATGTAGCTCTTTGGCCCCTTCAGTGTGGCTCTTCTACAAAATACCACTGCCTTGGCGAGTCTATTTTGAAGAATTGGCGTTAGAAGTTTAAGTTTAAAAAATTTGGGTCTTAAAAGAAATTTCAATTGTACTGTTGATATTTGGCTATTACAAATTACCTTTTAAAATTTTTCTGATTCATAAATGAGTAAAAATTCATATGCAGGCCTAGGAAATAAAGACCTAGTAACTTTGTGTCATTTTGCCTTAATTTTTTTTTTGCACCTTTTATTACAACCTTCCAAAAATTAATTTTTAAAAAAATGTATTTTATTGATTTTTTACAGAGAGGAAGGGAGAGAGAGAGCTAGAACCGTCGATGAGAGAGAAACATCAACCAGCTGCCTCTTGCACACCCCCTACTGGGGATGTGCCCGCAACCAATGTACATGCCCTTGACCGGAATCGAACCTGGGACCTTTCAGTCCACAGACCGATGCTCTACCACTGAGCCAAACCGGTTTCGGCCCAAAAATTATTTCTTGAGGAAATTAAAAACGGCGGCAGTGTAAGTGGATGCTGCATGGACATGATCCCAAGAACAAAAAATATCCTTAATGAATACTTAGCTCCTCCTGTCCCCCAGCACACTAACCATTAAAGTCATTAGTCACTATGTCCATTGCTAACGATACTGCATTTGGAAGTTGAGTCCTTAATCACATAGGTTTTAAATTGATATCAACTTAAGACTATTGCTATTCTTAAGAATTCTAAATACTAGGGTAGAAGCTTCCCTGGCTATGTTTTTATGTGTTTTTTTAATAGCACAAGTGAAAAAACAGTGAACAAAGTAGTGGCTATAACCTGGATTCAAACACCACCTGTCACTGAATTACTTGAACTGGGCCATGAAAACCTCAATCTTCTAATCTGTTAAAGAGATAACAATACTACCTAACAGGGCTTCTTAATATTCCAAGTAAGCTACCGTATTTTTCGGACCATAAGACGCACTTTTTCCCCCCCAGAAGTGGGGGGGAAAAGTCCCTGCGTCTTATGGTCCAAATATAGCCTACACATATACTTTAAAAAAAAAGTTTTTTTACTTGCCCGGCTCTGTGTGGTCTCTGGGTGCTTGCCCGGCTCTAAAATGGTTCTAAATGCTGCTGTTTACTTTACAGGGTTTATTACATGTGTTTATGACTGTGATGTTGGGTTTTAATGCACATAAAATATTTTAGTACACTATTTGTTTCAGAATCTTTTTTTCTTCATTTCCCTTCTCTAAAAACTGGTGCGTCTTATGGTCCGGAGCATCTTATGGTCCGAAAAATACGGTACTTAACATAAGAACTAGCACGAGAAGCATTTTAGATAACCAAGGCAAAGGCTTTGAAAGGGTGAAAGGGTTTCTGGGCATCTTGAACTACTCACTAGGGACTGAATTAGGCCTTCCTCATAAATGAGACATTAGAGAACAAACTTGGAAAGATGAACATAATGTCAGTTATAGCCTCCTTGCTTTACCAAGAAGCCTCCCTTTTCCTCTACTGCAGGTAAACTATGGTCCACTGGCCAAGAATTTTAAAGTAGTTTGGGGAGGGAGAAATCAAATGGATAATATTTTATGACACGTGAAAATTATGAAATTTAAATTTGTGTCTATAAGGTTTTGTTGGAACACAGCCATGCTCGTTTGTTTACACAGTCAAAGGCTGCTTTCACATTGTAAGAGCAGAAGAGTTGAGTACTAAGGTTGTAACAGACTGCACACTAGCAGATTCTTAAATGTCTGGTCCTTACAAAAAAGCTGCTGACTTCTGTGCTTTGTCTATTACTTGGACCCAAGACAACTCAAAACTATCTTCCTTCAACTGAAACAATTTCTGCCTCAGTGAATGGATGTTTTCCTCAGTAACAGGACACCGGAACAAGACAACTCAAAACTATCTTCCTTCAACTGAAACAATTTCTGCCTCAGTGAATGGATGTTTTCCTCAGTAACAGGACACCGGAACAAATCATTTAACAACTTCCGACTGCCTAAAAGTACACACTGTAATTATTCCCACTTAGTATACCTCTGACATATATGAGAATCCTCTCATTGTGCCACAAGTTCCTTCAAGGCACAGGCAGTTTACTTAACTGGTGATAAGTCTGGTACATTTTAGGTACTTTAAAGATTGAATAAGCCAAGTAAAATGTTTTAAGGTAGCTATCTCAAAATATTTTTGAAAACACCAATTTATCATTACTAATTTTTGTGGTTAACAAGGGAAGTAGTCACTCTGACACATCAAATTGTAAAACTTAGATTTGTTCCCTTTAATATTTATTTACACAATCCCCCCTTTCCAATATAATCTGATACATAGTTTAAAAGCCATTCATTGCCTACTTTTTATTTTATAAGTAACATGATGTGACATTTAAAATACTCTTCAGTCTTTCTTTGGATCCCAGACCCTTATTTGGGGGAGATATTTGAGGTGAAAGTCGAGGATGATGATCACTCTTATTACCTAGTATGAAGCAACTATTTTTCCAGGATTGCCTTCCTTCAATATCCACTCCCAAACACATACAGCTGTTCAAGCATCATTTAGGAACTGCAGGAGGCTTTCTAACAGAGAGCACATAATGTATGTTAGGTAAATTAAAGACAGCACAGATTACTGAATTCCCAACAGATCTGAATTGTCTTGAAATTCAAACACTGCCATACTACACAATACAGCGTTCAAAGATTTAGATAGATTGTTCTTTACTTCTAAAAACGTTCTGTTTTTCTCCACAGGGAAATGGTAGTATTTTTCTATCAATATTATTGTAAATAGTCAAATCACTTTTGCAAAGTTGATCTGCTCTTCAATGAGAGGATGAATGCTCCCTTTAAATGATCTTTACAGATCCCTGACTTTGCTATCCTCACTGTTTAAGTGATGGATATTCAACTGAATTTTCCTGCATAAATAGCTTTGTTCAGTCCAGAAGTAAAATAGTATGATGGGACAGACACAACAGTTCAATAAAAATGTAAACTTTTAAAATTATTAAAATGTACTTAAAAATAATAAATTGTTTCACACACTTCTTAGGATTAGAAATGTCTTCTCAAGTTCATTGTTGTTTTTAATGTTCTTAAAAGGAAACCAGCCCTTGAAATTTTCTTGCTGGCTATAGCTATTTTTCAAGCTTCTTCTTCTTTTGCTCTGGTTCACTGATGCCCATGTTTGAAGTATCAGTAGGAATACTTATTCCTGGTATCTGAAGTAATACAAACGGGGGGAAATTAGGTTGAGTAAAAGTATAAAATAAGGTATAAATCTTATTCTCATTTCCCCTTTCCCCACTAATACTTTCAATTTCAAAAGGATAGAGAGATAGAGGGGGAGGGAAAGGTTTTCCATATAAAGTATAAATTTCACACATAAGGTAATTCAAAAATGTTAGACATGTTATCAACACATGAGAAATAAGTCATTTGGGAAGTGTGTGTTTAACACGTCCAATTATCCTAGCTGAATCACCATGACTGTCCGCATCAGAGCAGGTGTGTTGGGGCAAAACAAAAGAACCAATGTCTTTTCAAAAATGTAACTTCCCAACTGATAAAACTAAAAACTGACTATGCGAGAGATCTCAAAGAGCTCTGCTATTGGTATCAACAACCTCAGAAGAATCCTTAGTAACTAGGACCCTATGGCCTAGGGAGATCAGTGAGAAAATAGGAATTGCTATGTAAATATTTGTCCTCCACACTTAAAGAATTCCCTCTATCCCTAAACAGAAATAACTTATGACTATAGCTGTCTTTCACAAAATACACTGAGTGGCCAGATTATTATGATCTCTGAATGCATAATAATCTGGCCACTCAGTGTATATTCCTATATAATAAAAGGCTAATATGCAAATTGTCCCCTTGACCAGGAGTTCGATCAGCGGGCAGACTGGCGAACTGCCCATGTCCCTGGGCAGGCTGGCCAGATCCCACCCATGTACCAGGCCTCTAACACACACACACACACACACAGCGGCCAGACTATTATGCATTCAGAGATCATAGGTAGTATAAGATCGTCTTACCTGTGGTTCTACCAGGGACATTCGAATTTTCTGATGCTGAAGATTTGACGAGTCTAACATGATTTTCACTTTAACTTTATCAAATATATGGAACACAGTATTTTCTATTTTAAGTGAAGGTATCTAAACAAGAGACATTTTGCAATGTTTAATTACTTTTATACACTTTAGGATTTGTTCCAATTCTTTATAGTTTACCTTTCATATTAATTAAAAATTTTACTTCAATATTTAGTAAGATGTTCAATATAACAAAACACTAATCTCGTAACCTCACATAAATGTAAGCTATCATACTTTCTCCTTTCATTAAGACGGTCCCAATATAAATAAGGAATTAAAAAAAAAATGGTCCCAATATATATTCACTATTCTCAGGAGTCTCACCAGCAAGTTGTTGAGAAAAATACCCAAAGGTACTGAAGGCAGAGATTATTGTTTTGTAATTCTACTAAGGTTAGGGAAGTAGGGAGTGTGTCAGATAAGTAGTGACATTGGAAACAAGTTAAAAAATTCCCTTTGCTGAGCTCTAAGCAGTCATTTATTCCTTCACTTTAATCTGTCTCTGCACCTAAGGAAAAATGTAATTCAAGTCTTCCTTTGAGAGGAAAACTTTACATGGTATAAAAGAAACCATGGCCAACATGTGTATGCTAGCTAATATACTGAGAAATTGAGTATGTTTGGCACAATTAAATTCTGCAGGGTACAAAAAATAATTTTAACCTTTATAGGTACCATTTGTAACTTATCAAAAAAAACAAAAATAAAAACATTAGAAATACTATACCTCATCATCATAAATAAGCCGTGGCTTGGGTTTGTCCTTTTCTTCAAAAAAGACTGTGCCTTCTAATCCATATTTTGGAATTAACACCACAATAGCATTTTTTTTAACAAAAAGAATATAGGCCTCTTCACTTACTATGCCTTTGCTTTTGAAAAATAGCTGTAAAATAACATACAACCTTATTAAGAATTGTCTTAAATATTTTTAAATGAACAAAACAATTCTGAAAATTAAAAATGAACAAAATTTCATCTCTCCTAATATTATCAAAAGAAGGCAATACCTGGGTATGAAAAGCCACTGACGCACGTTGGGCATATTGAGCCATTTTGTGCCGAAAATTGAGGTTTTTACACAAATCTGCAAGCTTGTGTTTGTCTGTCAACTCTGGATAAGTACAGTCAGCCCCGATAGCCACAGCCAGCAGCCGATGAACAATGATGTCCGCATATCTAGATATATAAAGGAAAAACAAGAATCATGCGACATTAGCATTAAAATGTCTCCTCAAAATTAACTATTTCCTATTTCCTTTCATTTCAAAGGGAAAAAGTACCTTCTGATGGGTGAAGTAAAATGTGTGTATATTGAGGATGCTAAGCCGTAGTGATGAAAATCATTATCCATTCCAGAGCAGAAGTACACAGCTTGCATCATGCAGCGTGTGGCTAATATTCTTAACAGAGTGTTTAGATATGGGAAAGTAGCAGAATCAGCCTGATCCAAAGAGTCAGCCAAAGCCTTGGCAGTATCAGTTTTAACCTCCAAATTCTGTAAAAAAGAGGAGTGAAAGAGCACTATATTTTAAAATCAGTACAATCATGTATCCAAAATATAAGAAATCAAATTGAACAGATAAGTGTTTGTTTCTGATCAGATACATGTTTATACCTTTTATCCTTCACCTAGGAAACTAAAAATAAATTTACAGAAAGTGTAATATGCTAATTAAACCGGATGATACTTGGGCTGTGAGGGAAGCCCGGGTCCTGGGTGCCTGCTGGTGGCCAGAGGGAAGCCCAGGTCCCGGTGCCTGCCAGCAGCCAGAGGGAAATCCGGGTCCTGGGTGCGCTGGTGCTGCAGCCAGGTGCTCTTGTACAAATTTTGTGTATTGGCCCTCTAGTAAATTTATAAAAGCAATAATTGTTCTGTGCAACATCAAAGCTTAACATTTTCTAAATGCATTTAAATATACTGAAGTATCAACATTCTCAAGAAAGGATGGTGGGAGCAGTAGTGCTGTTTCTCAAAGACCAATTTGTGCCCTCTTAACCTTTGCTGGGTAGGCAAAAAAAATCAAAACAGATCTGTATGTCTGGATTTTCTTTGCAGACATTTTCCTTCCATTCAAAGTAGAATTAAAGGCTAGAAACAAACAACTAAAACTACTCAGAAACCAATGCCAACGTGTTAGAATAATTCAAAACAACTCCTTCTAGCTCTTCTGGACAGGAAAGATGAGACCTGAACAAGTGATAGAAAATCAATGTAAGCTATAATCACCCCAAGGATAAGGGTATTTAGGCTTAAATGAAAATCTACTAACTAGAGGCAGTGGGGGTATATGTGGCTGAGGAAATGCTTCCCTTTCTGTATTTTTCCTTTTTCCATGTATGCAATAAGTAGACTCCCTCTTAGGGACATGATATAGAGGGGGTTTAACTGAGTTAAAGAGAAAGAAATTATTTGTAAGTCTCTGAAATTAGGCAGTTCAGAAGAGGCATGAAATAACACAGGCATGAAGAACATGTATAACGGCACAGAGATATGGAAGAGCGTATTATGTTTAGGGTACTGCAAATAACTTAAGTCTACATAAATGAATCAATTTAATATGTTGTACAACTTAAAGGTACACAATGTGTTTTGTGAAGTATATTTCAGTAATTAAAAACTAAGAACTACTGGCATATTTTTGCATCAAGAAACAAGAACATTTTTTATGGAGATGTAAGTAGATTGTTCAGTATAGATCATAACACAAGTATAGATAACTTTTCAAACTACAGAACTTTACCTTGGATTTAGCTGCCTTAACAAGAATGTCATAATTTGATGGAGGAGGAGCAGGATGTTTTCGAAGCAGAGCATGTTCAGAAAACTCTTCATGAATTTTTTTTGCAACAGAGATATTGGCAAGTAACATAAATTCTTCCACCATGGAATTTGTTTCTCTACCAATGAAAAAAAAATCATTAAGTAAAGAGTATCTGAGACTTCTATGTATCATATTTATTTACAGGATACCTTTCCTACCTACAAGATAATAAAAAAATTTCCTATATAAACATTCATGTGTGTGTGCACATGCATATTTTTATAACTTAGGGCTCTTTCATTTCTCTCCTATTATGCTGAACATTTTTTTACTATGCATCTACTGTGTGAGAAAATCTCGTGCTAGAGAAGACTTTACAAATTGCGTTAAAAAACAAAAGTCTTGCTAACTTTAAGTAACATATAAAATCTAAATCTTACCTCCTTTTACTGAGCCCAAATTAAAGTAGATTTTTAACTATAAATTCATAAAAATAGAGTTTACTAAGAAAATTTCAGTTTAAATCACAAATTTTGGTTTAGAAATTTAAACTTTCACTGATAAATTAGCAAAATGAAGTAATCATATTTAAAATAGCTACTCTGGATGCTTATTGTAAGTCAGATATTGTGCTATAAATACTATATGTATTGTGTCATATGTGTGTGTGTATATGTATACATACACATGTATATTTAATTTATTCTACAGATAAGACAACAGGAGTATTTTTCTCTGCTCAAGGTCAAAGATATTATAGTAACACGATCCGCCCTAGGTGGTTTGGCTCAGTGGATGGAATGTCGGCCTGTGGATTCAAGGGTCCCAGGTTTGATTCCGGTCAAGGACACATGCTAGGGTACTGGGCACCCAGTGAAGGTGTGCAGGAAGCAACCAATGAATGATTTTCATCATTTAAGTTTTTATCTCTCTCTCCCCTCTCCCTTCCTCTCTGAAATCAATAGAAATATTTCTTAAAAAATAGTAACAGTATATAAGTCCATATAAGTTACATCAAAACTCTTACTGATAAGCAATCTGATATTGCCTTTTAATATAGTTAGTCTATGTCCACTTAAAACTTAAGTTAATTATCTGCTTCTGTTTACATAGTTTATTTTTCTTCCCCAAGTCACTCAACATGCATTATTAGTCTTTCATTCCTGTTTCTATTTAAATAATATAACTTCTTGACAAGATTGCTAAAGTTTATTAATTTTAAAAGTATTACTAACATCTACACCTTTACAACTTAAGGGAACACTCTCTTAGAATTTTTTTCTTTTAATTGGTTGGAAGAAATGGATAATGTTCTATTTTGGCATTAGATTCAATTATTTCCTTCAAAAAAGCTCCTAGTGTTGGGCTCACTGTTCATACCAACATTAAAACTTATTTGCACAGAAGTTCCCCCCCACCCCATAAGGTATTTTTTTAAATTTTAGCTCTAATGCTATGAGGCACATACTGATTTTAACTAACAAAGAAGTATATTCCCATTTCAATTCTCAGTCATCTACAAAAAAAAAGTATAAATGCAAAATTAATTTCAGAATTACCTTATATAAGAGGCATGAAAAAGAGGCTTAATTCTGATATAACTAACAATCTCCTTCCTTCCTAATTCTTAACTAAATCAATACTATATAATAAAAGGGTAGCATGCAAATTGACCGAACAGCTGAATGACCTGTCGCTATGATATACACTGACCACCAGGGGGCAGAAGCTCAACAGAGGAGCTGCTTCCTGGAGGTCAGTGCTCTCCCACAGGGGGAGTGCCACTCAGCCAGAAGCTGGGCCGACGGTTGGCACTAAGGATGTCAGACTGTCAGTCAGACATCCCCCAAGGGCTCCTGGGCTGCAAAAGGGCACAGGCCAGGCTGAGGTCTCCCCACCCCCTGCAATGCACGAATATCATGCACCAGGCCTTTAGTAAAACAATAACAACAGTAGCTGAATATAATATTTGAGAACTCCTGACAATACCTTCTGAGTTATATAGCATTATTAGTCGGAGGTAATGAGAAGTCAAATAACTTGTCCAGCATAGTATAGGCAGAAGTGCATCCAAACCATGGCAGTCCGGCTTCTAAGCCTTGTGACCACTATTCCATCCAACCACAGTACATTCTATACTAAATACTTAAAAAATCAATCAGAGCAATCCTCTTTTACTTACTATAACTATTACTAGTCAAATTCTAATTTGGGTCTAAATTATTTTTTATTTACTAACAAACCAGACATTACATTTAAAATCAAAATCTATCAAAAAAAATTGCATACCTAAGTTCCTTGGTCTGCAGATCTATAGGATCATGAGTTTCACTGTCCATGTGAAATCGAACTTCTGGAGAAGACAGGGTTAAAGCCCTAAATGAAAATTAAAGAGGTGAATTACTTAAGTGAACCAATAACATGAATAGTTCTGGAAGTTTTTTAAAACAGAAAATGATTATAGCAAGCATGCAAGTTATTCTGATGGCTTTGGACCACCTGTTAAGTTTTACAGATCTACCATGCACTTAATAAGAAAGCATAATAGCAACACAATAAAATAAGAATCTCTGTGATTTTGAGGCTTTCTATATCTTCTTGTCCCCAAACTATGAGATTTTAGTTACATGGGTTTGTAATCACTTTACAAATAAAGTTATTGGCAAATTATTTACCATGGAAAACCATATATTGGGGTGAGGGATGATAAAGCAAGGCAAAAAGGAAGCTGCTATGGGTAGATCACTGACATTAGAAGATCCACAGTTCAAAAGTATCTTCCCCCATAAACTCAACCACCGGAGAAGAAAAAAACGACACTACTAATATGTTACAAACACTGATGGCATTAATAAGAGTGCTGCTCTGTGTCCGGTAATGTATTAGTCTAGTAATAATTAATGTCGTTTTTAAACATTCATTTAAAATCTTGCTTGGCGTTGACTTGTATTGACATAACCTTCAAACACGTGTTATCTACAGAACGTGTGAAGTGCAATTAACAAGTTTTGCTTGAAAAAGTTTGTGTTTGGTTTGGTTTTTGTTGCAAAACTAGGGCTAAGAAGATGGCGGATGAAGAGCATATTCGGCACTGCATGCTTTACGAGTTCCAATTAGGAAGAAAAGCAAGTGAGGCTGCAAAAAACATCTGTAGTGCTCTTGGTCAAGATGCAGTTAGCGCCAGAAAATGCCAGCGTTGGTTTGAGAAATTTCGTGAGGGAAATTTTTCGTTAGATGACAAGAGTGGTCGAGGCCGTGTGTCCAATTTTGATCAAGAAGCTCTTCAAGCTCTTTTGGTGCAAAATCCTCAAATTACCCAACAAGAGCTTGCGACAACTTTAAATTGTTCACAAAAAACAATTTCCAATCAATTGCGTGCACTTGGCAAAGTCCAAAAGTTTGGAAAATGGGTTCCTCATGAGTTGACCGACAACAACCGTAATCAAAGAGTCACAATTTGCAGTTCACTCCTCTCTCGTCAAAACCGTTTGCCGTTTTTAAAGCAAATTGTTACCGGAGAGGAAGAACGGATGCTGTATGTTAATTTGAAAAGGCGGCCTCAATGGTTGGACCAAAATGAGGCTCCGCAGCCCACGCCAAAACCTGACTTGCATGCGAAAAAAGTGATGTTGTGTGTTTGGTGGAATTTTAAAGGAATTCTTCATTATGAACTTTTACCATCTAACCAAACCATTACAAGTGCAGTGTATAGTGCCCAATTGGAAAGGTTAGCCCAAGCTTTAAGAGAAAAAGAACCCGCGCTGATTAATCGGAAGGGCGTAATTCTTCACCACGATAACGCATGACCGCATACTGCAAGAATCACTGCTGAAAAACTGCGCCAGTTGGAATGGGAAGTTCTCCCTCAACCTGCATATTCTCCTGATATTGCCCCTTCCGATTACCATTTGTTTCGTTCTTTGCAAAACTTTCTTCTTGGAAAAACATTTAATAATGAAGAATGCCTCAAAAATGCATTGACCGAATTTTTTGCATCAAAATCACAAGAATTTTACCACAGAGGGATTAAAATGCTTCCTGAGCGTTGGGCACAAGTAGTAGAAAACAACGGCAACTATATTGTTGATTAAATTTTGTTGTATTGTTTAAATAAATTTGATTTAAAAAAGTATTAGAAAACGACATTAATTATTACTAGACCTAATATGCTAAGTGCTCTACATGCTTGGTTCGTTTAATGACTTGGCAATTTCTCCTCTGAAGAGTAAATTCTCATAAGCCAGGTAAGTATAATGTTTCTTTGCCCCTTGAAACTACTTTCATCAGGTCAGCTACGTAATCAACGTAAAACTGAGAGTTTTAATGAGGCTGAGTTACCTTGTATAATCATGGAAAAGGGAAATAGTAAGAGATGATTTCCAAATTCTTTTTCTTCCTTAACTCCCTCACCTTTATTAGAGGAGCTACAAAAGGAATACTAGCAATAAAATCTTTCCCTGCAGTATTATAAGATTCTTCATTAGATTTATTATGTTTTATTAATATATCTTTACTTAAAAAAGCATGGTATACCAATCATATTTTGATCACTTTTTTTGTTCATAGACCACTTTCTAGGACATAGCATTTATTCTTTTAGACAAAAATTAAGGTAAGCTAGAACTTCCCCTTTAAGGCAAAGGATGTGATTTTGTTTTTTAATGATTGTTTTACCAATTCTGACTAAGACTGAGAAGATTCAATGACAGCTTCTACTAGTAAATGACCTTCTATTTACAAAATTAAAGACCATTTATAAGTTAAAAAATATCTTTTCTACCATAATTTTAAGAAGCTATGTTACAAATGCCAAGTTTACATCTTACTTTAAAACCCTAGCTGGTTTTACTCAGTGGATAAAGCGTCAGCCTTCAGACTGAAGAGTCCCGGGTTCAATTCAGGTCAAGGGCACATGCCCAGATTGTGGGCTTGTTTCCTAGTAGGGGGCCTGCAAGAGTCAGCCAGTCAATGATTCTCTCTCATCACTGATATTTCTATTTCTCCCTTCCTCTCTGAAATCAATAAAAATATATTTAAAAGAAAAAAAAAAAAATCCCATGAAAATAGCTCTGGCTGGTCTGCTCAGTGGATAGAGCATTGGCCTGGGGACTGAAGAGCTCCAGATTTAACTCTGGTCAAGGGTACATGCCTGGTTGTGGCTCAATCCCCAGTAGGAAGCAAATGATCAATGATTCTCTCTCATCACTGATGTTTCTATCTCTTTCTCACTCTCCCTCTCTGATATAAAATAAAAATATATTTTAAAAAAGGTAGTTAGGTAGAAGTAGGATGTCTCTACATTGAGCATGTCAAACTCAAAGGCTAACAGGGGTCAAATAAATGAGGCATGCGGCTGCGGGTTGCCAGTTTGATATGCTTACTCTAAAAATAGACCTTATTCATCCTATTAAGTGAATCATCATTATTCATGATAAAACACTTTAAAGAGTTCGCAGGTTATCTTAAGATAAATGAATTAAGAACTATCTTAATAGGTATTTTTGAAATGTACCCTTTTTCAATTCTTCTTCTTTTCAAAATTTTAGCTAGCTTATTTAGTCCACGGAGACTAATGGTAATGTCATCATTCATGGCTGCTGAATCAATTCTCATCTGAGCTTCAGCATATGTAAGGGAAGCCTAAAAAAGAAACCATATGTTTATGTAACCCTTTCAAACTATAAAAACTAGTTTACTACATTCTTATATTTCCACTACATAAAATCCATGATTTTTCAAAAATTAAATATCATTAACAAAGGAGGCATTCCTAAGTGTAATATTTATATTCCACAACTATTTCTGGTTCATTAACTTATCTGATGCATTATGCTACATAAGCAAACCTAAATTAAAGTAGTATGGTAGTACTGTTAATATATAAATTGCTTAACTCACCTTACTTTCATATAAATAATGTATAAATACTCAGGTAATGCAAAAATAAAAAGGTTTGATTTGATAATTGTAGAGTGAAATACTTTCTACAAGATGTTAATCCCCTGCACCATAGCAAACAATTAAAGTAAAATTTTGTAACCTACATCAGGTTTTTAAGAAATCTACAAAATACCAAAAATTAAGTATCTAAAAATGAGACAAATCATAGTATAATAGAAAAAGACTTAATTTCCAATATCAACCCAATATACAAATAGCTTCTTCTGTTTCTATATCACTCCTCATGAAAAACTATTTTTCAACTGACTTTTTTTTAAAGATAACTTCATGTCCCGTCAGATGGTTGGAGTGTTGTCCCGTGCAACCCCACACCCTAAAAAAGTTGTGGATTCAAGGCACATACCTGAGTTACGGGCATTAACAGGAGAGAGCCACTGATGTTTCTCTCTCATATGGATGTGTTTCTCTCTCTCTCCCCCTTCTTCTCTCTCTAAAATCAATAAACATATTGTAATTTCACAAGTAAAAATCAGGAACAGCATAAGAGTGTTAGATGATACAATCCAGGTCAGACTGTAGCCAACTCTTCAACTAGGAGCTAAGAGTTCCCCCTCTAAAACTGTTTTCTGTTACATGTTCACTAATCTTTTTTTTTTTTTCTTCATGTGATTTTGACAAAGTCTGGGAGAAAATTAAGTTCATTGCTATCCTATATAATAAAAGCCTAATGTGCAAATTTTCCTCTCAACTGTGAGTTCGACTACTCACTATGATGTGTGCTGACCACTAGGAGGCAGCGCAGACTATGGCTGGCAAAGGCTGCCGACCCCAATGTGCCCTGAGGAGAATGGATCGCGGTGGGATGGTGGAGCAGGCAAGCAGGTGGTGCCAGGCCAAGGCGAGTGCAACCAAAGGCAGTGGCGGGAGAAAGGTATGCCACCCAGCTCCCAGGTGCAAAGGGAGTTGGACAGGGCCCGGTGATTCGGGCAAAGGAGAATGCAAGGGGACATGGAGGCCCAGATGCTACCCAGGACCCAGAGGTCAGCTGGGACCTGCCCTTTCACATCAGAAGTTCATGCTTTGATAGCTAGCCATTCCTACGGACCACACCCATGCATGAATTTCATGCACTGGGCCTCTAGTTATAATAATAAAAGCATAATACACTAATTAGACCAGAGGTCCTTCAGGGCGACCTGCCAGATGAAGCTGGGGCTTCGAGGGAAGCCCAGGTGCCAGCTGCCTGCTGGTGGCCACAAGGAAGGCTGGGTCCTGGGTGCCAGAGGGAAGCCATTGCCAGCAGCTGGTGGAAGGCAGGCCTATTCTTGTATGATTTTTGTGCATTGGGATTCTCATTTCAATATTAAATCTAAAAGGTTTAAATCATTCACATAGCTCTGTCAATCTAAAACAGCTTTCTTTACAACTGCTAGCTCATCACAACTAAAAGAATGACGTTAAAGGCAGAGAAAAGAAGGTAGACTTTAGAAATGGATCAATGGAAGGAGAGGGTTTTGGCAAACCTTAGGGGCAGACTCAGGGAAAAATAAAAATAAAGGGAATTGGGGAGAAGTCCAAAAAAAGGAAAAAGATGAGGAAGACAACCTGGCTCCATTCTGTCTGAATACAAATCTCAGGCTAGGTCTACTGCAATTCGACACTGATTTATAAGATAATTTCTATGAATAAATATGAAGAATAAGAAGACAGTATACAAGCCAACTTTGAAAATGCTAACCAGTCATGAATTGGGACTGCTTCAGATAATTAATAGGATTCCTAATTCTGGGCAAAAATCATCTATTTGGTCTTTTTAACATATTATGGGTGGATCATGAGAATTCTTGCTTCATATTACAGTTTTTACAGAGTATCATACTTGACAAAGATATCATGTAAGAACATGTAACAAATAACTTCAAAATGCAATGAGCATTTAATTTTAAAGCGTGACTTTAACGTTTATGTAAAACATTTTTTGTACTTCTTCAATAAAAACTTATCTGGCCACGGATTAAAGCTAGCAATAAAACTGGTCTGCAATATGTTAAGTATACAGACTTTACATGTGTCTGAATACAGAAAAATCTTTATATAAAAGGCTAACATGCCAAGTGTCCCCTCAGAGGTTCGACTGGGAGACCAGGAGTTCAACTGTCCTCTATGATGTGCGCTGTCCACCAACAGCTGGAAGGCCCTGATTGTCCCTGATTGCCAGTCAGGCCTGGGGACCCTACCTATGCATGAATTTTGTGCACTGGACCTCTAGTGGCTACACAAACTCATTTCTAAATAACATCAAGAATTAAGCAGGTAACTTCAAAAATCTAGATTTTGTTGTAACACTGGAGAAAAAATTCTTAATAAGCCTAAACTTTTTTTTAAAACATTCTAGAACACTGTTAAAAGTATCAAAGATTTTAAACAATAAATATTAACCTTGAAACTAACCTTTGAATTAATGGCACTTTTGGTAAACCTCGTTTTTAAGATTTCAGCATTGTGATTCATTTCCCAAATACATGAAAATGCTAGCCTATGGGGGAAAATAGACAATAATTGTTAATGGGAATTAGTTAAAGTAGTAAGTACTATGTTCTTACGAAAAAACAAGCATAAATACCTGTCAACATTACATCTTAAGGAGCATAAGTTACTACTAAGCAACTCTGGAACCATGTCAATCCTCTGGAACAGATAAAAGAGATTTGCAGATTACATTTATTTATTTGAAGTTCTATTCTCAAGTAGCATTAATTTAACAAGAGGGGAGGAATATTCTGATCTCTGTGAATAGAATTAAGAAAACATGAAATAAAAAGTCTATTTCTAGAAAAGTACTTACAAAAATTGTTATAAAATGAAAGCAATGAAAGAAAAGTGGACTTCTTATCAGTGGATCTAAGGATAAGTCCTCTACATTAAACACTTAGTTGTCCTCTGAAAGTCTGAAATCTCTAGTCTGGATATGAAGTGTATACTACGTAACTGATACAAGACCTCCTAACTCTATGACCTTTCTCCAAGGCTTTCCACAAACCATATGGTATTCTTAAAATACTAAAAAAGATGACACTAAATTTTTATGTAAAAAAACAACACAGAACTTTGACAATGAATTTATAACAATCTAAACTTAATTTTCCCCTCTGCTATCACAATTTATTTCTGTAACTTTATGAGGCTATACATAAAGAAGAATAAACAGTAAACTGTGACAGTAAATTCATGACTTTATAAAAAAAAATATATACATTTCAATTAGTTACCCATAAATAGTATAAATTAAATATTACTGAACAATTGTATCAGCTATACATACTTGTTATTTGGACCACTCAATAACAAAAAAAAAATTGCAATATTTTCATTGATTTAAGGTTACCTTATTCTATATATTATTAGTTTTTTTTAGCTAATTCAAGTACTAATCCAAACTTTGATTAGTAAGAATTCACAAGTGTGCCTGGTCTCTATGAACTAACTGGACAATTAGTATAATAGTTATTCATCAAATTTCACTAAATACTGAGGCTGACTTTTCCTAAGCAAACATTTCAGATGATTTTATTATTAAGAATGAAATATGTCTGGCTGGTGATGCTCAGTGGTTGAGCATTGGCCTATGAACCAGGAGGTTACAGTTTGATTCCCGGTCACGGCATATGCCTGGTTGAAGGCTTGATACCCAATAGGGGATGTGCAGGAGGCAACTTATCAATTTTCTCTCTCCTCACTGATGTTTCTATCTCTTTCCTTCTTCCTTCCTCCCTGAAATCAATACAAAAAAAAAAAAAAAAGAAACAGATGATGTTACCTTTTCACAAAGATACACAGTTGTTCCCCTTCTGGCTGACTCCTGATCCAAAGCATTTCCTGGCCTAATAAAATGGCTAACATCAGCAATATGAACACCAACCTTAAAAAGATAAAAATAAAAAGGTATGAACATGCCTAATTGGACAGAGTTTTAATAAATTTAGTTAAATTTAGTTAAATTGAAAAAAGACTGTCACATTCACCATTTCAATTTTTGATACATGCCTATTAGTCTCTGTAGCTACGAATAACTATTCTTGGCACAAACAATTCACAAATAAATTCTACGATGGGTGAAAAGAAAACAAACTCAAAAACAAAACTATATTTAAATAAGAATGTAATTACAAAGTGAATACCTCCAAATTCCCATTTTCAAGCTCTCTACAATGCAAAGCATCATCTATATCAGTACATCCTGGTGGGTCCACACTACAAACACATAGATGTCTCAGGTCTTCTCGGTTTTTCATGTCCTACAAGATGCCACATGATTAAGAAATAAAAAAACTGTTTTGGTAGTACAAATGCAGCACAGCTCTTATGAAATCAACTATTTACAAGGGGAAATCCTGTATTTAAAACAAACAAACAATAACTTCATCTTATGACTTACCAGGCATGATTTGCAAATTGTGGTTTCCTTGCCTTTGAAAAATATGACATAAGGTCCTCTAGAAAAATTATCTTTTAGTAAAGCAAATGATTTCTTTAATAACTAAGAGTCCTTTAACTAATTTAATGTGGGGGAGGGGAAACCCCAGTTTCTGCATATTTAAAAACACATACAGAATTCAAACAAAATTAAACCAGATAGAGTCATTCATAAAGTCACTAAAAATTCTTATCAACTTACCTTTTCAGTAATGCTCCAGGGCATCTTTGGTAGAAAGCTAAGGACAGCCTGTGAAAAAGGCTGATGGGGAACATCATGCTCAAGTAACAAAACTTCTGTTTCAGTCTCCTTATCTCCAACTTCACCTAAATTTTTCACAAAGTGTCCCTAAAACCAAAAGTTATTATTAGAAAAGTGAATTTTATCACTTTTTATTAGGTAATTTCTATTTTACTAGAGGCCTGGTGCACGAAATTCGTACACAGGAGGGAGAAGGTGCCTCAGCCCGGCCTGCACCCTCTCCAATCCAGGACCCTGAGGGGGATGTCCAACTGCTTCTCACAATCCAGAACCACTGGCTCTTAACAGCTAACCCTGCCTGATCACCCCTAATCCCTCTGCCTGCCTGACTACCCCTAACCACCTCTACCTGCCGGCCTAATAGCCCCTAACTGCTCCCCTGCTGGTCTGATTGCCTCTAACTGCCTCTGCCTCACTCCACACTCAGGACCCAGGATTCCCTCCTTCGGCCAACTGTAGGCACCCAGAATTTGGACCGACTTCACCTGAGCCAGTCTCAGGGAACCAGGGCTTTGCCTGGGCCACAGACGCAGTGCCCGGGACCACAAGGTAGGTGTCTTTTCCCTCTTCCAGCCGCAAGCACTGGCATCCAGGACTGCGGGGCAGGTGGTTTGTCCCTCTCCTGGGTAGCAGGCGCAGGAGCAGCTGCTGGCACTGGGGACTGCAGGGTGGGTGGCTTGTCCCTCTCCCGGGCCACAACCTGGTTGGTTCCCATTCCTCTCTTACAAGCTCATTTGTGCTGATACCCATTCCTCTGTCCCCAGTGTTGAGTGTCTGAACAGTTCTGGCACAAGGGTGCAAGGGCGTGACGACCATTTGCATATTAGCTGTCTATTATATAGGATTATTACATTGAGCTCTTTAGCATTTATATGTAATCTTAGTATTTCTAAATGTACCATAACTACTACTTAGAAATGTCTCCTTGATAAATTAAAGCTGATAAAGATAACAATCTCAAAGTGTTTAGGATGGAGACTTAGTGATGGCCTAGATTACTAATAAGCATACAGTAGGTCCTTAGGTTATGTCGTAGATCCATTGCTATGGCGCAAGGTAATGCAATTTTCGCTGTAAGTCGGAACCCACCTACATAAGCACCTACGTCACTCACATGGAGCACATCCACAGCAGTAATGAAGTGAATCAGTAAAAAAAACTTAAAATAAAGATAACAATTCCTGACCTTTACTTGTGGTAAATGAATAATAAAAAACATAAAAGCACATATGTACTATGTCAAAATGATGAACTTTTTTTAAAACAAAAACTTATAAATTTTTTATAAATAAATGGCAACATAACCATGAAATAATGTACAGTGAGTCCGATGTAACCCGAGGACTGCCTGTATTCTAGTTTCACTAAGTGAAGCAATTTTATTCCCAAATTTTAAATAAATTATTCTAAAACAAAATTACTAATTCAAACTTACATTTGGATATCTGGAATTTCTAGGCCATCCATCAATAGCAACAATAATTCTCCGTCCTTCCAATGCAGACGCCTGTCTGGTTTCTATCCGAATTCGGGGAATTCTCTTCTCCGCAGGTGTAAAGAGATGTCTTCTTGACTAGAAAAAATTAGAAAAAAAATATTTCACATATACACAGAAAATCACAGCACGAAGGCTCTAAGTTCTATTAAATTGTATCATTTTTTATTACACAGCAATATACTCTTTACTCACCTCCTTAATATCAGACTTGGAAAGCATGCCACAATATGGTCTCCAATTCCTTTTTATTATTCCTACAACTCTACCTGTAGGCTTTAACATTTTTTCATTTACAGCAGTCTTAAGCTGGGATTTAAAAATAAAAATCTTGTTATTTTTCCTTTAAGTACAATGACATAATTTCCCTTTTAATTAGAATACAAATATGGATACTAATATTTTCAGGCCCTAAATTATGACATAAAAGTAAAGAATTTTGATGTTTCAAAATTCTAGGCAAGGGCATGCCAAAGCAAAGCATGGACATTTTCCATAATAATAAGGGACTACAAAAAGATAATTGAAAAAAATTAATATAACTGAATAAGTATGTCAGAATTCAACTCTTTCAATTTTAATATCAGGATTTACTAAACACATACAGAGGTCTGGGAATTAATAGAGTGGATTTTAGTAGTAGTATGCACTAATTAGCTATGTGGCATTTATTAAATACTTAAAAAAAAAAAAAGAGAGATGTATCTTTAATGGTTTTTTTTATCCAAAATAAAAACCCAAAGAATATTTCTTATTATAAACAGCAGAAGAACCTTATGGTACTTCACTTCTAACACTCCTCTATGGCCTAGACTCTACAGGCACAATGTCATAGTAAGACTCCAGAATATAAATCATGGAAAAAGAACTACTAATGTATGAATAATTACATTAGTCCTGTAATTGTAAAATAGGAAAATAAATTGATCATATCAGGTAGACTTTGGCTCCTAAGAAACCGAAAATATTCTCCTTCATAATAAATACAGTAATAGAGAAGGGATAATTAAACAGACCCAAATATAAGGGCTCCATAGAACATCTATTATACTAAGGGAATTTTAACATTACATAAAAGCATTTCAGAAAACTTTATTTACTAAAACTCACTAATTTCAGACAGATCATGTTATGCAGGTCAAATAACTCAAGTTAACAGTCTTTTTGCACTTAAACCTGTTTACTTGAGCCAAATAAGATATTTAAAAGAAGACTACTGAAATAGAGGGGGCGAAATCAACTCTGTGTAGAACTATACTTTTGTTCAATAAATCTGAAAGCAATGAGATTGTGTAATATTCTCTAAAACTAACACACTGACTAATTATACAAAACTACACAGACAAAAATTAAACTTGCGTGGTTTCATACAATGCGTTCTGTTTCCTCTTCTTTCTCCACATCATCTTCATTTTGACCTTCATCATGTAAAACCACAGATGATGGTGCTACCCACTGATTTTTGGGGAGTAACTCCACAGCCACAATGTCTTCATGAATAGCTCGATTTAAATTTTTAAGCCCTTGTAAGATTATCTGTGTAAAACAGTAAATGGCATGTGTCTAGATATTTTAATGGCAATAATTGAAAGGTTACCTAAAAGAAGTTTAGATATACTCTGAATGTCGCTATGTATTTCTACTTGTCCTCCTTTATATTTTTCTTCTTTATCGTGTCCCTTTACTACACTCTCTTAATTTCTCAATATCAAGTAGAAAAAACACAGTCAGAAAACATGAGTTGTGTTTATTGCTCTACCACAACTCTTACATTAATATCAAGAGACCTCAAGGAAATTTCTTAACCTCTCTAAACCTCAGGGTCCTGATTGGTAAAACACAAAGAGTGCCTACTTTTATAGGCTGGGTTGAAGATTAAATGAAATGAAGCAGGCAAAGCAGTAAGCAGAGTATATGGCAAACAGTAAGTATCCCCAAATAATTGCTATTCACTTTATAAAAATGAGGCATCCTATTCATTATATTTGATTGACTAAACTAAAAGTAGGTTAATAGAAAGTTATTTTCTTCAATAAGTAGTTTTCTAAAAAACTGATTAATTCTAGCATCTATACCTCACACGAACTGCTTTCAAACTGATAAACTGGGAGTACAAAGCAAATTTAAATTCTCATATAGAATTTTAAACATTTATAAAAGAAAATAATGAACAAAAAGTATTTTAGTATATAAGAAATATATTTACACACTTGCCTCTTTATTTTCTTCAGCATCTCCATGAACCCATACTGTAGCTTCTAAGTAATTTTCCCTGCTGGCTCTAAATGTTCCTTGAAGGTATGTACCAGATTTTATGCCTTGTTGTAATTTACTTAAGGGAAGATGCTCTGAAAATATTATTTTTCCACTTTCTATTTCATTCTGTAAAATAAGCAAAACAAAAAATACAGTTACTATGTAAGTTTTCTGTACACTAAGTACAGAACTACTAGAGGCCTGGTGCATGAAATTTGTACACAAGAGGTTGTGACCCTCAGCCCGACCTGTACCCTCTGCAATCTAGGACCCCTCAAGGGATGTCCGACTGCCCATTTAGGCCCGATCCTGGTAGGACATTCCTCTCACAATCCAGGCCTGCTAGCTCCCAACTGCTTGCCTGCCTGCCTTCCTGACTGACCCTAACTGCTTCTGCATGCCAGCCTGGTCACCCCCTAACCACTCCCCTGACAGCCTGATTGCCCCTAACTGCCCTCCCCTAAAGGCCTGGTCCCCCACAACTGCTCTCCCCTGCAGTCCTGGGTCCTCCCTTTCTTTCCCTGCAGACCTGGTCGCCCCCAACTTCCCTTCTCTATCGGCCAGGTCACCGCTAACTGCCATCCCCTGCAGGCTTGATTGCCCCCAACTGCCCTCCCTTGCAGGCCTGGTCTCTCCCAACTTCCCTCCCCTGCTGGCCATCTTGTGGTGGCCATCTGTGTCTACATGGGGGCAGTCATCTTTGACCACATGGGGGCAGCCACTTTGTATGTTGGAGTTATGGTCAATTTGCATATTATTCTTTTATTAGATAGGATTATAATTATCAAGTAATTTCTTTTAAATACCTTCACACATGGTATATAATACAACTCAATGAATGAGAATGTAAAAAGCAAAGTGAGAGAAAAAAAATGCTTTCAGTTCATAGGCAACCTACAAATATATTTCAATTTCATTACATTTAAGGTTTTTATCCACAGATGTATGTCATTAAGAAACCACTGCCCAGCCCAAGCTCCCAAAACAAAGGTGTGAATACTTAAGTGGGTGGGTAGATACCGTGTTTCCCCAAAAATAAGACATCCTCCGAAAATAAGACCTAGCGCATGGAAAGATAAGACATCCCCTGAAAATAAGACCTAGCGCAACTTTGGGAGAAAAAATTAATATAAGACACTGTCTTATTTTCGGGGAAACAGGGTATGTAGAGGCTAAATTGAACCATCAATTTCATGAAAAGACTATGGCTATTAAAGCATAAGAAAATGCTATTTTTATTTTGGCTATTTTAAATAGTTAAGGATATAAGACAGAGGTTAAGTTGGGAACTGCCTTAGATATACCACAACACCTATTAGGATTCTTAGCAACTTCAATATCCAAATCTTAACTGCTTGGTGCCTTTATTTCCTTCTCTATTTCCAACAATTTTTCATCTTTTCCTTTTTGCTAACTCTCTGACTTTCCCATTTTTCTAACCCACTCTCAGAAAGGGGACCTCAATATTAATACTGACCATCAGAAGCAGTCAGTAGAAATCTACTTCATCTTCCCACCACTGAATCTGCCTATTTACTTGCATCAACACCAAAATCTCAGCTTTCTCTCCTATCAATAAATACAATATTTTTGTTCTTTTATTTTTTTAAAACATTTTTTTACTGATTTTTTTTCTTTAGAGAAAGAGGAAGGAAGAGAGAAACTTTGATGTGAGAGCAAAACATGGATTGGCTACCTCCTACACACCCCCTGGCAGTGATCAAGCCCACAACCCGGCATGTGCCCTGACCAGAAGGAGTTGAAACAGCAACCTTTCTGTGCACCGGATGACACCCAAAGAACTAAACTACACTGGCTAGCTACACTGACTGTTTCTTTCAATTGTAAACTATAAACCATCTCCTCTTCTCTATTCAAGAATTTAGTCCTTTAATTATCTTCTGCCTTTACAATCAAACATTTTCACCATCATATAAACATAAGATAATCTATTAAAAATAAATAGCCAGACCAGTGTGGCTCAATGGCTGATCATCAACCTATGAACCTGGAGGTCATGGTTCAATTCCTGGTCAGTGCCCGGGTTGTGAGCTCGATCCCCAGTAGGGGGCATGCAGGAGGCAGCTGATCAATGATTCTCTCTCATTGATATTTCTATCTCTCTTTCACTTCCTCTCTCTGAAATCAATAAAAACATATTAATAAATACATTTATGCATACATAATAAAATTTTGGTCTCTTTCCAGATACTGGCCTAATCATCTGTTCTACTTTATACCAAAATACTACAACAGTATTCTCTAGAATAGCTGTGTATCCAGTCACTCACTTGCACTTTCTCCCAAATCATTACAATCAAGTGTCATCCTTAGTCAACTGAAACCATATTGCCAAGGTCAATAGTATATGATCTTAGCAATTTAAATGCTCTATTTTCAGTCCTGTGAAAATTTTTTAAAAAGATATTCCCTTCCCTAAGACACATCAGCATCCAAATAATTATTTCTTTAGTTTCTGTACTATTTTACTAATTAGTTTCTTCTGTCAATTCTGTCCCTGATCTCTAAATGTTGTTGTATCTCACTTTATATACATTTATTCCCTTATTTCCTCCATCTTTAAAAAAAAAAAAAAAAGGGAAAGACAACAGTAAAAACTACAAAGAAACAAAAAAAACACCCTCTTGATCCCACTTGCTCTGCAAATACCATACTTCTCTCCTTCGATTCCAGCACTGAAAGTGTTACAATATTGTTATTTCTCTTTTCTCGTTTTTTTGCCTATATTACAGACTCTGCCTCTCACCAATCAAAACTACTCTGGAAAAGTCCCCCAAACTGTCATTTAGTTTGCTAACTCTCTGACTTCCCAATCATCAGTCCTTATTAATTTATCAGCAACATTTGACATAAATGATCACTCCCTTGTCCTTGAAACATTTTATGTACTCAGGTTTCACAGATTTCACTCACCTGGTTTTCCTCTTATATCATTTCTGCTGGTTTGGTTCTCCTCATGTTTATGACTTCTAAACATTATAGTGCCAAAGAACTCAGCACTTGGACCTCTTCTCTTTTCTATTCATACTTATTCCCTTAGATCACAGCTAAGCAAACTAAGTTCATGAACCAAATAAAGTTTTATTGGAGTACATCAATGCTCCATTATTTATCTATTGTTGATGGCTGTTTCTGCACTACAATAGCATAAGTTGAGTATTTACAACAGAGATCATAGCTTGCAAAGCTATAAAAAAAAAAAAAAGTACTACTTATCCTTTACAAAAAAAGTTTGTCTGGGAAAAAATATTTGCATATCCATGATAAAGAAATTGTATCCAGAATATGAAGAGAACCCTTACAACTCAATAAAAAGACAAATAACCCAACTACAAAACGGCCAAAGGATTTTAAGAAACATTTTCTCTAAAAGACACTCATATACATGGTGTGTACATACACACATATATGTACACACACACACACACACACACACACTCCAACAAGCTCATGAAAAAATGTTCACCAATCATTAGGAAAGTGCAATCAAAACCACAATTAGGTATCAATTGAAACCCATTAGAATGGCTATAATAAAAAAGACAGACAGTAACATGTATTGTTGAGAAAATGGATAAAATGAAATCCTCATACATTGCTTTGGGAATGCACTCTGGAAAACACAAATATATCTGAAATATTTGAAAAGCAGTTTGGCAGACCCTCAAAAAGTTAAACATAAAATTATCCTATGACCCAGCAAACCCATTTGCATATATTGAAGAGAAATGAAAATACATGTCCATACAAAAATTTGTACACAAATGTTCATGGCAGCATCCTTCATTAATAGCCAATGAGTGAAAACAACTAAAATACCAGTATCTATCAACTGGAAAATTGATAAAATGTTATTTGACAATAAAAATAAATTAAGTATTGATATATGTTATAACACAAGAAACCTGAAAATATTAGGCTAAGAGAAAAAAAGCCAGTCCTAAAGACCACATACTGCATTACATCATTTAGGTGAAATGTCCAGAATAGATAAAGTTATAGGTAGAAAGATCAGTGGTTAGCGGCGGCCAGCCCTAGAGTGCCCAGACACAAAGCAGTGGCAACCGGGCCCGGAGCAGCAACGGCCAGGCCCCAGAGCAGCAGCAGCCAGAACCAGAGCAACAACAGCCAGCACTGGAGCAGCCAGACCCAGGGCAGTGGCAGCCAGGCCTGAGGCGGAGGCAACCAAGCCCAGGGTGGCCAGTCCAGGAACACCCAGACCCGGAGTGGCCGGGCCCGGAGAAGCCGGGCCCAGAGCAGCCGGGTTGGGAGCAGCCAGGCCCAGAACAGCAGTAGCCAAGCCCGGAGCATCCAGGCTGGGAGCGGCCGGGCCCGGGGAAGCCGGGCCCAGGGCAGCCAGGTCTGGTGCGGTCAGGCCCGGAGCAGCGGCTGCCAGGCTGGGAGCGGCCAGGCCCGGAGCAGCCGGGTCTGGTGTGGCCAGGCCCGGAGCAGCGGTTGCCAGGCTGGGAGCGGCCAGGCCCAGAGCAGTGGTTGCCAGGCTGGGAGCGGCCAGGCCCAGAGCAGCCGGGTCTGGTGTGGCCAGGCCCGGAGCAACGGCTACCAGGCTGGGAGCGGCCAGGCCCGGAGCAGCAGCTGCCAGGCTGGGAGCGGCCAGGCCCGGAGCAGCGGCTGCCAGGCTGGGAGCGGCCAGGCCCGGAGCAGCCGGGTCGGGTGCGGCCAGGCCCGGAGCAGCGGCTGCCAGGCTGGGAGTGGCCAGGCCCCGAGCAGCCGGGTCTGGTGGGGCCAGGACCGGAGCAGCGGCTGCCAGGCTGGGAGCGGCCAGGCCTGGAGCAGCCAGGTCTGGTTCAGCCAGGCCCGGAGCAGCAGCAGCCAGGTCCAGAGCAACTAGGTCGGGAGCGGCGGTGACAAGACCCGGAGCAGCTGGTTGTGGAACGAACCAGAGCAACAGAGGCCAGGCCCGGAGCAGCCAGGCCCGGAAAAGCTCGCTTCTCACCTGCCCCTGCCCCACGGCTGCCTCTCAGACATGGCTGGAAACTTTTGTGGGAACTTGAGGGTCTGCTGAATCAAGTGATGAAGGCTTAGATCTGGATGTGTTGAGTTAGTATAGGGCTGGGGTGTTGGTTTGTGAGTGCCTTGGGTGGGGCCTGGATGAGGCTGGTTGACCTATTTGGAAATGTCTTTTGTGTGAAATGTATCATTGGGCATGTGGTGGTATTATTGATATGAGAAAATGCTAAGTAACTGATTTACTATCTGAAAAGGGATTTACTATCGGGGAAAGGGAGGGAGGAAGAGACTGAACATAAACTGCACCTATGGATGAGGACAATGGGGGATGGGGAGGGGGCGGAAGGTGGGGTGGGAACTTGGTGGAGGGGGGAAGAAATGAGGAACCTTTGTAACAATATGAACAATAAAGATTGATTAAAAAAAAAAAAAAAAAGAAAGATCAGTGGTTGCTTCGGGCTGGAGCAAAAGCATTTCAGTAGGAGACTGGAATAGAGTGGTAATGGTTGTGGAGTTTCTTTGACAGCGGAAGAAAACGTTCTAAAATTAGATTGTGGTGATGGTTACAGAATTCTGTGAATACTTTTTTTTTTTTTTTTTTTTTAAAGGTATACTAATTCCTGCCCTAGATAATCTCATTTGGTCTTATCATCACTTTATATACTACCTATATATTGATGACTTCCCAATTTGTCTAGTCCTAACCTTCTTTCCCAACTACACGTATCATAAAGATACTTGGAGCTCTGATAGGTATCTCAAACTTAAAATGTCTAAAATTATACCTGTGATTTTCTACCTAATACTGCTTCCTCCATTTATATACTAGGTATACCGGTTAATAATTTGGACTTTGTAATCAAAGAAAACACAATAATTTCAAGAGAAACACCAAAGGTGCTTTATTCCAGGTTATGTACACCGCTAACTACACATTTCCCCCTTCTTTCAGGTAATTTGTGGATATCATCCCAATGGAACTTTTCTTGTTTTGAGGCAAGCCATTCAAAGACCCAATTTTCCACTTCTTTGTATGAAGTGATGCTCAGAAGTGCATGTGCCATCCATCAGAACAAGTGGTAATCTGAAGGAGCAAGTTCTGGTGAGTACACCAAGTGGGTTAATACTTCCCAGGCAAGATCTTTTAACATGTCTTTAACTGGTTTTGAAGTGTGTGATCATGAAGCAAAATTACTTTGGCATGTCTTCTGGCACATTCTGGTCACTTCATGATCAAAGCGTGGTTCAAATTGATTATGTGTTGTTGGTAGTGATCAGTATTAACAGTTTCACCTGGTTTTAGAAGCTCATAATGCACCACCACCTTCCGGATCCCAGCAAACGCAGAGTATTGTCTTCTCTCCAAAGAGATTTGGCCTTGCAGTCCATGTTGATGGTTGACCTGGATCAACCCATGATGTTGTGCATTTGAGATTCTCAAAATAAATCCACTTTTCATCACCAGTCTCAATTTGATACAAAAAAAGACTTTCTTTCGTGCTGTTGAAGCAACATTTTACTGATGACTTTTCAGTTTTCCATTTATTGTTCAGTTGATGCAGCACCCATTCTCCTTCCTTTAAAATCTTTCCCATTGCTTGTAAACAATCGGAAATTGTTTGCTGGGCAATGTTTAATATTTCTGCAAGTTGTTTTTGAGCCTGACACGCATGTTCATCCAATAATGCTTGTAACTGTTGGTCTTCAAACCTTTACAGTTAACCTGGACATTCTTTGTCTTTCACATCGAAATCATCACTTTTAAAGAGTTTAAACCAGCGTTCATAAGAATCCTGAGATAGAGCATGTTAACCATAAGCTTCCCAAAGGATTCAGAAGCACTTTTCTTCAAAATAATGAATTAAAACTTCCCACAAATGCCTTTATTGGCATGAAATTCCACATTTTTAAGTGTAAAAATATCTATGATGTTAACATTTTCTTTTCTTTTTTTAAATATATTCTATTGACTTTTTACATAGAGGAAGGGAGAGGGATAGAGAGCTAGAAACAGCGACAAGAGAGAAACATCGATCAGCTGCCAAGGTACATGCCCTTGACCGGAATCGAACCTGAGACCTTTCAGTCCTCAGGTTGACGCTCTATCCACCAAGTCAAACTCTATCCACCAAGTCAAACCAGTTTCGGCTGATGTTAACATTTTCAACAAATTTGACATATGAAGTTTTGAAGCTTGTTGTTCACATATACAAAATAGTATACATATCAAATTGCATATATATCAACTTAAGTGTTAACTCCATCTATTGAAAAAAATCCACATTATTAACCAGTACACCTAGTAAATAAAACTATTTACTAATTATGTAGTAAAACTACATTTATGTAGTAAAACTAGATACTATTTATGTAGTTACTTAGATGAAATACCTTGTTAACCATATCCCCTCATAGCCTTATATAATCAATCCATCACCAAGTCCTAAAACACTTATCTATAAAATACACCCAATATTTGCGTATTTCTTAACTGCTATTAACTTGTCTAATTTGTCTTCTCTCCCCAAAAGTACTAAAATATTCTCCTACCTGGAAATTCTTGTCTCTAATATATCCTTAGAACAGCCGGATAAATTAAATTATTACCCTGCTTAACAGCTATCCAACAGTAGACTAATATTTTCCCCTAAGACTCTTTATATACTACTTTGCCCTACCTACAGTTCTAACTTCATTACTAATTTTCTCCCTTGCTTACTTCATCCCATTTTCTCTTTCTTGATCTTACCAACTTATTCTAATCTTTGAACTTGCTGTTTCCTGTGCATGAAATGCTCTTTCCCTAGTTATAAACCATGGCTAACTCCTTTACATAAGTGAGCCAAAATGACCCTGTCTGAAAGCAAACTTGCCTAATTAACACTCTTCACATCTCAGCTTAGACATGATTTCTATCGAGAAGCCCTGACATCCCAAATCTGGGTTAGGTGCTCTTGTTAAGTAAAGTCCATTCTACTATACTGCTTGTTTTGAAAACACAAATTATTCCAATGTGACTGATATATTAGAAAATACTAAGTGAGCCAAGACCGGTTTGGCTCAATGGATAGAGCGTCAGCTTGGGGACTGAAGGGTCCCGGGTTCGATTCCAGTCAAGGGCATGTACCTTGGTTGCGGGCATATCCCCAGTAGGGGGTGTGCAAGAGGCAGCTAATTGATGACTCTCTCTCATCAATGTTTCTAACTCTCTATCTCTCTCCTTTCCTCTCTGTACAAAATCAATGAAAATATATATTTTTTAAAATATATTAAAAAAAGAAAAGAAAATACTAAGTGAATGAACAAAACTGTACCAGGTGAACCAATCTGCATAGGATTCCACAAAACACACACTTATCTCCCAAACATCTTAACAATGACCTCAGATCACCATATGCTCTGAGCCCCACCATCTTTGTCTGCTATTAAGTTCCTGTCTGAATTTAGATAATCCTCTTTCCACCACTTCCTGAAGTTTTTGAGTATGTGGCGCTAACCACATTTTCCCATAAGCTCTGTGGTTATTACATGATCTTGCATGGCACAGTGAATTTGAGGAACACACGTTATATTAAAACTCACTATAATTTCACCACACCCAACATTTAGTACCACAATACTTAATCAAATACTATGCATTACCAATGTTAGATTATTTGTTTCTTCTCCTAGATGAGTGCTATTCAAAACAACTTTATGATGAAGGAAATATTCTTTTTGTGATGGAAGCTATTATGCACTTGAGAATTTGGCTCTTGAGAATTTGAAGTGGATAATGCAACTGAGAAAATAAACAGCTACATGCAACTAGTGGCACCATATTAGACAGGGCAATTCTAAATCTGAATTCCAAAAATAAAGATTATTTTCTCTCATTTAGTTTTCTAAAGTAGCTGGTTGAAGGCAAACAGAGATGGGAAAAATATGTAAAGACTGGATATATGTATAATGTTCTATTAAAACCTATTTCTATAATAATAATAGCTACCATTTATACACTTACTCTATGCTAGGCACTGAGCTAAGAATTTTAATACTACCGTTATTCTCTCATTCAATCCTCATATCAACATTATCAAGTGACTATTGCTAAACACACTTCACATGTAAGGAAATGAGGGCTCCCGAAGTTTAATGATTCCTGTAGCGTGCCCTCTCACAGCTGCTATTACAGCGATTCCTCCGCTTCTAATCTTGCCCTTGATATAGTGCATCATTTTACATATCATTATTAGAATGTTCTTTCAAAAAATAACATTTCTGATTATTCTCCCCCATCTCTCCCAGGTACACTCTTAATTTCTTTTAGCCACCCAATGTAAGGTAGGGAGCCCAGAATCCTATATGCTATCATCCTACATAATAAAACCCTAATATGCAAACTGATCAAATGGCAGAAAGACTGGTAGAACAACTGGTCGCTATGACACTCAATGACCACCCAGGGGCAGACAGATGCTCAATAAAGGAGCTGCCCCCAACCCACAGGCCCCAACAAGCAGCAGCGATCAAGGGCAGGGCTGGCAAGCGGGCAGTGCCAGGCCACCAGCCAAGGCGGTGCCAGAGGGTGCCCGTGATCACCCCACAGGTCACCCTACAAAGGGAGGTAACCAGTGGTGGTGGTGGTGGACAGGGCTGGCGAGCAGGAGGTTTCAGACCAGCCAAAGCAGATGCCAGTGGGCCCCCTCACCCGATTACCATGCCAGTCACCCCACAGATCAGCCCTGATTGCTGGCCAGGCCTAGGGATCCTACCATGCATGAATTTTGTGCACTGGGCCTCTAGTCTCCTTATAGCAGCCCTTTAAGGAGATCTTTGTAAGGCAGTATAGAAATTACTGACCTACAGGGTTCTCATCAGACCCCTGCCCTTCCTATTCTACTTCTTATGACTCCCTTCTCTCCTCCTTTGGGATTACGACTACAATATGCTCTGTCTTCAGTGTCTGCTACTTCTTTGTCAAATAGCTACTCCTATTTACAAACCAGCCATAGATTCTTTTATTTATTCATCAAACAGTGCCAGGCTCTACCTAGGATGCTGAGGATATATTGGCAAACAATGCTGTTTTAGAGTGTCATGCCTTTCAGAAATGGTATTTTCATAAGACTATTACAGACCCTCTTACTCTCTATAACCCAACTCCTATTCCAGTTCCCACCAACAGTCCAATTTTCATATTTCATAACCAAAATGGCTATTTTAATATTTTTACATTTCAGAAACAAAATAAAACAAACTCAAACATACCCCTTCTTCAGACAAACAAGCAAGACGATCTATGAGTTCAGGGTTAGCAGTTAGGCTCTTTACATATTCTTCACCTGAAAAATAAGTTTTATAGTTCTTAATAAATTCCACTGTTGTTTTTTTAGATATGGAAGAACATCAATCATCTTTTTTTGGCGGTGAGGGGGAAGTCCATATCTGTTGATGTGATCATGCTCACATCAGTGAGTGTAGACAGTGGGTCAAGTCTATCTATGAGCTTTTATTGCTAAGCCAATTCCAAACAGTGATGGGGAAATTAGCCCCTGGGCACCACCACACAGTGAATTAGAAATACAGAAAAATTTAAAAATGCAAAAATACTACATGAAGTACTAAAAGATTATCTATATATATAAAAGGCTAAGTGACTGTCTGACTGGCCAGGACATATGATGTGCTCTGACCACCAGGGTGCAGACGAGCCAGGGTGACTTGGCAGCGGCGGATCTTGGGTGATGCATCACGAAACCAGAGAGGAGTGAGCCCAATTCCTCACGGGGCCATGCAATTCCATCTTTGGCCACAGGTTATGTTATTGCTGGGGCACTGTCGGCCCCGAATATGACTTCTAATTAATTTCCTTTCAACGTGCACGAATCTGTGTACCAGGCCACTAATGAAAATATAATATAGCCAAGTGAATTTCTGACCATGGCCCTGATGATAACTTTTATATACATTTGAAACATGAGTTAGCAGTTTCTACATTATACTTACAAGTGAAAGCTGGTATTCCTTCTTCTATGGCTTTCTCTTTGTTTTTCTTGTCATTAGTTATTAATACGACTTGCAGCTGATTGTCTGCTGACATTTTCTTCAAATGTTCATTGTACCATTTTGCTGCTACTCTAATGGCTCTATCATTCCTGTCATTAGAATTTTCTCCCTGTTTTTGTTCTATGTAAGTTTCTCTAAATGTAAAAAAAAGAAAAAGAAATATTTTAAAGAAAGAAATGAAAATCAATAAAAATAAGTATATATAAAAAACCTTAGGATATAAATGCTTAATAAGTAGTAAACTTAAAAGTCAAGGGTATATTTTTTTCTCTTGAATGTAATTCAGATTTATAACTCAGAGGAAATAAATAGGATCCTTATAGTTAAGTTTCTAAGACAACAATTTGCTTAGAAAAAGAAAATCATGTTTTTAACGGAACAATAAAAAGGCTAATTTTATTTCACCAAAAGGAAAATCAAGATCAAAATTTATACTAAGGCAGGAATATCAAATAAGTAATGGTTTGTTGGAAAAAACTATAATAAAACTCTGCAGGTCTGATAGTGGAATTTTATTTGAACTGTAGGTCAACAGTAATTCCTAAAAGCTATAACTAGTAGAATTAGATAATTTATGATCATATCATCCTATAAATATATAATGCATGTAAATTATCCATGGTAAACACACTATAAATGCCAGAGGCTATCTAGAGACTAAAAGACTAGATACAGATATGACTGCATACGCCTTTCTAAGAATATGTACTCTGAACTCCGAAATATGTCAGCATAGTCATCATTTACTTGAATCTATTTTACAAGCCAAATGTAAGTACAATAACAAAATTCAGTATAGTAACTTGTAGTGCTTAAAGATAATAGATTCAATTTAAAAATTTTAGACTTGCCAAAACCGGTTTGGCTCAGTGGATAGAGAGTTGGCCTGCAGATTGAAGGGTCCCAGGTTCTATTCTGGTAAAGGGCATGTACATGGGTTGTGGGCACATCCCTGGTAGGGTGTGTGTAGGAGGCAGCTGGTCGATGTTTCTCTCATCGATGTTTCTAGCTCTCTATCCCTCTCCCTCCTCTCTGTGAAAAAACCAATAAAATATATTTTTAAAAATTTATACTTATTTATAATAGATTTTAGAATTATTTTATTCTTTGCCATTTACACCTACTAACGCTTTAAGTGTAGCAGTCAAAGACAGTCATAAATTTTTGAATTGGTTTTAGCATGACTTGAAGAAAAGAATCTTAGATGATATTTACCTAAGTGTCCTAAGATCTAAGATTTTTCCTGTTAACCCCAGTATTGCTAAACTCTACTTTCTGCACTTAAGGTAACAAAATAACCTCTGGTTAGGGATCTGATGACCATGTTCCACAGAAACTTAGTCTTTCTGCACTGAAAAACAAGTAACATTTCTACTTCTAGATTTCAAGCTAGGAATAAGATGCTACAAGTACTTTACTGATGTTCTTTTTTAGAAATTCTGGCTTTTTAAAATGTGTTTTTTTTAATTGATTTCAGAGAGGAAGGAAGGAGAAAGGGATAAAAACATCAATAATTATAAAGATCACTGATCAGCTGCCTCCTGCATACCCCCTACTGGGGATTGAGCCTGCAACCTGGACTTCCTGCCTGACAGGGAATTGAAGCATGACCTCCAGGTTCATGTGTCTAAGCTCAACCACTGAACATTAAGTGGGCAGATGTTCTTAACAAGAACATTTTTTTAAAGCTCGAGATATAAGAGAAAAAAAATTGATAAACTAACATTTTTAATTTGCATATTCCAATGGATCTCATTACCAAATCTACCAACTAATCCAGTGGTCCAAATGGGGGTGATTTTGTCCCCCTGTGAATGTTTGACAATGTCTGGAAACATTTGGGTTGTAACAACTCTGTGGATGAGGGGGAAAGTTGCTACTGGCTTCTAATGGATAGAGGCTAAGGATGCTGCTAAACAGCCTATACCACAGGACAAGAGCACCCACAGCAAAGAATTACCCAGCTTGCTATAAGGCGGAACCCCGGGGGAGCGGCGAAAGGAGGTCCCGGAGGCGGGCATATTGCACGCAGAGAAGGGACAGTTGGCTGTGCCGCGGGATTGCCCTGGCAGGAAGGAGACAGGGGCTCCAGACTGCTCTGAACACCACCTCCAACTCCACTTCCAACTGAACTGAACCCCAATACTGGGCTCATTGGGGGAAAACCTAGACTGTTTGGTAGCAGGCGAAAATCGAGGGCACCTTTCTCTCAGAGGCACTTGCAGCCAATACCGAAGGACCCTGAGACTCAGGAGCCGCATAGGGCGGGGCTGACAGAAGCCAAGGCTGTAGGCTCCACCCAGAGACCCCGCCCCATCAGGAAAGCTGCGAAAATGCGATGAAAATAGATCACAAATGAAAGAAATGGAGGACAAAAAGCGACTGGATATAGAGTTCAAATCTACATTTATAAGGTTTTTCAAGAATTTCCTAGAAAAGATTGATAAGACCTATAAGGATATGAAAAGAGATCAACTAGAATTAATAAGGAATCAACAAGAAATAAAGAATACATTGTCTGAAATAAAAAATATTATACAGAGTCCTAAAAACAGAATGGAAGATCGCAAGAATCAAGTCAAAGATTTGGAACATAAAGAGCCAGAAGACACTCCTCCGCAGAAGCAAGAAGGCCAGAGAATCCAGAAAGTTGAAGATAATGTAAGAAACCTCTGGGACAACTTCAAGTGAACCAACATCAGAATTATGGGGGTCCCAGAAGATGAGAGAGAGCAAGATATTGAAAACATACTGAAAGAAATAGTGACAGAAAACTTCCCCCACCTGGTGAAAGAATTAGACTTACAAGTCCAGGAAGCGCACAGAACTCCAAACAAAAGGAATCCAAAGAGGACCACACCAAGACAAATCATAATTAAAATTCCAAGAGCAAAAGACAAAGAGAGAATATTAAAAGAAGCAAGAGCAAAGAAGGTAGTTACCTATAAAGGAGCACCTATACGATTGTCAGCTGATTTCTCAACAAAAACCATGCAGGCCAGACGGGAATGGCAAGAAATATTCAAGGTGATGAATAGTAAGAACCTACAGCCAAAGATAATGTATCCAGCAAAGCTATCACTCAGAATCGAAGGTCAGATAAAGAGCTTCACTAATAAAAAAAAGCTAAAGGAGTTCATCACCACCAAACCAGAATTATATGAATTGCTGAAGGAGGTTCTTTCAGAAGAGAAAGTAAATAAAGATAAAAATTATGAACAACAAATACGTTAACTATCAACAAGTGAATCTAAAAACCAAGGAAATTAAAAAAAAATCTGATGAACAATATTAACTGTTGAATATAATAGAATCAGAGGTATGGAAGGGGAGTGAACTGACGATTCTTGGGGAAAAGGGGAGGAGGGATGTGGGAAGAGACTGAACATAAACTGTGCACCTATGGATGAGGACAATGGGGAGTGGGGAAAGGGCAGAGTGAACCTGGTGGAGGAGAGCAATGGTGGGAGGGTGAAAAAAGGAACATTTGTAATAATATGAACAATAAAAATTTATTAAAAAAAAAAAAAAAGAAAGATATTTAGGAAGTTGAAACAAAAAAACAAAAAAAAACAAAAAAAAGAATTACCCAGCTCAAAATGTCAGCAGTGCCAAGATTCAGAAGCCCTAATCTACTCTAATCAAAGCATACTAAGAGGCATCATAGATTTATGTAACATAAATTGTGACATCTATTTTTTGAAGATCACACGTTATGTTCAAACAAAGGTCATGAATGTGAAACATAGGAATTCTATACTTGAACCATTATCTTCTTCAGTGTGATCAGTAATAAGGTATTAGTTTAACTTTTAAAAGCCCATTAAGAATAAATCTGCTTTATATTTAAAACCTCCTTTACAAACTTATATTTTTTTAATCTATGCTGTCTATTCATATAGTACGGTATTCCAGGAACCTAGGCAAATTTTATCTACCATGATTCTATTGCTGGACTCATACTAAAATCAACTCAAAATGAAAACATTTTGGAAATAAAAGTACCTACTATAGCATAGGAGTCAGGAGACCTTGGTTCTAGGTTTGATCCAATCAATGTCTAGGTGATCTTAATTAGATCTACTTTGCATTATCCTCTGTACAACTGTGTGAGAACCAAATAAAAGCCCTGTAAGTATGAAACCTATCAGATAGCTCCTGACATCACACATTACTGACAGGACCCCTCCTCTACATTTAGATAATTTTGTGGTTTTCTGGTAATCATCCTAATTTTCCTCCTACCGATGGTGCTCGTTGGTGAACGTATAGAAATGCTTTTCCTGGTTACTAGTCAAATCTCGGATTCGTTTATATACCGGGGCACTCCGACTTCTCACTTCTTGAAGAACTGTTTGTAGTACAATCACATTCCTGATGGCAGGGTCCTCAAGCACATCAATCTTAAAGAAAAGAAGCAGAAAAATTAACGTTCCTATGTTCATCTGTCAACTGTTTCTGTCGAACATAAAATGCCACGGGTTTAAGAAACAGTAAATATAGCCTGGCCGGGTACACTAAAAAGTTGCGTTTCCCATTTCCGGACAGGAAACATACCTAAGGTGGCCGGTTCGATCCTGGCCTAGCGCTTGTACCAGGCAACCAATGGATGTTTCTCTCTCAGATCATTGTTTCCCTCTTTCTCTCTCTTTCTCTAAAAATAAATGAAACATCCTCGGGTGAGGATTAACACACACACACACACACACTCTAAATATACTCTAAGGGGGTATCTTGCTATAGAAAACCCTTACACATGTAAACAAACTAATTCTAAAACTTCGCAGAATGAAGTCCATTAACAAAGCAATACGTCGGCCCACAGATTTTCGTTAGCAGGCACTTAAAAGCTGCCTGGTGGGAGGAGGGGGGAGAGGGCGGTCGCAGGCTGGAGGCCACAGAAGCCAAGTCCCCGGCCTCTAGACAATTACCATCTAAGGCAGAAGAGACACCAGGAGTTAGAAAAATAACGTATCTAAAGTCCTTATGATTCCAAGAATTCACAAACACCACACACAAGGACAAGAAACTGGTTCTAGGGGGTCAGAGGCATGGGTCCCAATGGTGATGTTGCCCAAGAAGAGCCTCCTCGGGCTCCGTTTCCCTGCCTGTCACACTCCTTTTCCTGACCGCACCTGGTGCAGCAGCACGTTGGTGTCGGGCAGCAGGTAGTGGGGCTGCGGGCACAGGCTGCTCGCGGGGTCCAGGGGCTGCGGCTCCAGGACCGGCCCCTCGTGCGCCCCGCCGCAGGCCTCGCACCCCGGCGCCCCGCAGCCGATGTCATCCCGCAGGTAGTGCTCGCGCACGATCTTCATCACTCCGCCCGCCCGGGTCTTCTTTAAGAAAGTCTTAGACTTCAGCATCTTGCTTGGCGGCGCGGGACCCCCTCCTGCTACCACGCTCTTCCGGCGAAAAGAGTTCGCCCGGAGCCCTGCGGGACAACTACACTTTACCCGGAGGTTCGCGCCTTCTCGCTCCGAGACACTAGCAAACACTTCTCGCGGGAAAACGTCGAGGTGGACGCTGGTTGGCTCCCCGAGGGCTGCGAGGATTGGGCGAAAGCCAGTAGCCGAGGAAGATGGGGCGGATCTCGAAGCCACTTCCGTCCACGAGGTGGGCGTGTCCCGCCGCTGGACTCCAACTCCCAGCATGCGTTGCTTCCCGCTCCTGGGCGGATCCCGGCCAAGTTCCGGCGGCGTGGGCGTTTGCAGACTGCCGCTTGCCAGGTCCTCCTCTGGGCGCCCAAGTGGTTGTCTTGGTTACGGGTCCCAACGGTTTCCCCCCCTAACCCCCACCCACAACCTGAAATTCAGTGTTGAGGTGCGGCTACCTGAACTGCCGATTGAAGACGTCTTCAGCTCCCGGCAGTGGTGGCTGGTCCAGCCTTCGACGTGGAGTGCTTGAAGCTTTCGAGGTAGCTCTCGGCTGTCCCTTTCCCGCGTGGGGCCAGGAGTCCTCCGATGCTGCGGAGTTTGGGTTTTCTTTGCCCCGCGGGTGTGGGCTGTAGCAGTCCCTGATCCCCAGGTGGTGTTGCCTGTTTTGATTTCATCCAGTTCTCACCCTTGGCCCTTTAAAAAGGAGGGAAGCTGATTCAGCCAATGTTCTTGCCATTTCCCCTCCATACACATCCTTGCGTTTAGAAAACCTGTTATCAGCAATACCGTAAATAATTCATTATATCGTGTAGTATGAAAATAATGGGGTTGTTAAATTCTTTTGGAAGGGTAAGAAGTTCGATTTAGAATTCTTGAGGGTTTTTTTCTCTTCTACCCAATTGTTTCCATCTGCCTATCTGTCAGGGCCCTCCACAGCCTGGATAATTGAGGGGGTTTAGGGGGAAGGGTGTTCGGTGTGTAAGGGGAGTCACTAGCTACTCTGATTCACAAAGACTGGCCCCAGCCTGACACCACTCTCCTCTGTTGTTTTTACCTTTCACCACATCTACACCAATCTTAACACCTGCATGCTTTTCCCTTGTTACTCCCCCCCAAATCCTCCAAGATTCTTTCTTCTATCTTTGTATAACCTTCCCCTCACCAACTCGGAAGTGATCTCTAATATTGAACGTGAGCTGCTTTTATTGGTAGCATTATTAGAGCTTTATCCTTTTATCTCATACACATTTCATTGTCTCCTCTAAGTATTCCTGCACCCAGGAACTGGGTTTCTTCCTCATCCAACTGCCTGAGTTCATAATAGGATTTAATGAGTTTGATTTAATGGGTTTGATCTGAGCTATAATTTACTAATTTGTCCTAGATTTGGGGTCCTCACATTGCCTTAGGGGATCCTGAGTGCCTCTGTAATATGATTTATTCTTTCCACAGAGAATGTTTGAGTAATTTAACTTAATATTTTTTAACCTACAGAAAACTAAAATAGAACCGGAGAAGAAAATTGACCCATAATAATGTCTCGAAAAATTGCCAAGGCGTCAAAAACAGTGAATGTCTCTAGCTCTCTGGAATCTGAAGATATTAGTTTAGAAACAACAGTTCCTACAGATGACATCTCCTCATCAGAAGAGCGAGATGGTAAAATCAAAATCACCAGGCAGCTAATTGAACGAAAAGAACTACTTCATAATATTCAGTTGCTGAAAATAGAGCTATCCCAAAAAAATATGATGATTGACAATTTGAAAGTAGATTATCTTACAAAGGTAAGATCAGGTGTAAATTTTGTATTGTTTTCAAGCTGCAAGTAAATAAGAATTCAATTTTTATATATATGCTCAGAATTTTAAATTATAAATTTATCATTTCAGGAAAGTAATTATACTTCCTTGCATAGCTTTAAATCACTGGTTTTAGAAGGGAGTGTGTGTGAATATTTCTGTGTATCAAAAAGTACTGAAAGAATTGGTGACTTAAAGGTGGGCAGGGATGAATTACTTCTGTAGACTTAATTTTTTTAATTTAGCATGTGTGAGATATGTTTTCTTATGTGTTTTTTTCTAGCCAACTTTTCTGCTTTATTGAGAACTAACCCTGATGTGACTAGTTTGGTAGGGAAGAATCAAGATCATAATTATTATTGGTTCTGTATAGTTCTCTACTGTGGAGAGAACTTTGGTTTCTTTGTTATTGTTCTACTTGATAGTTACTCTATTTGTCTTTTAATTTGATAGTTACTGTATTATAGTAGCAAGTGTAAATTTAATTATCGTAGTCTTTAATAATTGGTGTTTGCCAAATAAGAAGGTATGTGCCCTTGATCAGGAATCAAACCTGGGACCCTTCAATCTGAGGGCTGATGCTCTAACCATTGAGTAAAACTGGCCAAGACTGCAATGTCTACTTTAGATAGGAGTCACAAACCGATTCTGTAAAAGACCAGAAAGTGTGTGTGTGTGTGTGTGTGTGTGTGTGTGTGTGTATACATACACACACATACATATATATGTGTATATATATACACATATATATACATATACATATATATATACATATATATATATATATATATACATATATATATGTTTTTTCATTGATTTTTAGAGAGAGTGGAAGGGAAGGGGAGAAACACAGAAACATTGGTATGAGAGAGACACATTGTTTGGGCAGGGGATAAAACCTGAAACGAGGCACGTTCCCTTGACTGGAGTCAAACCTGGGACCCTTCAGTCCGAGGGCCAACACTCTATCCACTGAGCCAAACCAGTTTTGGCTGTTTAACCCTTATTTTATTTTAGATTATGTAGTCAGAGAAGCCATTGGCAAATTTTAGGCAATTGGAGTTGCATATCCTGATTTTATATTCAAAATGGCACTGAATAAATAAACTAAGGGCAGATAACATAGAAGTAAAAGATGGTAATTAATTAGGCTGTTTCCTTATGTAAACTCCTAAGTTTTTGGCCTCATCACCTGATGCCATTTACTGAGAAATCAAAGCCTGGGAGAAAATGGATCTGGGAGGTAAACTGTTAAGTTCTGTTTTGAGCATGTTAAACTCTAGATTCCAGTTAGACTCCTAAATGGAATTGTCAGTTGGAGTTTAGGAAAGAATTCATGACTAGGAGTGTGTGTGTGTGCATGCATATAACATGCTTTAGCATATAGATAGCACTTAAAGGCATGGGATTGGATGACATTTCCTAGGGAGAGCCAAGGGCTCCAAATGCAGCAAAGGATCTTGAGAAACTTGAAAGTGTACAGAGTTAGGAGGAAAACCAAAAAAGATCACCAAGGAAGCCAAAAGAGGATGGAGCAGTCAGCTCTGTCAAATCATGCTGTCAGGTAAGATAACTATGTAGAAATAGTTATTGGACTGGGCATTATGGAAGTGATTGATAATTTTGACAATAGTTTTACTGGAATAATATGGGACAAAAGCAGTGAGGGAGAACTTGCCATATTAAACGGGGCTCATGTTTTTTTGCTTTGGATTAAGGAAATGCAAGAGGGATATAAGTGTAGGTAAGGTTAATGACTAGTTTCATTTTGGATGCTTAGAGTAGTCAATTGAAGATGGGTAGTAATAAGATCTACATCTACATATATAAAGGCTAAGTGATTGACCATCGGTCAGTCCCTCCATCCCACTGACCCACCAGCCGGTACGTATAACATGTGCTGGCAATTTAAAAATAAATGTTGACTTGTGCATGCGCAATACATATACTGGGTGTACTGGTAAATAATGTGGATTTTTTCAATAGATGGAGTTACACATATGTTGATATATATGCAATTTGGTATGTATGCTATTTTGTATAATTGACAGCAAGCTTCAAAACTTCATATGTCAAATTTTCTGAAGGTGTTAACATCATAGATATTTTTACGCTTAAAAATGTCGAATTTCATGCTAAAAAAAGAGCACTTGTGGGAAGTTTTCATTCATTACTTTATTTTGAAGCAAAGTGTTGCTGAAAGTTATATACTTTGGGAAGCTTATGGTGAGCATGCTCCATCTCAAGATATTTGTGAACACTGGTTTAAATGCTTTAAGAGTTATGATTTTTATGTGAAAGACAAAGAATGTCCAGGTCAATTTGAATCATGCTTTGATCATAAAACCACCAACCAGCATGGGCCAGAAGACACGGCTAAGTAATTTTGCTTCATGATAATGCACAATTCATGATAACAATCTTCAAAACGTTAAAAGATCTTGCCTGAGAAGTATTAACCCACCCGCCATATTCACCAGATCTTGCTCCTTCAGATTACCACTTGTTCCATTCGATGGCACATGCACTTTCTGAGCAATACTTCAAAACGTAGGAAGAAGTGGAAAATTGGGTCTCTGAATGGCTTGCCTCAAAACAAGGAAAGTTCTGTTGGGATGGTATCCACAAATTACCTGAAAGATGGGGGAAATGTGTAGCTAGCAATGGACATTACTTTGAAAAAGCACTTTTGATGATTCTTTTGAAATTACTGTGTCTTCTTTGATTACAAAATTCACATTATTAACCGGTACACCTAGTAAAACTCTCACTGACACCAGTTGCACACGTGTGTTTTGATCTGTCATTGCCGATTGTGAATTTGGTTGTTTTTGTTAACATTCTAAAGCTGAAAGAAAGTGGCATCATCGACAGAATGTCTGAAGATCAACTATTGCACAACTGTCTCCATCTGACACTGGCCTCCGGTTTAAATTAATTCGAAGATAGTTTCCCATAATGCCAGCATTTGTGATGACTATTAATAAATCACAAGGACAAACTCTAGACAGTAGGAATATTCCTACCTGAACCTATTTTTGGACATAGTCAATTATATGTTGCTTTCTCTCGAGTTTGAAAAGCATGTGATGTTAAAGTTGTAAATACTTCATCAGAAGGGAAATTAGTTAAGCACTCTGAAAGTGTTTTTACTCTTAATGTGGTATACAGGGATATATTAGAATAAGTTTAATCAATTTATCAGTCATTGTTTTTATCAATGTGTTTATATAATTTTTATATCATGTTATTGTTTATTAATCAATTTCTATTTTACTTTCATATACATTTTACTAACTTTCTTCTATGACACTTCTATTATAGAGAAAGGGTAAATAGTGATGTTAAAATATTTCTTCTAATTAATTTCCTTTCAATGTGCACAAATCCGTGTACTGGGCCACTAGTATGAATATAAAGTACAAATGAAGGGTCTGACTTGGAAATAATTACCTGGGTAAGAATTCAACATAAAATCCCAGTTGTCAATTGGCTTCTATTCAGAATAGATTAAGAGGGGGAAATAGGCTTAATGACACCTGGCAAAAAGTAACATGTATGGCAGCAGTTCTAAACTACAGTTTAAAAATAATTTGTATGAACAGACTATAGTTTATGGACACAACTATTGCAAAAACACCCTCTGTTTATTTGAAAGTGTATTTCTTTTAAGTGCTTTTTAATAATAATTTGAAAGAGTACCAAATAATTTACCTTTTCTTCTTTATTAAGATTGAAGAATTGGAGGAGAAACTTAATGATGCACTTCACCAGAAGCAGCTACTAACTTTGAGATTAGACAGCCAATTGACATTTCAGCAGAAGGATGCCAGGTAAGTTTTTAAAATGCATCAATACCTACTTAGCAGTAAAAAGTAATGTCATTACCTGTTCATGCATGTGATTATAAGCTAACATAGAGAACTTATAAATCAAGATTGATAACAGTTTTACATCCAGCACAACAAAAAAGTAGCTTATTTGATACAGTCCACAAAATAAAAAAAGTCAATATTCGACATTTATTCAACAAACATTGCCAATGTAAGTGAACCATACGTGACGATGGGAGCTCTCTAAACTGATCACCACTTAACCTGCTGTCTTGATTAACCTTTTTTGCTCTGCAAAACATACTGATTGATTTTCATGGTCCTTTGAACTTTTCTGGCATAAAGTGTCTCTTTTTACTTGCATACTTTCGCCAGCTCAATTATCTACTTATCAAGAATCCATTGTGTTTACTCACAAATGTGCCTATGCTGGTTGTATTTATTATGCTTATGTAACTTAATTATAAAAACAAATATGAGTACAAAAAAGATGTTTCCTTTTTTATATAATAAAAACTATAATTAATTTTTGGAAAGGTTCAATAAAAAGGCATGACTAACAAAAAAATCATCTAAGTAAGAGTAAACAAAACAAATTTAGAGATTGGAAGCAAAAATTAAATCCATAAAAAGTATACTCTCAGTTTCTTCCCAACTATCTTTTAAGGTCTCTTGCCACTATAAAGAAATTGAACTAGGAAATTATGAACAATGATTTACACACATACATACAAAAAGCATACATCCGTATTTTAAATAATCTGGAATTTATGTAAAAATTTGAAGGTGAATGTTTATTTCTATATTTTAATTAGAAGGAGGTAAATGTGTAAATTAGGTGTTTTTTTCCCTTTATAACATTTCACTCTTTAGCTGACATTTAAAAAAGTTACCTGACTTAATTATGAGCCACTATCATGTTGTATCAGTGGCTCTCAAACTTTAGCATGCATCAGAACCATCTGGAAGTCTTCTTGGAAACATTGTTGGGTCCCATCCTCAGGTTCTGATTTGGATTGGCATCCAGCAAATTTCCATTTCTGCTAAGTTCCCAAGTCATGCTGCTGGTTCAGGGTAACACTTTTGGAAACTACTTCATTCAATAATAGGGTTTCTATTCTAATTCTTTAGAAATTTATCAGATTGAATGATGCTGAGAATGTAGTTAGGAGGCTATTGTGATAATCCTCTTGATCACTGATGAGAGTAAAAAGTATATGGATTATTAATATATTGAAGGTAGATTAGATATAGGATTTAAGAGAAAATGTGGAGCCAAGGATTGTGCCAACATCTTTAGCCTCAATAAATAAAAGAATGGACTAGCTATTAGTTATGATAAAAAAACAAATACACACACACACAGTAGAATAGGTTTGTGAGTGAAGAGCAGGAGTTCATTTTGGACATGTTAAGTTAGAATTATCAAATTAGAAATCCATTGGAATTGTATGAAAAAAAATATATTTACAGCACAATTTCTTGAGATGTTAACAGGAGATTTAGCAGTAAACTGATCAGAATTATCTCCTTTGTAGCCTGATATATCAGGTGGAGAACCAAAGATTTGTTCTAAACAGCCAAGACATTTTTTTCTAGGTACAGCTTGGTCAAGAACCAAATTATTCCAGATAGAATTCTTTCAAGAATCAAGGTTTGACTACCTATATTTAATGAGAAGGATTCAAAACCAGTGTATAAGACTTAAACCTTAAGCAGAAGAGATGTATAATTTTATTATTTGAATTTTTGAAATTATTCTTTTTTAAAGAATATTTTTATTGAAAAAAATTTTGAGAGGGAGGAAGGGAGAGGGAGAAAGAAAGAGAAACATGAAAGTGAGAGAGAAACATTGATTAGTTGCCTCAATTAAGCGCCCTGACTAGGGATCGAACCTGCGACCCTTCTGTGCATGGGATGATACTAACCAACTGAGTCACGCTGAAATTAGAATATTAATTCTCTATTTAATCATTTATGTGGCTACACATTTTTTATCCTTTTTATTGAATGTCTTAGGGTGACAGTGGTTAACAAAATTATATGGGTTTCAGGCACACAATTCTACAACACATTATCTGTATGCTGTATTGTGTGTTCACCATTCCAAGTCAAGTCTCTGTCCATCACCATTTACTAGTATCCTCCGTACACTTCTCTCCACTCTATCTCCTCTTGGCAATGTGGCTGACATTTAGTAATTGATATAGAATTGTCATTTTATATTTAATTAAGTAAGTAATATTCTAGCTAGAGCCAAATATACTATTTGAGCTTCTCATTTTCTAATCTTATGTCATTATAAAAAGTAAATCTTGAGCTTCTCATTTTCTAATCTTATGTCACTATAAAAAGTAAATCTTGAGAAGTTTTTTAAGCTTGCCACAAATTGTCTCTTAACAGAAAATATCAAGAACTGATGAAACAAGAAATGGAAACTATTTTATTGAGACAGAAACAACTAGAAGAGACAAACCATCAGCTAAGAGAGAAAGCTGGAGATGTTCGTCGAAACCTGCGTGACTTTGAATTGACAGAAGAACAATATATGAAACTGAAAGGTTTTCCTGAAGATCAGCTCTCTATTCCTGAATATGTATCTGTAAGTGTCTTAAATAATTTTTTTAAAAATGCACATATTTTCAGACTAACATTTGCCATTTATGTTAGCCATAACTTCTGAAGTACCCAATTATTTTATGGCCCTGATCTGAAGATGGTGAATGCTGTTCATTTCAGATCACCAAATTTTCAAGGGTCTTGATCATTGATCTCCAAAGGGAAGCAATAGGTAGAGCTCTGAAGTTAATGGCTGCATCGTCTATAGAAATGAATTATTTTATCATAAATTGGTGGTTTATAACCTTCTAAGCATGAAAAATTTTAACAGTTATAAGTGGTTGTGGGGGTTAAGGAGAGTAGAGAAGAGGGGAGTTCATTTGATTATAAAGGGGTTGAATGAGGGAAATCTTTATGGATCTAATTCAGGATTTGACTGCAGTGTTGGTTACACAAATCTACAAGGATTGATCTGTAGTAATAGTCTCAATGTTTTGGTTTCAACATCCCTTGACACTCTAAAAATTACTAAGTACACCAATGAGCTTTTGTTTATGTGGGCTATATCTGTTACTATTTACCATATTAGAAATTAAGAGAGACATTTTAAGACACGAAGACTATTTAAGCACACGTTTGGCTTAAGGATGTTGATATCTTCACACATCATGTAGCCACTGGCAGATGCCATTGAACAAGCATGAGAATGAGAGCAAAGCAGGCAAAAAATTTCAGTATTACTAGGAAAATAGATTTGATATTATAAATTCTCCGAAAGGGTCTCAGAGTGGTGGGGTAAGGACAGCAGTCCCCAGACTGCACATTGAGAACTGCTGGTTTATGATTGATTGATTGATAGATAGATAGATAGATAGATAGTAATAGGCTTGAATTTTTTCCATTTATAAAAGGGTTAGTTATAATAACAATATCTTTCTATTGAGGTAATTATGGAGATTAACTGATTACCTATGTAAAATGTTTAGCTTAGTCCTTAGAACATAGTAAACAATAAAATATTACCTATTATTTTGCTGTAGTGGTGGTTGCTACTATTGGTTCTCATTTGGATAAGGCTTCTAGATTAATGATTTCCTACAAAATATATTACTTTGTAGGAAATATATTTTTGTCCAGCTTTTTATTGAAACAACTTAAATATAATGTTACTGCCCAACGTGTACTGTCCAAAACAAATATCTTAAGTGCTGTTCCTAAGGTTTTATTCATAATTGATGTCAGGCAAATTCCCCTAAGAGAACTATGAGTGGGAAGAGAAGTCTGAACTGAATGGAAGTAGTGATCTGTAAGATACCTTCCGATTTATTGTGATTATCCCTTATATTGCAGTGGTAGCAGTACTTAGAGCTTTGCTAAGAACCTAAATGTGGACTTTTCATATATTATATTTAGGCATTGGAGATAGAGCAATGTCCAAAGCAGACAAATATGCTTGGAACTTACCTGTTAGTGGAGCAACACAGGCAATAAATTAAAAGTAAAATAATTGGAATGTTAATCATACATGCCCTAGAGTAGGGGTGTCGAACTCAATCAGAGAAGGGGCCAAAATCTAAAATCCAGCCTAAATCACGGGCCGAATGGTTTACTGAACAGTCATAAACTGTCATTGTGACGGAAACGCAGCGGAGTGCAGTGATGACAGCGAGGTGCGGGCCACATTGCAAGGCCTGGCGGGACGGATTTGGCCCGAGGGCCTTGTGTTTGACATGTGCTCTAGAGAAAAGAGCAAGAGTGAAGATTAGGAATGGCTGCCAGATGGGCATACTATTTGAAATCACGTTGTGGGAACCAGGGAGAGCTTTATTGATAGGGTGACATTTGATCAGAGCCCTGAATGGAGAGAAAGCATGACTTTTGCATTTATATGTGGGGAAAAACAAAACTTTGTCAGAAGAAACAGCAAGAGCAAAAGTCTTTGAATACTTGATGTGTTCAGGAAATAACAAGCAGCAGGTGCCAACTGGTGGTCTACGGACCACTGGTGGTCCATGAGGTCCGAAAGGTTGGCGACTGCTGGTATAGAGCAAGCATGTCAAACTGTAGCCTTCGAGCCACATGCCTCGTTTACTTGACCTGTGTTAGCCTTTGAGTTTGACATGCTTGGTGTAGAGTGAGGAGTGATAGGAGATGAGAAGTAAGTAATAATTTAAGATTAGAACTAAATTGAACATTGAGATTTCAAGTATTAGTAGTCAGGTCAATTAACAACTCTTAGTTTTGTACAAATAAAATTTTTTATATAGGCTCTTAATCTGAAACTCCTTAACACTTGTCTTTTATAACCTTAATATTTTACTTTTATTACTAATGATTGAAAGTACTGTAAATTAGCACATTTTAACTTCATTTTGCGTTTAAAACCTGTTTAATTTTTTTGTAAAGATTCGATTCTATGAACTAATGGATCCATTAAAGAAGGAAATCTCTGAACTACAAGTAAAAAAGAGTTACCTATCAGAAGAATTAACTGAAAACAAAAGCCAACTGAAACAACTGACAGAGGTTTGTATGATTTTGGTCACTGGAAGTACCAAGTTTTTCTATAAGGAATTCCTCAAGATTTATGACAGAAATGTAAAAGTCAAAGATAGAAAAATAGCACATGGGGATGCTGACTGTTGTGATTCTTCATAAATGGTAGGAGGAAGTTAAATCATTAAGAAGTAGTCATCTTAATGATTGACAAGATAAGTCCATGATATTCACCTATAATCATGATTGAACCTTTTGTTGTAAACTCATTTTATTCTCAGTTTTTCATTATAGATTAGAGGCCCAGTGCACGAAATTTGTGCACGGGGTGTGTGTGTGTGTGTGTGTGTGTGTGTGTGTCTGTGTGTGTGTGTGTGTGTGTGTGTGTGTCTGTCTCTGTCTGTGTTCCTCAGCGTAGCCTGCACCCTCTCCATCTGGGACCCCTCGAGGGATATCCGACTGCCTGTTTTGGCTCACAGTCCAGGACTACTTACTCCTAACCACTTTCCTGCCAGACTGCCTGCCTGTCTGCCTGATTGCCCCTAACCACTTCTGCCTGCCAAACTGATCACCTCCTAACCACTCCCATGCCAGCCTGATTGACACCTAGTTGCTCCCCTGCCAGCCTGATCAATGCCTAACTGCTCCCCTACCTACCCAATCCCCCCCATTGCCCTCTCCTTCTGTCCTGGTCACCCCCAACTGCCCTCCCCTATAGGACCTGCCCCCCCACACCCCCCTGCTGGCCTTATCACCCCTAATTGTCCTCCCCTGCAGGCCTGGTCACTCCCAACTGCCCTCCCTTGCACACCTGGTCCCACCAACTGCTCTCCCTTGCAGGCCTGGTCTCTCCCAACTGCCCTCCCCTTTAGGGCTAGTCCCTCCCCTGCCGACCATCTTGTGGTGGCCATCTTGTGTTCACATGGGGGCAGCCATCTTGTGTGTTGGAGTGACGGTCAGTTTGCATATTACCTCTTTATTAGATAGGATTAGCCTTGTTTGCAATATATGAAAAAAGCTACTATCCACTTGTTAGTCACTTTGCTTCTACATCAAATACAGTTAGCTCTCCTTCCTGATACTTGTTCAGAGCATATGCACTGATACTAGCATTGGCCCCACTGATGAGCATGGTACTCTTAAGGATCATTAATAACATTGTATCCCAGATTTTAGTTTGTTTCACTGGTGCTGGCAGCAGTGAACACAAAAGAGAAGGGTTCACCCTTTGAGAGTTTAAATTTTAGTAGATTAGAATTAGAACCTTGGATGATATCTTGGCACTTTTATTTTTGTGTGACCTTGAACAAGTCATTTAATGTTTCCTACTCTATCAAATGGAAAAAAATAATACTCTTTATTTATTTCATCGAATTGCCGGTATTTCTGTTTCAAAGTATAAATGTGATTTTTAGCAAAGTTGCATATAAATATTTAGTTTGTGTTTTACTTCAAGGATAGCTTTTACCAAAGATCTATTATCATAAGTATTGTAAGTAGCTATAATTTAATTTATATTTTGATACTGTTGTTTGCTGCACTATTAGTTCTGGACAGAATAGACTTATGTCATTAATATAGAGCCAATATTACAGGCCAAGTAAAGACCTAGTTTCCTCCTCTTATAGGAGTGAAGTCCTCAGGAGCAATCCCGAGAGGCCGATGTGCCTATGTGAACACAACTATAAGGTTCTATATATTGTTGTTGTTTTCCTTCTGCTAACCTCCACATTGTGCAGTAAACTATTTTGTATATTTAGAAGATAGCTTTTTCTTTAAAAAAAAAAAAAAATTGCTTGTATAGTCAGAGTAATAAAGAACAAAGTTGGAAGGCCTCAGTTTGACTAACTAATATTACAGCCTTAGACAAATCATTTAATCTCTATTATTTCTGTAAAATGTCCAGGCTGGTGATGGTGTTTGCAGTACCGGATTTATTAGAGACAAGACAGTTAAACTAACTTTCAGACTTGATTCTGCAACACCTTGTGGTACTTCAGCATAACTGAAGGACTTCTTAGTTTTAAAAAGCTGGAGGAGTTTTCTGGGTGTTTTTTTTGTTTGTTTGTTTGTTTTTAATTTTTATTTTTTATCAGGTCTCTTTTTTAATCACTTTAACATTTGGGGATTCTAAAAGTGATTTCTCTTGAACAGAGCATTCCTGGGGCCACACATACACAAAAAGGCTTAAATTCTACAATTATCGTTAGCATGTAATATCATTTTTATTTATTTTTTACTTTGTGGTGAAGCAAGTCTCTCCACTCTTAAGGATCATTAATAACATTGTATCCCAGATTTTAGTTTGTTTCAACTTTGCTAACACTTTTAGTATTTTATTGATAAGGAAAGAAATTATTATTAACACTTAGTATTACTGAGTGTTTTTAATGCACAAATAACTCTTGAACTTAGGAGCAGTTTTGTTTGTGAACTTGTATTAGTCAGGGTTCCCCAGAGAAACAACTAGCAGGATATATACACTGAATGGCCAAATTATTATGATCTCTGAACGCATAATGATCTGGCCATTCAGTATGTGTGTGTGTGTGTGTGTGTGTATATATATATATGAATTTGTGCATGAGTGGGCCTGGACCAGGGGGAGGGGACATGGGCGGTTGGCCAGCCTGCCTGCTTGTCAAACTCATAATCTGGCCAATCAGAGTGTGTGTGTGTGTGTGTGTGTGTGTGTGTGTGTGTAGATATCTATAGGTTGGTAGGTAGGTAGATAGTGATTTTAAGTAATTAGTTCACATCATTATAGAGGCTTTCCAAGTCCAGAATCTGAGAATCTGACAGGATAGTGTGGCAGGGTCACAATTCAGGGAAAAGTTGTAGTTCAAATACAAAAATAGTCTACTGACAGAATTCCTTCTTGCTCAGGGGAGGATAGTCTTTATTCTAGTAAGGCCCTCAGCTGGTTGGGTTAGGTCTACCACATTATGGAGGATAATCTGCTTTATTCAGAGTTTGCTAATTTAAATGTTAATCTCATTACAAAATACCTCACAGGAACATCTAAAATAATGTTTGACCAAATATTTGGGTACTGTGTCCTAGTCAGAGCACACATAAAATTAACCATCAGACTTCTTTCTTGTGTATGTTTGTTACAGGTTTACCACCTCTCAGCTTAAAAATGTAATCCTTTTCCTAAATTTAATAATAATATAAACAGAATCAAATCACAATTAGAAAAAAATATTAAGTACTATCTTATCTACCTAATAAAAGGTCTTAGAAATTCAGAGAATATGATTTAGACACAATAGAATTATTTTTATATTAAAGTCGCCCTTAAAGTTTGGTTCTTATATTCTGTCAAAGGCCTAGTAGAGGTCAACTTGCCAACACTGAGAAAAAGTAATTATTTTAAAATTAAAGTCTCATGAGTGAGGACTTTTTTATAAGGATACTAGAGGCCCAGTGCATTAAATTTGTGCATGGGGGCAGGGGTGTGTGTCCCTCAGCCCAGCCTGCACCCTCTCCAATCTGGGACTCTCCTCAAGGGCAGTTGGATATCCCTCTCACAATCCAGGACTGCTGGCTCCCACCACTTGCCTGCCTGTCTGCCTGCCTACCTGATTGATGCTTTACTGCTCCCCAGTCAGTCTGATTGCCCCCAACTGTCCTCCCTTGCTGGCCTGGTCACCCCTAACTGCCCTCTCTTGTTAGCCTGGTTGCCCCCAACTGTCTTCCCCTGCAGGCCCGGTTGCCCCAAACTGCCCTCCCTTCTGGCCATTTTGTGGTGGCCATCTTGTGTCCACATGGGGGCAGTCAACTTGTGTGTTTGAGTGATGGTTAATTTGCATATTATTTCTATTATATAATATAATGAATAATAAATATTATTTTATACTAAAATAATTTTAGCTTAATTATACATTGTGTTGGTACTTTTAATGGTTTATTAAATTACTGCTATAATATTTGGAGAATTCAAAGATATTCGTTCAAGTTTCATTGCTGCAACTTGACAATAACATGACGACCTTTGATTAAAAAAACTAAAAACTTAGTCTTTTCTACTCTCCTCTTCCCCAAACCTTAAAACTTCTCCATCTGTAAAATTGGGATGATAATATATAACACGTGCCTCACGTGGTCATTTATTATGAGAATGAAAATGATTCATTAAATAGTTATTATACATTTATGTGGCAAGCATTGTTCTAGCTGCTTGGAATACATCAGTGAACAAGACAGTGAGTTTATATTTTAAAAGGAGTGCAGGGAAACAAAGTGTAAATAAGTATATCACATGGTATGGTGAAAAATGATACCTGCAAAGGAAAAAAGAAAAAACCAACAGCTGGAAAAAAGCAATTGAAGTTCATAAACATTACAGTACAGATAAAGTAAGGATTGACTTGCAAGAGGATAACCTCAAGACAAATATAAGAAGTTCCTACTACTATTTCATAGAACAAGTATAAATTAATAGAAACTTAAAAGAGGGCACAATAGCCAACAAAAAAAATTGCCTGAAAAATGACCTGATAATCGCAACTGTCAACCAAAAAAAAAAGTTTAGGCCGTCATACAGAGTCAGAAGCATTCTCTGAATAAAAGTATTTCAATCCCAGAGATGCAAACCCAGGGGAGAAGACAGGCAGGGTTTATAAAGGCAAAATAGAAAAAGGTAATTCTGTCTCACAAATGAAGGATTGCTAGTTATGTTAACAGGGATTGGTTAATCCCAATATGTAAATAGAGGAGGTGAAAACTACAAGGAAGGAAGTAGAGTCTTTGGGTGTCCATGGGGCAGTTGTTCCAGGATGTTTATGGCTCCAGGATGTTTTGATCAGAACATGGGCATCACTCCTTAGTAGCTCCTGACTCTTATTTTAAGTGACTTTCTTTGCATTGTTCATTCTATTTTATTAAATATTTGTTTCTCTATCACAATTCCATAGTAGTTTACTAAGAGAAACTAAGATCTTGTTAACTGAATATGAGTTTTCAGACTGGGGATTAGGAAAACAAATTAGCCACTTTTTCTGGATTATCTTTTTCCAAAATAACCTCAGTTGTTCTTTTTTACCACACGGTGGCAGCATGTATCCACCTTTTTCTTCAACTGCTTTCAGCTCCTCAGATAATCTTGCCACTTTTTACTTAGAGGCCAAACTATTATATTAGGTTACCTTATTTTTATTTAGAATCCAGATTTCATATCAGCTGTCTAAACCAAACTAAAATAATTCAGTAGATTTATAACTGGGAGAAACTGTTATAAAAACTGAAACCTTTCTGGCATAACATGTACTCTTCAGATAAAAGGTATCTCAATTATTACATTGAATTTATAATTAATGCCTAACAGAAAGCCCAAGTACAATTAATTCTGCTTTTGTTCATATAACCTGCTGGTTCGTGGCAGATAGGAGGTGAAACTGTTTTAGAAATTTAATAGAATGTGATTTTTTAAAATATATTTTTATTGATTTCAAGGAGGAAGGGAGAGGAAGAGATAGAAACATCAAAGATGAGAGAGAGTCGTTGCTTGGCTGCCTCCTGCACGCCCCCACTAAGGGATCAAGCCCACAGCCATGGCATGTGCCTTTGACTGGAATCGAATCTAGGACCTTTGAGTCCCCAGGCGTATGCTCTATCTACTGAGCCAAACCAAGTAGGGCAAGAATGTGATTTTTGACCTTTGAAAAAGAAGTCAGTCTTCATGAAATACCAATGTTATTGGATTTCTGAAATCCTCTTTCATAATTTATTCCTTCATCTTTAGTTATTTGAAAATAATACCTAGATACTAACACTGGAAAATAGGGTTTATCTTTTCTTCAAGTTTAGAGTTTGGTTATAAGTGTCAATAAGAATCTCTAGCATATTTTGAGCTGTATAATAAACATGTGCTTGTGTATGATACTTAATGTTTTCATAAGTGCTATATTTTTACTTCTTAATTATGAGATCTCTTTATAACAAGTCACAATTTTGAACCAGTACATGTAGTTAAATTATATGCAGTTGTTTTGTGTTGTAGATTCATTTCATCATGCTTCTTTCATTTAAAAAATATTAGTACTATATAAGGAGGGCATTGATGAGTCTGTACTTAATAAAGCTATTAAGTTTCATGAGGAAATGGTGAAATAATTTTCTTTCATGAGAACTTTGGTAACTAGGAAGCAATAAGAGTGTTTTGTTCAAGACAACTTCCTTGTTTAGAAATATAGTTACATTTATTGAGAAAAATTCTGCAAGATTACCTTGAGTTTCATCTTAAGTAGTCATATATGAGTAACCCGGTTAATTCTTTATGTATGAAAATGATATATTTTGTTAATGATACATACTTGTTATTCAGGTTTTTATATTTCAGGGAATGTTAGCTGTTTTCTGAAGTTTCTTTTTTATCCTGCCCAACTTGTGAGAATTTTAAGGAGTGAATTCTCACTTTCCCAAAATAGTTCATCAAACCATTTCTTCTCATTTACTACACTGCTAACCACTGTAAACTAATTCTGATTTGAACCAGTGATTTTAAGGTAAATGTCACTATATCTCATTTGCAATTGCCTTAGCTGTTTCTATCGCCCCACAGGCAGGAGATCACTTCATTTATCAGAGATTTATTTTGACACAGAGGTTACCACTATCTTTTTCAGTTTACGTAGGGTGAGGCAAAAGATTTAAAGAAATGTATTATATCTAAAGTAAGTGCCTTTTAGTTTATACAGCTAACTGTTTAAAGTGAACCTATATAATTGCATCTTTGAATAATGTTTTACATTTTGTAGAAAACATTTAGGTTGATGTTATTTTGCCAAATGATTTTTAAATATGTGTTTAAGGAATATTTGTAGTAATTGTTTAAAAGGAATCCAAAATCAGTATGTTTTATGTGTGTACCATATTTTAACCCATACAGTTTGCAACTAAAGTTCTCTAACACCCTGGATTTGAGAAGTAAATAATAACATTACTTCTAGTTAATAGTTTTATAGTTTCCACAGAACAGATTCCTCAATAAGTAGGAACTTGAAATTAAGAAAAAACTATGCATGAACTCACGAAAAACTAGATTCTGGTTCTATTTCTGCTAGCTCTGGAATTCTGGACAAATCATTTAACTCCTCTAGGCCTTAATGTTCTTATCTTGAAAATAAGAAGATGGTAGTAGATTATCTCCAGGGTATCATTTATCTCTGAAATACTATAAATCTAAAATGCTTAGCTGCTGATGTTTAGAAATCAGACGTTTGGGACAGAAAGGCATCCTGTATAATAAAGGCCTAATATGCAAATTATTGGAAAGGCAGAATGACCAGTGGCACAACCAATCACTATGACACGCACTCACCACCAGGGGGCAGATGCTCAATGCAGGAGTTTCCCCCAACTGCAGGCCCTTGGCCAGCCAAGGCAGATGCCAGCGGGGGCCTCCCAATTACCCCACCAGTTGTCCAACAGATTAGCCCTGATCACCAGCCAGGCCTAGGGACCATACCTGTGCATGATTTTCATGCACTGGGCCTCTAGTCTCATTGTAAATATTAAAGATCTAGTAGTTGATAACTTAACTAAAACACTATAATATAAAATTTTCAATATTTGTGTCAGCCAAACAGTCAAACGTAAGTAGAGACATAACAAGTAACAAAAGTGAGGACCTATTTGCTACCACCTTCCTACTCTCTTTCCCCTTTGATATGTGACTCTCACATGTCCTCCTCTCCAGGACAAATACAAGCCTCCTTGCAGAACTTATTTCACTGCTTTAAAAATGTTTGTTACATACAGAAGAGATCTTAATTGAATTTTTGCAAAGTGAATACACCCAGTTAACCACCACCCCCATCAAGTTAACTTCCACCCCCATGGAAGTTCCTTTTATGCTGTCTTTCTTGAAATATTCAAAATTTTCTGCATATAAATATACTAGAGACCTGATGCACAAAATTTGTGCAAGAGTAGGCTTTCCTTCCCTGGCTGCTGGCACCGGCTTCGTTCCAGGCATCAGCAGGCACCCGGGACCCAGGCTTCCCTCGCAGCTCCGGCTTCATCCAGAAAGGATATCTGTTCAAATTAGCATATTACTCTTTTATTATTATAGATAATTATTAATTTTAAAGTCATTTTTTCTACATCTTGATCTAGTTATTATATTTTAAATGCACAAAGCCCATTGAAATTTTAATATTAGTTCATTCTACAAGCATTTCTAGTGTAACTACTGTGCAAGTATTACTGGGTATATAAAGATAAAGCAGGTCTCCAAGGAACTGCAGGTCTCAGATGAATATAGAAAAGGTAATGGTTATGTGCAAGACAAGAAAACATGCTATTACAATAACAGATTTACCTTTTTTGGGCTAGAGATAGCCTTCTATTATTTTTGTGTGTGAATAATTTAGGAGACGGAAAAGATAACATTAACCTTGCTAGTCAAAATCAGTTCCATTCTAGATATATAGGAAATTGGAGAACAATTGAAATCTTTTCTTGGACTTGGATTGTCCTTATTTTTTCTGTGTATTTTTATTTTTATTGTCATAGAAGGAAATGGAGATTTTCTGTTAAGCCATTTATTATTTTATAGAAATGTTCTATTGGTACAGGCTGGTGATTGGAAATTTTGTGTATTCCTTTTTTAATGTTTGAAAGATTGTTTACTTTTTTTTTTTTTTAGTCTATTTAATGTCCTCTTTTGCTTCTTCTATATAATAAATTATATTATGTTAATAGAATAATGGTATTCTATTAATAAATGTATTATATAGAAGTTTTGCAATTATTTTAATAATTTTCTCAAATTATTAAAATAATTGCAAAACTTCAATATAATAAAATGGTAGAGTAATAAGTACTAAGATGATAGAAAACTTTGATAAAACTTTCCTTATGATGTGAGAGGCAAGAAACAGGTACTGTGTCAAAAGTATACATTTTCTGACAGAAGTAAGAAACAGGTACTGTGTCAAAATATAAGACAGGCCTCTAACTCAGATTTGGGGCTTGGAGCCTTCCCATAGAAGTTGATGTTGAGTTTAAGACAGGAAAGAATACATAGGGACAATAGAAAAATAGCCTTTTCTCCTTTATTTACCCTTAACCTCAAAATTCTCCATAATCATTGAATTTGTTTCATTTTTAAGAAAGATGCTACTTATTTTATTTTCCAATGTTATGCTTTAATCTATTATAGTTGCTAATAGTATATTTTTTTCAAAATGTAAAAGCAATAATTTTATTTAAGGAGAATTTTTTTTCACCTAATAAGTTCTCAAAGAAAATGTTGAGCCAAAACTGGTTTGGCTCAGTGGATAGAGCGTCAGCCTGCAGACTGAAGGGTCCCAGGTTTGATTCCGGTCAGGGGCATTTACCTTGGTTGCGGGCGCGTCCCCGATGGGGGGTGTGCAAGAGGCAGCTGATAAATGATCCTCTCTCATCAATTTTTCTAGCTCTCTGTCCCTCTCTCTTCCTCTCTATAAAAAATCAATAAAATATATTTAAGAAATATATTTTTTTTAAAAGAAAATGTTGGTAGAATATATATTCCTTCCTACACTGAGTGCCTTATTATGTTTGATTATATGGTGTTCATATTTAAAGAAAACATGTATGTATAGTGTGTGTGTGTGTGTGTGTACCTCCTGAAGAGTTGTTCTCTGGACCAGGATTTTATATCTTTAATATTTTAGGACCAGATTCTGATGTCCTCTTAGATCTTTACATTTTAGATCTTGTCACTTGCACACTTAGAAAACCCCTATTTATTGGGCATTCACGTCCTCTAGATTCCCTACCTTATAACTTTACTCATTTGCAGACCACGGGGAATTCTTTATTTAAAGTGGGAACCTTGCTCTAGATTTAAGTATTCCTTTTCATTTTACTCTTGCCTTGGTTACTTCTATGACTCATCCACAATCTTGGCCATGCATTTTATTGATTTTCTCAAATTCAGTGATTGCTTCTTCTCTACTTCAGCACTTAGTCTCCTGACCCACAGTCTGTTCCTTGTCACTCAGACTGATTTACTTCTGAAGTTATCTATTCAGGTTGATCATTAAACATATTACTTTCAATATATCCATGTTTCTTAGTCATCTGCTTCCAATTTATAGTTAACAGAATAGAAACAGTCCATGTGATTTATTTATCAGTCTCTTCCTAAATTTATTTACATCCCTTTTCATCATGTTGTCAGTCTCAAACCTTTTCTTACCAGTGTTCTCTAATTCCTCCCCAGATGTGTTTTTATCAAACCCTGCCTGATAAAACCTTATTCTTCATTTTTCTGATTAAGCACTAGTAGAGAGAATCAGTTAGGTAGTAACAAGCACTATACGTTTATTGTAACCAACTTCAAATGGACCCACAAAATTGTGCTGAAATTCCTTTTTTTTTCTTTTTTTTTTTTTCTAGTCCTCTGATTTCTCACAGAGGTTATTTTAAGCATTCACCACTTTCTCACTCAGACGATGATTTTGGTAGTATTCCATTTCATAGAGAAAATAGAAATCCTCAGATGAAACTCCCACAATTGCCTACCACAAACCTACACTTTTATATCTGTACTCATTCTGTTTTGTTTGTTATAATTATTTATAGTGGGAAGAGTTTGCTTTCAAGGAATGAAAAAATCTTATGTCTTTAGAAATCAAGTGGGTAGTATAAATGTGTGAAGCAGTAGGCTAAGTAGTAGTTCTGTAAGCACTAAGGGCTTCAAAATTGTTTTTAATACAGAATACTTCACTTTACTGTGCTTTGCTGTGTGCTTCGTAGATACTATGTTTTTCATGAATTGGTTTGTGGCAACCCCGTATCGAGCAAGTCTATTGGCACCACTTTTCCAATAGCATTTGCTCACTTGTGTCTGTCACATTCTGGTAAGTCTCACAATGTTTCAGACTTTTTCATTATGATATTTCTTATGGTGATCTGTGATCAGTGCTTTTTGATATTACTGTTGTAATCGTTTTGGGTGCCATGAACCACTCCCATATAAAACAGTAAACTTAACAGATAAACATGTATGTTCTGGCTGCTTTACCAACCTGATTCATTCTCTCTCTCTCTCTCTCTCTCTCTCTCTCCCTCTCTCTCTCTCTCTCTCTCTCTCTCTCTCTCTCTCTCTCTCTCTCTGTCTCTCTCTGTCTCTCTCTGTCTCTCTCTCCCTGCCTCCCTGCCTCCCTCCCTCCCTCCCTTTCTTTCTCTTTTCTTCTCTCTCATCTCTTTCTCATCTCTCTCTCATTTCTTTCTCTCTCTCTCTCCCTTGCCTCTCTCCTATTCCCTGACACAACAATATTGAAATTAAGCCAATTAATTATCCTACAAAGGCCTCTAATTTTTCAAGGAAACAAGTAGTCTCATGTCTCTTACTTTAAAACAAAAGCTGGAAATGATTAAATTTAGTCAGGAAACCATGTCAGAGGCCAAGAAAGCTAGGTCAAAAGCTAGACCTCTTGCATCAAATAGTCATGTTGTAAATGCAAAGGAAAAGTTCTTGAAGGAAATTAAAAATGCCACTCACTGAACATATAAATGATAAGAAAGCGAAACAGCCGTATCACAGACATGTATAAAGTTTAGAAGATCAAACCAGCCACAACATTCCCTTAAGCCCAAGCCTAATCCAGAGCAAGGCCCTAACTCTCTTCAGTATGAAGGCTGAGAGGGGTGAGGAAGCTGCAGAAGAAAGTGTTTGAAGCTGGAAGAGGCTGGTTCATGAGGTGTAAGAAAAGCCATCTCTATATAAAGGTGCAAGGTGAATCAGCCAGTGCTGATGTAGAAGCTGCAGCATGATATCTAGGAGATCTAGCTAAGATAATTAACGAAGGTGGCTGTACTAAACAACAGATTTTCAATGTGGAAGGAACAGCTTCATAGAGGGAAAAGATGTCATCTAGAATTTTTATAGATATAGAAAAGTCAATGCCTGGCTTCAAAGCTACAAAGCAAAGACTGACTCTCTTGTTAGGGGCTAATGCAGCTGGTGACTTTTAAGTTGAAGCCAGTTCTTATTTACCATTCCAGAAATTCTAAAGCTCTTAAGAATTATGTCAAATCTACTCTGCATATGCTCTACAAATGGAAAAACAAAACATGGATGACAGCATATCTGTCTACAACATGGTTTACTAGTGTTGTAAGCCCATGCTTAACACCTATTGCTTAGAAAAGAAAGATTCCTTAGAAAATATTACTACTCATTGACAATGTACTTGATTAACCAAGAGCTCTGATGGAAATGTATTAATATAATTAGATGAATGTCGTTTTCATGTCTGTGAGCACAACATTCATTCTGCAGCCCATGGAGCTAGGAGGACTATTGATTTTCAAGCCTCGTTTTATTTAAGATTTACATTTCTTAAAGCTGCAGGTGCCAAGAGATGTTGATTCATGTGATAGATCTGGGCAGAGTAAATTTTAAACCTGGGAAGAATTCATTATTCTAGATGTATCGATATTAAGAACTTTCATGCCCAGCCAGTGTGGCTCAGTAGTTGAGCTCTGAGCTATGAACCAGAAGGTCATGGTTTGATTCCCAGTTAGGGCATATTCCCAGGTTGTTGATGCAATCCCCAGGATGGGGCATGCAGGAGGCAACTGATCAAAGATTCTCTCTCATCATGATGGATGCTTGTATCTCTCTCTCCCTGTCCCTTCCTCTCTGAAATATATATATTTCATAGCTGGCCAGGCCTTCACCACCCCCCCTTCCCCGGCCTCTCCACCACAATCCTCCTCCCATTTTCCTGACCAGGATGCCCCAACTTCTAGTCAACAAAATACACTTAACATGCTACTAACCCAACCTTGGCCAGTGTCTCTGGGGTCCAGCCCTTGGGGATGAAAGGGGTTTCCTCCTTAGTGTCTGACTCTGCCCAGCTGTACTACGCAGACCCCTCCCATTGCAGGATGCCAGACCCAGCGAGGGTGGCCAATGCTCGCGTGGCCTGGGTGCTGCTGCCGTGAAGCAGGAGTGCCTCCGCTTGGAAGGCCTCAGACCGTCCACCCCTCCCTCTGTCCCAGGACCCACAGGCGCCTCCCCACCAACGGTCTGTGCCTGGGCCTATTGCCTTCCTCCCACATCTGGGCAGGCCTCCCCACTTTGCACTGCCTGCGTCCTGCCCCTTGCCCAGCGCACCTGCTTCGCCCTCCTGCGGTCGCTACCTCCTCCCTCGTTCAGCCCCAAGTTTCCTTCCCTTTTCTATTCCTGTGTCTTTTTCTTGTTCCCTTTCTGTATTTCCATTTCTCCTCTCAGCCTGTCTGCATGCAGGCCTCTCCCTCTCCTTTCTTATCCCCTCCTATCATATCCTATCCTACCTACCCCGGGCCTTGCAGCTTAGAAAAGAAAGATTTCTTGGGAAATATGACTACTCATTGACAATGTACTTCATCAACCAAGAGCTCTGATGGAAATGTACCAAGGGAGGCACCTGCTGATAAGTCGTTATGTGACGGCATCCCAACCAATTTGCATATTATCCTATTATTAGATAGATATCATAGTAAAATTCCATTCTCATGGGGAACATCAGTGTAGGAGAAGATCCTAATACTACACCAAGCAAAACATATTGAATATAGTTTTCCCATAATCACATTTTCAAACAGCCCTTCAATAGAAATTTGGGGGATGACATTTAATTTTCTTTGGGAAGGAGGGTAGTTATGATATTTTAAAATTATGTATAAATACTTTAAAGAAGACACAGTATCTTACTCATCTTTGTATCTACAGTAGGGGTGTCAAACTCAATCAGAGAAGGGGCCAAAATCTAAAATCCAGCCTAAATCGCGGGCCGAATGGTTTACTGAACAGTCATAAACTGTCATTGTGATGGAAACGCAGCGGAGTGCAGTGATGACAGCACGGTGTGGGCCACATTGCAAGGCCTGGCGGGACGGATTTGGCCCGCGGGCCTTGTGTTTGACACAGGTGATCTACAGTGTCTCACGCAGGACCATTTGCATAGAAATATCCAGTATTTGAGGAATGAATGTGACCACACTTAGCTGGTCAGCTACTTAAGAAAGATTTGGGACAAGTTGTGTTTAACATAACAGATTCTGGGGTAGAGTTGATGGTGGCTTGCAAAAACCTTGTAAGTTCAAAGAGGAAAAATAAGAACTCTGACCCTGTGTCATGCTTCTCCCATTTCCATATTCATTTAATTCTTAATTAATTTGTTCAGAAGCATTTATTTCACTTTTACTGTATACAAAGTATTGTGTATAATGATAGAGATCCAGATAGAGGCTCAGTTTCTACCCTTAAGATGTTTACATTCTGGTGAGGTATATAGAATGCTAGTTTGATGGTACAGTGAAATAGGTGTTCTGTAGGAGGCAAATATTCAAGTACTGTGCAGCTATTCAGGCATTGACAACACATTAGAAGGAGCTTGGTGCATTGAGAGAACTTCACATCTTCAGTAGAGTTGAAAGATGAAGTGTGAACATGAGAAATGAGGCTCATAGTAAGCAGGGCCAGGTTATGGTTTTAAGGTTTTTACTTCCACCTTTCTTCCATAGTTCTACAGTTCATTTCTGCTGGTCTGGTGAGTGGAGGAGGGAAGATTAGGAGAGAAGTATATTCCAAGTGCCGTAAAATCCCTTTTTTTGCTAAATACCGCCACTGAAATTGCATGTCAATCTCTTCAGTAACAATATTTCATTGTAGATATTTTATATTCATGTGGCTCTTTGTCTCTAAATTGTGAACTCAAGACTAGGGGCTGTTTTATTCATTTCCTTGTCTAAAGTATCCCATAGTAACTTGGTAAATTTTGAAACATGTCACTTAACATTTATATTCATTGTATGTATTATTCTAGTAACCAAGACATAGGAGTGCTATTTAAAAATAAAAAATAGAGCTGAAGTTTTAAACAGGTGGACTTAACAAACTACTCTGTGGGTTTAAGATTATCTGTCTTTGAATAGAGAAAAATTACTAAATAGGAAAATTAAGGATTTTTTTAAATTATAAGGACATTCATAGCTTAACAGAAGAATTCAGTACAGAATTCGGTCAACTGTGTTTAGTTTGAAATGTTTTATTATTGTTTTGGTTTATAGACTTATGAAGAAGATCGAAGAAACTACTCTGAGCTTCAAAATAAATGTCAACGTTTGGCTTTAGAATTAGCAGACACAAAACAGTTAATTCAGCAAGGTGACTACCGTCAAGAGAACTATGACAAAGTCAAGAGGTAAGGAGTTAAAATGGGTACAGTAGTTTTTTTTTTCATTTTTAGCATGCACCTGAATTCAAAGTCAACTGATGTTTTTTTTACTTTTTCAATTTTTACAAGAGTTTATTTGACCCAAACTGACAACATATACTGGGAAGCAAGATCTTGAGTCACCTGAATTTTTCCAATTGATATTGTTAATTCTGCTTTGTATAGTCAAGTACTGCTTAACAATGGGGATATGTTCTGGAGAATTGCATCATTAGGCAATTTAGTCATTGTGCGAAGATCTTAGAGTGTACTTACACAAACCTAGATGGTATAGTCTACTACTGTAATTATGTGTGCTTTACTTTCATACAGCTGGCAGTGCAATAGGTTTTTTTTACATCAACATCACCACAGACATGGCATGCATTGCTTTATGATGTGTGACTATGATGTCATTAGGCAATAGAAATTTCTCAGCTCCATTATAATCTTATGGGACCACCATCATATATGCAGTCCATCCTAGACCAAAAATCATTATGTGGCATATGACTATACCTTATTCTTTTTCTGTCTCCATAGTTTTGACTCTTTCAGAATGTAATATAGTTGGAATCATGCAGTATAGAGCCTTTTCAGATTGTCTTATAGTAATACTAGAGGCCCAGTGCATGAAATTCATTCACAGGTGTGGTTCCTAGGTCTTGCCAGTGATCAAAGCATGAGCATCTGGCATGGAAGGGTAGGTCCCAGCTGACCTCTGGGCCCTGGGCAGCACCTGGGTCCCCAGGCGCCTCATGCCCCCCTCCTCCTGAGTCACAGCATCCAAATCCCCATCCAGAGATGTGGTAAGCATGGCCAAACACCACAGGCCAAGGCACAGTGGGCCTCTGGGCTGCCTAGCAGTGCCGCATGGAAGCCAGGCAGGCAGCATGCTCTCTCCCGGCTGCCTTGCAGACCAGCTCCTGTGAGAACCCACTGGGAGCCAGACCGGCCCTTGCAGTCCCGGTGGCTGTGGCCTGGCTCACCCGGAAGAGGCGTGCGCCCTGGCATCCCAGGGGACGGCAGCAGGAGGAGTGAGCGAGCCCGGCGGACATCCTGCATTCTGTCTGCACCTCTGTCCTCTTCATCCCCGCCGCCAGGTAGACGCCCACCTTGTTCTGTGCTGCCCCCTACTAGTCAGTGCACATCGTAGCAAGCAGTCAAACACCCGCTCTCCTAGTTGAAAGACCAACCAAGGGGGCAATTTGCATATTAGGCTTTTATTATATAGGATACATTTAAATTTCCTCCATATCTTTTCGTGGCTTAATAGCCTATTTCCTTATACCATTGAATAATATTCCATTGTCTAGACATCGCACAGTTTATTTATCCACTCACCTACTGAAGGGCATCTTGGTTGCTTCCAAGTTGTACCAGTTGTGAAGAAAATTGCTATGAACATCCATGAGCCAAATTTTGCATGGATACAGTTTTCATCTCCTTTGGTAAAAATGAAGGAACACGATCCTGTGTTAAGAGTATGTTTAGTTTTGTAAAAACTTCCAGACTGTCTGTCCCAAAGTGGCTATACCATTTTGTATTTCTGCAAACAATGAATGGGAATTCCTGTTGCTCCACGTCTTTGTCAGTGTTTGGTATTATCAGTGTTCTGGATTTTGACCATTATAATCAGTTTTTAGGTGTTACTCATTGTTATTTTAATTTGTGTTTCTCTGATGACATGATTTTGAACATCTTTTCATGTGCTTATTTGCCATCTGTATATCTTCTCTGATGAGGTGTCTTTCTGTTAAGCTTTTTGTTGGCTCATTTTTTAATTGGGTTGTTTGTTTTCATACTGTTGGGTTTTAAGAGTTCTTTGTATGTTTTGAATTACTGTTCTTTATCAGATATGTCTTTGGCAAATATTTTCTTCCAGAGTGTGGCCTATATTTTTATTCTCCTGACATATACCTTATTCTTCATTGCATTTTAAAAGCATGTCATTTTGGCAGTTTGATGGGTTTAAATTGTATTTTTATATCAGTTGTTTTTATTTTGTTTAGAAGTTGCTGCTTGAAGATAGAAACTCAGTAAAATCCTATGTTTGAATTTTTACTTGATTCCTTTTATTTTATGAAGTCAATATATTGATAAATACTTTATAGTTTTATTTGAAGTTTTTTTCAGACAAAAGGCATTCTTTTTTCTTTTTTTAGAAAATAATATTTTCTGTGAATATATTTCCCAATGTATTGCTACTAAGTAGCTCTGGCACATAATTTGCCTTCTACTGGAATATGCTTTTCTGTTGTTTGTCCATTAATGAACTACTACTTAGCTATATGTCCCTTAGGAAAATCTCTTATCATTCTAGGCCAAATATTTATCATCTCTGAGATGATGCTAATACAAATATTGTATCTGCTATTTAAACTTAAGCAGATCAAATAAAGGAATATTTATGAAAGTATTTGTATATATAGAGAGAGATGATTCTAATTGTTTACTACTGTATCTACCCGTAGGTAAAATAATTCTTGAAATACAGTAGTCACTCAACAAGTATGTTTAAATGGTTTGTAAATTGTATAGCACCATAAATAAATCTGCAAGGATTTGGGGACATAACATTGATTTTCCTTCTTCTACCATGAGTAACATCAGTATGTATTATTATGCATTACTATGTAGGTATTGTTATGTCAAAATACAGTAATTATTATTTTTAAAAAAAAAATTTTATATATTTTATTGATTTTTTACAGAGAGGAAGAGAGAGAAATAGAGAGCTAGAAACATCGATGAGAGAGAAACATCGACCAGTTGCCTCTTGCACACCCCTCACCGGGGATGCGCCTGCAACCAAGGTACATGCCCTTGACCGGAATCGAACCTGGGACCTTTCAGTCCACAGGCCAATGCTCTACCACTGAGCCAAACCGGTTTCGGCAAAATACAGTAATTATTGGAACACGAAATCTATGAGTATTATACTTAGTCGGCTCTTGAATAAAGCTGGATTTCAAAAGAATAATTTAAAAATAAAATAGATTGTGATGGTAAAATGATATTTTGAGTTGGTGTTTTGATATCCTCTCAGCTATTATATAATCTACTAGAGGCCTGATTCATGAAACTCATGCAAGGGGCTTGACCCTTGCAACTGTAACAGCTTGCCTCAGCGAGGTTGTTCGGCTGTCTGTTAATCATATTATGTTTTTATTATTATAGAGGCCTGGTGCATAAAATACTTGGGGCGGGGGGTATTTGGGGGAGGGTATCCCTCAACCTGGCCTGCACCTGCTGGCAGTTGGACATCCCTCTCACAATCTGGGACCACTGGCTCCTAACCACTCGCCTGCCTGCCTGCCTGATTGCCCCTAACCACTTCTGCCTGCCAGCCTGTTCACCCCCTAACTGCTCCCCTGCCAGCCTGATTGACACCTAACTGCTCCCCTGCTAGCCTGATTGCCCACAACTGCCCTCCTTTGCTGTGACCTGCCTCCTCTGCCAGGACCCCCCTCTTCTGTGCGAGGTAGCAGAGACTCCAGGACCAGCCTCCTCTGTGCCCGCAGAGCCGCAGGACCCCCAGGCCTCACTGTGTGGAGCAGCCACAAGGCCCTGCCTCTGCTGTGTGCACAGCCATCTTGTGACAGGCATCTTGTGATGACGTCACACAAGGGATTTCACATGTAGGTGTGACGCCATCTAGGCTTTTATTATATAGGATAGCAATAATAGATAAAATATGGAAAGAGAATATTAAAAAGCATGATAATCAGAATAATCTAGTAGACATGAATGAAGAATAAGTGAACTGCATTGATAATTATTTAAGGTTGATCATGTGCAGGGGGGGTCATTATATCATGTATATGTATAACAAAAATATGATAAATAGATTTATGTGCTAAAAATGGAACAGAAAAACAAACAAGCAAGAGGGCCTCAAACTGTAAACCCTTTGGTTCACTCAATAGAAATAATTAATTTTTAAAAATGTTTTGGGGTGATAAATAATAAAAAATTTAAAAATGTTTTGGGGTAAAAAAATCACTTTATGTTCTTTATAAATTCTCACGTATGCAAAAGGAAATAGTATGTGGATGTTAATTGCATAATTATTAGAAAGAATTAAAATGCTCTTCAGAAATGGAAAATGAGTTGTGATTTATCTCTACAGTGTAATTCTGTCTAGCAATTGAAATCATTAGATAATACTTTAATGTATTTATATGGGTAAATTAAATACAAAATATTAAATTTTGAAAGAAAAATGCATGTGCCTATTTTATTTTAAGAAACAAAAAGCAGTTTACTATTTTCTGTCATTAAATAATGTTCTCAGTTTTATTTTGTAATTTCATTGTCTCAGCTCTTTCTCTAAGGAGTCCTGCTTCCTATTAGTGGGGATTACTATTCAAATATTAAGATTTGGTGCTGGTCATTGCTACATTGGTCATTGTTTCTAGGTCCTTTCACTAAGCAGAGGCAGTGGAGAGGGAATAGGAAGGATGGCTTAACACACTATGGAAAGATCTTACTGATATCTCTAATTGCAATTCAACACCATAGTAGCTAGTTTAAAGGGGTTCCGACTTGTCAGATGTTAAATATCAAAATGAAATATTAGCAATATTCATTGAATAGAAAAAGAATCCTTGACTACATGCTAATAATAAAGAGGGTCTTACAGATGAATGCTAATGGAAGCTAAAACCGTTGGGTAAAAAAAAAAATATGTTAGGGAACAGAATATATAATTTCAAAGTATGTTCTCACAGATTACTTATTCATTGCAAAGGGCAAAAAGGTACCTTTACATTTAGAACTTTAGCAGATACTATCTTGGGCAAATGATCAAAGCTACTATCACCAATCAATGGATAGAGTAACATCATGTGCCTCTATATGTGATCTACTAAAAACACAATATTTATCACTTACATAGTATTTCTGCCCAAAGTGCTTACTGTGAATCTAATCAATGTTGTAAAAGGCAAAGATGGGCTAAGGAACTGTCAAGGTAAAGGAAACTAAAGGCCGATGGTACCCAAATAAAATGCATGCTAATATGTAGGATCCTGGACCAGGGAGAATTTGCTGTAGTGGATATTTTTGGGACAAGTGACAGAATTTGAAACTGGATTGTATATTTAGATAATAAGGTTAGCGCTAAATCTCCTGAATTTGATATGATATTCTGATTATATAAGATAATATTGTTAATCTTAGGTAATTCAGAGTGAATTATTTAGAGATAAAGAGTCCTAACGTCTGCATATAACTCTTAAATAGTTAAGGAGGGTGCACCTGTATGTGTTCATATGTAGATGTGTAAACATGTGTTTGAATATAGATGTGTACACATCTATTCATATATATATATATATATATATATATATATGTATATATATGAACAACAGAGAGAGAATAAGTATGACAAATATTTAGTAAATAATACAAAGTAAATGACAAAATGTTACCAATTATTGAGTAAAAATATGGAAAAAAACATAGAGGGGGGTTGGGGAGAATTGATAAAAGAAGGTGAAGAGATTAGCCAAAGAACATAATGCATAGCCCATGGACACAGACAACAGTGTAGTGAAGGGGAGGCGGGGGTGGGGGGGTGGTGGTGAAAGGGGGAGAAAATGGGGGACATCTGTAATAGTGTCAACAATAAAAAAAAGTTATCTATAAAGTAATTAAAGCTGTGTTTTGTGATATCAGGGAATTAAGAAAAAAGCAAAGAAATACTAAATTCGTCATTGTATCTAGGGAATGATATAAGAACAGTGAGGAAAATATAGGTAACTTCAAGTTTACTCATAGTGTTCTATCTTTAAAAAAAAACAAAAAACTTCAATCTGCCCAGCAGGTGTGGCTCAGTGGTTGAGTCAACCTATGAACTAGGAGGTTGAGGTTTGATTCCTGGTTGGGGCACGTGCCTGGATTTCAGGCTTAATCCCCAGTGTGGGGCTTTTGGGAGGCAGCAGCCAATCCCCATTGACAATTCTATCCTTGCCTCTCCCTTCATCTCTGAAATCAATAAAAAATGTATTAAAAAAAAACAACTTTAGGATCTGTAGTGATAAGAGGTGGCAGTCACAGATATGCAGAGGGCCCCTGCTGGAAAGCAATTATTGTCTCACTAATAGAAAGAGGCTGGTCAACCTTGAAGTTCTGAAAGGTCAGAGCCATCCACACCCTATCTAATTGAGACAATAGTAACTGAGGCAACTTCCCCATCTTGTAATCATGTAAATCCTTACTGATATGATAATCAGCTTATTACCTGCCTAAGGGCTATGGGTATTTCCCAAAACTGCTTAAGGGTACTGGGTGTATCCCATTGCAGCCTCAATAAAAGGGATAGCAAGGCCAGAGCCTAGAGAGTCTTCCCACTAGAGGTTGTCTCCTCCTGGCCCCCCATTTGTTCCAAATTAAAAACAAAACAAAACTAATTCAAATATAGACAGATATTAACTGTTGTCAACTGTGGATAGCAAGTTCATGGGTGTTTTACTATATCATGAAAAAAGCATAGCAGAGGAAGCATGCTTAATACCTTGTGACAGTAAAAACATTTACATGTAAAAGCACAAAATACTTAAAGTAATCTGTACCAAAATATAATACTGATAGCCATCTCTAGTTTGTGGATTTATGGATAATAGTTATTTTTTAACTTGTGCTTTACTCATTTTTCTCAGTAAACATAATACTTTGTTAACTAGAAGAGAAAATCTTTCTAAATGAGCTACTGAAAATCTAGTGAAAAATAAAACAATTCTTACTAGCCCTCTCCATGAAAACACTAGGTGGGAGATGAAATAAAGTGTAAGGGACCTGATTCTAATTGGAGAAGGTAATTTAAGAGTATGAAATTTATTTCTCTGCTCATTTTTAAAAAAAATATTTTTCTTGATTTCAGAGAGGAAGGGAGAGGGATAGAGAGATAGAAACATCAATGATGAGAATCATTGATCAGCTACCTTCTGCACGCCCCCTACTGGGGATGGAGCCTGCAACCTGGACATGTGCCGTTGGTCAGAATTGAACCTGGAACCCTTCAATCCATAGGCCAATGCTCTATCCACTGAGCAAAACTGGCTAGGGCTCTGCTCGTTTTTTTTAAGCCCATTATAGGTGTGGGTTTAAAATTTTTGCTCTTACTATTGGTGAGAAAGAGATGGTCTGAATATGAAAATTAAGACCTCTGAGTAATTATAAAGAACATGTGAATAAATGCATCATACGAAACCTGCCTGTGTATTTGCTATGCAGTCTGAGTGATGAGCCTTTTTGACCCTGAACTAAAATATTGGAGCCATGTACAAATTCTTTAAAAAAGTTGGTTTGGGGCAGGGAGGGGGGAATGGCAAGGGAACTGTCAATGGATGAAAAAGGAGACATATGTAATACTTTAAACAATAAAGAATTTAAAAAAAAAATTTTTTTTGGCTTTGCTCAGCCAATGTGCTCAGTGGTTGAGCATCAACATATGAAGCAGGAGGACACAGTTTGACTGCGCAGACTGCAGTCAATCGATGATTCTCTCTCATCATTGATGTTTCTCTCTCTCTCCCTTTCTCTCTGAAATCAATAAAAAATATATATATATTTTTTAAATGTTGGCTTCAAGGTAAGATTGAAGATGATAGTGAAAAGATACCAGAATGTACCTTAGGAAGTTTTATTATTTATTTTACTGACTGGTGTAATTTACATATTTTTTAAGATGTTAAGTTGTTATGTATGTATCTGAACAAGGTCTTGAACAGAGTCCTTCCAAATTTGAAAATCAGATACTCTGTTGTTTATCGAATGACACTGAAGCAGCACTGCTAATGTCTCTCTTCAGTTTCTAGAACTTTAAAAATATCCATTATAAAAAGGGATGTAAAATTTATATGTGTATTTGAATTTTTCAGTGAACGTGATGCACTTGAACAGGAAGTAACTGAAATAAGGAGAAAACATGAAATACTTGAAGCCTCTCATACAGTTCAAACTAAAGAAAGAAGTGAATTATCGAAAGAGGTAAGCTTATAGTCATTTGTATTTATTGTACAGTGATGTGGGCATAGGGCAGAATTGTGGGAAGGACATTTTTTCCTTTTTGATGTAGTTGCCAGAAAAAAGAGACTTTAGTAGCTGTGTTTGGATGAAAAATGGCAAGGCAAGAATTAGCCCTTTTTATGTGGTTAGTGAAAGCACAAATGAAAGAAAATAATACAGTAAACCTTGCTCTGAACACTGTCTGTCTCTATGCATGTGTAGGTAGCCAACTTGCAGCAAACTGTTACTTTACTGCAAAAGGATAAAGAATATCTCAATCGCCAAAACATGGAGCTCAGTGTTCGCTGTGCCCATGAAGAGGACCGCCTTGAAAGACTTCAAGCTCAACTGGAAGAAACCAAAAAGGCTAGAGAAGAGATGTATGAAAAATACGTAACATCCAGGCAAGATTTACATTACTTCACATATAAATAGATATAAAGTAACGCCAGCTTCTTGGAGGGAACTTTTGCCTTAGGGAAGAATAGTGATCTTTTTAAGGTCTATAGGATAATGTTGAGATAATAGTTCCTTTTGTTTCCTTATAAGATGTTCTCTATCTAACTGATTTTTTTTTCTTTCTTAAGACGTTTTGGCTTTTTCAAACACCAAATTTCTTTTATGTATACATATACTGTAGCCACTTTTATTTTATTTCTGACATTACCTTTCTGATTCCCTATGACTAAGATTTCTATATAAGTATTTTTGAAAGAAAGCATATAAGTATCTCTACCGAGGTATCTTTTTGAAGAAAATCTAACTAGGCTGACTTTTCCTAACTGAATCAAAAAGAACGAGAAGACAGCACTGCATACTGTTTGAAGATACAGGCTCTGGACTCAGACCCCCTCTATTTCAATTCTTTCCTCTCTTTTCAACTAGATGTACAAGCTATTAGAGTTCCTTTGTACCAATAGCCCTTATAATCCTTGAGTCATTCGTTTTTAGCACATCAAAAACTAAAATAATTCTCAATTTTGTCCTTTAAGACTTCACACATTCATATCTTTTCCCCCAGCCATGCTATTTTTCATGTGTATGCTCCTGCTACTCCCCTATGTAATGCTTTGTGACTTTGCTAAGAGATCACACTGGTTATAGTTGTGCTTTGAAGGAAAAATTTTCTAAAGAGTCAGAGTCATTTTGTTTATATGTGTTTTTTTAATAAAGGGTGGGACAAAAGTAGATTTACAGTTCTTATGAAAAATAATATAATAATAAATAATTCAACAATAAACTGTGCTTCACAAACTCACAATTGTAAACCTACTTTTGCCCCACACTGTATTATTTGTCTGTCAGCCTGTACCATGCCAGTTCATATTTCTAAATGAAGGACATTCCATATGCATCCATTTTCAAGTCTCTAGCTATGCACATTAAAAACTATTAGTAAAATACTCTTTAAGATGAATAATTATTCAAAATAAGTTAACTAACATTTTATGTAGTAACTAAGCCTTAAAGACAGATTGTTTAAAAGGAAATCTTAGATGGAACTAGTTGAAACAATATTTTTAGGAATTACAAAATTTTATGTGTAACAGCTATGTTTTTCAAGCAACATTATATTTAGACCATATTTGACTTATTAAAATCTTTCATGAAGGGTGAATACCTATATTATTGATTTCAGAGAGGAAGGAAGGAGAGAGAGAAACATCAGTGATGAAAGAGAATCATTGATTAACTGCCGTCTGCATGCCCCCTACTGGGGATTGAGCCCACAACCCAAGCATGTGCTCTTGACCGGAATCGAACCTGGGACCTTCAGTCCTCAGGCCTATCCATTGAGCCAAACCTATTTCTTTTACAAAAATAAATTCATGGATATTCCTTTCATTTCTTGCAGAGACCATTATAAAGCCGAATATGAAAATAAACTACATAATGAACTAGAACAAATCAAATTGAAAACGAATCTAGAAATTGATCAACTTCGAAATGCCTCTAAGGAAATGTATGAACGGGAAAACAGGTAAAAAAAAAAAAAAAAAAAAAAAGAAAAAGAAAAGTAGGAAATTTGTGTGATTTTTTTTCCTTCTCTTTATTTGAAACATAGATTTATTGAAATTAAGCTTTATTTCTGTGCATAATGTCTTTTTAAATGCATTAATAAAATATTATCATAAGTATAAATATAATGGAACATTAAAGTTCTAAGATCTTTGATAACTAGTTTAGAACATAATTTATCAGACCTTAGGCCTCCTTACTCTGGTATTCCCTTTACCCCTTTATTACCCTGGTAACTTTTCTTTCTTCCCTTACTTCAGTTCAGATTGAGGACAGGAAAGGAAGGAAATTAGAGCATACTAACAGATGCTACCGTGTTTCCCCGAAAATAAGACCTAGCGCAACTTTGGGAGAAAAAATTAATATAAGACACTGTCTTATTTTCGGGGAAACAGGGTAGTAGTTCTTGTAACCATGCCTAAAATCTTAAGGAAATATTAAAAAGTAGAATAATAATATGAAATATTCCATATGCCTCATTTAACTGCTAGTCCTGAAAGACATCATCTCCTAATATATAAAACCCAGGGTCTGTAACATCCAAAACGACAGAAGGCTTGACCAACCTACAGTCAGGACTGGGTTGCCATGGCGACCCAGCACTGACTGCTGCCACTGTAGGTGTGGCAACCCAGCACTGACTACGAAGGGGGCTGTGGATCAGGCCAGAAGAGAGGTCTGGAGAGAGAAGCGGGGTCTGATCCATATCCTCCATGACAACTGTTGATCAGCCCTTGCCTCTATCTTTCTCTCCAGGCCTGGCCAGCAGCTGTGCCACTCTTTCTCTCCGGGCCTCTGGGCCTCCAGGGGGCTGCTGATCAGCCCTGCCTCTCTAATCAGGCCCAGAGATAAGCCCAGAGTTGCTGACTGGCATAGAAACCAACCAATCAGAACCAAATCTGGGTGAACTACGAAGGCAGAACCTAAGATGGGGGCTGAGGAGGGGTTTTAAGTGCAAGAGCTGTTTGGTGTTTGGTGTAAGAAAGAGGTTCAATTTCTTAATGACCTGTTTGGCAGTATAGTGCATATGGCTGGCTATCAGTCCAGATATAGGGATTATGTATTTTTGTCTGCCAAGAGTTCCTCCTGATGAAAAAGGCCTCCCCATCCCCATTTAAGCAATTATATCCTATATAATCTATCTATACTAATAAAAGGGTGACATGCTAATTAGACGGGGTCGCTAGGCCATCTTCTGGTCAAAGCCATGATGGTGGGGGCCCAGGCAGAGGCAGTTAGGGGCCATCAGGCCAACAGGGGAGGGCAGTTGGGGACGATCAGGCCAAAAGGGGAGGGCAGTTAGGGGTGAGATCAGGCTGGCAGGGGAGGGCAGTTGGGGGCAATCAGGCAGGCAGGCAGAGTCAGGGATGATCAGGCAGGTAGGCAGGTGAGCGATTAGGAGCCAATGGTCCCAGATTGCAAAAGGGATGTCCCCAATTGGAGAGGGTGCAGGTTGGGCTGAAGGAACAACGCCCCCTTGTGCACAAATTTCATGCACCAGGCCACTAGTGTAAAATAATCTTTAAGAAGGATTTTTATTCATGCAGTTACTTTCAGATCAGTATATAGTAGGTTCCTTAGTGATTGGCAGTATTAGGAGAAAATATATGCTTCTTATTTCAATGACAGTTGTTTTTACATAACATCATTATAGTTCCTATGGCTTTTGAAAGTTTATATTATAGTGAGAAAATTATTTTGAAACTGATGTAATTGTTATACTGGTTTATCAGTACAATGTGGGTGTATGATATTTTGATCTTTGCCAACAAGCAAGACTTTAAATCAAATTTTAAATGAGATGTTAGGAAAGTTTACATTCATGCTCTCAGAGCAGCACATTAACTTACTTAGCAATATTTATTGAGACCCACCATATGCCAGGTACATGCTAGATACTATAGATACAGTGGATACAGTTCCCTCTGCCTTCACAAAGCTGGTCATCTAATGCAGGAGTAAGATAAATAAAGAAAAGGTGATGAGTATGATGATAATGGAGAAAACAGCAGGAAGAGACCACATGCATTCAAGGTGATTCTAACCCATCCTTGGCAGGAATGGGGAAGACTTTGGAGTGAGACATACCTACATGAAGACAAGAGTAAGACTGTACAGGGAAAGAAATTGGGGAGATGAATGCATATCATGTATAAAAACCTGGAGGCAAGACAAACATGAATCTTTTTGAGCAAACAATGTAATTCAGTAGGGCTAGAACATAGAATGAGGAGCAGGGAGTTTCAAGTGATAAAATAGGAGAGGGAACCAATAGGGAACTACTGATAAATTTAAGGATATACATGATATGTTCTGATTTCATATTAAAAGACCATTCTGTAGCCGAAACCGGTTTGGCTCAGTGGTAGAGCGTCGGTCTGTGGACTGAAAGGTCCCAGGTTCAATTCAGGTCAAGGGCATGTACGTTGGTTGTGGGCACATCCCCAGTAGGGGGTGTGCAAGAGGCAGCTGGTCGTTGTTTCTCTCTCATTGACGTTTCTAGCTCTCTATCTCTCCCTTCCTCTCTGTAAAAAATCAATAAAATATATTTAAAAAAAAAAAAAAGACCATTCTGTAATGTGGAGAATAGATTGGTATTATATAATGCTAGAGAGGCCACTTTTAAAGGTGGTTTTCATTATCAAGATGAAAAGTGATAACAGAACTGGATTAGGAGCAGCAAGGATGAAGAAAAATGGGCCAGACTGGAAAAATGTTCAGGAGGTGGAACTAACAAGATTCAGTGTCTGGCTTAGATTGGAGAGTGATAAGAAGTTAAGGCTATCACCAGGTTTTTCTCTGCTTGCTTGCTTTTTAAAATTATTATTATTAATATTAGTTTATCTTTTAAAATATTACTAGTATTTATGTCTCCTCTTTTTCCCCCATTAACCTCCCCTCAGCCTCCCCCACCCCCTGGCACATTCCTCACACACACGCCCCCACCCCCCAGTATCTGTCAATTGTTTGTTTATATGAATACATACAATTCCTTCAATTGATCTCTTAACCCATCCACCCCGCCAACTCTCCCCTGCCTTCCCGTTGTAGTTTGACAGTCTGTTTGATACTTTGTTGTCTCTGTATCTATTTTTATTCACCAGGTTATGATGTTCTTTATATTCCACAAATGAGTGAAATCATGTGATATGTATCTTTCTCTTACTAGCATATTTTGCTTAGCATAATGCTCTCAAGTTCCTTTCTTATATTTATACTAGAGGACAGTGCACAAAATTCATGCATGGGGGATTCCTTAACTCGGCCTGCATCCTCTCCAATCTGGAACCCCTTGGGGGATATCTGACTGTTGGTTTAGGCCCAGAACCTGTGGGATCAGGCCTAAACCGGCAGTCAGACATCCCTCTCACAATCCTGGACTGCTAGCTCCTAACCTCTCCCCTGCCTACCTGATTGCCCCTTAACTGCTACCCTGCTGGCCTGATTGATGCCTAACAGCTCCCCTGCTGGCCTGATTGCCCCCAACTGCCCTCCTCTGCCAGCCCTATTACCCCCAGCTGCCCTCCCCTGCAGGCCTGGTTGCTCCCAACTACCCTGCCCTGTAGACTTGGTCATCCCAACTGCCCTCCCCTACAGGTCTGGTCCCCCCCCCAACTGCCCTCCCCCTGCAGGCCTATTCTCCCCCAACTGCCCTCCTCTGTTGGCCCAATCGCCCCCACCTGCCCTCCTCTGCAGGCCTGGTACCCCCCAACTGCCCTCTGCTGGCCCGTTTGCCCCTAACTGCCCTCTCCTGCCAGCCATCTTGTGGTAGCCATATTGTGATGACATTACATATGATGCCACCTAGGGTTTCATTATATAGCATGTTTCAGGTGTACAACATAATTTGATATGTTATACACACAACAAAGTTCATCATCATTAGATTTATTGATTGAGCTACTGCATGGAGTTTTTAAAACATTAGAAAAAGACATGGTTTTAATCAACAAACATGATAAACTTAGTTTCATTTGAAGTATCTGAAATAGGCAAATCGAAAAGTTGACTCTGTATATTTCTAAATTACAGAAGAATGATCTAGACATTAGATAGGTCCATAGGCGATATTATTTCTGTTTTACAGATATATACTTTTAGTTCTGTGGCTCAGTTCTGTTATGGATTTTACTAGAGGCCTGGTGCACTTAGCCTGGCCTGCACCCTCTTGCAGTCTGGGACCCCTCACTCCTTACTACTTGCCTGCTTGCTGCTCCTTAGCACTGGCACAGAGGTGGGAGAGGCTCCTGCCACCACCACTGCATTCGCCAGCCATGAGCCTGGCTTCTGGCTAAGCAGTGCTCCTCCTGTGGGAGCGGATTGACCACCAGGGGGCAGCTCCTGCATTGAACATCTGCCCTCTGGTGGTCAGTGTGCATCATAGTGACCTGTGGTTCTGGTTATTCTGTTGTACCCATCGCTTAGGCTTTTATTATATAGGTAGGCTTTTATTGACTGACTTACTAACCTTAAAATTTATGGAATTATTTTAATCATGATAACATGCATGATTATTTCCAAACAATCCATATAAACTTTGATATGAAATCATTTTGAGAATTTTCTGATTTCTTAGTTTTTGTTTTTTTGTTTTTTTGTGGTTTTGTGTGTTTTTTTGCGGGGGGGGAGGGGACTTGTGTTTGTTTGTTTTTTTGTTTTATTTTTAATTTTTTTCTTTGTTGTACTAAGATATTTCATATATGTCCTTATCGCCCCATTGCGCCCCCATCCTTGCACTCATGCCCTCACCCCTCTAGTGTCTGTGTCCATTAGTTAGCATACAAGTCCTTTGGTTGATCTCTCCCCTTACCCCACCCTCCCCTGCCTTCCCTCTGAGGTTTGACAATCTGATCAATGCTTCTCTATCTCTGGATCTGTTTTTGTTCATCAGTTTATGTTGTTCATTATATTCCATAAATGAGTGAGAACATGTGATATTTATCTTTCTCTGACTGGCTTATTTCGCTTAGCATAATGTTCTCCAGTTCCATCCATGCTGTTGCAAATGGTAAGAATTCCTTCTTTTTTAGTTTTTGTTGGTTTTTAAAAATCATTTAAAATGCATCCCAGGGTGATACAAGTTTAGAAAAATTAGCACCTGTTCTCTAAGATAATTGGTAGAGGTAGTTGTGAAATAGCTGACAAAACCATATCTGGAAGCTGGGAGATTTCCCTTTTTCTCTGTTTTGACACCATATCTACATCAAAATGGACACCACCCAATCAGGAGGTTGTTGGGACTGTGGCTGCTGTCCTGGAAACCCAAGTCAGCCACAGGAACCAGTAACCTCATGGATTTCAAAACTATAATACTATAGACAGTTGCCACCAGGTGGTGCTAAACTATAACCTGGTCCAAATGGCTTTGAATTGCACAGGGACCCCTAGCCAGCTCGTTATATAAGCTCACCTTTATCATTTTATTAATGTCACAATAATCCAACAATATTTTATGTGGCTGAATCTTTTTGAATCATATTTTCACCATTTTGGCAGGATTCAACTGTGGTTACATTTTAGGTCTCACTAGTCTTTTACAAGGTTAAAATAAATGGTAAATTATTTCTTTTGAAATCTTACAACTTACAAATCATTAAGGAAAGGATCTTAGTATTGCTTGTTTATAAAACATAAGATTTAGAAAACACAGTTTATGCATTTAGATATTTTCATGTCTGGACAAATTACTTGCTTTGGACTTCGGTGTATAATTGTGTCAATTGTCTCTTTTCAAAGTGTACTATTACAATATGAATTAAATGCATGAAATATTTGTCTTGCATATTTATACTTAATCTCCTAACCTCTCCCCCAATAAATATATTTAGAAGAAAGTTAAGTGATGAGATTAGAGCACTATGTTTTGCCTTTGGTTTGCTGTCTATACATTGAGGGGTATTAAGAGAGAACCTTTAATTTTATCTTACATGTGGCAAGAAAAGATAAAATTCATGCCTTCTAATCTTGGTATTTGCCCCTGCAGTTGATCATACTTGTGAAATTAATGGGTTGAGAGGGAAGAGGAAGAAAGTAGAAGAGATAAAAACTTAGGGCGGAGATAAGCCAAGAAAAACTTGGGTATTTGGGTATGGCAAATATACTATACAGTAGTCCTTCCTTATCCGCAGGGAATATGTTTCATGACCTCCAGAATCTATTGAAACCATGAATAGTGCCAAACCCTATATATACAAGTTTTTTTATACATATCTTTTCACTTAAAGGTAGCACTTTACAGCTTTTCTTTGGCATATTCAAATTGCCAGCATCACTACTCTTGTGCTTTGGGGCCATGAGTCAGGAAAATAAGGGTTACTTGAACACAAGCACTGTTATATTATAACAGTGATCTGATAACCAAGAGAGCTAGTAAGTGACTAATGGGCAGGGAGCATAGACAGAGTCAATACACTGGACAAAGGGATGACTTACATCCCTGGCCAGATGGAGAAGGACAGCATGAGATTTCATTTTGCTACTCAGATTGGCATGCAATTAATTTATGAACAGTTTATTTCTGGAATTTTTCATTTAGTATTTTCAGACCATGGTTGACTGTGAGTAATTGAACCATGGATAAGGAAGGACTGCTGTCATTGAGATTATAGTGTGTATGTATGCTTTGACTCAATCTTGAATTAGATTTCTTGTCTTTTTCTGTACTTTATAGTTGATTTAAAATGCCAGTTTGAAGCTGTGGAAAAAATGAGTGAAAGTCACTCTGGTGGTGAGATATAATATATAAATTACTTTTTGCTTAATTGGTATTATATAATGAGAACATACAGACTCTCTTACATATTTGGAGGAAAATAATTATTACTTGAATAATTATATTATAAAAGAGATTTGGAGCAAAAGATTCAACTTAAATTAAACTCCCATATATAATATTATGAAAGAGATTTGGAGCAAAAGATACACTTAAATTCTGGCTCTACCACTTACTAACTGAATGAACATATCGCTTAATATCTCTGAAGTTTAATTTCCTCTTGTATGAAATTAGAGGCCTGGTGTACGGATTAGTGGGGGTGAGGGTGCAGAGTCCCTCAGCCTGGCCTGTGCCCTCTTGCAATCCAGGATCCCAGAGTTAGGCCTGCAGGGATCAGGCCTAAACCAGCAGTTGGACATCCCCTGAGGAATTTAGCAGTGTACCAAGCAACAGGCAGCCAGGGAGGAGCCCAAGCTGGAGCCAGGCACCGAGCTGCTCATGCTCATACAGGCCCGCTGCACCTGCTGCTGTGTAGAGTTATCCCGCCACTGCAGCTGCAGTCTCCAGCCATGACCCCAGCTTCTGGCTGAACGGCACTCCCCCTGTGGGAGTGCACTGACCACCAGGGGGCAGCTCCTGCATTGAGCATCTGTCCTCTGGTGGTCAGTGCGTGTCATAACAACTAGTCAACCAGTCGTTCTGGTTGTTCCAGTCATAACGATCGCTTAGGCTTTTATATATATGCTAATATACTATTTCACAGGGTGACCTATAAGGTCTAAATGAGATGTAAAAAGTACATTTTACATTATAAAGCTATATATAAATGGTAGTTGTTGGGTACTTTTTTGCCTATGTGCAATACTTAAAATTCTTTTATTATTACGTTGATAATTCAACTAAAATGAACTTTAAAAGCCAACTTATAGCATTATGGAACCAGTTATCATTATAAGGTACTATTACAAAATATATATTTATTCTTAAGTATTGGTCTCCATAGCATTTAAATCATTTTTAATGACACAGCATAGACATAGTCTGCATGCCATTTTTAAAATCTAAAATTCTGCATAAAATATTTAACTATCCGTTCCTAATGAATATTGAGAGATAATAAAGTAAGGGGAGATAAATTCAGCTAATTAAGTTTTTCCAGGAAGTAAAACTACCTAAGGTAGTCTCATTGTGGTAAACACAGACAGAACTATTCTCATAGTGATGCTGTAAAAATTGTAATGATGAATTTGTTAGAGGTATTCATTATGTTCTTGATGCTGCACAGAATATGGAAATTCACATTGCTTTACAATTATTTGTAAGGGGGAGAAGCAGTAAGGAAAAGGAGATAGAAAATATGCTTTTAAGTGTAATTGGTGTTGCTTTAGTGATTTTTATTTTCCACCATTTCACTAAAAACCATCTTGATCACAATTTATCATTGTACTCAAAAGAAACTTTAGTGGTACAAGCATGAAATTTGTGGAGAATCTGGGAGTGATATTAAATACCTTTGATTCATAAATCTGTTTATTTACAATAGTTGAGTATACATAATTACAATAGGTGAATTTGAACTCTAGTGTACAGAGGCTCCATTCACCAAGTATATGTCCTCATTAATGCTTAAACAGACTTCTTTCATTCATGTCATATCAGATAACTTTATAATTTTTAATGGAAAACTTAAGAATATTTTACTTTTCTTTTCAGTTAGACTATTCTGAAAGTATAACTCTTTCAATATCTTAACTTGTTAATTAATTGTAAGTGAAACTTTGTTGGCTGTCTTTTATTGTTCACTGTATTTTTTATTTTATAAGTGATTACCACATATGTTTACTCCTTAATTAATAATATTTTATTATTACAAGATTTATAGGGTATTCCATATATGAAGCAAGTTGAGTTCAGGTTATGTAAGAACTTGGAATTAAGTATATTGTATAGTTGATAGAGAGTAGTGGGGGAGGCTGGTAAAGTAGGAAAGGGTCAGATTTTTTTTTTTTTTTTTTTTTGATTTTTCTTACAGAGAGGAAGGGAGAGAGAGAGAGAGCTAGAAACGTCCATGAGAGAGAAACATCGACCAGCTGCCTCTTGCACACCCCCTACCAGGGATGTGCCTGCAACCAAGGTATATGCCCTTGACCGGAAACGAATGTGGGACCTTTCAGTCCGCAGACCGACGCTCTACCGCTGAGCCAAACTGGTTTCGGCGAAAGGGTCAGATTTTAGTATATTTTTATTTTTATTGATTTCAGAGAGGAAGAGAGAGATACAAACATCACTGATGAGAGAGAGAATCATTGATTGACTGCCTCCTGCACACCCCATACTGGGGATCGAGCTTACAACTTGTGCATGTGCCCTGACTGGAAATTTAACTGTGACCTTTTAGTTTATAGGTGGAAGCTCAACCATTGAGCCATGCTGGCTGAGCAAGGATTTGATTTTAAAAGGCCCTGTTGTGCCAAATCCTGTTTGGCTCAGTGGATAGAGCGTTGGCCTGCAGACTGAAGGGTTCCAGGTTCGATTCCGGTCAAGGGCATGTACCTTGGTTGCGGGCATGTTCCCAGGAGGGGTGTGCAGGAGGCAGCTGGTCGATGTTTCTCTCTCATCGATGTTTCTAGCTTTCTATCCTTCTCCTTTCCTCTCTGTAAAAAGTCAATAAAATATATTTAAAAAAAACGGCCCTGTTGTCAGTTGGGGACTTGGGGAGGTGTTATAGCTATTTTTTTAATTATGGTTTTAATGTGGGGTAGATTATGGTTGAAAAGGGAATGAGGAAAGGAGATTGGTTAGAAGACAGTTGGATAGATTAAGTGAAGATGAGAAATGAAAAAGAGAAAAAGCTGAATTTAAAGAAAAGGTAGTAGAATTGGGAAGACCTAGAGATTGACAGGAAGTATAATCAGGAACAACTCCAACTTCTCTGACTAGTCTCTGAGACATGGATGATCAGGCATGGCCATTAACTCAAGGCTACAGAGAAGACTTACAAAGGAAGATAACAATTAATTTCTGATCTTTTACAAATTTGGCAGTTATGACCAAACCCAAAAGTACTTGTCTAAGATTGCATAGTTTATTATTGAAAAATTTTCTCCACTATGCACTAGATAGTACTCCTCTAAGCCCCCAGAGTACCAGCAGCGTTCTGGGTTTTTCCAGGTAGAACTCTTACAAATATCATTTTCTTTTTATACAGTACGAAATCTTGGGAAGCATTGCCCTAATTATTATTCTCTAAATGAATACCTTTATATTTTTTTAAGATTTCATATTTAGATAGCATACTAACAACTACTTTTTTTAGTGCCCAATGAATACCTATTGTGCATCATGTTGTACTCAGTATTTAGCATACATGTAGAAAGGATTAAATGGGACACTTTATGAGGTTGTAGGTATTAGCTTCCCCATTTTATAAATGAGGAAACTAAAAAAGTATGATTTGCCTATGATTATAGACTTTTTACTTGGTTAATCTAGATACATCTCACTCTGCAATGCAATGCAGTCTCCCATTTTACTAGTCAAGGCTATAAAAACTGACAAAAAAATCTCTTATCAAAACTATAATTAATTTTGGTATTAATTATTTAGAATTCCTGAGAAAGGTCTCTTAAGAGAGTTTGCAAACTATCCTTTTCACTTGAGGGCTGAGTGTGGACCATCAGAACTTCATAAAAGTATTTATAATTTTGAAAAATTAGTGAAAAGGCCTTTATTTTTCTATAAAATGGTATTATTTTTTTATAGGACTTAGCTCTCTGACCATGCTCTTCTAAGGCCCAGACTCTCTACTTGTAACTAGAGCCGTCCCCTCTCTCCTGCTCAAGGACACAACTCCAGGGGTTCTCTCCTTTGTCTTCTATTTAGCAGTTTTTCCCTTTCTACCTTATAATTTCAATTATGTACAAACATGTTATTTCTTCCATCGTTAAAAAGCCTTTTTATATTTCCACTTTTACCTCTGATCACTGCCCCATTTCTTTACTTCTCTTTGTGGCCAAATTCCTGCAAAAAAATTTACATATTCACTTTTTACTACCACTCCCCATTTTTAAAATTTTTTTATCAAGGTTTTGCCCCTCTGCCACTCCCATACCTCTCCAATAAAGCTGTTCTTATAAGCACACAGAGACCTTCATGTTGCCAAAAATCTAATGGTAAGGTTCTCAGTTCTCATCTTACTTGACCTATCAGCAATATTTAATATAGTTGATGGCTTCCTACTCCTGAAAACACATATCTCCTTGGCATCTTTTGTAGCCCCTTTATCTTATTTCCACGTGTGTATCTAATAAGGTTCTTAAATTTAATATGTCCAGAAGCAAACGTCTGTCCATTCAGCCCTGCTCTGCCATCTGTCTGACCTAGCTCACTTATAACCCCTGTAGTGCAGTGGTTTGCAAATGGCGGCTCATGAGCCACATGCAGCTCTTTGGCACCTTGAGTGTGGCTCTTCCATAAATACCATGGCCTGGGTGAGTCTATTTTGAAGAAGTGGCATTAGAAGAAGTTTAAGTTTAAAAAATTAAGCTCTCAAAAGAAATTTCAATCATCGTACTGTTGATATTTGGCTCTGTTGACTAATTACTGCTCTAGTGTATATCATCTTAAAAACAAAAGCATCAGATATGGAAAGGAGCAGTTTTATATTTCATTCAGAAAGAAAAATCTTGAATGTAGAAGTGACTAATTCAAATGTTTTTCCTATAAATAATCTCATATAAGCAGCCTATTTCAATTCTTTTTTGTTCCAACTGGAAAAAACTCATTTTTATTAACCAAAAATATTTTACTAGTACATGAAGGCAGAAGGAGAAGAATGGGTTACTTAGTTGTGTCAGCTGAGTTCTTCTGACAACCATTTTTTCCCACTATTATTCTTGGTAAATTTCAAATTTTGAGTTATTTGTGATTATTTATTCAAGCTAAGCCATACTCTTTCTTTGCATTGCCAAACTCTGATTTGTTCCTGTTAGAATTTCAGTGGTTCCTAAAGTTTTTTTTTTTCAGTCTTCTAACACGTTTTTACCATTTTTCCAGTGTAAATTTAGAATTTGCATATTGGCACCTTGAAATTTATTCTCTAGTAGTAAGAAAATGCATTCCATCCTGTACAGGCGTCTGTTTTGTGTGTCATACTGATGTTTTCAGGCTTTGGTTGTGACATACTTCTGGATAAACTTAGATGTATGAAGTCATCTCTGCATAAATATACTAGATTACATATGAAACACATAGATTTTATTGCAATATTAAAATCCTCTTTTAGAGAAATAATTATAACATTCTTGTTTGAATGTTATAATTTGAGTGACGCTATCTCTCAGGTGTTTATCCAAGAAAGTTCTGGTTTATGCCTGTTTCTTTGGCATTATTATTAAGAGTACCCTATTTTACTCTAAAAAAAATGCCTCAAATTGAAAAGTAAATTATGTGGACACCAGTTATACTAGCATATTTGCCTTCCTTTTGCATTTTATTGATACATAAGATTAATAAGTTTTCATTTCCCTTTTCTGTCATCTGTCATCACAGTCCACCTCCCACACACAAATATAGGATGGGTGGGAAAGATAAGTATATGTATAGCAGGTGAAGTTTTTAGAAAACAACATGAAAGAATTATGAAAAACAGTTTTGGAATTAAATGGTATTTTTCTAAAAGCATTTTTAAGGCTGAAATATTTGAATTTTTGTATTTTAAAACATTTGATAATCAATTGACCAACTCCCAACATCTTCATTATTATAATTATATTTAATTATATATATGTGTGTGTGTGTGTATATATATTTGATTACATACAAAGATTACATATATATTGATTATATAATTATTTTGATTACATATAATATATATATTTAGTTTGGACCTTTTAAACTTTAGCTTCTATAGCTCATATATGACACAGTTTCTATCTATTTTAACTTTGTCTTTTGAAAAACATTTAAATCCTTGATATTCTTTAACTGTATTTTGTTTTCTAATTCATTTTATATATAAAAATGGATAATTTTTTAGTTATATAGCAGTTATGCTTTTATCTATGGCCAGAAAACAGTCCACCATTTAACATCTATAATATCTGTGCTATGATATGATCATATCCTATAAAGCTCATAATGACAGAATTTCCCAAGGAGAAAACTTCTGTGAAACAAAGGAACTGTTAGTGTGAAGAAGAGCATGACTCTAGACCAGACAGTTTGGGTTCACATTTGGGTCCCGTAGTTTACTTCTGTGTGGACCAGAGGCAAATACGTACTTAACTGCTCTGTATTTCAGTCTTTTCCTTTGTAAAATGGAGGTAATGACACAACCTACACTTTGTGGGGTTGTTGTGAAGTTTAGATTATAATGTTATAACATATAATATATTATTACAAAGAGTTATATGTAAAGTACCTAGAATAACTCCTGGCGCATGGTAAGAACTGTATGTTTATTATTACTATTATTGTCAGTAGAAGAATAGTTTAGTTTACTTCTCTCAGACATGATTTGAAACATTAAAGTCAATTGATAATATTAAAAGTACCTCTATATCAGAAGTGGAGAACCTTTTTTCTGCCAAGGGCCATTTATTTATAACATCATTTTAGGATATACAAAATTGTCATCTTAAAAGTTAGCCTATTTTCACGGTTGTTGTGGTTCAGTGTTTAAACATCAACATATGACCCAGAAGGTCTCGATTTGATTCCCAGTCATGGCATATCCCCGAGTTGTGGATCGATTCCCAGTGGTGGGGGGGGGGGGGGGGGGGGGGATTCAGGAGGCAGCTGATCCATAAGCCAGATTCTCATCATTGATGTTTCTCTTTTCCCTCCCCCTTCCTCTCTGAAATCAGTAAAAAATATATGTTAAAAAAAATTATCCTGCTATATTTGGCCAAACACTTAATTAACTCACCCCTAATGCCTTGGCAAGGTGAGACCAAATGATTTCATGGTCCTTATACAGCCTGAGGGCAGGACATTCCCCACCTCCGCTCTATATTGTTAAAAGAATTATGTTACTTCTTATTGGTATATGCAGGTTGTGGGCAGGGCTATGGAAGGTGCAGTGCCTGATTAGTAGGAGAAATTCTGGGTTTACACAGAAATCTTACCCAAAAGCATTTAAGAGGGACTTAGTGGTAGATGCTTCAGCTTTTAGCACTTTAATTCATTTCAATTTTCTTTTTTTGAATTGTCTTTACTTGTCCTTCTTTTTCCAACTTACATGAGTTCCCTTAATTCATTCACCTCTCTTCCTCCAATAAAAAATAATCATCTCCTCCTCTTTTTTGGCCATAGGATGTTATTTATACCTTCATATGGCACCAATACAATTGTGGCATAGCGAGAGCTCTAAGACCCTCTGTATCTTTTCTTGTAAGCCCTACTGTTAGTTTAGTCTAGGTTTTATTTTGTTCTCTGTGACTTACTTTTATTTTTAATGCCCATTATTACAGGAGAGATAATATAGGTAGGGACTGAAGCTCTTGTACCTACCAACTAAGCATTCATGAGTAATCAGTACTATAAATGTGATCTACTTGGAATTTTGCTACTGAAATAACTTATAGAATAATGAGACTATTTGAAAAATGAAAATTACAATCAATTTATGATGATTTACTGACTAAAATGTATAGATCATCTAGGAATGAAAAATATATAAATATCTAATATACTTTGAGAATTTTATTCTGTCTATAAAAGTACATTTTCATGTTTCAGTTAGATAACAATATGTTTTGAAGGTCATTGCGACCAGTATGTTATCAGCAATGGCATGCCATTTTCTGATAACTACTTTAAATGTACTTATTTTCTTTTAATGAGAGTTATCTTTACTCTAATTCCTTTTAAATTATCTCATTTCTAGCTCATAAACTGTTTCTTTGATGAGTCTCTATTGCTTGATATGTTTTAAATCTTAAATTCATTGCATGTTTTGCACCATGCATAAGATGACATTAAGTCCTGGCACAGCACATATGAACACTACGAATTTCTAACTGTTATTAGATAGATTTATTAAAATTGTGTGGGTTTTCATGACTCCCTACTGCCATTCTCTACGAATAATAAAAGCCAACTTTTAATATCCAGCCAGTTCTTTATGGGAGATAGGGTGATATGATGTAAAAATAAAAAAAAATACTCGCTTTATGACAAGAAATAGCCAGGCTCAAATTATGGCTTTAACACTTAGACCATGTGATAGAGCTAGGTGCTTCAACTCTCTAAATTTCAGGTTACTCAGCTATAAAATAGATTATAAAACACAATATAAGGGATTTTTAAGGATTAAGTGAACAAAATTACACTCTATTTTTATTTCAGGATTTTTGAAAAAATTGGCTCTGAAAGAAGCTTATTGTTGGTATTTTTATTTTTGATCCAAAATTCTACTATAATAATAATTAAAAAAAAAACAAGATTGGATGTTTAAAGGCTTATGTGTGGCTATATAATCTCCTAATTACTCACTGTTGTAACCTTCTACTTTTAGACATTTTTTTTTAATATATTTTATTGATTTTTACAGAGAGGAAGGGAGAGAGATAGAGAGTTAGAAACATCGATGAGAGAGAGTCATCGATCAGCTGCCTCTTGTACACCCCCTACTGGGGATATGCCCGCAACCAAGATACATGCCCTTGACCGGAATCGAACCCGGGACCTTTCAGTCCCCAAGCCGACGCTCTATCCATTGAGCCAAACCGGCCTCGGCTACTTTTAGACATTTCCCTTAATTTTCACTAAATGTGTCTTTCTATCAACTTCAATTTCAATTACAGTACTATCATCAGTACTGCCAGTGGATGTTTTATCTAATATTCTGGCCCAGCAGTATTCAACTTTTTCCAACTCATGGTACACATAGATTAATTACTAAAATTCTGTGGCACCAAAATATATATATATATATATATTTTGCTAATCTAACAAAAAAATAGATATAATTTTGATTCGTTGACACCAGACAGCTATTGTTGTGTTGGCTGTAACCTTTTTTTTTCTTTTTTAAATATGTTTTTATTTACTTCAGAGAAGAAGGGAAAGGGAGAGAGAAATAGAAGCATCAATGATGAGAGAGAATAATTGATCAGTTGCCTCTTGCATGCCCCCACACAACCTGGGCATGTGCCTTAACCAGCAATCGGACCATGACCTCCTGGTTCATAGGCCGATCCTCAATCAGTGAGTCACATCAGCCGGGTGGCTGTTGTCATTTTTTATTTGACATCTAAGGGAAAAGAGGTCAGTGCCTCTGACTATAATATATAGTTAGATACTACGTGTCTAAAAATTTTTGTAGCAAACTTGTTGAAAATTGATGCTCTGACCTCAGACATCCTTAAGCCCTACATGAATATTGACCTTCATCTCAGCTCCACTTTATTTAATCTGTTTGTCACCTCATCAGTATTTCATGTCCTTTGTCCCTTTAGCTTTTGCCTAATCTATCAGCCCTTCTTTGTGCCATGAGATCCCAAGGTCTATAGTCACTTCAGTTGTTCTCTTGCTCATATCCCAAAATTTCCGTTTTAATTCTGTGACTCCTATATTATGTCTTTTACTTAAAATATTTTATAGAACATTTATTAGCATCTCAAAACCTCAGTTGTCTCATGTAAGTAATTATACCTGCCTCATCACATTATGATATTAAACAACTTATTGTCTAGTCTACCTTCAACCCATGTGGAGAAAAGTTGTGAAAAAAAGATAACATGAAATTTAGAGATAGGCCATGTTTGCATCTACACTGCTGCTGCCAGACCAGGAAATTTACCAGACCAGGAAAATTTAGATAATATACAGTTTGATTTGCCATCCTTTACAGCTCCTTAAGATTGTCAGATTGTCCAACTCCACAGAAGCTCATTTATGAATCTTTAAAATATGATACTTATGTATTTAGAATAACTGAATGTATGTTTAAATTTTAGAAATCTCCGAGAAGCAAGGGATAATGCTTTGGCTGAAAAGGACCGAGCAATGATGGCTGAAAAAGATGCTTTAGAAAAATATAATGAGCTCTTAGACAGGTAAGCATCCTGAAAATAGAAATATTAAAACTCTTCGATTTTTGTTCTTGTTATTTTTCTCTTAGAAAGTACATTTTTAATGAACTATGATTTTCATTTCAATTGAAATATAATATACATGTAAACATTATTTTTGTAATGTGTAACTTTTTCATACATTGAAACAAGACACAGAATAATTCAGTCACTCTAGAGAGTTTCCTAATACTTTTTGTCATCTCAATCACTATTCCTCAAGAGACTAACACTGATTTCTATCTTCCTGGACTAAATGGAATCCTACAGTATGTACTCTTTAATGTCTAGCCTTTCATTCAGCCTTTTATGTTTTATCCATTTGTTTGTTATCAGTTCATTCCTTACTCTTGGTGAATATACCTCAGTTTGTGTATTCACTCACCCACTGATGGACATTTAGGTTGTTTCAAGTTTGGAGCTATCATGAATAAAGCTTCTATGAACATTTTTTTATATACTTCTTTTTGTGGGCATATGTTTTTGTTTCTCTTGGATAAATACCTAGGAGTGGATTTGCTAATGATAGAGTAGATGAATGTTTTACTTTAAGAGAAGCTGCCAAGGTTAACTCCCAAGTAGCTGTACCATTGTATACCTACCAATTCATTTTCTATTTTTTATTGTTTCTTTATTTTATTTTAAAAATATTTTTATTCATTTCAGAGAGGAAGGGAGAGGGAGAGATAGAAACATCAGTGATGAGAGAGAATCATTGATCATCTGCCTCCTATTGTGGATTGAGCCCATACCCCAGGCACATGCCCTGACCAGAATCAAACTGTGACCTCCTGATTCATAGGTAGATGCCTAACCACTGAGCAACACTGGCTGTGCTTTTTTTTTTTCTTTTTAATCTTTATATTATGATTCATGTATAGGAGGGAGGAGAAGAGAGAATCTTTCATTTATCACTAGTGAAGGATATTTAATAGCCTAGCTAAAAGGAAAATAACTGATGAATGTTCAGTAATCACTGAACACAGAATTGTCAGTGATTTGACTATATGTAAATAGTGCTTAACCTTTTCATAAAACTTTTTATTTGGAAATAACTTCAGGCAAAAAGTTGCTAAGATAGTACAGGGTGGGAATGGTCAGGGGTTGGGGGCCAATCAGGGATAAAGGAAACATATGTACTATTTAAACAATAAAAAAAAAGATAGTACGAAAAGTTTCTGTTAACCTTCACATATCGATAAACTGAAAATAAGCTGAATGGATCTTTTAATTATTAAATGTACACTTGTTTTATTTGTGGTTTAGCAATACATCAAGCTAAATTGGGGCAAGTCTTTATAATTAACCTACTTTAAATTCTTTAAATGTCAAAATCTTTTACAATGGCTCAAATTGTTATACTTGTGAATACACACCGGGTTTATCAACTTGACCCATAGAGGAATTTTAATAAACATAAGGTTGAACAAATATTTCCTATAATGTGAAAGTTTGTCTAATTCCAAAAATCTTAATATGAAACAAATTTATAAATCAATTGTTTTTGTTATAGTGCTATTTAAACCTATCTTTAAACTATCTTTTATTATGTATAATCCTTCTATTTATAAATCAGTATGATTTCCACTAAAGATTTACTTGGCTTTTTGTTGATGTTTTTTGAATGTGATAAATTTAGTAATGGCTCTAGAATAATATTTATGAACAAAATGAAAGAAAGCATAAGATTCTAGCTAATAAACCAAGCAGGATTTCATAACTTGCTAGTTTGGTATGCTTTTAAAAATTTGGAGAGAAGAGATTAGTAAATCAGTCCTCAGAATGAACTACTTTATATTTATACCAAACTCTGTATCTTCTAAACTCTTGATATCTAAAATTCTTCTTGCCCTACTTATTCAAAGACAGATATTTGTCCTAAAGCCCATGGGATATTTTATTATCTAAAAGTATCTTCTGAATTACAATAATTCAATTATTTAATGTTTATAAAGCAAATAAAACAGTGTCTTGCACCTAAGTAGTACTATAGAAATATTTTTTAAATATTTTTCATTGATTTCAGAGGGAGAGAGAGATAAAAACATCAATGATGAGAGAGAATCATTGATCGGCTGCCTTCCGCATTTCCTACACTGAGTATCCAGCCCACAACTTGGACATGTGCCCTAACCAGGAATCAAAATGTGACCTCCTGGTTCATAGGTCAACTCTCAAGCATTGAGCCATACTGGCCAGGCTAGAAATCTTTGCTAATATTATAGAAATATCAACTATTTTTGTTATTAAGTTTTACTAACTGAATTTTTGCTATTCAAAAGTTGATATATTTCCAAATTATTTTTTACTAGAATCTTATATAATAAAAGTCTAATATGCTAATGACAAAACAGCAAAATGACCGGTCGGAATGACGCACACTGACCACCAGGGGGCAGACGCTCAATGCAGGAGCTGCCCCCTGGTAGTCAGTATGCTCCTCCAGGGGGAGCACCGCTCAGCCAGAAGCTAGGCTCACTGCTGGCTAGCTCAGCAGCAGTGGCAGGAGCCTCTCCTACCTCTGCAGCAATACTAAGGATGTCCAGCTGCAGGCTTTGGCCTGCTCCCATTGGAAAGAGGCATCAACCGTCAGTCAAACATCTCCTGAGGGCTCCCAGATTGAGAGAAGACACAGGCCAGGATCCCTTTGTTCCTACAGGCTTTCCCAACCATACCCTCCTAAAAATCATTTCACGCCACAAAATGGCTAACAAAGAATTAAAAGGTGCAAAGCTTCCAAAAGTGACAGATGCTCAGCTTGAGGGTGCTGACTGGGTCAGATGAGCCAAATTTTGGAGGAGGCCACTGTTTTCTCTGTTACAACAGCAGGTCAATACTACAGCCTTCAGGATCTGAGGCTTATGTCAAGGACACCCTGAGCATGTGATTGGCTGGAGCTGCTGGTTGAAAAACAGACTGCTTGCTCCTTTATGCATCCTTCAGTTGCTTCACTGCCAAATCCTGCTATTACTCTGCTAGTGCCTAAGAGAACCAATGTGTGGTGATGTTTAAGCAGAAAGGCTTCTCTAAAATGAGGCAGCAGAACCAGCCAGGCTCCTTATATGTAGGACTTGCCAGGAGGCAGTATCAGCTCTTTGTCCAGAGATTAGCAATAAAGGAGCAGCTCTTTCTCAAATTTGCATGGGTCCAGGTACTCTCAGGTTGATTCATACTTAGATGCCAGAGCCACAATTGAGAAAAGGGATCTTCTGTGCATTCAACCTGCTAATGTTGTACCTGTGAGCTGGGAGTGATTAGTGGGCAGGTACACTTTGTCAATCCATTCTCTGTCGTGGAGCAGCCAACACAGCTTGTGCTGGTGATGCCAGAAATGCTGTGGAGGAAGCCAAAAGCACTCACAGCTGAGGCCACCTCTGGATGGGAGTGTACAGAGCGCCAAAATGGAAGCCAGAGATCCCAAAATCCTTATCAGTGTCCCAGAGCACATGTGTCCTATTGGGGTCAGACCAACTTTTCATGCTCAGAACACTGGAGAATGTGATGGATTCATCAAACTCAGACAGCATGTAAATCTCATCTATAATCACATATAGGTTGTACCTCTTGGCAAATTCCAGGTATTCCTTCGGTGAGTCCCTGGAGTAGATGTCTCCTTTGATGAGCACCAGGCCTATGACCTTTCTCCCCTGAAGCCTTGCCTCAAGCATGGCTTTCTCCAACTTGTCCAGTCAGTTGGAACAGAAGGATGTCCACATCAGTGATCTCACTGGCTAGGTGGATAGGTGAAACCAGCATGGAAGGGGTGGGGGTTGGAAAGGCCTCACCTGTATCACACAGAACCAAGGTCAGTGCAGAGAAGATAGAGCAGCAGTCACTTCGAACAATCACATTTTCTGCATCAAGTGGGGCAGGTATTTTGCTGTAGTAGGTGAGGAACTGGGCCACTACTTCCTATAGGGATGCTTGTCCTCTCTGGTTAAAATATTGCAAAAGAGAATCATCCATGTAGTTCACAGCACTTCAATTCAACCTTTTAGTCATGAGGTCAGTGCAGAGCTTGGTATCTCACTGATACCAAGATTAGTGAAGTCCGAGATGCTCTTGTCCTTGTGGTATTTGTCTCCTTGGTACTCCTGGAAGCTGGAGTGGTATAAAGCAGAGATGTCAATTCCATGATTGACATGTCATGATTGATGAATGCAGCTTCCGAATCACTCAGTTGATTGCTTAGTGGTCAGGCTGCCTCCATTGGGCCTGCTGTGCACTCCAACATCACCCCTAGAGTCTAGTGGAGCTCCAGATTTCATGGCCCCACACTGTAAGAGGTTGACCATCTGGCACATTAAGTGGACGAGGATGGCTTCCTGCTCCCTGATGGTCTGCCTGCCGCTGCTTCTCCTGCTCCAGGTCCTGCTGCAGGCACCTGGTCTCCAGCTGTAGTCCCCTGTGGTCTGCTGCAAGCACAGGGTCAGCTCCATCAGCTGTGTGTGGGCGCTCTGGTTTCTGAAGCCCTAGCCCTTCATCTGGCCACAGGGCCTGTGGAAGGTGTCTGACTGGGGACTCAAGAGTCTGGGTCTTTGTTTTGACCTCACCAGGCTGGTCTGAAAGCAGGGGGAGAAAATGAGAATGTTATGAAAAATGACCTCTTAGACCAGTGGTCGGCAAACTCATTAGTCAACAGAGCCAAATATCAACAGTACAAAGATTGGAATTTCTTTTGAGAGCCAGCTTTTTTAAACTTAAACTTCTTCTAATGCCACTTTTTCAAAATAGACTCACCCAGGCCATGGTATTTTGTGGAAGAGCCACACTTAAGGGGCCAAAGAGCCTCATGTGGCTTGAGATCCGCACTTTGCCAACCACGACTTTAGACTAACATATAGATCAAATTGGGCTGTAAAGCTTCTCTATGCCTACAGCTTTTTCCCTGGTGATAAAAGGGAAGGACTGCCACAACCAGGCCTGTATCCCCTGTGCTTCTGTCTGGATTAGGTTTGGCCTTTTTTTTTTTTTTTTTTTTTTTTTTTACATCCTTACCTGAGGAATGAGGATATTTTTGTCCATTATTATTATTTATTTATTTATTTATTTAATTTTTTTTTAGAGAAAGAGGAAGGGAAGGGGGTGGGAGAGAGAGAGAAATATCGATGTGAGAGAGACGCATCAATTTGTTGCTTCCCACTCGAGCCCTTAAACCTGTGCCAAGGATTGAAACTGAAACTAAGATATGAGCCTTTGGCCTGGAATCGAACCCGTGACCCTTCGGAACGAGGGCCAACACTTCCACAACCACTGAGAGGTTTGTGTGTATTAGCTTATGTATATATAAACACTTATTGCTTGTGGAGCGAAAAATTGGGTGGCTGGGGACAGATGTTGGATATAGATTTTTTTTTTATAATATGTTCTTTTGTCTTATTTAAATATTGAAACTTGTGACACTTCCAGCTTTTCTTTCAGCATTGTTTTCAGTTTTAGATATAATAAAATATTATATGTACAAGACTTAACAAGAGGGGAATATATGGGCACAATTCAAGGTCAATTAAATGGATTAGTAACTTTTTAAGGGTTTGACCCAGGTGATTTTAGACAATCATTAATAACGAAAAGGTAGATTTATAATGACCATCAGTAATACTCTGTAGAGTTATATTACTACTTTTAGTGCATTTAGAAAGCTATATTTCTACATTTTTGTCAGTGATTTGAGTAAAAATGATAACACCTTATATTACAAATTTGATATAAGACAGAGAAGAATAAAGAAATTGATTTATGGAATGAGGATCCAAATAGATCTTTTCAGGCAGAATTTATGAGCTGAATGAAATTTAATGAATAAGTATAAGATCATACACTTGGTTCCATAAAACCTGCATTATTAATATAATGGAGTTGAAATCCTATATAATAAAAGGCTAATATGCAAAGTGTCCCCTTGACCAGGGGTTCAACCAGAGGGCGGGGTCAGCTAGCCAACTGCCCGTGGCCCCTCTCCCCAGCTGGCCAGCCCAATCATAGGCCCTATCCGGACTGGCCACCGGACCCCACCCCTACATGGATTCGTGCACCGGGTCTCTAATGTGAAAATAAATGCTTAGAATTTAAATGTGAAAAGAACTTGGAAGATTTCAATATAAAGTTCTTATCCTATAGTAATAGAAGTTATGTCTAGAATGTGGTTAGTAATTCCCTTGTCTATAAAATTATGCTGGGATCTGGGCACCCAAGCTTTAAATCCAAGGTCTTAAAAGGAAAATGGCCTAAACTGTGGAAAGATTCCAAAATACCCTAACAGTGCTAGATTGTAACTGTCAACAAATATTTGGAAAACTGTTGTTGTTCTATATGAATGAACTGTTTTTCTCATTTGGTAAGACTTGAAGTAGTAGAACTGGGATCGCTGAGTAAACTACTAGACAGAGTAGAGATAAACTTTTTAATGTGGCTTTCCAATGGGATTGCTTTGTCATCTAGCATTCTCCATCAGAAGTGTCTGGGCATTAGCTGGCCAAGTGCTCAGTAGGAATGTGCTTGTAAGGATTGAAGCATCAGTGGGTAGCTTGAGGCATTTGAAGTCCCTTTTAATATTGAAATAACCTGTGACAACAGCTCAAAAGAGTTAATACACTAAGGTACCATGCAAAATGAATGGTGAACCCAAGGTATTTTTTAGTGTATTATTTTTTTAATCTCTGCAATTCACTTTTCCTATCTTTTCAATATAAAAACTTAGTTCTTAAGACTGTTTGAAAAGGACACTATATATTTTAAATATCCACCAAAATTCTTTTGACTTTAAATTGCCTAGAAATATTTGAATTCATAAATATTTTTTTAATATCATGTGTACTTTTGTATATAGTGAAACCCAAGGAAAAATATTTTTATTTTTTAGAGTTTGAGTTTTTAATACTCACATATGTGATTCTGCTTTCTTGGTATCAAAATTACAATAGAATAAACAATGCTTGACTCTTTTCATGGATAACAATTTCCGTGAATCACGCATTAAGTAAATACAGCCTCAGACATGCCCATACACAATTTTCTAATCAGGTGTAATTAATCTCAACTTTTTCATTTATGTTGTTTTTCTTTATCATATGCCTCATTTAATGATTAAACAACCAGTATTATTATAAAATGAAATGTAAGGAAGTAGTAGTCCACTTTAATATATGAATGAAAAAGGCTTTTTACTCAAGGACTTTACTTTTTAAATTAAATGTATTGGGATGACATTGGTTAATAGGATCATATAGGTTTCAAGTTTACATTTTTATGATGCATGATTGTATATTGCATTGTGTACCCATCACCCAAAGTCAAATCAAATTATTTTATATAAAACAATGAACTTTTCTCAGGCATATAAAAAGTCTAAGTAGGTTCAAGTTCAGTAATTTAATAATAACAAATACAGCTTTCATGAATATGAACCTCATGTTCTGTTGCTTTGAATCTATGCATGCACTCTGAGGATTCTGTCAAATGGGAAAAATTTAAACTTGATCAGTGTGAATAATAGAATAAGGTAAATACACTGTTACATCTGTGTAACCTACTTGAGAGGCCTATATATGAATCTAACCTATGCTTGCCATCTAGAATTACAATAGTACTTTTAATAGTATTTTTTTGGTTATGATTGTTTTAACTGTTTTAAAATATATACTCTGTATTTTGAACTGTATTTGGAATAGTTTTCAGTCTGTAAATACTTTTTTTTTAATATATTGATTTTTTACAGAGAAGAAGAGAGAGGGATAGATAGTTAGAAACATTGATGAGAGAGAATCATCGATCAGCTGCCTCTTGCACACCCTCTACTGGGGATGTGCTTGCAAACAAGGTACATGCTCTTGACTGGAATCGAACCCGGGACCCTTCAGTCCGCAGGCCGACGCTCTATCCACTGAACCAAACCGGTTTCGGCTCAGTCTGTAAATATTTTTTACTAATTATTTTATGTTATGTCTTCAATCCCTACAAATTTTCTGATTGTAGTAGAATTTTGTCCTCATTTTTACATATAGAAGACAAAAAAAGAAGTAGTGTAAGTGATTTTTATGTCATACTGGGCTAGTTTAAAGCTTGATATAGAAGCTAGTTGTCTTAAATTTTCAGTCAGTGCTTTATCCCCAAGATTAGAACAGTTTTAACAAGCCTTTATTCTGCCTTTTTTTTTTCAATACTCTTATATTGCTTTATCTTTATCTGTCTCAATCTGCTCCTGGCTATTTCAGCTGGCAGGTCAATGTTTGCATCATTCTCAGTGTTATATTACTACATTTACAACATTTAGAAAGGTATATTTCTACATTTCTACAAACTTAATTGAATAAGGATATTGAAATTTAAAACAAAAGCTAGAGTGTTGTACTTAAACTTTATTTTACTTAACTCTATGATAATTTTTTCATAATATTACTAAATTTCATGGTTACAAAATGTAATTTACATCATAATTGTTATTTCAGTGCATAAATTCCTAATTCTCAATCCTATATTAAGTTACTATTCTGTCATACTTCTTTGTGAAAGAAAGAATATACAATGAATTTATACTTTTTAGATGTAATCTTTTAGTATTTGAATTTTTTGTTTGATAAAATACTCTCATTAATGGGCTACTTTAATGAATGCCCACAGTTTATAAAATTATAGTTATTTAATTTCTCTTATTCCTTTCAATTTTCTATTTTTCCATAATTTTATTTGTTTATATTTAAATAATCTAACCCCATAATCTAAAATTTTTTCTTGGCTTTTAAACCACTGCTCCATCTGACGTAAATGTGTTCACATGTATACGATTATATCTCAAGCTTAACTCATTATTTCCTAAATTACCCACAAGTAATTTTGTTCCTTTCTCCAATAAAGGCTTTGGAATTAGTAGTAATGTAATGTACATGAAAGCATTGAAAATGTATTGTTGATATGAAAAATATCTGTTCATTTTAATTTTAAACCAACTCTGAAAGGAACCAATAAGAAACTCCAACATTCAGATCACAGCTTATAGATTTTATTTTTTGCCACCTCTTATCAACCCTCCTTTTCCTTTTTTTAAAATTGTTAATATATTTTTATTAATTTCGGAGAGGAAGAGAGAGGGAGAGCAAGATAGAAACATCAGTTATGAGAGAGAATCATTGATTGGCTGCCTCCTGCATGCCCCACACTGAGGATCGAGCCTACAGCCTAGGCATGTGTCCCAACAAGAATTGAAAGGTGACCTCCGGGTTCAACCATTGGACCACTATGATCAGGTCCTCCTTTTTCTTTATTAAGAACGACTTACTCAGGGAACAAAATTTGTGCACATTAAAAGGGAATTAGAAAAAATATTTTAATATTGCTATTTGCCCTTTCTCTATAATAGAAGTGTCAGAGATGAAAGAAAACTAGTAAAATGTATATGAAAATCTTTCTCCTGTCAGAGTCTGGGACATGAGCAGGACCCAAAGTCAAGTCCCCGCCCACCTGCATGCACCTCAAAATTGCATAAGACCCAGACCCAACCAGCCCCACTCCCATTGGGCGAGAACCATCCCCAGCCAGCCCCAGCCCTATCAACCCCTGCTGAGTGAGGGGCACTGCCTCAGGTCCCCCAGCCCTGTGCTGGAGGGGGGAGGGGTTCAGCCTCAGGTCCCCCAGCACCAGGGTGGGGGGCACCTTGAGGTTCCCTGTCAAGCCCCACCAGGCAAGGGGCACAGCCTCAGGTCCCCCACCCTGGTGCCACGGAGCCTTAGGTCTCTGCTGATCGCTTGTTATGGCTCGTTATGGGAACCCCATCTCTGCTGAGGGTGCAGTCATCTGGTGTTATGGGAACCCTGCCTCCAATGTGGGTGTAGCCCTCATGTGATGGCATGGTGGAGTGAGGGTCAATTTCCATATTGCTTCTTTATTATATTGTATTGGTCTGATCTGAAATCCCTTGACCCACCAAGAACAAGAGCCCAGTGAGTCCTTTAACTGTTCATGGATAATGTATTCCTTATAATTGGGCTTAAATGGTACTTGTTCTAAAATGATATACCTGCCGACTGAGTGGTAAAGCATCGGTCTGCGGACTGAGAGGTCCTGGGTTCGATTCCGGTCGGGGTCATGTACATTGGTTGCGGGCACATCCCCAGTAGGGGGTGTGGGGGAGGCAGCTAGTCGATGTTTCTCTCATCAACGTTTCTAGCTCTCTATCTCTCTCCCTTCCTCTCTCTAAAAATCAATAAAATATATAAAATGATACACCTATTCTCCACCTCAAAAGAACAGACATGGATCCCTGGCTGGGTGGCTCAGTTGGTTGGAGCATTGTTCCATGCAATCAAAAGGTTGCAGATTTGATTCCGGTCAAGGCATATAACTTACATTGTGGGTTTGATCGATGGGGGCAACTGATTGATATTTATCTCTCATGTTGATGTTCCACTTTCACATCGATCTTTCTCTCTCCCACCACTCCCTCCCTCCCTCTCTCACACACACATTCTCTCTCTGTCTCTCCCCCTTCTCCTCTCCCTAAAATCAATAAACATATCCCCAGGTGAGAATTGAAGAAACACAATAGAAATGGACTAACATTATCAGCATATGTTGTGCATATTTTTTGTATCGATAAATGCAACAAATGGTGTGGAAAGTGCTTTTTGCATCTTTGCATACTTACTGACATAAACCTCTTCACTCCTCAATCCCAAACTACTCTGAATGTTCATCACTCTCAAGGGATTAATTCACTTTTCAGATCAAAGCTGTGCTCTTTCATTCTAACTGAGTCCACATTCTTTTTTAAGTTCTATTTCAAATATGTGCACAAAAACTATAAGAATTGTTCAAAGAAGTACTATATATCTTTTACCTAAATTCATCCCTTTTTAAAAGATTTTTTTATTGCTTTTTAGAGAAAGGAAGGGAGAGAGAGAGAAAGAGGGAGAGAAGAGGAACGGAGGGAGGGAAGAAGGGGGAGGAGAGGAGAGAGAGAGAGAGAGAGAGAGAGAGAGAGAGAGAGAGAGAGAGAGGGAGAGAGAGAGAGAGAACGAACATTGATGTAAAAGTGAAATATCTATTGGCGGCCTCTTGAATGTCCAGACAGGATGGAGCCAATAACCCAGGCATGTGCCCTGACCAGGAATTGAACCAGCAACCTTTTAGTGTATAGGATGATGCCCAATCGAGTCTTATCAGCCAGAGGTACATTCACCCCTTTTTTAATGTTTTGCTTAATTTATTTTGTTATTCTTATTGTCTTCCTCCCTTCCTCACTCGTGTACACATTACATTATTTTTTCTTGAGTAATATAATACATTGAATGCACCATACATATACTTTTACCTCTTAACAGTTTACTTCCTAGGAATAAGAATATTCTCTTATGTAACCACAGTGCACTTTAAAATAGGACAACATTCATAGAAGTGCTTTTACCCAGTTTGTCATTTGTCCCAATATCTTTTTATAACACTTTTTTCTGACATAAGATCCAGTCCAGAATTGTGCATTCCTTTTAGTTCTCATGCCTCTTCAGTCTCTTTCAATCTGAAACAGTTCTTCCATTTTTTCCTTTCTGTTTGTATTTGTAACATTTGGTCCTGTGTGTGTGTGTGTGTGTGTGTGTGTGTGTGTGTGTGTGTCTGTGTGTCTGTGTGTATGTGTTCATCTTCCCCCTGGGACCTTCTCTTCTACTAAGCTTTCACTGTTACTTTGGAGATGACCAACAGCATTCATAAACTCAAGCCAGACCTTTTCTTATGTCTTATAAACTGAGATTTCCAGCTACCAGATTGATATTTTTGTGTGGATGTCTTTTTGGAACTTTAAACTCAGTATTTCTAAAACAAAAGTTGTTTGCTGCTATAATCACCTCTCCCCAAACAAAAAGTTGCTACAACTGATTTCACTTATATAAATTGTGCTACCACTTTTAAGCTATTTCTGTTTGAATCTTTAGAATAATAATCCTTTCCTGTTGTTCCTATGTGTAATCACTTATCAAATTATATACATTCTACCCCAATAACATCTCTAAAGTCCACTTCACTCCTGTTGCCATCATTCTGGATCTGCTTCTCCTTATTCTTGACTGGGATCATGTTGTAATTGTGTACAATGCCTCTTAATAGGTTGTTCCATCTCTCCCCACTCAGTTAATCCTCTTGCCCAGACCTGTTCTTCCTCCCATAGTTTTGCATTCTGACTAACATCATTTACCCAGGCACTTAAACAAGAAATGTGATTCACAACTACCTCTTCCACCTCCCCACTCTTGCCCATTTATTCAACCAACAAATAATTATCACCACCTACCATGTGCCAATAACTGTGCTGGGCGCTGACATCTATTAGTAAATAAACTGGAGGGTGCCCCTGCAGAGAGTCGGTTGACGGAGACAAATAAATAAACATATAATTATTATAATTATATGTTTCGATGATGGTTATGAACTGGGTTGTGTAAGGAAGAATAATGGCTTGGGCAGGATTAACCTTGATAAATAGTCAAGAAAGGCCTCTCTGACTGTGTGTGTGTGTGTGTGTGTGTGTGTGTGTGTGTGTGTGTGTGTAAAAAGAAATACATCATAAATTTGGGACAAAAAAAATACTATGTTCTTTTCACATCAATACGTAACTCAGGATGTTTTAAGATGAAAAATACAAGGATAAAATAAAATTCAAAACTGTTCTGCAATAAATAGTTTATTAAAAATTGTTTTAAAATAATAATTCAGGTCCTTGCCGGTTTGACTCAGACCCTCGAATTGAAGGGTCCCAGGTTCAATTATAGCCGAGGTCATGTACCTCAGTTGCAGGCTCGATCCCCAGCCGTGTGCGAAGGCAACCAATCCATGTATCTCATATTGATGTTTCTCTCTCTGTGTTTCTTCCCCTCCCTTCCACTTGCTCTAAAAATAAATGGAAAATCCTCTAGTGAGGATTACAAAAATAATATAATAATTCAGAATCTTGAGACTGCCTCTGTAATAACTGTGGGTATATGATAAAGAAATGCTAAAGGAGAAGAAGAGTAGGAGAGTACAAAGAGGGTAAAAGGGGCCAAGTATATGGTGATGAAAGGAGGTTAGACCGGCAATGAGCACACAATGGAATATATAAATGTTGTGTTATGAAGTTATACACCTGAAACTTATAACCACTGTTACCACAGTAAATGTAATACATATACATACAGACATACACACATACATACATACACACACACACATTTTTTAAGAGGATTTGCTCAAGAGCCTTTTTGTATCAAATATTTGAGATTGAAAGTTCTATTGTTCTATTTTGGATTGCAAACCCACAGCCACACTGCTTAATTGTTGTCATAGGCGATGGTCACATTTATAAAATACAGTTTGGGGTTAGGGATAGTTTCTAGATAAAATTTCATTTTGTGTAGTTGACACACAATGAAAAAAAAATTCTGTGTAAAGAAGAGCAGAACAGACACTTCAATGAATTGTTTACTGCAGTTCCTAATCAACAAATAATTGATGAAATAAGAAAACAAAATTCAAAATTTCTAAGCAAACTAGAATTTGAAAGCACTTTTTAATTGATTTCAGCTTAAGGCCACATTAAAGTTATGATCCAGGCCGAAGCCGCTTTGGGTCAGTGGTAGAGCGTCAGTCTGTGGACTGAAAGGTCCTGGGTTTGATTTCGGTCAAGGGCATGTACCTTGGTTGCGGGCACATCCCCAGTAGGAGGTGTGCAAGAGGCAGCTGATCGATGATTCTCTCTCATCAATGTTTCTAGCTTTCTATCCCTCTCCCTTCCTCTCTGTAAAAAATCAATAAAATATATTTTAAAAATAAAGTTATGATCCAAGATATATTTAAGTATGTGGCTCATTAACTAGTTTGGAGAGAATATTGGCACTACCGCTAAAGTTTCAGGTTTATTCATCTTATTGACCTCCTTAGGGATCTGGGGGGTCAGGACTGGTGAGTTCCATGGTCCTTTCTGTCTAGCCAGCTGCCTCATAAGTGTGTAATTTTGGGTCACAAGTAGAGAGAGTAGATAGAATCAGTACAAATTTGTAGTATTACTAGAAAAAATACTCAATTACATGCCCTCCTGGTGACTTCTCAGTAACATCATGCCTGTAAATGTAGGCGAGCATATATGTCTACACACTTTTTAGGATACTTTCTTAGAAATCTAGATTCATCATTTTGCATGTGAATTGAATCAGAGAAAGAGAGGGTGAGAGATGGTGTGTGTGTGTGTGTGTGTGTTTATATAGCTTTTTAAATAAACTGTTGCTCCATTGCTTTGGGGAAATTTTCATAGATTTACATTTGGTAAATATACCCACGTCCAAAAAAAGATATGTATAAAAAAATTGGAGTGCCAGCTGACTAAGTCAACTCATAAAAATTTCAGTTAAAAGTAAGATATTTTCCACGTTTATTTTAAAATATGATGTTTACTGGAAGAAAAGTCCAGAGAATTACCACAGATGAAGTGTGAGTGTATTTCTCCCACTTGTAAATGAGCTCTTATTTCCTACAGTGTATATTCTGGTTCACAATGAGTCATTTTCAGCATGTTTCAATTTAACTCCTAATACATTTTTAAATTTGGCAGGCATATTTAGATGAACATTACTTCTAGTTTTAGAGACTGCTTCTAAATTATACTTCAGTATTACAGGCGTCGTAAAAAGTTCTTTCATTAAAAAGGAAACAGGGTTGATTGGAAGTGTATGTTTTAGTGGAGCAAAAAAAATGGTTACCACTGAATAAAAATCAGGTAGTTACACTTTTTAAAGTTTGTTACTAAATAATTATCTTAACATGATCTTTTAAAAAAGCTATGGTTATAAGTTATTTTTACTGATACTTAAAAGAAGAAAAGATGATTTATCTCAGATAATAGTTAGTATTTATTAATCTTATACTATACTTAGCAATATTTAAACTATTTATATGTATTAACTTTTTTAATGCCTACATAATAGGTAGTAGTTTATTCTCTGTAAATAAACCGGCTTTGTTTCTATTATAAAACATAGAGCCTCGCACCTTTCTGGACATACAGTTAGAGCTACATGGGTGTTTTTAAAAGCTACTGATTTTATGCAGAATTTTACATATTGCCAATTCTTGAATTTTCTGGAAGATTTCAGTCAGCCAACCCGTCCATTGCTACTATTTTAATATTCCTTATTTTTATTATGATTTTTACATTGTGCTTCATTATTTTTAACACTTTAAAAGTTTAGAGTTGGTCATAATTTAAATATCACTGAAAACATTCTACTCATATTGCAAATGAGGAAACAAATCTAAAGAAGTTATATGACTTATCCTCAGTTATACTCTTACTAGAGGCCCAGTGCATGCAATTTTTGCATGGGGATTGGGTAAGGGGGTGGGGGTGAGGCCTCAGCCCAGCCTGCATCCTCCCCAATCTAGGACCCCTTGAGGGATGTCCGACTGCCAGACATCCCTCTCACAATCCTGGATTGCTGGCTCAGTTCAGTCATTTGGTCATTCCTCACCCGCCTGCCAGCCTGGTCATAGGCAGCCGTCTTGTGAGAGTGTGAGGGTTAATTTGCGTATTACCTCTTTATTATATAGGATTAGGAACAGAGCTAAAATACACATTTGTTAGCTTCGTTCCCATCCCAATTGTTCATTGTGCCACCAATTATATCACACTATTAGTAAACAGTGGATGAAGCGCAATATGTGTGGTGTTATGTTAACACCAATAAGTAAATTTTTGCTCTCCAATAAACATTAAAAACAACAAAATTCAGAATTATATGTTAATTTCCTATGGTTACCATAATAAATTACCACAAATTGCAGTGTTTCCCAAAGTGTGGTATGCGTACCCTCAGGGGTACTGGAAGAGTTTGGTGGGGGTATGCGTTGCACTGGAGTTTGGTGGGGATATGCACTGCACCATGCTTAGCTGCACCTAATTCTACGTTCTCATGAGTACGAGGGGTACTCAGCGTTACAAAAATTATAGAAGAAGTACACATATGTCAAAAGTTTGGGAAACACTGGCTTAAAGCAACAGAAATTTATATTATCTCACAGTTCTAAAGGCCAGAAGTATGAAGCCACGGTGTCTGTAGGGCAACAGACCCTTTAAAAGCTCTAGGACCAGTCTGTCCTTGCTTCTTCCATAGGGGAACCAGGTGTTGTTTGTCTTGTGGCCACATCTCTCTTCTTCACTCTCCAAACCAGTCTCTGCCTTTCTTCACATTGCCTTCTTCTCTGCCTGGCTTTTATAAGGGTACCCATGATTGCATTTACTAGTTAGTAAGGCCCAACCAAATAATCCAGGAGATTATTGGTGATGTTTAACTTTAATTAATGATGTTTAACTTGCCTGTTTGGCTCAATGGATAGAATGTCGGCCTATGGACTGAAGGGTCCCAGGTTCGATTCCTGTCAAGGCATGTACTTTGGTTGTGGGCACATCCCCAATATGTGCAAGCGGCAGCTAATTGATGTTTCTTTCTCATTGATGTTTTCTAACTCTCTATCCTTCTCCCTTCCTCTCTGTGAAAAATTAATAAAATATATTTTTAAAATAAGTAAATAAAGATGTTTAACTTAACCACATCTGCAAAAGAACCTTTTTCAAATTAGGTAATATTCACTGGATTCTAGAGATTAGGATGTGGAAATATATTTTGAGGAAGGGCCTTTTAAGTCAATTCAGTTGGTATTTATTCAGGTCCTTCAATAAGAGTGGCATTTTATTTTTAAATTTTCCAACCTGAATTTATAAGGTGTCATCTATTTTAGGAGTGATTAAAATTCTATAAAGTTGGGTTATTTTTCAACCTACTAATGTGACATTTAACACATTACTAAATCTTGAACAAATGACACCTTAGAGATTCTAAACTCTGTATCGTATGACATGACATTTATTATGCACTAAAAGTCATCCTACATGACTTTTAATAATAAGACATCATAACAGTAACATGAAGGTCAAAGGAATAGAGTTGGACATTTTTAAGACATTAAAAATTTAGCTTTAAATTAAGCTATATTAGCTTCACTTAGACCAGTAACTTTTTTTTTACTGCAATTAAGATTCATTGAATGAGATCTTGAATGCTTCAATAATGACTATTTTATGTATTATTTTTATTCTAGTTTTTCTTTTCTTTTCTTTTCTTTTTAAAATCTTTATTGTTCATATTGTTACAAAGGTTCCTCATTTCTTCCCCCCTCCACCAGGTTCCCACCCCACCCTCCGCCCCCTCCCCATCCCCCATTGTCCTCATCCATAGGTGCAGTTTATGTTCAGTCTCTTCCTCCCTCCCTTTCCCCGATAGTAAATCCCTTTTCAGATAGTAAATCAGTTACTTAGCATTTTCTCATATCAATAATACCACCACATGCCCAATGATACATTTCACACAAAAGACATTTCCAAATAGGTCAACCAGCCTCATCCAGGCCCCACCCAAGGCACTCACAGATCAACACCCCAGCCCTATACTAACTCAACACATCCAGATCTAAGCCTTCATCACTTGATTCAGCAGACCCTCAAGTTCCCACAAAAGTTTCCAGCCATGTCTGAGAGGCAGCTGTGGGGCAGGGGCAGGTGAGAAGCGAGCTGTTCTGGGCCTGGCTGCTCCAGGCCTGGCCTCTGTTGCTCTGGTTCGTTCCACAACCAGCTGCTCCGGGTCTGGTCACCGCTGCTCCCGACCTAGTTGCTCTGGACCTGGCAGCTGCTGCTCCAGGCCTGGCCGCACAAGACCTGGCTGCTCCGGGCCTGGCCGCTCCCAGCCTGGCAGCCGCTGCTCTGGGCCTGGTTGCTCCCATCCTGGCAGCTGCTGCTCCGGGCCTGGCCGAACCCGACCCGGCTGCTCTGGGCCCGGCTGCTCCGGGCCCGGCCGCTCCCAGCCTGGCAGCCGCTGCTCCGGGCCTGGCCGCACCAGACCCGGCTGCTCCGGGCCTGGCCGCTCCCAGCCTGGCAGCCGCTGCTCCGGGCCTGGCCGCACCAGACCCGGCTGCTCCGGGCCTGGCCGCTCCCAGCCTGGCAGCCGCTGCTCCGGGCCTGGCCGCACCAGACCCGGCTGCTCCGGGCCTGGCCGCACCAGACCCGGCTGCTCTGGGCCCGGCTGCCCCGGGCCCGGCTGCTCTGAGTCTAGCCGCTCCCAGCCTGGATGCTCTGGGCTTGGCTACTGCTGTTCTGGACCTGGCTGCTCCCAACTCGGCTGCTCTGGGCCCGGCTGCTCCGGGCCCAGCCGCTCCGGGCCTGGCCGCTCCCAGCCTGGCAGCCGCTGCTCCGGGCCTGGCCGCACCAGACCCGGCTGCTCCGGGCCTGGCCGCTCCCAGCCTGGCAGCCGCTGCTCCGGGCCTGGCCGCTCCCAGCCTGGCAGCCGCTGCTCCGGGCCTGGCCGCTCCCAGCCTGGCAGCCGCTGCTCCGGGCCTGGCCGCTCCCAGCCTGGCAGCCGCTGCTCCGGGCCTGGCCGCTCCCAGCCTGGCAATCACTGCTTTGGGCCTGGCCGCACCAGACCCGGCTGCTCTGGGCCCGGCTGCCCCGGGCCCGGCTGCTCCGAGTCTAGCCGTTCCCAGCCTGGATGCTCCGGGCTTGGCTACTGCTGTTCTGGACCTGGCTGCTCCCAACTCGGCTGCTCTGGGCCCGGCTTCTCCGGGTCCGGCCACTCCGGGTCTGGGTATTCCTGGACTGGCCACCCTGGGCTTGGCTGCCTCTGCCTCAGGCCTGGCTGCCATTGCCCAGGTCTGGCTGCTCCAGTGCTGGCTGTTGTTGCTCTGGTTCTGGCTGCTGCTGCTCAGGGGCCTGGCCGTTGCTGCTCCGGGCCCGGTTGCCATTGCTTTGTGCCTGGGCACTCTAGGCCTGGTCGCCGCTGTTCCAACATTCTGTCCCTTTTTTTTTTTTTTTTTAAACGCAATGTTGGCTGGTGAGTTGAGTTCTGACTTAGTCTTTGATTTTTCAAGATCTTCTTTGAATTCTTTCTTAAGTAATTTTACTATCTTTTGCTCTCACTTGATTTCTTCACATTGAGAACTTTGGTTTCTTCCTCCTTGTCCTGGGAGCTCAGCAGGTTGGCCTGTGGCACCCCTTTGTTCTCCGCGGGCTCCCGCGCTGCTCCAGCCTGTTGCCGGGGTCGGCACCGCCCAGGAAGCAGCCCCTGGCCTTGGCTCCATTGCCCGCACTCAGAGGTCGATGGCTCAGGGGCACCCCCCGCCCTGGGGGCCCCGTCGCCCGGCTCCCTGCCGGCGCTCGGCTGGCTGGTGTCGGGCAGGGGCTCCTGCTCCCTGTCGCATTCCTCCAGTCTGGAGCTTTTTTTTTTCTCCTTCCCGCTAGGGGAGTCTAGGATCAGAGTCAACAGACTGTCCTCTGCGCGCAGTGCGTGCGACTCTGGGGGCTCCGCTTTTCGCCACTCCCCTGGGATTCCGCCTCACAGCCCCGTCTACCCCTGCCCGAGCCTGGGTCCCCAGGGTCTGGTCCAGGACTGGGATTCAGAGCAGTCCGGACTGAGGCTCAGCACCGCCGGAGGCTTTGTTTCTTCACGCTAGGGTAATCCAGCATCAGAGTCAACATTCAGTCCTATGCGCGCAATGTGCGCGCGACTCCAGGGGCCCTGCTTTTCGCTGCTCGCTTAGGATTCCGCCTCACAGCCTCATCTCCCCCACCGGAGCCTGGGTCCCCAGGGTCTGGCTCATAACTGGGGGTCAGCGCTGCCGGTTCGGGGGTTTAGCCCAGGCTGCGGGTTTTATTTCCTTCCTGCTAGGGAACGCCAGGCAGCACCCAGCCCTCTCCTCCTCTCCGGCTGCGACCTCTCCATGCGCGTGTGAGTGCGAGTGCGCAGCATGTCTCCGTACCTTAGGCTTTTTTTTCAGCTCCTCTGATTTTCCTTCTGGTTTTCTCTTTCCTTCTTGTTGTAGAATTTTCAGTCAGTCAACTACCTGTAGCTCTGGGCGATGTCCACTCTACATTTTAGTTGTATTCCATTGAAATTGTTGTGTGCTGCTGCGGTTAGGTGTCTACCCGAGCAGCCATCTTGGATCCCCCTCCCTAGTTTTTCTTTTCATTGAGCAAACTTTTAGTCCTTCCTGGCTTAATAAATGTTTCTGTGTAACCTGTATATTACTATGATATTTGCCACAAAGGTGTTCATTTAGTTTCTCCTGTGGTAGAAGTCATTATCAGCAGATGTGAAGATATCCTTAATTCCTTTTAGCCATTAAAGTGTGTTACTCTAAATGAAAGAGGAAACATAGCCAATATATATAATTATGTGTTTCATAGAGTTAAATGAGATTATTACACAATTTTAAGTTCTCAATACATGTTAGCTGTTATTATCAACATCCAGTTAATTGATTTTTAAATTAAGATATATCTGTATTCTCTTTCTAGTACCATAAAGAGTTAGGAGCAATCTCTGATCAGATCTGGTAAAACTATTTCATGTAAATGGAAGACCTTCACTGTTATAAAGTGCTCTAAAACAGTCCTTTTCCTCAACCTACTATTTATTTTTCTTGCTAATAATTTGTATTATTGGAATTTGGGATTACCCTTGCATTTTTTATAATACATACATACATACATATATATATATGTGTGTGTGTGTGAATATATATATATATTCACACACACACACGTGTTTTCATTTTACAAGTGAAAAGCCTGTGTATTTGTAAAAAAGTAGGAAATGAGTTAGTGTGCCTTTAACCAGCAAAACTTAAGTGACACCCACATATCTATTATTACAATTCAGATGTTTTCTTTTAATTCATTGGGACCCCAAATATGAATTTTTATTAGTTAGATTATTTATAGATACTCTATATGTAACAATGCCTAGCATTCTAAAATTCTTTTTGTCCAAAATCACAGAGATAGAATATACCCAAAAGAATACATCTCTCTGCCTCAGGGCAAATGTGCACTGAGATCATTCTGGTCAGATAGGCTGTCCATTTATGAACTTGTAAAGCAACTCAATGTACCTGTAAATGACAATGAAGTGTTAGCTTTGAAATAGTTTTTCAAAATAGTTTACAGGAAAATCAAGGTATGGTTAATAGCCTGTCATCTGTGAGAATGGAATGTTCTGTATGTTGATGCCACAAAACATGTCTATTCTTATTCATCATCATTTGCCAATAGTTAAACTCTGCATTTGATCCAGAAATAAGTCAACAGATGTTTAAACAAGAAATGTATGTTGTGAAATTCAGTCCTTTGTATATAGTAAACATACATGTTTTTTAGCCCAAAGTAATAGCATTTATAAAATCTAAGTTGATTTTTTAACAAAGTGCTGATCTCTGACTTTTTGAAAATTAAAACGATGAACTGAATATTTCTTTTTTTCGTTATTTAATTTAATAAATCTTTATTGTTCAGATTATTACAGTTATTTCTCCTTTTCCCCCCCATAGTCCCCTCTACCTGGTTCCCACCCCACCCTCTGCCCTTACTTCCACCCCCCCCACTGTCCTCATCCACAGGTGTATGATTTTTGTCCAATCTCTTCCCGCACCCCCAAGCATCTTTCCCCCCTGAGAATTATCAGTCCCCTTTCTTTCTATGCCCCTGATTCTATTATATTCACCAGATTATTCTGTTCATCAGATTTTTTATTCACTTGATTTTTAGATCTACTTGTTGATAGATATGTATTTGTTGTTCATAATTTTTATCTTTACCTTTTCCTTCTTCTTCCTCTTCTTAAAGAATACCTTTCAGCATTTCATATAATACTGGTATGGTAGTGATGAACTCCTTTAGCTTTTTCTTATCTGTGAAGCTCCTTATCTGACCTTCAATTCTGAATGATAGCTTTTCTGGGTAGAGTAATCTTGGTTGTAGGTTCTTACTATTCATCGCTTTGAATATTTCTTACCACTCCCATCTGGCCTGCATAGTTTCTGTTGAGAAATCAGCTGACAATCATCTGGGTGCTCCCTCATAGGTAACTAACTGTTTGTAAGATTCAAACAGTTGCTTGTAAGATTCTTTGTCTTTTGCTCTAGGAATTTTAATTATGATGTGTCTTGGTGTGGTCCTCTTTGGATTCCTCTTGTTTGGGGTTCTGTGTACTTCTGGACTTGTAAGTCTCTTTCTTTCATTAGATGGGGAAAGTTTTGTCATTATGTCTTCAAATAGGTTTTCAGTATCTTGTTCTCTCTCTTCTTCTGGCACCCCCATAATTCTGATGTTAGTATGCTTGAAGTTGTCCCAAAGGCTTCTTATACTATCTTCAAACTTTTTTATTCTTTTTGCTTTTTGATTTTCCAGTTGAGTGTTTTTTGCTTCTTAGTATTTCAAATCTTTGACTTGATTCTTGCATTCCTCTAGTCTGCTGCTGGATCTCTGTATAATATTTTTTTATTTCAGTAAGTGTATGTTTAATTTCTAGTTCATCCTTTTTCATATTCTCCAGAGTCTTGCTAAATTTATTGCCCTTTTTGAGGAAATTCTTGAAAAACCTTATAACTGTGGTTTTGAACTCTATATCGGGTTATTTGGTTTCCTCTATTTCTTTCATTTGTGATATGTTTCTTTGTTTCTGCATTTTCACTGTTTCCTTGAGTTGGTAGGGTAGCTTTGTGTATTAGGTGTCTTATATGACCCAGTGGGTTGGCCTCCCCTGTTACCTGAGGTAGACACTCTCGGTGCACCCCTTTGTGGACTGTGTATACAGCCTTGTTGTAGTTAAGTTTTGACTGTTGTTGATATCATCGGGAGGAATTGACCTCCAGGCCAGTTGGCTGTGAGGATCAACTGTGTCTATGCCAGGAGAACTTCTATGCTGAAGACAGCCTTATGAGACAAGACTTGCAAAATTGCAAAAGCCTTTGTGCTCAGCTTGGATGGGGCAGAGTCTCAGGGCTGAGCAGACAGTCTTGGCTTCGCATCAGCCCTGCCCTATGAGGCCCCGGGTCTCAGTGTCCCTCAGTAATTGCTGCAAGTACCTCTGAGAGAAAGCCGCCCTTGAGTTTTGCCCACTGCCAGACAGTCCAGTTTCTCCCCCAATGAATCTTTATTCCCATATTCTCACCCTGAACTGGAGTTCATCACAGTCAGAGGCTTCCGGTTTCCTCCAGCTAGAGAAAGCCAGTGGCACACTCAGCACTCAGTCCTCTCTGTGAGCACTTGCATGCAGACTTCCAGACCTCTGCCTTTCATGGCTCCCCTGAGTTTCCTCCTGACAGTCCAGATTCCCCCCGTAAGAGTCTGGTTCCCCAGTGGCTTTTCCAGAACTGAGGTTCAATGCAGTCAGGAGCTTCCAGCTCCCTCCTGGTAGGGAAAGCCAGCCGCAACCTCAGCAGTCAGTCCTCTCTGTGTGCACTCGCACGTGTGCCTTCCCTCCGTGGTTCCCCTGAGTCTTCGTGTGCCTTTGGCTCTACCTGTCAGTCCAAACTCCCCCAGTATGAACCTGGGTCCACAAAGTCTTGCCCAGTGCAGTTGAAACTGGGGTTCAGTGCAGTCGGGAGCTTCCTTCTCCCTCCTGCCAGAGAAAGCCAGCCAGGCACTCAACTGCCCTTCCTCTCTGCTTGCATGTCTCCATACCTCAGTGCTTTGTGGCTCCTCTGATTCTCCTGAGCTTTTCTCTTTCCTTCTAGAATTCCTTGTAGAATTTTCACTCAGCCAGCTTTCCTGTGGTTCTGGATGATATCCATTCTGTCTTTTAGTTGTAGTTTTGAAATTGTTGTGCGAGGCAGCAGTTTAGGTGCTTACCTATGCAGCCATCTTGGTTTTTCTCAAACTGAATGTTTCTAAAAGCAAATGATTTATTAGCCAGTTTTCCATGTTGCTAACTGCTGTATACTTCCACTCAGTCTCCAATATAGCCAATACTGCCTCCTTGTATTATAGCAACTACCTCTTCCCAGTTACTATCAATAGCTCCCATAAATATTAAGCATCCTATCTAATAAAAGAGTAATATGCAAATTGACTGTTACTCCAAGACCCAAGATGGCCACCCCGGGTGGTCAAAGATGGCTGCCCCATGTAAACACAAGATGGCCACCACAAGATGGCCTGCAGGGGAGGGTAGTTGTGGGCAGTTAGGGGTGACCGGGCTAGCAGAGGAGGGCAGTTGGGGATGACCAGGCCAGCAGAGGAGGGAAGTTGAGGGAGACCAGGTTAGCAAGGGAGGGCAGTTGGGGTTGACCAGGCCTGCAGGGGAGGGCAATTGTGGGTGATCAGCCCAGTAGGGGAGGACAATTAGGGCTGACCAGGGCGGCAGATGAGAGCAGTTGGAGGAGACCAGGTCCGCAGGGGAGGGCAATTGTGGGCACTCAAATTTTGTGCACCATACCTCTAGTTTAGGGGTGTCAAACTCAATCAGAGAAGGGACCAAAATCTAAAATCCAGCCTAAATCGCGGGCCGAATGGTTTACTGAACAGTCAGTCATAAACTGTCATTGTGATGGAAACGCAGCGGAGTGCAGTGATGACAGTGCGGTGCAGGCCACATTGCAAGGCCTGGCGGGACGGATTTGGCCCGCGGGCCTTGTGTTTGACACATGTGCTCTAGTTAATGAAATAAATATAATTGTAACTTACAGAATTGTGAGGATTAAGTTTTTGACATAGTGTTTGTCACAAAGTAAGTGTTAAATATTAGCCACTATGTTTATTACAAGTTTCAGTAACTGACTAGATTTGAAAGCATCTTGGAAAGTTATCAGTGATTTTTTATAATAAAAATAATAAAAATTCTTATTTGATTTAGGTTTTATACTTGAGTTTCTAAAGTACCAATCACATTACTTTGTAAGATAAATAAATGTCAAACACTAAGTTGTATACCTGAAACTAACATAATGTTGTATGTTAATTATAATTGGAAAAGAAATTAATTTTAAATAAAGTACCAATTATGTGTAAAATATCCTACATAATAAAGAGCTGTTATGCTAATTAGACCAGACGGCAGTAAAGAACAGAGGCAACTGGGGCTGCAAAGGCCAAACCCCTTGCATACATTTCGTGCATCGGGCCTCTAGCAGTAAATAAAGGGGAATAAGGATCTCAATCCTAGGAGAAAGGTCAGGCCTAGAGATAAAGATTTGGGACACATCAACATTGCTGAAACTTATAGTAAAAACTGAAATTTGTGAAGGGATTTAATAAGTGCTGCAGGTCAGACACTATGCTAAATGTTATGAGGGTTTATTTCCTCTCATTAATTGATTTATCAGTTTTATTTTTTCCAAATGCTATTGAATTTTTATTTAAGTATAGTTGTATAAAAGGTGTACAATAGAATGATTTGAAACTTTCATACCTTACAATTTGATCACCCCACTAATTCTAGCAACCATACAAACTTATCACAGTATTATTGACTCTATTCCCCTTCCTCTTTTCACCTATCTCCCACTCCCTCCCTTCTGAATCTAGAGGGTATTATGCGAAACGAAATAAGTCAGTCAGACAAAGACAAGTGCCGTATGGTTTCACTTATATGTGGAATCTACAAAGAAAACAAAGCAAAAGCAGACTCAGAAACAGACCAAAAGGGTGGTAACAAATGCTGTTTATTTAAATGAGGATATGAAGGCTGAAGGAGGTTGTTTTCTAAAAATGTCAGAGCTGGAATCTAAACAACCTAATAAAACTAATAACTGACTTGCGCAAGATTGCAGAATACAGGGGCAGTCAGTTGTATTTCTATATGCGGGGTATAAGCAATTGAAAAATTGGGAATTAAATGTTTTCAAAATACCGTTCGTAATAGCTTTGCCAAGAAAATGAAATATCCTACTATTTTTCCTGTGACAGGCTTAAAAAAAAAAAGGCTTTGCCTTGAATATGTAATCTTATTCAGCAAACACTTACATGGTGCTTACTATACCAGCACAATTTTAAGCATTTTAATAACATTGACTTATTTAGTCCTCATATTATGATTAGATTGTTGCCATTATTAATCCCTTTTTATAGATATTGAAACTGAGACACAAATAGTAAGGAGTAGGTATGGAATTTGAGCCCACAAAGTCTGACTTCAGAATCTCTCCTAATTTATATGTAATCTTTTAAGTTACATTATGTTAAAAAGTACTTTAGTTTCATCACATGAACCTTCAATGTCCGTTGAGGCACATGTTTTTGTTGTTGGGGTTTTTTGGTGTTTTTTTTTAAATGTTTTTACTGATTTCAGAGAGAGGAAAGGAAAGGGATAGAGATTCAGAAACATTGATGAGAGAGAATCATTGATCAGCTGCCTCTTACATGCCCCCTTCTGGGGATTGAGCCCGCAACCCAGACATGTGCCCTGACCATGACCTCTTGGTTCACGGGTCATTGCTTAACCACTGAACCACACCGGCTGAACCAGTTGAGGCACTTTGTGAACCATCTACTGTAACACAGTTTTCCAAATCATATTACCATCCTGATATATATATATATATATGTATATATATATATATATATATATATATAGACACATACATATACATATACATATATATATATACATATACATACACACACACAAATTTTTGTTTTATTTTATTATTTTACTATTTGAATCCCTACATAGCATTGTCACTGTATTTTTATCTTTGGTCACAAGTTCCTTCCATTATAATTTTAAAAATAAGGTTTTTCTTTTCCATTTGTTCTACTGGTGTGTTTTTGATCTTCAAAATGTGATTAATTATATTTCTTATTAAAATAATCTGTAAAACCTGTTTTCAGTGTAGTTGTGTGGCTGTGTTCCAGAAATCATTATAAATCTGTACTAAATGCCTTTGCTTCCAGGTTTGTTTCCTTCCATTGAATAGTTTATGGTCTTTCTAAGCCAATGTGTCTTCCTGAAGAGAACTATACATTTTAAAGTAATGTAATTGAGAGGATACTCAATGGGAGAGATTTCATAAGTATTCAAAAGGACCCAGGCCTTATCTTATAGTCACACCGATACTCTTAAGTATTGATAGGACACAGAGCCAACTTAGTCAAAAACAAAATACCTTTTCTCTAGACTTCTCTCTAGGACATCCGTTAACAGCCTCTAATGACCTGAAACTCCTTAACCTCTGACCTAAAACAGGTTTCCTCTACCCTTGCCGAGCCTTTGTGTGTTGGACTCTTTCTGTGGAGACCCCTTACCTGTTTGCTTTGTTCACCTTTGTCTGTACTACCTTCTTCTTTAGTCATCTCTGTACACTCTTACCTGCCATGGTGTGTTGATAGTGATTGTGTTTGTGTTTTTAATACATACTTTAAATATTTTTAATATTTTTTTCTCTCTTGGACATGGGATATTACAGTATAAGAGCCCAGAAATTTGAGGCAGTCGTGGGTACAAATTCCAGCTTTTCTACTTAATTGCTAACTTTTCTGAGTTTCAGTTTCTTTACCTCTAAAAAGAGAACAATCCTATATTCTTTGGTAGAGTTTAAGAGTTGATTAAATGAAGAATACACACACAAACACAGAAAGCAAATATAAAGATAAAGTGCTGAAATGTTAGGCTCCTTTCTTTGGTATTAATCTCTGCACATACTGACAAAGAGTCATGCCAATTCAGATTTTCTCAGAAAATGGCTCTACGATTCACCTCTGATTTTTGGTCACGTCTCTCATAACCCTCTGCTTTGCGTCTTGTTTACAGTATCAAGTGAATGAAAAGGAGGAGGAAGAGGGGCAATAAAAGTGCCAATATTCTACCAGCCTGGAGGGGTAGGAGAAGGCTTGGGAAAGTGTGGGAAGAAAAGTGAGGCCCAAGAAAGTATTTAAGAAGAGAAGGCATTTCTTTAAAATAATAATGTAGGATGTTTAAAAGTTTTTATTCAATTAATGTTTATTGAGGGTTTTTTTTTTATTATATTAGGTACTTTATTATTTCATTTGTAGTTTGTCAAGTTTATAGCCATAACTATATGGTTAAATAGATACCTAGGTATGTAGATATCCTCTGGAATTTTATAAGCTTTCTCATTTGATAAATGCTATAAAAACATGATCATAATATGTGTTATCTCCACTGTGCTACCAGCCTAATATTATTTTTATATCCACTTGTTTAAAAATCCTAAAATAATATAGAAAACCTCATAAACAGTTACTTAGTCTGTTAAGTCTAATGAGAGAAATTTAGAGATGGGGGAGTGGACCTAACAAAGTGATTTAGTTCTTCTCATTATTATGTTGTTTTTTCTTTGCTTCTGTTTTACATACCCTCATGATAGACTTCATTATAGTTTTGTAGGTAGGCTATTGAGTTGCACTTATATTCTTAAAATTGTTTATATATTTTGTAATAACTAACTTATTAAAAAACATATATATATTTTATATATATATATTATACATCTAACTTTGCTCCCTCTTTTGTGTTTCTATTTTTAAAATGTATTTTGAATGTTGTCATGTCTGCTTCTTTCATCTTAGTCATTAGCCAAACTGCACATTTTTAGAAACTTTAATCTTTCAAGTAGCTCTGTCATACCTATCCTATAATCATTTTGGTTTCTTTCTTTCTTTTTTTTTTTATTTCATTCCCTGTAATTTGTTTTCATCTTAAACTGACAACTAAACCTGGAAATAATCATCTTAATTCACTGATTTTTTTCATTTTTCAGAAAAGAGTGTTCCTCATCAGATTAGTTTATAAGATTTTAATGTTTTCTATCTTAGCTTGAAATATTTATTAATTTTAATTTTATAATGTCATAAATGGTTAATATGGCTCCAGTCATTTCATTCAGTAAAGATTTATTTAAGAGATTATAATATATCAAGTAAAATACTAGGTTCTAGAATCCAAGAGGCATTAAACAAGATTCTTGCACTTGAGTAACTTATATTTTACTTATGGAAGAAACTCTTGTGAGCATTTTACTTATATTAGCTCACTTAATCACCCAGAATTCAACATTCCCAAGTGTATCTTCTATGATTTCAATTCAGTAGATCTAAGGTGGAGTTGTGGCATCTGTACTTCTCAAAAGCTCTACAAATGGTCCTGTTGATCTCCCTGGTTGGGCTAGACACTAGTAAAATCAAGCTCAGGAGTCATCCTCCCCCTTGCCAAAGAAAAGAAGTCTTGCTCAACTATCAAACTGTCATGGATTTGAACTCAGAAATCTGGTTTCTATATTCCTATTTAGGAGTTTTCTAGAGTCATTGAATTTTAAAACTCATTTTCAGAACACTTATTTGTATAAGTTAAGATGTATAGTGTTTGGCCGAAACCGGTTTGGCTCAGTGGTAGAGCGTCGGTCTGTGGACTGAAAGGTCCCGGGTTTGATTCCGGTCAAGGGCATGTACCTTGGTTGCGGGCACATCCCCAGTAGGGGGTGTGCAAGAGGCAGCTGGTCGATGTTTCTCTCCAATCGACGTTTTTAACTCTCTCTCTCTCTCCCTTCCTCCTTTCTGTAAAATATCAATAATAATAATAATTTTAAAAAAGATGTATAATGTTTGCCTGTTAATAGGAATTGGTCTTTCACATATTCAACACACACCTAAATGACTTTTACATCCCTTTTTTGCCTTTACAGTACTTGGTGTGTGTAGCAAATTAACTGTTTTAAAATCTACATAATATAGAAAAATAGGACAAAACCAATATTATTCTTCATTCTGCATACCCCCAAAAAATACTTTTTCTTAAAGACTTTTTTTAATACTTCATTTTTCTTAGAGTAGTTTTAAGTTCACAGCAAAATTGAAAGGAATAAAAAGGACTTATGATTTTTTTAGAATCAGTTATATATATATATTCTAATTTTTTAAATGTAGACCAACACTCTGAGGTATATATTAAAAGCAGCATGAAATAGTTTTGAGCTCTGTGAAGCACTGATATAATAAATACTGTTAGTTCAAAGGATAGTTCAAGTTGAATTTTAAGCGTTTGTTGTCATGTTGCCACAAAAGGGAAAAGAGCTATTCATTCAAACACTGTCAAAATATTTTACTCTAATTTTATCTCATGCTTGCTTTGATTTATTTTAAGGCAACATTCCTTTCATTATATTTGTTTCATTTAAGTAATTTTATCTTCACATACCTGCAGTATGTATTTTTTGCCTTCATAGGATGGCCAAATATTACTACATACCATTTTTTAAAATTAATGATAACATACATTTTATTTGATCATGATATGATAGATGCATTAAATTACTCTAAATACATGCTTGAAATTCTTATAAATCCATGGTACAGTTGTTAAGCATACTCAGCGTTTTTAACTCTGCAAAAAAAGATCTCTCACATTCATTTAAGAATTCGCTTGTGAGCCAAAAATGACAGATGTAGTATTACAGCTGAGAAGTGAACTGGTTGAAGGAATCATCTAAATGGCCGAAACATTTGGACAAATAACCAAATGCCTTTAAAATTCCCTTTGCTTGTCCTGTAGTAATCATTGTAGTAACACTGATCATAGTTTTTTAAGTTTCTCTCCCTGCTTTCTTTTCAGTTTAGAAAATTTCACAATTGAAAGAGAAAGACTAGTTACTAGAACTCTTTCTGTCATTGAAAGAAAAGCAAGTTTAATTGTCTTTTCTAATATACATGAGTTGTCCTTAATGTGTTTCCTACCTTTAGAACTTTCACATATTCAACACACACCTACCTACCAGTTTCTTTCCACTACATCCAGTGCTTCTCTATTAGAAAAGAAAACAAATACATCCCACTAGATGGGTATATTATAATATACAAAGTTGGTATGTTATCTAGATAACAGGAGGTTCCGATCTACTCTCCTTTCCAACTGATATATACAGAATATAATCATCATATTTAAATATTAAAGATACAGTATAGTGATATTTAAAACAATATCAGTAGATTTTCACAAATCTACCTTTCTTTTTTTTTAACTGACAATTATAGTAAATTCCAAAATCTGAGCAGCAACGTGAATGTGTCTCTTGAAAAAAGTAGAGAACAGGTGGGTGCCCAGCCCGCTGCCCAGCTGCATCCAGGCCCGCTGCCCCGGGCCCGCAGCTCCCCAATAAATAGAATCCAATCCGGGACGCGGCTGCACCGGCGCCCGGGGCTCAGGCCCGGCCCGGCCGACTCTTCACAGACCAGCGAGGCCTCCGAGTCGGCGTGGGTCCCGGCCCCGCATCCGCGTGAGACCGTGCGGGAGGTGCCAGCCGAGGTGCCAGCCGGACGGCTCAGTCCTACTCCTAGCGGCCCCCGGGGTGCGGCTCAGGGTACAGGCTCTGGGTGCACCCTCCCGGGTGCGGCCTCTGGGGTGCAGCCTCCGGTGCGGCCGGCAGCTAGCCCTCCCGCACGCTCAAATCTACCTTTCAAAATTCAGTTGTAAATTGTATTTATATAAATGTACTTTAAATTAATACTTTATGAAATATATTAAAACTACATTAAAAAAGTTTTTTGCTCTTTTAAAGTAACAGATTAGAAATTATAACTTGGTTATGATAGAACAGGGGTGCTTATTTCCTGGTTCAAAGATTTTTTTTTAAATGTTTGCAGGATATTATAAAAGTAACCAACCAAAGTCTTAATTTACTAGACATTGATGATGTCATGATAAGTACTTCATCTCTTACTTGGCTAATAACATTGTTCTAAGAAGGAAAATAGATCTCAGCCAAAATTATTTAAGTGGAAAGTACTTAATTTTTCATTTTTTATAATTTCTCATATCAAAAATGTTAGTTGCCTTTAGTAAAATTAAGTTTTTAAGTTAAATTGTGTAATGTAAAAATAACTAACTTCTTTTTCCAAACCTCCCTTCTCCCAGATATTATTACCTATAGTGATATCATTTTCCCAGGATATGATCTTTTTTCCTTTTTATATAACTGAAAATGTCCTTATATGATTTCGATGTATCTGTGATACATGTCTAAATATGTATGTAAGTAAAGAGTCAAGTTGTGTTTTTTTTTAAAGAAACACATCAGAATATATGAATCCATATGATAGTATCTTTCAGCAAAATATGCACAGTTGGGCTTCTATGCTTTTCCATAAAACACCCCAGCAGTGCTCAATATACCGTATTTTTCGGACCATAAGACGCACTTTTTCCCCCCCAGAAGTGGGGGGAAAAAGTCCCTGCGTCTTATGGTCCAAATATAGCCTACACATATACTTTAAAAAAAAAAGTTTTTTTACTTGCCCGGCTCTGTGTGGTCTCTGTGTGCTTGCCCGGCTCTAAAATGGTTCTAAATGCTGCTATTTACTTTACAGGGTTGATTACACGTGTTTATGACTGTGATGTTGGGTTTTAATGCACATAAAATATTTTAGGATACTATTTGTTTCAGAATCTTTTTTTCTTCATTTCCCTTCTCTAAAAACTGGTGCGTCTTATGGTCCGGAGCGTCTTATGGTCCAAAAAATACGGTAGTTACTTTATCTCAGTCCTTAGAGCAAGCAGCCTTTAATTATAACGGTATTCTTCCTTCAAAGGTGTATTTTGTTTTTGGAAATTCTGACTTAATTAAGCAAACTAGAGGCCCAGTGCATGCAATTTGTGCACCGGGTGTGTGTGGGGGGAGGGGTGTCCCTCAGCCCAGCCTGCACCCTCTTCAATCTGGGACCACAGGGATGGGGCCTAAACCGGCATTCGGACATGCTCTCACAATCCAGGACTGCTGGCTCCCAACCACTCACTTGCCTGCCTGCCTAATTGCTCCTAACTACTACTGCCTGCCAACTTGATCACCCCCTAACCACTCCCCTGCCAGCCTGATTGCCCCCATTGCCCTCCCCTGCTGGCCCACTTGCTCCCAGCTGCCCTCACCTGCCAGGCCGATAACCCCCAACTGCTCTCCCCTGCAGGTCTGGTCCCATCTTGTGGCAGCCGTCTTGGACCATCTAGTCTGAGGGTGTGATGGTCAGATTGCATATTACCTCTTTATTATATAGGATACCCCTTTGTATCAGATGGGCATTGCTATTTAGTGTGGGAAATTGGGGAGAAGCTAAATATATTACTGTAGTATAATAATTAAGAATGAAAAATTATAGGGACAGTAAAGTAAAAGTTATGAAAGGGGTTTAATAGCATAGGAAAATTTTAAGTTATAATCTCAGGGCAAAATCTACTTGGAGGGATGATTCACATATAATGTTCATAGCAAACATTTTTATATATGATAATAACAAATGTTGGTGAGGATGTGAGAAATCATATTTCATACATGATTTTTTGTTGAGAGTATTACAGATGTCTCCCTTCCTCTCCTCCCCTCCCCCATTTCCCCCTCCCCACCCCCAGGCCTTCACCACTCTATTGTATGTGTCATAGGTAATGCATATATGCATATAAGGCCTCTGGTTAATCTCTTCCCACCTCCTTCCCTCTGATACTCGTCAGTCTGTTCCATGTTTCCATGCCTCTGATTATATTTTATTTATCAGTTTATTTTATTTATTAGATTTCTTGTTCGTTAGATTTTTAGAATCAATTTTAGATAAATATGTATTTATTGCCATTTTATTGTTCATATATTTTATTTCTCCTCCTCCTCCTCCTCCTTTTCCTCCTTCTCTTCCTCCTTCTTTTCCTTCTCCTCCTCTTTCTCCTTCTTCTTCTCCTTCTTTCTTCTTCTCCCTTCAACATTTCATGCTGGTTTGGTAGTGATGAAATCCTTTAGCTCTGTCTTGATTAAGAAGCTTTTTATCTGACCTTCAATTCTAAATGATAGCTCTGCTGGATTGTGTAATCTTAGTTGAAGGTTCTTACTATTCATCACTCCCTTCTGGCCTGCAAAGTTTCTGTTGAGAAATCAGCTGACAGTCATATGGGTGCTCCCTTGGTGGTAACTAACTGCTTTTCTCTTGCTGCTTTTAACTCATTGCAGACCTGTAGTTTTATTGCTTGCTTTATCCAGTAACCAGATAATTTTCTATTGAACAAGTACAAAAAAAGTTTTACATAAATGTTAAAGGCACACTTTAAAATTAAATACCCATTGCCGAAACCTATTTGAAGAAATAATGACTGAAAACTTTCCCCCACCTGATGGAAGAAATAGATTTACAAGTCCAGGAAGCGCAAAGAACTCCAAACAAAAGGAATCCAAAGAGAACCACACCAAGACACATCATAATTAAAATGCCAAGGGCAAAAGACAAAGAGAGAATCTTAAAAGCAGCAAGAGAAAAACAGTTACCTATGAGGGAGCACCCATATGATTGTCAGCTGACTTCTCAACAGAAACTATGCAGGCCAGATGGGAATGGCAAGAAATATTCAAAGTGATGAATAGTAAGAACCTACAACCAAGATTACTTTACCCAGCAAAGTTATTATTCAGAATTGAAGGTCAGATAAAGAGCTTCACAGATAAGAAAAAGCTAAAGGAGTTCATCACCACCAAACCAGTATTATATGAAATGCTGAAAGGTATTCTTTAAGAAGAGGAAGAAGAAGAAAAAGGTAAAGATAAAAATTATGAACAACAAATACATATCTATCAATAATATGTGGTACAAATATAGAAATATAACCAAAATTCTGTAAACAGAATGAAAACTAGTGAATCTAAAAATCAAGTGAATAAAAAATCTGATGAACAGAATAAACTGGTGAATATAATAGAATCAGGGGCCTAGAAAGGGAGTGCCCTGATAATTCTTAGGGGAAAGGGGTTTGGGGGTGCGCGAAGAGACTGGACAAAAATCGTACACCTATGGATGAGGACAGTGCATGGAGGGGGGGTGTAAGGGCAGAGGGCGGGGTGGGAACTAGGTGGAGGGGAGCTATGGGGGGGGGGAAGGAACAATTGTAATAATCTAAACAATAAAGATTTATTTTAAAAAAATAATAAAAAGGGACACATTGGTTGTTGGCAGCCTTTCAGTCACTGAGCTCCAGTGTTTTTACAGTCCATAATTGTGGGACTTCTCTTCCCAGCTCTGGGAGCTTGGGCTGGGGGTCTGGTGTAAGGATGGAACCTCTTGATCCTCATGGGAGGCCTCCACAGAAGTAATCTCCCTCGTGATTAAAAAGCGGAACACATGGGATCCTGTCCAGCCCATTCCACGCCTCCTATCAGTCTCAATATGCTTCTTCTTTACTTCTCTAGTTGTACAACTTTCATTCAGCCAGCTTTTAGGCGGTTCTGGATGATGGTTTTCTGTGTTTAGTTGTAATTTTGATGTGGTTGTAGGAGGTGGCAAGTACTGGCATTTACCTATGCTGCCATCTTGGTTCCCTTTCATATCTTTCTTTGAGTAATGAAATATCCTGATTGATGAAAAGTTTGCCCTATATAAAATAGTAGTTTTTAAGAATAAATAAATATGTTCTTTTGTAAAAATATTGTGTGTTGTACCTTATACTCATTATGCTTTAGTTAGGTAGTTGGTAGAATATTAGTGAATATAATATTAAATGTAGATCTAAGATAAATAGACAGATATAGATATAGGTATAGGTATATGTATAGGTATAGGTATAGGTATAAATATATTATTGAAAACAAGAAAAAAACTTTAAAGACACTTGCAAAGTCAGTGGTTTGGTATTTTAACCTAAGACCATTTGCTCTCCTCAGCCACAGGAGCAGAAAATTCAGTTTTTTGCTCAGTTTTTAATTGGAGTAAGTGAATCTTAGGATTTGGTTAGCTATCATTCCATGACTCATTCAGAGGCATTTCGAATATGTGGTACAGGTCTAGAAATACAACCAAAATTCTGTAAACAGAATGAAAATGAGTGTATCCCCCTGAAATTGAAATAACAGGTACAAAGTAGTTAAAGTGTGGATTAGTTATTAGCTCAACCAAAATGAATAATTTAGGGGAATTGAATATCAAACTCAGGAAGACTTCATTAAAAAAGGTAAAAGAGGAGTCTAAAACAACTGTCAGCAAGATTGATTCTCAGTGGATTAGAGATGTCAGCCTCTGCCCTTGTTGATTCCAATGTCCCACAGCAAAATCTACCATCCATCCACCCAAGGTATTCCATCTGGAGATTTAGGCCCAACACTGTTTCAAAGCACTCTTTTTACATGTTGAAAGTTTGTCAGCAGTCTCTGTCCCATTTCCTTCAGAATTTAGAATTAAATTACCCTCCTCACA